>NC_072381.2:42182500-43432500 GCF_028885625.2 Pongo pygmaeus | reverse complement strand
TTTTTAGGTGAAGATATTTCCTTTTCCAGCATAGGCGTCACAGCGATCCAAATAAACACTTGCAGATTCTACAAAAGGAGTGTATCCAAACTGCTCTATCAGAGGGAATGTTCAAGTCTGTGAGTTGAATGCAGTAATCACACAGAAGTTTGTGAGAATGCTTCTGTCTAGTTTTTAGGTGAAGATATTTCTTTTCCCAGAATAGGCCCTAAAGCGCTCCAAATTTCCACTTGCAGATTCTACAAAAAGAGTGTTTCAAAACTGCTCTTTCAAAAGGAAGGCTCAAGTCTGTGAGTTGAATGCACTCATCACAAAGAAGTTTCTGAGAATGCTTCTGTGTAGTTGTTATGTGAAGATACTTCCTTTTCCAGCATAGGCCTCAAAGCGCTCGAAATAAACACTTGCAGATTCTACGAAAGGAGTGTTTCAAAACTGTCCTATCAAAAGAAACGTTCAAGTCTGTGAGTTGAATGCACTCATCACAGAGAAGTTTCTGAGAATGCTTCTGTGTAGTTTTTAGGTGAAGATATTTCCTTTTCCAGCATAGGCGTCAAAGCGATCCAAATAAGCCCTTGCAGATTCTACAAAAGGAGTGTTTCCAAACTGCTCTATCAGAGGGAATGTTCAAGTCTGTGAGTTGAATGCAGTAATCACACAGAAGTTTGTGAGAATGCTTCTGTCTAGTTTTTAGGTGAAGATATTTCATTTCCCAGAATAGGCCTGAAAGCGCTCCAAATTTCCACTTGCAGATTCTACAAAAAGAGTGTTTCAAAACTACTCTTTCAAAAGGAAGGCTCAAGTCTGTGAGTTGAATGCACTCATCACAAAGAAGTTTCTGAGAATGCTTCTGTGTAGTTGTTATGTGAAGATACTTCCTTTTCCAGCATAGGCCCCAAAGCGCTCGAAATAAACACTTGCAGATTCTACGAAAGGAGTGTTTCAAAACTGTCCTATGAAAAGAAACGTTCAAGTCTGTGAGTTGAATGCACTCATCACAGAGAAGTTTCTGAGAATGCTTCTGTGTAGTTTTTAGGTGAAGATATATCCTTTTCCAGCATAGGCGTCAAAGCGATCCAAATAAACACTTGCAGATTCTACAAAAGGAGTGTTTCCACACTGCTCTATCAAGAGGAATGTTCAAGTCTGTGAGTAGAATGCACTCACCACAAAGAAGTTTCTGAGAATGCTTCTGTCTAGTTTTTATGTGAAGATATTTCCTTTTCCAGCATAGGCGTCAAAGCGCTCCAAATAAACACTTGCAGATTCTACAAAAGGAGTGTTTCCAAACTGCTCTATCAGAGGGAATGTTCAAGTCTGTGAGTTGAATGCACTAGTCAGACAGAAGTTTGTGAGAATGCTTCTGTGTAGTTTTTAGGTGAAGATATTTCCTTTTCCAGCATAGGTCTCAAAGTGATCCAAATAAACACTTGCAGATTCTACAAAAGGAGTGTTTCCAAACTGCTCTATCAGAGGGAATGTTCAAGTCTGTGAGTTGAATGCAGTAATCACACAGAAGTTTGTGAGAATGCTTCTGTCTAGTTTCAGGTGGAGATATTTCTTTTCCCAGCATAGGCCTCAAAGCCCTCCAAATATCCACTTGCAGACTCTACAAAAAGAGTGTTTCAAAACTGCTCTTTCAAAAGGATGGCTCAAGTCGGTGAGTTGAATGCACTCATCACAAAGAACTTTCTGAGAATGCTTCTGTGTAGTTGTTATGTGAAGATACTTCCTTTTCCAGCACAGGCCTCAGTGCGCTCGAAATAAACACTTGCAGATCCTACGAAAGGAGTGTTTCAAAACTGTCCTATCAAAATAAACGTTCAAGTCTGTGAGTTGAATGCAGTCATCACACAGAAGTTTCTGAGAATGCTTCTGTGTAGTTTTTAGGTGAAGATATTTCATTTCCCAGCACAGGCCTCAGAGCGCTCCAAATATGCATTTGCAGATTCTACAAAAAGAGAGCTTGAAAACTCTTCCACCAAAAAGAGGCTTCAACTCTATGAGTAGAATGCACTCATCACAAAGAAGTTTCTGAGAATGCTTCTGTCTAGTTTTTATGTGAAGATATTTCCTTTTCCAGCATAGGCGTCAAAGCGCTCCAAATAAACACTTGCAGATTCTACTAAAGGAGTGTTTCCAAACTGCTCTATCAAAGGCAATGTTCAAGTCTGTGAGTTGAATGCACTCATCACAGAGAAGTTTCTGAGAATGCTTCTGTGTAGTTTTTAGGTGAAGATATTTCCTTTTCCAGCATAGGCGTCAAAGCGATCCAAATAAACATTTGCAGATTCTACAAAAGGAGTGTATCCAAACTGCTCTATCAGAGGGAATGTTCAAGTCTGTGAGTTGAATGCAGTAATCACACAGAAGTTTGTGAGAATGCTTCTGTCTAGTTTTTAGGTGAAGATATTTCTTTTCCCAGAATAGGCCCTAAAGCGCTCCAAATTTCCACTTGCAGATTCTACAAAAAGAGTGTTTCAAAACTGCTCTTTCAAAAGGAAGGCTCAAGTCTGTGAGTTGAATACACTCATAACAAATAAATTTCTGAGAATGCTTCTGTGTAGTTTTTAGGTGAAGATATTTCCTTTTCCAGCATAGGCGTCAAAGCGATCCAAATAAACACTTGCAGATTCTACAAAAGGAGTCTATCCAAACTGCTCTATCAGAGGGAATGTTCAAGTCTGTGAGTTGAATGCAGTCATCACACAGAAGTTTGTGAGAATGCTTCTGTCTAGTTTTTAGGTGAAGATATTTCTTTTCCCAGAATAGGCCCTAAAGCGCTCCAAATTTCCACTTGCAGATTCTACAAAAAGAGTGTTTCAAAACTGCTCTTTCAAAAGGAAGGCTCAAGTCTGTGAGTTAAATGCACTCATCACAAAGAAGTTTCTGAGAATGCTTCTGTGTAGTTGTTATGTGAAGATACTTCCTTTTCCAGCATAGGCCTCAAAGCGCTCGAAATAAACACTTGCAGATTCTACGACAGGAGTGTTTCTAAACTGTCCTATCAAAAGAAACGTTCACGTCTGTGAGTTGAATGCACTCATCACAGAGAAGTTTCTGAGAATGCTTCTGTGTAGTTTTTAGGTGAAGATATTTCCTTTTCCAGCATAGGCGTCAAAGCGATCCAAATAAGCCCTTGCAGATTCTACAAAAGGAGTGTTTCCAAACTGCTCTATCAGAGGGAATGTTCAAGTCTGTGAGTTGAATGCAGTAATCACACAGAAGTTTGTGAGAATGCTTCTGTCTAGTTTTTAGGTGAAGATATTTCATTTCCCAGAATAGGCCTGAAAGCGCTCCAAATTTCCACTTGCAGATTCTACAAAAAGAGTGTTTCAAAACTACTCTTTCAAAAGGAAGGCTCAAGTCTGTGAGTTGAATGCACTCATCACAAAGAAGTTTCTGAGAATGCTTCTGTGTAGTTGTTATGTGAAGACACTTCCTTTTCCAGCATAGGCCCCAAAGCGCTCGAAATAAACACTTGCAGATTCTACGAAAGGAGTGTTTCAAAACTTTCCTATGAAAAGAAACGTTCAAGTCTGTGAGTTGAATGCACTCATCACAGAGAAGTTTCTGAGAATGCTTCTGTGTAGTTTTTAGGTGAAGATATATCCTTTTCCAGCATAGGCGTCAAAGCGATCCAAATAAACACTTGCAGATTCTACAAAAGGAGTGTTTCCAAACTGCTCTATCAAGAGGAATGTTCAAGTCTGTGAGTAGAATGCACTCACCACAAAGAAGTTTCTGAGAATGCTTCTGTCTAGTTTTTATGTGAAGATATTTCCTTTTCCAGCATAGGCGTCAAAGCGCTCCAAATAAACACTTGCAGATTCTACAAAAGGAGTGTTTCCAAACTGCTCTATCAGAGGGAATGTTCAAGTCTGTGAGTTGAATGCACTAGTCAGACAGAAGTTTGTGAGAATGCTTCTGTGTAGTTTTTAGGTGAAGATATTTCCTTTTCCAGCATAGGTCTCAAAGTGATCCAAATAAACACTTGCAGATTCTACAAAAGGAGTGTTTCCAAACTGCTCTATCAGAGGGAATGTTCAAGTCTGTGAGTTGAATGCAGTAATCACACAGAAGTTTGTGAGAATGCTTCTGTCTAGTTTCAGGTGGAGATATTTCTTTTCCCAGCATAGGCCTCAAAGCCCTCCAAATATCCACTTGCAGACTCTACAAAAAGAGTGTTTCAAAACTGCTCTTTCAAAAGGATGGCTCAAGTCGGTGAGTTGAATGCACTCATCACAAAGAAGTTTCTGAGAATGCTTCTGTGTAGTTGTTATGTGAAGATACTTCCTTTTCCAGCACAGGCCTCAGTGCGCTCGAAATAAACACTTGCAGATCCTACGAAAGGAGTGTTTCAAAACTGTCCTATCAAAATAAACGTTCAAGTCTGTGAGTTGAATGCAGTCATCACACAGAAGTTTCTGAGAATGCTTCTGTGTAGTTTTTAGGTGAAGATATTTCATTTCCCAGCACAGGCCTCAGAGCCCTCCAAATATGCATTTGCAGATTCTACAAAAAGAGAGCTTGAAAACTCTTCCACCAAAAAGAGGCTTCAACTCTATGAGTAGAATGCACTCATCACAAAGAAGTTTCTGAGAATGCTTCTGTCTAGTTTTTATGTGAAGATATTTCCTTTTCCAGCATAGGCGTCAAAGCGCTCCAAATAAACACCTGCAGATTCTACTAAAGGAGTGTTTCCAAACTGCTCTATCAAAGGCAATGTTCAAGTCTGTGAGTTGAATGCACTCATCACAGAGAAGTTTCTGAGAATGCTTCTGTGTAGTTTTTAGGTGAAGATATTTCCTTTTCCAGCATAGGCGTCACAGCGATCCAAATAAACACTTGCAGATTCTACAAAAGGAGTGTATCCAAACTGCTCTATCAGAGGGAACGTTCAAGTCTGTGAGTTGAATGCAGTAATCACACAGAAGTTTGTGAGAATGCTTCTGTCTAGTTTTTAGGTGAAGATATTTCTTTTCCCAGAATAGGCCCTAAAGCGCTCCAAATTTCCACTTGCAGATTCTACAAAAAGAGTGTTTCAAAACTGCTCTTTCAAAAGGAAGGCTCAAGTCTGTGAGTTGAATGCACTCATCACAAAGAAGTTTCTGAGAATGCTTCTGTGTAGTTGTTATGTGAAGATACTTCCTTTTCCAGCATAGGCCTCAAAGCGCTCGAAATAAACACTTGCAGATTCTACGAAAGGAGTGTTTCAAAACTGTCCTATCAAAAGAAACGTTCAAGTCTGTGAGTTGAATGCACTCATCACAGAGAAGTTTCTGAGAATGCTTCTGTGTAGTTTTTAGGTGAAGATATTTCCTTTTCCAGCATAGGCGTCAAAGCGATCCAAATAAGCCCTTGCAGATTCTACAAAAGGAGTGTTTCCAAACTGCTCTATCAGAGGGAATGTTCAAGTCTGTGAGTTGAATGCAGTAATCACACAGAAGTTTGTGAGAATGCTTCTGTCTAGTTTTTAGGTGAAGATATTTCATTTCCCAGAATAGGCCTTAAAGCGCTCCAAATTTCCACTTGCAGATTCTACAAAAAGAGTGTTTCAAAACTACTCTTTCAAAAGGAAGGCTCAAGTCTGTGAGTTGAATGCACTCATCACAAAGAAGTTTCTGAGAATGCTTCTGTGTAGTTGTTATGTGAAGATACTTCCTTTTCCAGCATAGGCCCCAAAGCGCTCGAAATAAACACTTGCAGATTCTACGAAAGGAGTGTTTCAAAACTGTCCTATGAAAAGAAACGTTCAAGTCTGTGAGTTGAATGCACTCATCACAGAGAAGTTTCTGAGAATGCTTCTGTGTAGTTTTTAGGTGAAGATATATCCTTTTCCAGCATAGGCGTCAAAGCGATCCAAATAAACACTTGCAGATTCTACAAAAGGAGTGTTTCCAAACTGCTCTATCAAGAGGAATGTTCAAGTCTGTGAGTAGAATGCACTCACCACAAAGAAGTTTCTGAGAATGCTTCTGTCTAGTTTTTATGTGAAGATATTTCCTTTTCCAGCATAGGCGTCAAAGCGCTCCAAATAAACACTTGCAGATTCTACAAAAGGAGTGTTTCCAAACCGCTCTATCAGAGGGAATGTTCTAGTCCGTGAGTTGAATGCACTAGTCAGACAGAAGTTTGTGAGAATGCTTCTGTGTAGTTTTAAGGTGAAGATATTTCCTTTTCCAGCATAGGTCTCAAAGTGATCCAAATAAACACTTGCAGATTCTACAAAACGAGTGTTTAAAAACTGCTCTATCAGAGGGAATGTTCAAGTCTGTGAGTTGAATGCAGTAATCACACAGAAGTTTGTGAGAATGCTTCTGTCTAGTTTCAGGTGGAGATATTTCTTTTCCCAGCATAGGCCTCAAAGCCCTCCAAATATCCACTTGCAGACTCTACAAAAAGAGTGTTTCAAAACTGCTCTTTCAAAAGGATGGCTCAAGTCGGTGAGTTGAATGCACTCATCACAAAGAAGTTTCTGAGAATGCTTCTGTGTAGTTGTTATGTGAAGATACTTCCTTTTCCAGCACAGGCCTCAGTGCGCTCGAAATAAACACTTGCAGATCCTACGAAAGGAGTGTTTCAAAACTGTCCTATCAAAAGAAACGTTCAAGTCTGTGAGTTGAATGCACTCATCACAGAGAAGTTTCTGAGAATGCTTCTGTGTAGTTTTTAGGTGAAGATATTTCCTTTTCCAGCATAGGCGTCAAAGCGATCCAAATAAGCCCTTGCAGATTCTACAAAAGGAGTGTTTCCAAACTGCTCTATCAGAGGGAATGTTCAAGTCTGTGAGTTGAATGCAGTAATCACACAGAAGTTTGTGAGAATGCTTCTGTCTAGTTTTTAGGTGAAGATATTTCATTTCCCAGAATAGGCCTGAAAGCGCTCCAAATTTCCACTTGCAGATTCTACAAAAAGAGTGTTTCAAAACTACTCTTTCAAAAGGAAGGCTCAAGTCTGTGAGTTGAATGCACTCATCACAAAGAAGTTTCTGAGAATGCTTCTGTGTAGTTGTTATGTGAAGATACTTCCTTTTCCAGCATAGGTCCCAAAGCGCTCGAAATAAACACTTGCAGATTCTACGAAAGGAGTGTTTCAAAACTGTCCTATGAAGAGAAACGTTCAAGTCTGTGAGTTGAATGCACTCACCACAGAGAAGTTTCTGAGAATGCTTCTGTGTAGTTTTTAGGTGAAGATATATCCTTTTCCAGCATAGGCGTCAAAGCGATCCAAATAAACACTTGCAGATTCTACAAAAGGAGTGTTTCCAAACTGCTCTATCAAGAGGAATGTTCAAGTCTGTGAGTAGAATGCACTCACCACAAAGAAGTTTCTGAGAATGCTTCTGTCTAGTTTTTATGTGAAGATATTTCCTTTTCCAGCATAGGCGTCAAAGCGCTCCAAATAAACACTTGCAGATTCTACAAAAGGAGTGTTTCCAAACTGCTCTATCAGAGGGAATGTTCAAGTCTGTGAGTTGAATGCACTAGTCAGACAGAAGTTTGTGAGAATGCTTCTGTGTAGTTTTTAGGTGAAGATATTTCCTTTTCCAGCATAGGTCTCAAAGTGATCCAAATAAACACTTGCAGATTCTACAAAAGGAGTGTTTCCAAACTGCTCTATCAGAGGGAATGTTCAAGTCTGTGAGTTGAATGCAGTAATCACACAGAAGTTTGTGAGAATGCTTCTGTCTAGTTTCAGGTGGAGATATTTCTTTTCCCAGCATAGGCCTCAAAGCCCTCCAAATATCCACTTGCAGACTCTACAAAAAGAGTGTTTCAAAACTGCTCTTTCAAAAGGATGGCTCAAGTCGGTGAGTTGAATGCACTCATCACAAAGAAGTTTCTGAGAATGCTTCTGTGTAGTTGTTATGTGAAGATACTTCCTTTTCCAGCACAGGCCTCAGTGCGCTCGAAATAAACACTTGCAGATCCTACGAAAGGAGTGTTTCAAAACTGTCCTATCAAAATAAACGTTCAAGTCTGTGAGTTGAATGCAGTCATCACACAGAAGTTTCTGAGAATGCTTCTGTGTAGTTTTTAGGTGAAGATATTTCATTTCCCAGCACAGGCCTCAGAGCGCTCCAAATATGCATTTGCAGATTCTACAAAAAGAGAGCTTGAAAACTCTTCCACCAAAAAGAGGCTTCAACTCTATGAGTAGAATGCACTCATCACAAAGAAGTTTCTGAGAATGCTTCTGTCTAGTTTTTATGTGAAGATATTTCCTTTTCCAACATAGGCGTCAAAGCGCTCCAAATAAACACCTGCAGATTCTACTAAAGGAGTGTTTCCAAACTGCTCTATCAAAGGCAATGTTCAAGTCTGTGAGTTGAATGCACTCATCACAGAGAAGTTTCTGAGAATGCTTCTGTGTAGTTTTTAGGTGAAGATATTTCCTTTTCCAGCATAGGCGTCACAGCGATCCAAATAAACACTTGCAGATTCTACAAAAGGAGTGTATCCAAACTGCTCTATCAGAGGGAATGTTCAAGTCTGTGAGTTGAATGCAGTAATCACACAGAAGTTTGTGAGAATGCTTCTGTCTAGTTTTTAGGTGAAGATATTTCTTTTCCCAGAATAGGCCCTAAAGCGCTCCAAATTTCCACTTGCAGATTCTACAAAAAGAGTGTTTCAAAACTGCTCTTTCAAAAGGAAGGCTCAAGTCTGTGAGTTGAATGCACTCATCACAAAGAAGTTTCTGAGAATGCTTCTGTGTAGTTGTTATGTGAAGATACTTCCTTTTCCAGCATAGGCCTCAAAGCGCTCGAAATAAACACTTGCAGATTCTACGAAAGGAGTGTTTCAAAACTGTCCTATCAAAAGAAACGTTCAAGTCTGTGAGTTGAATGCACTCATCACAGAGAAGTTTCTGAGAATGCTTCTGTGTAGTTTTTAGGTGAAGATATTTCCTTTTCCAGCATAGGCGTCAAAGCGATCCAAATAAGCCCTTGCAGATTCTACAAAAGGAGTGTTTCCAAACTGCTCTATCAGAGGGAATGTTCAAGTCTGTGAGTTGAATGCAGTAATCACACAGAAGTTTGTGAGAATGCTTCTGTCTAGTTTTTAGGTGAAGATATTTCATTTCCCAGAATAGGCCTGAAAGCGCTCCAAATTTCCACTTGCAGATTCTACAAAAAGAGTGTTTCAAAACTACTCTTTCAAAAGGAAGGCTCAAGTCTGTGAGTTGAATGCACTCATCACAAAGAAGTTTCTGAGAATGCTTCTGTGTAGTTGTTATGTGAAGATACTTCCTTTTCCAGCATAGGCCCCAAAGCGCTCGAAATAAACACTTGCAGATTCTACGAAAGGAGTGTTTCAAAACTGTCCTATGAAAAGAAACGTTCAAGTCTGTGAGTTGAATGCACTCATCACAGAGAAGTTTCTGAGAATGCTTCTGTGTAGTTTTTAGGTGAAGATATATCCTTTTCCAGCATAGGCGTCAAAGCGATCCAAATAAACACTTGCAGATTCTACAAAAGGAGTGTTTCCACACTGCTCTATCAAGAGGAATGTTCAAGTCTGTGAGTAGAATGCACTCACCACAAAGAAGTTTCTGAGAATGCTTCTGTCTAGTTTTTATGTGAAGATATTTCCTTTTCCAGCATAGGCGTCAAAGCGCTCCAAATAAACACTTGCAGATTCTACAAAAGGAGTGTTTCCAAACTGCTCTATCAGAGGGAATGTTCAAGTCTGTGAGTTGAATGCACTAGTCAGACAGAAGTTTGTGAGAATGCTTCTGTGTAGTTTTTAGGTGAAGATATTTCCTTTTCCAGCATAGGTCTCAAAGTGATCCAAATAAACACTTGCAGATTCTACAAAAGGAGTGTTTCCAAACTGCTCTATCAGAGGGAATGTTCAAGTCTGTGAGTTGAATGCAGTAATCACACAGAAGTTTGTGAGAATGCTTCTGTCTAGTTTCAGGTGGAGATATTTCTTTTCCCAGCATAGGCCTCAAAGCCCTCCAAATATCCACTTGCAGACTCTACAAAAAGAGTGTTTCAAAACTGCTCTTTCAAAAGGATGGCTCAAGTCGGTGAGTTGAATGCACTCATCACAAAGAACTTTCTGAGAATGCTTCTGTGTAGTTGTTATGTGAAGATACTTCCTTTTCCAGCACAGGCCTCAGTGCGCTCGAAATAAACACTTGCAGATCCTACGAAAGGAGTGTTTCAAAACTGTCCTATCAAAATAAACGTTCAAGTCTGTGAGTTGAATGCAGTCATCACACAGAAGTTTCTGAGAATGCTTCTGTGTAGTTTTTAGGTGAAGATATTTCATTTCCCAGCACAGGCCTCAGAGCGCTCCAAATATGCATTTGCAGATTCTACAAAAAGAGAGCTTGAAAACTCTTCCACCAAAAAGAGGCTTCAACTCTATGAGTAGAATGCACTCATCACAAAGAAGTTTCTGAGAATGCTTCTGTCTAGTTTTTATGTGAAGATATTTCCTTTTCCAGCATAGGCGTCAAAGCGCTCCAAATAAACACTTGCAGATTCTACTAAAGGAGTGTTTCCAAACTGCTCTATCAAAGGCAATGTTCAAGTCTGTGAGTTGAATGCACTCATCACAGAGAAGTTTCTGAGAATGCTTCTGTGTAGTTTTTAGGTGAAGATATTTCCTTTTCCAGCATAGGCGTCAAAGCGATCCAAATAAACATTTGCAGATTCTACAAAAGGAGTGTATCCAAACTGCTCTATCAGAGGGAATGTTCAAGTCTGTGAGTTGAATGCAGTAATCACACAGAAGTTTGTGAGAATGCTTCTGTCTAGTTTTTAGGTGAAGATATTTCTTTTCCCAGAATAGGCCCTAAAGCGCTCCAAATTTCCACTTGCAGATTCTACAAAAAGAGTGTTTCAAAACTGCTCTTTCAAAAGGAAGGCTCAAGTCTGTGAGTTGAATACACTCATAACAAATAAATTTCTGAGAATGCTTCTGTGTAGTTTTTAGGTGAAGATATTTCCTTTTCCAGCATAGGCGTCAAAGCGATCCAAATAAACACTTGCAGATTCTACAAAAGGAGTCTATCCAAACTGCTCTATCAGAGGGAATGTTCAAGTCTGTGAGTTGAATGCAGTAATCACACAGAAGTTTGTGAGAATGCTTCTGTCTAGTTTTTAGGTGAAGATATTTCTTTTCCCAGAATAGGCCCTAAAGCGCTCCAAATTTCCACTTGCAGATTCTACAAAAAGAGTGTTTCAAAACTGCTCTTTCAAAAGGAAGGCTCAAGTCTGTGAGTTAAATGCACTCATCACAAAGAAGTTTCTGAGAATGCTTCTGTGTAGTTGTTATGTGAAGATACTTCCTTTTCCAGCATAGGCCTCAAAGCGCTCGAAATAAACACTTGCAGATTCTACGACAGGAGTGTTTCTAAACTGTCCTATCAAAAGAAACGTTCACGTCTGTGAGTTGAATGCACTCATCACAGAGAAGTTTCTGAGAATGCTTCTGTGTAGTTTTTAGGTGAAGATATTTCCTTTTCCAGCATAGGCGTCAAAGCGATCCAAATAAGCCCTTGCAGATTCTACAAAAGGAGTGTTTCCAAACTGCTCTATCAGAGGGAATGTTCAAGTCTGTGAGTTGAATGCAGTAATCACACAGAAGTTTGTGAGAATGCTTCTGTCTAGTTTTTAGGTGAAGATATTTCATTTCCCAGAATAGGCCTGAAAGCGCTCCAAATTTCCACTTGCAGATTCTACAAAAAGAGTGTTTCAAAACTACTCTTTCAAAAGGAAGGCTCAAGTCTGTGAGTTGAATGCACTCATCACAAAGAAGTTTCTGAGAATGCTTCTGTGTAGTTGTTATGTGAAGATACTTCCTTTTCCAGCATAGGCCCCAAAGCGCTCGAAATAAACACTTGCAGATTCTACGAAAGGAGTGTTTCAAAACTGTCCTATGAAAAGAAACGTTCAAGTCTGTGAGTTGAATGCACTCATCACAGAGAAGTTTCTGAGAATGCTTCTGTGTAGTTTTTAGGTGAAGATATATCCTTTTCCAGCATAGGCGTCAAAGCGATCCAAATAAACACTTGCAGATTCTACAAAAGGAGTGTTTCCAAACTGCTCTATCAAGAGGAATGTTCAAGTCTGTGAGTAGAATGCACTCACCACAAAGAAGTTTCTGAGAATGCTTCTGTCTAGTTTTTATGTGAAGATATTTCCTTTTCCAGCATAGGCGTCAAAGCGCTCCAAATAAACACTTGCAGATTCTACAAAAGGAGTGTTTCCAAACTGCTCTATCAGAGGGAATGTTCAAGTCTGTGAGTTGAATGCACTAGTCAGACAGAAGTTTGTGAGAATGCTTCTGTGTAGTTTTTAGGTGAAGATATTTCCTTTTCCAGCATAGGTCTCAAAGTGATCCAAATAAACACTTGCAGATTCTACAAAAGGAGTGTTTCCAAACTGCTCTATCAGAGGGAATGTTCAAGTCTGTGAGTTGAATGCAGTAATCACACAGAAGTTTGTGAGAATGCTTCTGTCTAGTTTCAGGTGGAGATATTTCTTTTCCCAGCATAGGCCTCAAAGCCCTCCAAATATCCACTTGCAGACTCTACAAAAAGAGTGTTTCAAAACTGCTCTTTCAAAAGGATGGCTCAAGCCGGTGAGTTGAATGCACTCATCACAAAGAACTTTCTGAGAATGCTTCTGTGTAGTTGTTATGTGAAGATACTTCCTTTTCCAGCACAGGCCTCAGTGCGCTCGAAATAAACACTTGCAGATCCTACGAAAGGAGTGTTTCAAAACTGTCCTATCAAAATAAACGTTCAAGTCTGTGAGTTGAATGCAGTCATCACACAGAAGTTTCTGAGAATGCTTCTGTGTAGTTTTTAGGTGAAGATATTTCATTTCCCAGCACAGGCCTCAGAGCGCTCCAAATATGCATTTGCAGATTCTACAAAAAGAGAGCTTGAAAACTCTTCCACCAAAAAGAGGCTTCAACTCTATGAGTAGAATGCACTCATCACAAAGAAGTTTCTGAGAATGCTTCTGTCTAGTTTTTATGTGAAGATATTTCCTTTTCCAGCATAGGCGTCAAAGCGCTCCAAATAAACACTTGCAGATTCTACTAAAGGAGTGTTTCCAAACTGCTCTATCAAAGGCAATGTTCAAGTCTGTGAGTTGAATGCACTCATCACAGAGAAGTTTCTGAGAATGCTTCTGTGTAGTTTTTAGGTGAAGATATTTCCTTTTCCAGCATAGGCGTCAAAGCGATCCAAATAAACACTTGCAGATTCTACAAAAGGAGGGTATCCAAACTGCTCTATCAGAGGGAATGTTCAAGTCTGTGAGTTGAATGCAGTAATCACACAGAAGTTTGTGAGAATGCTTCTGTCTAGTTTTTAGGTGAAGATATTTCTTTTCCCAGAATAGGCCCTGAAGCGCTCCAAATTTCCACTTGCAGATTCTACAAAAAGAGTGTTTCAAAACTGCTCTTTCAAAAGGAAGGCTCAAGTCTGTGAGTTGAATGCACTCATCACAAAGAAGTTTCTGAGAATGCTTCTGTGTAGTTTTTAGGTGAAGATATTTCCTTTTCCAGCATAGGCGTCAAAGCGATCCAAATAAACACTTGCAGATTCTACAAAAGGAGTCTACCCAAACTGCTCTATCAGAGGGAATGTTCAAGTCTGTGAGTTGAATGCAGTAATCACTCAGAAGTTTGTGAGAATGCTTCTGTCTAGTTTTTAGGTGAAGATATTTCTTTTCCCAGAATAGGCCCTAAAGCGCTCCAAATTTCCACTTGCAGATTCTACAAAAAGAGTGTTTCAAAACTGCTCTTTCAAAAGGAAGGCTCAAGTCTGTGAGTTGAATGCACTCATTACAAAGAAGTTTCTGAGAATGCTTCTGTGTAGTTGTTATGTGAAGATACTTCCTTTTCCAGCATAGGCCTCAAAGCGCTCGAAATAAACACTTGCAGATTCTACGAAAGGAGTGTTTCAAAACTGTCCTATCAAAAGAAACGTTCAAGTCTGTGAGTTGAATGCACTCATCACAGAGAAGTTTCTGAGAATGCTTCTGTGTAGTTTTTAGGTGAAGATATTTCCTTTTCCAGCATAGGCGTCAAAGCGATCCAAATAAGCCCTTGCAGATTCTACAAAAGGAGTGTTTCCAAACTGCTCTATCAGAGGGAATGTTCAAGTCTGTGAGTTGAATGCAGTAATCACACAGAAGTTTGTGAGAATGCTTCTGTCTAGTTTTTAGGTGAAGATATTTCATTTCCCAGAATAGGCCTGAAAGCGCTCCAAATTTCCACTTGCAGATTCTACAAAAAGAGTGTTTCAAAACTACTCTTTCAAAAGGAAGGCTCAAGTCTGTGAGTTGAATGCACTCATCACAAAGAAGTTTCTGAGAATGCTTCTGTGTAGTTGTTATGTGAAGACACTTCCTTTTCCAGCATAGGCCCCAAAGCGCTCGAAATAAACACTTGCAGATTCTACGAAAGGAGTGTTTCAAAACTGTCCTATGAAAAGAAACGTTCAAGTCTGTGAGTTGAATGCACTCATCACAGAGAAGTTTCTGAGAATGCTTCTGTGTAGTTTTTAGGTGAAGATATATCCTTTTCCAGCATAGGCGTCAAAGCGATCCAAATAAACACTTGCAGATTCTACAAAAGGAGTGTTTCCAAACTGCTCTATCAAGAGGAATGTTCAAGTCTGCGAGTAGAATGCACTCACCACAAAGAAGTTTCTGAGAATGCTTCTGTCTAGTTTTTATGTGAAGATATTTCCTTTTCCAGCATAGGCGTCAAAGCGCTCCAAATAAACACTTGCAGATTCTACAAAAGGAGTGTTTCCAAACCGCTCTATCAGAGGGTATGTTCAAGTCTGTGAGTTGAATGCACTAGTCAGACAGAAGTTTGTGAGAATGCTTCTGTGTAGTTTTTAGGTGAAGATATTTCCTTTTCCAGCATAGGTCTCAAAGTGATCCAAATAAACACTTGCAGATTCTACAAAAGGAGTGTTTCCAAACTGCTCTATCAGAGGGAATGTTCAAGTCTGTGAGTTGAATGCAGTAATCACACAGAAGTTTGTGAGAATGCTTCTGTCTAGTTTCAGGTGGAGATATTTCTTTTCCCAGCATAGGCCTCAAAGCCCTCCAAATATCCACTTGCAGACTCTACAAAAAGAGTGTTTCAAAACTGCTCTTTCAAAAGGATAGCTCAAGTCGGTGAGTTGAATGCACTCATCACAAAGAAGTTTCTGAGAATGCTTCTGTGTAGTTGTTATGTGAAGATACTTCCTTTTCCAGCACAGGCCTCAGTGCGCTCGAAATAAACACTTGCAGATCCTACGAAAGGAGTGTTTCAAAACTGTCCTATCAAAATAAACGTTCAAGTCTGTGAGTTGAATGCAGTCATCACACAGAAGTTTCTGAGAATGCTTCTGTGTAGTTTTTAGGTGAAGATATTTCATTTCCCAGCACAGGCCTCAGAGCGCTCCAAATATGCATTTGCAGATTCTACAAAAAGAGAGCTTGAAAACTCTTCCACCAAAAAGAGGCTTCAACTCTATGAGTAGAATGCACTCATCACAAAGAAGTTTCTGAGAATGCTTCTGTCTAGTTTTTAGGTGAAGATATTTCTTTTCCCAGAATAGGCCCTGAAGCGCTCCAAATTTCCACTTGCAGATTCTACAAAAAGAGTGTTTCAAAACTGCTCTTTCAAAAGGAAGGCTCAAGTCTGTGAGTTGAATGCACTCATCACAAAGAAGTTTCTGAGAATGCTTCTGTGTAGTTTTTAGGTGAAGATATTTCCTTTTCCAGCATAGGCGTCAAAGCGATCCAAATAAACACTTGCAGATTCTACAAAAGGAGTCTACCCAAACTGCTCTATCAGAGGGAATGTTCAAGTCTGTGAGTTGAATGCAGTCATCACACAGAAGTTTGTGAGAATGCTTCTGTCTAGTTTTTAGGTGAAGATATTTCTTTTCCCAGAATAGGCCCTAAAGCGCTCCAAATTTCCACTTGCAGATTCTACAAAAAGAGTGTTTCAAAACTGCTCTTTCAAAAGGACGGCTCAAGTCTGTGAGTTGAATGCACTCATTACAAAGAAGTTTCTGAGAATGCTTCTGTGTAGTTGTTATGTGAAGATACTTCCTTTTCCAGCATAGGCCTCAAAGCGCTCGAAATAAACACTTGCAGATTCTACGAAAGGAGTGTTTCAAAACTGTCCTATCAAAAGAAACGTTCAAGTCTGTGAGTTGAATGCACTCATCACAGAGAAGTTTCTGAGAATGCTTCTGTGTAGTTTTTAGGTGAAGATATTTCCTTTTCCAGCATAGGCGTCAAAGCGATCCAAATAAGCCCTTGCAGATTCTACAAAAGGAGTGTTTCCAAACTGCTCTATCAGAGGGAATGTTCAAGTCTGTGAGTTGAATGCAGTAATCACACAGAAGTTTGTGAGAATGCTTCTGTCTAGTTTTTAGGTGAAGATATTTCATTTCCCAGAATAGGCCTGAAAGCGCTCCAAATTTCCACTTGCAGATTCTACAAAAAGAGTGTTTCAAAACTACTCTTTCAAAAGGAAGGCTCAAGTCTGTGAGTTGAATGCACTCATCACAAAGAAGTTTCTGAGAATGCTTCTGTGTAGTTGTTATGTGAAGACACTTCCTTTTCCAGCATAGGCCCCAAAGCGCTCGAAATAAACACTTGCAGATTCTACGAAAGGAGTGTTTCAAAACTGTCCTATGAAAAGAAACGTTCAAGTCTGTGAGTTGAATGCACTCATCACAGAGAAGTTTCTGAGAATGCTTCTGTGTAGTTTTTAGGTGAAGATATATCCTTTTCCAGCATAGGCGTCAAAGCGATCCAAATAAACACTTGCAGATTCTACAAAAGGAGTGTTTCCAAACTGCTCTATCAAGAGGAATGTTCAAGTCTGCGAGTAGAATGCACTCACCACAAAGAAGTTTCTGAGAATGCTTCTGTCTAGTTTTTATGTGAAGATATTTCCTTTTCCAGCATAGGCGTCAAAGCGCTCCAAATAAACACTTGCAGATTCTACAAAAGGAGTGTTTCCAAACTGCTCTATCAGAGGGAATGTTCAAGTCTGTGAGTTGAATGCACTAGTCAGACAGAAGTTTGTGAGAATGCTTCTGTGTAGTTTTTAGGTGAAGATATTTCCTTTTCCAGCATAGGTCTCAAAGTGATCCAAATAAACACTTGCAGATTCTACAAAAGGAGTGTTTCCAAACTGCTCTATCAGAGGGAATGTTCAAGTCTGTGAGTTGAATGCAGTAATCACACAGAAGTTTGTGAGAATGCTTCTGTCTAGTTTCAGGTGGAGATATTTCTTTTCCCAGCATAGGCCTCAAAGCCCTCCAAATATCCACTTGCAGACTCTACAAAAAGAGTGTTTCAAAACTGCTCTTTCAAAAGGATGGCTCAAGTCGGTGAGTTGAATGCACTCATCACAAAGAACTTTCTGAGAATGCTTCTGTGTAGTTGTTATGTGAAGATACTTCCTTTTCCAGCACAGGCCTCAGTGCGCTCGAAATAAACACTTGCAGATCCTACGAAAGGAGTGTTTCAAAACTGTCCTATCAAAATAAACGTTCAAGTCTGTGAGTTGAATGCAGTCATCACACAGAAGTTTCTGAGAATGCTTCTGTGTAGTTTTTAGGTGAAGATATTTCATTTCCCAGCACAGGCCTCAGAGCGCTCCAAATATGCATTTGCAGATTCTACAAAAAGAGAGCTTGAAAACTCTTCCACCAAAAAGAGGCTTCAACTCTATGAGTAGAATGCACTCATCACAAAGAAGTTTCTGAGAATGCTTCTGTCTAGTTTTTATGTGAAGATATTTCCTTTTCCAGCATAGGCGTCAAAGCGCTCCAAATAAACACTTGCAGATTCTACTAAAGGAGTGTTTCCAAACTGCTCTATCAAAGGCAATGTTCAAGTCTGTGAGTTGAATGCACTCATCACAGAGAAGTTTCTGAGAATGCTTCTGTGTAGTTTTTAGGTGAAGATATTTCCTTTTCCAGCATAGGCGTCAAAGCGATCCAAATAAACATTTGCAGATTCTACAAAAGGAGTGTATCCAAACTGCTCTATCAGAGGGAATGTTCAAGTCTGTGAGTTGAATGCAGTAATCACACAGAAGTTTGTGAGAATGCTTCTGTCTAGTTTTTAGGTGAAGATATTTCTTTTCCCAGAATAGGCCCTAAAGCGCTCCAAATTTCCACTTGCAGATTCTACAAAAAGAGTGTTTCAAAACTGCTCTTTCAAAAGGAAGGCTCAAGTCTGTGAGTTGAATACACTCATAACAAATAAATTTCTGAGAATGCTTCTGTGTAGTTTTTAGGTGAAGATATTTCCTTTTCCAGCATAGGCGTCAAAGCGATCCAAATAAACACTTGCAGATTCTACAAAAGGAGTCTATCCAAACTGCTCTATCAGAGGGAATGTTCAAGTCTGTGAGTTGAATGCAGTAATCACACAGAAGTTTGTGAGAATGCTTCTGTCTAGTTTTTAGGTGAAGATATTTCTTTTCCCAGAATAGGCCCTAAAGCGCTCCAAATTTCCACTTGCAGATTCTACAAAAAGAGTGTTTCAAAACTGCTCTTTCAAAAGGAAGGCTCAAGTCTGTGAGTTAAATGCACTCATCACAAAGAAGTTTCTGAGAATGCTTCTGTGTAGTTGTTATGTGAAGATACTTCCTTTTCCAGCATAGGCCTCAAAGCGCTCGAAATAAACACTTGCAGATTCTACGACAGGAGTGTTTCTAAACTGTCCTATCAAAAGAAACGTTCACGTCTGTGAGTTGAATGCACTCATCACAGAGAAGTTTCTGAGAATGCTTCTGTGTAGTTTTTAGGTGAAGATATTTCCTTTTCCAGCATAGGCGTCAAAGCGATCCAAATAAGCCCTTGCAGATTCTACAAAAGGAGTGTTTCCAAACTGCTCTATCAGAGGGAATGTTCAAGTCTGTGAGTTGAATGCAGTAATCACACAGAAGTTTGTGAGAATGCTTCTGTCTAGTTTTTAGGTGAAGATATTTCATTTCCCAGAATAGGCCTGAAAGCGCTCCAAATTTCCACTTGCAGATTCTACAAAAAGAGTGTTTCAAAACTACTCTTTCAAAAGGAAGGCTCAAGTCTGTGAGTTGAATGCACTCATCACAAAGAAGTTTCTGAGAATGCTTCTGTGTAGTTGTTATGTGAAGATACTTCCTTTTCCAGCATAGGCCCCAAAGCGCTCGAAATAAACACTTGCAGATTCTACGAAAGGAGTGTTTCAAAACTGTCCTATGAAAAGAAACGTTCAAGTCTGTGAGTTGAATGCACTCATCACAGAGAAGTTTCTGAGAATGCTTCTGTGTAGTTTTTAGGTGAAGATATATCCTTTTCCAGCATAGGCGTCAAAGCGATCCAAATAAACACTTGCAGATTCTACAAAAGGAGTGTTTCCAAACTGCTCTATCAAGAGGAATGTTCAAGTCTGTGAGTAGAATGCACTCACCACAAAGAAGTTTCTGAGAATGCTTCTGTCTAGTTTTTATGTGAAGATATTTCCTTTTCCAGCATAGGCGTCAAAGCGCTCCAAATAAACACTTGCAGATTCTACAAAAGGAGTGTTTCCAAACTGCTCTATCAGAGGGAATGTTCAAGTCTGTGAGTTGAATGCACTAGTCAGACAGAAGTTTGTGAGAATGCTTCTGTGTAGTTTTTAGGTGAAGATATTTCCTTTTCCAGCATAGGTCTCAAAGTGATCCAAATAAACACTTGCAGATTCTACAAAAGGAGTGTTTCCAAACTGCTCTATCAGAGGGAATGTTCAAGTCTGTGAGTTGAATGCAGTAATCACACAGAAGTTTGTGAGAATGCTTCTGTCTAGTTTCAGGTGGAGATATTTCTTTTCCCAGCATAGGCCTCAAAGCCCTCCAAATATCCACTTGCAGACTCTACAAAAAGAGTGTTTCAAAACTGCTCTTTCAAAAGGATGGCTCAAGCCGGTGAGTTGAATGCACTCATCACAAAGAACTTTCTGAGAATGCTTCTGTGTAGTTGTTATGTGAAGATACTTCCTTTTCCAGCACAGGCCTCAGTGCGCTCGAAATAAACACTTGCAGATCCTACGAAAGGAGTGTTTCAAAACTGTCCTATCAAAATAAACGTTCAAGTCTGTGAGTTGAATGCAGTCATCACACAGAAGTTTCTGAGAATGCTTCTGTGTAGTTTTTAGGTGAAGATATTTCATTTCCCAGCACAGGCCTCAGAGCGCTCCAAATATGCATTTGCAGATTCTACAAAAAGAGAGCTTGAAAACTCTTCCACCAAAAAGAGGCTTCAACTCTATGAGTAGAATGCACTCATCACAAAGAAGTTTCTGAGAATGCTTCTGTCTAGTTTTTATGTGAAGATATTTCCTTTTCCAGCATAGGCGTCAAAGCGCTCCAAATAAACACTTGCAGATTCTACTAAAGGAGTGTTTCCAAACTGCTCTATCAAAGGCAATGTTCAAGTCTGTGAGTTGAATGCACTCATCACAGAGAAGTTTCTGAGAATGCTTCTGTGTAGTTTTTAGGTGAAGATATTTCCTTTTCCAGCATAGGCGTCAAAGCGATCCAAATAAACACTTGCAGATTCTACAAAAGGAGGGTATCCAAACTGCTCTATCAGAGGGAATGTTCAAGTCTGTGAGTTGAATGCAGTAATCACACAGAAGTTTGTGAGAATGCTTCTGTCTAGTTTTTAGGTGAAGATATTTCTTTTCCCAGAATAGGCCCTGAAGCGCTCCAAATTTCCACTTGCAGATTCTACAAAAAGAGTGTTTCAAAACTGCTCTTTCAAAAGGAAGGCTCAAGTCTGTGAGTTGAATGCACTCATCACAAAGAAGTTTCTGAGAATGCTTCTGTGTAGTTTTTAGGTGAAGATATTTCCTTTTCCAGCATAGGCGTCAAAGCGATCCAAATAAACACTTGCAGATTCTACAAAAGGAGTCTACCCAAACTGCTCTATCAGAGGGAATGTTCAAGTCTGTGAGTTGAATGCAGTAATCACTCAGAAGTTTGTGAGAATGCTTCTGTCTAGTTTTTAGGTGAAGATATTTCTTTTCCCAGAATAGGCCCTAAAGCGCTCCAAATTTCCACTTGCAGATTCTACAAAAAGAGTGTTTCAAAACTGCTCTTTCAAAAGGAAGGCTCAAGTCTGTGAGTTGAATGCACTCATTACAAAGAAGTTTCTGAGAATGCTTCTGTGTAGTTGTTATGTGAAGATACTTCCTTTTCCAGCATAGGCCTCAAAGCGCTCGAAATAAACACTTGCAGATTCTACGAAAGGAGTGTTTCAAAACTGTCCTATCAAAAGAAACGTTCAAGTCTGTGAGTTGAATGCACTCATCACAGAGAAGTTTCTGAGAATGCTTCTGTGTAGTTTTTAGGTGAAGATATTTCCTTTTCCAGCATAGGCGTCAAAGCGATCCAAATAAGCCCTTGCAGATTCTACAAAAGGAGTGTTTCCAAACTGCTCTATCAGAGGGAATGTTCAAGTCTGTGAGTTGAATGCAGTAATCACACAGAAGTTTGTGAGAATGCTTCTGTCTAGTTTTTAGGTGAAGATATTTCATTTCCCAGAATAGGCCTGAAAGCGCTCCAAATTTCCACTTGCAGATTCTACAAAAAGAGTGTTTCAAAACTACTCTTTCAAAAGGAAGGCTCAAGTCTGTGAGTTGAATGCACTCATCACAAAGAAGTTTCTGAGAATGCTTCTGTGTAGTTGTTATGTGAAGACACTTCCTTTTCCAGCATAGGCCCCAAAGCGCTCGAAATAAACACTTGCAGATTCTACGAAAGGAGTGTTTCAAAACTGTCCTATGAAAAGAAACGTTCAAGTCTGTGAGTTGAATGCACTCATCACAGAGAAGTTTCTGAGAATGCTTCTGTGTAGTTTTTAGGTGAAGATATATCCTTTTCCAGCATAGGCGTCAAAGCGATCCAAATAAACACTTGCAGATTCTACAAAAGGAGTGTTTCCAAACTGCTCTATCAAGAGGAATGTTCAAGTCTGCGAGTAGAATGCACTCACCACAAAGAAGTTTCTGAGAATGCTTCTGTCTAGTTTTTATGTGAAGATATTTCCTTTTCCAGCATAGGCGTCAAAGCGCTCCAAATAAACACTTGCAGATTCTACAAAAGGAGTGTTTCCAAACCGCTCTATCAGAGGGTATGTTCAAGTCTGTGAGTTGAATGCACTAGTCAGACAGAAGTTTGTGAGAATGCTTCTGTGTAGTTTTTAGGTGAAGATATTTCCTTTTCCAGCATAGGTCTCAAAGTGATCCAAATAAACACTTGCAGATTCTACAAAAGGAGTGTTTCCAAACTGCTCTATCAGAGGGAATGTTCAAGTCTGTGAGTTGAATGCAGTAATCACACAGAAGTTTGTGAGAATGCTTCTGTCTAGTTTCAGGTGGAGATATTTCTTTTCCCAGCATAGGCCTCAAAGCCCTCCAAATATCCACTTGCAGACTCTACAAAAAGAGTGTTTCAAAACTGCTCTTTCAAAAGGATAGCTCAAGTCGGTGAGTTGAATGCACTCATCACAAAGAAGTTTCTGAGAATGCTTCTGTGTAGTTGTTATGTGAAGATACTTCCTTTTCCAGCACAGGCCTCAGTGCGCTCGAAATAAACACTTGCAGATCCTACGAAAGGAGTGTTTCAAAACTGTCCTATCAAAATAAACGTTCAAGTCTGTGAGTTGAATGCAGTCATCACACAGAAGTTTCTGAGAATGCTTCTGTGTAGTTTTTAGGTGAAGATATTTCATTTCCCAGCACAGGCCTCAGAGCGCTCCAAATATGCATTTGCAGATTCTACAAAAAGAGAGCTTGAAAACTCTTCCACCAAAAAGAGGCTTCAACTCTATGAGTAGAATGCACTCATCACAAAGAAGTTTCTGAGAATGCTTCTGTCTAGTTTTTAGGTGAAGATATTTCTTTTCCCAGAATAGGCCCTGAAGCGCTCCAAATTTCCACTTGCAGATTCTACAAAAAGAGTGTTTCAAAACTGCTCTTTCAAAAGGAAGGCTCAAGTCTGTGAGTTGAATGCACTCATCACAAAGAAGTTTCTGAGAATGCTTCTGTGTAGTTTTTAGGTGAAGATATTTCCTTTTCCAGCATAGGCGTCAAAGCGATCCAAATAAACACTTGCAGATTCTACAAAAGGAGTCTACCCAAACTGCTCTATCAGAGGGAATGTTCAAGTCTGTGAGTTGAATGCAGTCATCACACAGAAGTTTGTGAGAATGCTTCTGTCTAGTTTTTAGGTGAAGATATTTCTTTTCCCAGAATAGGCCCTAAAGCGCTCCAAATTTCCACTTGCAGATTCTACAAAAAGAGTGTTTCAAAACTGCTCTTTCAAAAGGACGGCTCAAGTCTGTGAGTTGAATGCACTCATTACAAAGAAGTTTCTGAGAATGCTTCTGTGTAGTTGTTATGTGAAGATACTTCCTTTTCCAGCATAGGCCTCAAAGCGCTCGAAATAAACACTTGCAGATTCTACGAAAGGAGTGTTTCAAAACTGTCCTATCAAAAGAAACGTTCAAGTCTGTGAGTTGAATGCACTCATCACAGAGAAGTTTCTGAGAATGCTTCTGTGTAGTTTTTAGGTGAAGATATTTCCTTTTCCAGCATAGGCGTCAAAGCGATCCAAATAAGCCCTTGCAGATTCTACAAAAGGAGTGTTTCCAAACTGCTCTATCAGAGGGAATGTTCAAGTCTGTGAGTTGAATGCAGTAATCACACAGAAGTTTGTGAGAATGCTTCTGTCTAGTTTTTAGGTGAAGATATTTCATTTCCCAGAATAGGCCTGAAAGCGCTCCAAATTTCCACTTGCAGATTCTACAAAAAGAGTGTTTCAAAACTACTCTTTCAAAAGGAAGGCTCAAGTCTGTGAGTTGAATGCACTCATCACAAAGAAGTTTCTGAGAATGCTTCTGTGTAGTTGTTATGTGAAGACACTTCCTTTTCCAGCATAGGCCCCAAAGCGCTCGAAATAAACACTTGCAGATTCTACGAAAGGAGTGTTTCAAAACTGTCCTATGAAAAGAAACGTTCAAGTCTGTGAGTTGAATGCACTCATCACAGAGAAGTTTCTGAGAATGCTTCTGTGTAGTTTTTAGGTGAAGATATATCCTTTTCCAGCATAGGCGTCAAAGCGATCCAAATAAACACTTGCAGATTCTACAAAAGGAGTGTTTCCAAACTGCTCTATCAAGAGGAATGTTCAAGTCTGCGAGTAGAATGCACTCACCACAAAGAAGTTTCTGAGAATGCTTCTGTCTAGTTTTTATGTGAAGATATTTCCTTTTCCAGCATAGGCGTCAAAGCGCTCCAAATAAACACTTGCAGATTCTACAAAAGGAGTGTTTCCAAACCGCTCTATCAGAGGGTATGTTCAAGTCTGTGAGTTGAATGCACTAGTCAGACAGAAGTTTGTGAGAATGCTTCTGTGTAGTTTTTAGGTGAAGATATTTCCTTTTCCAGCATAGGTCTCAAAGTGATCCAAATAAACACTTGCAGATTCTACAAAAGGAGTGTTTCCAAACTGCTCTATCAGAGGGAATGTTCAAGTCTGTGAGTTGAATGCAGTAATCACACAGAAGTTTGTGAGAATGCTTCTGTCTAGTTTCAGGTGGAGATATTTCTTTTCCCAGCATAGGCCTCAAAGCCCTCCAAATATCCACTTGCAGACTCTACAAAAAGAGTGTTTCAAAACTGCTCTTTCAAAAGGATAGCTCAAGTCGGTGAGTTGAATGCACTCATCACAAAGAAGTTTCTGAGAATGCTTCTGTGTAGTTGTTATGTGAAGATACTTCCTTTTCCAGCACAGGCCTCAGTGCGCTCGAAATAAACACTTGCAGATCCTACGAAAGGAGTGTTTCAAAACTGTCCTATCAAAATAAACGTTCAAGTCTGTGAGTTGAATGCAGTCATCACACAGAAGTTTCTGAGAATGCTTCTGTGTAGTTTTTAGGTGAAGATATTTCATTTCCCAGCACAGGCCTCAGAGCGCTCCAAATATGCATTTGCAGATTCTACAAAAAGAGAGCTTGAAAACTCTTCCACCAAAAAGAGGCTTCAACTCTATGAGTAGAATGCACTCATCACAAAGAAGTTTCTGAGAATGCTTCTGTCTAGTTTTTGTGTGAAGATATTTCCTTTTCCAGCATAGGCGTCAAAGCGCTCCAAATAAACACCTGCAGATTCTACTAAAGGAGTGTTTCCAAACTGCTCTATCAAAGGCAATGTTCAAGTCCGTGAGTTGAATGGACTCATCACAGAGAAGTTGCTGAGAATGCTTCTGTGTAGTTTTTAGGTGAAGATATTTCCTTTTCCAGCATAGGCGTCATAGCGATCCAAATAAACACTTGCAGATTCTACAAAAGGAGTGTATCCAAACTGCTCTATCAGAGGGAATGTTCAAGTCTGTGAGTTGAATGCAGTAATCACACAGAAGTTTGTGAGAATGCTTCTGTCTAGTTTTTAGGTGAAGATATTTCTTTTCCCAGAATAGGCCCTAAAGCGCTCCAAATTTCCACTTGCAGATTCTACAAAAAGAGTGTTTCAAAACTGCTCTTTCAAAAGGAAGGCTCAAGTCTGTGAGTTGAATGCACTCATCACAAAGAAGTTTCTGAGAATGCTTCTGTGTAGTTGTTATGTGAAGATACTTCCTTTTCCAGCATAGGCCTCAAAGCGCTCGAAATAAACACTTGCAGATTCTACGAAAGGAGTGTTTCAAAACTGTCCTATGAAAAGAAACGTTCAAGTCTGTGAGTTGAATGCACTCATCACAGAGAAGTTTCTGAGAATGCTTCTGTGTAGTTTTTAGGTGAAGATATTTCCTTTTCCAGCATAGGCGTCAAAGCGATCCAAATAAGCCCTTGCAGATTCTACAAAAGGAGTGTTTCCAAACTGCTCTATCAGAGGGAATGTTCAAGTCTGTGAGTTGAATGCAGTAATCACACAGAAGTTTGTGAGAATGCTTCTGTCTAGTTTTTAGGTGAAGATATTTCATTTCCCAGAATAGGCCTGAAAGCGCTCCAAATTTCCACTTGCAGATTCTACAAAAAGAGTGTTTCAAAACTACTCTTTCAAAAGGAAGGCTCAAGTCTGTGAGTTGAATGCACTCATCACAAAGAAGTTTCTGAGAATGCTTCTGTGTAGTTGTTATGTGAAGATACTTCCTTTTCCAGCATAGGCCCCAAAGCGCTCGAAATAAACACTTGCAGATTCTACGAAAGGAGTGTTTCAAAACTGTCCTATGAAAAGAAACGTTCAAGTCTGTGAGTTGAATGCACTCATCACAGAGAAGTTTCTGAGAATGCTTCTGTGTAGTTTTTAGGTGAAGATATATCCTTTTCCAGCATAGGCGTCAAAGCGATCCAAATAAACACTTGCAGATTCTACAAAAGGAGTGTTTCCAAACTGCTCTATCAGAGGGAATGTTCAAGGCCGTGAGTTGAATGCACTAGTCAGACAGAAGTTTGTGAGAATGCTTCTGTGTAGTTTTTAGGTGAAGATATTTCCTTTTCCAGCATAGGTCTCAAAGTGATCCAAATAAACACTTGCAGATTCTACAAAAGGAGTGTTTCCAAACTGCTCTATCAGAGGGAATGTTCAAGTCTGTTAGTTGAATGCAGTAATCACACAGAAGTTTGTGAGAATGCTTCTGTCTAGTTTCAGGTGGAGATATTTCTTTTCCCAGCATAGGCCTCAAAGCCCTCAAAATATCCACTTGCAGACTCTACAAAAAGAGTGTTTCAAAACTGCTCTTTCAAAAGGATGGCTCAAGTCTGTGAGTTGAATGCACTCATCACAAAGAAGTTTCTGAGAATGCTTCTGTGTAGTTGCTATGTGAAGATACTTCCTTTTCCAGCACAGGCCTCAGTGCGCTCGAAATAAACACTTGCAGATCCTACGAAAGGAGTGTTTCAAAACTGTTCTATCAAAATAAACGTTCAAGTCTGTGAGTTGAATGCAGTCATCACACAGAAGTTTCTGAGAATGCTTCTGTGTAGTTTTTAGGTGAAGATATTTCCTTTTCCAGCCTAGGCGTCAAAGCGATCCAAATAAACACTTGCAGATTCTACAAAAGGAGTGTATCCAAACTGCTCTATCAGAGGGAATGTTCAAGTCTGTGAGTTGAATGCAGTAATCACACAGAAGTTTGTGAGAATGCTTCTGTCTAGTTTTTAGGTGAAGATATTCCTTTTCCCAGAATAGGCCCTAAAGCGCTCCAAATTTCCACTTGCAGATTCTACAAAAAGAGTGTATCAAAGCTGCTCTTTCAAAAGGAAGGCTCAAGTCTGTGAGTTGAACGCACTCATCACAAAGAAGTTTCTGAGAATGCTTCTGTGTAGTTTTTAGGTGAAGATATTTCCTTTTCCAGCATAGGCGTCAAAGCGATCCAAATAAACACTTGCATATTCTACAAAAGGAGTCTATCCAAACTGCTCTATCAGAGGGAATGTTCAAGTGTGTGAGTTGAATGCAGTAATCACACAGAAGTTTGTGAGAATGCTTCTGTCTAGTTTTTAGGTGAAGATATTTCTTTTCCCAGAATAGGCCCTAAAGCGCTCCAAATTTCCACTTGCAGATTCTACAAAAAGAGTGTTTCAAAACTGCTCTTTCAAAAGGAAGGCTCAAGTCTGTGAGTTGAATGCACTCATCACAAAGAAGTTTCTGAGAATGCTTCTGTGTAGTTGTTATGTGAAGATACTTCCTTTTCCAGCATAGGCCTCAAAGCGCTCGAAATAAACACTTGCAGATTCTACGAAAGGAGTGTTTCAAAACTGTCCTATCAAAAGAAACGTTCAAGTCTGTGAGTTGAATGCACTCATCACAGAGAAGTTTCTGAGAATGCTTCTGTGTAGTTTTTAGGTGAAGATATTTCCTTTTCCAGCATAGGCGTCAAAGCGATCCAAATAAGCCCTTGCAGATTCTACAAAAGGAGTGTTTCCAAACTGCTCTATCAGAGGGAATGTTCAAGTCTGTGAGTTGAATGCAGTAATCACACAGAAGTTTGTGAGAATGCTTCTGTCTAGTTTTTAGGTGAAGATATTTCATTTCCCAGAATAGGCCTGAAAGCGCTCCAAATTTCCACTTGCAGATTCTACAAAAAGAGTGTTTCAAAACTACTCTTTCAAAAGGAAGGCTCAAGTCTGTGAGTTGAATGCACTCATCACAAAGAAGTTTCTGAGAATGCTTCTGTGTAGTTGTTATGTGAAGATACTTCCTTTTCCAGCATAGGCCCCAAAGCGCTCGAAATAAACACTTGCAGATTCTACGAAAGGAGTGTTTCAAAACTGTCCTATGAAAAGAAACGTTCAAGTCTGTGAGTTGAATGCACTCATCACAGAGAAGTTTCTGAGAATGCTTCTGTGTAGTTTTTAGGTGAAGATATATCCTTTTCCAGCATAGGCGTCAAAGCGATCCAAATAAACACTTGCAGATTCTACAAAAGGAGTGTTTCCAAACTGCTCTATCAAGAGGAATGTTCAAGTCTGTGAGTAGAATGCACTCACCACAAAGAAGTTTCTGAGAATGCTTCTGTCTAGTTTTTATGTGAAGATATTTCCTTTTCCAGCATAGGCGTCAAAGCGCTCCAAATAAACACTTGCAGATTCTACAAAAGGAGTGTTTCCAAACTGCTCTATCAGAGGGAATGTTCAAGTCTGTGAGTTGAATGCACTAGTCAGACAGAAGTTTGTGAGAATGCTTCTGTGTAGTTTTTAGGTGAAGATATTTCCTTTTCCAGCATAGGTCTCAAAGTGATCCAAATAAACACTTGAAGATTCTACAAAAGGAGTGTTTCCAAACTGCTCTATCAGAGGGAATGTTCAAGTCTGTGAGTTGAATGCAGTAATCACACAGAAGTTTGTGAGAATGCTTCTGTCTAGTTTCAGGTGGAGATATTTCTTTTCCCAGCATAGGCCTCAAAGCCCTCCAAATATCCACTTGCAGACTCTACAAAAAGAGTGTTTCAAAACTGCTCTTTCAAAAGGATAGCTCAAGTCGGTGAGTTGAATGCACTCATCACAAAGAAGTTTCTGAGAATGCTTCTGTGTAGTTGTTATGTGAAGATACTTCCTTTTCCAGCACAGGCCTCAGTGCGCTCGAAATAAACACTTGCAGATCCTACGAAAGGAGTGTTTCAAAACTGTCCTATCAAAATAAACGTTCAAGTCTGTGAGTTGAATGCAGTCATCACACAGAAGTTTCTGAGAATGCTTCTGTGTAGTTTTTAGGTGAAGATATTTCATTTCCCAGCACAGGCCTCAGAGCGCTCCAAATATGCATTTGCAGATTCTACAAAAAGAGAGCTTGAAAACTCTTCCACCAAAAAGAGGCTTCAACTCTATGAGTAGAATGCACTCATCACAAAGAAATTTCTGAGAATGCTTCTGTCTAGTTTTTATGTGAAGATATTTCCTTTTCCAGCATAGGCGTCAAAGCGCTCCAAATAAACACTTGCAGATTCTACTAAAGGAGTGTTTCCAAACTGCTCTATCAAAGGCAATGTTCAAGTCTGTGAGTTGAATGCACTCATCACAGAGAAGTTTCTGAGAATGCTTCTCTGTAGTTTTTAGGTGAAGATATTTCCTTTTCCAGCATAGGCGTCAAAGCGATCCAAATAAACACTTGCAGATTCTACAAAGGAGGGTATCCAAACTGCTCTATCAGAGGGAATGTTCAAGTCTGTGAGTTGAATGCAGTAATCACACAGAAGTTTGTGAGAATGCTTCTGTCTAGTTTTTAGGTGAAGATATTTCTTTTCCCAGAATAGGCCCTAAAGCGCTCCAAATTTCCACTTGCAGATTCTACAAAAAGAGTGTTTCAAAACTGCTCTTTCAAAAGGAAGGCTCAAGTCTGTGAGTTGAATGCACTCATCACAAAGAAGTTTCTGAGAATGCTTCTGTGTAGTTTTTAGGTGAAGATATTTCCTTTTCCAGCATAGGCGTCAAAGCGATCCAAATAAACACTTGCAGATTCTACAAAAGGAGTCTACCCAAACTGCTCTATCAGAGGGAATGTTCAAGTCTGTGAGTTGAATGCAGTAATCACACAGAAGTTTGTGAGAATGCTTCTGTCTAGTTTTTAGGTGAAGATATTTCTTTTCCCAGAATAGGCCCTAAAGCGCTCCAAATTTCCACTTGCAGATTCTACAAAAAGAGTGTTTCAAAACTGCTCTTTCAAAAGGAAGGCTCAAGTCTGTGAGTTGAATGCACTCATTACAAAGAAGTTTCTGAGAATGCTTCTGTGTAGTTGTTATGTGAAGATACTTCCTTTTCCAGCATAGGCCTCAAAGCGCTCGAAATAAACACTTTCAGATTCTACGAAAGGAGTGTTTCAAAACTGTCCTATCAAAAGAAACGTTCAAGTCTGTGAGTTGAATGCACTCATCACAGAGAAGTTTCTGAGAATGCTTCTGTGTAGTTTTTAGGTGAAGATATTTCCTTTTCCAGCATAGGCGTCAAAGCGATCCAAATAAGCCCTTGCAGATTCTACAAAAGGAGTGTTTCCAAACTGCTCTATCAGAGGGAATGTTCAAGTCTGTGAGTTGAATGCAGTAATCACACAGAAGTTTGTGAGAATGCTTCTGTCTAGTTTTTAGGTGAAGATATTTCATTTCCCAGAATAGGCCTGAAAGCGCTCCAAATTTCCACTTGCAGATTCTACAAAAAGAGTGTTTCAAAACTACTCTTTCAAAAGGAAGGCTCAAGTCTGTGAGTTGAATGCACTCATCACAAAGAAGTTTCTGAGAATGCTTCTGTGTAGTTGTTATGTGAAGACACTTCCTTTTCCAGCATAGGCCCCAAAGCGCTCGAAATAAACACTTGCAGATTCTACGAAAGGAGTGTTTCAAAACTGTCCTATGAAAAGAAACGTTCAAGTCTGTGAGTTGAATGCACTCATCACAGAGAAGTTTCTGAGAATGCTTCTGTGTAGTTTTTAGGTGAAGATATATCCTTTTCCAGCATAGGCGTCAAAGCGATCCAAATAAACACTTGCAGATTCTACAAAAGGAGTGTTTCCAAACTGCTCTATCAAGAGGAATGTTCAAGTCTGTGAGTAGAATGCACTCACCACAAAGAAGTTTCTGAGAATGCTTCTGTCTAGTTTTTATGTGAAGATATTTCCTTTTCCAGCATAGGCGTCAAAGCGCTCCAAATAAACACTTGCAGATTCTACAAAAGGAGTGTTTCCAAACTGCTCTATCAGAGGGAATGTTCAAGTCTGTGAGTTGAATGCACTAGTCAGACAGAAGTTTGTGAGAATGCTTCTGTGTAGTTTTTAGGTGAAGATATTTCCTTTTCCAGCATAGGTCTCAAAGTGATCCAAATAAACACTTGCAGATTCTACAAAAGGAGTGTTTCCAAACTGCTCTATCAGAGGGAATGTTCAAGTCTGTGAGTTGAATGCAGTAATCACACAGAAGTTTGTGAGAATGCTTCTGTCTAGTTTCAGGTGGAGATATTTCTTTTCCCAGCATAGGCCTCAAAGCCCTCCAAATATCCACTTGCAGACTCTACAAAAAGAGTGTTTCAAAACTGCTCTTTCAAAAGGATGGCTCAAGTCGGTGAGTTGAATGCACTCATCACAAAGAAGTTTCTGAGAATGCTTCTGTGTAGTTGTTATGTGAAGATACTTCCTTTTCCAGCACAGGCCTCAGTGCGCTCGAAATAAACACTTGCAGATCCTACGAAAGGAGTGTTTCAAAACTGTCCTATCAAAATAAACGTTCAAGTCTGTGAGTTGAATGCAGTCATCACACAGAAGTTTCTGAGAATGCTTCTGTGTAGTTTTTAGGTGAAGATATTTCATTTCCCAACACAGGCCTCAGAGCGCTCCAAATATGCATTTGCAGATTCTACAAAAAGAGAGCTTGAAAACTCTTCCACCAAAAAGAGGCTTTAACTCTATGAGTAGAATGCACTCATCACAAAGAAGTTTCTGAGAATGCTTCTGTCTAGTTTTTATGTGAAGATATTTCCTTTTCCAACATAGGCGTCAAAGCGCTCCAAATAAACACTTGCAGATTCTACAAAAGGAGTGTTTCCAAACTGCTCTATCAAAGGCAATGTTCAAGTCTGTGAGTTGAATGCACTCATCACAGAGAAGTTTCTGAGAATGCTTCTGTGTAGTTTTTAGGTGAAGATATTTCCTTTTCCAGCATAGGCGTCACAGCGATCCAAATAAACACTTGCAGATTCTACAAAAGGAGTGTATCCAAACTGCTCTATCAGAGGGAATGTTCAAGTCTGTGAGTTGAATGCAGTAATCACACAGAAGTTTGTGAGAATGCTTCTGTCTAGTTTTTAGGTGAAGATATTTCTTTTCCCAGAATAGGCCCTAAAGCGCTCCAAATTTCCACTTGCAGATTCTACAAAAAGAGTGTTTCAAAACTGCTCTTTCAAAAGGAAGGCTCAAGTCTGTGAGTTGAATGCACTCATCACAAAGAAGTTTCTGAGAATGCTTCTGTGTAGTTGTTATGTGAAGATACTTCCTTTTCCAGCATAGGCCTCAAAGCGCTCGAAATAAACACTTGCAGATTCTACGAAAGGAGTGTTTCAAAACTGTCCTATCAAAAGAAACGTTCAAGTCTGTGAGTTGAATGCACTCATCACAGAGAAGTTTCTGAGAATGCTTCTGTGTAGTTTTTAGGTGAAGATATTTCCTTTTCCAGCATAGGCGTCAAAGCGATCCAAATAAGCCCTTGCAGATTCTACAAAAGGAGTGTTTCCAAACTGCTCTATCAGAGGGAATGTTCAAGTCTGTGAGTTGAATGCAGTAATCACACAGAAGTTTGTGAGAATGCTTCTGTCTAGTTTTTAGGTGAAGATATTTCATTTCCCAGAATAGGCCTGAAAGCGCTCCAAATTTCCACTTGCAGATTCTACAAAAAGAGTGTTTCAAAACTACTCTTTCAAAAGGAAGGCTCAAGTCTGTGAGTTGAATGCACTCATCACAAAGAAGTTTCTGAGAATGCTTCTGTGTAGTTGTTATGTGAAGATACTTCCTTTTCCAGCATAGGCCCCAAAGCGCTCGAAATAAACACTTGCAGATTCTACGAAAGGAGTGTTTCAAAACTGTCCTATGAAAAGAAACGTTCAAGTCTGTGAGTTGAATGCACTCATCACAGAGAAGTTTCTGAGAATGCTTCTGTGTAGTTTTTAGGTGAAGATATATCCTTTTCCAGCATAGGCGTCAAAGCGATCCAAATAAACACTTGCAGATTCTACAAAAGGAGTGTTTCCACACTGCTCTATCAAGAGGAATGTTCAAGTCTGTGAGTAGAATGCACTCACCACAAAGAAGTTTCTGAGAATGCTTCTGTCTAGTTTTTATGTGAAGATATTTCCTTTTCCAGCATAGGCGTCAAAGCGCTCCAAATAAACACTTGCAGATTCTACAAAAGGAGTGTTTCCAAACTGCTCTATCAGAGGGAATGTTCAAGTCTGTGAGTTGAATGCACTAGTCAGACAGAAGTTTGTGAGAATGCTTCTGTGTAGTTTTTAGGTGAAGATATTTCCTTTTCCAGCATAGGTCTCAAAGTGATCCAAATAAACACTTGCAGATTCTACAAAAGGAGTGTTTCCAAACTGCTCTATCAGAGGGAATGTTCAAGTCTGTGAGTTGAATGCAGTAATCACACAGAAGTTTGTGAGAATGCTTCTGTCTAGTTTCAGGTGGAGATATTTCTTTTCCCAGCATAGGCCTCAAAGCCCTCCAAATATCCACTTGCAGACTCTACAAAAAGAGTGTTTCAAAACTGCTCTTTCAAAAGGATGGCTCAAGTCGGTGAGTTGAATGCACTCATCACAAAGAAGTTTCTGAGAATGCTTCTGTGTAGTTGTTATGTGAAGATACTTCCTTTTCCAGCACAGGCCTCAGTGCGCTCGAAATAAACACTTGCAGATCCTACGAAAGGAGTGTTTCAAAACTGTCCTATCAAAATAAACGTTCAAGTCTGTGAGTTGAATGCAGTCATCACACAGAAGTTTCTGAGAATGCTTCTGTGTAGTTTTTAGGTGAAGATATTTCATTTCCCAGCACAGGCCTCAGAGCGCTCCAAATATGCATTTGCAGATTCTACAAAAAGAGAGCTTGAAAACTCTTCCACCAAAAAGAGGCTTCAACTCTATGAGTAGAATGCACTCATCACAAAGAAGTTTCTGAGAATGCTTCTGTCTAGTTTTTATGTGAAGATATTTCCTTTTCCAGCATAGGCGTCAAAGCGCTCCAAATAAACACTTGCAGATTCTACTAAAGGAGTGTTTCCAAACTGCTCTATCAAAGGCAATGTTCAAGTCTGTGAGTTGAATGCACTCATCACAGAGAAGTTTCTGAGAATGCTTCTGTGTAGTTTTTAGGTGAAGATATTTCCTTTTCCAGCATAGGCGTCAAAGCGATCCAAATAAACATTTGCAGATTCTACAAAAGGAGTGTATCCAAACTGCTCTATCAGAGGGAATGTTCAAGTCTGTGAGTTGAATGCAGTAATCACACAGAAGTTTGTGAGAATGCTTCTGTCTAGTTTTTAGGTGAAGATATTTCTTTTCCCAGAATAGGCCCTAAAGCGCTCCAAATTTCCACTTGCAGATTCTACAAAAAGAGTGTTTCAAAACTGCTCTTTCAAAAGGAAGGCTCAAGTCTGTGAGTTGAATACACTCATAACAAATAAATTTCTGAGAATGCTTCTGTGTAGTTTTTAGGTGAAGATATTTCCTTTTCCAGCATAGGCGTCAAAGCGATCCAAATAAACACTTGCAGATTCTACAAAAGGAGTCTATCCAAACTGCTCTATCAGAGGGAATGTTCAAGTCTGTGAGTTGAATGCAGTCATCACACAGAAGTTTGTGAGAATGCTTCTGTCTAGTTTTTAGGTGAAGATATTTCTTTTCCCAGAATAGGCCCTAAAGCGCTCCAAATTTCCACTTGCAGATTCTACAAAAAGAGTGTTTCAAAACTGCTCTTTCAAAAGGAAGGCTCAAGTCTGTGAGTTAAATGCACTCATCACAAAGAAGTTTCTGAGAATGCTTCTGTGTAGTTGTTATGTGAAGATACTTCCTTTTCCAGCATAGGCCTCAAAGCGCTCGAAATAAACACTTGCAGATTCTACGACAGGAGTGTTTCTAAACTGTCCTATCAAAAGAAACGTTCACGTCTGTGAGTTGAATGCACTCATCACAGAGAAGTTTCTGAGAATGCTTCTGTGTAGTTTTTAGGTGAAGATATTTCCTTTTCCAGCATAGGCGTCAAAGCGATCCAAATAAGCCCTTGCAGATTCTACAAAAGGAGTGTTTCCAAACTGCTCTATCAGAGGGAATGTTCAAGTCTGTGAGTTGAATGCAGTAATCACACAGAAGTTTGTGAGAATGCTTCTGTCTAGTTTTTAGGTGAAGATATTTCATTTCCCAGAATAGGCCTGAAAGCGCTCCAAATTTCCACTTGCAGATTCTACAAAAAGAGTGTTTCAAAACTACTCTTTCAAAAGGAAGGCTCAAGTCTGTGAGTTGAATGCACTCATCACAAAGAAGTTTCTGAGAATGCTTCTGTGTAGTTGTTATGTGAAGATACTTCCTTTTCCAGCATAGGCCCCAAAGCGCTCGAAATAAACACTTGCAGATTCTACGAAAGGAGTGTTTCAAAACTGTCCTATGAAAAGAAACGTTCAAGTCTGTGAGTTGAATGCACTCATCACAGAGAAGTTTCTGAGAATGCTTCTGTGTAGTTTTTAGGTGAAGATATATCCTTTTCCAGCATAGGCGTCAAAGCGATCCAAATAAACACTTGCAGATTCTACAAAAGGAGTGTTTCCAAACTGCTCTATCAAGAGGAATGTTCAAGTCTGTGAGTAGAATGCACTCACCACAAAGAAGTTTCTGAGAATGCTTCTGTCTAGTTTTTATGTGAAGATATTTCCTTTTCCAGCATAGGCGTCAAAGCGCTCCAAATAAACACTTGCAGATTCTACAAAAGGAGTGTTTCCAAACTGCTCTATCAGAGGGAATGTTCAAGTCTGTGAGTTGAATGCACTAGTCAGACAGAAGTTTGTGAGAATGCTTCTGTGTAGTTTTTAGGTGAAGATATTTCCTTTTCCAGCATAGGTCTCAAAGTGATCCAAATAAACACTTGAAGATTCTACAAAAGGAGTGTTTCCAAACTGCTCTATCAGAGGGAATGTTCAAGTCTGTGAGTTGAATGCAGTAATCACACAGAAGTTTGTGAGAATGCTTCTGTCTAGTTTCAGGTGGAGATATTTCTTTTCCCAGCATAGGCCTCAAAGCCCTCCAAATATCCACTTGCAGACTCTACAAAAAGAGTGTTTCAAAACTGCTCTTTCAAAAGGATAGCTCAAGTCGGTGAGTTGAATGCACTCATCACAAAGAAGTTTCTGAGAATGCTTCTGTGTAGTTGTTATGTGAAGATACTTCCTTTTCCAGCACAGGCCTCAGTGCGCTCGAAATAAACACTTGCAGATCCTACGAAAGGAGTGTTTCAAAACTGTCCTATCAAAATAAACGTTCAAGTCTGTGAGTTGAATGCAGTCATCACACAGAAGTTTCTGAGAATGCTTCTGTGTAGTTTTTAGGTGAAGATATTTCATTTCCCAGCACAGGCCTCAGAGCGCTCCAAATATGCATTTGCAGATTCTACAAAAAGAGAGCTTGAAAACTCTTCCACCAAAAAGAGGCTTCAACTCTATGAGTAGAATGCACTCATCACAAAGAAATTTCTGAGAATGCTTCTGTCTAGTTTTTATGTGAAGATATTTCCTTTTCCAGCATAGGCGTCAAAGCGCTCCAAATAAACACTTGCAGATTCTACTAAAGGAGTGTTTCCAAACTGCTCTATCAAAGGCAATGTTCAAGTCTGTGAGTTGAATGCACTCATCACAGAGAAGTTTCTGAGAATGCTTCTCTGTAGTTTTTAGGTGAAGATGTTTCCTTTTCCAGCATAGGCGTCAAAGCGATCCAAATAAACACTTGCAGATTCTACAAAAGGAGGGTATCCAAACTGCTCTATCAGAGGGAATGTTCAAGTCTGTGAGTTGAATGCAGTAATCACACAGAAGTTTGTGAGAATGCTTCTGTCTAGTTTTTAGGTGAAGATATTTCTTTTCCCAGAATAGGCCCTAAAGCGCTCCAAATTTCCACTTGCAGATTCTACAAAAAGAGTGTTTCAAAACTGCTCTTTCAAAAGGAAGGCTCAAGTCTGTGAGTTGAATGCACTCATCACAAAGAAGTTTCTGAGAATGCTTCTGTGTAGTTTTTAGGTGAAGATATTTCCTTTTCCAGCATAGGCGTCAAAGCGATCCAAATAAACACTTGCAGATTCTACAAAAGGAGTCTACCCAAACTGCTCTATCAGAGGGAATGTTCAAGTCTGTGAGTTGAATGCAGTAATCACACAGAAGTTTGTGAGAATGCTTCTGTCTAGTTTTTAGGTGAAGATATTTCTTTTCCCAGAATAGGCCCTAAAGCGCTCCAAATTTCCACTTGCAGATTCTACAAAAAGAGTGTTTCAAAACTGCTCTTTCAAAAGGAAGGCTCAAGTCTGTGAGTTGAATGCACTCATTACAAAGAAGTTTCTGAGAATGCTTCTGTGTAGTTGTTATGTGAAGATACTTCCTTTTCCAGCATAGGCCTCAAAGCGCTCGAAATAAACACTTTCAGATTCTACGAAAGGAGTGTTTCAAAACTGTCCTATCAAAAGAAACGTTCAAGTCTGTGAGTTGAATGCACTCATCACAGAGAAGTTTCTGAGAATGCTTCTGTGTAGTTTTTAGGTGAAGATATTTCCTTTTCCAGCATAGGCGTCAAAGCGATCCAAATAAGCCCTTGCAGATTCTACAAAAGGAGTGTTTCCAAACTGCTCTATCAGAGGGAATGTTCAAGTCTGTGAGTTGAATGCAGTAATCACACAGAAGTTTGTGAGAATGCTTCTGTCTAGTTTTTAGGTGAAGATATTTCATTTCCCAGAATAGGCCTGAAAGCGCTCCAAATTTCCACTTGCAGATTCTACAAAAAGAGTGTTTCAAAACTACTCTTTCAAAAGGAAGGCTCAAGTCTGTGAGTTGAATGCACTCATCACAAAGAAGTTTCTGAGAATGCTTCTGTGTAGTTGTTATGTGAAGACACTTCCTTTTCCAGCATAGGCCCCAAAGCGCTCGAAATAAACACTTGCAGATTCTACGAAAGGAGTGTTTCAAAACTGTCCTATGAAAAGAAACGTTCAAGTCTGTGAGTTGAATGCACTCATCACAGAGAAGTTTCTGAGAATGCTTCTGTGTAGTTTTTAGGTGAAGATATATCCTTTTCCAGCATAGGCGTCAAAGCGATCCAAATAAACACTTGCAGATTCTACAAAAGGAGTGTTTCCAAACTGCTCTATCAAGAGGAATGTTCAAGTCTGTGAGTAGAATGCACTCACCACAAAGAAGTTTCTGAGAATGCTTCTGTCTAGTTTTTATGTGAAGATATTTCCTTTTCCAGCATAGGCGTCAAAGCGCTCCAAATAAACACTTGCAGATTCTACAAAAGGAGTGTTTCCAAACTGCTCTATCAGAGGGAATGTTCAAGTCTGTGAGTTGAATGCACTAGTCAGACAGAAGTTTGTGAGAATGCTTCTGTGTAGTTTTTAGGTGAAGATATTTCCTTTTCCAGCATAGGTCTCAAAGTGATCCAAATAAACACTTGCAGATTCTACAAAAGGAGTGTTTCCAAACTGCTCTATCAGAGGGAATGTTCAAGTCTGTGAGTTGAATGCAGTAATCACACAGAAGTTTGTGAGAATGCTTCTGTCTAGTTTCAGGTGGAGATATTTCTTTTCCCAGCATAGGCCTCAAAGCCCTCCAAATATCCACTTGCAGACTCTACAAAAAGAGTGTTTCAAAACTGCTCTTTCAAAAGGATGGCTCAAGTCGGTGAGTTGAATGCACTCATCACAAAGAAGTTTCTGAGAATGCTTCTGTGTAGTTGTTATGTGAAGATACTTCCTTTTCCAGCACAGGCCTCAGTGCGCTCGAAATAAACACTTGCAGATCCTACGAAAGGAGTGTTTCAAAACTGTCCTATCAAAATAAACGTTCAAGTCTGTGAGTTGAATGCAGTCATCACACAGAAGTTTCTGAGAATGCTTCTGTGTAGTTTTTAGGTGAAGATATTTCATTTCCCAGCACAGGCCTCAGAGCGCTCCAAATATGCATTTGCAGATTCTACAAAAAGAGAGCTTGAAAACTCTTCCACCAAAAAGAGGCTTCAACTCTATGAGTAGAATGCACTCATCACAAAGAAGTTTCTGAGAATGCTTCTGTCTAGTTTTTATGTGAAGATATTTCCTTTTCCAACATAGGCGTCAAAGCGCTCCAAATAAACACCTGCAGATTCTACTAAAGGAGTGTTTCCAAACTGCTCTATCAAAGGCAATGTTCAAGTCTGTGAGTTGAATGCACTCATCACAGAGAAGTTTCTGAGAATGCTTCTGTGTAGTTTTTAGGTGAAGATATTTCCTTTTCCAGCATAGGCGTCACAGCGATCCAAATAAACACTTGCAGATTCTACAAAAGGAGTGTATCCAAACTGCTCTATCAGAGGGAATGTTCAAGTCTGTGAGTTGAATGCAGTAATCACACAGAAGTTTGTGAGAATGCTTCTGTCTAGTTTTTAGGTGAAGATATTTCTTTTCCCAGAATAGGCCCTAAAGCGCTCCAAATTTCCACTTGCAGATTCTACAAAAAGAGTGTTTCAAAACTGCTCTTTCAAAAGGAAGGCTCAAGTCTGTGAGTTGAATGCACTCATCACAAAGAAGTTTCTGAGAATGCTTCTGTGTAGTTGTTATGTGAAGATACTTCCTTTTCCAGCATAGGCCTCAAAGCGCTCGAAATAAACACTTGCAGATTCTACGAAAGGAGTGTTTCAAAACTGTCCTATCAAAAGAAACGTTCAAGTCTGTGAGTTGAATGCACTCATCACAGAGAAGTTTCTGAGAATGCTTCTGTGTAGTTTTTAGGTGAAGATATTTCCTTTTCCAGCATAGGCGTCAAAGCGATCCAAATAAGCCCTTGCAGATTCTACAAAAGGAGTGTTTCCAAACTGCTCTATCAGAGGGAATGTTCAAGTCTGTGAGTTGAATGCAGTAATCACACAGAAGTTTGTGAGAATGCTTCTGTCTAGTTTTTAGGTGAAGATATTTCATTTCCCAGAATAGGCCTGAAAGCGCTCCAAATTTCCACTTGCAGATTCTACAAAAAGAGTGTTTCAAAACTACTCTTTCAAAAGGAAGGCTCAAGTCTGTGAGTTGAATGCACTCATCACAAAGAAGTTTCTGAGAATGCTTCTGTGTAGTTGTTATGTGAAGATACTTCCTTTTCCAGCATAGGCCCCAAAGCGCTCGAAATAAACACTTGCAGATTCTACGAAAGGAGTGTTTCAAAACTGTCCTATGAAAAGAAACGTTCAAGTCTGTGAGTTGAATGCACTCATCACAGAGAAGTTTCTGAGAATGCTTCTGTGTAGTTTTTAGGTGAAGATATATCCTTTTCCAGCATAGGCGTCAAAGCGATCCAAATAAACACTTGCAGATTCTACAAAAGGAGTGTTTCCACACTGCTCTATCAAGAGGAATGTTCAAGTCTGTGAGTAGAATGCACTCACCACAAAGAAGTTTCTGAGAATGCTTCTGTCTAGTTTTTATGTGAAGATATTTCCTTTTCCAGCATAGGCGTCAAAGCGCTCCAAATAAACACTTGCAGATTCTACAAAAGGAGTGTTTCCAAACTGCTCTATCAGAGGGAATGTTCAAGTCTGTGAGTTGAATGCACTAGTCAGACAGAAGTTTGTGAGAATGCTTCTGTGTAGTTTTTAGGTGAAGATATTTCCTTTTCCAGCATAGGTCTCAAAGTGATCCAAATAAACACTTGCAGATTCTACAAAAGGAGTGTTTCCAAACTGCTCTATCAGAGGGAATGTTCAAGTCTGTGAGTTGAATGCAGTAATCACACAGAAGTTTGTGAGAATGCTTCTGTCTAGTTTCAGGTGGAGATATTTCTTTTCCCAGCATAGGCCTCAAAGCCCTCCAAATATCCACTTGCAGACTCTACAAAAAGAGTGTTTCAAAACTGCTCTTTCAAAAGGATGGCTCAAGTCGGTGAGTTGAATGCACTCATCACAAAGAACTTTCTGAGAATGCTTCTGTGTAGTTGTTATGTGAAGATACTTCCTTTTCCAGCACAGGCCTCAGTGCGCTCGAAATAAACACTTGCAGATCCTACGAAAGGAGTGTTTCAAAACTGTCCTATCAAAATAAACGTTCAAGTCTGTGAGTTGAATGCAGTCATCACACAGAAGTTTCTGAGAATGCTTCTGTGTAGTTTTTAGGTGAAGATATTTCATTTCCCAGCACAGGCCTCAGAGCGCTCCAAATATGCATTTGCAGATTCTACAAAAAGAGAGCTTGAAAACTCTTCCACCAAAAAGAGGCTTCAACTCTATGAGTAGAATGCACTCATCACAAAGAAGTTTCTGAGAATGCTTCTGTCTAGTTTTTATGTGAAGATATTTCCTTTTCCAGCATAGGCGTCAAAGCGCTCCAAATAAACACTTGCAGATTCTACTAAAGGAGTGTTTCCAAACTGCTCTATCAAAGGCAATGTTCAAGTCTGTGAGTTGAATGCACTCATCACAGAGAAGTTTCTGAGAATGCTTCTGTGTAGTTTTTAGGTGAAGATATTTCCTTTTCCAGCATAGGCGTCAAAGCGATCCAAATAAACATTTGCAGATTCTACAAAAGGAGTGTATCCAAACTGCTCTATCAGAGGGAATGTTCAAGTCTGTGAGTTGAATGCAGTAATCACACAGAAGTTTGTGAGAATGCTTCTGTCTAGTTTTTAGGTGAAGATATTTCTTTTCCCAGAATAGGCCCTAAAGCGCTCCAAATTTCCACTTGCAGATTCTACAAAAAGAGTGTTTCAAAACTGCTCTTTCAAAAGGAAGGCTCAAGTCTGTGAGTTGAATACACTCATAACAAATAAATTTCTGAGAATGCTTCTGTGTAGTTTTTAGGTGAAGATATTTCCTTTTCCAGCATAGGCGTCAAAGCGATCCAAATAAACACTTGCAGATTCTACAAAAGGAGTCTATCCAAACTGCTCTATCAGAGGGAATGTTCAAGTCTGTGAGTTGAATGCAGTCATCACACAGAAGTTTGTGAGAATGCTTCTGTCTAGTTTTTAGGTGAAGATATTTCTTTTCCCAGAATAGGCCCTAAAGCGCTCCAAATTTCCACTTGCAGATTCTACAAAAAGAGTGTTTCAAAACTGCTCTTTCAAAAGGAAGGCTCAAGTCTGTGAGTTAAATGCACTCATCACAAAGAAGTTTCTGAGAATGCTTCTGTGTAGTTGTTATGTGAAGATACTTCCTTTTCCAGCATAGGCCTCAAAGCGCTCGAAATAAACACTTGCAGATTCTACGACAGGAGTGTTTCTAAACTGTCCTATCAAAAGAAACGTTCACGTCTGTGAGTTGAATGCACTCATCACAGAGAAGTTTCTGAGAATGCTTCTGTGTAGTTTTTAGGTGAAGATATTTCCTTTTCCAGCATAGGCGTCAAAGCGATCCAAATAAGCCCTTGCAGATTCTACAAAAGGAGTGTTTCCAAACTGCTCTATCAGAGGGAATGTTCAAGTCTGTGAGTTGAATGCAGTAATCACACAGAAGTTTGTGAGAATGCTTCTGTCTAGTTTTTAGGTGAAGATATTTCATTTCCCAGAATAGGCCTGAAAGCGCTCCAAATTTCCACTTGCAGATTCTACAAAAAGAGTGTTTCAAAACTACTCTTTCAAAAGGAAGGCTCAAGTCTGTGAGTTGAATGCACTCATCACAAAGAAGTTTCTGAGAATGCTTCTGTGTAGTTGTTATGTGAAGACACTTCCTTTTCCAGCATAGGCCCCAAAGCGCTCGAAATAAACACTTGCAGATTCTACGAAAGGAGTGTTTCAAAACTTTCCTATGAAAAGAAACGTTCAAGTCTGTGAGTTGAATGCACTCATCACAGAGAAGTTTCTGAGAATGCTTCTGTGTAGTTTTTAGGTGAAGATATATCCTTTTCCAGCATAGGCGTCAAAGCGATCCAAATAAACACTTGCAGATTCTACAAAAGGAGTGTTTCCAAACTGCTCTATCAAGAGGAATGTTCAAGTCTGTGAGTAGAATGCACTCACCACAAAGAAGTTTCTGAGAATGCTTCTGTCTAGTTTTTATGTGAAGATATTTCCTTTTCCAGCATAGGCGTCAAAGCGCTCCAAATAAACACTTGCAGATTCTACAAAAGGAGTGTTTCCAAACTGCTCTATCAGAGGGAATGTTCAAGTCTGTGAGTTGAATGCACTAGTCAGACAGAAGTTTGTGAGAATGCTTCTGTGTAGTTTTTAGGTGAAGATATTTCCTTTTCCAGCATAGGTCTCAAAGTGATCCAAATAAACACTTGCAGATTCTACAAAAGGAGTGTTTCCAAACTGCTCTATCAGAGGGAATGTTCAAGTCTGTGAGTTGAATGCAGTAATCACACAGAAGTTTGTGAGAATGCTTCTGTCTAGTTTCAGGTGGAGATATTTCTTTTCCCAGCATAGGCCTCAAAGCCCTCCAAATATCCACTTGCAGACTCTACAAAAAGAGTGTTTCAAAACTGCTCTTTCAAAAGGATGGCTCAAGTCGGTGAGTTGAATGCACTCATCACAAAGAAGTTTCTGAGAATGCTTCTGTGTAGTTGTTATGTGAAGATACTTCCTTTTCCAGCACAGGCCTCAGTGCGCTCGAAATAAACACTTGCAGATCCTACGAAAGGAGTGTTTCAAAACTGTCCTATCAAAATAAACGTTCAAGTCTGTGAGTTGAATGCAGTCATCACACAGAAGTTTCTGAGAATGCTTCTGTGTAGTTTTTAGGTGAAGATATTTCATTTCCCAGCACAGGCCTCAGAGCCCTCCAAATATGCATTTGCAGATTCTACAAAAAGAGAGCTTGAAAACTCTTCCACCAAAAAGAGGCTTCAACTCTATGAGTAGAATGCACTCATCACAAAGAAGTTTCTGAGAATGCTTCTGTCTAGTTTTTATGTGAAGATATTTCCTTTTCCAGCATAGGCGTCAAAGCGCTCCAAATAAACACCTGCAGATTCTACTAAAGGAGTGTTTCCAAACTGCTCTATCAAAGGCAATGTTCAAGTCTGTGAGTTGAATGCACTCATCACAGAGAAGTTTCTGAGAATGCTTCTGTGTAGTTTTTAGGTGAAGATATTTCCTTTTCCAGCATAGGCGTCACAGCGATCCAAATAAACACTTGCAGATTCTACAAAAGGAGTGTATCCAAACTGCTCTATCAGAGGGAACGTTCAAGTCTGTGAGTTGAATGCAGTAATCACACAGAAGTTTGTGAGAATGCTTCTGTCTAGTTTTTAGGTGAAGATATTTCTTTTCCCAGAATAGGCCCTAAAGCGCTCCAAATTTCCACTTGCAGATTCTACAAAAAGAGTGTTTCAAAACTGCTCTTTCAAAAGGAAGGCTCAAGTCTGTGAGTTGAATGCACTCATCACAAAGAAGTTTCTGAGAATGCTTCTGTGTAGTTGTTATGTGAAGATACTTCCTTTTCCAGCATAGGCCTCAAAGCGCTCGAAATAAACACTTGCAGATTCTACGAAAGGAGTGTTTCAAAACTGTCCTATCAAAAGAAACGTTCAAGTCTGTGAGTTGAATGCACTCATCACAGAGAAGTTTCTGAGAATGCTTCTGTGTAGTTTTTAGGTGAAGATATTTCCTTTTCCAGCATAGGCGTCAAAGCGATCCAAATAAGCCCTTGCAGATTCTACAAAAGGAGTGTTTCCAAACTGCTCTATCAGAGGGAATGTTCAAGTCTGTGAGTTGAATGCAGTAATCACACAGAAGTTTGTGAGAATGCTTCTGTCTAGTTTTTAGGTGAAGATATTTCATTTCCCAGAATAGGCCTTAAAGCGCTCCAAATTTCCACTTGCAGATTCTACAAAAAGAGTGTTTCAAAACTACTCTTTCAAAAGGAAGGCTCAAGTCTGTGAGTTGAATGCACTCATCACAAAGAAGTTTCTGAGAATGCTTCTGTGTAGTTGTTATGTGAAGATACTTCCTTTTCCAGCATAGGCCCCAAAGCGCTCGAAATAAACACTTGCAGATTCTACGAAAGGAGTGTTTCAAAACTGTCCTATGAAAAGAAACGTTCAAGTCTGTGAGTTGAATGCACTCATCACAGAGAAGTTTCTGAGAATGCTTCTGTGTAGTTTTTAGGTGAAGATATATCCTTTTCCAGCATAGGCGTCAAAGCGATCCAAATAAACACTTGCAGATTCTACAAAAGGAGTGTTTCCAAACTGCTCTATCAAGAGGAATGTTCAAGTCTGTGAGTAGAATGCACTCACCACAAAGAAGTTTCTGAGAATGCTTCTGTCTAGTTTTTATGTGAAGATATTTCCTTTTCCAGCATAGGCGTCAAAGCGCTCCAAATAAACACTTGCAGATTCTACAAAAGGAGTGTTTCCAAACCGCTCTATCAGAGGGAATGTTCTAGTCCGTGAGTTGAATGCACTAGTCAGACAGAAGTTTGTGAGAATGCTTCTGTGTAGTTTTAAGGTGAAGATATTTCCTTTTCCAGCATAGGTCTCAAAGTGATCCAAATAAACACTTGCAGATTCTACAAAACGAGTGTTTAAAAACTGCTCTATCAGAGGGAATGTTCAAGTCTGTGAGTTGAATGCAGTAATCACACAGAAGTTTGTGAGAATGCTTCTGTCTAGTTTCAGGTGGAGATATTTCTTTTCCCAGCATAGGCCTCAAAGCCCTCCAAATATCCACTTGCAGACTCTACAAAAAGAGTGTTTCAAAACTGCTCTTTCAAAAGGATGGCTCAAGTCGGTGAGTTGAATGCACTCATCACAAAGAAGTTTCTGAGAATGCTTCTGTGTAGTTGTTATGTGAAGATACTTCCTTTTCCAGCACAGGCCTCAGTGCGCTCGAAATAAACACTTGCAGATCCTACGAAAGGAGTGTTTCAAAACTGTCCTATCAAAAGAAACGTTCAAGTCTGTGAGTTGAATGCACTCATCACAGAGAAGTTTCTGAGAATGCTTCTGTGTAGTTTTTAGGTGAAGATATTTCCTTTTCCAGCATAGGCGTCAAAGCGATCCAAATAAGCCCTTGCAGATTCTACAAAAGGAGTGTTTCCAAACTGCTCTATCAGAGGGAATGTTCAAGTCTGTGAGTTGAATGCAGTAATCACACAGAAGTTTGTGAGAATGCTTCTGTCTAGTTTTTAGGTGAAGATATTTCATTTCCCAGAATAGGCCTGAAAGCGCTCCAAATTTCCACTTGCAGATTCTACAAAAAGAGTGTTTCAAAACTACTCTTTCAAAAGGAAGGCTCAAGTCTGTGAGTTGAATGCACTCATCACAAAGAAGTTTCTGAGAATGCTTCTGTGTAGTTGTTATGTGAAGATACTTCCTTTTCCAGCATAGGTCCCAAAGCGCTCGAAATAAACACTTGCAGATTCTACGAAAGGAGTGTTTCAAAACTGTCCTATGAAGAGAAACGTTCAAGTCTGTGAGTTGAATGCACTCACCACAGAGAAGTTTCTGAGAATGCTTCTGTGTAGTTTTTAGGTGAAGATATATCCTTTTCCAGCATAGGCGTCAAAGCGATCCAAATAAACACTTGCAGATTCTACAAAAGGAGTGTTTCCAAACTGCTCTATCAAGAGGAATGTTCAAGTCTGTGAGTAGAATGCACTCACCACAAAGAAGTTTCTGAGAATGCTTCTGTCTAGTTTTTATGTGAAGATATTTCCTTTTCCAGCATAGGCGTCAAAGCGCTCCAAATAAACACTTGCAGATTCTACAAAAGGAGTGTTTCCAAACTGCTCTATCAGAGGGAATGTTCAAGTCTGTGAGTTGAATGCACTAGTCAGACAGAAGTTTGTGAGAATGCTTCTGTGTAGTTTTTAGGTGAAGATATTTCCTTTTCCAGCATAGGTCTCAAAGTGATCCAAATAAACACTTGCAGATTCTACAAAAGGAGTGTTTCCAAACTGCTCTATCAGAGGGAATGTTCAAGTCTGTGAGTTGAATGCAGTAATCACACAGAAGTTTGTGAGAATGCTTCTGTCTAGTTTCAGGTGGAGATATTTCTTTTCCCAGCATAGGCCTCAAAGCCCTCCAAATATCCACTTGCAGACTCTACAAAAAGAGTGTTTCAAAACTGCTCTTTCAAAAGGATGGCTCAAGTCGGTGAGTTGAATGCACTCATCACAAAGAAGTTTCTGAGAATGCTTCTGTGTAGTTGTTATGTGAAGATACTTCCTTTTCCAGCACAGGCCTCAGTGCGCTCGAAATAAACACTTGCAGATCCTACGAAAGGAGTGTTTCAAAACTGTCCTATCAAAATAAACGTTCAAGTCTGTGAGTTGAATGCAGTCATCACACAGAAGTTTCTGAGAATGCTTCTGTGTAGTTTTTAGGTGAAGATATTTCATTTCCCAGCACAGGCCTCAGAGCGCTCCAAATATGCATTTGCAGATTCTACAAAAAGAGAGCTTGAAAACTCTTCCACCAAAAAGAGGCTTCAACTCTATGAGTAGAATGCACTCATCACAAAGAAGTTTCTGAGAATGCTTCTGTCTAGTTTTTATGTGAAGATATTTCCTTTTCCAACATAGGCGTCAAAGCGCTCCAAATAAACACCTGCAGATTCTACTAAAGGAGTGTTTCCAAACTGCTCTATCAAAGGCAATGTTCAAGTCTGTGAGTTGAATGCACTCATCACAGAGAAGTTTCTGAGAATGCTTCTGTGTAGTTTTTAGGTGAAGATATTTCCTTTTCCAGCATAGGCGTCACAGCGATCCAAATAAACACTTGCAGATTCTACAAAAGGAGTGTATCCAAACTGCTCTATCAGAGGGAATGTTCAAGTCTGTGAGTTGAATGCAGTAATCACACAGAAGTTTGTGAGAATGCTTCTGTCTAGTTTTTAGGTGAAGATATTTCTTTTCCCAGAATAGGCCCTAAAGCGCTCCAAATTTCCACTTGCAGATTCTACAAAAAGAGTGTTTCAAAACTGCTCTTTCAAAAGGAAGGCTCAAGTCTGTGAGTTGAATGCACTCATCACAAAGAAGTTTCTGAGAATGCTTCTGTGTAGTTGTTATGTGAAGATACTTCCTTTTCCAGCATAGGCCTCAAAGCGCTCGAAATAAACACTTGCAGATTCTACGAAAGGAGTGTTTCAAAACTGTCCTATCAAAAGAAACGTTCAAGTCTGTGAGTTGAATGCACTCATCACAGAGAAGTTTCTGAGAATGCTTCTGTGTAGTTTTTAGGTGAAGATATTTCCTTTTCCAGCATAGGCGTCAAAGCGATCCAAATAAGCCCTTGCAGATTCTACAAAAGGAGTGTTTCCAAACTGCTCTATCAGAGGGAATGTTCAAGTCTGTGAGTTGAATGCAGTAATCACACAGAAGTTTGTGAGAATGCTTCTGTCTAGTTTTTAGGTGAAGATATTTCATTTCCCAGAATAGGCCTGAAAGCGCTCCAAATTTCCACTTGCAGATTCTACAAAAAGAGTGTTTCAAAACTACTCTTTCAAAAGGAAGGCTCAAGTCTGTGAGTTGAATGCACTCATCACAAAGAAGTTTCTGAGAATGCTTCTGTGTAGTTGTTATGTGAAGATACTTCCTTTTCCAGCATAGGCCCCAAAGCGCTCGAAATAAACACTTGCAGATTCTACGAAAGGAGTGTTTCAAAACTGTCCTATGAAAAGAAACGTTCAAGTCTGTGAGTTGAATGCACTCATCACAGAGAAGTTTCTGAGAATGCTTCTGTGTAGTTTTTAGGTGAAGATATATCCTTTTCCAGCATAGGCGTCAAAGCGATCCAAATAAACACTTGCAGATTCTACAAAAGGAGTGTTTCCACACTGCTCTATCAAGAGGAATGTTCAAGTCTGTGAGTAGAATGCACTCACCACAAAGAAGTTTCTGAGAATGCTTCTGTCTAGTTTTTATGTGAAGATATTTCCTTTTCCAGCATAGGCGTCAAAGCGCTCCAAATAAACACTTGCAGATTCTACAAAAGGAGTGTTTCCAAACTGCTCTATCAGAGGGAATGTTCAAGTCTGTGAGTTGAATGCACTAGTCAGACAGAAGTTTGTGAGAATGCTTCTGTGTAGTTTTTAGGTGAAGATATTTCCTTTTCCAGCATAGGTCTCAAAGTGATCCAAATAAACACTTGCAGATTCTACAAAAGGAGTGTTTCCAAACTGCTCTATCAGAGGGAATGTTCAAGTCTGTGAGTTGAATGCAGTAATCACACAGAAGTTTGTGAGAATGCTTCTGTCTAGTTTCAGGTGGAGATATTTCTTTTCCCAGCATAGGCCTCAAAGCCCTCCAAATATCCACTTGCAGACTCTACAAAAAGAGTGTTTCAAAACTGCTCTTTCAAAAGGATGGCTCAAGTCGGTGAGTTGAATGCACTCATCACAAAGAACTTTCTGAGAATGCTTCTGTGTAGTTGTTATGTGAAGATACTTCCTTTTCCAGCACAGGCCTCAGTGCGCTCGAAATAAACACTTGCAGATCCTACGAAAGGAGTGTTTCAAAACTGTCCTATCAAAATAAACGTTCAAGTCTGTGAGTTGAATGCAGTCATCACACAGAAGTTTCTGAGAATGCTTCTGTGTAGTTTTTAGGTGAAGATATTTCATTTCCCAGCACAGGCCTCAGAGCGCTCCAAATATGCATTTGCAGATTCTACAAAAAGAGAGCTTGAAAACTCTTCCACCAAAAAGAGGCTTCAACTCTATGAGTAGAATGCACTCATCACAAAGAAGTTTCTGAGAATGCTTCTGTCTAGTTTTTATGTGAAGATATTTCCTTTTCCAGCATAGGCGTCAAAGCGCTCCAAATAAACACTTGCAGATTCTACTAAAGGAGTGTTTCCAAACTGCTCTATCAAAGGCAATGTTCAAGTCTGTGAGTTGAATGCACTCATCACAGAGAAGTTTCTGAGAATGCTTCTGTGTAGTTTTTAGGTGAAGATATTTCCTTTTCCAGCATAGGCGTCAAAGCGATCCAAATAAACATTTGCAGATTCTACAAAAGGAGTGTATCCAAACTGCTCTATCAGAGGGAATGTTCAAGTCTGTGAGTTGAATGCAGTAATCACACAGAAGTTTGTGAGAATGCTTCTGTCTAGTTTTTAGGTGAAGATATTTCTTTTCCCAGAATAGGCCCTAAAGCGCTCCAAATTTCCACTTGCAGATTCTACAAAAAGAGTGTTTCAAAACTGCTCTTTCAAAAGGAAGGCTCAAGTCTGTGAGTTGAATACACTCATAACAAATAAATTTCTGAGAATGCTTCTGTGTAGTTTTTAGGTGAAGATATTTCCTTTTCCAGCATAGGCGTCAAAGCGATCCAAATAAACACTTGCAGATTCTACAAAAGGAGTCTATCCAAACTGCTCTATCAGAGGGAATGTTCAAGTCTGTGAGTTGAATGCAGTCATCACACAGAAGTTTGTGAGAATGCTTCTGTCTAGTTTTTAGGTGAAGATATTTCTTTTCCCAGAATAGGCCCTAAAGCGCTCCAAATTTCCACTTGCAGATTCTACAAAAAGAGTGTTTCAAAACTGCTCTTTCAAAAGGAAGGCTCAAGTCTGTGAGTTAAATGCACTCATCACAAAGAAGTTTCTGAGAATGCTTCTGTGTAGTTGTTATGTGAAGATACTTCCTTTTCCAGCATAGGCCTCAAAGCGCTCGAAATAAACACTTGCAGATTCTACGACAGGAGTGTTTCTAAACTGTCCTATCAAAAGAAACGTTCACGTCTGTGAGTTGAATGCACTCATCACAGAGAAGTTTCTGAGAATGCTTCTGTGTAGTTTTTAGGTGAAGATATTTCCTTTTCCAGCATAGGCGTCAAAGCGATCCAAATAAGCCCTTGCAGATTCTACAAAAGGAGTGTTTCCAAACTGCTCTATCAGAGGGAATGTTCAAGTCTGTGAGTTGAATGCAGTAATCACACAGAAGTTTGTGAGAATGCTTCTGTCTAGTTTTTAGGTGAAGATATTTCATTTCCCAGAATAGGCCTTAAAGCGCTCCAAATTTCCACTTGCAGATTCTACAAAAAGAGTGTTTCAAAACTACTCTTTCAAAAGGAAGGCTCAAGTCTGTGAGTTGAATGCACTCATCACAAAGAAGTTTCTGAGAATGCTTCTGTGTAGTTGTTATGTGAAGATACTTCCTTTTCCAGCATAGGCCCCAAAGCGCTCGAAATAAACACTTGCAGATTCTACGAAAGGAGTGTTTCAAAACTGTCCTATGAAAAGAAACGTTCAAGTCTGTGAGTTGAATGCACTCATCACAGAGAAGTTTCTGAGAATGCTTCTGTGTAGTTTTTAGGTGAAGATATATCCTTTTCCAGCATAGGCGTCAAAGCGATCCAAATAAACACTTGCAGATTCTACAAAAGGAGTGTTTCCAAACTGCTCTATCAAGAGGAATGTTCAAGTCTGTGAGTAGAATGCACTCACCACAAAGAAGTTTCTGAGAATGCTTCTGTCTAGTTTTTATGTGAAGATATTTCCTTTTCCAGCATAGGCGTCAAAGCGCTCCAAATAAACACTTGCAGATTCTACAAAAGGAGTGTTTCCAAACTGCTCTATCAGAGGGAATGTTCAAGTCTGTGAGTTGAATGCACTAGTCAGACAGAAGTTTGTGAGAATGCTTCTGTGTAGTTTTTAGGTGAAGATATTTCCTTTTCCAGCATAGGTCTCAAAGTGATCCAAATAAACACTTGAAGATTCTACAAAAGGAGTGTTTCCAAACTGCTCTATCAGAGGGAATGTTCAACTCTGTGAGTTGAATGCAGTAATCACACAGAAGTTTGTGAGAATGCTTCTGTCTAGTTTCAGGTGGAGATATTTCTTTTCCCAGCATAGGCCTCAAAGCCCTCCAAATATCCACTTGCAGACTCTACAAAAAGAGTGTTTCAAAACTGCTCTTTCAAAAGGATAGCTCAAGTCGGTGAGTTGAATGCACTCATCACAAAGAAGTTTCTGAGAATGCTTCTGTGTAGTTGTTATGTGAAGATACTTCCTTTTCCAGCACAGGCCTCAGTGCGCTCGAAATAAACACTTGCAGATCCTACGAAAGGAGTGTTTCAAAACTGTCCTATCAAAATAAACGTTCAAGTCTGTGAGTTGAATGCAGTCATCACACAGAAGTTTCTGAGAATGCTTCTGTGTAGTTTTTAGGTGAAGATATTTCATTTCCCAGCACAGGCCTCAGAGCGCTCCAAATATGCATTTGCAGATTCTACAAAAAGAGAGCTTGAAAACTCTTCCACCAAAAAGAGGCTTCAACTCTATGAGTAGAATGCACTCATCACAAAGAAATTTCTGAGAATGCTTCTGTCTAGTTTTTATGTGAAGATATTTCCTTTTCCAGCATAGGCGTCAAAGCGCTCCAAATAAACACTTGCAGATTCTACTAAAGGAGTGTTTCCAAACTACTCTATCAAAGGCAATGTTCAAGTCTGTGAGTTGAATGCACTCATCACAGAGAAGTTTCTGAGAATGCTTCTCTGTAGTTTTTAGGTGAAGATATTTCCTTTTCCAGCATAGGCGTCAAAGCGATCCAAATAAACACTTGCAGATTCTACAAAAGGAGGGTATCCAAACTGCTCTATCAGAGGGAATGTTCAAGTCTGTGAGTTGAATGCAGTAATCACACAGAAGTTTGTGAGAATGCTTCTGTCTAGTTTTTAGGTGAAGATATTTCTTTTCCCAGAATAGGCCCTAAAGCGCTCCAAATTTCCACTTGCAGATTCTACAAAAAGAGTGTTTCAAAACTGCTCTTTCAAAAGGAAGGCTCAAGTCTGTGAGTTGAATGCACTCATCACAAAGAAGTTTCTGAGAATGCTTCTGTGTAGTTTTTAGGTGAAGATATTTCCTTTTCCAGCATAGGCGTCAAAGCGATCCAAATAAACACTTGCAGATTCTACAAAAGGAGTCTACCCAAACTGCTCTATCAGAGGGAATGTTCAAGTCTGTGAGTTGAATGCAGTAATCACACAGAAGTTTGTGAGAATGCTTCTGTCTAGTTTTTAGGTGAAGATATTTCTTTTCCCAGAATAGGCCCTAAAGCGCTCCAAATTTCCACTTGCAGATTCTACAAAAAGAGTGTTTCAAAACTGCTCTTTCAAAAGGAAGGCTCAAGTCTGTGAGTTGAATGCACTCATTACAAAGAAGTTTCTGAGAATGCTTCTGTGTAGTTGTTATGTGAAGATACTTCCTTTTCCAGCATAGGCCTCAAAGCGCTCGAAATAAACACTTTCAGATTCTACGAAAGGAGTGTTTCAAAACTGTCCTATCAAAAGAAACGTTCAAGTCTGTGAGTTGAATGCACTCATCACAGAGAAGTTTCTGAGAATGCTTCTGTGTAGTTTTTAGGTGAAGATATTTCCTTTTCCAGCATAGGCGTCAAAGCGATCCAAATAAGCCCTTGCAGATTCTACAAAAGGAGTGTTTCCAAACTGCTCTATCAGAGGGAATGTTCAAGTCTGTGAGTTGAATGCAGTAATCACACAGAAGTTTGTGAGAATGCTTCTGTCTAGTTTTTAGGTGAAGATATTTCATTTCCCAGAATAGGCCTGAAAGCGCTCCAAATTTCCACTTGCAGATTCTACAAAAAGAGTGTTTCAAAACTACTCTTTCAAAAGGAAGGCTCAAGTCTGTGAGTTGAATGCACTCATCACAAAGAAGTTTCTGAGAATGCTTCTGTGTAGTTGTTATGTGAAGACACTTCCTTTTCCAGCATAGGCCCCAAAGCGCTCGAAATAAACACTTGCAGATTCTACGAAAGGAGTGTTTCAAAACTGTCCTATGAAAAGAAACGTTCAAGTCTGTGAGTTGAATGCACTCATCACAGAGAAGTTTCTGAGAATGCTTCTGTGTAGTTTTTAGGTGAAGATATATCCTTTTCCAGCATAGGCGTCAAAGCGATCCAAATAAACACTTGCAGATTCTACAAAAGGAGTGTTTCCAAACTGCTCTATCAAGAGGAATGTTCAAGTCTGTGAGTAGAATGCACTCACCACAAAGAAGTTTCTGAGAATGCTTCTGTCTAGTTTTTATGTGAAGATATTTCCTTTTCCAGCATAGGCGTCAAAGCGCTCCAAATAAACACTTGCAGATTCTACAAAAGGAGTGTTTCCAAACTGCTCTATCAGAGGGAATGTTCAAGTCTGTGAGTTGAATGCACTAGTCACACAGAAGTTTGTGAGAATGCTTCTGTGTAGTTTTTAGGTGAAGATATTTCCTTTTCCAGCATAGGTCTCAAAGTGATCCAAATAAACACTTGCAGATTCTACAAAAGGAGTGTTTCCAAACTGCTCTATCAGAGGGAATGTTCAAGTCTGTGAGTTGAATGCAGTAATCACACAGAAGTTTGTGAGAATGCTTCTGTCTAGTTTCAGGTGGAGATATTTCTTTTCCCAGCATAGGCCTCAAAGCCCTCCAAATATCCACTTGCAGACTCTACAAAAAGAGTGTTTCAAAACTGCTCTTTCAAAAGGATGGCTCAAGTCGGTGAGTTGAATGCACTCATCACAAAGAAGTTTCTGAGAATGCTTCTGTGTAGTTGTTATGTGAAGATACTTCCTTTTCCAGCACAGGCCTCAGTGCGCTCGAAATAAACACTTGCAGATCCTACGAAAGGAGTGTTTCAAAACTGTCCTATCAAAATAAACGTTCAAGTCTGTGAGTTGAATGCAGTCATCACACAGAAGTTTCTGAGAATGCTTCTGTGTAGTTTTTAGGTGAAGATATTTCATTTCCCAGCACAGGCCTCAGAGCGCTCCAAATATGCATTTGCAGATTCTACAAAAAGAGAGCTTGAAAACTCTTCCACCAAAAAGAGGCTTCAACTCTATGAGTAGAATGCACTCATCACAAAGAAGTTTCTGAGAATGCTTCTGTCTAGTTTTTATGTGAAGATATTTCCTTTTCCAACATAGGCGTCAAAGCGCTCCAAATAAACCCCTGCAGATTCTACTAAAGGAGTGTTTCCAAACTGCTCTATCAAAGGCAATGTTCAAGTCTGTGAGTTGAATGCACTCATCACAGAGAAGTTTCTGAGAATGCTTCTGTGTAGTTTTTAGGTGAAGATATTTCCTTTTCCAGCATAGGCGTCACAGCGATCCAAATAAACCCTTGCAGATTCTACAAAAGGAGTGTATCCAAACTGCTCTATCAGAGGGAACGTTCAAGTCTGTGAGTTGAATGCAGTAATCACACAGAAGTTTGTGAGAATGCTTCTGTCTAGTTTTTAGGTGAAGATATTTCTTTTCCCAGAATAGGCCCTAAAGCGCTCCAAATTTCCACTTGCAGATTCTACAAAAAGAGTGTTTCAAAACTGCTCTTTCAAAAGGAAGGCTCAAGTCTGTGAGTTGAATGCACTCATCACAAAGAAGTTTCTGAGAATGCTTCTGTGTAGTTGTTATGTGAAGATACTTCCTTTTCCAGCATAGGCCTCAAAGCGCTCGAAATAAACACTTGCAGATTCTACGAAAGGAGTGTTTCAAAACTGTCCTATCAAAAGAAACGTTCAAGTCTGTGAGTTGAATGCACTCATCACAGAGAAGTTTCTGAGAATGCTTCTGTGTAGTTTTTAGGTGAAGATATTTCCTTTTCCAGCATAGGCGTCAAAGCGATCCAAATAAGCCCTTGCAGATTCTACAAAAGGAGTGTTTCCAAACTGCTCTATCAGAGGGAATGTTCAAGTCTGTGAGTTGAATGCAGTAATCACACAGAAGTTTGTGAGAATGCTTCTGTCTAGTTTTTAGGTGAAGATATTTCATTTCCCAGAATAGGCCTGAAAGCGCTCCAAATTTCCACTTGCAGATTCTACAAAAAGAGTGTTTCAAAACTACTCTTTCAAAAGGAAGGCTCAAGTCTGTGAGTTGAATGCACTCATCACAAAGAAGTTTCTGAGAATGCTTCTGTGTAGTTGTTATGTGAAGATACTTCCTTTTCCAGCATAGGCCCCAAAGCGCTCGAAATAAACACTTGCAGATTCTACGAAAGGAGTGTTTCAAAACTGTCCTATGAAAAGAAACGTTCAAGTCTGTGAGTTGAATGCACTCATCACAGAGAAGTTTCTGAGAATGCTTCTGTGTAGTTTTTAGGTGAAGATATATCCTTTTCCAGCATAGGCGTCAAAGCGATCCAAATAAACACTTGCAGATTCTACAAAAGGAGTGTTTCCACACTGCTCTATCAAGAGGAATGTTCAAGTCTGTGAGTAGAATGCACTCACCACAAAGAAGTTTCTGAGAATGCTTCTGTCTAGTTTTTATGTGAAGATATTTCCTTTTCCAGCATAGGCGTCAAAGCGCTCCAAATAAACACTTGCAGATTCTACAAAAGGAGTGTTTCCAAACCGCTCTATCAGAGGGAATGTTCAAGTCCGTGAGTTGAATGCACTAGTCAGACAGAAGTTTGTGAGAATGCTTCTGTGTAGTTTTTAGGTGAAGATATTTCCTTTTCCAGCATAGGTCTCAAAGTGATCCAAATAAACACTTGCAGATTCTACAAAAGGAGTGTTTCCAAACTGCTCTATCAGAGGGAATGTTCAAGTCTGTGAGTTGAATGCAGTAATCACACAGAAGTTTGTGAGAATGCTTCTGTCTAGTTTCAGGTGGAGATATTTCTTTTCCCAGCATAGGCCTCAAAGCCCTCCAAATATCCACTTGCAGACTCTACAAAAAGAGTGTTTCAAAACTGCTCTTTCAAAAGGATGGCTCAAGTCGGTGAGTTGAATGCACTCATCACAAAGAAGTTTCTGAGAATGCTTCTGTGTAGTTGTTATGTGAAGATACTTCCTTTTCCAGCACAGGCCTCAGTGCGCTCGAAATAAACACTTGCAGATCCTACGAAAGGAGTGTTTCAAAACTGTCCTATCAAAAGAAACGTTCAAGTCTGTGAGTTGAATGCACTCATCACAGAGAAGTTTCTGAGAATGCTTCTGTGTAGTTTTTAGGTGAAGATATTTCCTTTTCCAGCATAGGCGTCAAAGCGATCCAAATAAGCCCTTGCAGATTCTACAAAAGGAGTGTTTCCAAACTGCTCTATCAGAGGGAATGTTCAAGTCTGTGAGTTGAATGCAGTAATCACACAGAAGTTTGTGAGAATGCTTCTGTCTAGTTTTTAGGTGAAGATATTTCATTTCCCAGAATAGGCCTGAAAGCACTCCAAATTTCCACTTGCAGATTCTACAAAAAGAGTGTTTCAAAACTACTCTTTCAAAAGGAAGGCTCAAGTCTGTGAGTTGAATGCACTCATCACAAAGAAGTTTCTGAGAATGCTTCTGTGTAGTTGTTATGTGAAGATACTTCCTTTTCCAGCATAGGTCCCAAAGCGCTCGAAATAAACACTTGCAGATTCTACGAAAGGAGTGTTTCAAAACTGTCCTATGAAGAGAAACGTTCCAGTCTGTGAGTTGAATGCACTCACCACAGAGAAGTTTCTGAGAATGCTTCTGTGTAGTTTTTAGGTGAAGATATATCCTTTTCCAGCATAGGCGTCAAAGCGATCCAAATAAACACTTGCAGATTCTACAAAAGGAGTGTTTCCAAACTGCTCTATCAAGAGGAATGTTCAAGTCTGTGAGTAGAATGCACTCACCACAAAGAAGTTTCTGAGAATGCTTCTGTCTAGTTTTTATGTGAAGATATTTCCTTTTCCAGCATAGGCGTCAAGGCGCTCCAAATAAACACTTGCAGATTCTACAAAAGGAGTGTTTCCAAACTGCTCTATCAGAGGGAATGTTCAAGTCTGTGAGTTGAATGCACTAGTCACACAGAAGTTTGTGAGAATGCTTCTGTGTAGTTTTTAGGTGAAGATATTTCCTTTTCCAGCATAGGTCTCAAAGTGATCCAAATAAACACTTGCAGATTCTACAAAAGGAGTGTTTCCAAACTGCTCTATCAGAGGGAATGCTCAAGTCTGTGAGTTGAATGCAGTAATCACACAGAAGTTTGTGAGAATGCTTCTGTCTAGTTTCAGGTGGAGATATTTCTTTTCCCAGCATAGGCCTCAAAGCCCTCCAAGTATCCACTTGCAGACTCTACAAAAAGAGTGTTTCAAAACTGCTCTTTCAAAAGGATGGCTCAAGTCGGTGGGTTGAATGCACTTATCACAAAGAACTTTCTGAGAATGCTTCTGTGTAGTTGTTATGTGAAGATACTTCCTTTTCCAGCACAGGCCTCAGTGCGCTCGAAATAAACACTTGCAGATCCTACGAAAGGAGTGTTTCAAAACTGTCCTATCAAAATAAACGTTCAAGTCTGTGAGTTGAATGCAGTCATCACACAGAAGTTTCTGAGAATGCTTCTGTGTAGTTTTTAGGTGAAGATACTTCATTTCCCAGCACAGGCCTCAGAGCGCTCCAAATATGCATTTGCAGATTCTACAAAAAGAGAGCTTGAAAACTCTTCCACCAAAAAGAGGCTTCAACTCTATGAGTAGAATGCACTCATCACAAAGAAGTTTCTGAGAATGCTTCTGTCTAGTTTTTATGTGAAGATATTTCCTTTTCCAGCATAGGCGTCAAAGCGCTCCAAATAAACACTTGCAGATTCTACTAAAGGAGTGTTTCCAAACTGCTCTATCAAAGGCAATGTTCAAGTCTGTGAGTTGAATGCACTCATCACAGAGAAGTTTCTGAGAATGCTTCTGTGTAGTTTTTAGGTGAAGATATTTCCTTTTCCAGCATAGGCGTCAAAGCGATCCAAATAAACACTTGCAGATTCTACAAAAGGAGTGTATCCAAACTGCTCTATCAGAGGGAATGTTCAAGTCTGTGAGTTGAATGCAGTCATCACACAGAAGTTTGTGAGAATGCTTCTGTCTAGTTTTTGGGTGAATATATTTCTTTTCCCAGAATAGGCCCTAAAGCGCTCCAAATTTCCACTTGCAGATTCTACAAAAAGAGTGTTTCAAAACTGCTCTTTCAAAAGGAAGGCTCAAGTCTGTGAGTTGAATGCACTCATTACAAAGAAGTTTCTGAGAATGCTTCTGTTTAGTTGTTATGTGAAGATACTTCCTTTTCCAGCATAGGCCTGAAAGCGCTCCAAATAAACAGTTGCAGATTCTACGAAAGGAGTGTTTCAAAACTGTCCTATCAAAAGAAACGTTCAAGTCTGTGAGTTGAATGCACTCATCACAGAGAAGTTTCTGAGAATGCTTCTGTGTAGTTTTTAGGTGAAGATATTTCCTTTTCCAGCATAGGCGTCAAAGCGATCCAAATAAGCCCTTGCAGATTCTACAAAAGGAGTGTTTCCAAACTGCTCTATCAGAGGGAATGTTCAAGTCTGTGAGTTGAATGCAGTAATCACACAGAAGTTTGTGAGAATGCTTCTGTCTAGTTTTTAGGTGAAGATATTTCATTTCCCAGAATAGGCCTGAAAGCGCTCCAAATTTCCACTTGCAGATTCTACAAAAAGAGTGTTTCAAAACTACTCTTTCAAAAGGAAGGCTCAAGTCTGTGAGTTGAATGCACTCATCACAAAGAAGTTTCTGAGAATGCTTCTGTGTAGTTGTTATGTGAAGATACTTCCTTTTCCAGCATAGGCCCCAAAGCGCTCGAAATAAACACTTGCAGATTCTACGAAAGGAGTGTTTCAAAACTGTCCTATGAAGAGAAACGTTCAAATCTGTGAGTTGAATGCACTCATCACAGAGAAGTTTCTGAGAATGCTTCTGTGTAGTTTTTAGGTGAAGATATATCCTTTTCCAGCATAGGCGTCAAAGCGATCCAAATAAACACTTGCAGATTCTACAAAAGGAGTGTTTCCAAACTGCTCTATCAAGAGGAATGTTCAAGTCTGTGAGTAGAATGCACTCACCACAAAGAAGTTTCTGAGAATGCTTCTGTCTAGTTTTTATGTGAAGATATTTCCTTTTCCAGCATAGGCGTCAAGGCGCTCCAAATAAACACTTGCAGATTCTACAAAAGGAGTGTTTCCAAACTGCTCTATCAGAGGGAATGTTCAAGTCTGTGAGTTGAATGCACTAGTCACACAGAAGTTTGTGAGAATGCTTCTGTGTAGTTTTTAGGTGAAGATATTTCCTTTTCCAGCATAGGTCTCAAAGTGATCCAAATAAACACTTGCAGATTCTACAAAAGGAGTGTTTCCAAACTGCTCTATCAGAGGGAATGCTCAAGTCTGTGAGTTGAATGCAGTAATCACACAGAAGTTTGTGAGAATGCTTCTGTCTAGTTTCAGGTGGAGATATTTCTTTTCCCAGCATAGGCCTCAAAGCCCTCCAAATATCCACTTGCAGACTCTACAAAAAGAGTGTTTCAAAACTGCTCTTTCAAAAGGATGGCTCAAGTCGGTGAGTTGAATGCACTCATCACAAAGAAGTTTCTGAGAATGCTTCTGTGTAGTTGTTATGTGAAGATACTTCCTTTTCCAGCACAGGCCTCAGTGCGCTCGAAATAAACACTTGCAGATCCTACGAAAGGAGTGTTTCAAAACTGTCCTATCAAAATAAACGTTCAAGTCTGTGAGTTGAATGCAGTCATCACACAGAAGTTTCTGAGAATGCTTCTGTGTAGTTTTTAGGTGAAGATATTTCATTTCCCAGCACAGGCCTCAGAGCGCTCCAAATATGCATTTGCAGATTCTACAAAAAGAGAGCTTGAAAACTCTTCCACCAAAAAGAGGCTTCAACTCTATGAGTAGAATGCACTCATCACAAAGAAGTTTCTAAGAATGCTTCTGTCCAGTTTTTATGTGAAGATATTTCCTTTTCCAGCATAGGCGTCAAAGCGCTCCAAATAAACACTTGCAGATTCTACTAAAGGAGTGTTTCCAAACTGCTCTATCAAAGGCAATGTTCAAGTCCGTGAGTTGAATGCACTCATCACAGAGAAGTTTCTGAGAATGCTTCTGTGTAGTTTTTAGGTGAAGATATTTCCTTTTCCAGCATAGGCGTCATAGCGATCCAAATAAACACTTGCAGATTCTACAAAAGGAGTGTATCCAAACTGCTCTATCAGAGGGAATGTTCAAGTCTGTGAGTTGAATGCAGTAATCACACAGAAGTTTGTGAGAATGCTTCTGTCTAGTTTTTAGGTGAAGATATTTCTTTTCCCAGAATAGGCCCTAAAGCGCTCCAAATTTCCACTTGCAGATTCTACAAAAAGAGTGTTTCAAAACTGCTCTTTCAAAAGGAAGGCTCAAGTCTGTGAGTTGAATGCACTCATCACAAAGAAGTTTCTGAGAATGCTTCTGTGTAGTTGTTATGTGAAGATACTTCCTTTTCCAGCATAGGCCTCAAAGCGCTCGAAATAAACACTTGCAGATTCTAAGAAAGGAGTGTTTCAAAACTGTCCTATCAAAAGAAACGTTCAAGTCTGTGAGTTGAATGCACTCATCACAGAGAAGTTTCTGAGAATGCTTCTGTGTAGTTTTTAGGTGAAGATATTTCCTTTTCCAGCATAGGCGTCAAAGCGATCCAAATAAGCCCTTGCAGATTCTACAAAAGGAGTGTTTCCAAACTGCTCTATCAGAGGGAATGTTCAAGTCTGTGAGTTGAATGCAGTAATCACACAGAAGTTTGTGAGAATGCTTCTGTCTAGTTTTTAGGTGAAGATATTTCTTTTCCCAGAATAGGCCCTAAAGCGCTCCAAATTTCCACTTGCAGATTCTACAAAAAGAGTGTTTCAAAACTGCTCTTTCAAAAGGAAGGCTCAAGTCTGTGAGTTGAATGCACTCATCACAAAGAAGTTTCTGAGAATGCTTCTGTGTAGTTTTTAGGTGAAGATATTTCCTTTTCCAGCATAGGCGTCAAAGCGATCAAAATAAACACTTGCAGATTCTACAAAAGGAGTCTACCCAAACTGCTCTATCAGAGGGAATGTTCAAGTCTGTGAGTTGAATGCAGTAATCACACAGAAGTTTGTGAGAATGCTTCTGTCTAGTTTTTAGGTGAAGATATTTCTTTTCCCAGAATAGGCCCTAAAGCGCTCCAAATTTCCACTTGCAGATTCTACAAAAAGAGTGTTTCAAAACTGCTCTTTCAAAAGGAAGGCTCAAGTCTGTGAGTTGAATGCACTCATTACAAAGAAGTTTCTGAGAATGCTTCTGTGTAGTTGTTATGTGAAGATACTTCCTTTTCCAGCATAGGCCTCAAAGCGCTCGAAATAAACACTTTCAGATTCTACGAAAGGAGTGTTTCAAAACTGTCCTATCAAAAGAAACGTTCAAGTCTGTGAGTTGAATGCACTCATCACAGAGAAGTTTCTGAGAATGCTTCTGTGTAGTTTTTAGGTGAAGATATTTCCTTTTCCAGCATAGGCGTCAAAGCGATCCAAATAAGCCCTTGCAGATTCTACAAAAGGAGTGTTTCCAAACTGCTCTATCAGAGGGAATGTTCAAGTCTGTGAGTTGAATGCAGTAATCACACAGAAGTTTGTGAGAATGCTTCTGTCTAGTTTTTAGGTGAAGATATTTCATTTCCCAGAATAGGCCTGAAAGCGCTCCAAATTTCCACTTGCAGATTCTACAAAAAGAGTGTTTCAAAACTACTCTTTCAAAAGGAAGGCTCAAGTCTGTGAGTTGAATGCACTCATCACAAAGAAGTTTCTGAGAATGCTTCTGTGTAGTTGTTATGTGAAGACACTTCCTTTTCCAGCATAGGCCCCAAAGCGCTCGAAATAAACACTTGCAGATTCTACGAAAGGAGTGTTTCAAAACTGTCCTATGAAAAGAAACGTTCAAGTCTGTGAGTTGAATGCACTCATCACAGAGAAGTTTCTGAGAATGCTTCTGTGTAGTTTTTAGGTGAAGATATATCCTTTTCCAGCATAGGCGTCAAAGCGATCCAAATAAACACTTGCAGATTCTACAAAAGGAGTGTTTCCAAACTGCTCTATCAAGAGGAATGTTCAAGTCTGTGAGTAGAATGCACTCACCACAAAGAAGTTTCTGAGAATGCTTCTGTCTAGTTTTTATGTGAAGATATTTCCTTTTCCAGCATAGGCGTCAAAGCGCTCCAAATAAACACTTGCAGATTCTACAAAAGGAGTGTTTCCAAACTGCTCTATCAGAGGGAATGTTCAAGTCTGTGAGTTGAATGCACTAGTCAGACAGAAGTTTGTGAGAATGCTTCTGTGTAGTTTTTAGGTGAAGATATTTCCTTTTCCAGCATAGGTCTCAAAGTGATCCAAATAAACACTTGCAGATTCTACAAAAGGAGTGTTTCCAAACTGCTCTATCAGAGGGAATGTTCAAGTCTGTGAGTTGAATGCAGTAATCACACAGAAGTTTGTGAGAATGCTTCTGTCTAGTTTCAGGTGGAGATATTTCTTTTCCCAGCATAGGCCTCAAAGCCCTCCAAATATCCACTTGCAGACTCTACAAAAAGAGTGTTTCAAAACTGCTCTTTCAAAAGGATGGCTCAAGTCGGTGAGTTGAATGCACTCATCACAAAGAAGTTTCTGAGAATGCTTCTGTGTAGTTGTTATGTGAAGATACTTCCTTTTCCAGCACAGGCCTCAGTGCGCTCGAAATAAACACTTGCAGATCCTACGAAAGGAGTGTTTCAAAACTGTCCTATCAAAATAAACGTTCAAGTCTGTGAGTTGAATGCAGTCATCACACAGAAGTTTCTGAGAATGCTTCTGTGTAGTTTTTAGGTGAAGATATTTCATTTCCCAGCACAGGCCTCAGAGCGCTCCAAATATGCATTTGCAGATTCTACAAAAAGAGAGCTTGAAAACTCTTCCACCAAAAAGAGGCTTCAACTCTATGAGTAGAATGCACTCATCACAAAGAAGTTTCTGAGAATGCTTCTGTCTAGTTTTTATGTGAAGATATTTCCTTTTCCAACATAGGCGTCAAAGCGCTCCAAATAAACACCTGCAGATTCTACTAAAGGAGTGTTTCCAAACTGCTCTATCAAAGGCAATGTTCAAGTCTGTGAGTTGAATGCACTCATCACAGAGAAGTTTCTGAGAATGCTTCTGTGTAGTTTTTAGGTGAAGATATTTCCTTTTCCAGCATAGGCGTCACAGCGATCCAAATAAACACTTGCAGATTCTACAAAAGGAGTGTATCCAAACTGCTCTATCAGAGGGAACGTTCAAGTCTGTGAGTTGAATGCAGTAATCACACAGAAGTTTGTGAGAATGCTTCTGTCTAGTTTTTAGGTGAAGATATTTCTTTTCCCAGAATAGGCCCTAAAGCGCTCCAAATTTCCACTTGCAGATTCTACAAAAAGAGTGTTTCAAAACTGCTCTTTCAAAAGGAAGGCTCAAGTCTGTGAGTTGAATGCACTCATCACAAAGAAGTTTCTGAGAATGCTTCTGTGTAGTTGTTATGTGAAGATACTTCCTTTTCCAGCATAGGCCTCAAAGCGCTCGAAATAAACACTTGCAGATTCTACGAAAGGAGTGTTTCAAAACTGTCCTATCAAAAGAAACGTTCAAGTCTGTGAGTTGAATGCACTCATCACAGAGAAGTTTCTGAGAATGCTTCTGTGTAGTTTTTAGGTGAAGATATTTCCTTTTCCAGCATAGGCGTCAAAGCGATCCAAATAAGCCCTTGCAGATTCTACAAAAGGAGTGTTTCCAAACTGCTCTATCAGAGGGAATGTTCAAGTCTGTGAGTTGAATGCAGTAATCACACAGAAGTTTGTGAGAATGCTTCTGTCTAGTTTTTAGGTGAAGATATTTCATTTCCCAGAATAGGCCTGAAAGCGCTCCAAATTTCCACTTGCAGATTCTACAAAAAGAGTGTTTCAAACTACTCTTTCAAAAGGAAGGCTCAAGTCTGTGAGTTGAATGCACTCATCACAAAGAAGTTTCTGAGAATGCTTCTGTGTAGTTGTTATGTGAAGATACTTCCTTTTCCAGCATAGGCCCCAAAGCGCTCGAAATAAACACTTGCAGATTCTACGAAAGGAGTGTTTCAAAACTGTCCTATGAAAAGAAACGTTCAAGTCTGTGAGTTGAATGCACTCATCACAGAGAAGTTTCTGAGAATGCTTCTGTGTAGTTTTTAGGTGAAGATATATCCTTTTCCAGCATAGGCGTCAAAGCGATCCAAATAAACACTTGCAGATTCTACAAAAGGAGTGTTTCCACACTGCTCTATCAAGAGGAATGTTCAAGTCTGTGAGTAGAATGCACTCACCACAAAGAAGTTTCTGAGAATGCTTCTGTCTAGTTTTTATGTGAAGATATTTCCTTTTCCAGCATAGGCGTCAAAGCGCTCCAAATAAACACTTGCAGATTCTACAAAAGGAGTGTTTCCAAACCGCTCTATCAGAGGGAATGTTCAAGTCCGTGAGTTGAATGCACTAGTCAGACAGAAGTTTGTGAGAATGCTTCTGTGTAGTTTTTAGGTGAAGATATTTCCTTTTCCAGCATAGGTCTCAAAGTGATCCAAATAAACACTTGCAGATTCTACAAAAGGAGTGTTTCCAAACTGCTCTATCAGAGGGAATGTTCAAGTCTGTGAGTTGAATGCAGTAATCACACAGAAGTTTGTGAGAATGCTTCTGTCTAGTTTCAGGTGGAGATATTTCTTTTCCCAGCATAGGCCTCAAAGCCCTCCAAATATCCACTTGCAGACTCTACAAAAAGAGTGTTTCAAAACTGCTCTTTCAAAAGGATGGCTCAAGTCGGTGAGTTGAATGCACTCATCACAAAGAAGTTTCTGAGAATGCTTCTGTGTAGTTGTTATGTGAAGATACTTCCTTTTCCAGCACAGGCCTCAGTGCGCTCGAAATAAACACTTGCAGATCCTACGAAAGGAGTGTTTCAAAACTGTCCTATCAAAAGAAACGTTCAAGTCTGTGAGTTGAATGCACTCATCACAGAGAAGTTTCTGAGAATGCTTCTGTGTAGTTTTTAGGTGAAGATATTTCCTTTTCCAGCATAGGCGTCAAAGCGATCCAAATAAGCCCTTGCAGATTCTACAAAAGGAGTGTTTCCAAACTGCTCTATCAGAGGGAATGTTCAAGTCTGTGAGTTGAATGCAGTAATCACACAGAAGTTTGTGAGAATGCTTCTGTCTAGTTTTTAGGTGAAGATATTTCATTTCCCAGAATAGGCCTGAAAGCGCTCCAAATTTCCACTTGCAGATTCTACAAAAAGAGTGTTTCAAAACTACTCTTTCAAAAGGAAGGCTCAAGTCTGTGAGTTGAATGCACTCATCACAAAGAAGTTTCTGAGAATGCTTCTGTGTAGTTGTTATGTGAAGATACTTCCTTTTCCAGCATAGGTCCCAAAGCGCTCGAAATAAACACTTGCAGATTCTACGAAAGGAGTGTTTCAAAACTGTCCTATGAAGAGAAACGTTCAAGTCTGTGAGTTGAATGCACTCACCACAGAGAAGTTTCTGAGAATGCTTCTGTGTAGTTTTTAGGTGAAGATATATCCTTTTCCAGCATAGGCGTCAAAGCGATCCAAATAAACACTTGCAGATTCTACAAAAGGAGTGTTTCCAAACTGCTCTATCAAGAGGAATGTTCAAGTCTGTGAGTAGAATGCACTCACCACAAAGAAGTTTCTGAGAATGCTTCTGTCTAGTTTTTATGTGAAGATATTTCCTTTTCCAGCATAGGCGTCAAGGCGCTCCAAATAAACACTTGCAGATTCTACAAAAGGAGTGTTTCCAAACTGCTCTATCAGAGGGAATGTTCAAGTCTGTGAGTTGAATGCACTAGTCACACAGAAGTTTGTGAGAATGCTTCTGTGTAGTTTTTAGGTGAAGATATTTCCTTTTCCAGCATAGGTCTCAAAGTGATCCAAATAAACACTTGCAGATTCTACAAAAGGAGTGTTTCCAAACTGCTCTATCAGAGGGAATGCTCAAGTCTGTGAGTTGAATGCAGTAATCACACAGAAGTTTGTGAGAATGCTTCTGTCTAGTTTCAGGTGGAGATATTTCTTTTCCCAGCATAGGCCTCAAAGCCCTCCAAGTATCCACTTGCAGACTCTACAAAAAGAGTGTTTCAAAACTGCTCTTTCAAAAGGATGGCTCAAGTCGGTGGGTTGAATGCACTTATCACAAAGAACTTTCTGAGAATGCTTCTGTGTAGTTGTTATGTGAAGATACTTCCTTTTCCAGCACAGGCCTCAGTGCGCTCGAAATAAACACTTGCAGATCCTACGAAAGGAGTGTTTCAAAACTGTCCTATCAAAATAAACGTTCAAGTCTGTGAGTTGAATGCAGTCATCACACAGAAGTTTCTGAGAATGCTTCTGTGTAGTTTTTAGGTGAAGATACTTCATTTCCCAGCACAGGCCTCAGAGCGCTCCAAATATGCATTTGCAGATTCTACAAAAAGAGAGCTTGAAAACTCTTCCACCAAAAAGAGGCTTCAACTCTATGAGTAGAATGCACTCATCACAAAGAAGTTTCTGAGAATGCTTCTGTCTAGTTTTTATGTGAAGATATTTCCTTTTCCAGCATAGGCGTCAAAGCGCTCCAAATAAACACTTGCAGATTCTACTAAAGGAGTGTTTCCAAACTGCTCTATCAAAGGCAATGTTCAAGTCTGTGAGTTGAATGCACTCATCACAGAGAAGTTTCTGAGAATGCTTCTGTGTAGTTTTTAGGTGAAGATATTTCCTTTTCCAGCATAGGCGTCAAAGCGATCCAAATAAACACTTGCAGATTCTACAAAAGGAGTGTATCCAAACTGCTCTATCAGAGGGAATGTTCAAGTCTGTGAGTTGAATGCAGTCATCACACAGAAGTTTGTGAGAATGCTTCTGTCTAGTTTTTGGGTGAATATATTTCTTTTCCCAGAATAGGCCCTAAAGCGCTCCAAATTTCCACTTGCAGATTCTACAAAAAGAGTGTTTCAAAACTGCTCTTTCAAAAGGAAGGCTCAAGTCTGTGAGTTGAATGCACTCATTACAAAGAAGTTTCTGAGAATGCTTCTGTTTAGTTGTTATGTGAAGATACTTCCTTTTCCAGCATAGGCCTGAAAGCGCTCCAAATAAACAGTTGCAGATTCTACGAAAGGAGTGTTTCAAAACTGTCCTATCAAAAGAAACGTTCAAGTCTGTGAGTTGAATGCACTCATCACAGAGAAGTTTCTGAGAATGCTTCTGTGTAGTTTTTAGGTGAAGATATTTCCTTTTCCAGCATAGGCGTCAAAGCGATCCAAATAAGCCCTTGCAGATTCTACAAAAGGAGTGTTTCCAAACTGCTCTATCAGAGGGAATGTTCAAGTCTGTGAGTTGAATGCAGTAATCACACAGAAGTTTGTGAGAATGCTTCTGTCTAGTTTTTAGGTGAAGATATTTCATTTCCCAGAATAGGCCTGAAAGCGCTCCAAATTTCCACTTGCAGATTCTACAAAAAGAGTGTTTCAAAACTACTCTTTCAAAAGGAAGGCTCAAGTCTGTGAGTTGAATGCACTCATCACAAAGAAGTTTCTGAGAATGCTTCTGTGTAGTTGTTATGTGAAGATACTTCCTTTTCCAGCATAGGCCCCAAAGCGCTCGAAATAAACACTTGCAGATTCTACGAAAGGAGTGTTTCAAAACTGTCCTATGAAGAGAAACGTTCAAATCTGTGAGTTGAATGCACTCATCACAGAGAAGTTTCTGAGAATGCTTCTGTGTAGTTTTTAGGTGAAGATATATCCTTTTCCAGCATAGGCGTCAAAGCGATCCAAATAAACACTTGCAGATTCTACAAAAGGAGTGTTTCCAAACTGCTCTATCAAGAGGAATGTTCAAGTCTGTGAGTAGAATGCACTCACCACAAAGAAGTTTCTGAGAATGCTTCTGTCTAGTTTTTATGTGAAGATATTTCCTTTTCCAGCATAGGCGTCAAGGCGCTCCAAATAAACACTTGCAGATTCTACAAAAGGAGTGTTTCCAAACTGCTCTATCAGAGGGAATGTTCAAGTCTGTGAGTTGAATGCACTAGTCACACAGAAGTTTGTGAGAATGCTTCTGTGTAGTTTTTAGGTGAAGATATTTCCTTTTCCAGCATAGGTCTCAAAGTGATCCAAATAAACACTTGCAGATTCTACAAAAGGAGTGTTTCCAAACTGCTCTATCAGAGGGAATGCTCAAGTCTGTGAGTTGAATGCAGTAATCACACAGAAGTTTGTGAGAATGCTTCTGTCTAGTTTCAGGTGGAGATATTTCTTTTCCCAGCATAGGCCTCAAAGCCCTCCAAATATCCACTTGCAGACTCTACAAAAAGAGTGTTTCAAAACTGCTCTTTCAAAAGGATGGCTCAAGTCGGTGAGTTGAATGCACTCATCACAAAGAAGTTTCTGAGAATGCTTCTGTGTAGTTGTTATGTGAAGATACTTCCTTTTCCAGCACAGGCCTCAGTGCGCTCGAAATAAACACTTGCAGATCCTACGAAAGGAGTGTTTCAAAACTGTCCTATCAAAATAAACGTTCAAGTCTGTGAGTTGAATGCAGTCATCACACAGAAGTTTCTGAGAATGCTTCTGTGTAGTTTTTAGGTGAAGATATTTCATTTCCCAGCACAGGCCTCAGAGCGCTCCAAATATGCATTTGCAGATTCTACAAAAAGAGAGCTTGAAAACTCTTCCACCAAAAAGAGGCTTCAACTCTATGAGTAGAATGCACTCATCACAAAGAAGTTTCTAAGAATGCTTCTGTCCAGTTTTTATGTGAAGATATTTCCTTTTCCAGCATAGGCGTCAAAGCGCTCCAAATAAACACTTGCAGATTCTACTAAAGGAGTGTTTCCAAACTGCTCTATCAAAGGCAATGTTCAAGTCCGTGAGTTGAATGCACTCATCACAGAGAAGTTTCTGAGAATGCTTCTGTGTAGTTTTTAGGTGAAGATATTTCCTTTTCCAGCATAGGCGTCATAGCGATCCAAATAAACACTTGCAGATTCTACAAAAGGAGTGTATCCAAACTGCTCTATCAGAGGGAATGTTCAAGTCTGTGAGTTGAATGCAGTAATCACACAGAAGTTTGTGAGAATGCTTCTGTCTAGTTTTTAGGTGAAGATATTTCTTTTCCCAGAATAGGCCCTAAAGCGCTCCAAATTTCCACTTGCAGATTCTACAAAAAGAGTGTTTCAAAACTGCTCTTTCAAAAGGAAGGCTCAAGTCTGTGAGTTGAATGCACTCATCACAAAGAAGTTTCTGAGAATGCTTCTGTGTAGTTGTTATGTGAAGATACTTCCTTTTCCAGCATAGGCCTCAAAGCGCTCGAAATAAACACTTGCAGATTCTAAGAAAGGAGTGTTTCAAAACTGTCCTATCAAAAGAAACGTTCAAGTCTGTGAGTTGAATGCACTCATCACAGAGAAGTTTCTGAGAATGCTTCTGTGTAGTTTTTAGGTGAAGATATTTCCTTTTCCAGCATAGGCGTCAAAGCGATCCAAATAAGCCCTTGCAGATTCTACAAAAGGAGTGTTTCCAAACTGCTCTATCAGAGGGAATGTTCAAGTCTGTGAGTTGAATGCAGTAATCACACAGAAATTTGTGAGAATGCTTCTGTCTAGTTTTTAGGAGAAGATATTTCATTTCCCAGAATAGGCCTGAAAGCGCTCCAAATTTCCACTTGCAGATTCTACAAAAAGAGTGTTTCAAAACTACCCTTTCAAAAGGAAGGCTCAAGTCTGTGAGTTGAATGCACTCATCACAAAGAAGTTTCTGAGAATGCTTCTGTGTAGTTGTTATGTGAAGATACTTCCTTTTCCAGCATAGGCCCCAAAGCGCTGGAAATAAACACTTGCAGATTCTACGAAAGGAGTGTTTCAAAACTGTCCTATGAAAAGAAACGTTCAAGTCTGTGAGTTGAATGCACTCATCACAGAGAAGTTTCTGAGAATGCTTCTGTGTAGTTTTTAGGTGAAGATATATCCTTTTCCAGCATAGGCGTCAAAGCGATCCAAATAAACACTTGCAGATTCTACAAAAGGAGTGTTTCCAAACTGCTCTATCAGAGGGAATGTTCAAGTCTGTGAGTTGAATGCACTAGTCAGACAGAAGTTTGTGAGAATGCTTCTGTGTAGTTTTTAGGTGAAGATATTTCCTTTTCCAGCATAGGTCTCAAAGTGATCCAAATAAACACTTGCAGATTCTACAAAAGGAGTGTTTCCAAACTGCTCTATCAGAGGGAATGTTCAAGTCTGTGAGTTGAATGCAGTAATCACACAGAAGTTTGTGAGAATGCTTCTGTCTAGTTTCAGGTGGAGATATTTCTTTTCCCAGCATAGGCCTCAAAGCCCTCCAAATATCCACTTGCAGACTCTACAAAAAGAGTGTTTCAAAACTGCTCTTTCAAAAGGATGGCTCAAGTCGGTGAGTTGAATGCACTCATCACAAAGAAGTTTCTGAGAATGCTTCTGTGTAGTTCTTATGTGAAGATACTTCCTTTTCCAGCACAGGCCTCAGTGCGCTCGAAATAAACACTTGCAGATCCTACGAAAGGAGTGTTTCAAAACTGTCCTATCAAAATAAACGTTCAAGTCTGTGAGTTGAATGCAGTCATCACACAGAAGTTTCTGAGAATGCTTCTGTGTAGTTTTTAGGTGAAGATATTTCATTTCCCAGCACAGGCCTCAGAGCGCTCCAAATATGCATTTCCAGATTCTACAAAAAGAGAGCTTGAAAACTCTTCCACCAAAAAGAGGCTTCAACTCTATGAGTAGAATGCACTCATCACAAAGAAGTTTCTGAGAATGCTTCTGTCTAGTTTTTATGTGAAGATATTTCCTTTTCCAGCATAGGCGTCAAAGCGCTCCAAATAAACACCTGCAGATTCTACTAAAGGAGTGTTTCCAAACTGCTCTATCAAAGGCAATGTTCAAGTCTGTGAGTTGAATGCACTCATCACAGAGAAGTTTCTGAGAATGCTTCTGTGTAGTTTTTAGGTGAAGATATTTCCTTTTCCAGCATAGGCGTCAAAGCGATCCAAATAAACACTTGCAGATTCTACAAAAGGAGTGTATCCAAACTGCTCTATCAGAGGGAATGTTCAAGTCTGTGAGTTGAATGCAGTCATCACACAGAAGTTTGTGAGAATGCTTCTGTCTAGTTTTTAGGTGAAGATATTTCATTTCCCAGAATAGGCCCGAAAGCGCTCCAAATTTCCACTTGCAGATTCTACAAAAAGAGTGTTTCAAAACTACTCTTTCAAAAGGAAGGCTCAAGTCTGTGAGTTGAATGCACTCATCACAAAGAAGTTTCTGAGAATGCTTCTGTGTAGTTGTTATGTGAAGATACTTCCTTTTCCAGCATAGGCCCCAAAGCGCTCGAAATAAACACTTGCAGATTCTACGAAAGGAGTGTTTCAAAACTGTCCTATGAAAAGAAACGTTCAAGTCTGTGAGTTGAATGCACTCATCACAGAGAAGTTTCTGAGAATGCTTCTGTGTAGTTTTTAGGTGAAGATGTATCCTTTTCCAGCATAGGCGTCAAAGCGATCCAAATAAACACTTGCAGATTCTACAAAAGAAGTGTTTCCAAACTGCTCTATCAAGAGGAATGTTCAAGTCTGTGAGTAGAATGCACTCACCACAAAGAAGTTTCTGAGAATGCTTCTGTCTAGTTTTTATGTGAAGATATTTCCTTTTCCAGCATAGGCGTCAAAGCGCTCCAAATAAACACTTGCAGATTCTACAAAAGGAGTGTTTCCAAACTGCTCTATCAAAGGCAATGTTCAAGTCTGTGAGTTGAATGCACTCATCACAGAGAAGTTTCTGAGAATGCTTCTGTGTAGTTTTTAGGTGAAGATATTTCCTTTTCCAGCATAGGTCTCAAAGTGATCCAAATAAACACTTGCAGATTCTACAAAAGGAGTGTTTCCAAACTGCTCTATCAGAGGGAATGTTCAAGTCTGTGAGTTGAATGCAGTAATCACACAGAAGTTTGTGAGAATGCTTCTGTCTAGTTTCAGGTGGAGATATTTCTTTTCCCAGCATAGGCCTCAAAGCCCTCCAAATATCCACTTGCAGACTCTACAAAAAGAGTGTTTCAAAACTGCTCTTTCAAAAGGATGGCTCAAGTCGGTGAGTTGAATGCACTCATCACAAAGAACTTTCTGAGAATGCTTCTGTGTAGTTGTTATGTGAAGATACTTCCTTTTCCAGCACAGGCCTCAGTGCGCTCGAAATAAACACTTGCACATCCTACGAAAGGAGTGTTTCAAAACTGTCCTATCAAAATAAACGTTCAAGTCTGTGAGTTGAATGCAGTCATCACACAGAAGTTTCTGAGAATGCTTCTGTGTAGTTTTTAGGTGAAGATATTTCATTTCCCAGCACAGGCCTCAGAGCGCTCCAAATATGCATTTGCAGATTCTACAAAAAGAGAGCTTGAAAACTCTTCCACCAAAAAGAGGCTTCCACTCTATGAGTAGAATGCACTCATCACAAAGAAGTTTCTGAGAATGCTTCTGTCTAGTTTTTATGTGAAGATATTTCCTTTTCCAGCATAGGCGTCAAAGCGCTCCAAATAAACACTTGCAGATTCTACTAAAGGAGTGTTTCCAAACTGCTCTATCAAAGGCAGTGTTCAAGTCTGTGAGTTGAATGCACTCATCACAGAGAAGTTTCTGAGAATGCTTCTGTGTAGTTTTTAGGTGAAGATATTTCCTTTTCCAGCATAGGCGTCAAAGCGATCCAAATAAACACTTGCAGATTCTACAAAAGGAGTGTATCCAAACTGCTCTATCAGAGGGAATGTTCAAGTCTGTGAGTTGAATGCAGTCATCACACAGAAGTTTGTGAGAATGCTTCTGTCTAGTTTTTGGGTGAAGATATTTCTTTTCCCAGAATAGGCCCTAAAGCGCTCCAAATTTCCACTTGCAGATTCTACAAAAAGAGTGTTTCAAAACTGCTCTTTCAAAACGAAGGCTCAAGTCTGTGAGTTGAATGCACTCATTACAAAGAAGTTTCTGAGAATGCTTCTGTGTAGTTGTTATGTGAAGATACTTCCTTTTCCAGCATAGGCCTCAAAGCGCTCCAAATAAACAGTTGCAGATTCTACGAAAGGAGTGTTTCAAAACTGTCCTATCAAAAGAAACGTTCAAGTCTGTGAGTTGAATGCACTCATCACAGAGAAGTTTCTGAGAATGCTTCTGTGTAGTTTTTAGGTGAAGATATTTCCTTTTCCAGCATAGGCGTCAAAGCGATCCAAATAAGCCCTTGCAGATTCTACAAAAGGAGTGTTTCCAAACTGCTCTAACAGAGGGAATGTTCAAGTCTGTGAGTTGAATGCAGTAATCACACAGAAGTTTGTGAGAATGCTTCTGTCTAGTTTTTAGGTGAAGATATTTCATTTCCCAGAATAGGCCTGAAAGCGCTCCAAATTTCCACTTGCAGATTCTACAAAAAGAGTGTTTCAAAACTACTCTTTCAAAAGGAAGGCTCAAGTCTGTGAGTTGAATGCACTCATCACAAAGTAGTTTCTGAGAATGCTTCTGTGTAGTTGTTATGTGAAGATACTTCCTTTTCCAGCATAGGCCCGAAAGCGCTGGAAATAAACACTTGCAGATTCTACGAAAGGAGTGTTTCAAAACTGTCCTATGAAAAGAAACGTTCAAGTCTTTGAGTTGAATGCACTCATCACAGAGAAGTTTCTGAGAATGCTTCTGTGTAGTTTTTAGGTGAAGATATATCCTTTTCCAGCATAGGCGTCAAAGCGATCCAAATAAACACTTGCAGATTCTACAAAAGGAGTGTTTCCAAACTGCTCTATCAAGAGGAATGTTCAAGTCTGTGAGTAGAATGCACTCACCACAAAGAAGTTTCTGAGAATGCTTCTGTCTAGTTTTTATGTGAAGATATTTCCTTTTCCAGCATAGGCGTCAAAGCGCTCCAAATAAACACTTGCAGATTCTACAAAAGGAGTGTTTCCAAACTGCTCTATCAGAGGGAATGTTCAAGTCTGTGAGTTGAATGCACTAGTCAGACAGAAGTTTGTGAGAATGCTTCTGTGTAGTTTTTAGGTGAAGATATTTCCTTTTCCAGCATAGGTCTCAAAGTGATCCAAATAAACACTTGAAGATTCTACAAAAGGAGTGTTTCCAAACTGCTCTATCAGAGGGAATGTTCAAGTCTGTGAGTTGAATGCAGTAATCACACAGAAGTTTGTGAGAATGCTTCTGTCTAGTTTCAGGTGGAGATATTTCTTTTCCCAGCATAGGCCTCAAAGCCCTCCAAATATCCACTTGCAGACTCTACAAAAAGAGTGTTTCAAAACTGCTCTTTCAAAAGGATGGCTCAAGTCGGTGAGTTGAATGCACTCATCTCAAAGAAGTTTCTGAGAATGCTTCTGTGTAGTTGTTATGTGAAGATACTTCCTTTTCCAGCACAGGCCTCAGTGCGCTCGAAATAAACACTTGCAGATCCTACGAAAGGAGTGTTTCAAAACTGTCCTATCAAAATAAACGTTCAAGTCTGTGAGTTGAATGCAGTCATCACACAGAAGTTTCTGAGAATGCTTCTGTGTAGTTTTTAGGTGAAGATATTTCATTTCCCAGCACAGGCCTCAGAGCGCTCCAAATATGCATTTGCAGATTCTACAAAAAGAGAGCTTGAAAACTCTTCCACCAAAAAGAGGCTTCAACTCTATGAGTAGAATGCACTCATCACAAAGAAGTTTCTGAGAATGCTTCTGTCTAGTTTTTATGTGAAGATATTTCCTTTTCCAGCATAGGCGTCAAAGCGCTCCAAATAAACACTTGCAGATTCTACTAAAGGAGTGTTTCCAAACTGCTCTATCAAAGGCAATGTTCAAGTCTGTGAGTTGAATGCACTCATCACAGAGAAGTTTCTGAGAATGCTTCTGTGTAGTTTTTAGGTGAAGATATTTCCTTTTCCAGCATAGGCGTCAAAGCGATCCAAATAAACACTTGCAGATTCTACAAAAGGAGTGTATCCAAACTGCTCTATCAGAGGGAATGTTCAAGTCTGTGAGTTGAATGCAGTCATCACACAGAAGTTTGTGAGAATGCTTCTGTCTAGTTTTTAGGTGAAGATATTTCTTTTCCCAGAATAGGCCCTAAAGCGCTCCAAATTTCCACTTGCAGATTCTACAAAAAGAGTGTTTCAAAACTGCTCTTTCAAAAGGAAGGCTCAAGTCTGTGAGTTGAATGCACTCATCACAAAGAAGTTTCTGAGAATGCTTCTGTGTAGTTGTTATGTGAAGATACTTCCTTTTCCAGCATAGGCCTCAAAGCGCTCGAAATAAACACTTGCAGATTCTACGAAAGGAGTGTTTCAAAACTGTCCTATCAAAAGAAACGTTCAAGTCTGTGAGTTGAATGCACTCATCACAGAGAAGTTTCTGAGAATGCTTCTGTGTAGTTTTTAGGTGAAGATATTTCCTTTTCCAGCATAGGTGTCAAAGCGATCCAAATAAACTCTTGCAGATTCTACAAAAGGAGTGTTTCCAAACTGCTCTATCAGAGGGAATGTTCAAGTGTGTGAGTTGAATGCAGTAATCACACAGAAGTTTGTGAGAATGCTTCTGTCTAGTTTTTAGGTGAAGATATTTCATTTCCCAGAATAGGCCTGAAAGCGCTCCAAATTTCCACTTGCAGATTCTACAAAAAGAGTGTTTCAAAACTACTCTTTCAAAAGGAAGGCTCAAGTCTGTGAGTTGAATGCACTCATCACAGAGAAGTTTCTGAGAATGCTTCTGTGTAGTTGTTATGTGAAGATACTTCCTTTTCCAGCATAGGCCCCAAAGCGCTCGAAATAAACACTTGCAGATTCTACGAAAGGAGTGTTTCAAAACTGTCCTATGAAAAGAAACGTTCAAGTCTGTGAGTTGAATGCACTCATCACAGAGAAGTTTCTGAGAATGCTTCTGTGTAGTTTTTAGGTGAAGATATTTCCTTTTCCAGCATAGGCGTCAAAGCGATCCAAATAAACACTTGCAGATGCTACAAAAGGAGTGTTTCCAAACTGCTCTATCAAGAGGAATGTTCAAGTCTGTGAGTAGAATGCACTCACCACAAAGAAGTTTCTGAGAATGCTTCTGTCTAGTTTTTATGTGAAGATATTTCCTTTTCCAGCATAGGCGTCAAAGCGCTCCAAATAAACACTTGCAGATTCTACAAAAGGAGTGTTTCCAAACTGCTCTATCAGAGGGAATGTTCAAGGCCGTGAGTTGAATGCACTAGTCAGACAGAAGTTTGTGAGAATGCTTCTGTGTAGGTTTTAGGTGAAGATATTTCCCTTTCCAGCATAGGTCTCAAAGTGATCCAAATAAACACTTGCAGATTCTACAAAAGGAGTGTTTCCAAACTGCTCTATCAGAGGGAATGTTCAAGTCTGTGAGTTGAATGCAGTAATCACACAGAAGTTTGTGAGAATGCTTCTGTCTAGTTTCAGGTGGAGATATTTCTTTTCCCAGCATAGGCCTCAAAGCCCTCCAAATATCCACTTGCAGACTCTACAAAAAGAGTGTTTCAAAACTGCTCTTTCAAAAGGATGGCTCAAGTCTGTGAGTTGAATGCACTCATCACAAAGAAGTTTCTGAGAATGCTTCTGTGTAGTTGTTATGTGAAGATACTTCCTTTTCCAGCACTGGCCTCAGTGCGCTCGAAATAAACACTTGCAGATCCTACGAAAGGAGTGTTTCAAAACTGTCCTATCAAAATAAACGTTCAAGTCTGTGAGTTGAATGCAGTCATCACACAGAAGTTTCTGAGAATGCTTCTGTGTAGTTTTTAGGTGAAGATATTTCATTTCCCAGCACAGGCCTCAGAGCGCTCCAAATATGCATTTGCAGATTCTACAAAAAGAGAGCTTGAAAACTCTTCCACCAAAAAGAGGCTTCAACTCTATGAGTAGAATGCACTCATCACAAAGAAGTTTCTGAGAATGCTTCTGTCTAGTTTTTATGTGAAGATATTTCCTTTTCCAGCATAGGCGTCAAAGCGCTCCAAATAAACACTTGCAGATTCTACTAAAGGAGTGTTTCCAAACTGCTCTATCAAAGGCAATGTTCAAGTCTGTGAGTTGAATGCACTCATCCAGAGAAGTTTCTGAGAATGCTTCTGTGTAGTTTTTAGTTGAAGATATTTCCTTTTCCAGCATAGGCGTCAAAGCGATCCAAATAAACACTTGCTACAAAAGGAGTGTATCCAAACTGCTCTATCAGAAGGTATGTTCAAGTCTGTGAGTTGAATGCAGTAATCACACAGAAGTTTGTGAGAATGCTTCTGTCTAGTTTTTAGGTGAAGATATTTCTTTTCCCAGAATAGGCCCTAAAGCGCTCCAAATTTCCACTTGCAGATTCTACAAAAAGAGTGTTTCAAAACTGCTCTTTCAAAAGGAAGGCTCAAGTCTGTGAGTTGAATGCACTCATCACAAAGAAGTTTCTGAGAATGCTTCCGTGTAGTTGTTATGTGAAGATACTTCCTTTTCCAGCATAGGCCTCAAAGCGCTCGAAATAAACAGTTGCAGATTCTACGAAAGGAGTGTTTCAAAACTGTCCTATGAAAAGAAACGTTCAAGTCTGTGAGTTGAATGCACTCATCACAGAGAAGTTTCTGAGAATGCTTCTGTGTAGTTTTTAGGTGAAGATATATCCTTTTCCAGCATAGGCGTCAAAGCGATCCAAATAAACACTTGCAGATTCTACAAAAGGAGTGTTTCCAAACTGCTCTATCAAGAGGAATGTTCAAGTCTGTGAGTAGAATGCACTCACCACAAAGAAGTTTCTGAGAATGCTTCTGTCTAGTTTTTATGTGAAGATATTTCCTTTTCCAGCATAGGCGTCAAAGCGCTCCAAATAAACACTTGCAGATTCTACAAAAGGAGTGTTTCCAAACTGCTCTATCAGAGGGAATGTTCAAGTCTGTGAGTTGAATGCACTAGTCAGACAGAAGTTTGTGAGAATGCTTCTGTGTAGTTTTTAGGTGAAGATATTTCCTTTTCCAGCATAGGTCTCAAAGTGATCCAAATAAACACTTGCAGATTCTACAAAACGAGTGTTTCCAAACTGCTCTATCAGAGGGAATGTTCAAGTCTGTGAGTTGAATGCAGTAATCACACAGAAGTTTGTGAGAATGCTTCTGTCTAGTTTCAGGTGGAGATATTTCTTTTCCCAGCATAGGCCTCAAAGCCCTCCAAATATCCACTTGCAGACTCTACAAAAAGAGTGTTTCAAAACTGCTCTTTCAAAAGGATGGCTCAAGTCGGTGAGTTGAATGCACTCATCACAAAGAAGTTTCTGAGAATGCTTCTGTGTAGTTGTTATGTGAAGATACTTCCTTTTCCAGCACAGGCCTCAGTGCGCTCGAAATAAACAATTGCACATCCTACGAAAGGAGTGTTTCAAAACTGTCCTATCAAAATAAACGTTCAAGTCTGTGAGTTGAATGCAGTCATCACACAGAAGTTTCTGAGAATGCTTCTGTGTAGTTTTTAGGTGAAGATATTTCATTTCCCAGCACAGGCCTCAGAGCGCTCCAAATATGCATTTGCAGATTCTACAAAAAGAGAGCTTGAAAACTCTTCCACCAAAAAGAGGCTTCAACTCTATGAGTAGAATGCACTCATCACAAAGAAGTTTCTAAGAATGCTTCTGTCCAGTTTTTATGTGAAGATATTTCCTTTTCCAGCATAGGCGTCAAAGCGCTCCAAATAAACACTTGCAGATTCTACTAAAGGAGTGTTTCCAAACTGCTCTATCAAAGGCAATGTTCAAGTCCGTGAGTTGAATGCACTCATCACAGAGAAGTTTCTGAGAATGCTTCTGTGTAGTTTTTAGGTGAAGATATTTCCTTTTCCAGCATAGGCGTCATAGCGATCCAAATAAACACTTGCAGATTCTACAAAAGGAGTGTATCCAAACTGCTCTATCAGAGGGAATGTTCAAGTCTGTGAGTTGAATGCAGTAATCACACAGAAGTTTGTGAGAATGCTTCTGTCTAGTTTTTAGGTGAAGATATTTCTTTTCCCAGAATAGGCCCTAAAGCGCTCCAAATTTCCACTTGCAGATTCTACAAAAAGAGTGTTTCAAAACTGCTCTTTCAAAAGGAAGGCTCAAGTCTGTGAGTTGAATGCACTCATCACAAAGAAGTTTCTGAGAATGCTTCTGTGTAGTTGTTATGTGAAGATACTTCCTTTTCCAGCATAGGCCTCAAAGCGCTCGAAATAAACACTTGCAGATTCTACGAAAGGAGTGTTTCAAAACTGTCCTATGAAAAGAAACGTTCAAGTCTGTGAGTTAAATGCACTCATCACAGAGAAGTTTCTGAGAATGCTTCTGTGTAGTTTTTAGGTGAAGATATTTCCTTTTCCAGCATAGGCGTCAAAGCGATCCAAATAAGCCCTTGCAGATTCTACAAAAGGAGTGTTTCCAAACTGCTCTATCAGAGGGAATGTTCAAGTCTGTGAGTTGAATGCAGTAATCACACAGAAGTTTGTGAGAATGCTTCTGTCTAGTTTTTAGGTGAAGATATTTCATTTCCCAGAATAGGCCTGAAAGCGCTCCAAATTTCCACTTGCAGATTCTACAAAAAGAGTGTTTCAAAACTACTCTTTCAAAAGGAAGGCTCAAGTCTGTGAGTTGAATGCACTCATCACAAAGAAGTTTCTGAGAATGCTTCTGTGTAGTTGTTATGTGAAGATACTTCCTTTTCCAGCATAGGCCCCAAAGCGCTCGAAATAAACACTTGCAGATTCTACGAAAGGAGTGTTTCAAAACTGTCCTATGAAAAGAAACGTTCAAGTCTGTGAGTTGAATGCACTCATCACAGAGAAGTTTCTGAGAATGCTTCTGTGTAGTTTTTAGGTGAAGATATATCCTTTTCCAGCATAGGCGTCAAAGCGATCCAAATAAACACTTGCAGATTCTACAAAAGGAGTGTTTCCAAACTGCTCTATCAGAGGGAATGTTCAAGGCCGTGAGTTGAATGCACTAGTCAGACAGAAGTTTGTGAGAATGCTTCTGTGTAGTTTTTAGGTGAAGATATTTCCTTTTCCAGCATAGGTCTCAAAGTGATCCAAATAAACACTTGCAGATTCTACAAAAGGAGTGTTTCCAAACTGCTCTATCAGAGGGAATGTTCAAGTCTGTTAGTTGAATGCAGTAATCACACAGAAGTTTGTGAGAATGCTTCTGTCTAGTTTCAGGTGGAGATATTTCTTTTCCCAGCATAGGCCTCAAAGCCCTCAAAATATCCACTTGCAGACTCTACAAAAAGAGTGTTTCAAAACTGCTCTTTCAAAAGGATGGCTCAAGTCTGTGAGTTGAATGCACTCATCACAAAGAAGTTTCTGAGAATGCTTCTGTGTAGTTGCTATGTGAAGATACTTCCTTTTCCAGCACAGGCCTCAGTGCGCTCGAAATAAACACTTGCAGATCCTACGAAAGGAGTGTTTCAAAACTGTTCTATCAAAATAAACGTTCAAGTCTGTGAGTTGAATGCAGTCATCACACAGAAGTTTCTGAGAATGCTTCTGTGTAGTTTTTAGGTGAAGATATTTCCTTTTCCAGCCTAGGCGTCAAAGCGATCCAAATAAACACTTGCAGATTCTACAAAAGGAGTGTATCCAAACTGCTCTATCAGAGGGAATGTTCAAGTCTGTGAGTTGAATGCAGTAATCACACAGAAGTTTGTGAGAATGCTTCTGTCTAGTTTTTAGGTGAAGATATTCCTTTTCCCAGAATAGGCCCTAAAGCGCTCCAAATTTCCACTTGCAGATTCTACAAAAAGAGTGTATCAAAGCTGCTCTTTCAAAAGGAAGGCTCAAGTCTGTGAGTTGAACGCACTCATCACAAAGAAGTTTCTGAGAATGCTTCTGTGTAGTTTTTAGGTGAAGATATTTCCTTTTCCAGCATAGGCGTCAAAGCGATCCAAATAAACACTTGCATATTCTACAAAAGGAGTCTATCCAAACTGCTCTATCAGAGGGAATGTTCAAGTGTGTGAGTTGAATGCAGTAATCACACAGAAGTTTGTGAGAATGCTTCTGTCTAGTTTTTAGGTGAAGATATTTCTTTTCCCAGAATAGGCCCTAAAGCGCTCCAAATTTCCACTTGCAGATTCTACAAAAAGAGTGTTTCAAAACTGCTCTTTCAAAAGGAAGGCTCAAGTCTGTGAGTTGAATGCACTCATCACAAAGAAGTTTCTGAGAATGCTTCTGTGTAGTTGTTATGTGAAGATACTTCCTTTTCCAGCATAGGCCTCAAAGCGCTCGAAATAAACACTTGCAGATTCTACGAAAGGAGTGTTTCAAAACTGTCCTATCAAAAGAAACGTTCAAGTCTGTGAGTTGAATGCACTCATCACAGAGAAGTTTCTGAGAATGCTTCTGTGTAGTTTTTAGGTGAAGATATTTTCTTTTCCAGCATAGGCGTCAAAGCGATCCAAATAAGCCCTTGCAGATTCTACAAAAGGAGTGTTTCCAAACTGCTCTATCAGAGGGAATGTTCAAGTCTGTGAGTTGAATGCAGTAATCACACAGAAGTTTGTGAGAATGCTTCTGTCTAGTTTTTAGGTGAAGATATTTCATTTCCCAGAATAGGCCTGAAAGCGCTCCAAATTTCCACTTGCAGATTCTACAAAAAGAGTGTTTCAAAACTACTCTTTCAAAAGGAAGGCTCAAGTCTGTGAGTTGAATGCACTCATCACAAAGAAGTTTCTGAGAATGCTTCTGTGTAGTTGTTATGTGAAGATACTTCCTTTTCCAGCATAGGCCCCAAAGCGCTCGAAATAAACACTTGCAGATTCTACGAAAGGAGTGTTTCAAAACTGTCCTATGAAAAGAAACGTTCAAGTCTGTGAGTTGAATGCACTCATCACAGAGAAGTTTCTGAGAATGCTTCTGTGTAGTTTTTAGGTGAAGATATATCCTTTTCCAGCATAGGCGTCAAAGCGATCCAAATAAACACTTGCAGATTCTACAAAAGGAGTGTTTCCAAACTGCTCTATCAAGAGGAATGTTCAAGTCTGTGAGTAGAATGCACTCACCACAAAGAAGTTTCTGAGAATGCTTCTGTCTAGTTTTTATGTGAAGATATTTCCTTTTCCAGCATAGGCGTCAAAGCGCTCCAAATAAACACTTGCAGATTCTACAAAAGGAGTGTTTCCAAACTGCTCTATCAGAGGGAATGTTCAAGTCTGTGAGTTGAATGCACTAGTCAGACAGAAGTTTGTGAGAATGCTTCTGTGTAGTTTTTAGGTGAAGATATTTCCTTTTCCAGCATAGGTCTCAAAGTGATCCAAATAAACACTTGAAGATTCTACAAAAGGAGTGTTTCCAAACTGCTCTATCAGAGGGAATGTTCAAGTCTGTGAGTTGAATGCAGTAATCACACAGAAGTTTGTGAGAATGCTTCTGTCTAGTTTCAGGTGGAGATATTTCTTTTCCCAGCATAGGCCTCAAAGCCCTCCAAATATCCACTTGCAGACTCTACAAAAAGAGTGTTTCAAAACTGCTCTTTCAAAAGGATAGCTCAAGTCGGTGAGTTGAATGCACTCATCACAAAGAAGTTTCTGAGAATGCTTCTGTGTAGTTGTTATGTGAAGATACTTCCTTTTCCAGCACAGGCCTCAGTGCGCTCGAAATAAACACTTGCAGATCCTACGAAAGGAGTGTTTCAAAACTGTCCTATCAAAATAAACGTTCAAGTCTGTGAGTTGAATGCAGTCATCACACAGAAGTTTCTGAGAATGCTTCTGTGTAGTTTTTAGGTGAAGATATTTCATTTCCCAGCACAGGCCTCAGAGCGCTCCAAATATGCATTTGCAGATTCTACAAAAAGAGAGCTTGAAAACTCTTCCACCAAAAAGAGGCTTCAACTCTATGAGTAGAATGCACTCATCACAAAGAAATTTCTGAGAATGCTTCTGTCTAGTTTTTATGTGAAGATATTTCCTTTTCCAGCATAGGCGTCAAAGCGCTCCAAATAAACACTTGCAGATTCTACTAAAGGAGTGTTTCCAAACTGCTCTATCAAAGGCAATGTTCAAGTCTGTGAGTTGAATGCACTCATCACAGAGAAGTTTCTGAGAATGCTTCTCTGTAGTTTTTAGGTGAAGATATTTCCTTTTCCAGCATAGGCGTCAAAGCGATCCAAATAAACACTTGCAGATTCTACAAAAGGAGGGTATCCAAACTGCTCTATCAGAGGGAATGTTCAAGTCTGTGAGTTGAATGCAGTAATCACACAGAAGTTTGTGAGAATGCTTCTGTCTAGTTTTTAGGTGAAGATATTTCTTTTCCCAGAATAGGCCCTAAAGCGCTCCAAATTTCCACTTGCAGATTCTACAAAAAGAGTGTTTCAAAACTGCTCTTTCAAAAGGAAGGCTCAAGTCTGTGAGTTGAATGCACTCATCACAAAGAAGTTTCTGAGAATGCTTCTGTGTAGTTTTTAGGTGAAGATATTTCCTTTTCCAGCATAGGCGTCAAAGCGATCCAAATAAACACTTGCAGATTCTACAAAAGGAGTCTACCCAAACTGCTCTATCAGAGGGAATGTTCAAGTCTGTGAGTTGAATGCAGTAATCACACAGAAGTTTGTGAGAATGCTTCTGTCTAGTTTTTAGGTGAAGATATTTCTTTTCCCAGAATAGGCCCTAAAGCGCTCCAAATTTCCACTTGCAGATTCTACAAAAAGAGTGTTTCAAAACTGCTCTTTCAAAAGGAAGGCTCAAGTCTGTGAGTTGAATGCACTCATTACAAAGAAGTTTCTGAGAATGCTTCTGTGTAGTTGTTATGTGAAGATACTTCCTTTTCCAGCATAGGCCTCAAAGCGCTCGAAATAAACACTTTCAGATTCTACGAAAGGAGTGTTTCAAAACTGTCCTATCAAAAGAAACGTTCAAGTCTGTGAGTTGAATGCACTCATCACAGAGAAGTTTCTGAGAATGCTTCTGTGTAGTTTTTAGGTGAAGATATTTCCTTTTCCAGCATAGGCGTCAAAGCGATCCAAATAAGCCCTTGCAGATTCTACAAAAGGAGTGTTTCCAAACTGCTCTATCAGAGGGAATGTTCAAGTCTGTGAGTTGAATGCAGTAATCACACAGAAGTTTGTGAGAATGCTTCTGTCTAGTTTTTAGGTGAAGATATTTCATTTCCCAGAATAGGCCTGAAAGCGCTCCAAATTTCCACTTGCAGATTCTACAAAAAGAGTGTTTCAAAACTACTCTTTCAAAAGGAAGGCTCAAGTCTGTGAGTTGAATGCACTCATCACAAAGAAGTTTCTGAGAATGCTTCTGTGTAGTTGTTATGTGAAGACACTTCCTTTTCCAGCATAGGCCCCAAAGCGCTCGAAATAAACACTTGCAGATTCTACGAAAGGAGTGTTTCAAAACTGTCCTATGAAAAGAAACGTTCAAGTCTGTGAGTTGAATGCACTCATCACAGAGAAGTTTCTGAGAATGCTTCTGTGTAGTTTTTAGGTGAAGATATATCCTTTTCCAGCATAGGCGTCAAAGCGATCCAAATAAACACTTGCAGATTCTACAAAAGGAGTGTTTCCAAACTGCTCTATCAAGAGGAATGTTCAAGTCTGTGAGTAGAATGCACTCACCACAAAGAAGTTTCTGAGAATGCTTCTGTCTAGTTTTTATGTGAAGATATTTCCTTTTCCAGCATAGGCGTCAAAGCGCTCCAAATAAACACTTGCAGATTCTACAAAAGGAGTGTTTCCAAACTGCTCTATCAGAGGGAATGTTCAAGTCTGTGAGTTGAATGCACTAGTCAGACAGAAGTTTGTGAGAATGCTTCTGTGTAGTTTTTAGGTGAAGATATTTCCTTTTCCAGCATAGGTCTCAAAGTGATCCAAATAAACACTTGCAGATTCTACAAAAGGAGTGTTTCCAAACTGCTCTATCAGAGGGAATGTTCAAGTCTGTGAGTTGAATGCAGTAATCACACAGAAGTTTGTGAGAATGCTTCTGTCTAGTTTCAGGTGGAGATATTTCTTTTCCCAGCATAGGCCTCAAAGCCCTCCAAATATCCACTTGCAGACTCTACAAAAAGAGTGTTTCAAAACTGCTCTTTCAAAAGGATGGCTCAAGTCGGTGAGTTGAATGCACTCATCACAAAGAAGTTTCTGAGAATGCTTCTGTGTAGTTGTTATGTGAAGATACTTCCTTTTCCAGCACAGGCCTCAGTGCGCTCGAAATAAACACTTGCAGATCCTACGAAAGGAGTGTTTCAAAACTGTCCTATCAAAATAAACGTTCAAGTCTGTGAGTTGAATGCAGTCATCACACAGAAGTTTCTGAGAATGCTTCTGTGTAGTTTTTAGGTGAAGATATTTCATTTCCCAGCACAGGCCTCAGAGCGCTCCAAATATGCATTTGCAGATTCTACAAAAAGAGAGCTTGAAAACTCTTCCACCAAAAAGAGGCTTTAACTCTATGAGTAGAATGCACTCATCACAAAGAAGTTTCTGAGAATGCTTCTGTCTAGTTTTTATGTGAAGATATTTCCTTTTCCAACATGGGCGTCAAAGCGCTCCAAATAAACACCTGCAGATTCTACTAAAGGAGTGTTTCCAAACTGCTCTATCAAAGGCAATGTTCAAGTCTGTGAGTTGAATGCACTCATCACAGAGAAGTTTCTGAGAATGCTTCTGTGTAGTTTTTAGGTGAAGATATTTCCTTTTCCAGCATAGGCGTCACAGCGATCCAAATAAACACTTGCAGATTCTACAAAAGGAGTGTATCCAAACTGCTCTATCAGAGGGAATGTTCAAGTCTGTGAGTTGAATGCAGTAATCACACAGAAGTTTGTGAGAATGCTTCTGTCTAGTTTTTAGGTGAAGATATTTCTTTTCCCAGAATAGGCCCTAAAGCGCTCCAAATTTCCACTTGCAGATTCTACAAAAAGAGTGTTTCAAAACTGCTCTTTCAAAAGGAAGGCTCAAGTCTGTGAGTTGAATGCACTCATCACAAAGAAGTTTCTGAGAATGCTTCTGTGTAGTTGTTATGTGAAGATACTTCCTTTTCCAGCATAGGCCTCAAAGCGCTCGAAATAAACACTTGCAGATTCTACGAAAGGAGTGTTTCAAAACTGTCCTATCAAAAGAAACGTTCAAGTCTGTGAGTTGAATGCACTCATCACAGAGAAGTTTCTGAGAATGCTTCTGTGTAGTTTTTAGGTGAAGATATTTCCTTTTCCAGCATAGGCGTCAAAGCCATCCAAATAAGCCCTTGCAGATTCTACAAAAGGAGTGTTTCCAAACTGCTCTATCAGAGGGAATGTTCAAGTCTGTGAGTTGAATGCAGTAATCACACAGAAGTTTGTGAGAATGCTTCTGTCTAGTTTTTAGGTGAAGATATTTCATTTCCCAGAATAGGCCTGAAAGCGCTCCAAATTTCCACTTGCAGATTCTACAAAAAGAGTGTTTCAAAACTACTCTTTCAAAAGGAAGGCTCAAGTCTGTGAGTTGAATGCACTCATCACAAAGAAGTTTCTGAGAATGCTTCTGTGTAGTTGTTATGTGAAGATACTTCCTTTTCCAGCATAGGCCCCAAAGCGCTCGAAATAAACACTTGCAGATTCTACGAAAGGAGTGTTTCAAAACTGTCCTATGAAAAGAAACGTTCAAGTCTGTGAGTTGAATGCACTCATCACAGAGAAGTTTCTGAGAATGCTTCTGTGTAGTTTTTAGGTGAAGATATATCCTTTTCCAGCATAGGCGTCAAAGCGATCCAAATAAACACTTGCAGATTCTACAAAAGGAGTGTTTCCACACTGCTCTATCAAGAGGAATGTTCAAGTCTGTGAGTAGAATGCACTCACCACAAAGAAGTTTCTGAGAATGCTTCTGTCTAGTTTTTATGTGAAGATATTTCCTTTTCCAGCATAGGCGTCAAAGCGCTCCAAATAAACACTTGCAGATTCTACAAAAGGAGTGTTTCCAAACTGCTCTATCAGAGGGAATGTTCAAGTCTGTGAGTTGAATGCACTAGTCAGACAGAAGTTTGTGAGAATGCTTCTGTGTAGTTTTTAGGTGAAGATATTTCCTTTTCCAGCATAGGTCTCAAAGTGATCCAAATAAACACTTGCAGATTCTACAAAAGGAGTGTTTCCAAACTGCTCTATCAGAGGGAATGTTCAAGTCTGTGAGTTGAATGCAGTAATCACACAGAAGTTTGTGAGAATGCTTCTGTCTAGTTTCAGGTGGAGATATTTCTTTTCCCAGCATAGGCCTCAAAGCCCTCCAAATATCCACTTGCAGACTCTACAAAAAGAGTGTTTCAAAACTGCTCTTTCAAAAGGATGGCTCAAGTCGGTGAGTTGAATGCACTCATCACAAAGAAGTTTCTGAGAATGCTTCTGTGTAGTTGTTATGTGAAGATACTTCCTTTTCCAGCACAGGCCTCAGTGCGCTCGAAATAAACACTTGCAGATCCTACGAAAGGAGTGTTTCAAAACTGTCCTATCAAAATAAACGTTCAAGTCTGTGAGTTGAATGCAGTCATCACACAGAAGTTTCTGAGAATGCTTCTGTGTAGTTTTTAGGTGAAGATATTTCATTTCCCAGCACAGGCCTCAGAGCGCTCCAAATATGCATTTGCAGATTCTACAAAAAGAGAGCTTGAAAACTCTTCCACCAAAAAGAGGCTTCAACTCTATGAGTAGAATGCACTCATCACAAAGAAGTTTCTGAGAATGCTTCTGTCTAGTTTTTATGTGAAGATATTTCCTTTTCCAGCATAGGCGTCAAAGCGCTCCAAATAAACACTTGCAGATTCTACTAAAGGAGTGTTTCCAAACTGCTCTATCAAAGGCAATGTTCAAGTCTGTGAGTTGAATGCACTCATCACAGAGAAGTTTCTGAGAATGCTTCTGTGTAGTTTTTAGGTGAAGATATTTCCTTTTCCAGCATAGGCGTCCAAGCGATCCAAATAAACATTTGCAGATTCTACAAAAGGAGTGTATCCAAACTGCTCTATCAGAGGGAATGTTCAAGTCTGTGAGTTGAATGCAGTAATCACACAGAAGTTTGTGAGAATGCTTCTGTCTAGTTTTTAGGTGAAGATATTTCTTTTCCCAGAATAGGCCCTAAAGCGCTCCAAATTTCCACTTGCAGATTCTACAAAAAGAGTGTTTCAAAACTGCTCTTTCAAAAGGAAGGCTCAAGTCTGTGAGTTGAATACACTCATAACAAATAAATTTCTGAGAATGCTTCTGTGTAGTTTTTAGGTGAAGATATTTCCTTTTCCAGCATAGGCGTCAAAGCGATCCAAATAAACACTTGCAGATTCTACAAAAGGAGTCTATCCAAACTGCTCTATCAGAGGGAATGTTCAAGTCTGTGAGTTGAATGCAGTCATCACACAGAAGTTTGTGAGAATGCTTCTGTCTAGTTTTTAGGTGAAGATATTTCTTTTCCCAGAATAGGCCCTAAAGCGCTCCAAATTTCCACTTGCAGATTCTACAAAAAGAGTGTTTCAAAACTGCTCTTTCAAAAGGAAGGCTCAAGTCTGTGAGTTAAATGCACTCATCACAAAGAAGTTTCTGAGAATGCTTCTGTGTAGTTGTTATGTGAAGATACTTCCTTTTCCAGCATAGGCCTCAAAGCGCTCGAAATAAACACTTGCAGATTCTACGACAGGAGTGTTTCTAAACTGTCCTATCAAAAGAAACGTTCACGTCTGTGAGTTGAATGCACTCATCACAGAGAAGTTTCTGAGAATGCTTCTGTGTAGTTTTTAGGTGAAGATATTTCCTTTTCCAGCATAGGCGTCAAAGCGATCCAAATAAGCCCTTGCAGATTCTACAAAAGGAGTGTTTCCAAACTGCTCTATCAGAGGGAATGTTCAAGTCTGTGAGTTGAATGCAGTAATCACACAGAAGTTTGTGAGAATGCTTCTGTCTAGTTTTTAGGTGAAGATATTTCATTTCCCAGAATAGGCCTGAAAGCGCTCCAAATTTCCACTTGCAGATTCTACAAAAAGAGTGTTTCAAAACTACTCTTTCAAAAGGAAGGCTCAAGTCTGTGAGTTGAATGCACTCATCACAAAGAAGTTTCTGAGAATGCTTCTGTGTAGTTGTTATGTGAAGATACTTCCTTTTCCAGCATAGGCCCCAAAGCGCTCGAAATAAACACTTGCAGATTCTACGAAAGGAGTGTTTCAAAACTGTCCTATGAAAAGAAACGTTCAAGTCTGTGAGTTGAATGCACTCATCACAGAGAAGTTTCTGAGAATGCTTCTGTGTAGTTTTTAGGTGAAGATATATCCTTTTCCAGCATAGGCGTCAAAGCGATCCAAATAAACACTTGCAGATTCTACAAAAGGAGTGTTTCCAAACTGCTCTATCAAGAGGAATGTTCAAGTCTGTGAGTAGAATGCACTCACCACAAAGAAGTTTCTGAGAATGCTTCTGTCTAGTTTTTATGTGAAGATATTTCCTTTTCCAGCATAGGCGTCAAAGCGCTCCAAATAAACACTTGCAGATTCTACAAAAGGAGTGTTTCCAAACTGCTCTATCAGAGGGAATGTTCAAGTCTGTGAGTTGAATGCACTAGTCAGACAGAAGTTTGTGAGAATGCTTCTGTGTAGTTTTTAGGTGAAGATATTTCCTTTTCCAGCATAGGTCTCAAAGTGATCCAAATAAACACTTGAAGATTCTACAAAAGGAGTGTTTCCAAACTGCTCTATCAGAGGGAATGTTCAAGTCTGTGAGTTGAATGCAGTAATCACACAGAAGTTTGTGAGAATGCTTCTGTCTAGTTTCAGGTGGAGATATTTCTTTTCCCAGCATAGGCCTCAAAGCCCTCCAAATATCCACTTGCAGACTCTACAAAAAGAGTGTTTCAAAACTGCTCTTTCAAAAGGATAGCTCAAGTCGGTGAGTTGAATGCACTCATCACAAAGAAGTTTCTGAGAATGCTTCTGTGTAGTTGTTATGTGAAGATACTTCCTTTTCCAGCACAGGCCTCAGTGCGCTCGAAATAAACACTTGCAGATCCTACGAAAGGAGTGTTTCAAAACTGTCCTATCAAAATAAACGTTCAAGTCTGTGAGTTGAATGCAGTCATCACACAGAAGTTTCTGAGAATGCTTCTGTGTAGTTTTTAGGTGAAGATATTTCATTTCCCAGCACAGGCCTCAGAGCGCTCCAAATATGCATTTGCAGATTCTACAAAAAGAGAGCTTGAAAACTCTTCCACCAAAAAGAGGCTTCAACTCTATGAGTAGAATGCACTCATCACAAAGAAATTTCTGAGAATGCTTCTGTCTAGTTTTTATGTGAAGATATTTCCTTTTCCAGCATAGGCGTCAAAGCGCTCCAAATAAACACTTGCAGATTCTACTAAAGGAGTGTTTCCAAACTGCTCTATCAAAGGCAATGTTCAAGTCTGTGAGTTGAATGCACTCATCACAGAGAAGTTTCTGAGAATGCTTCTCTGTAGTTTTTAGGTGAAGATGTTTCCTTTTCCAGCATAGGCGTCAAAGCGATCCAAATAAACACTTGCAGATTCTACAAAAGGAGGGTATCCAAACTGCTCTATCAGAGGGAATGTTCAAGTCTGTGAGTTGAATGCAGTAATCACACAGAAGTTTGTGAGAATGCTTCTGTCTAGTTTTTAGGTGAAGATATTTCTTTTCCCAGAATAGGCCCTAAAGCGCTCCAAATTTCCACTTGCAGATTCTACAAAAAGAGTGTTTCAAAACTGCTCTTTCAAAAGGAAGGCTCAAGTCTGTGAGTTGAATGCACTCATCACAAAGAAGTTTCTGAGAATGCTTCTGTGTAGTTTTTAGGTGAAGATATTTCCTTTTCCAGCATAGGCGTCAAAGCGATCCAAATAAACACTTGCAGATTCTACAAAAGGAGTCTACCCAAACTGCTCTATCAGAGGGAATGTTCAAGTCTGTGAGTTGAATGCAGTAATCACACAGAAGTTTGTGAGAATGCTTCTGTCTAGTTTTTAGGTGAAGATATTTCTTTTCCCAGAATAGGCCCTAAAGCGCTCCAAATTTCCACTTGCAGATTCTACAAAAAGAGTGTTTCAAAACTGCTCTTTCAAAAGGAAGGCTCAAGTCTGTGAGTTGAATGCACTCATTACAAAGAAGTTTCTGAGAATGCTTCTGTGTAGTTGTTATGTGAAGATACTTCCTTTTCCAGCATAGGCCTCAAAGCGCTCGAAATAAACACTTTCAGATTCTACGAAAGGAGTGTTTCAAAACTGTCCTATCAAAAGAAACGTTCAAGTCTGTGAGTTGAATGCACTCATCACAGAGAAGTTTCTGAGAATGCTTCTGTGTAGTTTTTAGGTGAAGATATTTCCTTTTCCAGCATAGGCGTCAAAGCGATCCAAATAAGCCCTTGCAGATTCTACAAAAGGAGTGTTTCCAAACTGCTCTATCAGAGGGAATGTTCAAGTCTGTGAGTTGAATGCAGTAATCACACAGAAGTTTGTGAGAATGCTTCTGTCTAGTTTTTAGGTGAAGATATTTCATTTCCCAGAATAGGCCTGAAAGCGCTCCAAATTTCCACTTGCAGATTCTACAAAAAGAGTGTTTCAAAACTACTCTTTCAAAAGGAAGGCTCAAGTCTGTGAGTTGAATGCACTCATCACAAAGAAGTTTCTGAGAATGCTTCTGTGTAGTTGTTATGTGAAGACACTTCCTTTTCCAGCATAGGCCCCAAAGCGCTCGAAATAAACACTTGCAGATTCTACGAAAGGAGTGTTTCAAAACTGTCCTATGAAAAGAAACGTTCAAGTCTGTGAGTTGAATGCACTCATCACAGAGAAGTTTCTGAGAATGCTTCTGTGTAGTTTTTAGGTGAAGATATATCCTTTTCCAGCATAGGCGTCAAAGCGATCCAAATAAACACTTGCAGATTCTACAAAAGGAGTGTTTCCAAACTGCTCTATCAAGAGGAATGTTCAAGTCTGTGAGTAGAATGCACTCACCACAAAGAAGTTTCTGAGAATGCTTCTGTCTAGTTTTTATGTGAAGATATTTCCTTTTCCAGCATAGGCGTCAAAGCGCTCCAAATAAACACTTGCAGATTCTACAAAAGGAGTGTTTCCAAACTGCTCTATCAGAGGGAATGTTCAAGTCTGTGAGTTGAATGCACTAGTCAGACAGAAGTTTGTGAGAATGCTTCTGTGTAGTTTTTAGGTGAAGATATTTCCTTTTCCAGCATAGGTCTCAAAGTGATCCAAATAAACACTTGCAGATTCTACAAAAGGAGTGTTTCCAAACTGCTCTATCAGAGGGAATGTTCAAGTCTGTGAGTTGAATGCAGTAATCACACAGAAGTTTGTGAGAATGCTTCTGTCTAGTTTCAGGTGGAGATATTTCTTTTCCCAGCATAGGCCTCAAAGCCCTCCAAATATCCACTTGCAGACTCTACAAAAAGAGTGTTTCAAAACTGCTCTTTCAAAAGGATGGCTCAAGTCGGTGAGTTGAATGCACTCATCACAAAGAAGTTTCTGAGAATGCTTCTGTGTAGTTGTTATGTGAAGATACTTCCTTTTCCAGCACAGGCCTCAGTGCGCTCGAAATAAACACTTGCAGATCCTACGAAAGGAGTGTTTCAAAACTGTCCTATCAAAATAAACGTTCAAGTCTGTGAGTTGAATGCAGTCATCACACAGAAGTTTCTGAGAATGCTTCTGTGTAGTTTTTAGGTGAAGATATTTCATTTCCCAGCACAGGCCTCAGAGCGCTCCAAATATGCATTTGCAGATTCTACAAAAAGAGAGCTTGAAAACTCTTCCACCAAAAAGAGGCTTCAACTCTATGAGTAGAATGCACTCATCACAAAGAAGTTTCTGAGAATGCTTCTGTCTAGTTTTTATGTGAAGATATTTCCTTTTCCAACATAGGCGTCAAAGCGCTCCAAATAAACACCTGCAGATTCTACTAAAGGAGTGTTTCCAAACTGCTCTATCAAAGGCAATGTTCAAGTCTGTGAGTTGAATGCACTCATCACAGAGAAGTTTCTGAGAATGCTTCTGTGTAGTTTTTAGGTGAAGATATTTCCTTTTCCAGCATAGGCGTCACAGCGATCCAAATAAACACTTGCAGATTCTACAAAAGGAGTGTATCCAAACTGCTCTATCAGAGGGAATGTTCAAGTCTGTGAGTTGAATGCAGTAATCACACAGAAGTTTGTGAGAATGCTTCTGTCTAGTTTTTAGGTGAAGATATTTCTTTTCCCAGAATAGGCCCTAAAGCGCTCCAAATTTCCACTTGCAGATTCTACAAAAAGAGTGTTTCAAAACTGCTCTTTCAAAAGGAAGGCTCAAGTCTGTGAGTTGAATGCACTCATCACAAAGAAGTTTCTGAGAATGCTTCTGTGTAGTTGTTATGTGAAGATACTTCCTTTTCCAGCATAGGCCTCAAAGCGCTCGAAATAAACACTTGCAGATTCTACGAAAGGAGTGTTTCAAAACTGTCCTATCAAAAGAAACGTTCAAGTCTGTGAGTTGAATGCACTCATCACAGAGAAGTTTCTGAGAATGCTTCTGTGTAGTTTTTAGGTGAAGATATTTCCTTTTCCAGCATAGGCGTCAAAGCGATCCAAATAAGCCCTTGCAGATTCTACAAAAGGAGTGTTTCCAAACTGCTCTATCAGAGGGAATGTTCAAGTCTGTGAGTTGAATGCAGTAATCACACAGAAGTTTGTGAGAATGCTTCTGTCTAGTTTTTAGGTGAAGATATTTCATTTCCCAGAATAGGCCTGAAAGCGCTCCAAATTTCCACTTGCAGATTCTACAAAAAGAGTGTTTCAAAACTACTCTTTCAAAAGGAAGGCTCAAGTCTGTGAGTTGAATGCACTCATCACAAAGAAGTTTCTGAGAATGCTTCTGTGTAGTTGTTATGTGAAGATACTTCCTTTTCCAGCATAGGCCCCAAAGCGCTCGAAATAAACACTTGCAGATTCTACGAAAGGAGTGTTTCAAAACTGTCCTATGAAAAGAAACGTTCAAGTCTGTGAGTTGAATGCACTCATCACAGAGAAGTTTCTGAGAATGCTTCTGTGTAGTTTTTAGGTGAAGATATATCCTTTTCCAGCATAGGCGTCAAAGCGATCCAAATAAACACTTGCAGATTCTACAAAAGGAGTGTTTCCACACTGCTCTATCAAGAGGAATGTTCAAGTCTGTGAGTAGAATGCACTCACCACAAAGAAGTTTCTGAGAATGCTTCTGTCTAGTTTTTATGTGAAGATATTTCCTTTTCCAGCATAGGCGTCAAAGCGCTCCAAATAAACACTTGCAGATTCTACAAAAGGAGTGTTTCCAAACTGCTCTATCAGAGGGAATGTTCAAGTCTGTGAGTTGAATGCACTAGTCAGACAGAAGTTTGTGAGAATGCTTCTGTGTAGTTTTTAGGTGAAGATATTTCCTTTTCCAGCATAGGTCTCAAAGTGATCCAAATAAACACTTGCAGATTCTACAAAAGGAGTGTTTCCAAACTGCTCTATCAGAGGGAATGTTCAAGTCTGTGAGTTGAATGCAGTAATCACACAGAAGTTTGTGAGAATGCTTCTGTCTAGTTTCAGGTGGAGATATTTCTTTTCCCAGCATAGGCCTCAAAGCCCTCCAAATATCCACTTGCAGACTCTACAAAAAGAGTGTTTCAAAACTGCTCTTTCAAAAGGATGGCTCAAGTCGGTGAGTTGAATGCACTCATCACAAAGAACTTTCTGAGAATGCTTCTGTGTAGTTGTTATGTGAAGATACTTCCTTTTCCAGCACAGGCCTCAGTGCGCTCGAAATAAACACTTGCAGATCCTACGAAAGGAGTGTTTCAAAACTGTCCTATCAAAATAAACGTTCAAGTCTGTGAGTTGAATGCAGTCATCACACAGAAGTTTCTGAGAATGCTTCTGTGTAGTTTTTAGGTGAAGATATTTCATTTCCCAGCACAGGCCTCAGAGCGCTCCAAATATGCATTTGCAGATTCTACAAAAAGAGAGCTTGAAAACTCTTCCACCAAAAAGAGGCTTCAACTCTATGAGTAGAATGCACTCATCACAAAGAAGTTTCTGAGAATGCTTCTGTCTAGTTTTTATGTGAAGATATTTCCTTTTCCAGCATAGGCGTCAAAGCGCTCCAAATAAACACTTGCAGATTCTACTAAAGGAGTGTTTCCAAACTGCTCTATCAAAGGCAATGTTCAAGTCTGTGAGTTGAATGCACTCATCACAGAGAAGTTTCTGAGAATGCTTCTGTGTAGTTTTTAGGTGAAGATATTTCCTTTTCCAGCATAGGCGTCAAAGCGATCCAAATAAACATTTGCAGATTCTACAAAAGGAGTGTATCCAAACTGCTCTATCAGAGGGAATGTTCAAGTCTGTGAGTTGAATGCAGTAATCACACAGAAGTTTGTGAGAATGCTTCTGTCTAGTTTTTAGGTGAAGATATTTCTTTTCCCAGAATAGGCCCTAAAGCGCTCCAAATTTCCACTTGCAGATTCTACAAAAAGAGTGTTTCAAAACTGCTCTTTCAAAAGGAAGGCTCAAGTCTGTGAGTTGAATACACTCATAACAAATAAATTTCTGAGAATGCTTCTGTGTAGTTTTTAGGTGAAGATATTTCCTTTTCCAGCATAGGCGTCAAAGCGATCCAAATAAACACTTGCAGATTCTACAAAAGGAGTCTATCCAAACTGCTCTATCAGAGGGAATGTTCAAGTCTGTGAGTTGAATGCAGTCATCACACAGAAGTTTGTGAGAATGCTTCTGTCTAGTTTTTAGGTGAAGATATTTCTTTTCCCAGAATAGGCCCTAAAGCGCTCCAAATTTCCACTTGCAGATTCTACAAAAAGAGTGTTTCAAAACTGCTCTTTCAAAAGGAAGGCTCAAGTCTGTGAGTTAAATGCACTCATCACAAAGAAGTTTCTGAGAATGCTTCTGTGTAGTTGTTATGTGAAGATACTTCCTTTTCCAGCATAGGCCTCAAAGCGCTCGAAATAAACACTTGCAGATTCTACGACAGGAGTGTTTCTAAACTGTCCTATCAAAAGAAACGTTCACGTCTGTGAGTTGAATGCACTCATCACAGAGAAGTTTCTGAGAATGCTTCTGTGTAGTTTTTAGGTGAAGATATTTCCTTTTCCAGCATAGGCGTCAAAGCGATCCAAATAAGCCCTTGCAGATTCTACAAAAGGAGTGTTTCCAAACTGCTCTATCAGAGGGAATGTTCAAGTCTGTGAGTTGAATGCAGTAATCACACAGAAGTTTGTGAGAATGCTTCTGTCTAGTTTTTAGGTGAAGATATTTCATTTCCCAGAATAGGCCTGAAAGCGCTCCAAATTTCCACTTGCAGATTCTACAAAAAGAGTGTTTCAAAACTACTCTTTCAAAAGGAAGGCTCAAGTCTGTGAGTTGAATGCACTCATCACAAAGAAGTTTCTGAGAATGCTTCTGTGTAGTTGTTATGTGAAGACACTTCCTTTTCCAGCATAGGCCCCAAAGCGCTCGAAATAAACACTTGCAGATTCTACGAAAGGAGTGTTTCAAAACTTTCCTATGAAAAGAAACGTTCAAGTCTGTGAGTTGAATGCACTCATCACAGAGAAGTTTCTGAGAATGCTTCTGTGTAGTTTTTAGGTGAAGATATATCCTTTTCCAGCATAGGCGTCAAAGCGATCCAAATAAACACTTGCAGATTCTACAAAAGGAGTGTTTCCAAACTGCTCTATCAAGAGGAATGTTCAAGTCTGTGAGTAGAATGCACTCACCACAAAGAAGTTTCTGAGAATGCTTCTGTCTAGTTTTTATGTGAAGATATTTCCTTTTCCAGCATAGGCGTCAAAGCGCTCCAAATAAACACTTGCAGATTCTACAAAAGGAGTGTTTCCAAACTGCTCTATCAGAGGGAATGTTCAAGTCTGTGAGTTGAATGCACTAGTCAGACAGAAGTTTGTGAGAATGCTTCTGTGTAGTTTTTAGGTGAAGATATTTCCTTTTCCAGCATAGGTCTCAAAGTGATCCAAATAAACACTTGCAGATTCTACAAAAGGAGTGTTTCCAAACTGCTCTATCAGAGGGAATGTTCAAGTCTGTGAGTTGAATGCAGTAATCACACAGAAGTTTGTGAGAATGCTTCTGTCTAGTTTCAGGTGGAGATATTTCTTTTCCCAGCATAGGCCTCAAAGCCCTCCAAATATCCACTTGCAGACTCTACAAAAAGAGTGTTTCAAAACTGCTCTTTCAAAAGGATGGCTCAAGTCGGTGAGTTGAATGCACTCATCACAAAGAAGTTTCTGAGAATGCTTCTGTGTAGTTGTTATGTGAAGATACTTCCTTTTCCAGCACAGGCCTCAGTGCGCTCGAAATAAACACTTGCAGATCCTACGAAAGGAGTGTTTCAAAACTGTCCTATCAAAATAAACGTTCAAGTCTGTGAGTTGAATGCAGTCATCACACAGAAGTTTCTGAGAATGCTTCTGTGTAGTTTTTAGGTGAAGATATTTCATTTCCCAGCACAGGCCTCAGAGCCCTCCAAATATGCATTTGCAGATTCTACAAAAAGAGAGCTTGAAAACTCTTCCACCAAAAAGAGGCTTCAACTCTATGAGTAGAATGCACTCATCACAAAGAAGTTTCTGAGAATGCTTCTGTCTAGTTTTTATGTGAAGATATTTCCTTTTCCAGCATAGGCGTCAAAGCGCTCCAAATAAACACCTGCAGATTCTACTAAAGGAGTGTTTCCAAACTGCTCTATCAAAGGCAATGTTCAAGTCTGTGAGTTGAATGCACTCATCACAGAGAAGTTTCTGAGAATGCTTCTGTGTAGTTTTTAGGTGAAGATATTTCCTTTTCCAGCATAGGCGTCACAGCGATCCAAATAAACACTTGCAGATTCTACAAAAGGAGTGTATCCAAACTGCTCTATCAGAGGGAACGTTCAAGTCTGTGAGTTGAATGCAGTAATCACACAGAAGTTTGTGAGAATGCTTCTGTCTAGTTTTTAGGTGAAGATATTTCTTTTCCCAGAATAGGCCCTAAAGCGCTCCAAATTTCCACTTGCAGATTCTACAAAAAGAGTGTTTCAAAACTGCTCTTTCAAAAGGAAGGCTCAAGTCTGTGAGTTGAATGCACTCATCACAAAGAAGTTTCTGAGAATGCTTCTGTGTAGTTGTTATGTGAAGATACTTCCTTTTCCAGCATAGGCCTCAAAGCGCTCGAAATAAACACTTGCAGATTCTACGAAAGGAGTGTTTCAAAACTGTCCTATCAAAAGAAACGTTCAAGTCTGTGAGTTGAATGCACTCATCACAGAGAAGTTTCTGAGAATGCTTCTGTGTAGTTTTTAGGTGAAGATATTTCCTTTTCCAGCATAGGCGTCAAAGCGATCCAAATAAGCCCTTGCAGATTCTACAAAAGGAGTGTTTCCAAACTGCTCTATCAGAGGGAATGTTCAAGTCTGTGAGTTGAATGCACTCATCACAGAGAAGTTTCTGAGAATGCTTCTGTGTAGTTTTTAGGTGAAGATATTTCCTTTTCCAGCATAGGCGTCACAGCGATCCAAATAAACACTTGCAGATTCTACAAAAGGAGTGTATCCAAACTGCTCTATCAGAGGGAACGTTCAAGTCTGTGAGTTGAATGCAGTAATCACACAGAAGTTTGTGAGAATGCTTCTGTCTAGTTTTTAGGTGAAGATATTTCATTTCCCAGAATAGGCCTTAAAGCGCTCCAAATTTCCACTTGCAGATTCTACAAAAAGAGTGTTTCAAAACTACTCTTTCAAAAGGAAGGCTCAAGTCTGTGAGTTGAATGCACTCATCACAAAGAAGTTTCTGAGAATGCTTCTGTGTAGTTGTTATGTGAAGATACTTCCTTTTCCAGCATAGGCCCCAAAGCGCTCGAAATAAACACTTGCAGATTCTACGAAAGGAGTGTTTCAAAACTGTCCTATGAAAAGAAACGTTCAAGTCTGTGAGTTGAATGCACTCATCACAGAGAAGTTTCTGAGAATGCTTCTGTGTAGTTTTTAGGTGAAGATATATCCTTTTCCAGCATAGGCGTCAAAGCGATCCAAATAAACACTTGCAGATTCTACAAAAGGAGTGTTTCCAAACTGCTCTATCAAGAGGAATGTTCAAGTCTGTGAGTAGAATGCACTCACCACAAAGAAGTTTCTGAGAATGCTTCTGTCTAGTTTTTATGTGAAGATATTTCCTTTTCCAGCATAGGCGTCAAAGCGCTCCAAATAAACACTTGCAGATTCTACAAAAGGAGTGTTTCCAAACCGCTCTATCAGAGGGAATGTTCTAGTCCGTGAGTTGAATGCACTAGTCAGACAGAAGTTTGTGAGAATGCTTCTGTGTAGTTTTAAGGTGAAGATATTTCCTTTTCCAGCATAGGTCTCAAAGTGATCCAAATAAACACTTGCAGATTCTACAAAACGAGTGTTTAAAAACTGCTCTATCAGAGGGAATGTTCAAGTCTGTGAGTTGAATGCAGTAATCACACAGAAGTTTGTGAGAATGCTTCTGTCTAGTTTCAGGTGGAGATATTTCTTTTCCCAGCATAGGCCTCAAAGCCCTCCAAATATCCACTTGCAGACTCTACAAAAAGAGTGTTTCAAAACTGCTCTTTCAAAAGGATGGCTCAAGTCGGTGAGTTGAATGCACTCATCACAAAGAAGTTTCTGAGAATGCTTCTGTGTAGTTGTTATGTGAAGATACTTCCTTTTCCAGCACAGGCCTCAGTGCGCTCGAAATAAACACTTGCAGATCCTACGAAAGGAGTGTTTCAAAACTGTCCTATCAAAAGAAACGTTCAAGTCTGTGAGTTGAATGCACTCATCACAGAGAAGTTTCTGAGAATGCTTCTGTGTAGTTTTTAGGTGAAGATATTTCCTTTTCCAGCATAGGCGTCAAAGCGATCCAAATAAGCCCTTGCAGATTCTACAAAAGGAGTGTTTCCAAACTGCTCTATCAGAGGGAATGTTCAAGTCTGTGAGTTGAATGCAGTAATCACACAGAAGTTTGTGAGAATGCTTCTGTCTAGTTTTTAGGTGAAGATATTTCATTTCCCAGAATAGGCCTGAAAGCGCTCCAAATTTCCACTTGCAGATTCTACAAAAAGAGTGTTTCAAAACTACTCTTTCAAAAGGAAGGCTCAAGTCTGTGAGTTGAATGCACTCATCACAAAGAAGTTTCTGAGAATGCTTCTGTGTAGTTGTTATGTGAAGATACTTCCTTTTCCAGCATAGGTCCCAAAGCGCTCGAAATAAACACTTGCAGATTCTACGAAAGGAGTGTTTCAAAACTGTCCTATGAAGAGAAACGTTCAAGTCTGTGAGTTGAATGCACTCACCACAGAGAAGTTTCTGAGAATGCTTCTGTGTAGTTTTTAGGTGAAGATATATCCTTTTCCAGCATAGGCGTCAAAGCGATCCAAATAAACACTTGCAGATTCTACAAAAGGAGTGTTTCCAAACTGCTCTATCAAGAGGAATGTTCAAGTCTGTGAGTAGAATGCACTCACCACAAAGAAGTTTCTGAGAATGCTTCTGTCTAGTTTTTATGTGAAGATATTTCCTTTTCCAGCATAGGCGTCAAAGCGCTCCAAATAAACACTTGCAGATTCTACAAAAGGAGTGTTTCCAAACTGCTCTATCAGAGGGAATGTTCAAGTCTGTGAGTTGAATGCACTAGTCAGACAGAAGTTTGTGAGAATGCTTCTGTGTAGTTTTTAGGTGAAGATATTTCCTTTTCCAGCATAGGTCTCAAAGTGATCCAAATAAACACTTGCAGATTCTACAAAAGGAGTGTTTCCAAACTGCTCTATCAGAGGGAATGTTCAAGTCTGTGAGTTGAATGCAGTAATCACACAGAAGTTTGTGAGAATGCTTCTGTCTAGTTTCAGGTGGAGATATTTCTTTTCCCAGCATAGGCCTCAAAGCCCTCCAAATATCCACTTGCAGACTCTACAAAAAGAGTGTTTCAAAACTGCTCTTTCAAAAGGATGGCTCAAGTCGGTGAGTTGAATGCACTCATCACAAAGAAGTTTCTGAGAATGCTTCTGTGTAGTTGTTATGTGAAGATACTTCCTTTTCCAGCACAGGCCTCAGTGCGCTCGAAATAAACACTTGCAGATCCTACGAAAGGAGTGTTTCAAAACTGTCCTATCAAAATAAACGTTCAAGTCTGTGAGTTGAATGCAGTCATCACACAGAAGTTTCTGAGAATGCTTCTGTGTAGTTTTTAGGTGAAGATATTTCATTTCCCAGCACAGGCCTCAGAGCGCTCCAAATATGCATTTGCAGATTCTACAAAAAGAGAGCTTGAAAACTCTTCCACCAAAAAGAGGCTTCAACTCTATGAGTAGAATGCACTCATCACAAAGAAGTTTCTGAGAATGCTTCTGTCTAGTTTTTATGTGAAGATATTTCCTTTTCCAACATAGGCGTCAAAGCGCTCCAAGTAAACACCTGCAGATTCTACTAAAGGAGTGTTTCCAAACTGCTCTATCAAAGGCAATGTTCAAGTCTGTGAGTTGAATGCACTCATCACAGAGAAGTTTCTGAGAATGCTTCTGTGTAGTTTTTAGGTGAAGATATTTCCTTTTCCAGCATAGGCGTCACAGCGATCCAAATAAACACTTGCAGATTCTACAAAAGGAGTGTATCCAAACTGCTCTATCAGAGGGAATGTTCAAGTCTGTGAGTTGAATGCAGTAATCACACAGAAGTTTGTGAGAATGCTTCTGTCTAGTTTTTAGGTGAAGATATTTCTTTTCCCAGAATAGGCCCTAAAGCGCTCCAAATTTCCACTTGCAGATTCTACAAAAAGAGTGTTTCAAAACTGCTCTTTCAAAAGGAAGGCTCAAGTCTGTGAGTTGAATGCACTCATCACAAAGAAGTTTCTGAGAATGCTTCTGTGTAGTTGTTATGTGAAGATACTTCCTTTTCCAGCATAGGCCTCAAAGCGCTCGAAATAAACACTTGCAGATTCTACGAAAGGAGTGTTTCAAAACTGTCCTATCAAAAGAAACGTTCAAGTCTGTGAGTTGAATGCACTCATCACAGAGAAGTTTCTGAGAATGCTTCTGTGTAGTTTTTAGGTGAAGATATTTCCTTTTCCAGCATAGGCGTCAAAGCGATCCAAATAAGCCCTTGCAGATTCTACAAAAGGAGTGTTTCCAAACTGCTCTATCAGAGGGAATGTTCAAGTCTGTGAGTTGAATGCAGTAATCACACAGAAGTTTGTGAGAATGCTTCTGTCTAGTTTTTAGGTGAAGATATTTCATTTCCCAGAATAGGCCTGAAAGCGCTCCAAATTTCCACTTGCAGATTCTACAAAAAGAGTGTTTCAAAACTACTCTTTCAAAAGGAAGGCTCAAGTCTGTGAGTTGAATGCACTCATCACAAAGAAGTTTCTGAGAATGCTTCTGTGTAGTTGTTATGTGAAGATACTTCCTTTTCCAGCATAGGCCCCAAAGCGCTCGAAATAAACACTTGCAGATTCTACGAAAGGAGTGTTTCAAAACTGTCCTATGAAAAGAAACGTTCAAGTCTGTGAGTTGAATGCACTCATCACAGAGAAGTTTCTGAGAATGCTTCTGTGTAGTTTTTAGGTGAAGATATATCCTTTTCCAGCATAGGCGTCAAAGCGATCCAAATAAACACTTGCAGATTCTACAAAAGGAGTGTTTCCACACTGCTCTATCAAGAGGAATGTTCAAGTCTGTGAGTAGAATGCACTCACCACAAAGAAGTTTCTGAGAATGCTTCTGTCTAGTTTTTATGTGAAGATATTTCCTTTTCCAGCATAGGCGTCAAAGCGCTCCAAATAAACACTTGCAGATTCTACAAAAGGAGTGTTTCCAAACTGCTCTATCAGAGGGAATGTTCAAGTCTGTGAGTTGAATGCACTAGTCAGACAGAAGTTTGTGAGAATGCTTCTGTGTAGTTTTTAGGTGAAGATATTTCCTTTTCCAGCATAGGTCTCAAAGTGATCCAAATAAACACTTGCAGATTCTACAAAAGGAGTGTTTCCAAACTGCTCTATCAGAGGGAATGTTCAAGTCTGTGAGTTGAATGCAGTAATCACACAGAAGTTTGTGAGAATGCTTCTGTCTAGTTTCAGGTGGAGATATTTCTTTTCCCAGCATAGGCCTCAAAGCCCTCCAAATATCCACTTGCAGACTCTACAAAAAGAGTGTTTCAAAACTGCTCTTTCAAAAGGATGGCTCAAGTCGGTGAGTTGAATGCACTCATCACAAAGAACTTTCTGAGAATGCTTCTGTGTAGTTGTTATGTGAAGATACTTCCTTTTCCAGCACAGGCCTCAGTGCGCTCGAAATAAACACTTGCAGATCCTACGAAAGGAGTGTTTCAAAACTGTCCTATCAAAATAAACGTTCAAGTCTGTGAGTTGAATGCAGTCATCACACAGAAGTTTCTGAGAATGCTTCTGTGTAGTTTTTAGGTGAAGATATTTCATTTCCCAGCACAGGCCTCAGAGCGCTCCAAATATGCATTTGCAGATTCTACAAAAAGAGAGCTTGAAAACTCTTCCACCAAAAAGAGGCTTCAACTCTATGAGTAGAATGCACTCATCACAAAGAAGTTTCTGAGAATGCTTCTGTCTAGTTTTTATGTGAAGATATTTCCTTTTCCAGCATAGGCGTCAAAGCGCTCCAAATAAACACTTGCAGATTCTACTAAAGGAGTGTTTCCAAACTGCTCTATCAAAGGCAATGTTCAAGTCTGTGAGTTGAATGCACTCATCACAGAGAAGTTTCTGAGAATGCTTCTGTGTAGTTTTTAGGTGAAGATATTTCCTTTTCCAGCATAGGCGTCAAAGCGATCCAAATAAACATTTGCAGATTCTACAAAAGGAGTGTATCCAAACTGCTCTATCAGAGGGAATGTTCAAGTCTGTGAGTTGAATGCAGTAATCACACAGAAGTTTGTGAGAATGCTTCTGTCTAGTTTTTAGGTGAAGATATTTCTTTTCCCAGAATAGGCCCTAAAGCGCTCCAAATTTCCACTTGCAGATTCTACAAAAAGAGTGTTTCAAAACTGCTCTTTCAAAAGGAAGGCTCAAGTCTGTGAGTTGAATACACTCATAACAAATAAATTTCTGAGAATGCTTCTGTGTAGTTTTTAGGTGAAGATATTTCCTTTTCCAGCATAGGCGTCAAAGCGATCCAAATAAACACTTGCAGATTCTACAAAAGGAGTCTATCCAAACTGCTCTATCAGAGGGAATGTTCAAGTCTGTGAGTTGAATGCAGTCATCACACAGAAGTTTGTGAGAATGCTTCTGTCTAGTTTTTAGGTGAAGATATTTCTTTTCCCAGAATAGGCCCTAAAGCGCTCCAAATTTCCACTTGCAGATTCTACAAAAAGAGTGTTTCAAAACTGCTCTTTCAAAAGGAAGGCTCAAGTCTGTGAGTTAAATGCACTCATCACAAAGAAGTTTCTGAGAATGCTTCTGTGTAGTTGTTATGTGAAGATACTTCCTTTTCCAGCATAGGCCTCAAAGCGCTCGAAATAAACACTTGCAGATTCTACGACAGGAGTGTTTCTAAACTGTCCTATCAAAAGAAACGTTCACGTCTGTGAGTTGAATGCACTCATCACAGAGAAGTTTCTGAGAATGCTTCTGTGTAGTTTTTAGGTGAAGATATTTCCTTTTCCAGCATAGGCGTCAAAGCGATCCAAATAAGCCCTTGCAGATTCTACAAAAGGAGTGTTTCCAAACTGCTCTATCAGAGGGAATGTTCAAGTCTGTGAGTTGAATGCAGTAATCACACAGAAGTTTGTGAGAATGCTTCTGTCTAGTTTTTAGGTGAAGATATTTCATTTCCCAGAATAGGCCTGAAAGCGCTCCAAATTTCCACTTGCAGATTCTACAAAAAGAGTGTTTCAAAACTACTCTTTCAAAAGGAAGGCTCAAGTCTGTGAGTTGAATGCACTCATCACAAAGAAGTTTCTGAGAATGCTTCTGTGTAGTTGTTATGTGAAGATACTTCCTTTTCCAGCATAGGCCCCAAAGCGCTCGAAATAAACACTTGCAGATTCTACGAAAGGAGTGTTTCAAAACTGTCCTATGAAAAGAAACGTTCAAGTCTGTGAGTTGAATGCACTCATCACAGAGAAGTTTCTGAGAATGCTTCTGTGTAGTTTTTAGGTGAAGATATATCCTTTTCCAGCATAGGCGTCAAAGCGATCCAAATAAACACTTGCAGATTCTACAAAAGGAGTGTTTCCAAACTGCTCTATCAAGAGGAATGTTCAAGTCTGTGAGTAGAATGCACTCACCACAAAGAAGTTTCTGAGAATGCTTCTGTCTAGTTTTTATGTGAAGATATTTCCTTTTCCAGCATAGGCGTCAAAGCGCTCCAAATAAACACTTGCAGATTCTACAAAAGGAGTGTTTCCAAACTGCTCTATCAGAGGGAATGTTCAAGTCTGTGAGTTGAATGCACTAGTCAGACAGAAGTTTGTGAGAATGCTTCTGTGTAGTTTTTAGGTGAAGATATTTCCTTTTCCAGCATAGGTCTCAAAGTGATCCAAATAAACACTTGAAGATTCTACAAAAGGAGTGTTTCCAAACTGCTCTATCAGAGGGAATGTTCAAGTCTGTGAGTTGAATGCAGTAATCACACAGAAGTTTGTGAGAATGCTTCTGTCTAGTTTCAGGTGGAGATATTTCTTTTCCCAGCATAGGCCTCAAAGCCCTCCAAATATCCACTTGCAGACTCTACAAAAAGAGTGTTTCAAAACTGCTCTTTCAAAAGGATAGCTCAAGTCGGTGAGTTGAATGCACTCATCACAAAGAAGTTTCTGAGAATGCTTCTGTGTAGTTGTTATGTGAAGATACTTCCTTTTCCAGCACAGGCCTCAGTGCGCTCGAAATAAACACTTGCAGATCCTACGAAAGGAGTGTTTCAAAACTGTCCTATCAAAATAAACGTTCAAGTCTGTGAGTTGAATGCAGTCATCACACAGAAGTTTCTGAGAATGCTTCTGTGTAGTTTTTAGGTGAAGATATTTCATTTCCCAGCACAGGCCTCAGAGCGCTCCAAATATGCATTTGCAGATTCTACAAAAAGAGAGCTTGAAAACTCTTCCACCAAAAAGAGGCTTCAACTCTATGAGTAGAATGCACTCATCACAAAGAAATTTCTGAGAATGCTTCTGTCTAGTTTTTATGTGAAGATATTTCCTTTTCCAGCATAGGCGTCAAAGCGCTCCAAATAAACACTTGCAGATTCTACTAAAGGAGTGTTTCCAAACTGCTCTATCAAAGGCAATGTTCAAGTCTGTGAGTTGAATGCACTCATCACAGAGAAGTTTCTGAGAATGCTTCTCTGTAGTTTTTAGGTGAAGATATTTCCTTTTCCAGCATAGGCGTCAAAGCGATCCAAATAAACACTTGCAGATTCTACAAAAGGAGGGTATCCAAACTGCTCTATCAGAGGGAATGTTCAAGTCTGTGAGTTGAATGCAGTAATCACACAGAAGTTTGTGAGAATGCTTCTGTCTAGTTTTTAGGTGAAGATATTTCTTTTCCCAGAATAGGCCCTAAAGCGCTCCAAATTTCCACTTGCAGATTCTACAAAAAGAGTGTTTCAAAACTGCTCTTTCAAAAGGAAGGCTCAAGTCTGTGAGTTGAATGCACTCATCACAAAGAAGTTTCTGAGAATGCTTCTGTGTAGTTTTTAGGTGAAGATATTTCCTTTTCCAGCATAGGCGTCAAAGCGATCCAAATAAACACTTGCAGATTCTACAAAAGGAGTCTACCCAAACTGCTCTATCAGAGGGAATGTTCAAGTCTGTGAGTTGAATGCAGTAATCACACAGAAGTTTGTGAGAATGCTTCTGTCTAGTTTTTAGGTGAAGATATTTCTTTTCCCAGAATAGGCCCTAAAGCGCTCCAAATTTCCACTTGCAGATTCTACAAAAAGAGTGTTTCAAAACTGCTCTTTCAAAAGGAAGGCTCAAGTCTGTGAGTTGAATGCACTCATTACAAAGAAGTTTCTGAGAATGCTTCTGTGTAGTTGTTATGTGAAGATACTTCCTTTTCCAGCATAGGCCTCAAAGCGCTCGAAATAAACACTTTCAGATTCTACGAAAGGAGTGTTTCAAAACTGTCCTATCAAAAGAAACGTTCAAGTCTGTGAGTTGAATGCACTCATCACAGAGAAGTTTCTGAGAATGCTTCTGTGTAGTTTTTAGGTGAAGATATTTCCTTTTCCAGCATAGGCGTCAAAGCGATCCAAATAAGCCCTTGCAGATTCTACAAAAGGAGTGTTTCCAAACTGCTCTATCAGAGGGAATGTTCAAGTCTGTGAGTTGAATGCAGTAATCACACAGAAGTTTGTGAGAATGCTTCTGTCTAGTTTTTAGGTGAAGATATTTCATTTCCCAGAATAGGCCTGAAAGCGCTCCAAATTTCCACTTGCAGATTCTACAAAAAGAGTGTTTCAAAACTACTCTTTCAAAAGGAAGGCTCAAGTCTGTGAGTTGAATGCACTCATCACAAAGAAGTTTCTGAGAATGCTTCTGTGTAGTTGTTATGTGAAGACACTTCCTTTTCCAGCATAGGCCCCAAAGCGCTCGAAATAAACACTTGCAGATTCTACGAAAGGAGTGTTTCAAAACTGTCCTATGAAAAGAAACGTTCAAGTCTGTGAGTTGAATGCACTCATCACAGAGAAGTTTCTGAGAATGCTTCTGTGTAGTTTTTAGGTGAAGATATATCCTTTTCCAGCATAGGCGTCAAAGCGATCCAAATAAACACTTGCAGATTCTACAAAAGGAGTGTTTCCAAACTGCTCTATCAAGAGGAATGTTCAAGTCTGTGAGTAGAATGCACTCACCACAAAGAAGTTTCTGAGAATGCTTCTGTCTAGTTTTTATGTGAAGATATTTCCTTTTCCAGCATAGGCGTCAAAGCGCTCCAAATAAACACTTGCAGATTCTACAAAAGGAGTGTTTCCAAACTGCTCTATCAGAGGGAATGTTCAAGTCTGTGAGTTGAATGCACTAGTCAGACAGAAGTTTGTGAGAATGCTTCTGTGTAGTTTTTAGGTGAAGATATTTCCTTTTCCAGCATAGGTCTCAAAGTGATCCAAATAAACACTTGCAGATTCTACAAAAGGAGTGTTTCCAAACTGCTCTATCAGAGGGAATGTTCAAGTCTGTGAGTTGAATGCAGTAATCACACAGAAGTTTGTGAGAATGCTTCTGTCTAGTTTCAGGTGGAGATATTTCTTTTCCCAGCATAGGCCTCAAAGCCCTCCAAATATCCACTTGCAGACTCTACAAAAAGAGTGTTTCAAAACTGCTCTTTCAAAAGGATGGCTCAAGTCGGTGAGTTGAATGCACTCATCACAAAGAAGTTTCTGAGAATGCTTCTGTGTAGTTGTTATGTGAAGATACTTCCTTTTCCAGCACAGGCCTCAGTGCGCTCGAAATAAACACTTGCAGATCCTACGAAAGGAGTGTTTCAAAACTGTCCTATCAAAATAAACGTTCAAGTCTGTGAGTTGAATGCAGTCATCACACAGAAGTTTCTGAGAATGCTTCTGTGTAGTTTTTAGGTGAAGATATTTCATTTCCCAGCACAGGCCTCAGAGCGCTCCAAATATGCATTTGCAGATTCTACAAAAAGAGAGCTTGAAAACTCTTCCACCAAAAAGAGGCTTCAACTCTATGAGTAGAATGCACTCATCACAAAGAAGTTTCTGAGAATGCTTCTGTCTAGTTTTTATGTGAAGATATTTCCTTTTCCAACATAGGCGTCAAAGCGCTCCAAATAAACACCTGCAGATTCTACTAAAGGAGTGTTTCCAAACTGCTCTATCAAAGGCAATGTTCAAGTCTGTGAGTTGAATGCACTCATCACAGAGAAGTTTCTGAGAATGCTTCTGTGTAGTTTTTAGGTGAAGATATTTCCTTTTCCAGCATAGGCGTCACAGCGATCCAAATAAACCCTTGCAGATTCTACAAAAGGAGTGTATCCAAACTGCTCTATCAGAGGGAACGTTCAAGTCTGTGAGTTGAATGCAGTAATCACACAGAAGTTTGTGAGAATGCTTCTGTCTAGTTTTTAGGTGAAGATATTTCTTTTCCCAGAATAGGCCCTAAAGCGCTCCAAATTTCCACTTGCAGATTCTACAAAAAGAGTGTTTCAAAACTGCTCTTTCAAAAGGAAGGCTCAAGTCTGTGAGTTGAATGCACTCATCACAAAGAAGTTTCTGAGAATGCTTCTGTGTAGTTGTTATGTGAAGATACTTCCTTTTCCAGCATAGGCCTCAAAGCGCTCGAAATAAACACTTGCAGATTCTACGAAAGGAGTGTTTCAAAACTGTCCTATCAAAAGAAACGTTCAAGTCTGTGAGTTGAATGCACTCATCACAGAGAAGTTTCTGAGAATGCTTCTGTGTAGTTTTTAGGTGAAGATATTTCCTTTTCCAGCATAGGCGTCAAAGCGATCCAAATAAGCCCTTGCAGATTCTACAAAAGGAGTGTTTCCAAACTGCTCTATCAGAGGGAATGTTCAAGTCTGTGAGTTGAATGCAGTAATCACACAGAAGTTTGTGAGAATGCTTCTGTCTAGTTTTTAGGTGAAGATATTTCATTTCCCAGAATAGGCCTGAAAGCGCTCCAAATTTCCACTTGCAGATTCTACAAAAAGAGTGTTTCAAAACTACTCTTTCAAAAGGAAGGCTCAAGTCTGTGAGTTGAATGCACTCATCACAAAGAAGTTTCTGAGAATGCTTCTGTGTAGTTGTTATGTGAAGATACTTCCTTTTCCAGCATAGGCCCCAAAGCGCTCGAAATAAACACTTGCAGATTCTACGAAAGGAGTGTTTCAAAACTGTCCTATGAAAAGAAACGTTCAAGTCTGTGAGTTGAATGCACTCATCACAGAGAAGTTTCTGAGAATGCTTCTGTGTAGTTTTTAGGTGAAGATATATCCTTTTCCAGCATAGGCGTCAAAGCGATCCAAATAAACACTTGCAGATTCTACAAAAGGAGTGTTTCCACACTGCTCTATCAAGAGGAATGTTCAAGTCTGTGAGTAGAATGCACTCACCACAAAGAAGTTTCTGAGAATGCTTCTGTCTAGTTTTTATGTGAAGATATTTCCTTTTCCAGCATAGGCGTCAAAGCGCTCCAAATAAACACTTGCAGATTCTACAAAAGGAGTGTTTCCAAACCGCTCTATCAGAGGGAATGTTCAAGTCCGTGAGTTGAATGCACTAGTCAGACAGAAGTTTGTGAGAATGCTTCTGTGTAGTTTTTAGGTGAAGATATTTCCTTTTCCAGCATAGGTCTCAAAGTGATCCAAATAAACACTTGCAGATTCTACAAAAGGAGTGTTTCCAAACTGCTCTATCAGAGGGAATGTTCAAGTCTGTGAGTTGAATGCAGTAATCACACAGAAGTTTGTGAGAATGCTTCTGTCTAGTTTCAGGTGGAGATATTTCTTTTCCCAGCATAGGCCTCAAAGCCCTCCAAATATCCACTTGCAGACTCTACAAAAAGAGTGTTTCAAAACTGCTCTTTCAAAAGGATGGCTCAAGTCGGTGAGTTGAATGCACTCATCACAAAGAAGTTTCTGAGAATGCTTCTGTGTAGTTGTTATGTGAAGATACTTCCTTTTCCAGCACAGGCCTCAGTGCGCTCGAAATAAACACTTGCAGATCCTACGAAAGGAGTGTTTCAAAACTGTCCTATCAAAAGAAACGTTCAAGTCTGTGAGTTGAATGCACTCATCACAGAGAAGTTTCTGAGAATGCTTCTGTGTAGTTTTTAGGTGAAGATATTTCCTTTTCCAGCATAGGCGTCAAAGCGATCCAAATAAGCCCTTGCAGATTCTACAAAAGGAGTGTTTCCAAACTGCTCTATCAGAGGGAATGTTCAAGTCTGTGAGTTGAATGCAGTAATCACACAGAAGTTTGTGAGAATGCTTCTGTCTAGTTTTTAGGTGAAGATATTTCATTTCCCAGAATAGGCCTGAAAGCGCTCCAAATTTCCACTTGCAGATTCTACAAAAAGAGTGTTTCAAAACTACTCTTTCAAAAGGAAGGCTCAAGTCTGTGAGTTGAATGCACTCATCACAAAGAAGTTTCTGAGAATGCTTCTGTGTAGTTGTTATGTGAAGATACTTCCTTTTCCAGCATAGGTCCCAAAGCGCTCGAAATAAACACTTGCAGATTCTACGAAAGGAGTGTTTCAAAACTGTCCTATGAAGAGAAACGTTCAAGTCTGTGAGTTGAATGCACTCACCACAGAGAAGTTTCTGAGAATGCTTCTGTGTAGTTTTTAGGTGAAGATATATCCTTTTCCAGCATAGGCGTCAAAGCGATCCAAATAAACACTTGCAGATTCTACAAAAGGAGTGTTTCCAAACTGCTCTATCAAGAGGAATGTTCAAGTCTGTGAGTAGAATGCACTCACCACAAAGAAGTTTCTGAGAATGCTTCTGTCTAGTTTTTATGTGAAGATATTTCCTTTTCCAGCATAGGCGTCAAGGCGCTCCAAATAAACACTTGCAGATTCTACAAAAGGAGTGTTTCCAAACTGCTCTATCAGAGGGAATGTTCAAGTCTGTGAGTTGAATGCACTAGTCACACAGAAGTTTGTGAGAATGCTTCTGTGTAGTTTTTAGGTGAAGATATTTCCTTTTCCAGCATAGGTCTCAAAGTGATCCAAATAAACACTTGCAGATTCTACAAAAGGAGTGTTTCCAAACTGCTCTATCAGAGGGAATGCTCAAGTCTGTGAGTTGAATGCAGTAATCACACAGAAGTTTGTGAGAATGCTTCTGTCTAGTTTCAGGTGGAGATATTTCTTTTCCCAGCATAGGCCTCAAAGCCCTCCAAGTATCCACTTGCAGACTCTACAAAAAGAGTGTTTCAAAACTGCTCTTTCAAAAGGATGGCTCAAGTCGGTGGGTTGAATGCACTTATCACAAAGAACTTTCTGAGAATGCTTCTGTGTAGTTGTTATGTGAAGATACTTCCTTTTCCAGCACAGGCCTCAGTGCGCTCGAAATAAACACTTGCAGATCCTACGAAAGGAGTGTTTCAAAACTGTCCTATCAAAATAAACGTTCAAGTCTGTGAGTTGAATGCAGTCATCACACAGAAGTTTCTGAGAATGCTTCTGTGTAGTTTTTAGGTGAAGATACTTCATTTCCCAGCACAGGCCTCAGAGCGCTCCAAATATGCATTTGCAGATTCTACAAAAAGAGAGCTTGAAAACTCTTCCACCAAAAAGAGGCTTCAACTCTATGAGTAGAATGCACTCATCACAAAGAAGTTTCTGAGAATGCTTCTGTCTAGTTTTTATGTGAAGATATTTCCTTTTCCAGCATAGGCGTCAAAGCGCTCCAAATAAACACTTGCAGATTCTACTAAAGGAGTGTTTCCAAACTGCTCTATCAAAGGCAATGTTCAAGTCTGTGAGTTGAATGCACTCATCACAGAGAAGTTTCTGAGAATGCTTCTGTGTAGTTTTTAGGTGAAGATATTTCCTTTTCCAGCATAGGCGTCAAAGCGATCCAAATAAACACTTGCAGATTCTACAAAAGGAGTGTATCCAAACTGCTCTATCAGAGGGAATGTTCAAGTCTGTGAGTTGAATGCAGTCATCACACAGAAGTTTGTGAGAATGCTTCTGTCTAGTTTTTGGGTGAATATATTTCTTTTCCCAGAATAGGCCCTAAAGCGCTCCAAATTTCCACTTGCAGATTCTACAAAAAGAGTGTTTCAAAACTGCTCTTTCAAAAGGAAGGCTCAAGTCTGTGAGTTGAATGCACTCATTACAAAGAAGTTTCTGAGAATGCTTCTGTTTAGTTGTTATGTGAAGATACTTCCTTTTCCAGCATAGGCCTGAAAGCGCTCCAAATAAACAGTTGCAGATTCTACGAAAGGAGTGTTTCAAAACTGTCCTATCAAAAGAAACGTTCAAGTCTGTGAGTTGAATGCACTCATCACAGAGAAGTTTCTGAGAATGCTTCTGTGTAGTTTTTAGGTGAAGATATTTCCTTTTCCAGCATAGGCGTCAAAGCGATCCAAATAAGCCCTTGCAGATTCTACAAAAGGAGTGTTTCCAAACTGCTCTATCAGAGGGAATGTTCAAGTCTGTGAGTTGAATGCAGTAATCACACAGAAGTTTGTGAGAATGCTTCTGTCTAGTTTTTAGGTGAAGATATTTCATTTCCCAGAATAGGCCTGAAAGCGCTCCAAATTTCCACTTGCAGATTCTACAAAAAGAGTGTTTCAAAACTACTCTTTCAAAAGGAAGGCTCAAGTCTGTGAGTTGAATGCACTCATCACAAAGAAGTTTCTGAGAATGCTTCTGTGTAGTTGTTATGTGAAGATACTTCCTTTTCCAGCATAGGCCCCAAAGCGCTCGAAATAAACACTTGCAGATTCTACGAAAGGAGTGTTTCAAAACTGTCCTATGAAGAGAAACGTTCAAATCTGTGAGTTGAATGCACTCATCACAGAGAAGTTTCTGAGAATGCTTCTGTGTAGTTTTTAGGTGAAGATATATCCTTTTCCAGCATAGGCGTCAAAGCGATCCAAATAAACACTTGCAGATTCTACAAAAGGAGTGTTTCCAAACTGCTCTATCAAGAGGAATGTTCAAGTCTGTGAGTAGAATGCACTCACCACAAAGAAGTTTCTGAGAATGCTTCTGTCTAGTTTTTATGTGAAGATATTTCCTTTTCCAGCATAGGCGTCAAGGCGCTCCAAATAAACACTTGCAGATTCTACAAAAGGAGTGTTTCCAAACTGCTCTATCAGAGGGAATGTTCAAGTCTGTGAGTTGAATGCACTAGTCACACAGAAGTTTGTGAGAATGCTTCTGTGTAGTTTTTAGGTGAAGATATTTCCTTTTCCAGCATAGGTCTCAAAGTGATCCAAATAAACACTTGCAGATTCTACAAAAGGAGTGTTTCCAAACTGCTCTATCAGAGGGAATGCTCAAGTCTGTGAGTTGAATGCAGTAATCACACAGAAGTTTGTGAGAATGCTTCTGTCTAGTTTCAGGTGGAGATATTTCTTTTCCCAGCATAGGCCTCAAAGCCCTCCAAATATCCACTTGCAGACTCTACAAAAAGAGTGTTTCAAAACTGCTCTTTCAAAAGGATGGCTCAAGTCGGTGAGTTGAATGCACTCATCACAAAGAAGTTTCTGAGAATGCTTCTGTGTAGTTGTTATGTGAAGATACTTCCTTTTCCAGCACAGGCCTCAGTGCGCTCGAAATAAACACTTGCAGATCCTACGAAAGGAGTGTTTCAAAACTGTCCTATCAAAATAAACGTTCAAGTCTGTGAGTTGAATGCAGTCATCACACAGAAGTTTCTGAGAATGCTTCTGTGTAGTTTTTAGGTGAAGATATTTCATTTCCCAGCACAGGCCTCAGAGCGCTCCAAATATGCATTTGCAGATTCTACAAAAAGAGAGCTTGAAAACTCTTCCACCAAAAAGAGGCTTCAACTCTATGAGTAGAATGCACTCATCACAAAGAAGTTTCTAAGAATGCTTCTGTCCAGTTTTTATGTGAAGATATTTCCTTTTCCAGCATAGGCGTCAAAGCGCTCCAAATAAACACTTGCAGATTCTACTAAAGGAGTGTTTCCAAACTGCTCTATCAAAGGCAATGTTCAAGTCCGTGAGTTGAATGCACTCATCACAGAGAAGTTTCTGAGAATGCTTCTGTGTAGTTTTTAGGTGAAGATATTTCCTTTTCCAGCATAGGCGTCATAGCGATCCAAATAAACACTTGCAGATTCTACAAAAGGAGTGTATCCAAACTGCTCTATCAGAGGGAATGTTCAAGTCTGTGAGTTGAATGCAGTAATCACACAGAAGTTTGTGAGAATGCTTCTGTCTAGTTTTTAGGTGAAGATATTTCTTTTCCCAGAATAGGCCCTAAAGCGCTCCAAATTTCCACTTGCAGATTCTACAAAAAGAGTGTTTCAAAACTGCTCTTTCAAAAGGAAGGCTCAAGTCTGTGAGTTGAATGCACTCATCACAAAGAAGTTTCTGAGAATGCTTCTGTGTAGTTGTTATGTGAAGATACTTCCTTTTCCAGCATAGGCCTCAAAGCGCTCGAAATAAACACTTGCAGATTCTAAGAAAGGAGTGTTTCAAAACTGTCCTATCAAAAGAAACGTTCAAGTCTGTGAGTTGAATGCACTCATCACAGAGAAGTTTCTGAGAATGCTTCTGTGTAGTTTTTAGGTGAAGATATTTCCTTTTCCAGCATAGGCGTCAAAGCGATCCAAATAAGCCCTTGCAGATTCTACAAAAGGAGTGTTTCCAAACTGCTCTATCAGAGGGAATGTTCAAGTCTGTGAGTTGAATGCAGTAATCACACAGAAGTTTGTGAGAATGCTTCTGTCTAGTTTTTAGGTGAAGATATTTCTTTTCCCAGAATAGGCCCTAAAGCGCTCCAAATTTCCACTTGCAGATTCTACAAAAAGAGTGTTTCAAAACTGCTCTTTCAAAAGGAAGGCTCAAGTCTGTGAGTTGAATGCACTCATCACAAAGAAGTTTCTGAGAATGCTTCTGTGTAGTTTTTAGGTGAAGATATTTCCTTTTCCAGCATAGGCGTCAAAGCGATCCAAATAAACACTTGCAGATTCTACAAAAGGAGTCTACCCAAACTGCTCTATCAGAGGGAATGTTCAAGTCTGTGAGTTGAATGCAGTAATCACACAGAAGTTTGTGAGAATGCTTCTGTCTAGTTTTTAGGTGAAGATATTTCTTTTCCCAGAATAGGCCCTAAAGCGCTCCAAATTTCCACTTGCAGATTCTACAAAAAGAGTGTTTCAAAACTGCTCTTTCAAAAGGAAGGCTCAAGTCTGTGAGTTGAATGCACTCATTACAAAGAAGTTTCTGAGAATGCTTCTGTGTAGTTGTTATGTGAAGATACTTCCTTTTCCAGCATAGGCCTCAAAGCGCTCGAAATAAACACTTTCAGATTCTACGAAAGGAGTGTTTCAAAACTGTCCTATCAAAAGAAACGTTCAAGTCTGTGAGTTGAATGCACTCATCACAGAGAAGTTTCTGAGAATGCTTCTGTGTAGTTTTTAGGTGAAGATATTTCCTTTTCCAGCATAGGCGTCAAAGCGATCCAAATAAGCCCTTGCAGATTCTACAAAAGGAGTGTTTCCAAACTGCTCTATCAGAGGGAATGTTCAAGTCTGTGAGTTGAATGCAGTAATCACACAGAAGTTTGTGAGAATGCTTCTGTCTAGTTTTTAGGTGAAGATATTTCATTTCCCAGAATAGGCCTGAAAGCGCTCCAAATTTCCACTTGCAGATTCTACAAAAAGAGTGTTTCAAAACTACTCTTTCAAAAGGAAGGCTCAAGTCTGTGAGTTGAATGCACTCATCACAAAGAAGTTTCTGAGAATGCTTCTGTGTAGTTGTTATGTGAAGACACTTCCTTTTCCAGCATAGGCCCCAAAGCGCTCGAAATAAACACTTGCAGATTCTACGAAAGGAGTGTTTCAAAACTGTCCTATGAAAAGAAACGTTCAAGTCTGTGAGTTGAATGCACTCATCACAGAGAAGTTTCTGAGAATGCTTCTGTGTAGTTTTTAGGTGAAGATATATCCTTTTCCAGCATAGGCGTCAAAGCGATCCAAATAAACACTTGCAGATTCTACAAAAGGAGTGTTTCCAAACTGCTCTATCAAGAGGAATGTTCAAGTCTGTGAGTAGAATGCACTCACCACAAAGAAGTTTCTGAGAATGCTTCTGTCTAGTTTTTATGTGAAGATATTTCCTTTTCCAGCATAGGCGTCAAAGCGCTCCAAATAAACACTTGCAGATTCTACAAAAGGAGTGTTTCCAAACTGCTCTATCAGAGGGAATGTTCAAGTCTGTGAGTTGAATGCACTAGTCAGACAGAAGTTTGTGAGAATGCTTCTGTGTAGTTTTTAGGTGAAGATATTTCCTTTTCCAGCATAGGTCTCAAAGTGATCCAAATAAACACTTGCAGATTCTACAAAAGGAGTGTTTCCAAACTGCTCTATCAGAGGGAATGTTCAAGTCTGTGAGTTGAATGCAGTAATCACACAGAAGTTTGTGAGAATGCTTCTGTCTAGTTTCAGGTGGAGATATTTCTTTTCCCAGCATAGGCCTCAAAGCCCTCCAAATATCCACTTGCAGACTCTACAAAAAGAGTGTTTCAAAACTGCTCTTTCAAAAGGATGGCTCAAGTCGGTGAGTTGAATGCACTCATCACAAAGAAGTTTCTGAGAATGCTTCTGTGTAGTTGTTATGTGAAGATACTTCCTTTTCCAGCACAGGCCTCAGTGCGCTCGAAATAAACACTTGCAGATCCTACGAAAGGAGTGTTTCAAAACTGTCCTATCAAAATAAACGTTCAAGTCTGTGAGTTGAATGCAGTCATCACACAGAAGTTTCTGAGAATGCTTCTGTGTAGTTTTTAGGTGAAGATATTTCATTTCCCAGCACAGGCCTCAGAGCGCTCCAAATATGCATTTGCAGATTCTACAAAAAGAGAGCTTGAAAACTCTTCCACCAAAAAGAGGCTTCAACTCTATGAGTAGAATGCACTCATCACAAAGAAGTTTCTGAGAATGCTTCTGTCTAGTTTTTATGTGAAGATATTTCCTTTTCCAACATAGGCGTCAAAGCGCTCCAAATAAACACCTGCAGATTCTACTAAAGGAGTGTTTCCAAACTGCTCTATCAAAGGCAATGTTCAAGTCTGTGAGTTGAATGCACTCATCACAGAGAAGTTTCTGAGAATGCTTCTGTGTAGTTTTTAGGTGAAGATATTTCCTTTTCCAGCATAGGCGTCACAGCGATCCAAATAAACACTTGCAGATTCTACAAAAGGAGTGTATCCAAACTGCTCTATCAGAGGGAACGTTCAAGTCTGTGAGTTGAATGCAGTAATCACACAGAAGTTTGTGAGAATGCTTCTGTCTAGTTTTTAGGTGAAGATATTTCTTTTCCCAGAATAGGCCCTAAAGCGCTCCAAATTTCCACTTGCAGATTCTACAAAAAGAGTGTTTCAAAACTGCTCTTTCAAAAGGAAGGCTCAAGTCTGTGAGTTGAATGCACTCATCACAAAGAAGTTTCTGAGAATGCTTCTGTGTAGTTGTTATGTGAAGATACTTCCTTTTCCAGCATAGGCCTCAAAGCGCTCGAAATAAACACTTGCAGATTCTACGAAAGGAGTGTTTCAAAACTGTCCTATCAAAAGAAACGTTCAAGTCTGTGAGTTGAATGCACTCATCACAGAGAAGTTTCTGAGAATGCTTCTGTGTAGTTTTTAGGTGAAGATATTTCCTTTTCCAGCATAGGCGTCAAAGCGATCCAAATAAGCCCTTGCAGATTCTACAAAAGGAGTGTTTCCAAACTGCTCTATCAGAGGGAATGTTCAAGTCTGTGAGTTGAATGCAGTAATCACACAGAAGTTTGTGAGAATGCTTCTGTCTAGTTTTTAGGTGAAGATATTTCATTTCCCAGAATAGGCCTGAAAGCGCTCCAAATTTCCACTTGCAGATTCTACAAAAAGAGTGTTTCAAAACTACTCTTTCAAAAGGAAGGCTCAAGTCTGTGAGTTGAATGCACTCATCACAAAGAAGTTTCTGAGAATGCTTCTGTGTAGTTGTTATGTGAAGATACTTCCTTTTCCAGCATAGGCCCCAAAGCGCTCGAAATAAACACTTGCAGATTCTACGAAAGGAGTGTTTCAAAACTGTCCTATGAAAAGAAACGTTCAAGTCTGTGAGTTGAATGCACTCATCACAGAGAAGTTTCTGAGAATGCTTCTGTGTAGTTTTTAGGTGAAGATATATCCTTTTCCAGCATAGGCGTCAAAGCGATCCAAATAAACACTTGCAGATTCTACAAAAGGAGTGTTTCCACACTGCTCTATCAAGAGGAATGTTCAAGTCTGTGAGTAGAATGCACTCACCACAAAGAAGTTTCTGAGAATGCTTCTGTCTAGTTTTTATGTGAAGATATTTCCTTTTCCAGCATAGGCGTCAAAGCGCTCCAAATAAACACTTGCAGATTCTACAAAAGGAGTGTTTCCAAACCGCTCTATCAGAGGGAATGTTCAAGTCCGTGAGTTGAATGCACTAGTCAGACAGAAGTTTGTGAGAATGCTTCTGTGTAGTTTTTAGGTGAAGATATTTCCTTTTCCAGCATAGGTCTCAAAGTGATCCAAATAAACACTTGCAGATTCTACAAAAGGAGTGTTTCCAAACTGCTCTATCAGAGGGAATGTTCAAGTCTGTGAGTTGAATGCAGTAATCACACAGAAGTTTGTGAGAATGCTTCTGTCTAGTTTCAGGTGGAGATATTTCTTTTCCCAGCATAGGCCTCAAAGCCCTCCAAATATCCACTTGCAGACTCTACAAAAAGAGTGTTTCAAAACTGCTCTTTCAAAAGGATGGCTCAAGTCGGTGAGTTGAATGCACTCATCACAAAGAAGTTTCTGAGAATGCTTCTGTGTAGTTGTTATGTGAAGATACTTCCTTTTCCAGCACAGGCCTCAGTGCGCTCGAAATAAACACTTGCAGATCCTACGAAAGGAGTGTTTCAAAACTGTCCTATCAAAAGAAACGTTCAAGTCTGTGAGTTGAATGCACTCATCACAGAGAAGTTTCTGAGAATGCTTCTGTGTAGTTTTTAGGTGAAGATATTTCCTTTTCCAGCATAGGCGTCAAAGCGATCCAAATAAGCCCTTGCAGATTCTACAAAAGGAGTGTTTCCAAACTGCTCTATCAGAGGGAATGTTCAAGTCTGTGAGTTGAATGCAGTAATCACACAGAAGTTTGTGAGAATGCTTCTGTCTAGTTTTTAGGTGAAGATATTTCATTTCCCAGAATAGGCCTGAAAGCGCTCCAAATTTCCACTTGCAGATTCTACAAAAAGAGTGTTTCAAAACTACTCTTTCAAAAGGAAGGCTCAAGTCTGTGAGTTGAATGCACTCATCACAAAGAAGTTTCTGAGAATGCTTCTGTGTAGTTGTTATGTGAAGATACTTCCTTTTCCAGCATAGGTCCCAAAGCGCTCGAAATAAACACTTGCAGATTCTACGAAAGGAGTGTTTCAAAACTGTCCTATGAAGAGAAACGTTCAAGTCTGTGAGTTGAATGCACTCACCACAGAGAAGTTTCTGAGAATGCTTCTGTGTAGTTTTTAGGTGAAGATATATCCTTTTCCAGCATAGGCGTCAAAGCGATCCAAATAAACACTTGCAGATTCTACAAAAGGAGTGTTTCCAAACTGCTCTATCAAGAGGAATGTTCAAGTCTGTGAGTAGAATGCACTCACCACAAAGAAGTTTCTGAGAATGCTTCTGTCTAGTTTTTATGTGAAGATATTTCCTTTTCCAGCATAGGCGTCAAGGCGCTCCAAATAAACACTTGCAGATTCTACAAAAGGAGTGTTTCCAAACTGCTCTATCAGAGGGAATGTTCAAGTCTGTGAGTTGAATGCACTAGTCACACAGAAGTTTGTGAGAATGCTTCTGTGTAGTTTTTAGGTGAAGATATTTCCTTTTCCAGCATAGGTCTCAAAGTGATCCAAATAAACACTTGCAGATTCTACAAAAGGAGTGTTTCCAAACTGCTCTATCAGAGGGAATGCTCAAGTCTGTGAGTTGAATGCAGTAATCACACAGAAGTTTGTGAGAATGCTTCTGTCTAGTTTCAGGTGGAGATATTTCTTTTCCCAGCATAGGCCTCAAAGCCCTCCAAGTATCCACTTGCAGACTCTACAAAAAGAGTGTTTCAAAACTGCTCTTTCAAAAGGATGGCTCAAGTCGGTGGGTTGAATGCACTTATCACAAAGAACTTTCTGAGAATGCTTCTGTGTAGTTGTTATGTGAAGATACTTCCTTTTCCAGCACAGGCCTCAGTGCGCTCGAAATAAACACTTGCAGATCCTACGAAAGGAGTGTTTCAAAACTGTCCTATCAAAATAAACGTTCAAGTCTGTGAGTTGAATGCAGTCATCACACAGAAGTTTCTGAGAATGCTTCTGTGTAGTTTTTAGGTGAAGATACTTCATTTCCCAGCACAGGCCTCAGAGCGCTCCAAATATGCATTTGCAGATTCTACAAAAAGAGAGCTTGAAAACTCTTCCACCAAAAAGAGGCTTCAACTCTATGAGTAGAATGCACTCATCACAAAGAAGTTTCTGAGAATGCTTCTGTCTAGTTTTTATGTGAAGATATTTCCTTTTCCAGCATAGGCGTCAAAGCGCTCCAAATAAACACTTGCAGATTCTACTAAAGGAGTGTTTCCAAACTGCTCTATCAAAGGCAATGTTCAAGTCTGTGAGTTGAATGCACTCATCACAGAGAAGTTTCTGAGAATGCTTCTGTGTAGTTTTTAGGTGAAGATATTTCCTTTTCCAGCATAGGCGTCAAAGCGATCCAAATAAACACTTGCAGATTCTACAAAAGGAGTGTATCCAAACTGCTCTATCAGAGGGAATGTTCAAGTCTGTGAGTTGAATGCAGTCATCACACAGAAGTTTGTGAGAATGCTTCTGTCTAGTTTTTGGGTGAATATATTTCTTTTCCCAGAATAGGCCCTAAAGCGCTCCAAATTTCCACTTGCAGATTCTACAAAAAGAGTGTTTCAAAACTGCTCTTTCAAAAGGAAGGCTCAAGTCTGTGAGTTGAATGCACTCATTACAAAGAAGTTTCTGAGAATGCTTCTGTTTAGTTGTTATGTGAAGATACTTCCTTTTCCAGCATAGGCCTGAAAGCGCTCCAAATAAACAGTTGCAGATTCTACGAAAGGAGTGTTTCAAAACTGTCCTATCAAAAGAAACGTTCAAGTCTGTGAGTTGAATGCACTCATCACAGAGAAGTTTCTGAGAATGCTTCTGTGTAGTTTTTAGGTGAAGATATTTCCTTTTCCAGCATAGGCGTCAAAGCGATCCAAATAAGCCCTTGCAGATTCTACAAAAGGAGTGTTTCCAAACTGCTCTATCAGAGGGAATGTTCAAGTCTGTGAGTTGAATGCAGTAATCACACAGAAGTTTGTGAGAATGCTTCTGTCTAGTTTTTAGGTGAAGATATTTCATTTCCCAGAATAGGCCTGAAAGCGCTCCAAATTTCCACTTGCAGATTCTACAAAAAGAGTGTTTCAAAACTACTCTTTCAAAAGGAAGGCTCAAGTCTGTGAGTTGAATGCACTCATCACAAAGAAGTTTCTGAGAATGCTTCTGTGTAGTTGTTATGTGAAGATACTTCCTTTTCCAGCATAGGCCCCAAAGCGCTCGAAATAAACACTTGCAGATTCTACGAAAGGAGTGTTTCAAAACTGTCCTATGAAGAGAAACGTTCAAATCTGTGAGTTGAATGCACTCATCACAGAGAAGTTTCTGAGAATGCTTCTGTGTAGTTTTTAGGTGAAGATATATCCTTTTCCAGCATAGGCGTCAAAGCGATCCAAATAAACACTTGCAGATTCTACAAAAGGAGTGTTTCCAAACTGCTCTATCAAGAGGAATGTTCAAGTCTGTGAGTAGAATGCACTCACCACAAAGAAGTTTCTGAGAATGCTTCTGTCTAGTTTTTATGTGAAGATATTTCCTTTTCCAGCATAGGCGTCAAGGCGCTCCAAATAAACACTTGCAGATTCTACAAAAGGAGTGTTTCCAAACTGCTCTATCAGAGGGAATGTTCAAGTCTGTGAGTTGAATGCACTAGTCACACAGAAGTTTGTGAGAATGCTTCTGTGTAGTTTTTAGGTGAAGATATTTCCTTTTCCAGCATAGGTCTCAAAGTGATCCAAATAAACACTTGCAGATTCTACAAAAGGAGTGTTTCCAAACTGCTCTATCAGAGGGAATGCTCAAGTCTGTGAGTTGAATGCAGTAATCACACAGAAGTTTGTGAGAATGCTTCTGTCTAGTTTCAGGTGGAGATATTTCTTTTCCCAGCATAGGCCTCAAAGCCCTCCAAATATCCACTTGCAGACTCTACAAAAAGAGTGTTTCAAAACTGCTCTTTCAAAAGGATGGCTCAAGTCGGTGAGTTGAATGCACTCATCACAAAGAAGTTTCTGAGAATGCTTCTGTGTAGTTGTTATGTGAAGATACTTCCTTTTCCAGCACAGGCCTCAGTGCGCTCGAAATAAACACTTGCAGATCCTACGAAAGGAGTGTTTCAAAACTGTCCTATCAAAATAAACGTTCAAGTCTGTGAGTTGAATGCAGTCATCACACAGAAGTTTCTGAGAATGCTTCTGTGTAGTTTTTAGGTGAAGATATTTCATTTCCCAGCACAGGCCTCAGAGCGCTCCAAATATGCATTTGCAGATTCTACAAAAAGAGAGCTTGAAAACTCTTCCACCAAAAAGAGGCTTCAACTCTATGAGTAGAATGCACTCATCACAAAGAAGTTTCTAAGAATGCTTCTGTCCAGTTTTTATGTGAAGATATTTCCTTTTCCAGCATAGGCGTCAAAGCGCTCCAAATAAACACTTGCAGATTCTACTAAAGGAGTGTTTCCAAACTGCTCTATCAAAGGCAATGTTCAAGTCCGTGAGTTGAATGCACTCATCACAGAGAAGTTTCTGAGAATGCTTCTGTGTAGTTTTTAGGTGAAGATATTTCCTTTTCCAGCATAGGCGTCATAGCGATCCAAATAAACACTTGCAGATTCTACAAAAGGAGTGTATCCAAACTGCTCTATCAGAGGGAATGTTCAAGTCTGTGAGTTGAATGCAGTAATCACACAGAAGTTTGTGAGAATGCTTCTGTCTAGTTTTTAGGTGAAGATATTTCTTTTCCCAGAATAGGCCCTAAAGCGCTCCAAATTTCCACTTGCAGATTCTACAAAAAGAGTGTTTCAAAACTGCTCTTTCAAAAGGAAGGCTCAAGTCTGTGAGTTGAATGCACTCATCACAAAGAAGTTTCTGAGAATGCTTCTGTGTAGTTGTTATGTGAAGATACTTCCTTTTCCAGCATAGGCCTCAAAGCGCTCGAAATAAACACTTGCAGATTCTAAGAAAGGAGTGTTTCAAAACTGTCCTATCAAAAGAAACGTTCAAGTCTGTGAGTTGAATGCACTCATCACAGAGAAGTTTCTGAGAATGCTTCTGTGTAGTTTTTAGGTGAAGATATTTCCTTTTCCAGCATAGGCGTCAAAGCGATCCAAATAAGCCCTTGCAGATTCTACAAAAGGAGTGTTTCCAAACTGCTCTATCAGAGGGAATGTTCAAGTCTGTGAGTTGAATGCAGTAATCACACAGAAATTTGTGAGAATGCTTCTGTCTAGTTTTTAGGAGAAGATATTTCATTTCCCAGAATAGGCCTGAAAGCGCTCCAAATTTCCACTTGCAGATTCTACAAAAAGAGTGTTTCAAAACTACCCTTTCAAAAGGAAGGCTCAAGTCTGTGAGTTGAATGCACTCATCACAAAGAAGTTTCTGAGAATGCTTCTGTGTAGTTGTTATGTGAAGATACTTCCTTTTCCAGCATAGGCCCCAAAGCGCTGGAAATAAACACTTGCAGATTCTACGAAAGGAGTGTTTCAAAACTGTCCTATGAAAAGAAACGTTCAAGTCTGTGAGTTGAATGCACTCATCACAGAGAAGTTTCTGAGAATGCTTCTGTGTAGTTTTTAGGTGAAGATATATCCTTTTCCAGCATAGGCGTCAAAGCGATCCAAATAAACACTTGCAGATTCTACAAAAGGAGTGTTTCCAAACTGCTCTATCAGAGGGAATGTTCAAGTCTGTGAGTTGAATGCACTAGTCAGACAGAAGTTTGTGAGAATGCTTCTGTGTAGTTTTTAGGTGAAGATATTTCCTTTTCCAGCATAGGTCTCAAAGTGATCCAAATAAACACTTGCAGATTCTACAAAAGGAGTGTTTCCAAACTGCTCTATCAGAGGGAATGTTCAAGTCTGTGAGTTGAATGCAGTAATCACACAGAAGTTTGTGAGAATGCTTCTGTCTAGTTTCAGGTGGAGATATTTCTTTTCCCAGCATAGGCCTCAAAGCCCTCCAAATATCCACTTGCAGACTCTACAAAAAGAGTGTTTCAAAACTGCTCTTTCAAAAGGATGGCTCAAGTCGGTGAGTTGAATGCACTCATCACAAAGAAGTTTCTGAGAATGCTTCTGTGTAGTTCTTATGTGAAGATACTTCCTTTTCCAGCACAGGCCTCAGTGCGCTCGAAATAAACACTTGCAGATCCTACGAAAGGAGTGTTTCAAAACTGTCCTATCAAAATAAACGTTCAAGTCTGTGAGTTGAATGCAGTCATCACACAGAAGTTTCTGAGAATGCTTCTGTGTAGTTTTTAGGTGAAGATATTTCATTTCCCAGCACAGGCCTCAGAGCGCTCCAAATATGCATTTCCAGATTCTACAAAAAGAGAGCTTGAAAACTCTTCCACCAAAAAGAGGCTTCAACTCTATGAGTAGAATGCACTCATCACAAAGAAGTTTCTGAGAATGCTTCTGTCTAGTTTTTATGTGAAGATATTTCCTTTTCCAGCATAGGCGTCAAAGCGCTCCAAATAAACACCTGCAGATTCTACTAAAGGAGTGTTTCCAAACTGCTCTATCAAAGGCAATGTTCAAGTCTGTGAGTTGAATGCACTCATCACAGAGAAGTTTCTGAGAATGCTTCTGTGTAGTTTTTAGGTGAAGATATTTCCTTTTCCAGCATAGGCGTCAAAGCGATCCAAATAAACACTTGCAGATTCTACAAAAGGAGTGTATCCAAACTGCTCTATCAGAGGGAATGTTCAAGTCTGTGAGTTGAATGCAGTCATCACACAGAAGTTTGTGAGAATGCTTCTGTCTAGTTTTTAGGTGAAGATATTTCATTTCCCAGAATAGGCCCGAAAGCGCTCCAAATTTCCACTTGCAGATTCTACAAAAAGAGTGTTTCAAAACTACTCTTTCAAAAGGAAGGCTCAAGTCTGTGAGTTGAATGCACTCATCACAAAGAAGTTTCTGAGAATGCTTCTGTGTAGTTGTTATGTGAAGATACTTCCTTTTCCAGCATAGGCCCCAAAGCGCTCGAAATAAACACTTGCAGATTCTACGAAAGGAGTGTTTCAAAACTGTCCTATGAAAAGAAACGTTCAAGTCTGTGAGTTGAATGCACTCATCACAGAGAAGTTTCTGAGAATGCTTCTGTGTAGTTTTTAGGTGAAGATGTATCCTTTTCCAGCATAGGCGTCAAAGCGATCCAAATAAACACTTGCAGATTCTACAAAAGAAGTGTTTCCAAACTGCTCTATCAAGAGGAATGTTCAAGTCTGTGAGTAGAATGCACTCACCACAAAGAAGTTTCTGAGAATGCTTCTGTCTAGTTTTTATGTGAAGATATTTCCTTTTCCAGCATAGGCGTCAAAGCGCTCCAAATAAACACTTGCAGATTCTACAAAAGGAGTGTTTCCAAACTGCTCTATCAAAGGCAATGTTCAAGTCTGTGAGTTGAATGCACTCATCACAGAGAAGTTTCTGAGAATGCTTCTGTGTAGTTTTTAGGTGAAGATATTTCCTTTTCCAGCATAGGTCTCAAAGTGATCCAAATAAACACTTGCAGATTCTACAAAAGGAGTGTTTCCAAACTGCTCTATCAGAGGGAATGTTCAAGTCTGTGAGTTGAATGCAGTAATCACACAGAAGTTTGTGAGAATGCTTCTGTCTAGTTTCAGGTGGAGATATTTCTTTTCCCAGCATAGGCCTCAAAGCCCTCCAAATATCCACTTGCAGACTCTACAAAAAGAGTGTTTCAAAACTGCTCTTTCAAAAGGATGGCTCAAGTCGGTGAGTTGAATGCACTCATCACAAAGAACTTTCTGAGAATGCTTCTGTGTAGTTGTTATGTGAAGATACTTCCTTTTCCAGCACAGGCCTCAGTGCGCTCGAAATAAACACTTGCACATCCTACGAAAGGAGTGTTTCAAAACTGTCCTATCAAAATAAACGTTCAAGTCTGTGAGTTGAATGCAGTCATCACACAGAAGTTTCTGAGAATGCTTCTGTGTAGTTTTTAGGTGAAGATATTTCATTTCCCAGCACAGGCCTCAGAGCGCTCCAAATATGCATTTGCAGATTCTACAAAAAGAGAGCTTGAAAACTCTTCCACCAAAAAGAGGCTTCCACTCTATGAGTAGAATGCACTCATCACAAAGAAGTTTCTGAGAATGCTTCTGTCTAGTTTTTATGTGAAGATATTTCCTTTTCCAGCATAGGCGTCAAAGCGCTCCAAATAAACACTTGCAGATTCTACTAAAGGAGTGTTTCCAAACTGCTCTATCAAAGGCAGTGTTCAAGTCTGTGAGTTGAATGCACTCATCACAGAGAAGTTTCTGAGAATGCTTCTGTGTAGTTTTTAGGTGAAGATATTTCCTTTTCCAGCATAGGCGTCAAAGCGATCCAAATAAACACTTGCAGATTCTACAAAAGGAGTGTATCCAAACTGCTCTATCAGAGGGAATGTTCAAGTCTGTGAGTTGAATGCAGTCATCACACAGAAGTTTGTGAGAATGCTTCTGTCTAGTTTTTGGGTGAAGATATTTCTTTTCCCAGAATAGGCCCTAAAGCGCTCCAAATTTCCACTTGCAGATTCTACAAAAAGAGTGTTTCAAAACTGCTCTTTCAAAACGAAGGCTCAAGTCTGTGAGTTGAATGCACTCATTACAAAGAAGTTTCTGAGAATGCTTCTGTGTAGTTGTTATGTGAAGATACTTCCTTTTCCAGCATAGGCCTCAAAGCGCTCCAAATAAACAGTTGCAGATTCTACGAAAGGAGTGTTTCAAAACTGTCCTATCAAAAGAAACGTTCAAGTCTGTGAGTTGAATGCACTCATCACAGAGAAGTTTCTGAGAATGCTTCTGTGTAGTTTTTAGGTGAAGATATTTCCTTTTCCAGCATAGGCGTCAAAGCGATCCAAATAAGCCCTTGCAGATTCTACAAAAGGAGTGTTTCCAAACTGCTCTAACAGAGGGAATGTTCAAGTCTGTGAGTTGAATGCAGTAATCACACAGAAGTTTGTGAGAATGCTTCTGTCTAGTTTTTAGGTGAAGATATTTCATTTCCCAGAATAGGCCTGAAAGCGCTCCAAATTTCCACTTGCAGATTCTACAAAAAGAGTGTTTCAAAACTACTCTTTCAAAAGGAAGGCTCAAGTCTGTGAGTTGAATGCACTCATCACAAAGTAGTTTCTGAGAATGCTTCTGTGTAGTTGTTATGTGAAGATACTTCCTTTTCCAGCATAGGCCCGAAAGCGCTGGAAATAAACACTTGCAGATTCTACGAAAGGAGTGTTTCAAAACTGTCCTATGAAAAGAAACGTTCAAGTCTTTGAGTTGAATGCACTCATCACAGAGAAGTTTCTGAGAATGCTTCTGTGTAGTTTTTAGGTGAAGATATATCCTTTTCCAGCATAGGCGTCAAAGCGATCCAAATAAACACTTGCAGATTCTACAAAAGGAGTGTTTCCAAACTGCTCTATCAAGAGGAATGTTCAAGTCTGTGAGTAGAATGCACTCACCACAAAGAAGTTTCTGAGAATGCTTCTGTCTAGTTTTTATGTGAAGATATTTCCTTTTCCAGCATAGGCGTCAAAGCGCTCCAAATAAACACTTGCAGATTCTACAAAAGGAGTGTTTCCAAACTGCTCTATCAGAGGGAATGTTCAAGTCTGTGAGTTGAATGCACTAGTCAGACAGAAGTTTGTGAGAATGCTTCTGTGTAGTTTTTAGGTGAAGATATTTCCTTTTCCAGCATAGGTCTCAAAGTGATCCAAATAAACACTTGAAGATTCTACAAAAGGAGTGTTTCCAAACTGCTCTATCAGAGGGAATGTTCAAGTCTGTGAGTTGAATGCAGTAATCACACAGAAGTTTGTGAGAATGCTTCTGTCTAGTTTCAGGTGGAGATATTTCTTTTCCCAGCATAGGCCTCAAAGCCCTCCAAATATCCACTTGCAGACTCTACAAAAAGAGTGTTTCAAAACTGCTCTTTCAAAAGGATGGCTCAAGTCGGTGAGTTGAATGCACTCATCTCAAAGAAGTTTCTGAGAATGCTTCTGTGTAGTTGTTATGTGAAGATACTTCCTTTTCCAGCACAGGCCTCAGTGCGCTCGAAATAAACACTTGCAGATCCTACGAAAGGAGTGTTTCAAAACTGTCCTATCAAAATAAACGTTCAAGTCTGTGAGTTGAATGCAGTCATCACACAGAAGTTTCTGAGAATGCTTCTGTGTAGTTTTTAGGTGAAGATATTTCATTTCCCAGCACAGGCCTCAGAGCGCTCCAAATATGCATTTGCAGATTCTACAAAAAGAGAGCTTGAAAACTCTTCCACCAAAAAGAGGCTTCAACTCTATGAGTAGAATGCACTCATCACAAAGAAGTTTCTGAGAATGCTTCTGTCTAGTTTTTATGTGAAGATATTTCCTTTTCCAGCATAGGCGTCAAAGCGCTCCAAATAAACACTTGCAGATTCTACTAAAGGAGTGTTTCCAAACTGCTCTATCAAAGGCAATGTTCAAGTCTGTGAGTTGAATGCACTCATCACAGAGAAGTTTCTGAGAATGCTTCTGTGTAGTTTTTAGGTGAAGATATTTCCTTTTCCAGCATAGGCGTCAAAGCGATCCAAATAAACACTTGCAGATTCTACAAAAGGAGTGTATCCAAACTGCTCTATCAGAGGGAATGTTCAAGTCTGTGAGTTGAATGCAGTCATCACACAGAAGTTTGTGAGAATGCTTCTGTCTAGTTTTTAGGTGAAGATATTTCTTTTCCCAGAATAGGCCCTAAAGCGCTCCAAATTTCCACTTGCAGATTCTACAAAAAGAGTGTTTCAAAACTGCTCTTTCAAAAGGAAGGCTCAAGTCTGTGAGTTGAATGCACTCATCACAAAGAAGTTTCTGAGAATGCTTCTGTGTAGTTGTTATGTGAAGATACTTCCTTTTCCAGCATAGGCCTCAAAGCGCTCGAAATAAACACTTGCAGATTCTACGAAAGGAGTGTTTCAAAACTGTCCTATCAAAAGAAACGTTCAAGTCTGTGAGTTGAATGCACTCATCACAGAGAAGTTTCTGAGAATGCTTCTGTGTAGTTTTTAGGTGAAGATATTTCCTTTTCCAGCATAGGTGTCAAAGCGATCCAAATAAACTCTTGCAGATTCTACAAAAGGAGTGTTTCCATACTGCTCTATCAGAGGGAATGTTCAAGTGTGTGAGTTGAATGCAGTAATCACACAGAAGTTTGTGAGAATGCTTCTGTCTAGTTTTTAGGTGAAGATATTTCATTTCCCAGAATAGGCCTGAAAGCGCTCCAAATTTCCACTTGCAGATTCTACAAAAAGAGTGTTTCAAAACTACTCTTTCAAAAGGAAGGCTCAAGTCTGTGAGTTGAATGCACTCATCACAGAGAAGTTTCTGAGAATGCTTCTGTGTAGTTGTTATGTGAAGATACTTCCTTTTCCAGCATAGGCCCCAAAGCGCTCGAAATAAACACTTGCAGATTCTACGAAAGGAGTGTTTCAAAACTGTCCTATGAAAAGAAACGTTCAAGTCTGTGAGTTGAATGCACTCATCACAGAGAAGTTTCTGAGAATGCTTCTGTGTAGTTTTTAGGTGAAGATATTTCCTTTTCCAGCATAGGCGTCAAAGCGATCCAAATAAACACTTGCAGATGCTACAAAAGGAGTGTTTCCAAACTGCTCTATCAAGAGGAATGTTCAAGTCTGTGAGTAGAATGCACTCACCACAAAGAAGTTTCTGAGAATGCTTCTGTCTAGTTTTTATGTGAAGATATTTCCTTTTCCAGCATAGGCGTCAAAGCGCTCCAAATAAACACTTGCAGATTCTACAAAAGGAGTGTTTCCAAACTGCTCTATCAGAGGGAATGTTCAAGGCCGTGAGTTGAATGCACTAGTCAGACAGAAGTTTGTGAGAATGCTTCTGTGTAGGTTTTAGGTGAAGATATTTCCCTTTCCAGCATAGGTCTCAAAGTGATCCAAATAAACACTTGCAGATTCTACAAAAGGAGTGTTTCCAAACTGCTCTATCAGAGGGAATGTTCAAGTCTGTGAGTTGAATGCAGTAATCACACAGAAGTTTGTGAGAATGCTTCTGTCTAGTTTCAGGTGGAGATATTTCTTTTCCCAGCATAGGCCTCAAAGCCCTCCAAATATCCACTTGCAGACTCTACAAAAAGAGTGTTTCAAAACTGCTCTTTCAAAAGGATGGCTCAAGTCTGTGAGTTGAATGCACTCATCACAAAGAAGTTTCTGAGAATGCTTCTGTGTAGTTGTTATGTGAAGATACTTCCTTTTCCAGCACTGGCCTCAGTGCGCTCGAAATAAACACTTGCAGATCCTACGAAAGGAGTGTTTCAAAACTGTCCTATCAAAATAAACGTTCAAGTCTGTGAGTTGAATGCAGTCATCACACAGAAGTTTCTGAGAATGCTTCTGTGTAGTTTTTAGGTGAAGATATTTCATTTCCCAGCACAGGCCTCAGAGCGCTCCAAATATGCATTTGCAGATTCTACAAAAAGAGAGCTTGAAAACTCTTCCACCAAAAAGAGGCTTCAACTCTATGAGTAGAATGCACTCATCACAAAGAAGTTTCTGAGAATGCTTCTGTCTAGTTTTTATGTGAAGATATTTCCTTTTCCAGCATAGGCGTCAAAGCGCTCCAAATAAACACTTGCAGATTCTACTAAAGGAGTGTTTCCAAACTGCTCTATCAAAGGCAATGTTCAAGTCTGTGAGTTGAATGCACTCATCCAGAGAAGTTTCTGAGAATGCTTCTGTGTAGTTTTTAGTTGAAGATATTTCCTTTTCCAGCATAGGCGTCAAAGCGATCCAAATAAACACTTGCTACAAAAGGAGTGTATCCAAACTGCTCTATCAGAAGGTATGTTCAAGTCTGTGAGTTGAATGCAGTAATCACACAGAAGTTTGTGAGAATGCTTCTGTCTAGTTTTTAGGTGAAGATATTTCTTTTCCCAGAATAGGCCCTAAAGCGCTCCAAATTTCCACTTGCAGATTCTACAAAAAGAGTGTTTCAAAACTGCTCTTTCAAAAGGAAGGCTCAAGTCTGTGAGTTGAATGCACTCATCACAAAGAAGTTTCTGAGAATGCTTCCGTGTAGTTGTTATGTGAAGATACTTCCTTTTCCAGCATAGGCCTCAAAGCGCTCGAAATAAACAGTTGCAGATTCTACGAAAGGAGTGTTTCAAAACTGTCCTATGAAAAGAAACGTTCAAGTCTGTGAGTTGAATGCACTCATCACAGAGAAGTTTCTGAGAATGCTTCTGTGTAGTTTTTAGGTGAAGATATATCCTTTTCCAGCATAGGCGTCAAAGCGATCCAAATAAACACTTGCAGATTCTACAAAAGGAGTGTTTCCAAACTGCTCTATCAAGAGGAATGTTCAAGTCTGTGAGTAGAATGCACTCACCACAAAGAAGTTTCTGAGAATGCTTCTGTCTAGTTTTTATGTGAAGATATTTCCTTTTCCAGCATAGGCGTCAAAGCGCTCCAAATAAACACTTGCAGATTCTACAAAAGGAGTGTTTCCAAACTGCTCTATCAGAGGGAATGTTCAAGTCTGTGAGTTGAATGCACTAGTCAGACAGAAGTTTGTGAGAATGCTTCTGTGTAGTTTTTAGGTGAAGATATTTCCTTTTCCAGCATAGGTCTCAAAGTGATCCAAATAAACACTTGCAGATTCTACAAAACGAGTGTTTCCAAACTGCTCTATCAGAGGGAATGTTCAAGTCTGTGAGTTGAATGCAGTAATCACACAGAAGTTTGTGAGAATGCTTCTGTCTAGTTTCAGGTGGAGATATTTCTTTTCCCAGCATAGGCCTCAAAGCCCTCCAAATATCCACTTGCAGACTCTACAAAAAGAGTGTTTCAAAACTGCTCTTTCAAAAGGATGGCTCAAGTCGGTGAGTTGAATGCACTCATCACAAAGAAGTTTCTGAGAATGCTTCTGTGTAGTTGTTATGTGAAGATACTTCCTTTTCCAGCACAGGCCTCAGTGCGCTCGAAATAAACACTTGCAGATCCTACGAAAGGAGTGTTTCAAAACTGTCCTATCAAAATAAACGTTCAAGTCTGTGAGTTGAATGCAGTCATCACACAGAAGTTTCTGAGAATGCTTCTGTGTAGTTTTTAGGTGAAGATATTTCATTTCCCAGCACAGGCCTCAGAGCGCTCCAAATATGCATTTGCAGATTCTACAAAAAGAGAGCTTGAAAACTCTTCCACCAAAAAGAGGCTTCAACTCTATGAGTAGAATGCACTCATCACAAAGAAGTTTCTAAGAATGCTTCTGTCCAGTTTTTATGTGAAGATATTTCCTTTTCCAGCATAGGCGTCAAAGCGCTCCAAATAAACACTTGCAGATTCTACTAAAGGAGTGTTTCCAAACTGCTCTATCAAAGGCAATGTTCAAGTCCGTGAGTTGAATGCACTCATCACAGAGAAGTTTCTGAGAATGCTTCTGTGTAGTTTTTAGGTGAAGATATTTCCTTTTCCAGCATAGGCGTCATAGCGATCCAAATAAACACTTGCAGATTCTACAAAAGGAGTGTATCCAAACTGCTCTATCAGAGGGAATGTTCAAGTCTGTGAGTTGAATGCAGTAATCACACAGAAGTTTGTGAGAATGCTTCTGTCTAGTTTTTAGGTGAAGATATTTCTTTTCCCAGAATAGGCCCTAAAGCGCTCCAAATTTCCACTTGCAGATTCTACAAAAAGAGTGTTTCAAAACTGCTCTTTCAAAAGGAAGGCTCAAGTCTGTGAGTTGAATGCACTCATCACAAAGAAGTTTCTGAGAATGCTTCTGTGTAGTTGTTATGTGAAGATACTTCCTTTTCCAGCATAGGCCTCAAAGCGCTCGAAATAAACACTTGCAGATTCTACGAAAGGAGTGTTTCAAAACTGTCCTATCAAAAGAAACGTTCAAGTCTGTGAGTTGAATGCACTCATCACAGAGAAGTTTCTGAGAATGCTTCTGTGTAGTTTTTAGGTGAAGATATTTCCTTTTCCAGCATAGGCGTCAAAGCGATCCAAATAAGCCCTGGCAGATTCTACAAAAGGAGTGTTTCCAAACTGCTCTATCAGAGGGAATGTTCAAGTCTGTGAGTTGAATGCAGTAATCACACAGAAATTTGTGAGAATGCTTCTGTCTAGTTTTTAGGAGAAGATATTTCATTTCCCAGAATAGGCCTGAAAGCGCTCCAAATTTCCACTTGCAGATTCTACAAAAAGAGTGTTTCAAAACTACCCTTTCAAAAGGAAGGCTCAAGTCTGTGAGTTGAATGCACTCATCACAAAGAAGTTTCTGAGAATGCTTCTGTGTAGTTGTTATGTGAAGATACTTCCTTTTCCAGCATAGGCCCCAAAGCGCTCGAAATAAACACTTGCAGATTCTACGAAAGGAGTGTTTCAAAACTGTCCTATGAAAAGAAACGTTCAAGTCTGTGAGTTGAATGCACTCATCACAGAGAAGTTTCTGAGAATGCTTCTGTGTAGTTTTTAGGTGAAGATATATCCTTTTCCAGCATAGGCGTCAAAGCGATCCAAATAAACACTTGCAGATTCTACAAAAGGAGTGTTTCCAAACTGCTCTATCAGAGGGAATGTTCAAGTCTGTGAGTTGAATGCACTAGTCAGACAGAAGTTTGTGAGAATGCTTCTGTGTAGTTTTTAGGTGAAGATATTTCCTTTTCCAGCATAGGTCTCAAAGTGATCCAAATAAACACTTGCAGATTCTACAAAAGGAGTGTTTCCAAACTGCTCTATCAGAGGGAATGTTCAAGTCTGTGAGTTGAATGCAGTAATCACACAGAAGTTTGTGAGAATGCTTCTGTCTAGTTTCAGGTGGAGATATTTCTTTTCCCAGCATAGGCCTCAAAGCCCTCCAAATATCCACTTGCAGACTCTACAAAAAGAGTGTTTCAAAACTGCTCTTTCAAAAGGATGGCTCAAGTCGGTGAGTTGAATGCACTCATCACAAAGAAGTTTCTGAGAATGCTTCTGTGTAGTTCTTATGTGAAGATACTTCCTTTTCCAGCACAGGCCTCAGTGCGCTCGAAATAAACACTTGCAGATCCTACGAAAGGAGTGTTTCAAAACTGTCCTATCAAAATAAACGTTCAAGTCTGTGAGTTGAATGCAGTCATCACACAGAAGTTTCTGAGAATGCTTCTGTGTAGTTTTTAGGTGAAGATATTTCATTTCCCAGCACAGGCCTCAGAGCGCTCCAAATATGCATTTCCAGATTCTACAAAAAGAGAGCTTGAAAACTCTTCCACCAAAAAGAGGCTTCAACTCTATGAGTAGAATGCACTCATCACAAAGAAGTTTCTGAGAATGCTTCTGTCTAGTTTTTATGTGAAGATATTTCCTTTTCCAGCATAGGCGTCAAAGCGCTCCAAATAAACACCTGCAGATTCTACTAAAGGAGTGTTTCCAAACTGCTCTATCAAAGGCAATGTTCAAGTCTGTGAGTTGAATGCACTCATCACAGAGAAGTTTCTGAGAATGCTTCTGTGTAGTTTTTAGGTGAAGATATTTCCTTTTCCAGCATAGGCGTCAAAGCGATCCAAATAAACACTTGCAGATTCTACAAAAGGAGTGTATCCAAACTGCTCTATCAGAGGGAATGTTCAAGTCTGTGAGTTGAATGCAGTCATCACACAGAAGTTTGTGAGAATGCTTCTGTCTAGTTTTTAGGTGAAGATATTTCTTTTCCCAGAATAGGCCCTAAAGCGCTCCAAATTTCCACTTGCAGATTCTACAAAAAGAGTGTTTCAAAACTGCTCTTTCAAAAGGAAGGCTCAAGTCTGTGAGTTGAATGCACTCATCACAAAGAAGTTTCTGAGAATGCTTCTGTGTAGTTGTTATGTGAAGATACTTCCTTTTCCAGCATAGGCCTCAAAGCGCTCGAAATAAACACTTGCAGATTCTACGAAAGGAGTGTTTCAAAACTGTCCTATCAAAAGAAACGTTCAAGTCTGTGAGTTGAATGCACTCATCACAGAGAAGTTTCTGAGAATGCTTCTGTGTAGTTTTTAGGTGAAGATATTTCCTTTTCCAGCATAGGCGTCAAAGCGATCCAAATAAGCCCTTGCAGATTCTACAAAAGGAGTGTTTCCAAACTGCTCTATCAGAGGGAATGTTCAAGTCTGTGAGTTGAATGCAGTAATCACACAGAAGTTTGTGAGAATGCTTCTGTCTAGTTTTTAGGTGAAGATATTTCATTTCCCAGAATAGGCCTGAAAGCGCTCCAAATTTCCACTTGCAGATTCTACAAAAAGAGTGTTTCAAAACTACTCTTTCAAAAGGAAGGCTCAAGTCTGTGAGTTGAATGCACTCATCACAAAGAAGTTTCTGAGAATGCTTCTGTGTAGTTGTTATGTGAAGATACTTCCTTTTCCAGCATAGGCCCCAAAGCGCTCGAAATAAACACTTGCAGATTCTACGAAAGGAGTGTTTCAAAACTGTCCTATGAAAAGAAACGTTCAAGTCTGTGAGTTGAATGCACTCATCACAGAGAAGTTTCTGAGAATGCTTCTGTGTAGTTTTTAGGTGAAGATGTATCCTTTTCCAGCATAGGCGTCAAAGCGATCCAAATAAACACTTGCAGATTCTACAAAAGGAGTGTTTCCAAACTGCTCTATCAAGAGGAATGTTCAAGTCTGTGAGTAGAATGCACTCACCACAAAGAAGTTTCTGAGAATGCTTCTGTCTAGTTTTTATGTGAAGATATTTCCTTTTCCAGCATAGGCGTCAAAGCGCTCCAAATAAACACTTGCAGATTCTACAAAAGGAGTGTTTCCAAACTGCTCTATCAAAGGCAATGTTCAAGTCTGTGAGTTGAATGCACTCATCACAGAGAAGTTTCTGAGAATGCTTCTGTGTAGTTTTTAGGTGAAGATATTTCCTTTTCCAGCATAGGTCTCAAAGTGATCCAAATAAACACTTGCAGATTCTACAAAAGGAGTGTTTCCAAACTGCTCTATCAGAGGGAATGTTCAAGTCTGTGAGTTGAATGCAGTAATCACACAGAATTTTGTGAGAATGCTTCTGTCTAGTTTCAGGTGGAGATATTTCTTTTCCCAGCATAGGCCTCAAAGCCCTCCAAATATCCACTTGCAGACTCTACAAAAAGAGTGTTTCAAAACTGCTCTTTCAAAAGGATGGCTCAAGTCGGTGAGTTGAATGCACTCATCACAAAGAACTTTCTGAGAATGCTTCTGTGTAGTTGTTATGTGAAGATACTTCCTTTTCCAGCACAGGCCTCAGTGCGCTCGAAATAAACACTTGCACATCCTACGAAAGGAGTGTTTCAAAACTGTCCTATCAAAATAAACGTTCAAGTCTGTGAGTTGAATGCGGTCATCACACAGAAGTTTCTGAGAATGCTTCTGTGTAGTTTTTAGGTGAAGATATTTCATTTCCCAGCACAGGCCTCAGAGCGCTCCAAATATGCATTTGCAGATTCTACAAAAAGAGAGCTTGAAAACTCTTCCACCAAAAAGAGGCTTCCACTCTATGAGTAGAATGCACTCATCACAAAGAAGTTTCTGAGAATGCTTCTGTCTAGTTTTTATGTGAAGATATTTCCTTTTCCAGCATAGGCGTCAAAGCGCTCCAAATAAACACTTGCAGATTCTACTAAAGGAGTGTTTCCAAACTGCTCTATCAAAGGCAGTGTTCAAGTCTGTGAGTTGAATGCACTCATCACAGAGAAGTTTCTGAGAATGCTTCTGTGTAGTTTTTAGGTGAAGATATTTCCTTTTCCAGCATAGGCTTCAAAGCGATCCAAATAAACACTTGCAGATTCTACAAAAGGAGTGTATCCAAACTGCTCTATCAGAGGGAATGTTCAAGTCTGTGAGTTGAATGCAGTCATCACACAGAAGTTTGTGAGAATGCTTCTGTCTAGTTTTTGGGTGAAGATATTTCTTTTCCCAGAATAGGCCCTAAAGCGCTCCAAATTTCCACTTGCAGATTCTACAAAAAGAGTGTTTCAAAACTGCTCTTTCAAAACGAAGGCTCAAGTCTGTGAGTTGAATGCACTCATTACAAAGAAGTTTCTGAGAATGCTTCTGTGTAGTTGTTATGTGAAGATACTTCCTTTTCCAGCATAGGCCTCAAAGCGCTCCAAATAAACAGTTGCAGATTCTACGAAAGGAGTGTTTCAAAACTGTCCTATCAAAAGAAACGTTCAAGTCTGTGAGTTGAATGCACTCATCACAGAGAAGTTTCTGAGAATGCTTCTGTGTAGTTTTTAGGTGAAGATATTTCCTTTTCCAGCATAGGCGTCAAAGCGATCCAAATAAGCCCTTGCAGATTCTACAAAAGGAGTGTTTCCAAACTGCTCTAACAGAGGGAATGTTCAAGTCTGTGAGTTGAATGCAGTAATCACACAGAAGTTTGTGAGAATGCTTCTGTCTAGTTTTTAGGTGAAGATATTTCATTTCCCAGAATAGGCCTGAAAGCGCTCCAAATTTCCACTTGCAGATTCTACAAAAAGAGTGTTTCAAAACTACTCTTTCAAAAGGAAGGCTCAAGTCTGTGAGTTGAATGCACTCATCACAAAGTAGTTTCTGAGAATGCTTCTGTGTAGTTGTTATGTGAAGATACTTCCTTTTCCAGCATAGGCCCGAAAGCGCTGGAAATAAACACTTGCAGATTCTACGAAAGGAGTGTTTCAAAACTGTCCTATGAAAAGAAACGTTCAAGTCTTTGAGTTGAATGCACTCATCACAGAGAAGTTTCTGAGAATGCTTCTGTGTAGTTTTTAGGTGAAGATATATCCTTTTCCAGCATAGGCGTCAAAGCGATCCAAATAAACACTTGCAGATTCTACAAAAGGAGTGTTTCCAAACTGCTCTATCAAGAGGAATGTTCAAGTCTGTGAGTAGAATGCACTCACCACAAAGAAGTTTCTGAGAATGCTTCTGTCTAGTTTTTATGTGAAGATATTTCCTTTTCCAGCATAGGCGTCAAAGCGCTCCAAATAAACACTTGCAGATTCTACAAAAGGAGTGTTTCCAAACTGCTCTATCAGAGGGAATGTTCAAGTCTGTGAGTTGAATGCACTAGTCAGACAGAAGTTTGTGAGAATGCTTCTGTGTAGTTTTTAGGTGAAGATATTTCCTTTTCCAGCATAGGTCTCAAAGTGATCCAAATAAACACTTGAAGATTCTACAAAAGGAGTGTTTCCAAACTGCTCTATCAGAGGGAATGTTCAAGTCTGTGAGTTGAATGCAGTAATCACACAGAAGTTTGTGAGAATGCTTCTGTCTAGTTTCAGGTGGAGATATTTCTTTTCCCAGCATAGGCCTCAAAGCCCTCCAAATATCCACTTGCAGACTCTACAAAAAGAGTGTTTCAAAACTGCTCTTTCAAAAGGATGGCTCAAGTCGGTGAGTTGAATGCACTCATCTCAAAGAAGTTTCTGAGAATGCTTCTGTGTAGTTGTTATGTGAAGATACTTCCTTTTCCAGCATAGGCCCCAAAGCGCTCGAAATAAACACTTGCAGATACTACGAAAGGAGTGTTTCAAAACTGTCCTATGAAAAGAAACGTTCAAGTCTGTGAGTTGAATGCACTCATCACAGAGAAGTTTCTGAGAATGCTTCTGTGTAGTTTTTAGGTGAAGATATATCCTTTTCCAGCATAGGCGTCAAAGCGATCCAAATAAACACTTGCAGATTCTACAAAAGGAGTGTTTCCAAACTGCTCTATCAGAGGGAATGTTCAAGTCTGTGAGTTGAATGCACTAGTCAGACAGAAGTTTGTGAGAATGCTTCTGTGTAGTTTTTAGGTGAAGATATTTCCTTTTCCAGCATAGGTCTCAAAGTGATCCAAATAAACACTTGCAGATTCTACAAAAGGAGTGTTTCCAAACTGCTCTATCAGAGGGAATGTTCAAGTCTGTGAGTTGAATGCAGTAATCACACAGAAGTTTGTGAGAATGCTTCTGTCTAGTTTCAGGTGGAGATATTTCTTTTCCCAGCATAGGCCTCAAAGCCCTCCAAATATCCACTTGCAGACTCTACAAAAAGAGTGTTTCAAAACTGCTCTTTCAAAAGGATGGCTCAAGTCGGTGAGTTGAATGCACTCATCACAAAGAAGTTTCTGAGAATGCTTCTGTGTAGTTGTTATGTGAAGATACTTCCTTTTCCAGCATAGGCCCCAAAGCGCTCGAAATAAACACTTGCAGATTCTACGAAAGGAGTGTTTCAAAACTGTCCTATGAAGAGAAACGTTCAAATCTGTGAGTTGAATGCACTCACCACAGAGAAGTTTCTGAGAATGCTTCTGTGTAGTTTTTAGGTGAAGATATATCCTTTTCCAGCATAGGCGTCAAAGCGATCCAAATAAACACTTGCAGATTCTACAAAAGGAGTGTTTCCAAACTGCTCTATCAAGAGGAATGTTCAAGTTTGTGAGTAGAATGCACTCACCACAAAGAAGTTTCTGAGAATGCTTCTGTCTAGTTTTTATGTGAAGATATTTCCTTTTCCAGCATAGGCGTCAAAGCGCTCCAAATAAACACTTGCAGATTCTACAAAAGGAGTGTTTCCAAACCGCTCTATCAGAGGGAATGTTCAAGTCTGTGAGTTGAATGCACTAGTCAGACAGAAGTTTGTCAGAATGCTTCTGTGTAGTTTTTAGGTGAAGATATTTCCTTTTCCAGCATAGGTCTCAAAGTGATCCAAATAAACACTTGCAGATTCTACAAAACGAGTGTTTCCAAACTGCTCTATCAGAGGGAATGTTCAAGTCTGTGAGTTGAATGCAGTAATCACACAGAAGTTTGTGAGAATGCTTCTGTCTAGTTTCAGGTGGAGATATTTCTTTTCCCAGCATAGGCCTCAAAGCCCTCCAAATATCCACTTGCAGACTCTACAAAAAGAGTGTTTCAAAACTGCTCTTTCAAAAGGATGGCTCAAGTCGGTGAGTTGAATGCACTCATCACAAAGAACTTTCTGAGAATGCTTCTGTGTAGTTGTTATGTGAAGATACTTCCTTTTCCAGCACAGGCCTCAGTGCGCTCGAAATAAACACTTGCAGATCCTACGAAAGGAGTGTTTCAAAACTGTCCTATCAAAACAAACGTTCAAGTCTGTGAGTTGAATGCAGTCATCACACAGAAGTTTCTGAGAATGCTTCTGTGTAGTTTTTAGGTGAAGATATTTCATTTCCCAGCACAGGCCTCAGAGCGCTCCAAATATGCATTTGCAGATTCTACAAAAAGAGAGCTTGAAAACTCTTCCACCAAAAGAGGCTTCAACTCTATGAGTAGAATGCACTCATCACAAAGAAGTTTCTAAGAATGCTTCTGTCCAGTTTTTATGTGAAGATATTTCCTTTTCCAGCATAGGCGTCAAAGCGCTCCAAATAAACAGTTGCAGATTCTACGAAAGGAGTGTTTCAAAACTGTCCTATCAAAAGAAACGTTCAAGTCTGTGAGTTGAATGCACTCATCACAGAGAAGTTTCTGAGAATGCTTCTGTGTAGTTTTTAGGTGAAGATATTTCCTTTTCCAGCATAGGCGTCAAAGCGATCCAAATAAGCCCTTGCAGATTCTACAAAAGGAGTGTTTCCAAACTGCTCTATCAGAGGGAATGTTCAAGTCTGTGAGTTGAATGCAGTAATCACACAGAAGTTTGTGAGAATGCTTCTGTCTAGTTTTTAGGTGAAGATATTTCATTTCCCAGAATAGGCCTGAAAGCGCTCCAAATTTCCACTTGCAGATTCTACAAAAAGAGTGTTTCAAAACTACTCTTTCAAAAGGAAGGCTCAAGTCTGTGAGTTGAATGCACTCATCACAAAGAAGTTTCTGAGAATGCTTCTGTGTAGTTGTTATGTGAAGATACTTCCTTTTCCAGCATAGGTCCCAAAGCGCTCGAAATAAACACTTGCAGATTCTACGAAAGGAGTGTTTCAAAACTGTCCTATGAAGAGAAACGTTCAAGTCTGTGAGTTGAATGCACTCACCACAGAGAAGTTTCTGAGAATGCTTCTGTGTAGTTTTTAGGTGAAGATATATCCTTTTCCAGCATAGGCGTCAAAGCGATCCAAATAAACACTTGCAGATTCTACAAAAGGAGTGTTTCCAAACTGCTCTATCAAGAGGAATGTTCAAGTCTGTGAGTAGAATGCACTCACCACAAAGAAGTTTCTGAGAATGCTTCTGTCTAGTTTTTATGTGAAGATATTTCCTTTTCCAGCATAGGCGTCAAAGCGCTCCAAATAAACACTTGCAGATTCTACTAAAGGAGTGTTTCCAAACTGCTCTATCAACGGCAATGTTCAAGTCTGTGAGTTGAATGCACTCATCACAGAGAAGTTTCTGAGAATGCTTCTGTGTAGTTTTTAGGTGAAGATATTTCCTTTTCCAGCATAGGCGTCAAAGCGATCCAAATAAACATTTGCAGATTCTACAAAAGGAGTGTATCCAAACTGCTCTATCAGAGGGAATGTTCAAGTCTGTGAGTTGAATGCAGTAATCACACAGAAGTTTGTGAGAATGCTTCTGTCTAGTTTTTAGGTGAAGATATTTCTTTTCCCAGAATAGGCCCTAAAGCGCTCCAAATTTCCACTTGCAGATTCTACAAAAAGAGTGTTTCAAAACTGCTCTTTCAAAAGGAAGGCTCAAGTCTGTGAGTTGAATGCACTCATCACAAAGAAGTTTCTGAGAATGCTTCTGTGTAGTTGTTACGTGAAGATACTTCCTTTTCCAGCATAGGCCTCAAAGCGCTCCAAATAAACAGTTGCAGATTCTACGAAAGGAGTGTTTCAAAACTGTCCTATCAAAAGAAACGTTCAAGTCTGTGAGTTGAATGCACTCATCACAGAGAAGTTTCTGAGAATGCTTCTGTGTAGTTTTTAGGTGAAGATATTTCCTTTTCCAGCATAGGCGTCAAAGCGATCCAAATAAGCCCTTGCAGATTCTACAAAAGGAGTGTTTCCAAACTGCTCTATCAGAGGGAATGTTCAAGTCTGTGAGTTGAATGCAGTAATCACACAGAAGTTTGTGAGAATGCTTCTGTCTAGTTTTTAGGTGAAGATATTTCATTTCCCAGAATAGGCCTGAAAGCGCTCCAAATTTCCACTTGCAGATTCTACAAAAAGAGTGTTTCAAAACTACTCTTTCAAAAGGAAGGCTCAAATCTGTGAGTTGAATGCACTCATCACAAAGAAGTTTCTGAGAATGCTTCTGTGTAGTTGTTATGTGAAGATACTTCCTTTTCCAGCATAGGTCCCAAAGCGCTCGAAATAAACACTTGCAGATTCTACGAAAGGAGTGTTTCAAAACTGTCCTATGAAGAGAAACGTTCAAGTCTGTGAGTTGAATGCACTCACCACAGAGAAGTTTCTGAGAATGCTTCTGTGTAGTTTTTAGGTGAAGATATATCCTTTTCCAGCATAGGCGTCAAAGCGATCCAAATAAACACTTGCAGATTCTACAAAAGGAGTGTTTCCAAACTGCTCTATCAAGAGGAATGTTCAAGTCTGTGAGTAGAATGCACTCACCACAAAGAAGTTTCTGAGAATGCTTCTGTCTAGTTTTTATGTGAAGATATTTCCTTTTCCAGCATAGGCGTCAAAGCGCTCCAAATAAACACTTGCAGATTCTACTAAAGGAGTGTTTCCAAACTGCTCTATCAAAGGCAATGTTCAAGTCTGTGAGTTGAATGCACTCATCACAGAGAAGTTTCTGAGAATGCTTCTGTGTAGTTTTTAGGTGAAGATATTTCCTTTTCCAGCATAGGCGTCAAAGCGATCCAAATAAACATTTGCAGATTCTACAAAAGGAGTGTATCCAAACTGCTCTATCAGAGGGAATGTTCAAGTCTGTGAGTTGAATGCAGTAATCACACAGAAGTTTGTGAGAATGCTTCTGTCTAGTTTTTAGGTGAAGATATTTCTTTTCCCAGAATAGGCCCTAAAGCGCTCCAAATTTCCACTTGCAGATTCTACAAAAAGAGTGTTTCAAAACTGCTCTTTCAAAAGGAAGGCTCAAGTCTGTGAGTTGAATGCACTCATCACAAAGAAGTTTCTGAGAATGCTTCTGTGTAGTTGTTATGTGAAGATACTTCCTTTTCCAGCATAGGCTTCAAAGCGCTCGAAATAAACACTTGCAGATTCTACGACAGGAGTGTTTCTAAACTGTCCTATCAAAAGAAACGTTCAAGTCTGTGAGTTGAATGCACTCATCACAGAGAAGTTTCTGAGAATGCTTCTGTGTAGTTTTTAGGTGAAGATATTTCCTTTTCCAGCATAGGCGTCAAAGCGATCCAAATAAGCCCTTGCAGATTCTACAAAAGGAGTGTTTCCAAACTGCTCTATCAGAGGGAATGTTCAAGTCTGTGAGTTGAATGCAGTAATCACACAGAAGTTTGTGAGAATGCTTCTGTCTAGTTTTTAGGTGAAGATATTTCATTTCCCAGAATAGGCCTTAAAGCGCTCCAAATTTCCACTTGCAGATTCTACAAAAAGAGTGTTTCAAAACTACTCTTTCAAAAGGAAGGCTCAAGTCTGTGAGTTGAATGCACTCATCACAAAGAAGTGTCTGAGAATGCTTCTGTGTAGTTGTTATGTGAAGATACTTCCTTTTCCAGCATAGGCCCCAAAGCGCTCGAAATAAACACTTGCAGATTCTACGAAAGGAGTGTTTCAAAACTGTGCTATGAAAAGAAACGTTCAAGTCTGTGAGTTGAATGCACTCATCACAGAGAAGTTTCTGAGAATGCTTCTGTGTAGTTTTTAGGTGAAGATATATCCTTTTCCAGCATAGGCGTCAAAGCGATCCAAATAAACACTTGCAGATTCTACAAAAGGAGTGTTTCCAAACTGCTCTATCAAGAGGAATGTTCAAGTTTGTGAGTAGAATGCACTCACCACAAAGAAGTTTCTGAGAATGCTTCTGTCTAGTTTTTATGTGAAGATATTTCCTTTTCCAGCATAGGCGTCAAAGCGCTCCAAATAAACACTTGCAGATTCTACAAAAGGAGTGTTTCCAAACCGCTCTATCAGAGGGAATGTTCAAGTCTGTGAGTTGAATGCACTAGTCAGACAGAAGTTTGTCAGAATGCTTCTGTGTAGTTTTTAGGTGAAGATATTTCCTTTTCCAGCATAGGTCTCAAAGTGATCCAAATAAACACTTGCAGATTCTACAAAACGAGTGTTTCCAAACTGCTCTATCAGAGGGAATGTTCAAGTCTGTGAGTTGAATGCAGTAATCACACAGAAGTTTGTGAGAATGCTTCTGTCTAGTTTCAGGTGGAGATATTTCTTTTCCCAGCATAGGCCTCAAAGCCCTCCAAATATCCACTTGCAGACTCTACAAAAAGAGTGTTTCAAAACTGCTCTTTCAAAAGGATGGCTCAAGTCGGTGAGTTGAATGCACTCATCACAAAGAAGTTTCTGAGAATGCTTCTGTGTAGTTGTTATGTGAAGATACTTCCTTTTCCAGCACAGGCCTCAGTGCGCTCGAAATAAACACTTGCAGATCCTACGAAAGGAGTGTTTCAAAACTGTCCTATCAAAATAAACGTTCAAGTCTGTGAGTTGAATGCAGTCATCACACAGAAGTTTCTGAGAATGCTTCTGTGTAGTTTTTAGGTGAAGATATTTCATTTCCCAGCACAGGCCTCAGAGCGCTCCAAATATGCATTTGCAGATTCTACAAAAAGAGAGCTTGAAAACTCTTCCACCAAAAAGAGGCTTCAACTCTATGAGTAGAATGCACTCATCACAAAGAAGTTTCTAAGAATGCTTCTGTCCAGTTTTTATGTGAAGATATTTCCTTTTCCAGCATAGGCCTCAAAGCGCTCCAAATAAACACTTGCAGATTCTACGAAAGGAGTGTTTCAAAACTGTCCTATCAAAAGAAACGTTCAAGTCTGTGAGTTGAATGCACTCATCACAGAGAAGTTTCTGAGAATGCTTCTGTGTAGTTTTTAGGTGAAGATATTTCCTTTTCCAGCATAGGCGTCAAAGCGATCCAAATAAGCCCTTGCAGATTCTACAAAAGGAGTGTTTCCAAACTGCTCTATCAGAGGGAATGTTCAAGTCTGTGAGTTGAATGCAGTAATCACACAGAAATTTGTGAGAATGCTTCTGTCTAGTTTTTAGGAGAAGATATTTCATTTCCCAGAATAGGCCTGAAAGCGCTCCAAATTTCCACTTGCAGATTCTACAAAAAGAGTGTTTCAAAACTACCCTTTCAAAAGGAAGGCTCAAGTCTGTGAGTTGAATGCACTCATCACAAAGAAGTTTCTGAGAATGCTTCTGTGTAGTTGTTATGTGAAGATACTTCCTTTTCCAGCATAGGCCCCAAAGCGCTCGAAATAAACACTTGCAGATTCTACGAAAGGAGTGTTTCAAAACTGTCCTATGAAAAGAAACGTTCAAGTCTGTGAGTTGAATGCACTCATCACAGAGAAGTTTCTGAGAATGCTTCTGTGTAGTTTTTAGGTGAAGATATATCCTTTTCCAGCATAGGCGTCAAAGCGATCCAAATAAACACTTGCAGATTCTACAAAAGGAGTGTTTCCAAACTGCTCTATCAGAGGGAATGTTCAAGTCTGTGAGTTGAATGCACTAGTCAGACAGAAGTTTGTGAGAATGCTTCTGTGTAGTTTTTAGGTGAAGATATTTCCTTTTCCAGCATAGGTCTCAAAGTGATCCAAATAAACACTTGCAGATTCTACAAAAGGAGTGTTTCCAAACTGCTCTATCAGAGGGAATGTTCAAGTCTGTGAGTTGAATGCAGTAATCACACAGAAGTTTGTGAGAATGCTTCTGTCTAGTTTCAGGTGGAGATATTTCTTTTCCCAGCATAGGCCTCAAAGCCCTCCAAATATCCACTTGCAGACTCTACAAAAAGAGTGTTTCAAAACTGCTCTTTCAAAAGGATGGCTCAAGTCGGTGAGTTGAATGCACTCATCACAAAGAAGTTTCTGAGAATGCTTCTGTGTAGTTCTTATGTGAAGATACTTCCTTTTCCAGCACAGGCCTCAGTGCGCTCGAAATAAACACTTGCAGATCCTACGAAAGGAGTGTTTCAAAACTGTCCTATCAAAATAAACGTTCAAGTCTGTGAGTTGAATGCAGTCATCACACAGAAGTTTCTGAGAATGCTTCTGTGTAGTTTTTAGGTGAAGATATTTCATTTCCCAGCACAGGCCTCAGAGCGCTCCAAATATGCATTTCCAGATTCTACAAAAAGAGAGCTTGAAAACTCTTCCACCAAAAAGAGGCTTCAACTCTATGAGTAGAATGCACTCATCACAAAGAAGTTTCTGAGAATGCTTCTGTCTAGTTTTTATGTGAAGATATTTCCTTTTCCAGCATAGGCGTCAAAGCGCTCCAAATAAACACCTGCAGATTCTACTAAAGGAGTGTTTCCAAACTGCTCTATCAAAGGCAATGTTCAAGTCTGTGAGTTGAATGCACTCATCACAGAGAAGTTTCTGAGAATGCTTCTGTGTAGTTTTTAGGTGAAGATATTTCCTTTTCCAGCATAGGCGTCAAAGCGATCCAAATAAACACTTGCAGATTCTACAAAAGGAGTGTATCCAAACTGCTCTATCAGAGGGAATGTTCAAGTCTGTGAGTTGAATGCAGTCATCACACAGAAGTTTGTGAGAATGCTTCTGTCTAGTTTTTAGGTGAAGATATTTCTTTTCCCAGAATAGGCCCTAAAGCGCTCCAAATTTCCACTTGCAGATTCTACAAAAAGAGTGTTTCAAAACTGCTCTTTCAAAAGGAAGGCTCAAGTCTGTGAGTTGAATGCACTCATCACAAAGAAGTTTCTGAGAATGCTTCTGTGTAGTTGTTATGTGAAGATACTTCCTTTTCCAGCATAGGCCTCAAAGCGCTCGAAATAAACACTTGCAGATTCTACGAAAGGAGTGTTTCAAAACTGTCCTATCAAAAGAAACGTTCAAGTCTGTGAGTTGAATGCACTCATCACAGAGAAGTTTCTGAGAATGCTTCTGTGTAGTTTTTAGGTGAAGATATTTCCTTTTCCAGCATAGGCGTCAAAGCGATCCAAATAAGCCCTTGCAGATTCTACAAAAGGAGTGTTTCCAAACTGCTCTATCAGAGGGAATGTTCAAGTCTGTGAGTTGAATGCAGTAATCACACAGAAGTTTGTGAGAATGCTTCTGTCTAGTTTTTAGGTGAAGATATTTCATTTCCCAGAATAGGCCTGAAAGCGCTCCAAATTTCCACTTGCAGATTCTACAAAAAGAGTGTTTCAAAACTACTCTTTCAAAAGGAAGGCTCAAGTCTGTGAGTTGAATGCACTCATCACAAAGAAGTTTCTGAGAATGCTTCTGTGTAGTTGTTATGTGAAGATACTTCCTTTTCCAGCATAGGCCCCAAAGCGCTCGAAATAAACACTTGCAGATTCTACGAAAGGAGTGTTTCAAAACTGTCCTATGAAAAGAAACGTTCAAGTCTGTGAGTTGAATGCACTCATCACAGAGAAGTTTCTGAGAATGCTTCTGTGTAGTTTTTAGGTGAAGATGTATCCTTTTCCAGCATAGGCGTCAAAGCGATCCAAATAAACACTTGCAGATTCTACAAAAGGAGTGTTTCCAAACTGCTCTATCAAGAGGAATGTTCAAGTCTGTGAGTAGAATGCACTCACCACAAAGAAGTTTCTGAGAATGCTTCTGTCTAGTTTTTATGTGAAGATATTTCCTTTTCCAGCATAGGCGTCAAAGCGCTCCAAATAAACACTTGCAGATTCTACAAAAGGAGTGTTTCCAAACTGCTCTATCAAAGGCAATGTTCAAGTCTGTGAGTTGAATGCACTCATCACAGAGAAGTTTCTGAGAATGCTTCTGTGTAGTTTTTAGGTGAAGATATTTCCTTTTCCAGCATAGGTCTCAAAGTGATCCAAATAAACACTTGCAGATTCTACAAAAGGAGTGTTTCCAAACTGCTCTATCAGAGGGAATGTTCAAGTCTGTGAGTTGAATGCAGTAATCACACAGAAGTTTGTGAGAATGCTTCTGTCTAGTTTCAGGTGGAGATATTTCTTTTCCCAGCATAGGCCTCAAAGCCCTCCAAATATCCACTTGCAGACTCTACAAAAAGAGTGTTTCAAAACTGCTCTTTCAAAAGGATGGCTCAAGTCGGTGAGTTGAATGCACTCATCACAAAGAACTTTCTGAGAATGCTTCTGTGTAGTTGTTATGTGAAGATACTTCCTTTTCCAGCACAGGCCTCAGTGCGCTCGAAATAAACACTTGCACATCCTACGAAAGGAGTGTTTCAAAACTGTCCTATCAAAATAAACGTTCAAGTCTGTGAGTTGAATGCAGTCATCACACAGAAGTTTCTGAGAATGCTTCTGTGTAGTTTTTAGGTGAAGATATTTCATTTCCCAGCACAGGCCTCAGAGCGCTCCAAATATGCATTTGCAGATTCTACAAAAAGAGAGCTTGAAAACTCTTCCACCAAAAAGAGGCTTCCACTCTATGAGTAGAATGCACTCATCACAAAGAAGTTTCTGAGAATGCTTCTGTCTAGTTTTTATGTGAAGATATTTCCTTTTCCAGCATAGGCGTCAAAGCGCTCCAAATAAACACTTGCAGATTCTACTAAAGGAGTGTTTCCAAACTGCTCTATCAAAGGCAATGTTCAAGTCTGTGAGTTGAATGCACTCATCACAGAGAAGTTTCTGAGAATGCTTCTGTGTAGTTTTTAGGTGAAGATATTTCCTTTTCCAGCATAGGCGTCAAAGCGATCCAAATAAACACTTGCAGATTCTACAAAAGGAGTGTATCCAAACTGCTCTATCAGAGGGAATGTTCAAGTCTGTGAGTTGAATGCAGTCATCACACAGAAGTTTGTGAGAATGCTTCTGTCTAGTTTTTGGGTGAAGATATTTCTTTTCCCAGAATAGGCCCTAAAGCGCTCCAAATTTCCACTTGCAGATTCTACAAAAAGAGTGTTTCAAAACTGCTCTTTCAAAACGAAGGCTCAAGTCTGTGAGTTGAATGCACTCATTACAAAGAAGTTTCTGAGAATGCTTCTGTGTAGTTGTTATGTGAAGATACTTCCTTTTCCAGCATAGGCCTCAAAGCGCTCCAAATAAACAGTTGCAGATTCTACGAAAGGAGTGTTTCAAAACTGTCCTATCAAAAGAAACGTTCAAGTCTGTGAGTTGAATGCACTCATCACAGAGAAGTTTCTGAGAATGCTTCTGTGTAGTTTTTAGGTGAAGATATTTCCTTTTCCAGCATAGGCGTCAATGCGATCCAAATAAGCCCTTGCAGATTCTACAAAAGGAGTGTTTCCAAACTGCTCTAACAGAGGGAATGTTCAAGTCTGTGAGTTGAATGCAGTAATCACACAGAAGTTTGTGAGAATGCTTCTGTCTAGTTTTTAGGTGAAGATATTTCATTTCCCAGAATAGGCCTGAAAGCGCTCCAAATTTCCACTTGCAGATTCTACAAAAAGAGTGTTTCAAAACTACTCTTTCAAAAGGAAGGCTCAAGTCTGTGAGTTGAATGCACTCATCACAAAGTAGTTTCTGAGAATGCTTCTGTCTAGTTTTTATGTGAAGATACTTCCTTTTCCAGCATAGGCCCGAAAGCGCTGGAAATAAACACTTGCAGATTCTACGAAAGGAGTGTTTCAAAACTGTCCTATGAAAAGAAACGTTCAAGTCTTTGAGTTGAATGCACTCATCACAGAGAAGTTTCTGAGAATGCTTCTGTGTAGTTTTTAGGTGAAGATATATCCTTTTCCAGCATAGGCGTCAAAGCGATCCAAATAAACACTTGCAGATTCTACAAAAGGAGTGTTTCCAAACTGCTCTATCAAGAGGAATGTTCAAGTCTGTGAGTAGAATGCACTCACCACAAAGAAGTTTCTGAGAATGCTTCTGTCTAGTTTTTATGTGAAGATATTTCCTTTTCCAGCATAGGCGTCAAAGCGCTCCAAATAAACACTTGCAGATTCTACAAAAGGAGTGTTTCCAAACTGCTCTATCAGAGGGAATGTTCAAGTCTGTGAGTTGAATGCACTAGTCAGGCAGAAGTTTGTGAGAATGCTTCTGTGTAGTTTTTAGGTGAAGATATTTCCTTTTCCAGCATAGGTCTCAAAGTGATCCAAATAAACACTTGAAGATTCTACAAAACGAGTGTTTCCAAACTGCTCTATCAGAGGGAATGTTCAAGTCTGTGAGTTGAATGCAGTAATCACACAGAAGTTTGTGAGAATGCTTCTGTCTAGTTTCAGGTGGAGATATTTCTTTTCCCAGCATAGGCCTCAAAGCCCTCCAAATATCCACTTGCAGACTCTACAAAAAGAGTGTTTCAAAACTGCTCTTTCAAAAGGATGGCTCAAGTCGGTGAGTTGAATGCACTCATCTCAAAGAAGTTTCTGAGAATGCTTCTGTGTAGTTGTTATGTGAAGATACTTCCTTTTCCAGCACAGGCCTCAGTGCGCTCGAAATAAACACTTGCAGATCCTACGAAAGGAGTGTTTCAAAACTGTCCTATCAAAATAAACGTTCAAGTCTGTGAGTTGAATGCAGTCATCACACAGAAGTTTCTGAGAATGCTTCTGTGTAGTTTTTAGGTGAAGATATTTCATTTCCCAGCACAGGCCTCAGAGCGCTCCAAATATGCATTTGCAGATTCTACAAAAAGAGAGCTTGAAAACTCTTCCACCAAAAAGAGGCTTCAACTCTATGAGTAGAATGCACTCATCACAAAGAAGTTTCTGAGAATGCTTCTGTCTAGTTTTTATGTGAAGATATTTCCTTTTCCAGCATAGGCGTCAAAGCGCTCCAAATAAACACTTGCAGATTCTACTAAAGGAGTGTTTCCAAACTGCTCTGTCAAAGGCAATGTTCAAGTCTGTGAGTTGAATGCACTCATCACAGAGAAGTTTCTGAGAATGCTTCTGTGTAGTTTTTAGGTGAAGATATTTCCTTTTCCAGCATAGGCGTCAAAGCGATCCAAATAAACACTTGCAGATTCTACAAAAGGAGTGTATCCAAACTGCTCTATCAGAGGGAATGTTCAAGTCTGTGAGTTGAATGCAGTAATCACACAGAAGTTTGTGAGAATGCTTCTGTCTAGTTTTTAGGTGAAGATATTTCTTTTCCCAGAATAGGCCCTAAAGCGCTCCAAATTTCCACTTGCAGATTCTACAAAAAGAGTGTTTCAAAACTGCTCTTTCAAAAGGAAGGCTCAAGTCTGTGAGTTGAATGCACTCATCACAAAGAAGTTTCTGAGAATGCTTCTGTGTAGTTGTTATGTGAAGATAGTTCCTTTTCCAGCATAGGCCTCAAAGCGCTCGAAATAAACACTTGCAGATTCTACGAAAGGAGTGTTTCAAAACTGTCCTATCAAAAGAAACGTTCAAGTCTGTGAGTTGAATGCACTCATCACAGAGAAGTTTCTGAGAATGCTTCTGTGTAGTTTTTAGGTGAAGATATTTCCTTTTCCAGCATAGGTGTCAAAGCGATCCAAATAAACTCTTGCAGATTCTACAAAAGGAGTGTTTCCAAACTGCTCTATCAGAGGGAATGTTCAAGTGTGTGAGTTGAATGCAGTAATCACACAGAAGTTTGTGAGAATGCTTCTGTCTAGTTTTTAGGTGAAGATATTTCATTTCCCAGAATAGGCCTGAAAGCGCTCCAAATTTCCACTTGCAGATTCTACAAAAAGAGTGTTTCAAAACTACTCTTTCAAAAGGAAGGCTCAAGTCTGTGAGTTGAATGCACTCATCACAGAGAAGTTTCTGAGAATGCTTCTGTGTAGTTGTTATGTGAAGATACTTCCTTTTCCAGCATAGGCCCCAAAGCGCTCGAAATAAACACTTGCAGATTCTACGAAAGGAGTGTTTCAAAACTGTCCTATGAAAAGAAACGTTCAAGTCTGTGAGTTGAATGCACTCATCACAGAGAAGTTTCTGAGAATGCTTCTGTGTAGTTTTTAGGTGAAGATATTTCCTTTTCCAGCATAGGCGTCAAAGCGATCCAAATAAACACTTGCAGATGCTACAAAAGGAGTGTTTCCAAACTGCTCTATCAAGAGGAATGTTCAAGTCTGTGAGTAGAATGCACTCACCACAAAGAAGTTTCTGAGAATGCTTCTGTCTAGTTTTTATGTGAAGATATTTCCTTTTCCAGCATAGGCGTCAAAGCGCTCCAAATAAACACTTGCAGATTCTACAAAAGCAGTGTTTCCAAACTGCTCTATCAGAGGGAATGTTCAAGGCCGTGAGTTGAATGCACTAGTCAGACAGAAGTTTGTGAGAATGCTTCTGTGTAGGTTTTAGGTGAAGATATTTCCCTTTCCAGCATAGGTCTCAAAGTGATCCAAATAAACACTTGCAGATTCTACAAAAGGAGTGTTTCCAAACTGCTCTATCAGAGGGAATGTTCAAGTCTGTGAGTTGAATGCAGTAATCACACAGAAGTTTGTGAGAATGCTTCTGTCTAGTTTCAGGTGGAGATATTTCTTTTCCCAGCATAGGCCTCAAAGCCCTCCAAATATCCACTTGCAGACTCTACAAAAAGAGTGTTTCAAAACTGCTCTTTCAAAAGGATGGCTCAAGTCTGTGAGTTGAATGCACTCATCACAAAGAAGTTTCTGAGAATGCTTCTGTGTAGTTGTTATGTGAAGATACTTCCTTTTCCAGCACTGGCCTCAGTGCGCTCGAAATAAACACTTGCAGATCCTACGAAAGGAGTGTTTCAAAACTGTCCTATCAAAATAAACGTTCAAGTCTGTGAGTTGAATGCAGTCATCACACAGAAGTTTCTGAGAATGCTTCTGTGTAGTTTTTAGGTGAAGATATTTCATTTCCCAGCACAGGCCTCAGAGCGCTCCAAATATGCATTTGCAGATTCTACAAAAAGAGAGCTTGAAAACTCTTCCACCAAAAAGAGGCTTCAACTCTATGAGTAGAATGCACTCATCACAAAGAAGTTTCTGAGAATGCTTCTGTCTAGTTTTTATGTGAAGATATTTCCTTTTCCAGCATAGGCGTCAAAGCGCTCCAAATAAACACTTGCAGATTCTACTAAAGGAGTGTTTCCAAACTGCTCTATCAAAGGCAATGTTCAAGTCTGTGAGTTGAATGCACTCATCCAGAGAAGTTTCTGAGAATGCTTCTGTGTAGTTTTTAGTTGAAGATATTTCCTTTTCCAGCATAGGCGTCAAAGCGATCCAAATAAACACTTGCTACAAAAGGAGTGTATCCAAACTGCTCTATCAGAGGGTATGTTCAAGTCTGTGAGTTGAATGCAGTAATCACACAGAAGTTTGTGAGAATGCTTCTGTCTAGTTTTTAGGTGAAGATATTTCTTTTCCCAGAATAGGCCCTAAAGCGCTCCAAATTTCCACTTGCAGATTCTACAAAAAGAGTGTTTCAAAACTGCTCTTTCAAAAGGAAGGCTCAAGTCTGTGAGTTGAATGCACTCATCACAAAGAAGTTTCTGAGAATGCTTCCGTGTAGTTGTTATGTGAAGATACTTCCTTTTCCAGCATAGGCCTCAAAGCGCTCGAAATAAACACTTGCAGATTCTACGAAAGGAGTGTTTCAAAACTGTCCTATGAAAAGAAACGTTCAAGTCTGTGAGTTGAATGCACTCATCACAGAGAAGTTTCTGAGAATGCTTCTGTGTAGTTTTTAGGTGAAGATATATCCTTTTCCAGCATAGGCGTCAAAGCGATCCAAATAAACACTTGCAGATTCTACAAAAGGAGTGTTTCCAAACTGCTCTATCAAGAGGAATGTTCAAGTCTGTGAGTAGAATGCACTCACCACAAAGAAGTTTCTGAGAATGCTTCTGTCTAGTTTTTATGTGAAGATATTTCCTTTTCCAGCATAGGCGTCAAAGCGCTCCAAATAAACACTTGCAGATTCTACAAAAGGAGTGTTTCCAAACTGCTCTATCAGAGGGAATGTTCAAGTCTGTGAGTTGAATGCACTAGTCAGACAGAAGTTTGTGAGAATGCTTCTGTGTAGTTTTTAGGTGAAGATATTTCCTTTTCCAGCATAGGTCTCAAAGTGATCCAAATAAACACTTGCAGATTCTACAAAACGAGTGTTTCCAAACTGCTCTATCAGAGGGAATGTTCAAGTCTGTGAGTTGAATGCAGTAATCACACAGAAGTTTGTGAGAATGCTTCTGTCTAGTTTCAGGTGGAGATATTTCTTTTCCCAGCATAGGCCTCAAAGCCCTCCAAATATCCACTTGCAGACTCTACAAAAAGAGTGTTTCAAAACTGCTCTTTCAAAAGGATGGCTCAAGTCGGTGAGTTGAATGCACTCATCACAAAGAAGTTTCTGAGAATGCTTCTGTGTAGTTGTTATGTGAAGATACTTCCTTTTCCAGCACAGGCCTCAGTGCGCTCGAAATAAACACTTGCAGATCCTACGAAAGGAGTGTTTCAAAACTGTCCTATCAAAATAAACGTTCAAGTCTGTGAGTTGAATGCAGTCATCACACAGAAGTTTCTGAGAATGCTTCTGTGTAGTTTTTAGGTGAAGATATTTCATTTCCCAGCACAGGCCTCAGAGCGCTCCAAATATGCATTTGCAGATTCTACAAAAAGAGAGCTTGAAAACTCTTCCACCAAAAAGAGGCTTCAACTCTTTGAGTAGAATACACTCATCACAAAGAAGTTTCTGAGAATGCTTCTGTCTAGTTTTTATGTGAAGATATTTCCTTTTCCAGCATAGGCGTCAAAGCGCTCCAAATAAACACTTGCAGATTCTACTAAAGGAGTGTTTCCAAACTGCTCTATCAAAGGCAATGTTCAAGTCTGTGAGTTGAATGCACTCATCACAGAGAAGTTTCTGAGAATGCTTCTGTGTAGTTTTTAGGTGAAGATATTTCCTTTTCCAGCATAGGCGTCAAAGCGATCCAAATAAACACTTGCAGATTCTACAAAAGGAGTGTATCCAAACTGCTCTATCAGAGGGAATGTTCAAGTCTGTGAGTTGAATGCAGTCATCACACAGAAGTTTGTGAGAATGCTTCTGTCTAGTTTTTAGGTGAAGATATTTCTTTTCCCAGAATAGGCCCTAAAGCGCTCCAAATTTCCACTTGCAGATTCTACAAAAAGAGTGTTTCAAAACTGCTCTTTCAAAAGGAAGGCTCAAGTCTGTGAGTTGAATGCACTCATCACAAAGAAGTTTCTGAGAATGCTTCTGTGTAGTTGTTATGTGAACATACTTCCTTTTCCAGCATAGGCCTCAAAGCGCTCGAAATAAACACTTGCAGATTCTACGAAAGGAGTGTTTCAAAACTGTCCTATCAAAAGAAACGTTCAAGTCTGTGAGTTGAATGCACTCATCACAGAGAAGTTTCTGAGAATGCTTCTGTGTAGTTTTTAGGTGAAGATATTTCCTTTTCCAGCATAGGCGTCAAAGCGATCCAAATAAGCCCTTGCAGATTCTACAAAAGGAGTGTTTCCAAACTGCTCTATCAGAGGGAATGTTCAAGTCTGTGAGTTGAATGCAGTAATCACACAGAAGTTTGTGAGAATGCTTCTGTCTAGTTTTTAGGTGAAGATATTTCATTTCCCAGAATAGGCCTGAAAGCGCTCCAAATTTCCACTTGCAGATTCTACAAAAAGAGTGTTTCAAAACTACTCTTTCAAAAGGAAGGCTCAAGTCTGTGAGTTGAATGCACTCATCACAAAGTAGTTTCTGAGAATGCTTCTGTGTAGTTGTTATGTGAAGATACTTCCTTTTCCAGCATAGGCCCGAAAGCGCTGGAAATAAACACTTGGAGATTCTACGAAAGGAGTGTTTCAAAACTGTCCTATGAAAAGAAACGTTCAAGTCTTTGAGTTGAATGCACTCATCACAGAGAAGTTTCTGAGAATGCTTCTGTGTAGTTTTTAGGTGAAGATATATCCTTTTCCAGCATAGGCCTCAAAGCGATCCAAATAAACACTTGCAGATTCTACAAAAGGAGTGTTTCCAAACTGCTCTATCAAGAGGAATGTTCAAGTCTGTGAGTAGAATGCACTCACCACAAAGAAGTTTCTGAGAATGCTTCTGTCTAGTTTTTATGTGAAGATATTTCCTTTTCCAGCATAGGCGTCAAAGCGCTCCAAATAAACACTTGCAGATTCTACAAAATCAGTGTTTCCAAACTGCTCTATCAGAGGGAATGTTCAAGGCCGTGAGTTGAATGCACTAGTCAGACAGAAGTTTGTGAGAATGCTTCTGTGTAGGTTTTAGGTGAAGATATTTCCTTTTCCAGCATAGGTCTCAAAGTGATCCAAATAAACACTTGCAGATTCTACAAAAGGAGTGTTTCCAAACTGCTCTATCAGAGGGAATGTTCAAGTCTGTGAGTTGAATGCAGTAATCACACAGAAGTTTGTGAGAATGCTTCTGTCTAGTTTCAGGTGGAGATATTTCTTTTCCCAGCATAGGCCTCAAAGCCCTCCAAATATCCACTTGCAGACTCTACAAAAAGAGTGTTTCAAAACTGCTCTTTCAAAAGGATGGCTCAAGTCTGTGAGTTGAATGCACTCATCACAAAGAAGTTTCTGAGAATGCTTCTGTGTAGTTGTTATGTGAAGATACTTCCTTTTCCAGCACTGGCCTCAGTGCGCTCGAAATAAACACTTGCAGATCCTACGAAAGGAGTGTTTCAAAACTGTCCTATCAAAATAAACGTTCAAGTCTGTGAGTTGAATGCAGTCATCACACAGAAGTTTCTGAGAATGCTTCTGTGTAGTTTTTAGGTGAAGATATTTCATTTCCCAGCACAGGCCTCCGAGCGCTCCAAATATGCATTTGCAGATTCTACAAAAAGAGAGCTTGAAAACTCTTCCACCAAAAAGAGGCTTCAACTCTATGAGTAGAATGCACTCATCACAAAGAAGTTTCTGAGAATGCTTCTGTCTAGTTTTTATGTGAAGATATTTCCTTTTCCAGCATAGGCGTCAAAGCGCTCCAAATAAACACTTGCAGATTCTACTAAAGGAGTGTTTCCAAACTGCTCTATCAAAGGCAATGTTCAAGTCTGTGAGTTGAATGCACTCATCCAGAGAAGTTTCTGAGAATGCTTCTGTGTAGTTTTTAGGTGAAGATATTTCCTTTTCCAGCATAGGCGTCAAAGCGATCCAAATAAACACTTGCTACAAAAGGAGTGTATCCAAACTGCTCTATCAGAGGGAATGTTCAAGTCTGTAAGTTGAATGCAGTAATCACACAGAAGTTTGTGAGAATGCTTCTGTCTAGTTTTTAGGTGAAGATATTTCTTTTCCCAGAATAGGCCCTAAAGCGCTCCAAAATTTCCAATTGCAGATTCTACAAAAAGAGTGTTTCAAAACTGCTCTTTCAAAAGGAAGGCTCAAGTCTGTGAGTTGAATGCACTCATCACAAAGAAGTTTCTGAGAATGCTTCTGTGTAGTTGTTATGTGAAGATACTTCCTTTTCCAGCATAGGCCTCAAAGCGCTCGAAATAAACACTTGCAGATTCTACGAAAGGAGTGTTTCAAAACTGTCCTATGAAAAGAAACGTTCAAGTCTGTGAGTTGAATGCACTCATCACAGAGAAGTTTCTGAGAATGCTTCTGTGTAGTTTTTAGGTGAAGATATTTCCTTTTCCAGCATAGGCGTCAAAGCGATCCAAATAAGCCCTTGCAGATTCTACAAAAGGAGTGTTTCCAAACTGCTCTATCAGAGGGAATGTTCAAGTCTGTGAGTTGAATGCAGTAATCACACAGAAGTTTGTGAGAATGCTTCTGTCTAGTTTTTAGGTGAAGATATTTCATTTCCCAGAATAGGCCTGAAAGCGCTCCAAATTTCCACTTGCAGATTCTACAAAAAGAGTGTTTCAAAACTACTCTTTCAAAAGGAAGGCTCAAGTCTGTGAGTTGAATGCACTCATCACAAAGAAGTTTCTGAGAATGCTTCTGTGTAGTTGTTATGTGAAGATACTTCCTTTTCCAGCATAGGCCCCAAAGCGCTCGAAATAAACACTTGCAGATTCTACGAAAGGAGTGTTTCAAAACTGTCCTATGAAAAGAAACGTTCAAGTCTGTGAGTTGAATGCACTCATCACAGAGAAGTTTCTGAGAATGCTTCTGTGTAGTTTTTAGGTGAAGATATATCCTTTTCCAGCATAGGCGTCAAAGCGATCCAAATAAACACTTGCAGATTCTACAAAAGGAGTGTTTCCAAACTGCTCTATCAAGAGGAATGTTCAAGTCTGTGAGTAGAATGCACTCACCACAAAGAAGTTTCTGAGAATGCTTCTGTCTAGTTTTTATGTGAAGATATTTCCTTTTCCAGCATAGGCGTCAAAGCGCTCCAAATAAACACTTGCAGATTCTACAAAAGGAGTGTTTCCAAACTGCTCTATCAGAGGGAATGTTCAAGTCTGTGAGTTGAATGCACTAGTCAGACAGAAGTTTGTGAGAATGCTTCTGTGTAGTTTTTAGGTGAAGATATTTCCTTTTCCAGCATAGGTCTCAAAGTGATCCAAATAAACACTTGCAGATTCTACAAAAGGAGTGTTTCCAAACTGCTCTATCAGAGTGAATGTTCAAGTCTGTGAGTTGAATGCAGTAATCACACAGAAGTTTGTGAGAATGCTTCTGTCTAGTTTCAGGTGGAGATATTTCTTTTCCCAGCATAGGCCTCAAAGCCCTCCAAATATCCACTTGCAGACTCTACAAAAAGAGTGTTTCAAAACTGCTCTTTCAAAAGGATGGCTCAAGTCGGTGAGTTGAATGCACACATCACAAAGAAGTTTCTGAGAATGCTTCTGTGTAGTTGTTATGTGAAGATACTTCCTTTTCCAGCACAGGCCTCAGTGCGCTCGAAATAAACACTTGCAGATCCTACGAAAGGAGTGTTTCAAAACTGTCCTATCAAAATAAACGTTCAAGTCTGTGAGTTGAATGCAGTCATCACACAGAAGTTTCTGAGAATGCTTCTGTGTAGTTTTTAGGTGAAGATATTTCATTTCCCAGCACAGGCCTCAGAGCGCTCCAAATATGCATTTGCAGATTCTACAAAAAGAGAGCTTGAAACTCTTCCACCAAAAAGAGGCTTCAACTCTATGAGTAGAATGCACTCATCACAAAGAAGTTTCTGAGAATGCTTCTGTCTAGTTTTTATGTGAAGACATTTCCTTTTCCAGCATAGGCATCAAAGCGCTCCAAATAAACACTTGCAGATTCTACTAAAGGAGTGTTTCCAAACTGCTCTATCAAAGGCAATGTTCAAGTCTGTGAGTTGAATGCACTCATCACAGAGAAGTTTCTGAGAATGCTTCTGTGTAGTTTTTAGGTGAAGATATTTCCTTTTCCAGCATAGGCGTCAAAGCGATCCAAATAAACAATTGCAGATTCTACAAAAGGAGTGTATCCAAACTGCTCTATCAGAGGGAATGTTCAAGTCTGTGAGTTGAATGCAGTAATCACACAGAAGTTTGTGAGAATGCTTCTGTCTAGTTTTTAGGTGAAGATATTTCTTTTCCCAAAATAGGCCCTAAAGCGCTCCAAATTTCCACTTGCAGATTCTACAAAAAGAGTGTTTCAAAACTGCTCTTTCAAAAGGAAGGCTCAAGTCTGTGAGGTGAATGCACTCATCACAAAGAAGTTTCTGAGAATGCTTCTGTCTAGTTTTTATGTGAAGATATTTCCTTTTCCAGCATAGGCGTCAAAGCGCTCCAAATAAACACTTACAGATTCTACTAAAGGAGTGTTTTCAAACTGCTCTATCAAAGGCAATTTTCAAGTCTGTGAGTTGAATGCTCTCATCACAAAGAAGTTTCTGAGAATGCTTCTGTCTAGTTTTTATGTGAAGATATTTCCTTTTCCAGCATAGGCGTCAAAGCGCTCCAAATAAACACTTCAGATTCTACTAAAGGAGTGTTTCCAAACTGCTCTATCAAAGGCAATGTTCAAGTCTGTGAGTTGAATGCACTCATCACAGAGAAGTTTCTGAGAATGCGTCTGTGTAGTTTTTAGGTGAAGATATTTCCTTTTCCAGCCTAGGCATCAAAGCGATCCAAATAAACACTTGCAGATTCTACAAAAGGAGTGTATCCAAACTGCTCTATCAGAGGGAATGTTCAAGTCTGTGAGTTGAATGCAGTCATCACACAGAAGTTTGTGAGAATGCTTCTGTCTAGTTTTTAGGTGAAGATATTTCTTTTCCCAGAATAGGCCCTAAAGCGCTCCAAATTTCCACTTGCAGATTCTACAAAAAGAGTGTTTCAAAACTGCTCTTTCAAAAGGAAGGCTCAAGTCTGTGAGTTGAATGCACTCATCACAAAGAAGTTTCTGAGAATGCTTCTGTGTAGTTGTTATGTGAACATACTTCCTTTTCCAGCATAGGCCTCAAAGCGCTCGAAATAAACACTTGCAGATTCTACGAAAGGAGTGTTTCAAAACTGTCCTATCAAAAGAAACGTTCAAGTCTGTGAGTTGAATGCACTCATCACAGAGAAGTTTCTGAGAATGCTTCTGTGTAGTTTTTAGGTGAAGATATTTCCTTTTCCAGCATAGGCGTCAAAGCGATCCAAATAAGCCCTTGCAGATTCTACAAAAGGAGTGTTTCCAAACTGCTCTATCAGAGGGAATGTTCAAGTCTGTGAGTTGAATGCAGTAATCACACAGAAGTTTGTGAGAATGCTTCTGTCTAGTTTTTAGGTGAAGATATTTCATTTCCCAGAATAGGCCTGAAAGCGCTCCAAATTTCCACTTGCAGATTCTACAAAAAGAGTGTTTCAAAACTACTCTTTCAAAAGGAAGGCTCAAGTCTGTGAGTTGAATGCACTCATCACAAAGAAGTTTCTGAGAATGCTTCTGTGTAGTTGTTATGTGAAGATACTTCCTTTTCCAGCATAGGCCCCAAAGCGCTCGAAATAAACACTTGCAGATTCTACGAAAGGAGTGTTTCAAAACTGTCCTATGAAAAGAAACGTTCAAGTCTGTGAGTTGAATGCACTCACCACAGAGAAGTTTCTGAGAATGCTTCTGTGTAGTTTTTAGGTGAAGATATATCCTTTTCCAGCATAGGCGTCAAAGCGATCCAAATAAACACTTGCAGATTCTACAAAAGGAGTGTTTCCAAACTGCTCTATCAAGAGGAATGTTCAAGTCTGTGAGTAGAATGCACTCACCACAAAGAAGTTTCTGAGAATGCTTCTGTCTAGTTTTTATGTGAAGATATTTCCTTTTCCAGCATAGGCGTCAAGGCGCTCCAAATAAACACATGCAGATTCTACAAAAGGAGTGTTTCCAAACTGCTCTATCAGAGGGAATGTTCAAGTCTGTGAGTTGAATGCACTAGTCACACAGAAGTTTGTGAGAATGCTTCTGTGTAGTTTTTAGGTGAAGATATTTCCTTTTCCAGCATAGGTCTCAAAGTGATCCAAATAAACACTTGCAGATTCTACAAAAGGAGTGTTTCCAAACTGCTCTATCAGAGGGAATGTTCAAGTCTGTGAGTTGAATGCAGTAATCACACAGAAGTTTGTGAGAATGCTTCTGTCTAGTTTCAGGTGGAGATATTTCTTTTCCCAGCATAGGCCTCAAAGCCCTCCAAATATCCACTTGCAGACTCTACAAAAAGAGTGTTTCAAAACTGCTCTTTCAAAAGGATGGCTCAAGTCGGTGAGTTGAATGCACTCATCACAAAGAAGTTTCTGAGAATGCTTCTGTGTAGTTGTTATGTGAAGATACTTCCTTTTCCAGCACAGGCCTCAGTGCGCTCGAAATAAACACTTGCAGATCCTACGAAAGGAGTGTTTCAAAACTGTCCTATCAAACTAAACGTTCAAGTCTGTGAGTTGAATGCAGTCATCACACAGAAGTTTCTGAGAATGCTTCTGTGTAGTTTTTAGGTGAAGATATTTCATTTCCCAGCACAGGCCTCAGAGCGCTCCAAATATGCATTTGCAGATTCTACAAAAAGAGAGCTTGAAAACTCTTCCACCAAAAAGAGGCTTCAACTCTATGAGTAGAATGCACTCATCACAAAGAAGTTTCTGAGAATGCTTCTGTCTAGTTTTTATGTGAAGATATTTCCTTTTCCAGCATAGGCGTCAAAGCGCTCCAAATAAACACTTGCAGATTCTACTAAAGGAGTGTTTCCAAACTGCTCTATCAAAGGCAATGTTCAAGTCTGTGAGTTGAATGCACTCATCACAGAGAAGTTTCTGAGAATGCTTCTGTGTAGTTTTTAGGTGAAGATATTTCCTTTTCCAGCATAGGCGTCAAAGCGATCCAAATAAACATTTGCAGATTCTACAAAAGGAGTGTATCCAAACTGCTCTATCAGACGGAATGTTCAAGTCTGTGAGTTGAATGCAGTAATCACACAGAAGTTTGTGAGAATGCTTCTGTCTAGTTTTTAGGTGAAGATATTTCTTTTTCCAGAATAGGCCCTAAAGCGCTCCAAATTTCCACTTGCAGATTCTACAAAAAGAGTGTTTCAAAACTGCTCTTTCAAAAGGAAGGCTCAAGTCTGTGAGTTGAATGCACTCATCACAAAGAAGTTTCTGAGAATGCTTCTGTGTAGTTGTTATGTGAAGATACTTCCTTTTCCAGCACTGGCCTCAGTGCGCTCGAAATAAACACTTGCAGATCCTACGAAAGGAGTGTTTCAAAACTGTCCTATCAAAATAAACGTTCAAGTCTGTGAGTTGAATGCAGTCATCACACAGAAGTTTCTGAGAATGCTTCTGTGTAGTTTTTAGGTGAAGATATTTCATTTCCCAGCACAGGCCTCCGAGCGCTCCAAATATGCATTTGCAGATTCTACAAAAAGAGAGCTTGAAAACTCTTCCACCAAAAAGAGGCTTCAACTCTATGAGTAGAATGCACTCATCACAAAGAAGTTTCTGAGAATGCTTCTGTCTAGTTTTTATGTGAAGATATTTCCTTTTCCAGCATAGGCGTCAAAGCGCTCCAAATAAACACTTGCAGATTCTACTAAAGGAGTGTTTCCAAACTGCTCTATCAAAGGCAATGTTCAAGTCTGTGAGTTGAATGCACTCATCCAGAGAAGTTTCTGAGAATGCTTCTGTGTAGTTTTTAGGTGAAGATATTTCCTTTTCCAGCATAGGCGTCAAAGCGATCCAAATAAACACTTGCTACAAAAGGAGTGTATCCAAACTGCTCTATCAGAGGGAATGTTCAAGTCTGTAAGTTGAATGCAGTAATCACACAGAAGTTTGTGAGAATGCTTCTGTCTAGTTTTTAGGTGAAGATATTTCTTTTCCCAGAATAGGCCCTAAAGCGCTCCAAAATTTCCACTTGCAGATTCTACAAAAAGAGTGTTTCAAAACTGCTCTTTCAAAAGGAAGGCTCAAGTCTGTGAGTTGAATGCACTCATCACAAAGAAGTTTCTGAGAATGCTTCTGTGTAGTTGTTATGTGAAGATACTTCCTTTTCCAGCATAGGCCTCAAAGCGCTCGAAATAAACACTTGCAGATTCTACGAAAGGAGTGTTTCAAAACTGTCCTATGAAAAGAAACGTTCAAGTCTGTGAGTTGAATGCACTCATCACAGAGAAGTTTCTGAGAATGCTTCTGTGTAGTTTTTAGGTGAAGATATTTCCTTTTCCAGCATAGGCGTCAAAGCGATCCAAATAAGCCCTTGCAGATTCTACAAAAGGAGTGTTTCCAAACTGCTCTATCAGAGGGAATGTTCAAGTCTGTGAGTTGAATGCAGTAATCACACAGAAGTTTGTGAGAATGCTTCTGTCTAGTTTTTAGGTGAAGATATTTCATTTCCCAGAATAGGCCTGAAAGCGCTCCAAATTTCCACTTGCAGATTCTACAAAAAGAGTGTTTCAAAACTACTCTTTCAAAAGGAAGGCTCAAGTCTGTGAGTTGAATGCACTCATCACAAAGAAGTTTCTGAGAATGCTTCTGTGTAGTTGTTATGTGAAGATACTTCCTTTTCCAGCATAGGCCCCAAAGCGCTCGAAATAAACACTTGCAGATTCTACGAAAGGAGTGTTTCAAAACTGTCCTATGAAAAGAAACGTTCAAGTCTGTGAGTTGAATGCACTCATCACAGAGAAGTTTCTGAGAATGCTTCTGTGTAGTTTTTAGGTGAAGATATATCCTTTTCCAGCATAGGCGTCAAAGCGATCCAAATAAACACTTGCAGATTCTACAAAAGGAGTGTTTCCAAACTGCTCTATCAAGAGGAATGTTCAAGTCTGTGAGTAGAATGCACTCACCACAAAGAAGTTTCTGAGAATGCTTCTGTCTAGTTTTTATGTGAAGATATTTCCTTTTCCAGCATAGGCGTCAAAGCGCTCCAAATAAACACTTGCAGATTCTACAAAAGGAGTGTTTCCAAACTGCTCTATCAGAGGGAATGTTCAAGTCTGTGAGTTGAATGCACTAGTCAGACAGAAGTTTGTGAGAATGCTTCTGTGTAGTTTTTAGGTGAAGATATTTCCTTTTCCAGCATAGGTCTCAAAGTGATCCAAATAAACACTTGCAGATTCTACAAAAGGAGTGTTTCCAAACTGCTCTATCAGAGTGAATGTTCAAGTCTGTGAGTTGAATGCAGTAATCACACAGAAGTTTGTGAGAATGCTTCTGTCTAGTTTCAGGTGGAGATATTTCTTTTCCCAGCATAGGCCTCAAAGCCCTCCAAATATCCACTTGCAGACTCTACAAAAAGAGTGTTTCAAAACTGCTCTTTCAAAAGGATGGCTCAAGTCGGTGAGTTGAATGCACACATCACAAAGAAGTTTCTGAGAATGCTTCTGTGTAGTTGTTATGTGAAGATACTTCCTTTTCCAGCACAGGCCTCAGTGCGCTCGAAATAAACACTTGCAGATCCTACGAAAGGAGTGTTTCAAAACTGTCCTATCAAAATAAACGTTCAAGTCTGTGAGTTGAATGCAGTCATCACACAGAAGTTTCTGAGAATGCTTCTGTGTAGTTTTTAGGTGAAGATATTTCATTTCCCAGCACAGGCCTCAGAGCGCTCCAAATATGCATTTGCAGATTCTACAAAAAGAGAGCTTGAAACTCTTCCACCAAAAAGAGGCTTCAACTCTATGAGTAGAATGCACTCATCACAAAGAAGTTTCTGAGAATGCTTCTGTCTAGTTTTTATGTGAAGACATTTCCTTTTCCAGCATAGGCATCAAAGCGCTCCAAATAAACACTTGCAGATTCTACTAAAGGAGTGTTTCCAAACTGCTCTATCAAAGGCAATGTTCAAGTCTGTGAGTTGAATGCACTCATCACAGAGAAGTTTCTGAGAATGCTTCTGTGTAGTTTTTAGGTGAAGATATTTCCTTTTCCAGCATAGGCGTCAAAGCGATCCAAATAAACAATTGCAGATTCTACAAAAGGAGTGTATCCAAACTGCTCTATCAGAGGGAATGTTCAAGTCTGTGAGTTGAATGCAGTAATCACACAGAAGTTTGTGAGAATGCTTCTGTCTAGTTTTTAGGTGAAGATATTTCTTTTCCCAAAATAGGCCCTAAAGCGCTCCAAATTTCCACTTGCAGATTCTACAAAAAGAGTGTTTCAAAACTGCTCTTTCAAAAGGAAGGCTCAAGTCTGTGAGGTGAATGCACTCATCACAAAGAAGTTTCTGAGAATGCTTCTGTCTAGTTTTTATGTGAAGATATTTCCTTTTCCAGCATAGGCGTCAAAGCGCTCCAAATAAACACTTACAGATTCTACTAAAGGAGTGTTTTCAAACTGCTCTATCAAAGGCAATTTTCAAGTCTGTGAGTTGAATGCTCTCATCACAAAGAAGTTTCTGAGAATGCTTCTGTCTAGTTTTTATGTGAAGATATTTCCTTTTCCAGCATAGGCGTCAAAGCGCTCCAAATAAACACTTCAGATTCTACTAAAGGAGTGTTTCCAAACTGCTCTATCAAAGGCAATGTTCAAGTCTGTGAGTTGAATGCACTCATCACAGAGAAGTTTCTGAGAATGCGTCTGTGTAGTTTTTAGGTGAAGATATTTCCTTTTCCAGCCTAGGCATCAAAGCGATCCAAATAAACACTTGCAGATTCTACAAAAGGAGTGTATCCAAACTGCTCTATCAGAGGGAATGTTCAAGTCTGTGAGTTGAATGCAGTCATCACACAGAAGTTTGTGAGAATGCTTCTGTCTAGTTTTTAGGTGAAGATATTTCTTTTCCCAGAATAGGCCCTAAAGCGCTCCAAATTTCCACTTGCAGATTCTACAAAAAGAGTGTTTCAAAACTGCTCTTTCAAAAGGAAGGCTCAAGTCTGTGAGTTGAATGCACTCATCACAAAGAAGTTTCTGAGAATGCTTCTGTGTAGTTGTTATGTGAACATACTTCCTTTTCCAGCATAGGCCTCAAAGCGCTCGAAATAAACACTTGCAGATACTACGAAAGGAGTGTTTCAAAACTGTCCTATCAAAAGAAACGTTCAAGTCTGTGAGTTGAATGCACTCATCACAGAGAAGTTTCTGAGAATGCTTCTGTGTAGTTTTTAGGTGAAGATATTTCCTTTTCCAGCATAGGCGTCAAAGCGATCCAAATAAGCCCTTGCAGATTCTACAAAAGGAGTGTTTCCAAACTGCTCTATCAGAGGGAATGTTCAAGTCTGTGAGTTGAATGCAGTAATCACACAGAAGTTTGTGAGAATGCTTCTGTCTAGTTTTTAGGTGAAGATATTTCATTTCCCAGAATAGGCCTGAAAGCGCTCCAAATTTCCACTTGCAGATTCTACAAAAAGAGTGTTTCAAAACTACTCTTTCAAAAGGAAGGCTCAAGTCTGTGAGTTGAATGCACTCATCACAAAGAAGTTTCTGAGAATGCTTCTGTGTAGTTGTTATGTGAAGATACTTCCTTTTCCAGCATAGGCCCCAAAGCGCTCGAAATAAACACTTGCAGATTCTACGAAAGGAGTGTTTCAAAACTGTCCTATGAAAAGAAACGTTCAAGTCTGTGAGTTGAATGCACTCACCACAGAGAAGTTTCTGAGAATGCTTCTGTGTAGTTTTTAGGTGAAGATATATCCTTTTCCAGCATAGGCGTCAAAGCGATCCAAATAAACACTTGCAGATTCTACAAAAGGAGTGTTTCCAAACTGCTCTATCAAGAGGAATGTTCAAGTCTGTGAGTAGAATGCACTCACCACAAAGAAGTTTCTGAGAATGCTTCTGTCTAGTTTTTATGTGAAGATATTTCCTTTTCCAGCATAGGCGTCAAGGCGCTCCAAATAAACACATGCAGATTCTACAAAAGGAGTGTTTCCAAACTGCTCTATCAGAGGGAATGTTCAAGTCTGTGAGTTGAATGCACTAGTCACACAGAAGTTTGTGAGAATGCTTCTGTGTAGTTTTTAGGTGAAGATATTTCCTTTTCCAGCATAGGTCTCAAAGTGATCCAAATAAACACTTGCAGATTCTACAAAAGGAGTGTTTCCAAACTGCTCTATCAGAGGGAATGTTCAAGTCTGTGAGTTGAATGCAGTAATCACACAGAAGTTTGTGAGAATGCTTCTGTCTAGTTTCAGGTGGAGATATTTCTTTTCCCAGCATAGGCCTCAAAGCCCTCCAAATATCCACTTGCAGACTCTACAAAAAGAGTGTTTCAAAACTGCTCTTTCAAAAGGATGGCTCAAGTCGGTGAGTTGAATGCACTCATCACAAAGAAGTTTCTGAGAATGCTTCTGTGTAGTTGTTATGTGAAGATACTTCCTTTTCCAGCACAGGCCTCAGTGCGCTCGAAATAAACACTTGCAGATCCTACGAAAGGAGTGTTTCAAAACTGTCCTATCAAAATAAACGTTCAAGTCTGTGAGTTGAATGCAGTCATCACACAGAAGTTTCTGAGAATGCTTCTGTGTAGTTTTTAGGTGAAGATATTTCATTTCCCAGCACAGGCCTCAGAGCGCTCCAAATATGCATTTGCAGATTCTACAAAAAGAGAGCTTGAAAACTCTTCCACCAAAAAGAGGCTTCAACTCTATGAGTAGAATGCACTCATCACAAAGAAGTTTCTGAGAATGCTTCTGTCTAGTTTTTATGTGAAGATATTTCCTTTTCCAGCATAGGCGTCAAAGCGCTCCAAATAAACACTTGCAGATTCTACTAAAGGAGTGTTTCCAAACTGCTCTATCAAAGGCAATGTTCAAGTCTGTGAGTTGAATGCACTCATCACAGAGAAGTTTCTGAGAATGCTTCTGTGTAGTTTTTAGGTGAAGATATTTCCTTTTCCAGCATAGGCGTCAAAGCGATCCAAATAAACATTTGCAGATTCTACAAAAGGAGTGTATCCAAACTGCTCTATCAGACGGAATGTTCAAGTCTGTGAGTTGAATGCAGTAATCACACAGAAGTTTGTGAGAATGCTTCTGTCTAGTTTTTAGGTGAAGATATTTCTTTTTCCAGAATAGGCCCTAAAGCGCTCCAAATTTCCACTTGCAGATTCTACAAAAAGAGTGTTTCAAAACTGCTCTTTCAAAAGGAAGGCTCAAGTCTGTGAGTTGAATACACTCATAACAAAGAAGTTTCTGAGAATGCTTCTGTGTAGTTTTTAGGTGAAGATATTTCCTTTTCCAGCATAGGCGTCAAAGCGATCCAAATAAACACTTGCAGATTCTACAAAAGGAGTCTATCCAAACTGCTCTATCAGAGGGAATGTTCAAGTCTGTGAGTTGAATCCAGTAATCACACAGAAGTTTGTGAGAATGCTTCTGTCTAGTTTTTAGGTGAAGATATTTCTTTTCCCAGACTAGGCCCTAAAGCGCTCCAAATTTCCACTTGCAGATTCTACAAAAAGAGTGTTTCAAAACTGCTCTTTCAAAAGGAAGGCTCAAGTCTGTGAGTTGAATCCACTCATCACAAAGAAGTTTCTGAGAATGCTTCTGTGTAGTTGTTATGTGAAGATACTTCCTTTTCCAGCATAGGCCTCAAAGCGCTCGAAATAAACACTTGCAGATTCTACGAAAGGAGTGTTTCAAAACTGTCCTATCAAAAGAAACGTTCAAGTCTGTGAGTTGAATGCACTCATCACAGAGAAGTTTCTGAGAATGCTTCTGTGTAGTTTTTAGGTGAAGATATTTCCTTTTCCAGCATAGGCGTCAAAGCGATCCAAATAAGCCCTTGCAGATTCTACAAAAGGAGTGTTTCCAAACTGCTCTATCAGAGGGAATGTTCAAGTCTGTGAGTTGAATGCAGTAATCACACAGAAGTTTGTGAGAATGCTTCTGTCTAGTTTTTAGGTGAAGATATTTCATTTCCCAGAATAGGCCTGAAAGCGCTCCAAATTTCCACTTGCAGATTCTACAAAAAGAGTGTTTCAAAACTACTCTTTCAAAAGGAAGGCTCAAGTCTGTGAGTTGAATGCACTCATCACAAAGAAGTTTCTGAGAATGCTTCTGTGTAGTTGTTATGTGAAGATACTTCCTTTTCCAGCATAGGCCCCAAAGCGCTCGAAATAAACACTTGCAGATTCTACGAAAGGAGTGTTTCAAAACTGTCCTATGAAAAGAAACGTTCAAGTCTGTGAGTTGAATGCACTCATCACAGAGAAGTTTCTGAGAATGCTTCTGTGTAGTTTTTAGGTGAAGATATATCCTTTTCCAGCATAGGCGTCAAAGCGATCCAAATAAACACTTGCAGATTCTACAAAAGGAGTGTTTCCAAACTGCTCTATCAAGAGGAATGTTCAAGTCTGTGAGTAGAATGCACTCACCACAAAGAAGTTTCTGAGAATGCTTCTGTCTAGTTTTTATGTGAAGATATTTCCTTTTCCAGCATAGGCGTCAAAGCGCTCCAAATAAACACTTGCAGATTCTACAAAAGGAGTGTTTCCAAACTGCTCTATCAGAGGGAATGTTCAAGTCTGTGAGTTGAATGCACTAGTCAGACAGAAGTTTGTGAGAATGCTTCTGTGTAGTTTTTAGGTGAAGATATTTCCTTTTCCAGCATAGGTCTCAAAGTGATCCAAATAAACACTTGCAGATTCTACAAAAGGAGTGTTTCCAAACTGCTCTATCAGAGTGAATATTCAAGTCTGTGAGTTGAATGCAGTAATCACACAGAAGTTTGTGAGAATGCTTCTGTCTAGTTTCAGGTGGAGATATTTCTTTTCCCAGCATAGGCCTCAAAGCCCTCCAAATATCCACTTGCAGACTCTACAAAAAGAGTGTTTCAAAACTGCTCTTTCAAAAGGATGGCTCAAGTCGGTGAGTTGAATGCACTCATCACAAAGAAGTTTCTGAGAATGCTTCTGTGTAGTTGTTATGTGAAGATACTTCCTTTTCCAGCACAGGCCTCAGTGCGCTCGAAATAAACACTTGCAGATCCTACGAAAGGAGTGTTTCAAAACTGTCCTATCAAAATAAACGTTCAAGTCTGTGAGTTGAATGCAGTCATCACACAGAAGTTTCTGAGAATGCTTCTGTGTAGTTTTTAGGTGAAGATATTTCATTTCCCAGCACAGGCCTCAGAGCGCTCCAAATATGCATTTGCAGATTCTACAAAAAGAGAGCTTGAAAACTCTTCCACCAAAAAGAGGCTTCAACTCTATGAGTAGAATGCACTCATCACAAAGAAGTTTCTGAGAATGCTTCTGTCTAGTTTTTATGTGAAGACATTTCCTTTTCCAGCATAGGCATCAAAGCGCTCCAAATAAACACTTGCAGATTCTACTAAAGGAGTGTTTCCAAACTGCTCTATCAAAGGCAATGTTCAAGTCTGTGAGTTGAATGCACTCATCACAGAGAAGTTTCTGAGAATGCTTCTGTGTAGTTTTTAGGTGAAGATATTTCCTTTTCCAGCATAGGCGTCAAAGCGATCCAAATAAACAATTGCAGATTCTACAAAAGGAGTGTATCCAAACTGCTCTATCAGAGGGAATGTTCAAGTCTGTGAGTTGAATGCAGTAATCACACAGAAGTTTGTGAGAATGCTTCTGTCTAGTTTTTAGGTGAAGATATTTCTTTTCCCAGAATAGGCCCTAAAGCGCTCCAAATTTCCACTTGCAGATTCTACAAAAAGAGTGTTTCAAAACTGCTCTTTCAAAAGGAAGGCTCAAGTCTCTGAGTTGAATGCACTCATCACAAAGAAGTTTCTGAGAATGCTTCTGTCTAGTTTTTATGTGAAGATATTTCCTTTTCCAGCATAGGCGTCAAAGCGCTCCAAATAAACACTTACAGATTCTACTAAAGGAGTGTTTTCAAACTGCTCTATCAAAGGCAATGTTCAAGTCTGTGAGTTGAATGCACTCATCACAAAGAAGTTTCTGAGAATGCTTCTGTCTAGTTTTTATGTGAAGATATTTCCTTTTCCAGCATAGGCGTCAAAGCGCTCCAAATAAACACTTCAGATTCTACTAAAGCAGTGTTTCCAAACTGCTCTATCAAAGGCAATGTTCAAGTCTGTGAGTTGAATGCACTCATCACAGAGAAGTTTCTGAGAATGCTTCTGTGTAGTTTTTAGGTGAAGATATTTCCTTTTCCAGCCTAGGCATCAAAGCGATCCAAATAAACACTTGCAGATTCTACAAAAGGAGTGTATCCAAACTGCTCTATCAGAGGGAATGTTCAAGTCTGTGAGTTGAATGCAGTCATCACACAGAAGTTTGTGAGAATGCTTCTGTCTAGTTTTTAGGTGAAGATATTTCTTTTCCCAGAATAGGCCCTAAAGCGCTCCAAATTTCCACTTGCAGATTCTACAAAAAGAGTGTTTCAAAACTGCTCTTTCAAAAGGAAGGCTCAAGTCTGTGAGTTGAATGCACTCATCACAAAGAAGTTTCTGAGAATGCTTCTGTGTAGTTGTTATGTGAAGATACTTCCTTTTCCAGCATAGGCCTCAAAGCGCTCGAAATAAACACTTGCAGATTCTACGAAAGGAGTGTTTCAAAACTGTCCTATCAAAAGAAACGTTCAAGTCTGTGAGTTGAATGCACTCATCACAGAGAAGTTTCTGAGAATGCTTCTGTGTAGTTTTTAGGTGAAGATATATCCTTTTCCAGCATAGGCGTCAAAGCGATCCAAATAAGCCCTTGCAGATTCTACAAAAGGAGTGTTTCCAAACTGCTCTATCAGAGGGAATGTTCAAGTCTGTGAGTTGAATGCAGTAATCACACAGAAGTTTGTGAGAATGCTTCTGTCTAGTTTTTAGGTGAAGATATTTCATTTCCCAGAATAGGCCTGAAAGCGCTCCAAATTTCCACTTGCAGATTCTACAAAAAGAGTGTTTCAAAACTACTCTTTCAAAAGGAAGGCTCAAGTCTGTGAGTTGAATGCACTCATCACAAAGAAGTTTCTGAGAATGCTTCTGTGTAGTTGTTATGTGAAGATACTTCCTTTTCCAGCATAGGCCCCAAAGCGCTCGAAATAAACACTTGCAGATTCTACGAAAGGAGTGTTTCAAAACTGTCCTATGAAAAGAAACGTTCAAGTCTGTGAGTTGAATGCACTCACCACAGAGAAGTTTCTGAGAATGCTTCTGTGTAGTTTTTAGGTGAAGATATATCCTTTTCCAGCATAGGCGTCAAAGCGATCCAAATAAACACTTGCAGATTCTACAAAAGGAGTGTTTCCAAACTGCTCTATCAAGAGGAATGTTCAAGTCTGTGAGTAGAATGCACTCACCACAAAGAAGTTTCTGAGAATGCTTCTGTCTAGTTTTTATGTGAAGATATTTCCTTTTCCAGCATAGGCGTCAAGGCGCTCCAAATAAACACTTGCAGATTCTACAAAAGGAGTGTTTCCAAACTGCTCTATCAGAGGGAATGTTCAAGTCTGTGAGTTGAATGCACTAGTCACACAGAAGTTTGTGAGAATGCTTCTGTGTAGTTTTTAGGTGAAGATATTTCCTTTTCCAGCATAGGTTTCAAAGTGATCCAAATAAACACTTGCAGATTCTACAAAACGAGTGTTTCCAAACTGCTCTATCAGAGGGAATGTTCAAGTCTGTGAGTTGAATGCAGTAATCACACAGAAGTTTGTGAGAATGCTTCTGTCTAGTTTCAGGTGGAGATATTTCTTTTCCCAGCATAGGCCTCAAAGCCCTCCAAATATCCACTTGCAGACTCTACAAAAAGAGTGTTTCAAAACTGCTCTTTCAAAAGGATGGCTCAAGTCCGTGAGTTGAATGCACTCATCACAAAGAAGTTTCTGAGAATGCTTCTGTGTAGTTGTTATGTGAAGATACTTCCTTTTCCAGCACAGGCCTCAGTGCGCTCGAAATAAACACTTGCAGATCCTACGAAAGGAGTGTTTCAAAACTGTCCTATCAAAATAAACGTTCAAGTCTGTGAGTTGAATGCAGTCATCACACAGAAGTTTCTGAGAATGCTTCTGTGTAGTTTTTAGGTGAAGATATTTCAGTTCCCAGCACAGGCCTCAGAGCGCTCCAAATATGCATTTGCAGATTCTACAAAAAGAGAGCTTGAAAACTCTTCCACCAAAAAGAGGCTTCAACTCTATGAGTAGAATGCACTCATCACAAAGAAGTTTCTGAGAATGCTTCTGTCTAGTTTTTATGTGAAGATATTTCCTTTTCCAGCATAGGCGTCAAAGCGCTCCAAATAAACACTTGCAGATTCTACTAAAGGAGTGTTTCCAAACTCCTCTATCAAAGGCAATGTTCAAGTCTGTGAGTTGAATGCACTCATCACAGAGAAGTTTCTGAGAATGCTTCTGTGTAGTTTTTAGGTGAAGATATTTCCTTTTCCAGCATAGGCGTCAAAGCGATCCAAATAAACACTTGCAGATTCTACAAAAGGAGTGTATCCAAACTGCTCTATCAGAGGGAATGTTCAAGTCTGTGAGTTGAATGCAGTAATCACACAGAAGTTTGTGAGAATGCTTCTGTCTAGTTTTTAGGTGAAGATATTTCTTTTCCCAGAATAGGCCCTAAAGCGCTCCAAATTTCCACTTGCAGATTCTACAAAAAGAGTGTTTCAAAACTGCTCTTTCAAAAGGAAGGCTCAAGTCTGTGAGTTGAATGCACTCATCACAAAGAAGTTTCTGAGAATGCTTCTGTGTAGTTGTTATGTGAAGATACTTCCTTTTCCAGCATAGGCCTCAAAGCGCTCGAAATAAACACTTGCAGATTCTACGAAAGGAGTGTTTCAAAACTGTCCTATCAAAAGAAACGTTCAAGTCTGTGAGTTGAATGCACTCATCACAGAGAAGTTTCTGAGAATGCTTCTGTGTAGTTTTTAGGTGAAGATATTTCCTTTTCCAGCATAGGTGTCAAAGCGATCCAAATAAACTCTTGCAGATTCTACAAAAGGAGTGTTTCCAAACTGCTCTATCAGAGGGAATGTTCAAGTCTGTGAGTTGAATGCAGTAATCACACAGAAGTTTGTGAGAATGCTTCTGTCTAGTTTTTAGGTGAAGATATTTCATTTCCCAGAATAGGCCTGAAAGCGCTCCAAATTTCCACTTGCAGATTCTACAAAAAGAGTGTTTCAAAACTACTCTTTCAAAAGGAAGGCTCAAGTCTGTGAGTTGAATGCACTCATCACAGAGAAGTTTCTGAGAATGCTTCTGTGTAGTTGTTATGTGAAGATACTTCCTTTTCCAGCATAGGCCCCAAAGCGCTCGAAATAAACACTTGCAGATTCTACGAAAGGAGTGTTTCAAAACTGTCCTATGAAAAGAAACGTTCAAGTCTGTGAGTTGAATGCACTCATCACAGAGAAGTTTCTGAGAATGCTTCTGTGTAGTTTTTAGGTGAAGATATTTCCTTTTCCAGCATAGGCGTCAAAGCGATCCAAATAAACACTTGCAGATGCTACAAAAGGAGTGTTTCCAAACTGCTCTATCAAGAGGAATGTTCAAGTCTGTGAGTAGAATGCACTCACCACAAAGAAGTTTCTGAGAATGCTTCTGTCTAGTTTTTATGTGAAGATATTTCCTTTTCCAGCATAGGCGTCAAAGCGCTCCTAATAAACACTTGCAGATTCTACAAAAGCAGTGTTTCCAAACTGCTCTATCAGAGGGAATGTTCAAGGCCGTGAGTTGAATGCACTAGTCAGACAGAAGTTTGTGAGAATGCTTCTGTGTAAGTTTTAGGTGAAGATATTTCCTTTTCCAGCATAGGTCTCAAAGTGATCCAAATAAACACTTGCAGATTCTACAAAAGGAGTGTTTCCAAACTGCTCTATCAGAGGGAATGTTCAAGTCTTTGAGTTGAATGCAGTAATCACACAGAAGTTTGTGAGAATGCTTCTGTCTAGTTTCAGGTGGAGATATTTCTTTTCCCAGCATAGGCCTCAAAGCCCTCCAAATATCCACTTGCAGACTCTACAAAAAGAGTGTTTAAAAACTGCTCTTTCAAAAGGATGGCTCAAGTCTGTGAGTTGAATGCACTCATCACAAAGAAGTTTCTGAGAATGCTTCTGTGTAGTTGTTATGTGAAGATACTTTCTTTTCCAGCACTGGCCTCAGTGCGCTCGAAATAAACACTTGCAGATCCTACGAAAGGAGTGTTTCAAAACTGTCCTATCAAAATAAACGTTCAAGTCTGTGAGTTGAATGCAGTCATCACACAGAAGTTTCTGAGAATGCTTCTGTGTAGTTTTTAGGTGAAGATATTTCATTTCCCAGCACAGGCCTCAGAGCGCTCCAAATATGCATTTGCAGATTCTACAAAAAGAGAGCTTGAAAACTCTTCCACCAAAAAGAGGCTTCAACTCTATGAGTAGAATGCACTCATCACAAAGAAGTTTCTGAGAATGCTTCTGTCTAGTTTTTATGTGAAGATATTTCCTTTTCCAGCATAGGCGTCAAAGCGCTCCAAATAAACACTTGCAGATTCTACTAAAGGAGTGTTTCCAAACTGCTCTATCAAAGGCAATGTTCAAGTCTGTGAGTTGAATGCACTCATCCAGAGAAGTTTCTGAGAATGCTTCTGTGTAGTTTTTAGGTGAAGATATTTCCTTTTCCAGCATAGGCGTCAAAGCGATCCAAATAAACACTTGCTACAAAAGGAGTGTATCCAAACTGCTCTATCAGAGGGTATGTTCAAGTCTGTGAGTTGAATGCAGTAATCACACAGAAGTTTGTGAGAATGCTTCTGTCTAGTTTTTAGGTGAAGATATTTCTTTTCCCAGAATAGGCCCTAAAGCGCTCCAAATTTCCACTTGCAGATTCTACAAAAAGAGTGTTTCAAAACTGCTCTTTCAAAAGGAAGGCTCAAGTCTGTGAGTTGAATGCACTCATCACAAAGAAGTTTCTGAGAATGCTTCTGTGTAGTTGTTATGTGAAGATACTTCCTTTTCCAGCATAGGCCTCAAAGCGCTCGAAATAAACACTTGCAGATTCTACGAAAGGAGTGTTTCAAAACTGTCCTATGAAAAGAAACGTTCAAGTCTGTGAGTTGAATGCACTCATCACAGAGAAGTTTCTGAGAATGCTTCTGTGTAGTTTTTAGGTGAAGATATATCCTTTTCCAGCATAGGCGTCAAAGCGATCCAAATAAACACTTGCAGATTCTACAAAAGGAGTGTTTCCAAACTGCTCTATCAAGAGGAATGTTCAAGTCTGTGAGTAGAATGCACTCACCACAAAGAAGTTTCTGAGAATGCTTCTGTCTAGTTTTTATGTGAAGATATTTCCTTTTCCAGCATAGGCGTCAAAGCGCTCCAAATAAACACTTGCAGATTCTACAAAAGGAGTGTTTCCAAACTGCTCTATCAGAGGGAATGTTCAAGTCTGTGAGTTGAATGTACTAGTCAGACAGAAGTTTGTGAGAATGCTTCTGTGTAGTTTTTAGGTGAAGATATTTCCTTTTCCAGCATAGGTCTCAAAGTGATCCAAATAAACACTTGCAGATTCTACAAAACGAGTGTTTCCAAACTGCTCTATCAGAGGGAATGTTCAAGTCTGTGAGTTGAATGCAGTAATCACACAGAAGTTTGTGAGAATGCTTCTGTCTAGTTTCAGGTGGAGATATTTCTTTTCCCAGCATAGGCCTCAAAGCCCTCCAAATATCCACTTGCAGACTCTACAAAAAGAGTGTTTCAAAACTGCTCTTTCAAAAGGATGGCTCAAGTCGGTGAGTTGAATGCACTCATCACAAAGAAGTTTCTGAGAATGCTTCTGTGTAGTTGTTATGAGAAGATACTTCCTTTTCCAGCACAGGCCTCAGTGCGCTCGAAATAAACACTTGCAGATCCTACGAAAGGAGTGTTTCAAAACTGTCCTATCAAAATAAAGGTTCAAGTCTGTGAGTTGAATGCAGTCATCACACAGAAGTTTCTGAGAATGCTTCTGTGTAGTTTTTAGGTGAAGATATTTCATTTCCCAGCACAGGCCTCAGAGCCCTCCAAATATGCATTTGCAGATTCTACAGAAAGAGAGCTTGAAAACTCTTCCACCAAAAAGAGGCTTCAACTCTATGAGTAGAATACACTCATCACAAAGAAGTTTCTGAGAATGCTTCTGTCTAGTTTTTATGTGAAGATATTTCCTTTTCCAGCATAGGCGTCAAAGCGCTCCAAATAAACACTTGCAGATTCTACTAAAGGAGTGTTTCCAAACTGCTCTATCAAAGGCAATGTTCAAGTCTGTGAGTTGAATGCACTCATCACAGAGAAGTTTCTGAGAATGCTTCTGTGTAGTTTTTAGGTGAAGATATTTCCTTTTCCAGCATAGGCGTCAAAGCGATCCAAATAAACACTTGCAGATTCTACAAAAGGAGTGTATCCAAACTGCTCTATCAGAGGGAATGTTCAAGTCTGTGAGTTGAATGCAGTCATCACACAGAAGTTTGTGAGAATGCTTCTGTCTAGTTTTTAGGTGAAGATATTTCTTTTCCCAGAATAGGCCCTAAAGCGCTCCAAATTTCCACTTGCAGATTCTACAAAAAGAGTGTTTCAAAACTGCTCTTTCAAAAGGAAGGCTCAAGTCTGTGAGTTGAATGCACTCATCACAAAGAAGTTTCTGAGAATGCTTCTGTGTAGTTGTTATGTGAAGATACTTCCTTTTCCAGCATAGGCCTCAAAGCGCTCGAAATAAACACTTGCAGATTCTACTAAAGGAGTGTTTCAAAACTGTCCTATCAAAAGAAACGTTCAAGTCTGTGAGTTGAATGCACTCATCACAGAGAAGTTTCTGAGAATGCTTCTGTGTAGTTTTTAGGTGAAGATATTTCCTTTTCCAGCATAGGCGTCAAAGCGATCCAAATAAGCCCTTGCAGATTCTACAAAAGGAGTGTTTCCAAACTGCTCTATCAGAGGGAATGTTCAAGTCTGTGAGTTGAATGCAGTAATCACACAGAAGTTTGTGAGAATGCTTCTGTCTAGTTTTTAGGTGAAGATATTTCATTTCCCAGAATAGGCCTGAAAGCGCTCCAAATTTCCACTTGCAGATTCTACAAAAAGAGTGTTTCAAAACTACTCTTTCAAAAGGAAGGCTCAAGTCTGTGAGTTGAATGCACTCATCACAAAGAAGTTTCTGAGAATGCTTCTGTGTAGTTGTTATGTGAAGATACTTCCTTTTCCAGCATAGGCCCCAAAGCGCTCGAAATAAACACTTGCAGATTCTACGAAAGGAGTGTTTCAAAACTGTCCTATGAAAAGAAACGTTCAAGTCTGTGAGTTGAATGCACTCATCACAGAGAAGTTTCTGAGAATGCTTCTGTGTAGTTTTTAGGTGAAGATATATCCTTTTCCAGCATAGGCGTCAAAGCGATCCAAATAAACACTTGCAGATTCTACAAAAGGAGTGTTTCCAAACTGCTCTATCAAGAGGAATGTTCAAGTCTGTGAGTAGAATGCACTCACCACAAAGAAGTTTCTGAGAATGCTTCTGTCTAGTTTTTATGTGAAGATATTTCCTTTTCCAGCATAGGCGTCAAAGCCCTCCAAATAAACACTTGCAGATTCTACAAAAGGAGTGTTTCCAAACTGCTCTATCAGAGGGAATGTTCAAGTCTGTGAGTTGAATGCACTAGTCAGACAGAAGTTTGTGAGAATGCTTCTGTGTAGCTTTTAGGTGAAGATATTTCCTTTTCCAGCATAGGTCTCAAAGTGATCCAAATAAACACTTGCAGATTCTACAAAAGGAGTGTTTCCAAACTGCTCTATCAGAGGGAATGTTCAAGTCTGTGAGTTGAATGCAGTAATCACACAGAAGTTTGTGAGAATGCTTCTGTCTAGTTTCAGGTGGAGATATTTCTTTTCCCAGCATAGGCCTCAAAGCCCTCCAAATATCCACTTGCAGACTCTACAAAAGAGTGTTTCAAAACTGCTCTTTCAAAAGGATGGCTCAAGTCGGTGAGTTGAATGCACTCATCACAAAGAAGTTTCTGAGAATGCTTCTGTGTAGTTGTTATGTGAAGATACTTCCTTTTCCAGCACAGGCCTCAGTGCGCTCGAAATAAACACTTGCAGATCCTACGAAAGGAGTGTTTCAAAACTGTCCTATCAAAATAAACGTTCAAGTCTGTGAGTTGAATGCAGTCATCACACAGAAGTTTCTGAGAATGCTTCTGTGTAGTTTTTAGGTGAAGATATTTCAGTTCCCAGCACAGGCCTCAGAGCGCTCCAAATATGCATTTGCAGATTCTACAAAAAGAGAGCTTGAAAACTCTTCCACCAAAAAGAGGCTTCAACTCTATGAGTAGAATGCACTCATCACAAAGAAGTTTCTGAGAATGCTTCTGTCTAGTTTTTATGTGAAGATATTTCCTTTTCCAGCATAGGCGTCAAAGCGCTCCAAATAAACACTTGCAGATTCTACTAAAGGAGTGTTTCCAAACTGCTCTATCAAAGGCAATGTTCAAGTCTGTGAGTTGAATGCACTCATCACAGAGAAGTTTCTGAGAATGCTTCTGTGTAGTTTTTAGGTGAAGATATTTCCTTTTCCAGCATAGGCGTCAAAGCGATCAAAATAAACACTTGCAGATTCTACAAAAGGAGTGTATCCAAACTGCTCTATCAGAGGGAATGTTCAAGTCTGTGAGTTGAATGCAGTCATCACACAGAAGTTTGTGAGAATGCTTCTGTCTAGTTTTTAGGTGAAGATATTTCTTTTCCCAGAATAGGCCCTAAAGCGCTCCAAATTTCCACTTGCAGATTCTACAAAAAGAGTGTTTCAAAACTGCTCTTTCAAAAGGAAGGCTCAAGTCTGTGAGTTGAATGCACTCATCACAAAGAAGTTTCTGAGAATGCTTCTGTGTAGTTGTTATGTGAAGATACTTCCTTTTCCAGCATAGGCCTCAAAGCGCTCGAAATAAACACTTGCAGATTCTACGAAAGGAGTGTTTCAAAACTGTCCTATCAAAAGAAACGTTCAAGTCTGTGAGTTGAATGCACTCATCACAGAGAAGTTTCTGAGAATGCTTCTGTGTAGTTTTTAGGTGAAGATATTTCCTTTTCCAGCATAGGCGTCAAAGCGATCCAAATAAGCCCTTGCAGATTCTACAAAAGGAGTGTTTCCAAACTGCTCTATCAGAGGGAATGTTCAAGTCTGTGAGTTGAATGCAGTAATCACACAGAAGTTTGTGAGAATGCTTCTGTCTAGTTTTTAGGTGAAGATATTTCATTTCCCAGAATAGGCCTGAAAGCGCTCCAAATTTCCACTTGCAGATTCTACAAAAAGAGTGTTTCAAAACTACTCTTTCAAAAGGAAGGCTCAAGTCTGTGAGTTGAATGCACTCATCACAAAGAAGTTTCTGAGAATGCTTCTGTGTAGTTGTTATGTGAAGATACTTCCTTTTCCAGCATAGGCCCCAAAGCGCTCGAAATAAACACTTGCAGATTCTACGAAAGGAGTGTTTCAAATCTGTCCTATGAAAAGAAACGTTCAAGTCTCTGAGTTGAATGCACTCATCACAGAGAAGTTTCTGAGAATGCTTCTGTGTAGTTTTTAGGTGAAGATATATCCTTTTCCAGCATAGGCGTCAAAGCGATCCAAATAAACACTTGCAGATTCTACAAAAGGAGTGTTTCCAAACTGCTCTATCAAGAGGAATGTTCAAGTCTGTGAGTAGAATGCACTCACCACAAAGAAGTTTCTGAGAATGCTTCTGTCTAGTTTTTATGTGAAGATATTTCCTTTTCCAGCATAGGCGTCAAAGCGCTCCAAATAAACACTTGCAGATTCTACAAAAGGAGTGTTTCCAAACTGCTCTATCAGAGGGAATGTTCAAGTCTGTGAGTTGAATGTACTAGTCAGACAGAAGTTTGTGAGAATGCTTCTGTGTAGTTTTTAGGTGAAGATATTTCCTTTTCCAGCATAGGTCTCAAAGTGATCCAAATAAACACTTGCAGATTCTACAAAACGAGTGTTTCCAAACTGCTCTATCAGAGGGAATGTTCAAGTCTGTGAGTTGAATGCAGTAATCACACAGAAGTTTGTGAGAATGCTTCTGTCTAGTTTCAGGTGGAGATATTTCTTTTCCCAGCATAGGCCTCAAAGCCCTCCAAATATCCACTTGCAGACTCTACAAAAAGAGTGTTTCAAAACTGCTCTTTCAAAAGGATGGCTCAAGTCGGTGAGTTGAATGCACTCATCACAAAGAAGTTTCTGAGAATGCTTCTGTGTAGTTGTTATGAGAAGATACTTCCTTTTCCAGCACAGGCCTCAGTGCGCTCGAAATAAACACTTGCAGATCCTACGAAAGGAGTGTTTCAAAACTGTCCTATCAAAATAAAGGTTCAAGTCTGTGAGTTGAATGCAGTCATCACACAGAAGTTTCTGAGAATGCTTCTGTGTAGTTTTTAGGTGAAGATATTTCATTTCCCAGCACAGGCCTCAGAGCCCTCCAAATATGCATTTGCAGATTCTACAGAAAGAGAGCTTGAAAACTCTTCCACCAAAAAGAGGCTTCAACTCTATGAGTAGAATACACTCATCACAAAGAAGTTTCTGAGAATGCTTCTGTCTAGTTTTTATGTGAAGATATTTCCTTTTCCAGCATAGGCGTCAAAGCGCTCCAAATAAACACTTGCAGATTCTACTAAAGGAGTGTTTCCAAACTGCTCTATCAAAGGCAATGTTCAAGTCTGTGAGTTGAATGCACTCATCACAGAGAAGTTTCTGAGAATGCTTCTGTGTAGTTTTTAGGTGAAGATATTTCCTTTTCCAGCATAGGCGTCAAAGCGATCCAAATAAACACTTGCAGATTCTACAAAAGGAGTGTATCCAAACTGCTCTATCAGAGGGAATGTTCAAGTCTGTGAGTTGAATGCAGTCATCACACAGAAGTTTGTGAGAATGCTTCTGTCTAGTTTTTAGGTGAAGATATTTCTTTTCCCAGAATAGGCCCTAAAGCGCTCCAAATTTCCACTTGCAGATTCTACAAAAAGAGTGTTTCAAAACTGCTCTTTCAAAAGGAAGGCTCAAGTCTGTGAGTTGAATGCACTCATCACAAAGAAGTTTCTGAGAATGCTTCTGTGTAGTTGTTATGTGAAGATACTTCCTTTTCCAGCATAGGCCTCAAAGCGCTCGAAATAAACACTTGCAGATTCTACTAAAGGAGTGTTTCAAAACTGTCCTATCAAAAGAAACGTTCAAGTCTGTGAGTTGAATGCACTCATCACAGAGAAGTTTCTGAGAATGCTTCTGTGTAGTTTTTAGGTGAAGATATTTCCTTTTCCAGCATAGGCGTCAAAGCGATCCAAATAAGCCCTTGCAGATTCTACAAAAGGAGTGTTTCCAAACTGCTCTATCAGAGGGAATGTTCAAGTCTGTGAGTTGAATGCAGTAATCACACAGAAGTTTGTGAGAATGCTTCTGTCTAGTTTTTAGGTGAAGATATTTCATTTCCCAGAATAGGCCTGAAAGCGCTCCAAATTTCCACTTGCAGATTCTACAAAAAGAGTGTTTCAAAACTACTCTTTCAAAAGGAAGGCTCAAGTCTGTGAGTTGAATGCACTCATCACAAAGAAGTTTCTGAGAATGCTTCTGTGTAGTTGTTATGTGAAGATACTTCCTTTTCCAGCATAGGCCCCAAAGCGCTCGAAATAAACACTTGCAGATTCTACGAAAGGAGTGTTTCAAAACTGTCCTATGAAAAGAAACGTTCAAGTCTGTGAGTTGAATGCACTCATCACAGAGAAGTTTCTGAGAATGCTTCTGTGTAGTTTTTAGGTGAAGATATATCCTTTTCCAGCATAGGCGTCAAAGCGATCCAAATAAACACTTGCAGATTCTACAAAAGGAGTGTTTCCAAACTGCTCTATCAAGAGGAATGTTCAAGTCTGTGAGTAGAATGCACTCACCACAAAGAAGTTTCTGAGAATGCTTCTGTCTAGTTTTTATGTGAAGATATTTCCTTTTCCAGCATAGGCGTCAAAGCCCTCCAAATAAACACTTGCAGATTCTACAAAAGGAGTGTTTCCAAACTGCTCTATCAGAGGGAATGTTCAAGTCTGTGAGTTGAATGCACTAGTCAGACAGAAGTTTGTGAGAATGCTTCTGTGTAGCTTTTAGGTGAAGATATTTCCTTTTCCAGCATAGGTCTCAAAGTGATCCAAATAAACACTTGCAGATTCTACAAAAGGAGTGTTTCCAAACTGCTCTATCAGAGGGAATGTTCAAGTCTGTGAGTTGAATGCAGTAATCACACAGAAGTTTGTGAGAATGCTTCTGTCTAGTTTCAGGTGGAGATATTTCTTTTCCCAGCATAGGCCTCAAAGCCCTCCAAATATCCACTTGCAGACTCTACAAAAGAGTGTTTCAAAACTGCTCTTTCAAAAGGATGGCTCAAGTCGGTGAGTTGAATGCACTCATCACAAAGAAGTTTCTGAGAATGCTTCTGTGTAGTTGTTATGTGAAGATACTTCCTTTTCCAGCACAGGCCTCAGTGCGCTCGAAATAAACACTTGCAGATCCTACGAAAGGAGTGTTTCAAAACTGTCCTATCAAAATAAACGTTCAAGTCTGTGAGTTGAATGCAGTCATCACACAGAAGTTTCTGAGAATGCTTCTGTGTAGTTTTTAGGTGAAGATATTTCAGTTCCCAGCACAGGCCTCAGAGCGCTCCAAATATGCATTTGCAGATTCTACAAAAAGAGAGCTTGAAAACTCTTCCACCAAAAAGAGGCTTCAACTCTATGAGTAGAATGCACTCATCACAAAGAAGTTTCTGAGAATGCTTCTGTCTAGTTTTTATGTGAAGATATTTCCTTTTCCAGCATAGGCGTCAAAGCGCTCCAAATAAACACTTGCAGATTCTACTAAAGGAGTGTTTCCAAACTGCTCTATCAAAGGCAATGTTCAAGTCTGTGAGTTGAATGCACTCATCACAGAGAAGTTTCTGAGAATGCTTCTGTGTAGTTTTTAGGTGAAGATATTTCCTTTTCCAGCATAGGCGTCAAAGCGATCCAAATAAACACTTGCAGATTCTACAAAAGGAGTGTATCCAAACTGCTCTATCAGAGGGAATGTTCAAGTCTGTGAGTTGAATGCAGTCATCACACAGAAGTTTGTGAGAATGCTTCTGTCTAGTTTTTAGGTGAAGATATTTCTTTTCCCAGAATAGGCCCTAAAGCGCTCCAAATTTCCACTTGCAGATTCTACAAAAAGAGTGTTTCAAAACTGCTCTTTCAAAAGGAAGGCTCAAGTCTGTGAGTTGAATGCACTCATCACAAAGAAGTTTCTGAGAATGCTTCTGTGTAGTTGTTATGTGAAGATACTTCCTTTTCCAGCATAGGCCTCAAAGCGCTCGAAATAAACACTTGCAGATTCTACGAAAGGAGTGTTTCAAAACTGTCCTATCAAAAGAAACGTTCAAGTCTGTGAGTTGAATGCACTCATCACAGAGAAGTTTCTGAGAATGCTTCTGTGTAGTTTTTAGGTGAAGATATTTCCTTTTCCAGCATAGGCGTCAAAGCGATCCAAATAAGCCCTTGCAGATTCTACAAAAGGAGTGTTTCCAAACTGCTCTATCAGAGGGAATGTTCAAGTCTGTGAGTTGAATGCAGTAATCACACAGAAGTTTGTGAGAATGCTTCTGTCTAGTTTTTAGGTGAAGATATTTCATTTCCCAGAATAGGCCTGAAAGCGCTCCAAATTTCCACTTGCAGATTCTACAAAAAGAGTGTTTCAAAACTACTCTTTCAAAAGGAAGGCTCAAGTCTGTGAGTTGAATGCACTCATCACAAAGAAGTTTCTGAGAATGCTTCTGTGTAGTTGTTATGTGAAGATACTTCCTTTTCCAGCATAGGCCCCAAAGCGCTCGAAATAAACACTTGCAGATTCTACGAAAGGAGTGTTTCAAATCTGTCCTATGAAAAGAAACGTTCAAGTCTCTGAGTTGAATGCACTCATCACAGAGAAGTTTCTGAGAATGCTTCTGTGTAGTTTTTAGGTGAAGATATATCCTTTTCCAGCATAGGCGTCAAAGCGATCCAAATAAACACTTGCAGATTCTACAAAAGGAGTGTTTCCAAACTGCTCTATCAAGAGGAATGTTCAAGTCTGTGAGTAGAATGCACTCACCACAAAGAAGTTTCTGAGAATGCTTCTGTCTAGTTTTTATGTGAAGATATTTCCTTTTCCAGCATAGGCCTCAAAGCGCTCGAAATAAACACTTGCAGATTCTACAAAAGGAGTGTTTCCAAACTGCTCTATCAGAGGGAATGTTCAAGTCTGTGAGTTGAATGCACTAGTCAGACAGAAGTTTGTGAGAATGCTTCTGTGTAGTTTTTAGGTGAAGATATTTCCTTTTCCAGCATAGGTCTCAAAGTGATCCAAATAAACACTTGCAGATTCTACAAAACGAGTGTTTCCAAACTGCTCTATCAGAGGGAATGTTCAAGTCTGTGAGTTGAATGCAGTAATCACACAGAAGTTTGTGAGAATGCTTCTGTCTAGTTTCAGGTGGAGATATTTCTTTTCCCAGCATAGGCCTCAACGCCCTCCAAATATCCACTTGCAGACACTACAAAAAGAGTGTTTCAAAACTGCTCTTTCAAAAGGATGGCTCAAGTCTGTGAGTTGAATGCACTCATCACAAAGAAGTTTCTGAGAATGCTTCTGTGTAGTTGTTATGTGAAGATACTTCCTTTTCCAGCATAGGCCCCAAAGCGCTCGAAATAAACACTTGCAGATTCTACGAAAGGAGTGTTTCAAAACTATCCTATGAAAAGAAACGTTCAAGTCTGTGAGTTGAATGCACTCATCACAGAGAAGTTTCTGAGAATGCTTCTGTGTAGTTTTTAGGTGAAGATATATCCTTTTCCAGCATAGGCGTCAAAGCGATCCAAATAAACACTTGCAGATTCTACAAAAGGAGTGTTTCCAAACTGCTCTATCAAGAGGAATGTTCAAGTCTGTGAGTAGAATGCACTCACCACAAAGAAGTTTCTGAGAATGCTTCTGTCTAGTTTTTATGTGAAGATATTTCCTTTTCCAGCATAGGCGTCGAAGCGCTCCAAATAAACATTTGCAGATTCTACAAAAGGAGTGTTTCCAAACTGCTCTATCAGAGGGAATGTTCAAGTCTGTGAGTTGAATGCACTAGTCAGACAGAAGTTTGTGAGAATGCTTCTGTGTAGTTTTTAGGTGAAGATATTTCCTTTTCCAGCATAGGTCTCAAAGTGATCCAAATAAACACTTGCAGATTCTACAAAAGGAGTGTTTCCAAACTGCTCTATCAGAGGGAATGTTCAAGTCTGTGAGTTGAATGCAGTAATCACACAGAAGTTTGTGAGAATGCTTCTGTCTAGTTTCAGGTGGAGATATTTCTTTTCCCAGCATAGGCCTCAACGCCCTCCAAATATCCACTTGCAGACACTACAAAAAGAGTGTTTCAAAACTGCTCTTTCAAAAGGATGGCTCAAGTCTGTGAGTTGAATGCACTCATCACAAAGAAGTTTCTGAGAATGCTTCTGTGTAGTTGTTATGTGAAGATACTTCCTTTTCCAGCATAGGCCCCAAAGCGCTCGAAATAAACACTTGCAGATTCTACGAAAGGAGTGTTTCAAAACTATCCTATGAAAAGAAACGTTCAAGTCTGTGAGTTGAATGCACTCATCACAGAGAAGTTTCTGAGAATGCTTCTGTGTAGTTTTTAGGTGAAGATATATCCTTTTCCAGCATAGGCGTCAAAGCGATCCAAATAAACACATGCAGATTCTACAAAAGGAGTGTTTCCAAACTGCTCTATCAAGAGGAATGTTCAAGTCTGTGAGTAGAATGCACTCACCACAAAGAAGTTTCTGAGAATGCTTCTGTCTAGTTTTTATGTGAAGATATTTCCTTTTCCAGCATAGGCGTCGAAGCGCTCCAAATAAACATTTGCAGATTCTACAAAAGGAGTGTTTCCAAACTGCTCTATCAGAGGGAATGTTCAAGTCTGTGAGTTGAATGCACTAGTCAGACAGAAGTTTGTGAGAATGCTTCTGTGTAGTTTTTAGGTGAAGATATTTCCTTTTCCAGCATAGGTCTCAAAGTGATCCAAATAAACACTTGCAGATTCTACAAAAGGAGTGTTTCCAAACTGCTCTATCAGAGGGAATGTTCAAGTCTGTGAGTTGAATGCAGTAATCACACAGAAGTTTGTGAGAATGCTTCTGTCTAGTTTCAGGTGGAGATATTTCTTTTCCCAGCATAGACCTCAAAGCCCTCCAAATATCCACTTGCAGACTCTACAAAAAGAGTGTTTCAAAACTGCTCTTTCAAAAGGATGGCTCAAGTCGGTGAGTTGAATGCACTCATCCCAAAGAAGTTTCTGAGAATGCTTCTGTGTAGTTGTTATGTGAAGATACTTCCTTTTCCAGCACTGGCCTCAGTGCGCTCGAAATAAACACTTGCAGATCCTACGAAAGGAGTGTTTCAAAACTGTCCTATCAAAATAAATGTTCAAGTCTGTGAGTTGAATGTAGTCATCACACAGAAGTTTCTGAGAATGCTTCTGTGTAGTTTTTAGGTGAAGATATTTCATTTCCCAGCACAGGCCTCAGAGCGCTCCAAATATGCATTTGCAGATTCTACAAAAAGAGAGCTTGAAAACTCTTCCACCAAAAAGAGGCTTCAACTCTATGAGTAGAATGCACTCATCACAAAGAAGTTCCTGAGAATGCTTCTGTCTAGTTTTTATGTGAAGATATTTCCTTTTCCAGCATAGGCGTCAAAGCGCTCCAAGTAAACACTTGCAGATTCTACTAAAGGAGTGTTTCCAAACTGCTCTATCAAAGGCAATGTTCAAGTCTGTGAGTTGAATGCACTCATCACAGAGAAGTTTCTGAGAATGCTTCTGTGTAGTTTTTAGGTGAAGATATTTCCTTTTCCAGCATAGGCGTCAAAGCGATCCAAATAAGCCCTTGCAGATTCTACGAAAGGAGTGTTTCCAAACTGCTCTATCAGAGGGAATGTTCAAGTCTGTGAGTTGAATGCAGTAATCACACAGAAGTTTGTGAGAATGCTTCTGTCTAGTTTTTAGGTGAAGATATTTCATTTCCCAGAATAGGCCTGAAAGCGCTCCAAATTTCCACTTGCAGATTCTACAAAAAGAGTGTTTCAAAACTACTCTTTCAAAAGGAAGGCTCAAGTCTGTGAGTTGAATGCACTCATCACAAAGAAGTTTCTGAGAATGCTTCTGTGTAGTTGTTATGTGAAGATACTTCCTTTTCCAGCATAGGCCCCAAAGCGCTCGAAATAAACACTTGCAGATTCTACGAAAGGAGTGTTTCAAAACTGTCCTATGAAAAGAAACGTTCAAGTCTGTGAGTTGAATGCACTCATCACAGAAAAGTTTCTGAGAATGCTTCTGTGTAGTTTTTAGGTGAAGATATATCCTTTTCCAGCATAGGCGTCAAAGCGATCCAAATAAACACTTGCAGATTCTACAAAAGGAGTGTTTCCAAACTGCTCTATCAAGAGGAATGTTCAAGTCTGTGAGTAGAATGCACTCACCACAAAGAAGTTTCTGAGAATGCTTCTGTCTAGTTTTTATGTGAAGATATTTCCTTTTCCAGCATAGGCCTCAAAGCGCTCGAAATAAACACTTGCAGATTCTACAAAAGGAGTGTTTCCAAACTGCTCTATCAGAGGGAATGTTCAAGTCTGTGAGTTGAATGCACTAGTCAGACAGAAGTTTGTGAGAATGCTTCTGTGTAGTTTTTAGGTGAAGATATTTCCTTTTCCAGCATAGGTCTCAAAGTGATCCAAATAAACACTTGCAGATTCTACAAAAGGAGTGTTTCCAAACTGCTCTATCAGAGGGAATGTTCAAGTCTGTGAGTTGAATGCAGTAATCACACAGAAGTTTGTGAGAATGCTTCTGTCTAGTTTCAGGTGGAGATATTTCTTTTCCCAGCATAGGCCTCAAAGCCCTCCAAATATCCACTTGCAGACTCTACAAAAAGAGTGTTTCAAAACTGCTCTTTCAAAAGGATGGCTCAAGTCGGTGAGTTGAATGCACTCATCACAAAGAAGTTTCTGAGAATGCTTCTGTGTAGTTGTTACGTGAAGATACTTCCTTTTCCAGCACAGGCCTCAGTGCGCTCGAAATAAACACTTGCAGATCCTACGAAAGGAGTGTTTCAAAACTGTCCTATCAAAATAAACGTTCAAGTCTGTGAGTTGAATGCAGTCATCACACAGAAGTTTCTGAGAATGCTTCTGTGTAGTTTTTAGGTGAAGATATTTCATTTCCCTGCACAGGCCTCAGAGCGCTCCAAATATGCATTTGCGGATTCTACAAAAAGAGAGCTTGAAAACTCTTCCACCAAAAAGAGGCTTCAACTCTATGAGTAGAATGCACTCATCACAAAGAAGTTTCTGAGAATGCTTCTGTCTAGTTTTTATGTGAAGATATTTCCTTTTCCAGCATAGGCGTCAAAGCGCTCCAAATAAACACTTCCAGATTCTATTAAAGGAGTGTTTCCAAACTGCTCTATCAAAGGCAATGTTCAAGTCTGTGAGTTGAATGCACTCATCACACAGAAGTTTCTGAGAATGCTTCTGTGTAGTTTTTAGGTGAAGATATTTCCTTTTCCAGCATAGGCGTCAAAGCGATCCAAATAAACACTTGCAGATTCTACAAAAGGAGTGTATCCAAACTGCTCTATCAGAGGGAATGTTCAAGTCTGTGAGTTGAATGCAGTCATCACACAGAAGTTTGTGAGAATGCTTCTGTCTAGTTTTTAGGTGAAGATATTTCTTTTCCCAGAATAGGCCCTAAAGCGCTCCAAATTTCCACTTGCAGATTCTACAAAAAGAGTGTTTCAAAACTGCTCTTTCAAAAGGAAGGCTCAAGTCTGTGAGTTGAATGCACTCATCACAAAGAAGTTTCTGAGAATGCTTCTGTGTAGTTGTTATGTGAAGATACTTCCTTTTCCAGCATAGGCCTCAAAGCGCTCGAAATAAACACTTGCAGATTCTACGAAAGGAGTGTTTCAAAACTGTCCTATCAAAAGAAACGTTCAAGTCTGTGAGTTGAATGCACTCATCACAGAGAAGTTTCTGAGAATGCTTCTGTGTAGTTTTTAGGTGAAGATATTTCCTTTTCCAGCATAGGCGTCAAAGCGATCCAAATAAGCCCTTGCAGATTCTACAAAAGGAGTGTTTCCAAACTGCTCTATCAGAGGGAATGTTCAAGTCTGTGAGTTGAATGCAGTAATCACACAGAAGTTTGTGAGAATGCTTCTGTCTAGTTTTTAGGTGAAGATATTTCATTTCCCAGAATAGGCCTGAAAGCGCTCCAAATTTCCACTTGCAGATTCTACAAAAAGAGTGTTTCAAAACTACTCTTTCAAAAGGAAGGCTCAAGTCTGTGAGTTGAATGCACTCATCACAAAGAAGTTTCTGAGAATGCTTCTGTGTAGTTGTTATGTGAAGATACTTCCTTTTCCAGCATAGGCCCCAAAGCGCTCGAAATAAACACTTGCAGATTCTACGAAAGGAGTGTTTCAAAACTGTCCTATGAAAAGAAACGTTCAAGTCTGTGAGTTGAATGCACTCATCACAGAGAAGTTTCTGAGAATGCTTCTGTGTAGTTTTTAGGTGAAGATATATCCTTTTCCAGCATAGGCGTCAAAGCCCTCCAAATAAACACTTGCAGATTCTACAAAAGGAGTGTTTCCAAACTGCTCTATCAAGAGGAATGTTCAAGTCTGTGAGTAGAATGCACTCACCACAAAGAAGTTTCTGAGAATGCTTCTGTCTAGTTTTTATGTGAAGATATTTCCTTTTCCAGCATAGGTCTCAAAGTGATCCAAATAAACACTTGCAGATTCTACAAAAGGAGTGTTTCCAAACTGCTCTATCAGAGGGAATGTTCAAGTCTGTGAGTTGAATGCAGTAATCACACAGAAGTTTGTGAGAATGCTTCTGTCTAGTTTCAGGTGGAGATATTTCTTTTCCCAGCATAGGCCTCAAAGCCCTCCAAATATCCACTTGCAGACTCTACAAAAAGAGTGTTTCAAAACTGCTCTTTCAAAAGGATGGCTCAAGTCGGTGAGTTGAATGCACTCATCACAAAGAAGTTTCTGAGAATGCTTCTGTGTAGTTGTTATGTGAAGATACTTCCTTTTCCAGCACAGGCCTCAGTGCGCTCGAAATAAACACTTGCAGATCCTACGAAAGGAGTGTTTCAAAACTGTCCTATCAAAATAAACATTCAAGTCTGTGAGTTGAATGCAGTCATCACACAGAAGTTTCTGAGAATGCTTCTGTGTAGTTTTTAGGTGAAGATATTTCATTTCCCAGCACAGGCCTCAGAGCGCTCCAAATATGCATTTGCAGATTCTACAAAAAGAGAGCTTGAAAACTCTTCCACCAAAAAGAGGCTTCAACTCTATGAGTAGAATGCACTCATCACATAGAAGTTTCTGAGAATGCTTCTGTCTAGTTTTTATGTGAAGATATTTCCTTTTCCAGCATAGGCGTCAAAGCGCTCCAAATAAACACTTGCAGATTCTACTAAAGGAGTGTTTCCAAACTGCTCTATCAAAGGCAATGTTCAAGTCTGTGAGTTGAATGCACTCATCACAGAGAAGTTTCTGAGAATGCTTCTGTGTAGTTTTTAGGTGAAGATATTTCCTTTTCCAGCATAGGCATCAAAGCGATCCAAATAAACACTTGCAGATTCTACAAAAGGAGGGTATCCAAACTGCTCTATCAGAGGGAATGTTCAAGTCTGTGAGTTGAATGCAGTCATCACACAGAAGTTTGTGAGAATGCTTCTGTCTAGTTTTTAGGTGAAGATATTTCTTTTCCCAGAATAGGCCCTAAAGCGCTCCAAATTTCCACTTGCAGATTCTACAAAAAGAGTGTTTCAAAACTGCTCTTTCAAAAGGAAGGCTCAAGTCTGTGAGTTGAATGCACTCATCACAAAGAAGTTTCTGAGAATGCTTCTGTGTAGTTGTTATGTGAAGATACTTCCTTTTCCAGCATAGGCCTCAAAGCGCTCGAAATAAACACTTGCAGATACTACGAAAGGAGTGTTTCAAAACTGTCCTATCAAAAGAAACGTTCAAGTCTGTGAGTTGAATGCACTCATCACAGAGAAGTTTCTGAGAATGCTTCTGTGTAGTTTTTAGGTGAAGATATTTCCTTTTCCAGCATAGGCGTCAAAGCGATCCAAATAAGCCCTTGCAGATTCTACAAAAGGAGTGTTTCCAAACTGCTCTATCAGAGGGAATGTTCAAGTCTGTGAGTTGAATGCAGTAATCACACAGAAGTTTGTGAGAATGCTTCTGTCTAGTTTTTAGGTGAAGATATTTCATTTCCCAGAATAGGCCTGAAAGCGCTCCAAATTTCCACTTGCAGATTCTACAAAAAGAGTGTTTCAAAACTACTCTTTCAAAAGGAAGGCTCAAGTCTGTGAGTTGAATGCACTCATCACAAAGAAGTTTCTGAGAATGCTTCTGTGTAGTTGTTATGTGAAGATACTTCCTTTTCCAGCATAGGCCCCAAAGCGCTCGAAATAAACACCTGCAGATTCTACGAAAGGAGTGTTTCAAAACTGTCCTATGAAAAGAAACGTTCAAGTCTGTGAGTTGAATGCACTCATCACAGAGAAGTTTCTGAGAATGCTTCTGTGTAGTTTTTAGGTGAAGATATATCCTTTTCCAGCATAGGCGTCAAAGCGATCCAAATAAACACTTGCAGATTCTACAAAAGGAGTGTTTCCAAACTGCTCTATCAAGAGGAATGTTCAAGTCTGTGAGTAGAATGCACTCACCACAAAGAAGTTTCTGAGAATGCTTCTGTCTAGTTTTTATGTGAAGATATTTCCTTTTCCAGCATAGGCGTCAAAGCGCTCCAAATAAACACTTGCAGATTCTACAAAAGGAGTGTTTCCAAACTGCTCTATCAGAGGGAATGTTCAAGTCTGTGAGTTGAATGCACTAGTCAGACAGAAGTTTCTGAGAATGCTTCTGTGTAGTTGTTATGTGAAGATACTTCCTTTTCCAGCACAGGCCTCAGTGCGCTCGAAATAAACACTTGCAGATCCTACGAAAGGAGTGTTTCAAAACTGTCCTATCAAAATAAACGTTCAAGTCTGTGAGTTGAATGCAGTCATCACACAGAAGTTTCTGAGAATGCTTCTGTGTAGTTTTTAGGTGAAGATATTTCATTTCCCAGCACAGGCCTCAGAGCGCTCCAAATAAGCATTTGCAGATTCTACAAAAAGAGAGCTTGAAAACTCTTCCACCAAAAAGAGGCTTCCACTCTATGAGTAGAATGCACTCATCACAAAGAAGTTTCTGAGAATGCTTCTGTCTAGTTTTTATGTGAAGATATTTCCTTTTCCAGCATAGGCGTCAAAGCGCTCCAAGTAAACCCTTGCAGATTCTACTAAAGGAGTGTTTCCAAACTGCTCTATCAAAGGCAATGTTCAAGTCTGTGAGTTGAATGCACTCATCACAGAGAAGTTTCTGAGAATGCTTCTGTGTAGTTTTTAGGTGAAGATATTTCCTTTTCCAGCATAGGCGTCAAAGCGATCCAAATAAACACTTGCAGATTCTACAAAAGGAGTGTATCCAAACTGCTCTATCAGAGGGAATGTTCAAGTCTGTGAGTTGAATGCAGTCATCACACAGAAGTTTGTGAGAATGCTTCTGTCTAGTTTTTAGGTGAAGATATTTCTTTTCCCAGAATAGGCCCTAAAGCGCTCCAAATTTCCACTTGCAGATTCTACAAAAAGAGTGTTTCAAAACTGCTCTTTCAAAAGGAAGGCTCAAGTCTGTGAGTTGAATGCACTCATCACAAAGAAGTTTCTGAGAATGCTTCTGTGTAGTTGTTATGTGAAGATACTTCCTTTTCCAGCATAGGCCTCAAAGCGCTCGAAATAAACACTTGCAGATACTACGAAAGGAGTGTTTCAAAACTGTCCTATCAAAAGAAACGTTCAAGTCTGTGAGTTGAATGCACTCATCCCAGAGAAGTTTCTGAGAATGCTTCTGTGTAGTTTTTAGGTGAAGATATTTCCTTTTCCAGCATAGGCGTCAAAGCGATCCAAATAAGCCCTTGCAGATTCTACAAAAGGAGTGTTTCCAAACTGCTCTATCAAAGGCAATGTTCAAGTCTGTGAGTTGAATGCAGTCATCACACAGAAGTTTCTGAGAATGCTTCTGTGTAGTTTTTAGGTGAAGATATTTCATTTCCCAGCACAGGCCTCAGAGCGCTCCAAATATGCATTTGCAGATTCTACAAAAAGAGAGCTTGAAAACTCTTCCACCAAAAAGAGGCTTCAACTCTATGAGTAGAATGCACTCATCACAAAGAAGTTTCTGAGAATGCTTCTGTCTAGTTTTTATGTGAAGATAATTCCTTTTCCAGCATAGGCGTCAAAGCGCTCCAAGTAAACACTTGCAGATTCTACTAAAGGAGTGTTTCCAAACTGCTCTATCAAAGGCAATGTTCAAGTCTGTGAGTTGAATGCACTCATCACAGAGAAGTTTCTGAGAATGCTTCTGTGTAGTTTTTAGGTGAAGATATTTCCTTTTCCAGCATAGGCGTCAAAGCGATCCAAATAAACACTTGCAGATTCTACAAAAGGAGTGTATCCAAACTGCTCTATCAGAGGGAATGTTCAAGTCTGTGAGTTGAATGCAGTCATCACACAGAAGTTTGTGAGAATGCTTCTGTCTAGTTTTTAGGTGAAGATATTTCTTTTCCCAGAATAGGCCCTAAAGCGCTCCAAATTTCCACTTGCAGATTCTACAAAAAGAGTGTTTCAAAACTGCTCTTTCAAAAGGAAGGCTCAAGTCTGTGAGTTGAATGCACTCATCACAAAGAAGTTTCTGAGAATGCTTCTGTGTAGTTGTTATGTGAAGATACTTCCTTTTCCAGCATAGGCCTCAAAGCGCTCGAAATAAACACTTGCAGATACTACGAAAGGAGTGTTTCAAAACTGTCCTATCAAAAGAAACGTTCAAGTCTGTGAGTTGAATGCACTCATCACAGAGAAGTTTCTGAGAATGCTTCTGTGTAGTTTTTAGGTGAAGATATTTCCTTTTCCAGCATAGGCGTCAAAGCGATCCAAATAAACACTTGCAGATTCTACAAAAGGAGTGTATCCAAACTGCTCTATCAGAGGGAATGTTCAAGTCTGTGAGTTGAATGCAGTCATCACACAGAAGTTTGTGAGAATGCTTCTGTCTAGTTTTTAGGTGAAGATATTTCTTTTCCCAGAATAGGCCCTAAAGCGCTCCAAATTTCCACTTGCAGATTCTACAAAAAGAGTGTTTCAAAACTGCTCTTTCAAAAGGAAGGCTCAAGTCTGTGAGTTGAATGCACTCATCACAAAGAAGTTTCTGAGAATGCTTCTGTGTAGTTGTTATGTGAAGATACTTCCTTTTCCAGCATAGGCCTCAAAGCGCTCGAAATAAACACTTGCAGATACTACGAAAGGAGTGTTTCAAAACTGTCCTATCAAAAGAAACGTTCAAGTCTGTGAGTTGAATGCACTCATCCCAGAGAAGTTTCTGAGAATGCTTCTGTGTAGTTTTTAGGTGAAGATATTTCCTTTTCCAGCATAGGCGTCAAAGCGATCCAAATAAGCCCTTGCAGATTCTACAAAAGGAGTGTTTCCAAACTGCTCTATCAAAGGCAATGTTCAAGTCTGTGAGTTGAATGCAGTCATCACACAGAAGTTTCTGAGAATGCTTCTGTGTAGTTTTTAGGTGAAGATATTTCATTTCCCAGCACAGGCCTCAGAGCGCTCCAAATATGCATTTGCAGATTCTACAAAAAGAGAGCTTGAAAACTCTTCCACCAAAAAGAGGCTTCAACTCTATGAGTAGAATGCACTCATCACAAAGAAGTTTCTGAGAATGCTTCTGTCTAGTTTTTATGTGAAGATAATTCCTTTTCCAGCATAGGCGTCAAAGCGCTCCAAGTAAACACTTGCAGATTCTACTAAAGGAGTGTTTCCAAACTGCTCTATCAAAGGCAATGTTCAAGTCTGTGAGTTGAATGCACTCATCACAGAGAAGTTTCTGAGAATGCTTCTGTGTAGTTTTTAGGTGAAGATATTTCCTTTTCCAGCATAGGCGTCAAAGCGATCCAAATAAACACTTGCAGATTCTACAAAAGGAGTGTATCCAAACTGCTCTATCAGAGGGAATGTTCAAGTCTGTGAGTTGAATGCAGTCATCACACAGAAGTTTGTGAGAATGCTTCTGTCTAGTTTTTAGGTGAAGATATTTCTTTTCCCAGAATAGGCCCTAAAGCGCTCCAAATTTCCACTTGCAGATTCTACAAAAAGAGTGTTTCAAAACTGCTCTTTCAAAAGGAAGGCTCAAGTCTGTGAGTTGAATGCACTCATCACAAAGAAGTTTCTGAGAATGCTTCTGTGTAGTTGTTATGTGAAGATACTTCCTTTTCCAGCATAGGCCTCAAAGCGCTCGAAATAAACACTTGCAGATACTACGAAAGGAGTGTTTCAAAACTGTCCTATCAAAAGAAACGTTCAAGTCTGTGAGTTGAATGCACTCATCACAGAGAAGTTTCTGAGAATGCTTCTGTGTAGTTTTTAGGTGAAGATATTTCCTTTTCCAGCATAGGCGTCAAAGCGATCCAAATAAGCCCTTGCAGTTTCTACAAAAGGAGTGTTTCCAAACTGCTCTATCAGAGGGAATGTTCAAGTCTGTGAGTTGAATGCAGTAATCACACAGAAGTTTGTGAGAATGCTTCTGTCTAGTTTTTAGGTGAAGATATTTCATTTCCCAGAATAGGCCTGAAAGCGCTCCAAATTTCCACTTGCAGATTCTACAAAAAGAGTGTTTCAAAACTACTCTTTCAAAAGGAAGGCTCAAGTCTATGAGTTGAATGCACTCATCACAAAGAAGTTTCTGAGAATGCTTCTGTGTAGTTGTTATGTGAAGATACTTCCTTTTCCAGCATAGGCCCCAAAGCGCTCGAAATAAACACCTGCAGATTCTACGAAAGGAGTGTTTCAAAACTGTCCTATGAAAAGAAACGTTCAAGTCTGTGAGTTGAATGCACTCATCACAGAGAAGTTTCTGAGAATGCTTCTGTGTAGTTTTTAGGTGAAGATATATCCTTTTCCAGCATAGGCGTCAAAGCGATCCAAATAAACACTTGCAGATTCTACAAAAGGAGTGTTTCCAAACTGCTCTATCAAGAGGAATGTTCAAGTCTGTGAGTAGAATGCACTCACCACAAAGAAGTTTCTGAGAATGCTTCTGTCTAGTTTTTATGTGAAGATACTTCCTTTTCCAGCATAGGCGTCAAAGCGCTCCAAATAAACACTTGCAGATTCTACAAAAGGAGTGTTTCCAAACTGCTCTATCAGAGGGAATGTTCAAGTCTGTGAGTTGAATGCACTAGTCAGACAGAAGTTTCTGAGAATGCTTCTGTGTAGTTGTTATGTGAAGATACTTCCTTTTCCAGCACAGGCCTCAGTGCGCTCGAAATAAACACTTGCAGATCCTACGAAAGGAGTGTTTCAAAACTGTCCTATCAAAATAAACGTTCAAGTCTGTGAGTTGAATGCAGTCATCACACAGAAGTTTCTGAGGATGCTTCTGTGTAGTTTTTAGGTGAAGATATTTCATTTCCCAGCACAGGCCTCAGAGCGCTCCAAATATGCATTTGCAGATTCTACAAAAAGAGAGCTTGAAAACTCTTCCACCAAAAAGAGGCTTCAACTCTATGAGTAGAATGCACTCATCACAAAGAAGTTTCTGAGAATGCTTCTGTCTAGTTTTTATGTGAAGATATTTCCTTTTCCAGCATAGGCGTCAAAGCGCTCCAAATAAACACTTGCAGATTCTACTAAAGGAGTGTTTCCAAACTGCTCTATCAAAGGCAATGTTCAATTCTGTGAGTTGAATGCACTCATCACAGAGAAGTTTCTGAGAATGCTTCTGTGTAGTTTTTAGGTGAAGATATTTCCTTTTCCAGCATAGGCGTCAAAGCGATCCAAATAAACACTTGCAGATTCTACAAAAGGAGGGTATCCAAACTGCTCTATCAGAGGGAATGTTCAAGTCTGTGAGTTGAATGCAGTAATCACACAGAAGTTTGTGAGAATGCTTCTGTCTAGTTTTTAGGTGAAGATATTTCTTTTCCCAGAATAGGCCCTAAAGTGCTCCAAATTTCCACTTGCAGATTCTACAAAAAGAGTGTTTCAAAACTGCTCTTTCAAAAGGAAGGCTCAAGTCTGTGAGTTGAATGCACTCATCACAAAGAAGTTTCTGAGAATGCTTCTGTGTAGTTTTTAGGTGAAGATATTTCCTTTTCCAGCATAGGCGTCAAAGCGATCCAAATAAACACTTGCAGATTCTACAAAAGGAGTCTATCCAAACTGCTCTATCAGAGGGAATGTTCAAGTCTGTGAGTTGAATGCAGTCATCACACAGAAGTTTGTGAGAATGCTTCTGTCTAGTTTTTAGGTGAAGATATTTCTTTTCCCAGAATAGGCCCTAAAGCGCTCCAAATTTCCACTTGCAGATTCTACAAAAAGAGTGTTTCAAAACTGCTCTTTCAAAAGGAAGGCTCAAGTCTGTGAGTTGAATGCACTCATTACAAAGAAGTTTCTGAGAATGCTTCTGTGTAGTTGTTATGTGAAGATACTTCCTTTTCCAGCATAGGCCTCAAAGCGCTCGAAATAAACACTTGCAGATTCTACGAAAGGAGTGTTTCAAAACTGTCCTATCAAAAGAAACGTTCAAATCTGTGAGTTGAATGCACTCATCACAGAGAAGTTTCTGAGAATGCTTCTGTGTAGTTTTTAGGTGAAGATATTTCCTTTTCCAGCATAGGCGTCAAAGCGATCCAAATAAGCCCTTGCAGATTCTACAAAAGGAGTGTTTCCAAACTGCTCTATCAGAGGGTATGTTCAAGTCTGTGAGTTGAATGCAGTAATCACACAGAAGTTTGTGAGAATGCTTCTGTCTAGTTTTTAGGTGAAGATATTTCATTTCCCAGAGTAGGCCTGAAAGCGCTCCAAGTTTCCATTTGCAGATTCTACAAAAAGAGTGTTTCAAAACTACTCTTTCAAAAGGAAGGCTCAAGTCTGTGAGTTGAATGCACTCATCACAAAGAAGTTTCTGAGAATGCTTCTGTGTAGTTGTTATGTGAAGATACTTCCTTTTCCAGCATAGGCCCCAAAGCGCTCGAAATAAACACTTGCAGATTCTACGAAAGGAGTGTTTCAAAACTGTCCTATGAAAAGAAACGTTCAAGTCTGTGAGTTGAATGCACTCATCACAGAGAAGTTTCTGAGAATGCTTCTGTGTAGTTTTTAGGTGAAGATATATCCTTTTCCAGCATAGGCGTCAAAGCGATCCAAATAAACACTTGCAGATTCTATAAAAGGAGTGTTTCCAAACTGCTCTATCAAGAGGAATGTTCAAGTCTGTGAGTAGAATGCACTCACCACAAAGAAGTTTCTGAGAATGCTTCTGTCTAGTTTTTATGTGAAGATATTTCCTTTTCCAGCATAGGCGTCAAAGCGCTCCAAATAAACACTTGCAGATTCTACAAAAGGAGTGTTTCCAAACTGCTCTACCAGAGGGAATGTTCAAGTCTGTGAGTTGAATGCACTAGTCAGACAGAAGTTTGTGAGAATGCTTCTGTGTAGTTTTTAGGTGAAGATATTTTTCCTTTTCCAGCATAGGTCTCAAAGTGATCCAAATAAACACTTGCAGATTCTACAAAAGGAGTGTTTCCAAACTGCTCTATCAGACGGAATGTTCAAGTCTGTGAGTTGAATGCAGTAATCACACAGAAGTTTGTGAGAATGCTTCTGTCTAGTTTCAGGTGGAGATATTTCTTTTCCCAGCATAGGCCTCAAAGCCCTCCAAATATCCACTTGCAGACTCTACAAAAAGAGTGTTTCAAAACTGCTCTTTCAAAAGGATGTCTCAAGTCGGTGAGTTGAATGCACTCATCACAAAGAAGTTTCTGAGAATGTTTCTGTGTAGTTGTTATGTGAAGATACTTCCTTTTCCAGCACAGGCCTCAGTGCGCTCGAAATAAACACTTGCAGATCCTACGAAAGGAGTGTTTCAAAACTGTCCTATCAAAATAAACGTTCAAGTCTGTGAGTTGAATGCAGTCATCACACAGAAGTTTCGGAGAATGCTTCTGTGTAGTTTTTAGGTGAAGATATTTCATTTCCCAACACAGGCCTCAGAGCGCTCCAAATATGCATTTGCAGATTCTACAAAAAGAGAGCTTGAAAACTCTTCCACCAAAAAGAGGCTTCAACTCTATGAGTAGAATGCACTCATCACAAAGAAGTTTCTGAGAATGCTTCTGTCTAGTTTTTATGTGAAGATATTTCCTTTTCCAGCATAGGCGTCAAAGCGCTCCAAATAAACACTTGCAGATTCTACTAAAGGAGTGTTTCCAAACTGCTCTATCAAAGGCAATGTTCAAGTCTGTGAGTTGAATGCACTCATCACAGAGAAGTTTCTGAGAATGCTTCTGTGTAGTTTTTAGGTGAAGATATTTCCTTTTCCAGCATAGGCGTCAAAGCGATCCAAATAAACACTTGCAGATTCTACAAAAGGAGTCTACCCAAACTGCTCTATCAGAGGGAATGTTCAAGTCTGTGAGTTGAATGCAGTAATCAAACAGAAGTTTGTGAGAATGCTTCTGTCTAGTTTTTAGGTGAAGATATTTCTTTTCCCAGAATAGGCCCTAAAGCGCTCCAAATTTCCACTTGCAGATTCTACAAAAAGAGTGTTTCAAAACTGCTCTTTCAAAACGAAGGCTCAAGTCTGTGAGTTGAATGCACTCATCACAAAGAAGTTTCTGAGAATGCTTCTGTGTAGTTGTTATGTGAAGATACTTCCTTTTCCAGCATAGGCCTCAAAGCGCTCGAAATAAACACTTGCAGATTCTACGAAAGGAGTGTTTCAAAACTGTCCTATCAAAAGAAACGTTCAAGTCTGTGAGTTGAATGCACTCATCACAGAGAAGTTTCTGAGAATGCTTCTGTGTAGTTTTTAGGTGAAGATATTTCCTTTTCCAGCATAGGCGTCAAAGCGATCCAAATAAGCCCTTGCAGATTCTACAAAAGGAGTGTTTCCAAACTGCTCTATCAGAGGGAATGTTCAAGTCTGTGAGTTGAATGCAGTAATCACACAGAAGTTTGTGAGAATGCTTCTGTCTAGTTTTTAGGTGAAGATATTTCATTTCCCAGAATAGGCCTGAAAGCGCTCCAAATTTCCACTTGCAGATTCTACAAAAAGAGTGTTTCAAAACTACTCTTTCAAAAGGAAGGCTCAAGTCTGTGAGTTGAATACACTCATCACAAAGAAGTTTCTGAGAATGCTTCTGTGTAGTTGTTATGTGAAGATACTTCCTTTTCCAGCATAGGCCCCAAAGCGCTCGAAATAAACACTTGCAGATTCTACGAAAGGAGTGTTTCAAAACTGTCCTATGAAAAGAAACGTTCAAGTCTGTGAGTTGAATGCACTCATCACAGAGAAGTTTCTGAGAATGCTTCTGTGTAGTTTTTAGGTGAAGATATATCCTTTTCCAGCATAGGCGTCAAAGCGATCCAAATAAACACTTGCAGATTCTACAAAAGGAGTGTTTCCAAACTGCTCTATCAAGAGGAATGTTCAAGTCTGTGAGTAGAATGCACTCACCACTAAGAAGTTTCTGAGAATGCTTCTGTCTAGTTTTTATGTGAAGATATTTCCTTTTCCAGCATAGGCGTCAAAGCGCTCCAAATAAACACTTGCAGATTCTACAAAAGGAGTGTTTCCAAACTGCTCTATCAGAGGGAATGTTCAAGTCTGTGAGTTGAATGCACTAGTCAGACAGAAGTTTGTGAGAATGCTTCTGTGTAGTTTTTAGGTGAAGATATTTCCTTTTCCAGCATAGGTCTCAAAGTGATCCAAATAAACACTTGCAGATTCTACAAAAGGAGTGTTTCCAAACTGCTCTATCAGAGGGAATGTTCAAGTCTGTGAGTTGAATGCAGTAATCACACAGAAGTTTGTGAGAATGCTTCTGTCTAGTTTCAGGTGGAGATATTCCTTTTCCCAGCATAGGCCTCAAAGCCCTCCAAATATCCACATGCAGACTCTACAAAAAGAGTGTTTCAAAACTGCTCTTTCAAAAGGATGGCTCAAGTCTGTGAGTTGAATGCACTCATCACAAAGAAGTTTCTGAGAATGCTTCTGTGTAGTTGTTATGTGAAGATACTTCCTTTTCCAGCACAGGCCTCAGTGCGCTCGAAATAACCACTTGCAGATCCTACGAAAGGAGTGTTTCAAAACTGTCCTATCAAAATAAACGTTCAAGTCTGTGAGTTGAATGCAGTCATCACACAGAAGTTTCTGAGAATGCTTCTGTGTAGTTTTTAGGTGAAGATATTTCATTTCCCAGCACAGGCCTCAGAGCGCTCCAAATATGCATTTGCAGATTCTACAAAAAGAGAGCTTGAAAACTCTTCCACCAAAAAGAGGCTTCAACTCTATGAGTAGAATGCACTCATCACAAAGAAGTTCCTGAGAATGCTTCTGTCTAGTTTTTATGTGAAGATATTTCCTTTTCCAGCATAGGCGTCAAAGCGATCCAAATAAGCCCTTGCAGATTCTACAAAAGGAGTGTTTCCAAACTGCTCTATCAGAGGGAATGTTCAAGTCTGTGAGTTGAATGCAGTAATCACACAGAAGTTTGTGAGAATGCTTCTGTCTAGTTTCAGGTGGAGATATTTCTTTTCCCAGCATAGGCCTCAAAGCCCTCCAAATATCCACTTGCAGACTCTACAAAAAGAGTGTTTCAAAACTGCTCTTTCAAAAGGATGGCTCAAGTCGGTGAGTTGAATGCACTCATCACAAAGAAGTTTGTGAGAATGCTTCTGTGTAGTTGTTATGTGAAGATACTTCCTTTTCCAGCACAGGCCTCAGTGCGCTCGAAATAAACACTTGCAGATCCTACGAAAGGAGTGTTTCAAAACTGTCCTATCAAAATAAACGTTCAAGTCTGTGAGTTGAATGCAGTCATCACACAGAAGTTTCTGAGAATGCTTCTGTGTAGTTTTTAGGTGAAGATATTTCATTTCCCTGCACAGGCCTCAGAGCGCTCCAAATATGCATTTGCAGATTCTACAAAAAGAGAGCTTGAAAACTCTTCCACCAAAAAGAGGCTTCCACTCTATGAGTAGAATGCACTCATCACAAAGAAGTTTCTGAGAATGCTTCTGTCTAGTTTTTATGTGAAGATATTTCCTTTTCCAGCACAGGCGTCAAGGCGCTCCAAGTAAACACTTGCAGATTCTACTAAAGGAGTGTTTCCAAACTGCTCTATCAAAGGCAATGTTCAAGTCTGTGAGTTGAATGCACTCATCACAGAGAAGTTTCTGAGAATGCTTCTGTGTAGTTTTTAGGTGAAGATATTTCCTTTTCCAGCATAGGCGTCAAAGCGATCCAAATAAACACTTGCAGATTCTACAAAAGGAGTGTATCCAAACTGCTCTATCAGAGGGAATGTTCAAGTCTGTGAGTTGAATGCAGTCATCACACAGAAGTTTGTGAGAATGCTTCTGTCTAGTTTTTAGGTGAAGATATTTCATTTCCCAGAATAGGCCTGAAAGCGCTCCAAATTTCCACTTGCAGATTCTACAAAAAGAGTGTTTCAAAACTACTCTTTCAAAAGGAAGGCTCAAGTCTGTGAGTTGAATGCACTCATCACAAAGAAGTTTCTGAGAATGCTTCTGTGTAGTTGTTATGTGAAGATACTTCCTTTTCCAGCATAGGCCCCAAAGCGCTCGAAATAAACACTTGCAGATTCTACGAAAGGAGTGTTTCAAAACTGTCCTATGAAAAGAAACGTTCAAGTCTGTGAGTTGAATGCACTCATCACAGAGAAGTTTCTGAGAATGCTTCTGTGTAGTTTTTAGGTGAAGATATATCCTTTTCCAGCATAGGCGTCAAAGCGATCCAAATAAACACTTGCAGATTCTACAAAAGGAGTGTTTCCAAACTGCTCTATCAAGAGGAATGTTCAAGTCTGTGAGTAGAATGCACTCACCACAAAGAAGTTTCTGAGAATGCTTCTGTCTAGTTTTTATGTGAAGATATTTCCTTTTCCAGCATAGGCGTCAAAGCGCTCCAAATAAACACTTGCAGATTCTACAAAAGGAGTGTTTCCAAACTGCTCTATCAGAGGGAATGTTCAAGTCTGTGAGTTGAATGCACTAGTCAGACAGAAGTTTCTGAGAATGCTTCTGTGTAGTTGTTATGTGAAGATACTTCCTTTTCCAGCACAGGCCTCAGTGCGCTCGAAATAAACACTTGCAGATCCTACGAAAGGAGTGTTTCAAAACTGTCCTATCAAAATAAACGTTCAAGTCTGTGAGTTGAATGCAGTCATCACACAGAAGTTTCTGAGAATGCTTCTGTGTAGTTTTTAGGTGAAGATATTTCATTTCCCAGCACAGGCCTCAGAGCGCTCCAAATATGCATTTGCAGATTCTACAAAAAGAGAGCTTGAAAACTCTTCCACCAAAAAGAGGCTTCAACTCTATGAGTAGAATGCACTCATCACAAAGAAGTTTCTGAGAATGCTTCTGTCTAGTATTTATGTGAAGATATTTCCTTTTCCAGCATAGGCGTCAAAGCGCTCCAAATAAACACTTGCAGATTCTACTAAAGGAGTGTTTCCAAACTGCTCTATCAAAGGCAATGTTCAAGTCTGTGAGTTGAATGCACTCATCACAGAGAAGTTTCTGAGAATGCTTCTGTGTAGTTTTTAGGTGAAGATATTTCCTTTTCCAGCATAGGCGTCAAAGCGATCGAAATAAACACTTGCAGATTCTACAAAAGGAGGGTATCCAAACTGCTCTATCAGAGGGAATGTTCAAGTCTGTGAGTTGAATGCAGTAATCACACAGAAGTTTGTGAGAATGCTTCTGTCTAGTTTTTAGGTGAAGATATTTCTTTTCCCAGAATAGGCCCTAAAGCGCTCCAAATTTCCACTTGCAGATTCTACAAAAAGAGTGTTTCAAAACTGCTCTTTCAAAAGGAAGGCTCAAGTCTGTGAGTTGAATGCACTCATCACAAAGAAGTTTCTGAGAATGCTTCTGTGTAGTTGTTATGTGAAGATACTTCCTTTTCCAGCATAGGCCTCAAAGCGCTCGAAATAAACACTTGCAGATTCTACGAAAGGAGTGTTTCAAAACTGTCCTATCAAAAGAAACGTTCAAGTCTGTGAGTTGAATGCACTCATCACAGAGAAGTTTCTGAGAATGCTTCTGTGTAGTTTTTAGGTGAAGATATTTCCTTTTCCAGCATAGGCGTCAAAGCGATCCAAATAAGCCCTTGCAGATTCTACAAAAGGAGTGTTTCCAAACTGCTCTATCAGAGGGAATGTTCAAGTCTGTGAGTTGAATGCAGTAATCACACAGAAGTTTGTGAGAATGCTTCTGTCTAGTTTTTAGGTGAAGATATTTCATTTCCCAGAATAGGCCTGAAAGCGCTCCAAATTTCCACTTGCAGATTCTACAAAAAGAGTGTTTCAAAACTACTCTTTCAAAAGGAAGGCTCAAGTCTGTGAGTTGAATGCACTCATCACAAAGAAGTTTCTGAGAATGCTTCTGTGTAGTTGTTATGTGAAGATACTTCCTTTTCCAGCATAGGCCCCAAAGCGCTCGAAATAAACACTTGCAGATTCTACGAAAGGAGTGTTTCAAAACTGTCCTATGAAAAGAAACGTTCAAGTCTGTGAGTTGAATGCACTCATCACAGAGAAGTTTCTGAGAATGCTTCTGTGTAGTTTTTAGGTGAAGATATATCCTTTTCCAGCATAGGCGTCAAAGCGATCCAAATAAACACTTGCAGATTCTACAAAAGGAGTGTTTCCAAACTGCTCTATCAAGAGGAATGTTCAAGTCTGTGAGTAGAATGCACTCACCACAAAGAAGTTTCTGAGAATGCTTCTGTCTAGTTTTTATGTGAAGATATTTCCTTTTCCAGCATAGGCCTCAAAGCGCTCGAAATAAACACTTGCAGATTCTACAAAAGGAGTGTTTCCAAACTGCTCTATCAGAGGGAATGTTCAAGTCTGTGAGTTGAATGCACTAGTCAGACAGAAGTTTGTGAGAATGCTTCTGTGTAGTTTTTAGGTGAAGATATTTCCTTTTCCAGCATAGGTCTCAAAGTGATCCAAATAAACACTTGCAGATTCTACAAAAGGAGTGTTTCCAAACTGCTCTATCAGAGGGAATGTTCAAGTCTGTGAGTTGAATGCAGTAATCACACAGAAGTTTGTGAGAATGCTTCTGTCTAGTTTCAGGTGGAGATATTTCTTTTCCCAGCATAGACCTCAAAGCCCTCCAAATATCCACTTGCAGACTCTACAAAAAGAGTGTTTCAAAACTGCTCTTTCAAAAGGATGGCTCAAGTCGGTGAGTTGAATGCACTCATCACAAAGAAGTTTCTGAGAATGCTTCTGTGTAGTTGTTATGTGAAGATACTTCCTTTTCCAGCACAGGCCTCAGTGCGCTCGAAATAAACACTTGCAGATCCTACGAAAGGAGTGTTTCAAAACTGTCCTATCAAAATAAACGTTCAAGTCTGTGAGTTGAATGTAGTCATCACACAGAAGTTTCTGAGAATGCTTCTGTGTAGTTTTTAGGTGAAGATATTTCATTTCCCAGCACAGGCCTCAGAGCGCTCCAAATATGCATTTGCAGATTCTACAAAAAGAGAGCTTGAAAACTCTTCCACCAAAAAGAGGCTTCAACTCTATGAGTAGAATGCACTCATCACAAAGAAGTTCCTGAGAATGCTTCTGTCTAGTTTTTATGTGAAGATATTTCCTTTTCCAGCATAGGCGTAAAAGCGCTCCAAGTAAACACTTGCAGATTCTACTAAAGGAGTGTTTCCAAACTGCTCTATCAAAGGCAATGTTCAAGTCTGTGAGTTGAATGCACTCATCACAGAGAAGTTTCTGAGAATGCTTCTGTGTAGTTTTTAGGTGAAGATATTTCCTTTTCCAGCATAGGCGTCAAAGCGATCCAAATAAACACTTGCAGATTCTACAAAAGGAGTGTATCCAAACTGCTCTATCAGAGGGAATGTTCAAGTCTGTGAGTTGAATGCAGTCATCACACAGAAGTTTGTGAGAATGCTTCTGTCTAGTTTTTAGGTGAAGATATTTCTTTTCCCAGAATAGGCCCTAAAGCGCTCCAAATTTCCACTTGCAGATTCTACAAAAAGAGTGTTTCAAAACTGCTCTTTCAAAAGGAAGGCTCAAATCTGTGAGTTCAATGCACTCATCACAAAGAAGTTTCTGAGAATGCTTCTGTGTAGTTGTTATGTGAAGATACTTCCTTTTCCAGCATAGGCCTCAAAGCGCTCGAAATAAACACTTGCAGATTCTACGAAAGGAGTGTTTCAAAACTGTCCTATCAAAAGAAACGTTCAAGTCTGTGAGTTGAATGCACTCATCACAGAGAAGTTTCTGAGAATGCTTCTGTGTAGTTTTTAGGTGAAGATATTTCCTTTTCCAGCATAGGCGTCAAAGCGATCCAAATAAGCCCTTGCAGATTCTACAAAAGGAGTGTTTCCAAACTGCTCTATCAGAGGGAATGTTCAAGTCTGTGAGTTGAATGCAGTAATCACACAGAAGTTTGTGAAAATGCTTCTGTCTAGTTTTTAGGTGAAGATATTTCATTTCCCAGAATAGGCCTGAAAGCGCTCCAAATTTCCACTTGCAGATTCTACAAAAAGAGTGTTTCAAAACTACTCTTTCAAAAGGAAGGCTCAAGTCTGTGAGTTGAATGCACTCATCACAAAGAAGTTTCTGAGAATGCTTCTGTGTAGTTGTTATGTGAAGATACTTCCTTTTCCAGCATAGGCCCCAAAGCGCTCGAAATAAACACTTGCAGATTCTACGAAAGGAGTGTTTCAAAACTGTCCTATGAAAAGAAACGTTCAAGTCTGTGAGTTGAATGCACTCATCACAGAGAAGTTTCTGAGAATGCTTCTGTGTAGTTTTTAGGTGAAGATATATCCTTTTCCAGCATAGGCGTCAAAGCGATCCAAATAAACACTTGCAGATTCTACAAAAGGAGTGTTTCCAAACTGCTCTATCAAGAGGAATGTTCAAGTCTGTGAGTAGAATGCACTCACCACTAAGAAGTTTCTGAGAATGCTTCTGTCTAGTTTTTATGTGAAGATATTTCCTTTTCCAGCATAGGCGTCAAAGCGCTCCAAATAAACACTTGCAGATTCTACAAAAGGAGTGTTTCCAAACTGCTCTATCAGAGGGAATGTTCAAGTCTGTGAGTTGAATGCACTAGTCAGACAGAAGTTTGTGAGAATGCTTCTGTGTAGTTTTTAGGTGAAGATATTTCCTTTTCCAGCATAGGTCTCAAAGTGATCCAAATAAACACTTGCAGATTCTACAAAAGGAGTGTTTCCAAACTGCTCTATCAGAGGGAATGTTCAAGTCTGTGAGTTGAATGCAGTAATCACACAGAAGTTTGTGAGAATGCTTCTGTCTAGTTTCAGGTGGAGATATTTCTTTTCCCAGCATAGGCCTCAAAGCCCTCCAAATATCCACTTGCAGACTCTACAAAAAGAGTGTTTCAAAACTGCTCTTTCAAAAGGATGGCTCAAGTCGGTGAGTTGAATGCACTCATCACAAAGAAGTTTCTGAGAATGCTTCTGTGTAGTTGTTATGTGAAGATACTTCCTTTTCCAGCACAGGCCTCAGTGCGCTCGAAATAAACACTTGCAGATCCTACGAAAGGAGTGTTTCAAAACTGTCCTATCAAAATAAACGTTCAAGTCTGTGAGTTGAATGCAGTCATCACAAAGAAGTTTCTGAGAATGCTTCTGTGTAGTTTTTAGGTGAAGATATTTCATTTCCCTGCACAGGCCTCAGAGCGCTCCAAATATGCATTTGCAGATTCTACAAAAAGAGAGCTTGAAAACTCTTCCACCAAAAAGAGGCTTCCACTCTATGAGTAGAATGCACTCATCACAAAGAAGTTTCTGAGAATGCTTCTGTCTAGTTTTTATGTGAAGATATTTCCTTTTCCAGCACAGGCGTCAAGGCGCTCCAAGTAAACACTTGCAGATTCTACTAAAGGAGTGTTTCCAAACTGCTCTATCAAAGGCAATGTTCAAGTCTGTGAGTTGAATGCACTCATCACAGAGAAGTTTCTGAGAATGCTTCTGTGTAGTTTTTAGGTGAAGATATTTCCTTTTCCAGCATAGGCGTCAAAGCGATCCAAATAAACACTTGCAGATTCTACAAAAGGAGTGTATCCAAACTGCTCTATCAGAGGGAATGTTCAAGTCTGTGAGTTGAATGCAGTCATCACACAGAAGTTTGTGAGAATGCTTCTGTCTAGTTTTTAGGTGAAGATATTTCATTTCCCAGAATAGGCCTGAAAGCGCTCCAAATTTCCACTTGCAGATTCTACAAAAAGAGTGTTTCAAAACTACTCTTTCAAAAGGAAGGCTCAAGTCTGTGAGTTGAATGCACTCATCACAAAGAAGTTTCTGAGAATGCTTCTGTGTAGTTGTTATGTGAAGATACTTCCTTTTCCAGCATAGGCCCCAAAGCGCTCGAAATAAACACTTGCAGATTCTACGAAAGGAGTGTTTCAAAACTGTCCTATGAAAAGAAACGTTCAAGTCTGTGAGTTGAATGCACTCATCACAGAGAAGTTTCTGAGAATGCTTCTGTGTAGTTTTTAGGTGAAGATATATCCTTTTCCAGCATAGGCGTCAAAGCGATCCAAATAAACACTTGCAGATTCTACAAAAGGAGTGTTTCCAAACTGCTCTATCAAGAGGAATGTTCAAGTCTGTGAGTAGAATGCACTCACCACAAAGAAGTTTCTGAGAATGCTTCTGTCTAGTTTTTATGTGAAGATATTTCCTTTTCCAGCATAGGCGTCAAAGCGCTCCAAATAAACACTTGCAGATTCTACAAAAGGAGTGTTTCCAAACTGCTCTATCAGAGGGAATGTTCAAGTCTGTGAGTTGAATGCACTAGTCAGACAGAAGTTTCTGAGAATGCTTCTGTGTAGTTGTTATGTGAAGATACTTCCTTTTCCAGCACAGGCCTCAGTGCGCTCGAAATAAACACTTGCAGATCCTACGAAAGGAGTGTTTCAAAACTGTCCTATCAAAATAAACGTTCAAGTCTGTGAGTTGAATGCAGTCATCACACAGAAGTTTCTGAGAATGCTTCTGTGTAGTTTTTAGGTGAAGATATTTCATTTCCCAGCACAGGCCTCAGAGCGCTCCAAATATGCATTTGCAGATTCTACAAAAAGAGAGCTTGAAAACTCTTCCACCAAAAAGAGGCTTCAACTCTATGAGTAGAATGCACTCATCACAAAGAAGTTTCTGAGAATGCTTCTGTCTAGTATTTATGTGAAGATATTTCCTTTTCCAGCATAGGCGTCAAAGCGCTCCAAATAAACACTTGCAGATTCTACTAAAGGAGTGTTTCCAAACTGCTCTATCAAAGGCAATGTTCAAGTCTGTGAGTTGAATGCACTCATCACAGAGAAGTTTCTGAGAATGCTTCTGTGTAGTTTTTAGGTGAAGATATTTCCTTTTCCAGCATAGGCGTCAAAGCGATCCAAATAAACACTTGCAGATTCTACAAAAGGAGGGTATCCAAACTGCTCTATCAGAGGGAATGTTCAAGTCTGTGAGTTGAATGCAGTAATCACACAGAAGTTTGTGAGAATGCTTCTGTCTAGTTTTTAGGTGAAGATATTTCTTTTCCCAGAATAGGCCCTAAAGCGCTCCAAATTTCCACTTGCAGATTCTACAAAAAGAGTGTTTCAAAACTGCTCTTTCAAAAGGAAGGCTCAAGTCTGTGAGTTGAATGCACTCATCACAAAGAAGTTTCTGAGAATGCTTCTGTGTAGTTGTTATGTGAAGATACTTCCTTTTCCAGCATAGGCCTCAAAGCGCTCGAAATAAACACTTGCAGATTCTACGAAAGGAGTGTTTCAAAACTGTCCTATCAAAAGAAACGTTCAAGTCTGTGAGTTGAATGCACTCATCACAGAGAAGTTTCTGAGAATGCTTCTGTGTAGTTTTTAGGTGAAGATATTTCCTTTTCCAGCATAGGCGTCAAAGCGATCCAAATAAGCCCTTGCAGATTCTACAAAAGGAGTGTTTCCAAACTGCTCTATCAGAGGGAATGTTCAAGTCTGTGAGTTGAATGCAGTAATCACACAGAAGTTTGTGAGAATGCTTCTGTCTAGTTTTTAGGTGAAGATATTTCATTTCCCAGAATAGGCCTGAAAGCGCTCCAAATTTCCACTTGCAGATTCTACAAAAAGAGTGTTTCAAAACTACTCTTTCAAAAGGAAGGCTCAAGTCTGTGAGTTGAATGCACTCATCACAAAGAAGTTTCTGAGAATGCTTCTGTGTAGTTGTTATGTGAAGATACTTCCTTTTCCAGCATAGGCCCCAAAGCGCTCGAAATAAACACTTGCAGATTCTACGAAAGGAGTGTTTCAAAACTGTCCTATGAAAAGAAACGTTCAAGTCTGTGAGTTGAATGCACTCATCACAGAGAAGTTTCTGAGAATGCTTCTGTGTAGTTTTTAGGTGAAGATATATCCTTTTCCAGCATAGGCGTCAAAGCGATCCAAATAAACACTTGCAGATTCTACAAAAGGAGTGTTTCCAAACTGCTCTATCAAGAGGAATGTTCAAGTCTGTGAGTAGAATGCACTCACCACAAAGAAGTTTCTGAGAATGCTTCTGTCTAGTTTTTATGTGAAGATATTTCCTTTTCCAGCATAGGCCTCAAAGCGCTCGAAATAAACACTTGCAGATTCTACAAAAGGAGTGTTTCCAAACTGCTCTATCAGAGGGAATGTTCAAGTCTGTGAGTTGAATGCACTAGTCAGACAGAAGTTTGTGAGAATGCTTCTGTGTAGTTTTTAGGTGAAGATATTTCCTTTTCCAGCATAGGTCTCAAAGTGATCCAAATAAACACTTGCAGATTCTACAAAAGGAGTGTTTCCAAACTGCTCTATCAGAGGGAATGTTCAAGTCTGTGAGTTGAATGCAGTAATCACACAGAAGTTTGTGAGAATGCTTCTGTCTAGTTTCAGGTGGAGATATTTCTTTTCCCAGCATAGGCCTCAAAGCCCTCCAAATATCCACTTGCAGACTCTACAAAAAGAGTGTTTCAAAACTGCTCTTTCAAAAGGATGGCTCAAGTCTGTGAGTTGAATGCACTCATCACAAAGAAGTTTCTGAGAATGCTTCTGTGTAGTTGTTATGTGAAGATACTTCCTTTTCCAGCACAGGCCTCAGTGCGCTCGAAATAAACACTTGCAGATCCTACGAAAGGAGTGTTTCAAAACTGTCCTATCAAAATAAACGTTCAAGTCTGTGAGTTGAATGCAGTCATCACACAGAAGTTTCTGAGAATGCTTCTGTGTAGTTTTTAGGTGAAGATATTTCATTTCCCAGCACAGGCCTCAGAGCGCTCCAAATATGCATTTGCAGATTCTACAAAAAGAGAGCTTGAAAACTCTTCCACCAAAAAGAGGCTTCAACTCTATGAGTAGAATGCACTCATCACAAAGAAGTTCCTGTGAATGCTTCTGTCTAGTTTTTATGTGAAGATATTTCCTTTTCCAGCATAGGCGTCAAAGCGCTCCAAGTAAACACTTGCAGATTCTACTAAAGGAGTGTTTCCAAACTGCTCTATCAAAGGCAATGTTCAAGTCTGTGAGTTGAATGCACTCATCACAGAGAAGTTTCTGAGAATGCTTCTGTGTAGTTTTTAGGTGAAGATATTTCCTTTTCCAGCATAGGCGTCAAAGCGATCCAAATAAGCCCTTGCAGATTCTACAAAAGGAGTGTTTCCAAACTGCTCTATCAGAGGGAATGTTCAAGTCTGTGAGTTGAATGCAGTAATCACACAGAAGTTTGTGAGAATGCTTCTGTCTAGTTTTTAGGTGAAGATATTTCATTTCCCAGAATAGGCCTGAAAGCGCTCCAAATTTCCACTTGCAGATTCTACAAAAAGAGTGTTTCAAAATTACTCTTTCAAAAGGAAGGCTCAAGTCTGTGAGTTGAATGCACTCATCACAAAGAAGTTTCTGAGAATGCTTCTGTGTAGTTGTTATGTGAAGATACTTCCTTTTCCAGCATAGGCCCCAAAGCGCTCGAAATAAACACTTGCAGATTCTACGAAAGGAGTGTTTCAAAACTGTCCTATGAAAAGAAACGTTCAAGTCTGTGAGTTGAATGCACTCATCACAGAGAAGTTTCTGAGAATGCTTCTGTGTAGTTTTTAGGTGAAGATATATCCTTTTCCAGCATAGGCGTCAAAGCGATCCAAATAAACACTTGCAGATTCTACAAAAGGAGTGTTTCCAAACTGCTCTATCAAGAGGAATGTTCAAGTCTGTGAGTAGAATGCACTCACCACAAAGAAGTTTCTGAGAATGCTTCTGTCTAGTTTTTATGTGAAGATATTTCCTTTTCCAGCATAGGCCTCAAAGCGCTCGAAATAAACACTTGCAGATTCTACAAAAGGAGTGTTTCCAAACTGCTCTATCAGAGGGAATGTTCAAGTCTGTGAGTTGAATGCACTAGTCAGACAGAAGTTTGTGAGAATGCTTCTGTGTAGTTTTTAGGTGAAGATATTTCCTTTTCCAGCATAGGTCTCAAAGTGATCCAAATAAACACTTGCAGATTCTACAAAAGGAGTGTTTCCAAACTGCTCTATCAGAGGGAATGTTCAAGTCTGTGAGTTGAATGCAGTAATCACACAGAAGTTTGTGAGAATGCTTCTGTCTAGTTTCAGGTGGAGATATTTCTTTTCCCAGCATAGGCCTCAAAGCCCTCCAAATATCCACTTGCAGACTCTACAAAAAGAGTGTTTCAAAACTGCTCTTTCAAAAGGATGGCTCAAGTCGGTGAGTTGAATGCACTCATCACAAAGAAGTTTCTGAGAATGCTTCTGTGTAGTTGTTATGTGAAGATACTTCCTTTTCCAGCACAGGCCTCAGTGCGCTCGAAATAAACACTTGCAGATCCTACGAAAGGAGTGTTTCAAAACTGTCCTATCAAAATAAACGTTCAAGTCTGTGAGTTGAATGCAGTCATCACACAGAAGTTTCTTAGAATGCTTCTGTGTAGTTTTTAGGTGAAGATATTTCATTTCCCAGCACAGGCCTCAGAGCGCTCCAAATATGCATTTGCAGATTCTACAAAAAGAGAGCTTGAAAACTCTTCCACCAAAAAGAGGCTTCAACTCTATGAGTAGAATGCACTCATCACAAAGAAGTTTCTGAGAATGCTTCTGTCTAGTTTTTATGTGAAGATATTTCCTTTTCCAGCATAGGCGTCAAAGCGCTCCAAATAAACACTTGCAGATTCTACTAAAGGAGTGTTTCCAAACTGCTCTATCAGAGGGAATGTTCAAGTCTGTGAGTTGAATGCAGTAATCACACAGAAGTTTGTGAGAATGCTTCTGTCTAGTTTTTAGGTGAAGATATTTCTTTTCCCAGAATAGGCCCTAAAGCGCTCCAAATTTCCACTTGCAGATTCTACAAAAAGAGTGTTTCAAAACTGCTCTTTCAAAAGGAAGGCTCAAGTCTGTGAGTTGAATGCACTCATCACAAAGAAGTTTCTGAGAATGCTTCTGTGTAGTTGTTATGTGAAGATACTTCCTTTTCCAGCATAGGCCTCAAAGCGCTCGAAATAAACACTTGCAGATTCTACGAAAGGAGTGTTTCAAAACTGTCCTATCAAAAGAAACGTTCAAGTCTGTGAGTTGAATGCACTCATCACAGAGAAGTTTCTGAGAATGCTTCTGTGTAGTTTTTAGGTGAAGATATTTCCTTTTCCAGCATAGGCGTCAAAGCGATCCAAATAAGCCCTTGCAGATTCTACAAAAGGAGTGTTTCCAAACTGCTCTATCAGAGGGAATGTTCAAGTCTGTGAGTTGAATGCAGTAATCACACAGAAGTTTGTGAGAATGCTTCTATCTAGTTTTTAGGTGAAGATATTTCATTTCCCAGAATAGGCCTGAAAGCGCTCCAAATTTCCACTTCCAAATTCTAAAAAAAGAGTGTTTCAAAACTACTCTTTCAAAAGGAAGGCTCAAGTCTGTGAGTCGAATGCACTCATCACAAAGAAGTTTCTGAGAATGCTTCTGTGTAGTTGTTATGTGAAGATACTTCCTTTTCCAGCATAGTCCCCAAAGCGCTCGAAATAAACACTTGCAGATTCTACGAAAGGAGTGTTTCAAAACTGTCCTATGAAAAGAAACGTTCAAGTCTGTGAGTTGAATGCACTCATCACAGAGAAGTTTCTGAGAATGCTTCTGTGTAGTTTTTAGGTGAAGATATATCCTTTTCCAGCATAGGCGTCAAAGCGATCCAAATAAACACTTGCAGATTCTACAAAAGGAGTGTTTCCAAACTGCTCTATCAAGAGGAATGTTCAAGTCTGTGAGTAGAATGCACTCACCACAAAGAAGTTTCTGAGAATGCTTCTGTCTAGTTTTTATGTGAAGATATTTCCTTTTCCAGCATAGGCGTCAAAGCGCTCCAAATAAACACTTGCAGATTCTACAAAAGGAGTGTTTCCAAACTGCTCTATCAGAGGGAATGTTCAAGTCTGTGAGTTGAATGCACTAGTCAGACAGAAGTTTGTGAGAATGCTTCTGTGTAGTTTTTAGGTGAAGATATTTCCTTTTCCAGCATAGGTCTCAAAGTGATCCAAATAAACACTTGCAGATTCTACAAAAGGAGTGTTTCCAAACTGCTCTATCAGAGGGAATGTTCAAGTCTGTGAGTTGAATGCAGTAATCACACAGAAGTTTGTGAGAATGCTTCTGTCTAGTTTCAGGTGGAGATATTTCTTTTCCCAGCATAGGCCTCAAAGCCCTCCAAATATCCACTTGCAGACTCTACAAAAAGAGTGTTTCAAAACTGCTCTTTCAAAAGGATGGCTCAAGTCTGTGAGTTGAATGCACTCATCACAAAGAAGTTTCTGAGAATGCTTCTGTGTAGTTGTTATGTGAAGATACTTCCTTTTCCAGCATAGGCCCCAAAGCGCTCGAAATAAACACTTGCAGATTCTACGAAAGGAGTGTTTCAAAACTGTCCTATGAAAAGAAACGTTCAAGTCTGTGAGTTGAATGCACTCATCACAGAGAAGTTTCTGAGAATGCTTCTGTGTAGTTTTTAGGTGAAGATATATCCTTTTCCAGCATAGGCGTCAAAGCGATCCAAATAAACACTTGCAGATTCTACAAAAGGAGTGTTTCCAAACTGCTCTATCAAGAGGAATGTTCAAGTCTGTGAGTAGAATGCACTCACCACAAAGAAGTTTCTGAGAATGCTTCTGTCTAGTTTTTATGTGAAGATATTTCCTTTTCCAGCATAGGCGTCGAAGCGCTCCAAATAAACACTTGCAGATTCTACAAAAGGAGTGTTTCCAAACTGCTCTATCAGAGGGAATGTTCAAGTCTGTGAGTTGAATGCACTAGTCAGACAGAAGTTTGTGAGAATGCTTCTGTGTAGTTTTTAGGTGAAGATATTTCCTTTTCCAGCATAGGTCTCAAAGTGATCCAAATAAACACTTGCAGATTCTACAAAAGGAGTGTTTCCAAACTGCTCTATCAGAGGGAATGTTCAAGTCTGTGAGTTGAATGCAGTAATCACACAGAAGTTTGTGAGAATGCTTCTGTCTAGTTTCAGGTGGAGATATTTCTTTTCCCAGCATAGACCTCAAAGCCCTCCAAATATCCACTTGCAGACTCTACAAAAAGAGTGTTTCAAAACTGCTCTTTCAAAAGGATGGCTCAAGTCGGTGAGTTGAATGCACTCATCACAAAGAAGTTTCTGAGAATGCTTCTGTGTAGTTGTTATGTGAAGATACTTCCTTTTCCAGCACAGGCCTCAGTGCGCTCGAAATAAACACTTGCAGATCCTACGAAAGGAGTGTTTCAAAACTGTCCTATCAAAATAAACGTTCAAGTCTGTGAGTTGAATGTAGTCATCACACAGAAGTTTCTGAGAATGCTTCTGTGTAGTTTTTAGGTGAAGATATTTCATTTCCCAGCACAGGCCTCAGAGCGCTCCAAATATGCATTTGCAGATTCTACAAAAAGAGAGCTTGAAAACTCTTCCACCAAAAAGAGGCTTCAACTCTATGAGTAGAATGCACTCATCACAAAGAAGTTCCTGAGAATGCTTCTGTCTAGTTTTTATGTGAAGATATTTCCTTTTCCAGCATAGGCGTAAAAGCGCTCCAAGTAAACACTTGCAGATTCTACTAAAGGAGTGTTTCCAAACTGCTCTATCAAAGGCAATGTTCAAGTCTGTGAGTTGAATGCACTCATCACAGAGAAGTTTCTGAGAATGCTTCTGTGTAGTTTTTAGGTGAAGATATTTCCTTTTCCAGCATAGGCGTCAAAGCGATCCAAATAAACACTTGCAGATTCTACAAAAGGAGTGTATCCAAACTGCTCTATCAGAGGGAATGTTCAAGTCTGTGAGTTGAATGCAGTCATCACACAGAAGTTTGTGAGAATGCTTCTGTCTAGTTTTTAGGTGAAGATATTTCTTTTCCCAGAATAGGCCCTAAAGCGCTCCAAATTTCCACTTGCAGATTCTACAAAAAGAGTGTTTCAAAACTGCTCTTTCAAAAGGAAGGCTCAAATCTGTGAGTTCAATGCACTCATCACAAAGAAGTTTCTGAGAATGCTTCTGTGTAGTTGTTATGTGAAGATACTTCCTTTTCCAGCATAGGCCTCAAAGCGCTCGAAATAAACACTTGCAGATTCTACGAAAGGAGTGTTTCAAAACTGTCCTATCAAAAGAAACGTTCAAGTCTGTGAGTTGAATGCACTCATCACAGAGAAGTTTCTGAGAATGCTTCTGTGTAGTTTTTAGGTGAAGATATTTCCTTTTCCAGCATAGGCGTCAAAGCGATCCAAATAAGCCCTTGCAGATTCTACAAAAGGAGTGTTTCCAAACTGCTCTATCAGAGGGAATGTTCAAGTCTGTGAGTTGAATGCAGTAATCACACAGAAGTTTGTGAAAATGCTTCTGTCTAGTTTTTAGGTGAAGATATTTCATTTCCCAGAATAGGCCTGAAAGCGCTCCAAATTTCCACTTGCAGATTCTACAAAAAGAGTGTTTCAAAACTACTCTTTCAAAAGAAAGGCTCAAGTCTGTGAGTTGAATGCACTCATCACAAAGAAGTTTCTGAGAATGCTTCTGTGTAGTTGTTATGTGAAGATACTTCCTTTTCCAGCATAGGCCCCAAAGCGCTCGAAATAAACACTTGCAGATTCTACGAAAGGAGTGTTTCAAAACTGTCCTATGAAAAGAAACGTTCAAGTCTGTGAGTTGAATGCACTCATCACAGAGAAGTTTCTGAGAATGCTTCTGTGTAGTTTTTAGGTGAAGATATATCCTTTTCCAGCATAGGCGTCAAAGCGATCCAAATAAACACTTGCAGATTCTACAAAAGGAGTGTTTCCAAACTGCTCTATCAAGAGGAATGTTCAAGTCTGTGAGTAGAATGCACTCACCACTAAGAAGTTTCTGAGAATGCTTCTGTCTAGTTTTTATGTGAAGATATTTCCTTTTCCAGCATAGGCGTCAAAGCGCTCCAAATAAACACTTGCAGATTCTACAAAAGGAGTGTTTCCAAACTGCTCTATCAGAGGGAATGTTCAAGTCTGTGAGTTGAATGCACTAGTCAGACAGAAGTTTGTGAGAATGCTTCTGTGTAGTTTTTAGGTGAAGATATTTCCTTTTCCAGCATAGGTCTCAAAGTGATCCAAATAAACACTTGCAGATTCTACAAAAGGAGTGTTTCCAAACTGCTCTATCAGAGGGAATGTTCAAGTCTGTGAGTTGAATGCAGTAATCACACAGAAGTTTGTGAGAATGCTTCTGTCTAGTTTCAGGTGGAGATATTTCTTTTCCCAGCATAGGCCTCAAAGCCCTCCAAATATCCACTTGCAGACTCTACAAAAAGAGTGTTTCAAAACTGCTCTTTCAAAAGGATGGCTCAAGTCGGTGAGTTGAATGCACTCATCACAAAGAACTTTCTGAGAATGCTTCTGTGTAGTTGTTATGTGAAGATACTTCCTTTTCCAGCACAGGCCTCAGTGCGCTCGAAATAAACACTTGCAGATCCTACGAAAGGAGTGTTTCAAAACTGTCCTATCAAAATAAACGTTCAAGTCTGTGAGTTGAATGCAGTCATCACACAGAAGTTTCTGAGAATGCTTCTGTGTAGTTTTTAGGTGAAGATATTTCATTTCCCTGCACAGGCCTCAGAGCGCTCCAAATATGCATTTGCAGATTCTACAAAAAGAGAGCTTGAAAACTCTTCCACCAAAAAGAGGCTTCCACTCTATGAGTAGAATGCACTCATCACAAAGAAGTTTCTGAGAATGCTTCTGTCTAGTTTTTATGTGAAGATATTTCCTTTTCCAGCATAGGCGTCAAAGCGCTCCAAGTAAACACTTGCAGATTCTACTAAAGGAGTGTTTCCAAACTGCTCTATCAAAGGCAATCTTCAAGTCTGTGAGTTGAATGCACTCATCACAGAGAAGTTTCTGAGAATGCTTCTGTGTAGTTTTTAGGTGAAGATATTTCCTTTTCCAGCATAGGCGTCAAAGCGATCCAAATAAACACTTGCAGATTCTACAAAAGGAGTGTATCCAAACTGCTCTATCAGAGGGAATGTTCAAGTCTGTGAGTTGAATGCAGTCATCACACAGAAGTTTGTGAGAATGCTTCTGTCTAGTTTTTAGGTGAAGATATTTCTTTTCCCAGAATAGGCCCTAAAGCGCTCCAAATTTCCACTTGCAGATTCTACAAAAAGAGTGTTTCAAAACTGCTCTTTCAAAAGGAAGGCTGAAGTCTGTGAGTTGAATGCACTCATCACAAAGAAGTTTCTGAGAATGCTTCTGTGTAGTTGTTATGTGAAGATACTTCCTTTTCCAGCATAGGCCTCAAAGCGCTCGAAATAAACACTTGCAGATTCTACGAAAGGAGTGTTTCAAAACTGTCCTATCAAAAGAAACGTTCAAGTCTGTGAGTTGAATGCACTCATCACAGAGAAGTTTCTGAGAATGCTTCTGTGTAGTTTTTAGGTGAAGATATTGCCTTTTCCAGCATAGGCGTCAAAGCGATCCAAATAAGCCCTTGCAGATTCTACAAAAGGAGTGTTTCCAAACTGCTCTATCAGAGGGAATGTTCAAGTCTGTGAGTTGAATGCAGTAATCACACAGAAGTTTGTGAGAATGCTTCTGTCTAGTTTTTAGGTGAAGATATTTCATTTCCCAGAATAGGCCTGAAAGCGCTCCAAATTTCCACTTGCAGATTCTACAAAAAGAGTGTTTCAAAACTACTCTTTCAAAAGGAAGGCTCAAGTCTGTGAGTTGAATGCACTCATCACAAAGAAGTTTCTGAGAATGCTTCTGTGTAGTTGTTATGTGAAGATACTTCCTTTTCCAGCATAGGCCCCAAAGCGCTCGAAATAAACACTTGCAGATTCTACGAAAGGAGTGTTTCAAAACTGTCCTATGAAAAGAAACGTTCAAGTCTGTGAGTTGAATGCACTCATCACAGAGAAGTTTCTGAGAATGCTTCTGTGTAGTTTTTAGGTGAAGATATATCCTTTTCCAGCATAGGCGTCAAAGCGATCCAAATAAACACTTGCAGATTCTACAAAAGGAGTGTTTCCAAACTGCTCTATCAAGAGGAATGTTCAAGTCTGTGAGTAGAATGCACTCACCACAAAGAAGTTTCTGAGAATGCTTCTGTCTAGTTTTTATGTGAAGATATTTCCTTTTCCAGCATAGGCGTCAATGCGCTCCAAATAAACACTTGCAGATTCTACAAAAGGAGTGTTTCCAAACTGCTCTATCAGAGGGAATGTTCAAGTCTGTGAGTTGAATGCACTAGTCAGACAGAAGTTTCTGAGAATGCTTCTGTGTAGTTGTTATGTGAAGATACTTCCTTTTCCAGCACAGGCCTCAGTGCGCTCGAAATAAACACTTGCAGATCCTACGAAAGGAGTGTTTCAAAACTGTCCTATCAAAATAAACGTTCAAGTCTGTGAGTTGAATGCAGTCATCACACAGAAGTTTCTGAGAATGCTTCTGTGTAGTTTTTAGGTGAAGTTATTTCATTTCCCAGCACAGGCCTCAGAGCGCTCCAAATATGCATTTGCAGATTCTACAAAAAGAGAGCTTGAAAACTCTTCCACCAAAAAGAGGATTCAACTCTATGAGTAGAATGCACTCATCACAAAGAAGTTTCTGAGAATGCTTCTGTCTAGTTTTTATGTGAAGATATTTCCTTTTCCAGCATAGGCGTCAAAGCGCTCCAAATAAACACTTTCAGATTCTACTAAAGGAGTGTTTCCAAACTGCTCTATCAAAGGCAATGTTCAAGTCTGTGAGTTGAATGCACTCATCACAGAGAAGTTTCTGAGAATGCTTCTGTGTAGTTTTTAGGTGAAGATATATGCTTTTCCAGCATAGCCGTCAAAGCGATCCAAATAAACACTTGCAGATTCTACAAAAGGAGTGTTTCCAAACTGCTCTATCAAGAGGAATGTTCAAGTCTGTGAGTAGAATGCACTCACCACAAAGACGTTTCTGAGAATGCTTCTGTCTAGTTTTTATGTGAAGATATTTACTTTTCCAGCATAGGCGTCAAAGCCCTCCAAATAAACACTTGCAGATTCTACAAAAGGAGTGTTTCCAAACTGCTCTATCAGAGGGAATGTTCAAGTCTGTGAGTTGAATGCACTAGTCAGACAGAAGTTTGTGAGAATGCTTCTGTGTAGTTTTTAGGTGAAGATATTTCCTTTTCCAGCATAGGTCTCAAAGTGATCCAAATAAACACTTGCAGATTCTACAAAAGGAGTGTTTCCAAACTGCTCTATCAGAGGGAATGTTCAAGTGTGTGAGTTGAATGCAGTAATCACACAGAAGTTTGTGAGAATGCTACTGTCTAGTTTCAGGTGGAGATATTTCTTTTCCCAGCATAGGCCTCAAAGCCCTCCAAATATCCACTTGCAGACTCTACAAAAAGAGTGTTTCAAAACTGCTCTTTCAAAAGGATGGCTCAAGTCGGTGAGTTGAATGCACTCATCACAAAGAAGTTTCTGAGAATGCTTCTGTGTAGTTGTTATGTGAAGATACTTCCTTTTCCAGCACAGGCCTCAGTGCGCTCGAAATAAACACTTGCAGATCCTACGAAAGGAGTGTTTCAAAACTGTCCTATCAAAATAAACGTTCAAGTCTGTGAGTTGAATGCAGTCATCACACAGAAGTTTCTGAGAATGCTTCTGAGTAGTTTTTAGGTGAAGATATTTCAGTTCCCAGCACAGGCCTCAGAGCGCTCCAAATATGCATTTGCAGATTCTACAAAAAGAGAGCTTGAAAACTCTTCCACCAAAAAGAGGCTTCAACTCTATGAGTAGAATGCACTCATCACAAAGAAGTTCCTGAGAATGCTTCTGTCTAGTTTTTATGTGAAGATATTTCCTTTTCCAGCATAGGCGTCAAAGCGCTCCAAGTAAACACTTGCAGATTCTACTAAAGGAGTGTTTCCAAACTGCTCTATCAAAGGCAATGTCCAAGTCTGTGAGTTGAATGCACTCATCACAGAGAAGTTTCTGAGAATGCTTCTGTGTAGTTTTTAGGTGAAGATATTTCCTTTTCCAGCATAGGCGTCAAAGCGATCCAAATAAGCCCTTGCAGATTCTACAAAAGGAGTGTTTCCAAACTGCTCTATCAGAGGGAATGTTCAAGTCTGTGAGTTGAATGCAGTAATCACACAGAAGTTTGTGAGAATGCTTCTGTCTAGTTTTTAGGTGAAGATATTTCATTTCCCAGAATAGGCCTGAAAGCGCTCCAAATTTCCACTTGCAGATTCTACAAAAAGAGTGTTTCAAAACTACTCTTTCAAAAGGAAGGCTCAAGTCTGTGAGTCGAATGCACTCATCACAAAGAAGTTTCTGAGAATGCTTCTGTGTAGTTTTTATGTGAAGATATTTCCTTTTCCAGCATAGGCCTCAAAGCGCTCGAAATAAACACTTGCAGATTCTACGAAAGGAGTGTTTCAAAACTGTCCTATGAAAAGAAACGTTCAAGTCTGTGAGTTGAATGCACTCATCACAGAGAAGTTTCTGAGAATGCTTCTGTGTAGTTTTTAGGTGAAGATATATCCTTTTCCAGCATAGGCGTCAAAGCGATCCAAATAAACACTTGCAGATTCTACAAAAGGAGTGTTTCCAAACTGCTCTATCAAGAGGAATGTTCAAGTCTGTGAGTAGAATGCACTCACCACAAAGAAGTTTCTGAGAATGCTTCTGTCTAGTTTTTATGTGAAGATATTTCCTTTTCCAGCATAGGCCTCAAAGCGCTCGAAATAAACACTTGCAGATTCTACAAAAGGAGTGTTTCCAAACTGCTCTATCAGAGGGAATGTTCAAGTCTGTGAGTTGAATGCACTAGTCAGACAGAAGTTTGTGAGAATGCTTCTGTGTAGTTTTTAGGTGAAGATATTTCCTTTTCCAGCATAGGTCTCAAAGTGATCCAAATAAACACTTGCAGATTCTACAAAAGGAGTGTTTCCAAACTGCTCTATCAGAGGGAATGTTCAAGTCTGTGAGTTGAATGCAGTAATCACACAGAAGTTTGTGAGAATGCTTCTGTCTAGTTTCAGGTGGAGATATTTCTTTTCCCAGCATAGGCCTCAAAGCCCTCCAAATATCCACTTGCAGACTCTACAAAAAGAGTGTTTCAAAACTGCTCTTTCAAAAGGATGGCTCAAGTCGGTGAGTTGAATGCACTCATCACAAAGAAGTTTCTGAGAATGCTTCTGTGTAGTTGTTATGTGAAGATACTTCCTTTTCCAGCACAGGCCTCAGTGCGCTCGAAATAAACACTTGCAGATCCTACGAAAGGAGTGTTTCAAAACTGTCCTATCAAAATAAACGTTCAAGTCTGTGAGTTGAATGCAGTCATCACACAGAAGTTTCTTAGAATGCTTCTGTGTAGTTTTTAGGTGAAGATATTTCATTTCCCAGCACAGGCCTCAGAGCGCTCCAAATATGCATTTGCAGATTCTACAAAAAGAGAGCTTGAAAACTCTTCCACCAAAAAGAGGCTTCAACTCTATGAGTAGAATGCACTCATCACAAAGAAGTTTCTGAGAATGCTTCTGTCTAGTTTTTATGTGAAGATATTTCCTTTTCCAGCATAGGCGTCAAAGCGCTCCAAATAAACACTTGCAGATTCTACTAAAGGAGTGTTTCCAAACTGCTCTATCAAAGGCAATGTTCAAGTCTGTGAGTTGAATGCACTCATCACAGAGAAGTTTCTGAGAATGCTTCTGTGTAGTTTTTAGGTGAAGATATTTCCTTTTCCAGCATAGGCGTCAAAGCGATCCAAATAAACACTTGCAGATTCTACAAAAGGAGTGTATCCAAACTGCTCTATCAGAGGGAATGTTCAAGTCTGTGAGTTGAATGCAGTCATCACACAGAAGTTTGTGAGAATGCTTCTGTCTAGTTTTTAGGTGAAGATATTTCTTTTCCCAGAATAGGCCCTAAAGCGCTCCAAATTTCCACTTGCAGATTCTACAAAAAGAGTGTTTCAAAACTGCTCTTTCAAAAGGAAGGCTCAAGTCTGTGAGTTGAATGCACTCATCACAAAGAAGTTTCTGAGAATGCTTCTGTGTAGTTGTTATGTGAAGATACTTCCTTTTCCAGCATAGGCCTCAAAGCGCTCGAAATAAACACTTGCAGATTCTACGAAAGGAGTGTTTCAAAACTGTCCTATCAAAAGAAACGTTCAAGTCTGTGAGTTGAATGCACTCATCACAGAGAAGTTTCTGAGAATGCTTCTGTGTAGTTTTTAGGTGAAGATATTTCCTTTTCCAGCATAGGCGTCAAAGCGATCCAAATAAGCCCTTGCAGATTCTACAAAAGGAGTGTTTCCAAACTGCTCTATCAGAGGGAATGTTCAAGTCTGTGAGTTGAATGCAGTAATCACACAGAAGTTTGTGAGAATGCTTCTATCTAGTTTTTAGGTGAAGATATTTCATTTCCCAGAATAGGCCTGAAAGCGCTCCAAATTTCCACTTGCAGATTCTACAAAAAGAGTGTTTCAAAACTACTCTTTCAAAAGGAAGGCTCAAGTCTGTGAGTCGAATGCACTCATCACAAAGAAGTTTCTGAGAATGCTTCTGTGTAGTTTTTAGGTGAAGATATTTCCTTTTCCAGCATAGGCGTCAAAGCGATCCAAATAAGCCCTTGCAGATTCTACAAAAGGAGTGTTTCCAAACTGCTCTATCAGAGGGAATGTTCAAGTCTGTGAGTTGAATGCAGTAATCACACAGAAGTTTGTGAGAATGCTTCTATCTAGTTTTTAGGTGAAGATATTTCATTTCCCAGAATAGGCCTGAAAGCGCTCCAAATTTCCACTTGCAGATTCTACAAAAAGAGTGTTTCAAAAGTACTCTTTCAAAAGGAAGGCTCAAGTCTGTGAGTCGAATGCACTCATCACAAAGAAGTTTCTGAGAATGCTTCTGTGTAGTTGTTATGTGAAGATACTTCCTTTTCCAGCATAGGCCCCAAAGCGCTCGAAATAAACACTTGAAGATTCTACGAAAGGAGTGTTTCAAAACTGTCCTATGAAAAGAAACGTTCAAGTCTGTGAGTTGAATGCACTCATCACAGAGAAGTTTCTGAGAATGCTTCTGTGTAGTTTTTAGGTGAAGATATATCCTTTTCCAGCATAGGCGTCAAAGCGATCCAAATAAACACTTGCAGATTCTACAAAAGGAGTGTTTCCAAACTGCTCTATCAAGAGGAATGTTCAAGTCTGTGAGTAGAATGCACTCACCACAAAGAAGTTTCTGAGAATGCTTCTGTCTAGTTTTTATGTGAAGATATTTCCTTTTCCAGCATAGGCGTCAATGCGCTCCAAATAAACACTTGCAGATTCTACAAAAGGAGTGTTTCCAAACTGCTCTATCAGAGGGAATGTTCAAGTCTGTGAGTTGAATGCACTAGTCAGACAGAAGTTTCTGAGAATGCTTCTGTGTAGTTTTTATGTGAAGATACTTCCTTTTCCAGCACAGGCCTCAGTGCGCTCGAAATAAACACTTGCAGATCCTACGAAAGGAGTGTTTCAAAACTGTCCTATCAAAATAAACGTTCAAGTCTGTGAGTTGAATGCAGTCATCACACAGAAGTTTCTGAGAATGCTTCTGTGTAGTTTTTAGGTGAAGATATTTCATTTCCCAGCACAGGCCTCAGAGCGCTCCAAATATGCATTTGCAGATTCTACAAAAAGAGAGCTTGAAAACTCTTCCACCAAAAAGAGGCTTCAACTCTATGAGTAGAATGCACTCATCACAAAGAAGTTTCTGAGAATGCTTCTGTCTAGTTTTTATGTGAAGATATTTCCTTTTCCAGCATAGGCGTCAAAGCGCTCCAAATAAACACTTGCAGATTCTACTAAAGGAGTGTTTCCAAACTGCTCTATCAAAGGCAATGTTCAAGTCTGTGAGTTGAATGCACTCATCACAGAGAAGTTTCTGAGAATGCTTCTGTGTAGTTTTTAGGTGAAGATATTTCCTTTTCCAGCATAGGCGTCAAAGCGATCCAAATAAACACTTGCAGATTCTACAAAAGGAGGGTATCCAAACTGCTCTATCAGAGGGAATGTTCAAGTCTGTGAGTTGAATGCAGTAATCACACAGAAGTTTGTGAGAATGCTTCTGTCTAGTTTTTAGGTGAAGATATTTCTTTTCCCAGAATAGGCCCTAAAGCGCTCCAAATTTCCACTTGCAGATTCTACAAAAAGAGTGTTTCAAAACTGCTCTTTCAAAAGGAAGGCTCAAGTCTGTGAGTTGAATGCACTCATCACAAAGAAGTTTCTGAGAATGCTTCTGTGTAGTTTTTAGGTGAAGATATTTCCTTTTCCAGCATAGGCGTCAAAGCGATCCGAATAAACACTTGCAGATTCTACAAAAGGAGTCTATCCAAACTGCTCTATCAGAGGGAATGTTCAAGTCTGTGAGTTGAATGCAGTCATCACACAGAAGTTTGTGAGAATGCTTCTGTCTAGTTTTTAGGTGAAGATATTTCTTTTCCCAGAATAGGCCCTAAAGCGCTCCAAATTTCCACTTGCAGATTCTACAAAAAGAGTGTTTCAAAACTGCTCTTTCAAAAGGAAGGCTCAAGTCTGTGAGTTGAATGCACTCATTACAAAGAAGTTTCTGAGAATGCTTCTGTGTAGTTGTTATGTGAAGATACTTCCTTTTCCAGCATAGGCCCCAAAGCGCTCGAAATAAGCACTTGCAGATTCTACGAAAGGAGTGTTTCAAAACTGTCCTATGAAAAGAAACGTTCAAGTCTGTGAGTTGAATGCACTCATCACAGAGAAGTTTCTGAGAATGCTTCTGTGTAGTTTTTAGGTGAAGATATATCCTTTTCCAGCATAGGCGTCAAAGCGATCCAAATAAACACTTGCAGATTCTACAAAAGGAGTGTTTCCAAACTGCTCTATCAAGAGGAATGTTCAAGTCTGTGAGTAGAATGCACTCACCACAAAGAAGTTTCTGAGAATGCTTCTGTCTAGTTTTTATGTGAAGATATTTCCTTTTCCAGCATAGGCGTCAAAGCGCTCCAAATAATCACTTGCAGATTCTACAAAAGGAGTGTTTCCAAACTGCTCTATCAGAGGGAATGTTCAAGTCTGTGAGTTGAATGCACTAGTCAGACAGAAGTTTGTGAGAATGCTTCTGTGTAGTTTTTAGGTGAAGATATTTCCTTTTCCAGCATAGGTCTCAAAGTGATCCAAATAAACACTTGCAGATTCTACAAAAGGAGTGTTTCCAAACTGCTCTATCAGAGTGAATGTTCAAGTCTGTGAGTTGAATGCAGTAATCACACAGAAATTTGTGAGAATGCTTCTGTCTAGTTTCAGGTGGAGACATTTCTTTTCCCAGCATAGGCCTCAAAGCCCTCCAAATATCCACTTGCAGACTCTACAAAAAGAGTGTTTCAAAACTGCTCTTTCAAAAAGGATGGCTCAAGTCGGTGAGTTGAATGCACTCATCACAAAGAAGTTTCTGAGAATGCTTCTGTGTAGTTGTTATGTGAAGATACTTCCTTTTCCAGCACAGGCCTCAGTGCGCTCGAAATAAACACTTGCAGATCCTACGAAAGGAGTGTTTCAAAACTGTCCTATCAAAATAAACGTTCAAGTCTGTGAGTTGAATGCAGTCATCACACAGAAGTTTCTGAGAATGCTTCTGTGTAGTTTTTAGGTGAAGATATTTCATTTCCCAGCACAGGCCTCAGAGCGCTCCAAATAAGCATTTGCAGATTCTACAAAAAGAGAGCTTGAAAACTCTTCCACCAAAAAGAGGCTTCCACTCTATGAGTAGAATGCACTCATCACAAAGAAGTTTCTGAGAATGCTTCTGTCTAGTTTTTATGTGAAGATATTTCCTTTTCCAGCATAGGCGTCAAAGCGCTCCAAGTAAACACTTGCAGATTCTACTAAAGGAGTGTTTCCAAACTGCTCTATCAAAGGCAATGTTCAAGTCTGTGAGTTGAATGCACTCATCACAGAGAAGTTTCTGAGAATGCTTCTGTGTAGTTTTTAGGTGAAGATATTTCCTTTTCCAGCATAGGCGTCAAAGCGATCCAAATAAACACTTGCAGATTCTACAAAAGGAGTGTATCCAAACTGCTCTATCAGAGGGAATGTTCAAGTCTGTGAGTTGAATGCAGTCATCACACAGAAGTTTGTGAGAATGCTTCTGTCTAGTTTTTAGGTGAAGATATTTCTTTTCCCAGAATAGGCCCTAAAGCGCTCCAAATTTCCACTTGCAGATTCTACAAAAAGAGTGTTTCAAAACTGCTCTTTCAAAAGGAAGGCTCAAGTCTGTGAGTTGAATGCACTCATCACAAAGAAGTTTCTGAGAATGCTTCTGTGTAGTTGTTATGTGAAGATACTTCCTTTTCCAGCATAGGCCTCAAAGCGCTCGAAATAAACACTTGCAGATTCTACGAAAGGAGTGTTTCAAAACTGTCCTATCAAAAGAAACGTTCAAGTCTGTGAGTTGAATGCACTCATCACAGAGAAGTTTCTGAGAATGCTTCTGTGTAGTTTTTAGGTGAAGATATTTCCTTTTCCAGCATAGGCGTCAAAGCGATCCAAATAAGCCCTTGCAGATTCTACAAAAGGAGTGTTTCCAAACTGCTCTATCAGAGGGAATGTTCAAGTCTGTGAGTTGAATGCAGTAATCACACAGAAGTTTGTGAGAATGCTTCTATCTAGTTTTTAGGTGAAGATATTTCATTTCCCAGAATAGGCCTGAAAGCGCTCCAAATTTCCACTTGCAGATTCTACAAAAAGAGTGTTTCAAAACTACTCTTTCAAAAGGAAGGCTCAAGTCTGTGAGACGAATGCACTCATCACAAAGAAGTTTCTGAGAATGCTTCTGTGTAGTTGTTATGTGAAGATACTTCCTTTTCCAGCATAGGCCCCAAAGCGCTCGAAATAAACACTTGCAGATTCTACGAAAGGAGTGTTTCAAAACTGTCCTATGAAAAGAAACGTTCAAGTCTGTGAGTTGAATGCACTCATCACAGAGAAGTTTCTGAGAATGCTTCTGTGTAGTTTTTAGGTGAAGATATATCCTTTTCCAGCATAGGCGTCAAAGCGATCCAAATAAACACTTGCAGATTCTACAAAAGGAGTGTTTCCAAACTGCTCTATCAAGAGGAATGTTCAAGTCTGTGAGTAGAATGCACTCACCACAAAGAAGTTTCTGAGAATGCTTCTGTCTAGTTTTTATGTGAAGATATTTCCTTTTCCAGCATAGGCCTCAAAGCGCTCGAAATAAACACTTGCAGATTCTACAAAAGGAGTGTTTCCAAACTGCTCTATCAGAGGGAATGTTCAAGTCTGTGAGTTGAATGCACTAGTCAGACAGAAGTTTGTGAGAATGCTTCTGTGTAGTTTTTAGGTGAAGATATTTCCTTTTCCAGCATAGGTCTCAAAGTGATCCAAATAAACACTTGCAGATTCTACAAAAGGAGTGTTTCCAAACTGCTCTATCAGAGGGAATGTTCAAGTCTGTGAGTTGAATGCAGTAATCACACAGAAGTTTGTGAGAATGCTTCTGTCTAGTTTCAGGTTGAGATATTTCTTTTCCCAGCATAGGCCTCAAAGCCCTCCAAATATCCACTTGCAGACTCTACAAAAAGAGTGTTTCAAAACTGCTCTTTCAAAAGGATGGCTCAAGTCTGTGAGTTGAATGCACTCATCACAAAGAAGTTTCTGAGAATGCTTCTGTGTAGTTGTTATGTGAAGATACTTCCTTTTCCAGCACAGGCCTCAGTGCGCTCGAAATAAACACTTGCAGATCCTACGAAAGGAGTGTTTCAAAACTGTCCTATCAAAATAAACGTTCAAGTCTGTGAGTTGAATGCAGTCATCACACAGAAGTTTCTGAGAATGCTTCTGTGTAGTTTTTAGGTGAAGATATTTCATTTCCCAGCACAGGCCTCAGAGCGCTCCAAATATGCATTTGCAGATTCTACAAAAAGAGAGCTTGAAAACTCTTCCACCAAAAAGAGGCTTCAACTCTATGAGTAGAATGCAATCATCACAAAGAAGTTCCTGAGAATGCTTCTGTCTAGTTTTTATGTGAAGATATTTCCTTTTCCAGCATAGGCGTCAAAGCGCTCCAAGTAAACACTTGCAGATTCTACTAAAGGAGTGTTTCCAAACTGCTCTATCAAAGGCAATGTTCAAGTCTGTGAGTTGAATGCACTCATCACAGAGAAGTTTCTGAGAATGCTTCTGTGTAGTTTTTAGGTGAAGATATTTCCTTTTCCAGCATAGGCGTCAAAGCGATCCAAATAAGCCCTTGCAGATTCTACAAAAGGAGTGTTTCCAAACTGCTCTATCAGAGGGAATGTTCAAGTCTGTGAGTTGAATGCAGTAATCACACAGAAGTTTGTGAGAATGCTTCTGTCTAGTTTTTAGGTGAAGATATTTCATTTCCCAGAATTGGCGTGAAAGCGCTCCAAATTTCCACTTGCAGATTCTACAAAAAGAGTGTTTCAAAACTACTCTTTCAAAAGGAAGGCTCAAGTCTGTGAGTTGAATGCACTCATCACAAAGAAGTTTCTGAGAATGCTTCTGTGTAGTTGTTATGTGAAGATACTTCCTTTTCCAGCATAGGCCTCAAAGCGCTCGAAATAAACACTTGCAGATTCTACGAAAGGAGTGTTTCAAAACTGTCCTATGAAAAGAAACGTTCAAGTCTGTGAGTTGAATGCACTCATCACAAAGAAGTTTCTGAGAATGCTTCTGTGTAGTTTTTAGGTGAAGATATATCCTTTTCCAGCATAGGCGTCAAAGCGATCCAAATAAACACTTGCAGATTCTACAAAAGGAGTGTTTCCAAACTGCTCTATCAAGAGGAATGTTCAAGTCTGTGAGTAGAATGCACTCACCACAAAGAAGTTTCTGAGAATGCTTCTGTCTAGTTTTTATGTGAAGATATTTCCTTTTCCAGCATAGGCCTCAAAGCGCTCGAAATAAACACTTGCAGATTCTACAAAAGGAGTGTTTCCAAACTGCTCTATCAGAGGGAATGTTCAAGTCTGTGAGTTGAATGCACTAGTCAGACAGAAGTTTGTGAGAATGCTTCTGTGTAGTTTTTAGGTGAAGATATTTCCTTTTCCAGCATAGGTCTCAAAGTGATCCAAATAAACACTTGCAGATTCTACAAAAGGAGTGTTTCCAAACTGCTCTATCAGAGGGAATGTTCAAGTCTGTGAGTTGAATGCAGTAATCACACAGAAGTTTGTGAGAATGCTTCTGTCTAGTTTCAGGTGGAGATATTTCTTTTCCCAGCATAGGCCTCAAAGCCCTCCAAATATCCACTTGCAGACTCTACAAAAAGAGTGTTTCAAAACTGCTCTTTCAAAAGGATGGCTCAAGTCGGTGAGTTGAATGCACTCATCACAAAGAAGTTTCTGAGAATACTTCTGTGTAGTTGTTATGTGAAGATACTTCCTTTTCCAGCACAGGCCTCAGTGCGCTCGAAATAAACACTTGCAGATCCTACGAAAGGAGTGTTTCAAAACTGTCCTATCAAAATAAACGTTCAAGTCTGTGAGTTGAATGCAGTCATCACACAGAAGTTTCTTAGAATGCTTCTGTGTAGTTTTTAGGTGAAGATATTTCATTTCCCAGCACAGGCCTCAGAGCGCTCCAAATATGCATTTGCAGATTCTACAAAAAGAGAGCTTGAAAACTCTTCCACCAAAAAGAGGCTTCAACTCTATGAGTAGAATGCACTCATCACAAAGAAGTTTCTGAGAATGCTTCTGTCTAGTTTTTATGTGAAGATATTTCCTTTTCCAGCATAGGCGTCAAAGCGCTCCAAATAAACACTTGCAGATTCTACTAAAGGAGTGTTTCCAAACTGCTCTATCAAAGGCAATGTTCAAGTCTGTGAGTTGAATGCACTCATCACAGAGAAGTTTCTGAGAATGCTTCTGTGTAGTTTTTAGGTGAAGATACTTCCTTTTCCAGCATAGGCGTCAAAGCGATCCAAATAAACACTTGCAGATTCTACAAAAGGAGTGTATCCAAACTGCTCTATCAGAGGGAATGTTCAAGTCTGTGAGTTGAATGCAGTCATCACACAGAAGTTTGTGAGAATGCTTCTGTCTAGTTTTTAGGTGAAGATATTTCTTTTCCCAGAATAGGCCCTAAAGCGCTCCAAATTTCCACTTGCAGATTCTACAAAAAGAGTGTTTCAAAACTGCTCTTTCAAAAGGAAGGCTCAAGTCTGTGAGTTGAATGCACTCATCACAAAGAAGTTTCTGAGAATGCTTCTGTGTAGTTGTTATGTGAAGATACTTCCTTTTCCAGCATAGGCCTCAAAGCGCTCGAAATAAACACTTGCAGATTCTACGAAAGGAGTGTTTCAAAACTGTCCTATCAAAAGAAACGTTCAGGTCTGTGAGTTGAATGCACTCATCACAGAGAAGTTTCTGAGAATGCTTCTGTGTAGTTTTTAGGTGAAGATATTTCCTTTTCCAGCATAGGCGTCAAAGCGATCCAAATAAGCCCTTGCAGATTCTACAAAAGGAGTGTTTCCAAACTGCTCTATCAGAGGGAATGTTCAAGTCTGTGAGTTGAATGCAGTAATCACACAGAAGTTTGTGAGAATGCTTCTATCTAGTTTTTAGGTGAAGATATTTCATTTCCCAGAATAGGCCTGAAAGCGCTCCAAATTTCCACTTGCAGATTCTACAAAAAGAGTGTTTCAAAACTACTCTTTCAAAAGGAAGGCTCAAGTCTGTGAGTCGAATGCACTCATCACAAAGAAGTTTCTGAGAATGCTTCTGTGTAGTTGTTATGTGAAGATACTTCCTTTTCCAGCATAGGCCCCAAAGCGCTCGAAATAAACACTTGCAGATTCTACGAAAGGAGTGTTTCAAAACTGTCCTATGAAAAGAAACGTTCAAGTCTGTGAGTTGAATGCACTCATCACAGAGAAGTTTCTGAGAATGCTTCTGTGTAGTTTTTAGGTGAAGATATATCCTTTTCCAGCATAGGCGTCAAAGCGATCCAAATAAACACTTGCAGATTCTACAAAAGGAGTGTTTCCAAACTGCTCTATCAGAGGGAATGTTCAAGTCTGTGAGTTGAATGCACTAGTCAGACAGAAGTTGGTGAGAATGCTTCTGTGTAGTTTTTAGGTGAAGATATTTCCTTTTCCAGCATAGGTCTCAAAGTGAACCAAATAAACACTTGCAGATTCTACAAAAGGAGTGTTTCCAAACTGCTCTATCAGAGGGAATGTTCAAGTCTGTGAGTTGAATGCAGTAATCACACAGAAGTTTGTGAGAATGCTTCTGTCTAGTTTCAGGTGGAGATATTTCTTTTCCCAGCATAGGCCTCAAAGCCCTCCAAATATCCACTTGCAGACTCTACAAAAAGAGTGTTTCAAAACTGCTCTTTCAAAAGGATGGCTCACGTCTGTGAGTTGAATGCACTCATCACAAAGAAGTTTCTGAGAATGCTTCTGTGTAGTTGTTATGTGAAGATACTTCCTTTTCCAGCATAGGCCCCAAAGCGCTCGAAATAAACACTTGCAGATTCTACGAAAGGAGTGTTTCAAAACTATCCTATGAAAAGAAACGTTCAAGTCTGTGAGTTGAATGCACTCATCACAGAGAAGTTTCTGAGAATGCTTCTGTGTAGTTTTTAGGTGAAGATATATCCTTTTCCAGCATAGGCGTCAAAGCGATCCAAATAAACACTTGCAGATTCTACAAAAGGAGTGTTTCCAAACTGCTCTATCAAGAGGAATGTTCAAGTCTGTGAGTAGAATGCACTCACCACAAAGAAGTTTCTGAGAATGCTTCTGTCTAGTTTTTATGTGAAGATATTTCCTTTTCCAGCATAGGCGTCGAAGCGCTCCAAATAAACACTTGCAGATTCTACAAAAGGAGTGTTTCCAAACTGCTCTATCAGAGGGAATGTTCAAGTCTGTGAGTTGAATGCACTAGTCAGACAGAAGTTTGTGAGAATGCTTCTGTGTAGTTTTTAGGTGAAGATATTTCCTTTTCCAGCATAGGTCTCAAAGTGATCCAAATAAACACTTGCAGATTCTACAAAAGGAGTGTTTCCAAACTGCTCTATCAGAGGGAATGTTCAAGTCTGTGAGTTGAATGCAGTAATCACACAGAAGTTTGTGAGAATGCTTCTGTCTAGTTTCAGGTGGAGATATTTCTTTTCCCAGCATAGACCTCAAAGCCCTCCAAATATCCACTTGCAGACTCTACAAAAAGAGTGTTTCAAAACTGCTCTTTCAAAAGGATGGCTCAAGTCGGTGAGTTGAATGCACTCATCACAAAGAAGTTTCTGAGAATGCTTCTGTGTAGTTGTTATGTGAAGATACTTCCTTTTCCAGCACAGGCCTCAGTGCGCTCGAAATAAACACTTGCAGATCCTACGAAAGGAGTGTTTCAAAACTGTCCTATCAAAATAAATGTTCAAGTCTGTGAGTTGAATGTAGTCATCACACAGAAGTTTCTGAGAATGCTTCTGTGTAGTTTTTAGGTGAAGATATTTCATTTCCCAGCACAGGCCTCAGAGCGCTCCAAATATGCATTTGCAGATTCTACAAAAAGAGAGCTTGAAAACTCTTCCACCAAAAAGAGGCTTCAACTCTATGAGTAGAATGCACTCATCACAAAGAAGTTCCTGAGAATGCTTCTGTCTAGTTTTTATGTGAAGATATTTCCTTTTCCAGCATAGGCGTCAAAGCGCTCCAAGTAAACACTTGCAGATTCTACTAAAGGAGTGTTTCCAAACTGCTCTATCAAAGGCAATGTTCAAGTCTGTGAGTTGAATGCACTCATCACAGAGAAGTTTCTGAGAATGCTTCTGTGTAGTTTTTAGGTGAAGATATTTCCTTTTCCAGCATAGGCGTCAAAGCGATCCAAATAAGCCCTTGCAGATTCTACGAAAGGAGTGTTTCCAAACTGCTCTATCAGAGGGAATGTTCAAGTCTGTGAGTTGAATGCAGTAATCACACAGAAGTTTGTGAGAATGCTTCTGTCTAGTTTTTAGGTGAAGATATTTCATTTCCCAGAATAGGCCTGAAAGCGCTCCAAATTTCCACTTGCAGATTCTACAAAAAGAGTGTTTCAAAACTACTCTTTCAAAAGGATGGCTCAAGTCTGTGAGTTGAATGCACTCATCACAAAGAAGTTTCTGAGAATGCTTCTGTGTAGTTGTTATGTGAAGATACTTCCTTTTCCAGCATAGGCCCCAAAGCGCTCGAAATAAACACTTGCAGATTCTACGAAAGGAGTGTTTCAAAACTGTCCTATGAAAAGAAACGTTCAAGTCTGTGAGTTGAATGCACTCATCACAGAGAAGTTTCTGAGAATGCTTCTGTGTAGTTTTTAGGTGGAGATATATCCTTTTCCAGCATAGGCGTCAAAGCGATCCAAATAAACACTTGCAGATTCTACAAAAGGAGTGTTTCCAAACTGCTCTATCAAGAGGAATGTTCAAGTCTGTGAGTAGAATGCACTCACCACAAAGAAGTTTCTGAGAATGCTTCTGTCTAGTTTTTATGTGAAGATATTTCCTTTTCCAGCATAGGCCTCAAAGCGCTCGAAATAAACACTTGCAGATTCTACAAAAGGAGTGTTTCCAAACTGCTCTATCAGAGGGAATGTTCAAGTCTGTGAGTTGAATGCACTAGTCAGACAGAAGTTTGTGAGAATGCTTCTGTGTAGTTTTTAGGTGAAGATATTTCCTTTTCCAGCATAGGTCTCAAAGTGATCCAAATAAACACTTGCAGATTCTACAAAAGGAGTGTTTCCAAACTGCTCTATCAGAGGGAATGTTCAAGTCTGTGAGTTGAATGCAGTAATCACACAGAAGTTTGTGAGAATGCTTCTGTCTAGTTTCAGGTGGAGATATTTCTTTTCCCAGCATAGGCCTCAAAGCCCTCCAAATATCCACTTGCAGACTCTACAAAAAGAGTGTTTCAAAACTGCTCTTTCAAAAGGATGGCTCAAGTCGGTGAGTTGAATGCACTCATCACAAAGAAGTTTCTGAGAATGCTTCTGTGTAGTTGTTATGTGAAGATACTTCCTTTTCCAGCACAGGCCTCAGTGCGCTCGAAATAAACACTTGCAGATCCTACGAAAGGAGTGTTTCAAAACTGTCCTATCAAAATAAACGTTCAAGTCTGTGAGTTGAATGCAGTCATCACACAGAAGTTTCCTAGAATGCTTCTGTGTAGTTTTTAGGTGAAGATATTTCATTTCCCAGCACAGGCCTCAGAGCGCTCCAAATATGCATTTGCAGATTCTACAAAAAGAGAGCTTGAAAACTCTTCCACCAAAAAGAGGCTTCAACTCTATGAGTAGAATGCACTCATCACAAAGAAGTTTCTGAGAATGCTTCTGTCTAGTTTTTATGTGAAGATATTTCCTTTTCCAGCATAGGCGTCAAAGCGCTCCAAATAAACACTTGCAGATTCTACTAAAGGAGTGTTTCCAAACTGCTCTATCAAAGGCAATGTTCAAGTCTGTGAGTTGAATGCACTCATCACAGAGAAGTTTCTGAGAATGCTTCTGTGTAGTTTTTAGGTGAAGATATTTCCTTTTCCAGCATAGGCGTCAAAGCGATCCAAATAAACACTTTCAGATTCTACAAAAGGAGTGTATCCAAACTGCTCTATCAGAGGGAATGTTCAAGTCTGTGAGTTGAATGCAGTCATCACACAGAAGTTTGTGAGAATGCTTCTGTCTAGTTTTTAGGTGAAGATATTTCTTTTCCCAGAATAGGCCCTAAAGCGCTCCAAATTTCCACTTGCAGATTCTACAAAAAGAGTGTTTCAAAACTGCTCTTTCAAAAGGAAGGCTCAAGTCTGTGAGTTGAATGCACTCATCACAAAGAAGTTTCTGAGAATGCTTCTGTGTAGTTGTTATGTGAAGATACTTCCTTTTCCAGCATAGGCCTCAAAGCGCTCGAAATAAACACTTGCAGATTCTACGAAAGGAGTGTTTCAAAACTGTCCTATCAAAAGAAACGTTCAAGTCTGTGAGTTGAATGCACTCATCACAGAGAAGTTTCTGAGAATGCTTCTGTGTAGTTTTTAGGTGAAGATATTTCCTTTTCCAGCATAGGCGTCAAAGCGATCCAAATAAGCCCTTGCAGATTCTACAAAAGGAGTGTATCCAAACTGCTCTATCAGAGGGAATGTTCAAGTCTGTGAGTTGAATGCAGTCATCACACAGAAGTTTGTGAGAATGCTTCTGTCTAGTTTTTAGGTGAAGATATTTCTTTTCCCAGAATAGGCCCTAAAGCGCTCCAAATTTCCACTTGCAGATTCTACAAAAAGAGTGTTTCAAAACTGCTCTTTCAAAAGGAAGGCTCAAGTCTGTGAGTTGAATGCACTCATCACAAAGAAGTTTCTGAGAATGCTTCTGTGTAGTTGTTATGTGAAGATACTTCCTTTTCCAGCACAGGCCTCAGTGCGCTCGAAATAAACACTTGCAGATCCTACGAAAGGAGTGTTTCAAAACTGTCCTATCAAAATAAACGTTCAAGTCTGTGAGTTGAATGCAGTCATCACACAGAAGTTTCCTAGAATGCTTCTGTGTAGTTTTTAGGTGAAGATATTTCATTTCCCAGCACAGGCCTCAGAGCGCTCCAAATATGCATTTGCAGATTCTACAAAAAGAGAGCTTGAAAACTCTTCCACCAAAAAGAGGCTTCAACTCTATGAGTAGAATGCACTCATCACAAAGAAGTTTCTGAGAATGCTTCTGTCTAGTTTTTATGTGAAGATATTTCCTTTTCCAGCATAGGCGTCAAAGCGCTCCAAATAAACACTTGCAGATTCTACTAAAGGAGTGTTTCCAAACTGCTCTATCAAAGGCAATGTTCAAGTCTGTGAGTTGAATGCACTCATCACAGAGAAGTTTCTGAGAATGCTTCTGTGTAGTTTTTAGGTGAAGATATTTCCTTTTCCAGCATAGGCGTCAAAGCGATCCAAATAAACACTTTCAGATTCTACAAAAGGAGTGTATCCAAACTGCTCTATCAGAGGGAATGTTCAAGTCTGTGAGTTGAATGCAGTCATCACACAGAAGTTTGTGAGAATGCTTCTGTCTAGTTTTTAGGTGAAGATATTTCTTTTCCCAGAATAGGCCCTAAAGCGCTCCAAATTTCCACTTGCAGATTCTACAAAAAGAGTGTTTCAAAACTGCTCTTTCAAAAGGAAGGCTCAAGTCTGTGAGTTGAATGCACTCATCACAAAGAAGTTTCTGAGAATGCTTCTGTGTAGTTGTTATGTGAAGATACTTCCTTTTCCAGCATAGGCCTCAAAGCGCTCGAAATAAACACTTGCAGATTCTACGAAAGGAGTGTTTCAAAACTGTCCTATCAAAAGAAACGTTCAAGTCTGTGAGTTGAATGCACTCATCACAGAGAAGTTTCTGAGAATGCTTCTGTGTAGTTTTTAGGTGAAGATATTTCCTTTTCCAGCATAGGCGTCAAAGCGATCCAAATAAGCCCTTGCAGATTCTACAAAAGGAGTGTATCCAAACTGCTCTATCAGAGGGAATGTTCAAGTCTGTGAGTTGAATGCAGTCATCACACAGAAGTTTGTGAGAATGCTTCTGTCTAGTTTTTAGGTGAAGATATTTCTTTTCCCAGAATAGGCCCTAAAGCGCTCCAAATTTCCACTTGCAGATTCTACAAAAAGAGTGTTTCAAAACTGCTCTTTCAAAAGGAAGGCTCAAGTCTGTGAGTTGAATGCACTCATCACAAAGAAGTTTCTGAGAATGCTTCTGTGTAGTTGTTATGTGAAGATACTTCCTTTTCCAGCATAGGCCTCAAAGCGCTCGAAATAAACACTTGCAGATTCTACGAAAGGAGTGTTTCAAAACTGTCCTATCAAAAGAAACGTTCAAGTCTGTGAGTTGAATGCACTCATCACAGAGAAGTTTGTGAGAATGCTTCTGTGTAGTTTTTAGGTGAAGATATTTCCTTTTCCAGCATAGGTCTCAAAGTGATCCAAATAAACACTTGCAGATTCTACAAAAGGAGTGTTTCCAAACTGCTCTATCAGAGGGAATGTTCAAGTCTGTGAGTTGAATGCAGTTATCACACAGAAGTTTGTGAGAATGCTTCTGTCTAGTTTCAGGTGGAGATATTTCTTTTCCCAGCATAGGCCTCAAAGCCCTCCAAATATCCACTTGCAGACTCTACAAAAAGAGTGTTTCAAAACTGCTCTTTCAAAAGGATGGCTCAAGTCTGTGAGTTGAATGCACTCATCACAAAGAAGTTTCTGAGAATGCTTCTGTGTAGTTGTTATGTGAAGATACTTCCTTTTCCAGCATAGGCCACAAAGCGCTCGAAATAAACACTTGCAGATTCTATGAAAGGAGTGTTTCAAAACTGTCCTATGAAAAGAAACGTTCAAGTCTGTGAGTTGAATGCACTCATCACAGAGAAGTTTCTGAGAATGCTTCTGTGTAGTTTTTAGGTGAAGATATATCCTTTTCCAGCATAGGCGTCCAAGCGATCCAAATAAACACTTGCAGATTCTACAAAAGGAGTGTTTCCAAACTGCTCTATCAAGAGGAATGTTCAAGTCTGTGAGTAGAATGCACTCACCACAAAGAAGTTTCTGAGAATGCTTCTGTCTAGTTTTTATGTGAAGATATTTCCTTTTCCAGCCTAGGCATCAAAGCGCTCCAAATAAACACTTGCAGATTCTACAAAAGGAGTGTTTCCAAACTGCTCTATCAGAGGGAATGTTCAAGTCTGTGAGTTGAATGCACTAGTCAGACAGAAGTTTGTGAGAATGCTTCTGTGTAGTTTTTAGGTGAAGATATTTCCTTTTCCAGCATAGGTCTCAAAGTGATCCAAATAAACACTTGCAGATTCTACAAAAGGAGCGTTTCGAAACTGCTCTATCAGAGGGAATGTTCAAGTCTGTGAGTTGAATGCAGTAATCACACAGAAGTTTGTGAGAATGCTTCTGTCTAGTTTCAGGTGGAGATATTTCTTTTCCCAGCATAGGCCTCAAAGCCCTCCAAATATCCACTTGCAGACTCTACAAAAAGAGTGTTTCAAAACTGCTCTTTCAAAAGGATGGCTCATGTCTGTGAGTTGAATGCACTCATCACAAAGAAGTTTCTGAGAATGCTTCTGTGTAGTTGTTATGTGAAGATACTTCCTTTTCCAGCATAGGCCCCAAAGCGCTCGAAATAAACACTTGCAGATTCTACGAAAGGAGTGTTTCAAAACTGTCCTATGAAAAGAAACGTTCAAGTCTGTGAGTTGAATGCACTCATCACAGAGAAGTTTCTGAGAATGCTTCTGTGTAGTTTTTAGGTGAAGATATATCCTTTTCCAGTATAGGCGTCCAAGCGATCCAAATAAACACTTGCAGAATCTACAAAAGGAGTGTTTCCAAACTGCTCTATCAAGAGGAATGTTCAAGTCTGTGAGTAGAATGCACTCACCACAAAGAAGTTTCTGAGAATGCTTCTGTCTAGTTTTTATGTGAAGATATTTCCTTTTCCAGCATAGGCGTCAAAGCGCTCCAAATAAACACTTGCAGATTCTACAAAAGGAGTGTTTCCAAACTGCTCTATCAGAGGGAATGTTCAAGTCTGTGAGTTGAATGCACTAGTCAGACAGAAGTTTGTGAGAATGCTTCTGTGTAGTTTTTAGGTGAAGATATTTCCTTTTCCAGCATAGGTCTCAAAGTGATCCAAATAAACACTTGCAGATTCTACAAAAGGAGTGTTTCCAAACTGCTCTATCAGAGGGAATGTTCAAGTCTGTGAGTTGAATGCAGTAATCACACAGAAGTTTGTGAGAATGCTTCTGTCTAGTTTCAGGTGGAGATATTTCTTTTCCCAGCATAGGCCTCAAAGCCCTCCAAATATCCACTTGCAGACTCTACAAAAAGAGTGTTTCAAAACTGCTCTTTCAAAAGGATGGCTCAAGTCGGTGAGTTGAATGCACTCATCACAAAGAAGTTTCTGAGAATGCTTCTGTGTAGTTGTTATGTGAAGATACTTCCTTTTCCAGCACAGGCCTCAGTGCGCTCGAAATAAACACTTGCAGATCCTACGAAAGGAGTGTTTCAAAACTGTCCTATCAAAATAAACGTTCAAGTCTGTGAGTTGAATGCAGTCATCACACAGAAGTTTCCGAGAATGCTTCTGTGTAGTTTTTAGGTGAAGATATTTCATTTCCCAGCACAGGCCTCAGAGCGCTCCAAATATGCATTTGCAGATTCTACAAAAAGAGAGCTTGAAAACTCTTCCACCAAAAAGAGGCTTCAACTCTATGAGTAGAATGCACTCATCACAAAGAAGTTTCTGAGAATGCTTCTGTCTAGTTTTTATGTGAAGATATTTCCTTTTCCAGCATAGGCGTCAAAGCGCTCCAAATAAACACTTGCAGATTCTACTAAAGGAGTGTTTCCAAACTGCTCTATCAAAGGCAATGTTCAAGTCTGTGAGTTGAATGCACTCATCACAGAGAAGTTTCTGAGAATGCTTCTGTGTAGTTTTTAGGTGAAGATATTTCCTTTTCCAGCATAGGCGTCAAAGCGATCCAAATAAACACTTTCAGATTCTACAAAAGGAGTGTATCCAAACTGCTCTATCAGAGGGAATGTTCAAGTCTGTGAGTTGAATGCAGTCATCACACAGAAGTTTGTGAGAATGCTTCTGTCTAGTTTTTAGGTGAAGATATTTCTTTTCCCAGAATAGGCCCTAAAGCGCTCCAAATTTCCACTTGCAGATTCTACAAAAAGAGTGTTTCAAAACTGCTCTTTCAAAAGGAAGGCTCAAGTCTGTGAGTTGAATGCACTCATCACAAAGAAGTTTCTGAGAATGCTTCTGTGTAGTTGTTATGTGAAGATACTTCCTTTTCCAGCATAGGCCTCAAAGCGCTCGAAATAAACACTTGCAGATTCTACGAAAGGAGTGTTTCAAAACTGTCCTATCAAAAGAAACGTTCAAGTCTGTGAGTTGAATGCACTCATCACAGAGAAGTTTCTGAGAATGCTTCTGTGTAGTTTTTAGGTGAAGATATTTCCTTTTCCAGCATAGGCGTCAAAGCGATCCAAATAAGCCCTTGCAGATTCTACAAAAGGAGTGTATCCAAACTGCTCTATCAGAGGGAATGTTCAAGTCTGTGAGTTGAATGCAGTCATCACACAGAAGTTTGTGAGAATGCTTCTGTCTAGTTTTTAGGTGAAGATATTTCTTTTCCCAGAATAGGCCCTAAAGCGCTCCAAATTTCCACTTGCAGATTCTACAAAAAGAGTGTTTCAAAACTGCTCTTTCAAAAGGAAGGCTCAAGTCTGTGAGTTGAATGCACTCATCACAAAGAAGTTTCTGAGAATGCTTCTGTGTAGTTGTTATGTGAAGATACTTCCTTTTCCAGCATAGGCCTCAAAGCGCTCGAAATAAACACTTGCAGATTCTACGAAAGGAGTGTTTCAAAACTGTCCTATCAAAAGAAACGTTCAAGTCTGTGAGTTGAATGCACTCATCACAGAGAAGTTTCTGAGAATGCTTCTGTGTAGTTTTTAGGTGAAGATATTTCCTTTTCCAGCATAGGCGTCAAAGCGATCCAAATAAGCCCTTGCAGATTCTACAAAAGGAGTGTTTCCAAACTGCTCTATCAGAGGGAATGTTCAAGTCTGTGAGTTGAATGCAGTAATCACACAGAAGTTTGTGAGAATGCTTCTATCTAGTTTTTAGGTGAAGATATTTCATTTCCCAGAATAGGCCTGAAAGCGCTCCAAATTTCCACTTGCAGATTCTACAAAAAGAGTGTTTCAAAACTACTCTTTCAAAAGGAAGGCTCAAGTCTGTGAGTCGAATGCACTCATCACAAAGAAGTTTCTGAGAATGCTTCTGTGTAGTTGTTATGTGAAGATACTTCCTTTTCCAGCATAGGCCCCAAAGCGCTCGAAATAAACACTTGCAGATTCTACGAAAGGAGTGTTTCAAAACTGTCCTATGAAAAGAAACGTTCAAGTCTGTGAGTTGAATGCACTCATCACAGAGAAGTTTCTGAGAATGCTTCTGTGTAGTTTTTAGGTGAAGATATATCCTTTTCCAGCATAGGCGTCAAAGCGATCCAAATAAACACTTGCAGATTCTACAAAAGGAGTGTTTCCAAACTGCTCTATCAAGAGGAATGTTCAAGTCTGTGAGTAGAATGCACTCACCACAAAGAAGTTTCTGAGAATGCTTCTGTCTAGTTTTTATGTGAAGATACTTCCTTTTCCAGCATAGGCGTCAAAGCGCTCCAAATAAACACTTGCAGATTCTACAAAAGGAGTGTTTCCAAACTGCTCTATCAGAGGGAATGTTCAAGTCTGTGAGTTGAATGCACTAGTCAGACAGAAGTTTGTGAGAATGCTTCTGTGTAGTTTTTAGGTGAAGATATTTCCTTTTCCAGCATAGGTCTCAAAGTGATCCAAATAAACACTTGCAGATTCTACAAAAGGAGTGTTTCCAAACTGCTCTATCAGAGGGAATGTTCAAGTCTGTGAGTTGAATGCAGTTATCACACAGAAGTTTGTGAGAATGCTTCTGTCTAGTTTCAGGTGGAGATATTTCTTTTCCCAGCATAGGCCTCAAAGCCCTCCAAATATCCACTTGCAGACTCTACAAAAAGAGTGTTTCAAAACTGCTCTTTCAAAAGGATGGCTCAAGTCTGTGAGTTGAATGCACTCATCACAAAGAAGTTTCTGAGAATGCTTCTGTGTAGTTGTTATGTGAAGATACTTCCTTTTCCAGCATAGGCCACAAAGCGCTCGAAATAAACACTTGCAGATTCTACGAAAGGAGTGTTTCAAAACTGTCCTATGAAAAGAAACGTTCAAGTCTGTGAGTTGAATGCACTCATCACAGAGAAGTTTCTGAGAATGCTTCTGTGTAGTTTTTAGGTGAAGATATATCCTTTTCCAGCATAGGCGTCCAAGCGATCCAAATAAACACTTGCAGATTCTACAAAAGGAGTGTTTCCAAACTGCTCTATCAAGAGGAATGTTCAAGTCTGTGAGTAGAATGCACTCACCACAAAGAAGTTTCTGAGAATGCTTCTGTCTAGTTTTTATGTGAAGATATTTCCTTTTCCAGCCTAGGCATCAAAGCGCTCCAAATAAACACTTGCAGATTCTACAAAAGGAGTGTTTCCAAACTGCTCTATCAGAGGGAATGTTCAAGTCTGTGAGTTGAATGCACTAGTCAGACAGAAGTTTGTGAGAATGCTTCTGTGTAGTTTTTAGGTGAAGATATTTCCTTTTCCAGCATAGGTCTCAAAGTGATCCAAATAAACACTTGCAGATTCTACAAAAGGAGCGTTTCGAAACTGCTCTATCAGAGGGAATGTTCAAGTCTGTGAGTTGAATGCAGTAATCACACAGAAGTTTGTGAGAATGCTTCTGTCTAGTTTCAGGTGGAGATATTTCTTTTCCCAGCATAGGCCTCAAAGCCCTCCAAATATCCACTTGCAGACTCTACAAAAAGAGTGTTTCAAAACTGCTCTTTCAAAAGGATGGCTCATGTCTGTGAGTTGAATGCACTCATCACAAAGAAGTTTCTGAGAATGCTTCTGTGTAGTTGTTATGTGAAGATACTTCCTTTTCCAGCATAGGCCCCAAAGCGCTCGAAATAAACACTTGCAGATTCTACGAAAGGAGTGTTTCAAAACTGTCCTATGAAAAGAAACGTTCAAGTCTGTGAGTTGAATGCACTCATCACAGAGAAGTTTCTGAGAATGCTTCTGTGTAGTTTTTAGGTGAAGATATATCCTTTTCCAGCATAGGCGTCCAAGCGATCCAAATAAACACTTGCAGAATCTACAAAAGGAGTGTTTCCAAACTGCTCTATCAAGAGGAATGTTCAAGTCTGTGAGTAGAATGCACTCACCACAAAGAAGTTTCTGAGAATGCTTCTGTCTAGTTTTTATGTGAAGATATTTCCTTTTCCAGCATAGGCGTCAAAGCGCTCCAAATAAACACTTGCAGATTCTACAAAAGGAGTGTTTCCAAACTGCTCTATCAGAGGGAATGTTCAAGTCTGTGAGTTGAATGCACTAGTCAGACAGAAGTTTGTGAGAATGCTTCTGTGTAGTTTTTAGGTGAAGATATTTCCTTTTCCAGCATAGGTCTCAAAGTGATCCAAATAAACACTTGCAGATTCTACAAAAGGAGTGTTTCCAAACTGCTCTATCAGAGGGAATGTTCAAGTCTGTGAGTTGAATGCAGTAATCACACAGAAGTTTGTGAGAATGCTTCTGTCTAGTTTCAGGTGGAGATATTTCTTTTCCCAGCATAGGCCTCAAAGCCCTCCAAATATCCACTTGCAGACTCTACAAAAAGAGTGTTTCAAAACTGCTCTTTCAAAAGGATGGCTCAAGTCGGTGAGTTGAATGCACTCATCACAAAGAAGTTTCTGAGAATGCTTCTGTGTAGTTGTTATGTGAAGATACTTCCTTTTCCAGCACAGGCCTCAGTGCGCTCGAAATAAACACTTGCAGATCCTACGAAAGGAGTGTTTCAAAACTGTCCTATCAAAATAAACGTTCAAGTCTGTGAGTTCAATGCAGTCATCACACAGAAGTTTCTGAGAATGCTTCTGTGTAGTTTTTAGGTGAAGATATTTCATTTCCCAGCACAGGCCTCAGAGCGCTCCAAATATGCATTTGCAGATTCTACAAAAAGAGAGCTTGAAAACTCTTCCACCAAAAAGAGGCTTCAACTCTATGAGTAGAATGCACTCATCACAAAGAAGTTTCTGAGAATGCTTCTGTCTAGTTTTTATGTGAAGATATTTCCTTTTCCAGCATAGGCGTCAAAGCGCTCCAAATAAACACTTGCAGATTCTACTAAAGGAGTGTTTCCAAACTGCTCTATCAAAGGCAATGTTCAAGTCTGTGAGTTGAATGCACTCATCACAGAGAAGTTTCTGAGAATGCTTCTGTGTAGTTTTTAGGTGAAGATATTTCCTTTTCCAGCATAGGCGTCAAAGCGATCCAAATAAACACTTGCAGATTCTACAAAAGGAGTGTATCCAAACTGCTCTATCAGAGGGAATGTTCAAGTCTGTGAGTTGAATGCAGTAATCACACAGAAGTTTGTGAGAATGCTTCTGTCTAGTTTTTAGGTGAAGATATTTCTTTTCCCAGAATAGGCCCTAAAGCGCTCCAAATTTCCACTTGCAGATTCTACAAAAAGAGTGTTTCAAAACTGCTCTTTCAAAAGGAAGGCTCAAGTCTGTGAGTTGAATGCACTCATCACAAAGAAGTTTCTGAGAATGCTTCTGTGTAGTTGTTATGTGAAGATACTTCCTTTTCCAGCATAGGCCTCAAAGCGCTCGAAATAAACACTTGCAGATTCTACGAAAGGAGTGTTTCAAAACTGTCCTATCAAAAGAAACGTTCAAGTCTGTGAGTTGAATGCACTCATCACAGAGAAGTTTCTGAGAATGCTTCTGTGTAGTTTTTAGGTGAAGATATATCCTTTTCCAGCATTGGCGTCAAAGCGATCCAAATAAACACTTGCAGATTCTACAAAAGGAGTGTTTCCAAACTGCTCTATCAAGAGGAATGTTCAAGTCTGTGAGTAGAATGCACTCACCACAAAGAAGTTTCTGAGAATGCTTCTGTCTAGTTTTTATGTGATGATATTTCCTATTCCAGCATAGGCGTCAAAGCGCTCCAAATAAACACTTGCAGATTCTACAAAAGGAGTGTTTCCAAACTGCTCTATCAGAGGGAATGTTCAAGTCTGTGAATTGAATGCACTAGTCAGACAGAAGTTGGTGGGAATGCTTCTGTGTAGTTTTTAGGTGAAGATATTTCCTTTTCCAGCATAGGTCTCAAAGTGATCCAAATAAACACTTGCAGATTCTACAAAAGGAGTGTTTCCAAACTGCTCTATCAGAGGGAATGTTCAAGTCTGTGAGTTGAATGCAGTAATCACACAGAAGTTTGTGAGAATGCTTCTGTCTAGTTTCAGGTGGAGATATTTCTTTTCCCAGCATAGGCCTCAAAGCCCTCCAAATATCCACTTGCAGACTCTACAAAAAGAGTGTTTCAAAACTGCTCTTTCAAAAGGATGGCTCAAGTCGGTGAGTTGAATGCACTCATCACAAAGAAGTTTCTGAGAATGCTTCTGTGTAGTTGTTATGTGAAGATACTTCCTTTTCCAGCACAGGCCTCAGTGCGCTCGAAATAAACACTTGGAGATCCTACGAAAGGAGTGTTTCAAAACTGTCCTATCAAAATAAACGTTCAAGTCTGGGAGTTCAATGCAGTCATCACACAGAAGTTTCTGAGAATGCTTCTGTGTAGTTTTTAGGTGAAGATATTTGATTTCCCAGCACAGGCCTCAGAGCGCTCAAAATATGCATTTGCAGATTCTACAAAAAGTGAGCTTGAAAACTCTTCCACTAAAAAGATGCTTCAACTCTATGACTAGAATGCACTCATCACAAAGAAGTTTCTGAGAATGCTTCTGTCTAGTTTTTATGTGAAGATATTTCCTTTTCCAGCATAGGCGTCAAAGCGCTCCAAATAAACACTTGCAGATTCTACTAAAGCAGTGTTTCCAAACTGCTCTATCAAAAGCAATGTTCAAGTCTGTGAGTTGAATGCACTCATCACAGAGAAGTTTCTGAGAATGCTTCTGTGTAGTTTTTAGGTGAAGATATTTCCTTTTCCAGCATAGGCGTCAAAGCGATCCAAATAAACACTTGCAGATTCTACAAAAGGAGTGTATCCAAACTGCTCTATCAGAGGGAATGTTCAAGTCTGTGAGTTGAATGCAGTCATCACATAGAAGTTTGTGAGAATGCTTCTGTCTAGTTTTTAGGTGAAGATATTTCTTTTCCCAGAATAGGCCCTAAAGCGCTCCAAATTTCCACTTGCAGATTCTACAAAAAGAGTGTTTCAAAACTGCTCTTTCAAAAGGAAGGCTCAAGTCTGTGAGTTGAATGCACTCATCACAGAGAAGTTTCTGAGAATGCTTCTGTGTAGTTGTTATGTGAAGATACTTCCTTTTCCAGCATAGGCCCCAAAGCGCTCGAAATAAACACTTGCAGATTCTACGAAAGGAGTGTTTCAAAACTGTCCTATGAAAAGAAACGTTCAAGTCTGTGAGTTGAATGCACTCATCACAGAGAAGTTTCTGAGAATGCTTCTGTGTAGTTTTTAGGTGAAGATATATCCTTTTCCAGCATAGGCGTCAAAGCGATCCAAATAAACACTTGCAGATTCTACAAAAGGAGTGTTTCCAAACTGCTCTATCAAGAGGAATGTTCAAGTCTGTGAGTAGAATGCACTCACCACAAAGAAGTTTCTGAGAATGCTTCTGTCTAGTTTTTATGTGAAGATATTTCCTTTTCCAGCATAGGCGTCAAAGCGCTCCAAATAAACACTTGCAGATTCTACAAAAGGAGTGTTTCCAAACTGCTCTATCAGAGGGAATGTTCAAGTCTGTGAGTTGAATGCACTAGTCAGACAGAAGTTTGTGAGAATGCTTCTGTGTAGTTTTTAGGTGAAGATATTTCCTTTTCCAGCATAGGTCTCAAAGTGATCCAAATAAACACTTGCAGATTCTACAAAAGGAGTGTTTCCAAACTGCTCTATCAGAGTGAATGTTCAAGTCTGTGAGTTGAATGCAGTAATCACACAGAAGTTTGTGAGAATGCTTCTGTCTAGTTTCAGGTGGAGATATTTCTTTTCCCAGCATAGGCCTCAAAGCCCTCCAAATATCCACTTGCAGACTCTACAAAAAGAGTGTTTCAAAACTGCTCTTTCAAAAGGATGGCTCAAGTCGGTGAGTTGAATGCACTCATCACAAAGAAGTTTCTGAGAATGCTTCTGTGTAGTTGTTATGTGAAGATACTTCCTTTTCCAGCACAGGCCTCAGTGCGCTCGAAATAAACACTTGCAGATCCTACGAAAGGAGTGTTTCAAAACTGTCCCATCAAAATAAACGTTCAAGTCTGTGAGTTGAATGCAGTCATCACACAGAAGTTTCTGAGAATGCTTCTGTGTAGTTTTTAGGTGAAGATATTTCATTTCCCAGCACAGGCCTCAGAGCGCTCCAAATAAGCATTTGCAGATTCTACAAAAAGAGAGCTTGAAAACTCTTCCACCAAAAAGAGGCTTCCACTCTATGAGTAGAATGCACTCATCACAAAGAAGTTTCTGAGAATGCTTCTGTCTAGTTTTTATGTGAAGATATTTCCTTTTCCAGCATAGGCGTCAAAGCGCTCCAAGTAAACACTTGCAGATTCTACTAAAGGAGTGTTTCCAAACTGCTCTATCAAAGGCAATGTTCAAGTCTGTGAGTTGAATGCACTCATCACAGAGAAGTTTCTGAGAATGCTTCTGTGTAGTTTTTAGGTGAAGATATTTCCTTTTCCAGCATAGGCGTCAAAGCGATCCAAATAAACACTTGCAGATTCTACAAAAGGAGTGTATCCAAACTGCTCTATCAGAGGGAATGTTCAAGTCTGTGAGTTGAATGCAGTCATCACATAGAAGTTTGTGAGAATGCTTCTGTCTAGTTTTTAGGTGAAGATATTTCTTTTCCCAGAATAGGCCCTAAAGCGCTCCAAATTTCCACTTGCAGATTCTACAAAAAGAGTGTTTCAAAACTGCTCTTTCAAAAGGAAGGCTCAAGTCTGTGAGTTGAATGCACTCATCACAGAGAAGTTTCTGAGAATGCTTCTGTGTAGTTGTTATGTGAAGATACTTCCTTTTCCAGCATAGGCCTCAAAGCGCTCGAAATAAACACTTGCAGATTCTACGAAAGGAGTGTTTCAAAACTGTCCTATCAAAAGAAACGTTCAAGTCTGTGAGTTGAATGCACTCATCACAGAGAAGTTTCTGAGAATGCTTCTGTGTAGTTTTTAGGTGAAGATATTTCCTTTTCCAGCATAGGCGTCAAAGCGATCCAAATAAGCCCTTGCAGATTCTACAAAAGGAGTGTTTCCAAACTGCTCTATCAGAGGGAATGTTCAAGTCTGTGAGTTGAATGCAGTAATCACACAGAAGTTTGTGAGAATGCTTCTGTCTAGTTTTTAGGTGAAGATATTTCATTTCCCAGAATAGGCCTGAAAGCGCTCCAAATTTCCACTTGCAGATTCTACAAAAAGAGTGTTTCAAAACTACTCTTTCAAAAGGAAGGCTCAAGTCTGTGAGTTGAATGCACTCATCACAAAGAAGTTTCTGAGAATGCTTCTGTGTAGTTGTTATGTGAAGATACTTCCTTTTCCAGCATAGGCCCCAAAGCGCTCGAAATAAACACTTGCAGATTCTACGAAAGGAGTGTTTCAAAACTGTCCTATGAAAAGAAACGTTCAAGTCTGTGAGTTGAATGCACTCATCACAGAGAAGTTTCTGAGAATGCTTCTGTGTAGTTTTTAGGTGAAGATATATCCTTTTCCAGCATAGGCGTCAAAGCGATCCAAATAAACACTTGCAGATTCTACAAAAGGAGTGTTTCCAAACTGCTCTATCAAGAGGAATGTTCAAGTCTGTGAGTAGAATGCACTCACCACAAAGAAGTTTCTGAGAATGCTTCTGTCTAGTTTTTATGTGAAGATATTTCCTTTTCCAGCATAGGCGTCAAAGCGCTCCAAATAAACACTTGCAGATTCTACAAAAGGAGTGTTTCCAAACTGCTCTATCAGAGGGAATGTTCAAGTCTGTGAGTTGAATGCACTAGTCAGACAGAAGTTTGTGAGAATGCTTCTGTGTAGTTTTTAGGTGAAGATATTTCCTTTTCCAGCATAGGTCTCAAAGTGATCCAAATAAACACTTGCAGATTCTACAAAAGGAGTGTTTCCAAACTGCTCTATCAGAGTGAATGTTCAAGTCTGTGAGTTGAATGCAGTAATCACACAGAAGTTTGTGAGAATGCTTCTGTCTAGTTTCAGGTGGAGATATTTCTTTTCCCAGCATAGGCCTCAAAGCCCTCCAAATATCCACTTGCAGACTCTACAAAAAGAGTGTTTCAAAACTGCTCTTTCAAAAGGATGGCTCAAGTCGGTGAGTTGAATGCACTCATCACAAAGAAGTTTCTGAGAATGCTTCTGTGTAGTTGTTATGTGAAGATACTTCCTTTTCCAGCACAGGCCTCAGTGCGCTCGAAATAAACACTTGCAGATCCTACGAAAGGAGTGTTTCAAAACTGTCCTATCAAAATAAACGTTCAAGTCTGTGAGTTGAATGCAGTCATCACACAGAAGTTTCTGAGAATGCTTCTGTGTAGTTTTTAGGTGAAGATATTTCATTTCCCAGCACAGGCCTCAGAGCGCTCCAAATAAGCATTTGCAGATTCTACAAAAAGAGAGCTTGAAAACTCTTCCACCAAAAAGAGGCTTCCACTCTATGAGTAGAATGCACTCATCACAAAGAAGTTTCTGAGAATGCTTCTGTCTAGTTTTTATGTGAAGATATTTCCTTTTCCAGCATAGGCGTCAAAGCGCTCCAAGTAAACACTTGCAGATTCTACTAAAGGAGTGTTTCCAAACTGCTCTATCAAAGGCAATGTTCAAGTCTGTGAGTTGAATGCACTCATCACAGAGAAGTTTCTGAGAATGCTTCTGTGTAGTTTTTAGGTGAAGATATTTCCTTTTCCAGCATAGGCGTCAAAGCGATCCAAATAAACACTTGCAGATTCTACAAAAGGAGTGTATCCAAACTGCTCTATCAGAGGGAATGTTCAAGTCTGTGAGTTGAATGCAGTCATCACATAGAAGTTTGTGAGAATGCTTCTGTCTAGTTTTTAGGTGAAGATATTTCTTTTCCCAGAATAGGCCCTAAAGCGCTCCAAATTTCCACTTGCAGATTCTACAAAAAGAGTGTTTCAAAACTGCTCTTTCAAAAGGAAGGCTCAAGTCTGTGAGTTGAATGCACTCATCACAGAGAAGTTTCTGAGAATGCTTCTGTGTAGTTGTTATGTGAAGATACTTCCTTTTCCAGCATAGGCCTCAAAGCGCTCGAAATAAACACTTGCAGATTCTACGAAAGGAGTGTTTCAAAACTGTCCTATCAAAAGAAACGTTCAAGTCTGTGAGTTGAATGCACTCATCACAGAGAAGTTTCTGAGAATGCTTCTGTGTAGTTTTTAGGTAAAGATATTTCCTTTTCCAGCATAGGCGTCAAAGCGATCCAAATAAGCCCTTGCAGATTCTACAAAAGGAGTGTTTCCAAACTGCTCTATCAGAGGGAATGTTCAAGTCTGTGAGTTGAATGCAGTAATCACACAGAAGTTTGTGAGAATGCTTCTGTCTAGTTTTTAGGTGAAGATATTTCATTTCCCAGAATAGGCCTGAAAGCGCTCCAAATTTCCACTTGCAGATTCTACAAAAAGAGTGTTTCAAAACTACTCTTTCAAAAGGAAGGCTCAAGTCTGTGAGTTGAATGCACTCATCACAAAGAAGTTTCTGAGAATGCTTCTGTGTAGTTGTTATGTGAAGATACTTCCTTTTCCAGCATAGGCCCCAAAGCGCTCGAAATAAACACTTGCAGATTCTACGAAAGGAGTGTTTCAAAACTGTCCTATGAAAAGAAACGTTCAAGTCTGTGAGTTGAATGCACTCATCACAGAGAAGTTTCTGAGAATGCTTCTGTGTAGTTTTTAGGTGAAGATATATCCTTTTCCAGCATAGGCGTCAAAGCGATCCAAATAAACACTTGCAGATTCTACAAAAGGAGTGTTTCCAAACTGCTCTATCAAGAGGAATGTTCAAGTCTGTGAGTAGAATGCACTCACCACAAAGAAGTTTCTGAGAATGCTTCTGTCTAGTTTTTATGTGAAGATATTTCCTTTTCCAGCATAGGCGTCAAAGCGCTCCAAATAAACACTTGCAGATTCTACAAAAGGAGTGTTTCCAAACTGCTCTATCAGAGGGAATGTTCAAGTCTGTGAGTTGAATGCACTAGTCAGACAGAAGTTTGTGAGAATGCTTCTGTGTAGTTTTTAGGTGAAGATATTTCCTTTTCCAGCATAGGTCTCAAAGTGATCCAAATAAACACTTGCAGATTCTACAAAAGGAGTGTTTCCAAACTGCTCTATCAGAGTGAATGTTCAAGTCTGTGAGTTGAATGCAGTAATCACACAGAAGTTTGTGAGAATGCTTCTGTCTAGTTTCAGGTGGAGATATTTCTTTTCCCAGCATAGGCCTCAAAGCCCTCCAAATATCCACTTGCAGACTCTACAAAAAGAGTGTTTCAAAACTGCTCTTTCAAAAGGATGGCTCAAGTCGGTGAGTTGAATGCACTCATCACAAAGAAGTTTCTGAGAATGCTTCTGTGTAGTTGTTATGTGAAGATACTTCCTTTTCCAGCACAGGCCTCAGTGCGCTCGAAATAAACACTTGCAGATCCTACGAAAGGAGTGTTTCAAAACTGTCCTATCAAAATAAACGTTCAAGTCTGTGAGTTGAATGCAGTCATCACACAGAAGTTTCTGAGAATGCTTCTGTGTAGTTTTTAGGTGAAGATATTTCATTTCCCAGCACAGGCCTCAGAGCGCTCCAAATAAGCATTTGCAGATTCTACAAAAAGAGAGCTTGAAAACTCTTCCACCAAAAAGAGGCTTCCACTCTATGAGTAGAATGCACTCATCACAAAGAAGTTTCTGAGAATGCTTCTGTCTAGTTTTTATGTGAAGATATTTCCTTTTCCAGCATAGGCGTCAAAGCGCTCCAAGTAAACACTTGCAGATTCTACTAAAGGAGTGTTTCCAAACTGCTCTATCAAAGGCAATGTTCAAGTCTGTGAGTTGAATGCACTCATCACAGAGAAGTTTCTGAGAATGCTTCTGTGTAGTTTTTAGGTGAAGATATTTCCTTTTCCAGCATAGGCGTCAAAGCGATCCAAATAAACACTTGCAGATTCTACAAAAGGAGTGTATCCAAACTGCTCTATCAGAGGGAATGTTCAAGTCTGTGAGTTGAATGCAGTCATCACACAGAAGTTTGTGAGAATGCTTCTGTCTAGTTTTTAGGTGAAGATATTTCTTTTCCCAGAATAGGCCCTAAAGCGCTCCAAATTTCCACTTGCAGATTCTACAAAAAGAGTGTTTCAAAACTGCTCTTTCAAAAGGAAGGCTCAAGTCTGTGAGTTGAATGCACTCATCACAGAGAAGTTTCTGAGAATGCTTCTGTGTAGTTGTTATGTGAAGATACTTCCTTTTCCAGCATAGGCCTCAAAGCGCTCGAAATAAACACTTGCAGATTCTACGAAAGGAGTGTTTCAAAACTGTCCTATCAAAAGAAACGTTCAAGTCTGTGAGTTGAATGCACTCATCACAGAGAAGTTTCTGAGAATGCTTCTGTGTAGTTTTTAGGTGAAGATATTTCCTTTTCCAGCATAGGCGTCAAAGCGATCCAAATAAGCCCTTGCAGATTCTACAAAAGGAGTGTTTCCAAACTGCTCTATCAGAGGGAATGTTCAAGTCTGTGAGTTGAATGCAGTAATCACACAGAAGTTTGTGAGAATGCTTCTGTCTAGTTTTTAGGTGAAGATATTTCATTTCCCAGAATAGGCCTGAAAGCGCTCCAAATTTCCACTTGCAGATTCTACAAAAAGAGTGTTTCAAAACTACTCTTTCAAAAGGAAGGCTCAAGTCTGTGAGTTGAATGCACTCATCACAAAGAAGTTTCTGAGAATGCTTCTGTGTAGTTGTTATGTGAAGATACTTCCTTTTCCAGCATAGGCCCCAAAGCGCTCGAAATAAACACCTGCAGATTCTACGAAAGGAGTGTTTCAAAACTGTCCTATGAAAAGAAACGTTCAAGTCTGTGAGTTGAATGCACTCATCACAGAGAAGTTTCTGAGAATGCTTCTGTGTAGTTTTTAGGTGAAGATATATCCTTTTCCAGCATAGGCGTCAAAGCGATCCAAATAAACACTTGCAGATTCTACAAAAGGAGTGTTTCCAAACTGCTCTATCAAGAGGAATGTTCAAGTCTGTGAGTAGAATGCACTCACCACAAAGAAGTTTCTGAGAATGCTTCTGTCTAGTTTTTATGTGAAGATATTTCCTTTTCCAGCATAGGCGTCAAAGCGCTCCAAATAAACACTTGCAGATTCTACAAAAGGAGTGTTTCCAAACTGCTCTATCAGAGGGAATGTTCAAGTCTGTGAATTGAATGCACTAGTCAGACAGAAGTTGGTGGGAATGCTTCTGTGTAGTTTTTAGGTGAAGATATTTCCTTTTCCAGCATAGGTCTCAAAGTGATCCAAATAAACACTTGCAGATTCTACAAAAGGAGTGTTTCCAAACTGCTCTATCAGAGGGAATGTTCAAGTCTGTGAGTTGAATGCAGTAATCACACAGAAGTTTGTGAGAATGCTTCTGTCTAGTTTCAGGTGGAGATATTTCTTTTCCCAGCATAGGCCTCAAAGCCCTCCAAATATCCACTTGCAGACTCTACAAAAAGAGTGTTTCAAAACTGCTCTTTCAAAAGGATGGCTCAAGTCGGTGAGTTGAATGCACTCATCACAAAGAAGTTTCTGAGAATGCTTCTGTGTAGTTGTTATGTGAAGATACTTCCTTTTCCAGCACAGGCCTCAGTGCGCTCGAAATAAACACTTGGAGATCCTACGAAAGGAGTGTTTCAAAACTGTCCTATCAAAATAAACGTTCAAGTCTGTGAGTTCAATGCAGTCATCACACAGAAGTTTCTGAGAATGCTTCTGTGTAGTTTTTAGGTGAAGATATTTGATTTCCCAGCACAGGCCTCAGAGCGCTCAAAATATGCATTTGCAGATTCTACAAAAAGTGAGCTTGAAAACTCTTCCACTAAAAAGATGCTTCAACTCTATGACTAGAATGCACTCATCACAAAGAAGTTTCTGAGAATGCTTCTGTCTAGTTTTTATGTGAAGATATTTCCTTTTCCAGCATAGGCGTCAAAGCGCTCCAAATAAACACTTGCAGATTCTACTAAAGCAGTGTTTCCAAACTGCTCTATCAAAAGCAATGTTCAAGTCTGTGAGTTGAATGCACTCATCACAGAGAAGTTTCTGAGAATGCTTCTGTGTAGTTTTTAGGTGAAGATATTTCCTTTTCCAGCATAGGCGTCAAAGCGATCCAAATAAACACTTGCAGATTCTACAAAAGGAGTGTATCCAAACTGCTCTATCAGAGGGAATGTTCAAGTCTGTGAGTTGAATGCAGTCATCACATAGAAGTTTGTGAGAATGCTTCTGTCTAGTTTTTAGGTGAAGATATTTCTTTTCCCAGAATAGGCCCTAAAGCGCTCCAAATTTCCACTTGCAGATTCTACAAAAAGAGTGTTTCAAAACTGCTCTTTCAAAAGGAAGGCTCAAGTCTGTGAGTTGAATGCACTCATCACAGAGAAGTTTCTGAGAATGCTTCTGTGTAGTTGTTATGTGAAGATACTTCCTTTTCCAGCATAGGCCTCAAAGCGCTCGAAATAAACACTTGCAGATTCTACGAAAGGAGTGTTTCAAAACTGTCCTATCAAAAGAAACGTTCAAGTCTGTGAGTTGAATGCACTCATCACAGAGAAGTTTCTGAGAATGCTTCTGTGTAGTTTTTAGGTGAAGATATTTCCTTTTCCAGCATAGGCGTCAAAGCGATCCAAATAAGCCCTTGCAGATTCTACAAAAGGAGTGTTTCCAAACTGCTCTATCAGAGGGAATGTTCAAGTCTGTGAGTTGAATGCAGTAATCACACAGAAGTTTGTGAGAATGCTTCTGTCTAGTTTTTAGGTGAAGATATTTCATTTCCCAGAATAGGCCTGAAAGCGCTCCAAATTTCCACTTGCAGATTCTACAAAAAGAGTGTTTCAAAACTACTCTTTCAAAAGGAAGGCTCAAGTCTGTGAGTTGAATGCACTCATCACAAAGAAGTTTCTGAGAATGCTTCTGTGTAGTTGTTATGTGAAGATACTTCCTTTTCCAGCATAGGCCCCAAAGCGCTCGAAATAAACACTTGCAGATTCTACGAAAGGAGTGTTTCAAAACTGTCCTATGAAAAGAAACGTTCAAGTCTGTGAGTTGAATGCACTCATCACAGAGAAGTTTCTGAGAATGCTTCTGTGTAGTTTTTAGGTGAAGATATATCCTTTTCCAGCATAGGCGTCAAAGCGATCCAAATAAACACTTGCAGATTCTACAAAAGGAGTGTTTCCAAACTGCTCTATCAAGAGGAATGTTCAAGTCTGTGAGTAGAATGCACTCACCACAAAGAAGTTTCTGAGAATGCTTCTGTCTAGTTTTTATGTGAAGATATTTCCTTTTCCAGCATAGGCGTCAAAGCGCTCCAAATAAACACTTGCAGATTCTACAAAAGGAGTGTTTCCAAACTGCTCTATCAGAGGGAATGTTCAAGTCTGTGAGTTGAATGCACTAGTCAGACAGAAGTTTGTGAGAATGCTTCTGTGTAGTTTTTAGGTGAAGATATTTCCTTTTCCAGCATAGGTCTCAAAGTGATCCAAATAAACACTTGCAGATTCTACAAAAGGAGTGTTTCCAAACTGCTCTATCAGAGTGAATGTTCAAGTCTGTGAGTTGAATGCAGTAATCACACAGAAGTTTGTGAGAATGCTTCTGTCTAGTTTCAGGTGGAGATATTTCTTTTCCCAGCATAGGCCTCAAAGCCCTCCAAATATCCACTTGCAGACTCTACAAAAAGAGTGTTTCAAAACTGCTCTTTCAAAAGGATGGCTCAAGTCGGTGAGTTGAATGCACTCATCACAAAGAAGTTTCTGAGAATGCTTCTGTGTAGTTGTTATGTGAAGATACTTCCTTTTCCAGCACAGGCCTCAGTGCGCTCGAAATAAACACTTGCAGATCCTACGAAAGGAGTGTTTCAAAACTGTCCCATCAAAATAAACGTTCAAGTCTGTGAGTTGAATGCAGTCATCACACAGAAGTTTCTGAGAATGCTTCTGTGTAGTTTTTAGGTGAAGATATTTCATTTCCCAGCACAGGCCTCAGAGCGCTCCAAATAAGCATTTGCAGATTCTACAAAAAGAGAGCTTGAAAACTCTTCCACCAAAAAGAGGCTTCCACTCTATGAGTAGAATGCACTCATCACAAAGAAGTTTCTGAGAATGCTTCTGTCTAGTTTTTATGTGAAGATATTTCCTTTTCCAGCATAGGCGTCAAAGCGCTCCAAGTAAACACTTGCAGATTCTACTAAAGGAGTGTTTCCAAACTGCTCTATCAAAGGCAATGTTCAAGTCTGTGAGTTGAATGCACTCATCACAGAGAAGTTTCTGAGAATGCTTCTGTGTAGTTTTTAGGTGAAGATATTTCCTTTTCCAGCATAGGCGTCAAAGCGATCCAAATAAACACTTGCAGATTCTACAAAAGGAGTGTATCCAAACTGCTCTATCAGAGGGAATGTTCAAGTCTGTGAGTTGAATGCAGTCATCACATAGAAGTTTGTGAGAATGCTTCTGTCTAGTTTTTAGGTGAAGATATTTCTTTTCCCAGAATAGGCCCTAAAGCGCTCCAAATTTCCACTTGCAGATTCTACAAAAAGAGTGTTTCAAAACTGCTCTTTCAAAAGGAAGGCTCAAGTCTGTGAGTTGAATGCACTCATCACAGAGAAGTTTCTGAGAATGCTTCTGTGTAGTTGTTATGTGAAGATACTTCCTTTTCCAGCATAGGCCTCAAAGCGCTCGAAATAAACACTTGCAGATTCTACGAAAGGAGTGTTTCAAAACTGTCCTATCAAAAGAAACGTTCAAGTCTGTGAGTTGAATGCACTCATCACAGAGAAGTTTCTGAGAATGCTTCTGTGTAGTTTTTAGGTGAAGATATTTCCTTTTCCAGCATAGGCGTCAAAGCGATCCAAATAAGCCCTTGCAGATTCTACAAAAGGAGTGTTTCCAAACTGCTCTATCAGAGGGAATGTTCAAGTCTGTGAGTTGAATGCAGTAATCACACAGAAGTTTGTGAGAATGCTTCTGTCTAGTTTTTAGGTGAAGATATTTCATTTCCCAGAATAGGCCTGAAAGCGCTCCAAATTTCCACTTGCAGATTCTACAAAAAGAGTGTTTCAAAACTACTCTTTCAAAAGGAAGGCTCAAGTCTGTGAGTTGAATGCACTCATCACAAAGAAGTTTCTGAGAATGCTTCTGTGTAGTTGTTATGTGAAGATACTTCCTTTTCCAGCATAGGCCCCAAAGCGCTCGAAATAAACACTTGCAGATTCTACGAAAGGAGTGTTTCAAAACTGTCCTATGAAAAGAAACGTTCAAGTCTGTGAGTTGAATGCACTCATCACAGAGAAGTTTCTGAGAATGCTTCTGTGTAGTTTTTAGGTGAAGATATATCCTTTTCCAGCATAGGCGTCAAAGCGATCCAAATAAACACTTGCAGATTCTACAAAAGGAGTGTTTCCAAACTGCTCTATCAAGAGGAATGTTCAAGTCTGTGAGTAGAATGCACTCACCACAAAGAAGTTTCTGAGAATGCTTCTGTCTAGTTTTTATGTGAAGATATTTCCTTTTCCAGCATAGGCGTCAAAGCGCTCCAAATAAACACTTGCAGATTCTACAAAAGGAGTGTTTCCAAACTGCTCTATCAGAGGGAATGTTCAAGTCTGTGAGTTGAATGCACTAGTCAGACAGAAGTTTGTGAGAATGCTTCTGTGTAGTTTTTAGGTGAAGATATTTCCTTTTCCAGCATAGGTCTCAAAGTGATCCAAATAAACACTTGCAGATTCTACAAAAGGAGTGTTTCCAAACTGCTCTATCAGAGTGAATGTTCAAGTCTGTGAGTTGAATGCAGTAATCACACAGAAGTTTGTGAGAATGCTTCTGTCTAGTTTCAGGTGGAGATATTTCTTTTCCCAGCATAGGCCTCAAAGCCCTCCAAATATCCACTTGCAGACTCTACAAAAAGAGTGTTTCAAAACTGCTCTTTCAAAAGGATGGCTCAAGTCGGTGAGTTGAATGCACTCATCACAAAGAAGTTTCTGAGAATGCTTCTGTGTAGTTGTTATGTGAAGATACTTCCTTTTCCAGCACAGGCCTCAGTGCGCTCGAAATAAACACTTGCAGATCCTACGAAAGGAGTGTTTCAAAACTGTCCTATCAAAATAAACGTTCAAGTCTGTGAGTTGAATGCAGTCATCACACAGAAGTTTCTGAGAATGCTTCTGTGTAGTTTTTAGGTGAAGATATTTCATTTCCCAGCACAGGCCTCAGAGCGCTCCAAATAAGCATTTGCAGATTCTACAAAAAGAGAGCTTGAAAACTCTTCCACCAAAAAGAGGCTTCCACTCTATGAGTAGAATGCACTCATCACAAAGAAGTTTCTGAGAATGCTTCTGTCTAGTTTTTATGTGAAGATATTTCCTTTTCCAGCATAGGCGTCAAAGCGCTCCAAGTAAACACTTGCAGATTCTACTAAAGGAGTGTTTCCAAACTGCTCTATCAAAGGCAATGTTCAAGTCTGTGAGTTGAATGCACTCATCACAGAGAAGTTTCTGAGAATGCTTCTGTGTAGTTTTTAGGTGAAGATATTTCCTTTTCCAGCATAGGCGTCAAAGCGATCCAAATAAACACTTGCAGATTCTACAAAAGGAGTGTATCCAAACTGCTCTATCAGAGGGAATGTTCAAGTCTGTGAGTTGAATGCAGTCATCACATAGAAGTTTGTGAGAATGCTTCTGTCTAGTTTTTAGGTGAAGATATTTCTTTTCCCAGAATAGGCCCTAAAGCGCTCCAAATTTCCACTTGCAGATTCTACAAAAAGAGTGTTTCAAAACTGCTCTTTCAAAAGGAAGGCTCAAGTCTGTGAGTTGAATGCACTCATCACAGAGAAGTTTCTGAGAATGCTTCTGTGTAGTTGTTATGTGAAGATACTTCCTTTTCCAGCATAGGCCTCAAAGCGCTCGAAATAAACACTTGCAGATTCTACGAAAGGAGTGTTTCAAAACTGTCCTATCAAAAGAAACGTTCAAGTCTGTGAGTTGAATGCACTCATCACAGAGAAGTTTCTGAGAATGCTTCTGTGTAGTTTTTAGGTGAAGATATTTCCTTTTCCAGCATAGGCGTCAAAGCGATCCAAATAAGCCCTTGCAGATTCTACAAAAGGAGTGTTTCCAAACTGCTCTATCAGAGGGAATGTTCAAGTCTGTGAGTTGAATGCAGTAATCACACAGAAGTTTGTGAGAATGCTTCTGTCTAGTTTTTAGGTGAAGATATTTCATTTCCCAGAATAGGCCTGAAAGCGCTCCAAATTTCCACTTGCAGATTCTACAAAAAGAGTGTTTCAAAACTACTCTTTCAAAAGGAAGGCTCAAGTCTGTGAGTTGAATGCACTCATCACAAAGAAGTTTCTGAGAATGCTTCTGTGTAGTTGTTATGTGAAGATACTTCCTTTTCCAGCATAGGCCCCAAAGCGCTCGAAATAAACACTTGCAGATTCTACGAAAGGAGTGTTTCAAAACTGTCCTATGAAAAGAAACGTTCAAGTCTGTGAGTTGAATGCACTCATCACAGAGAAGTTTCTGAGAATGCTTCTGTGTAGTTTTTAGGTGAAGATATATCCTTTTCCAGCATAGGCGTCAAAGCGATCCAAATAAACACTTGCAGATTCTACAAAAGGAGTGTTTCCAAACTGCTCTATCAAGAGGAATGTTCAAGTCTGTGAGTAGAATGCACTCACCACAAAGAAGTTTCTGAGAATGCTTCTGTCTAGTTTTTATGTGAAGATATTTCCTTTTCCAGCATAGGCGTCAAAGCGCTCCAAATAAACACTTGCAGATTCTACAAAAGGAGTGTTTCCAAACTGCTCTATCAGAGGGAATGTTCAAGTCTGTGAGTTGAATGCACTAGTCAGACAGAAGTTTGTGAGAATGCTTCTGTGTAGTTTTTAGGTGAAGATATTTCCTTTTCCAGCATAGGTCTCAAAGTGATCCAAATAAACACTTGCAGATTCTACAAAAGGAGTGTTTCCAAACTGCTCTATCAGAGTGAATGTTCAAGTCTGTGAGTTGAATGCAGTAATCACACAGAAGTTTGTGAGAATGCTTCTGTCTAGTTTCAGGTGGAGATATTTCTTTTCCCAGCATAGGCCTCAAAGCCCTCCAAATATCCACTTGCAGACTCTACAAAAAGAGTGTTTCAAAACTGCTCTTTCAAAAGGATGGCTCAAGTCGGTGAGTTGAATGCACTCATCACAAAGAAGTTTCTGAGAATGCTTCTGTGTAGTTGTTATGTGAAGATACTTCCTTTTCCAGCACAGGCCTCAGTGCGCTCGAAATAAACACTTGCAGATCCTACGAAAGGAGTGTTTCAAAACTGTCCTATCAAAATAAACGTTCAAGTCTGTGAGTTGAATGCAGTCATCACACAGAAGTTTCTGAGAATGCTTCTGTGTAGTTTTTAGGTGAAGATATTTCATTTCCCAGCACAGGCCTCAGAGCGCTCCAAATAAGCATTTGCAGATTCTACAAAAAGAGAGCTTGAAAACTCTTCCACCAAAAAGAGGCTTCCACTCTATGAGTAGAATGCACTCATCACAAAGAAGTTTCTGAGAATGCTTCTGTCTAGTTTTTATGTGAAGATATTTCCTTTTCCAGCATAGGCGTCAAAGCGCTCCAAGTAAACACTTGCAGATTCTACTAAAGGAGTGTTTCCAAACTGCTCTATCAAAGGCAATGTTCAAGTCTGTGAGTTGAATGCACTCATCACAGAGAAGTTTCTGAGAATGCTTCTGTGTAGTTTTTAGGTGAAGATATTTCCTTTTCCAGCATAGGCGTCAAAGCGATCCAAATAAACACTTGCAGATTCTACAAAAGGAGTGTATCCAAACTGCTCTATCAGAGGGAATGTTCAAGTCTGTGAGTTGAATGCAGTCATCACACAGAAGTTTGTGAGAATGCTTCTGTCTAGTTTTTAGGTGAAGATATTTCTTTTCCCAGAATAGGCCCTAAAGCGCTCCAAATTTCCACTTGCAGATTCTACAAAAAGAGTGTTTCAAAACTGCTCTTTCAAAAGGAAGGCTCAAGTCTGTGAGTTGAATGCACTCATCACAGAGAAGTTTCTGAGAATGCTTCTGTGTAGTTGTTATGTGAAGATACTTCCTTTTCCAGCATAGGCCTCAAAGCGCTCGAAATAAACACTTGCAGATTCTACGAAAGGAGTGTTTCAAAACTGTCCTATCAAAAGAAACGTTCAAGTCTGTGAGTTGAATGCACTCATCACAGAGAAGTTTCTGAGAATGCTTCTGTGTAGTTTTTAGGTGAAGATATTTCCTTTTCCAGCATAGGCGTCAAAGCGATCCAAATAAGCCCTTGCAGATTCTACAAAAGGAGTGTTTCCAAACTGCTCTATCAGAGGGAATGTTCAAGTCTGTGAGTTGAATGCAGTAATCACACAGAAGTTTGTGAGAATGCTTCTGTCTAGTTTTTAGGTGAAGATATTTCATTTCCCAGAATAGGCCTGAAAGCGCTCCAAATTTCCACTTGCAGATTCTACAAAAAGAGTGTTTCAAAACTACTCTTTCAAAAGGAAGGCTCAAGTCTGTGAGTTGAATGCACTCATCACAAAGAAGTTTCTGAGAATGCTTCTGTGTAGTTGTTATGTGAAGATACTTCCTTTTCCAGCATAGGCCCCAAAGCGCTCGAAATAAACACCTGCAGATTCTACGAAAGGAGTGTTTCAAAACTGTCCTATGAAAAGAAACGTTCAAGTCTGTGAGTTGAATGCACTCATCACAGAGAAGTTTCTGAGAATGCTTCTGTGTAGTTTTTAGGTGAAGATATATCCTTTTCCAGCATAGGCGTCAAAGCGATCCAAATAAACACTTGCAGATTCTACAAAAGGAGTGTTTCCAAACTGCTCTATCAAGAGGAATGTTCAAGTCTGTGAGTAGAATGCACTCACCACAAAGAAGTTTCTGAGAATGCTTCTGTCTAGTTTTTATGTGAAGATATTTCCTTTTCCAGCATAGGCGTCAAAGCGCTCCAAATAAACACTTGCAGATTCTACAAAAGGAGTGTTTCAAAACTGCTCTATCAGAGGGAATGTTCAAGTCTGTGAGTTGAATGCACTAGTCAGACAGAAGTTTCTGAGAATGCTTCTGTGTAGTTGTTATGTGAAGATACTTCCTTTTCCAGCACAGGCCTCAGTGCGCTCGAAATAAACACTTGCAGATCCTACGAAAGGAGTGTTTCAAAACTGTCCTATCAAAATAAACGTTCAAGTCTGTGAGTTGAATGCAGTCATCACACAGAAGTTTCTGAGAATGCTTCTGTGTAGTTTTTAGGTGAAGATATTTCATTTCCCAGCACAGGCCTCAGAGCGCTCCAAATATGCATTTGCAGATTCTACAAAAAGAGAGCTTGAAAACTCTTCCACCAAAAAGAGGCTTCAACTCTATGAGTAGAATGCACTCATCACAAAGAAGTTTCTGAGAATGCTTCTGTCTAGTTTTTATGTGAAGATATTTCCTTTTCCAGCATAGGCGTCAAAGCGCTCCAAATAAACACTTGCAGATTGACTAAAGGAGTGTTTCCAAACTGCTCTATCAAAGGCAATGTTCAAGTCTGTGAGTTGAATGCACTCATCACAGAGAAGTTTCTGAGAATGCTTCTGTGTAGTTTTTAGGTGAAGATATTTCCTTTTCCAGCATAGGCGTCAAAGCGATCCAAATAAACACTTGCAGATTCTACAAAAGGAGGGTATCCAAACTGCTCTATCAGAGGGAATGTTCAAGTCTGTGAGTTGAATGCAGTAATCACACAGAAGTTTGTGAGAATGCTTCTGTCTAGTTTTTAGGTGAAGATATTTCTTTTCCCAGAATAGGCCCTAAAGTGCTCCAAATTTCCACTTGCAGATTCTACAAAAAGAGTGTTTCAAAACTGCTCTTTCAAAAGGAAGGCTCAAGTCTGTGAGTTGAATGCACTCATCACAAAGAAGTTTCTGAGAATGCTTCTGTGTAGTTTTTAGGTGAAGATATTTCCTTTTCCAGCTTAGGCGTCAAAGCGATCCAAATAAACACTTGCAGATTCTACAAAAGGAGTCTATCCAAACTGCTCTATCAGAGGGAATGTTCAAGTCTGTGAGTTGAATGCAGTCATCACACAGAAGTTTGTGAGAATGCTTCTGTCTAGTTTTTAGGTGAAGATATTTCTTTTCCCAGAATAGGCCCTAAAGCGCTCCAAATTTCCACTTGCAGATTCTACAAAAAGAGTGTTTCAAAACTGCTCTTTCAAAAGGAAGGCTCAAGTCTGTGAGTTGAATGCACTCATTACAAAGAAGTTTCTGAGAATGCTTCTGTGTAGTTGTTATGTGAAGATACTTCCTTTTCCAGCATAGGCCTCAAAGCGCTCGAAATAAACACTTGCAGATTCTACGAAAGGAGTGTTTCAAAACTGTCCTATCAAAAGAAACGTTCAAGTCTGTGAGTTGAATGCACTCATCACAGAGAAGTTTCTGAGAATGCTTCTGTGTAGTTTTTAGGTGAAGATATTTCCTTTTCCAGCATAGGCGTCAAAGCGATCCAAATAAGCCCTTGCAGATTCTACAAAAGGAGTGTTTCCAAACTGCTCTATCAGACGGAATGTTCAAGTCTCTGAGTTGAATGCAGTAATCACACAGAAGTTTGTGAGAATGCTTCTGTCTAGTTTCAGGTGGAGATATTTCTTTTCCCAGCATAGGCCTCAAAGCCCTCCAAATATCCACTTGCAGACTCTACAAAAAGAGTGTTTCAAAACTGCTCTTTCAAAAGGATGTCTCAAGTCGGTGAGTTGAATGCACTCATCACAAAGAAGTTTCTGAGAATGTTTCTGTGTAGTTGTTATGTGAAGATACTTCCTTTTCCAGCACAGGCCTCAGTGCGCTCGAAATAAACACTTGCAGATCCTACGAAAGGAGTGTTTCAAAACTGTCCTATCAAAATAAACGTTCAAGTCTGTGAGTTGAATGCAGTCATCAAACAGAAGTTTCGGAGAATGCTTCTGTGTAGTTTTTAGGTGAAGATATTTCATTTCCCAACACAGGCCTCAGAGCGCTCCAAATATGCATTTGCAGATTCTACAAAAAGAGAGCTTGAAAACTCTTCCAGCAAAAAGAGGCTTCAACTCTATGAGTAGAATGCACTCATCACAAAGAAGTTTCTGAGAATGCTTCTGTCTAGTTTTTATGTGAAGATATTTCCTTTTCCAGCATAGGCGTCAAAGCGCTCCAAATAAACACTTGCAGATTCTACTAAAGGAGTGTTTCCAAACTGCTCTATCAAAGGCAATGTTCAAGTCTGTGAGTTGAATGCACTCATCACAGAGAAGTTTCTGAGAATGCTTCTGTGTAGTTTTTAGGTGAAGATATTTCCTTTTCCAGCATAGGCGTCAAAGCGATCCAAATAAACACTTGCAGATTCTACAAAAGGAGTGTTTCCAAACTGCTCTATCAAGAGGAATGTTCAAGTCTGTGAGTAGAATGCACTCACCACAAAGAAGTTTCTGAGAATGCTTCTGTCTAGTTTTTATGTGAAGATATTTCCTTTTCCAGCATAGGCGTCAAAGCGCTCCAAATAAACACTTGCAGATTCTACAAAAGGAGTGTTTCCAAACTGCTCTATCAGAGGGAATGTTCAAGTCTGTGAGTTGAATGCACTAGTCAGACAGAAGTTTGTGAGAATGCTTCTGTGTAGTTTTTAGGTGAAGATATTTCCTTTTCCAGCATAGGTCTCAAAGTGATCCAAATAAACACTTGCAAATTCTACAAAAGGAGTGTTTCCAAACTGCTCTATCAGAGGGAATGTTCAAGTCTGTGAGTTGAATGCAGTAATCACACAGAAGTTTGTGAGAATGCTTCTGTCTAGTTTCAGGTGGAGATATTTCTTTTCCCAGCATAGGCCTCAAAGCCCTCCAAATATCCACTTGCAGACTCTACAAAAAGAGTGTTTCAAAACTGCTCTTTCAAAAGGATGGCTCAAGTCGGTGAGTTGAATGCACTCATCACAAAGAAGTTTCTGAGAATGCTTCTGTGTAGTTGAAGTATGTGAAGATACTTCCTTTTCCAGCACAGGCCTCAGTGCGCTCGAAATAAACACTTGCAGATCCTACGAAAGGAGTGTTTCAAAACTGTCCTATCAAAATAAACGTTCAAGTCTGTGAGTTGAATGCAGTCATCACACAGAAGTTTCTGAGAATGCTTCTGTGTAGTTTTTAGGTGAAGGTATTTCAGTTCCCAGCACAGGCCTCAGAGCGCTCCAAATATGCATTTGCAGATTCTACAAAAAGAGAGCTTGAAAACTCTTCCACCAAAAAGAGGCTTCAACTCTATGAGTAGAATGCACTCATCACAAAGAAGTTTCTGAGAATGCTTCTGTCTAGTTTTTATGTGAAGATAATTCCTTTTCCAGCATAGGCGTCAAAGCGCTCCAAATAAACACTTGCAGATTCTACTAAAGGAGTGTTTCCAAACTGCTCTATCAAAGGCAATGTTCAAGTCTGTGAGTTGAATGCACTCATCACAGAGAAGTTTCTGAGAATGCTTCTGTGTAGTTTTTAGGTGAAGATATTTCCTTTTCCAGCATAGGCGTCAAAGCGATCCAAATAAACACTTGCAGATTCTACAAAAGGAGTGTATCCAAACTGCTCTATCAGAGGGAATGTTCAAGTCTGTGAGTTGAATGCAGTCATCACACAGAAGTTTGTGAGAATGCTTCTGTCTAGTTTTTAGGTGAAGATATTTCTTTTCCCAGAATAGGCCCTAAAGCGCTCCAAATTTCCACTTGCAGATTCTACAAAAAGAGTGTTTCAAAACTGCTCTTTCAAAAGGAAGGCTCAAGTCTGTGAGTTGAATGCACTCATCACAAAGAAGTTTCTGAGAATGCTTCTGTGTAGTTGTTATGTGAAGATACTTCCTTTTCCAGCATAGGCCACAAAGCGCTCGAAATAAACACTTGCAGATTCTACGAAAGGAGTGTTTCAAAACTGTCCTATCAAAAGAAACGTTCAAGTCTGTGAGTTGAATGCACTCATCACAGAGAAGTTTCTGAGAATGCTTCTGTGTAGTTTTTAGGTGAAGATATTTCCTTTTCCAGCATAGGCGTCAAAGCGATCCAAATAAGCCCTTGCAGATTCTACAAAAGGAGTGTTTCCAAACTGCTCTATCAGAGGGAATGTTCAAGTCTGTGAGTTGAATGCAGTCATCACACAGAAGTTTGTGAGAATGCTTCTGTCTAGTTTTTAGGTGAAGATATTTCATTTCCCAGAATAGGCCTGAAAGCGCTCCAAATTTCCACTTGCAGATTCTACAAAAAGAGTGTTTCAAAACTACTCTTTCAAAAGGAAGGCTCAAGTCTGTGAGTTGAATGCACTCATCACAAAGAAGTTTCTGAGAATGCTTCTGTGTAGTTGTTATGTGAAGATACTTCCTTTTCCAGCATAGGCCCCAAAGCGCTCGAAATAAACACTTGCAGATTCTACGAAAGGAGTGTTTCAAAACTGTCCTATGAAAAGAAACGTTCAAGTCTGTGAGTTGAATGCACTCATCACAGAGAAGTTTCTGAGAATGCTTCTGTGTAGTTTTTAGTTGAAGATATATCCTTTTCCAGCATAGGCGTCAAAGCGATCCAAATAAACACTTGCAGATTCTACAAAAGGAGTGTTTCCAAACTGCTCTATCAAGAGGAATGTTCAAGTCTGTGAGTAGAATGCACTCACCACAAAGAAGTTTCTGAGAATGCTTCTGTCTAGTTTTTATGTGAAGATATTTCCTTTTCCAGCATAGGCCTCAAAGCGCTCGAAATAAACACTTGCAGATTCTACAAAAGGAGTGTTTCCAAACTGCTCTATCAGAGGGAATGTTCAAGTCTGTGAGTTGAATGCAGTAATCACACAGAAGTTTGTGAGAATGCTTCTGTCTAGTTTCAGGTGGAGATATTTCTTTTCCCAGCATAGGCCTCAAAGCCCTCCAAATATCCACTTGCAGACTCTACAAAAAGAGTGTTTCAAAACTGCTCTTTCAAAAGGATGGCTCAAGTCGGTGAGTTGAATGCACTCATCACAAAGAAGTTTCTGAGAATGCTTCTGTGTAGTTGTTATGTGAAGATACTTCCTTTTCCAGCACAGGCCTCAGTGCGCTCGAAATAAACACTTGCAGATCCTACGAAAGGAGTGTTTCAAAACTGTCCTATCAAAATAAACGTTCAAGTCTGTGAGTTGAATGCAGTCATCACACAGAAGTTTCTGAGAATGCTTCTGTGTAGTTTTTAGGTGAAGATATTTCATTTCCCAGCACAGGCCTCAGAGCGCTCCAAATAAGCATTTGCAGATTCTACAAAAAGAGAGCTTGAAAACTCTTCCACCAAAAAGAGGCTTCCACTCTATGAGTAGAATGCACTCATCACAAAGAAGTTTCTGAGAATGCTTCTGTCTAGTTTTTATGTGAAGATACTTCCTTTTCCAGCATAGGCCTCAAAGCGCTCGAAATAAACACTTGCAGATTCTACTAAAGGAGTGTTTCCAAACTGCTCTATCAAAGGCAATGTTCAAGTCTGTGAGTTGAATGCACTCATCACAGAGAAGTTTCTGAGAATGCTTCTGTGTAGTTTTTAGGTGAAGATATTTCCTTTTCCAGCATAGGCGTCAAAGCGATCCAAATAAACACTTGCAGATTCTACAAAAGGAGTGTATCCAAACTGCTCTATCAGAGGGAATGTTCAATTCTGTGAGTTGAATGCAGTCATCACACAGAAGTTTGTGAGAATGCTTCTGTCTAGTTTTTAGGTGAAGATATTTCTTTTCCCAGAATAGGCCCTAAAGCGCTCCAAATTTCCACTTGCAGATTCTACAAAAAGAGTGTTTCAAAACTGCTCTTTCAAAAGGAAGGCTCAAGTCTGTGAGTTGAATGCACTCATCACAAAGAAGTTTCTGAGAATGCTTCTGTGTAGTTGTTATGTGAAGATACTTCCTTTTCCAGCATAGGCCTCAAAGCGCTCGAAATAAACACTTGCAGATACTACGAAAGGAGTGTTTCAAAACTGTCCTATCAAAAGAAACGTTCAAGTCTGTGAGTTGAATGCACTCATCACAGAGAAGTTTCTGAGAATGCTTCTGTGTAGTTTTTAGGTGAAGATATTTCCTTTTCCAGCATAGGCGTCAAAGCGATCCAAATAAGCCCTTGCAGATTCTACAAAAGGAGTGTTTCCAAACTGCTCTATCAGAGGGAATGTTCAAGTCTGTGAGTTGAATGCAGTAATCACACAGAAGTTTGTGAGAATGCTTCTGTCTAGTTTTTAGGTGAAGATATTTCATTTCCCAGAATAGGCCTGAAAGCGCTCCAAATTTCCACTTGCAGATTCTACAAAAAGAGTGTTTCAAAACTACTCTTTCAAAAGGAAGGCTCAAGTCTGTGAGTTGAATGCACTCATCACAAAGAAGTTTCTGAGAATGCTTCTGTGTAGTTGTTATGTGAAGATACTTCCTTTTCCAGCATAGGCCCCAAAGCGCTCGAAATAAACACCTGCAGATTCTACGAAAGGAGTGTTTCAAAACTGTCCTATGAAAAGAAACGTTCAAGTCTGTGAGTTGAATGCACTCATCACAGAGAAGTTTCTGAGAATGCTTCTGTGTAGTTTTTAGGTGAAGATATATCCTTTTCCAGCATAGGCGTCAAAGCGATCCAAATAAACACTTGCAGATTCTACAAAAGGAGTGTTTCCAAACTGCTCTATCAAGAGGAATGTTCAAGTCTGTGAGTAGAATGCACTCACCACAAAGAAGTTTCTGAGAATGCTTCTGTCTAGTTTTTATGTGAAGATATTTCCTTTTCCAGCATAGGCGTCAAAGCGCTCCAAATAAACACTTGCAGATTCTACAAAAGGAGTGTTTCAAAACTGCTCTATCAGAGGGAATGTTCAAGTCTGTGAGTTGAATGCACTAGTCAGACAGAAGTTTGTGAGAATGCTTCTGTGTAGTTTTTAGGTGAAGATATTTCCTTTTCCAGCATAGGTCTCAAAGTGATCCAAATAAACACTTGCAGATTCTACAAAAGGAGTGTTTCCAAACTGCTCTATCAGACGGAATGTTCAAGTCTCTGAGTTGAATGCAGTAATCACACTGAAGTTTGTGAGAATGCTTCTGTCTAGTTTCAGGTGGAGATATTTCTTTTCCCAGCATAGGCCTCAAAGCCCTCCAAATATCCACTTGCAGACTCTACAAAAAGAGTGTTTCAAAACTGCTCTTTCAAAAGGATGGCTCAAGTCGGTGAGTTGAATGCACTCATCACAAAGAAGTTTCTGAGAATGTTTCTGTGTAGTTGTTATGTGAAGATACTTCCTTTTCCAGCACAGGCCTCAGTGCGCTCGAAATAAACACTTGCAGATCCTACGAAAGGAGTGTTTCAAAACTGTCCTATCAAAATAAACGTTCAAGTCTGTGAGTTGAATGCAGTCATCAAACAGAAGTTTCGGAGAATGCTTCTGTGTAGTTTTTAGGTGAAGATATTTCATTTCCCAACACAGGCCTCAGAGCGCTCCAAATATGCATTTGAAGATTCTACAAAAAGAGAGCTTGAAAACTCTTCCACCAAAAAGAGGCTTCAACTCTATGAGTAGAATGCACTCATCACAAAGAAGTTTCTGAGAATGCTTCTGTCTAGTTTTTATGTGAAGATATTTCCTTTTCCAGCATAGGCGTCAAAGCGCTCCAAATAAACACTTGCAGATTCTACTAAAGGAGTGTTTCCAAACTGCTCTATCAAAGGCAATGTTCAAGTCTGTGAGTTGAATGCACTCATCACAGAGAAGTTTCTGAGAATGCTTCTGTGTAGTTTTTAGGTGAAGATATTTCCTTTTCCAGCATAGGCGTCAAAGCGATCCAAATAAACACTTGCAGATTCTACAAAAGGAGTCTACCCAAACTGCTCTATCAGAGGGAATGTTCAAGTCTGTGAGTTGAATGCAGTAATCACACAGAAGTTTGTGAGAATGCTTCTGTCTAGTTTTTAGGTGAAGATATTTCTTTTCCCAGAATAGGCCCTAAAGCGCTCCAAATTTCCACTTGCAGATTCTACAAAAAGAGTGTTTCAAAACTGCTCTTTCAAAACGAAGGCTCAAGTCTGTGAGTTGAATGCACTCATCACAAAGAAGTTTCTGAGAAGGCTTCTGTGTAGTTGTTATGTGAAGATACTTCCTTTTCCAGCATAGGCCTCAAAGCGCTCGAAATAAACACTTGCAGATTCTACGAAAGGAGTGTTTCAAAACTGTCCTATCAAAAGAAACGTTCAAGTCTGTGAGTTGAATGCACTCATCACAGAGAAGTTTCTGAGAATGCTTCTGTGTAGTTTTTAGGTGAAGATATTTCCTTTTCCAGCATAGGCGTCAAAGCGATCCAAATAAGCCCTTGCAGATTCTACAAAAGGAGTGTTTCCAAACTGCTCTATCAGAGGGAATGTTCAAGTCTGTGAGTTGAATGCAGTAATCACACAGAAGTTTGTGAGAATGCTTCTGTCTAGTTTTTAGGTGAAGATATTTCATTTCCCAGAATAGGCCTGAAAGCGCTCCAAATTTCCACTTGCAGATTCTACAAAAAGAGTGTTTCAAAACTACTCTTTCAAAAGGAAGGCTCAAGTCTGTGAGTTGAATGCACTCATCACAAAGAAGTTTCTGAGAATGCTTCTGTGTAGTTGTTATGTGAAGATACTTCCTTTTCCAGCATAGGCCCCAAAGCGCTCGAAATAAACACTTGCAGATTCTACGAAAGGAGTGTTTCAAAACTGTCCTATGAAAAGAAACGTTCAAGTCTGTGAGTTGAATGCACTCATCACAGAGAAGTTTCTGAGAATGCTTCTGTGTAGTTTTTAGGTGAAGATATATCCTTTTCCAGCATAGGCGTCAAAGCGATCCAAATAAACACTTGCAGATTCTACAAAAGGAGTGTTTCCAAACTGCTCTATCAAGAGGAATGTTCAAGTCTGTGAGTAGAATGCACTCACCACAAAGAAGTTTCTGAGAATGCTTCTGTCTAGTTTTTATGTGAAGATATTTCCTTTTCCAGCATAGGCGTCAAAGCGCTCCAAATAAACACTTGCAGATTCTACAAAAGGAGTGTTTCCAAACTGCTCTATCAGAGGGAATGTTCAAGTCTGTGAGTTGAATGCACTAGTCAGACAGAAGTTTGTGAGAATGCTTCTGTGTAGTTTTTAGGTGAAGATATTTCCTTTTCCAGCATAGGTCTCAAAGTGATCCAAATAAACACTTGCAAATTCTACAAAAGGAGTGTTTCCAAACTGCTCTATCAGAGGGAATGTTCAAGTCTGTGAGTTGAATGCAGTAATCACACAGAAGTTTGTGAGAATGCTTCTGTCTAGTTTCAGGTGGAGATATTTCTTTTCCCAGCATAGGCCTCAAAGCCCTCCAAATATCCACTTGCAGACTCTACAAAAAGAGTGTTTCAAAATTGCTCTTTCAAAAGGATGGCTCAAGTCGGTGAGTTGAATGCACTCATCACAAAGAAGTTTCTGAGAATGCTTCTGTGTAGTTGAAGTATGTGAAGATACTTCCTTTTCCAGCACAGGCCTCAGTGCGCTCGAAATAAACACTTGCAGATCCTACGAAAGGAGTGTTTCAAAACTGTCCTATCAAAATAAACGTTCAAGTCTGTGAGTTGAATGCAGTCATCACACAGAAGTTTCTGAGAATGCTTCTGTGTAGTTTTTAGGTGAAGATATTTCAGTTCCCAGCACAGGCCTCAGAGCGCTCCAAATATGCATTTGCAGATTCTACAAAAAGAGAGCTTGAAAACTCTTCCACCAAAAAGAGGCTTCAACTCTATGAGTAGAATGCACTCATCACAAAGAAGTTTCTGAGAATGCTTCTGTCTAGTTTTTATGTGAAGATAATTCCTTTTCCAGCATAGGCGTCAAAGCGCTCCAAATAAACACTTGCAGATTCTACTAAAGGAGTGTTTCCAAACTGCTCTATCAAAGGCAATGTTCAAGTCTGTGAGTTGAATGCACTCATCACAGAGAAGTTTCTGAGAATGCTTCTGTGTAGTTTTTAGGTGAAGATATTTCCTTTTCCAGCATAGGCGTCAAAGCGATCCAAATAAACACTTGCAGATTCTACAAAAGGAGTGTATCCAAACTGCTCTATCAGAGGGAATGTTCAAGTCTGTGAGTTGAATGCAGTCATCACACAGAAGTTTGTGAGAATGCTTCTGTCTAGTTTTTAGGTGAAGATATTTCTTTTCCCAGAATAGGCCCTAAAGCGCTCCAAATTTCCACTTGCAGATTCTACAAAAAGAGTGTTTCAAAACTGCTCTTTCAAAAGGAAGGCTCAAGTCTGTGAGTTGAATGCACTCATCACAAAGAAGTTTCTGAGAATGCTTCTGTGTAGTTGTTATGTGAAGATACTTCCTTTTCCAGCATAGGCCACAAAGCGCTCGAAATAAACACTTGCAGATTCTACGAAAGGAGTGTTTCAAAACTGTCCTATCAAAAGAAACGTTCAAGTCTGTGAGTTGAATGCACTCATCACAGAGAAGTTTCTGAGAATGCTTCTGTGTAGTTTTTAGGTGAAGATATTTCCTTTTCCAGCATAGGCGTCAAAGCGATCCAAATAAGCCCTTGCAGATTCTACAAAAGGAGTGTTTCCAAACTGCTCTATCAGAGGGAATGTTCAAGTCTGTGAGTTGAATGCAGTCATCACACAGAAGTTTGTGAGAATGCTTCTGTCTAGTTTTTAGGTGAAGATATTTCATTTCCCAGAATAGGCCTGAAAGCGCTCCAAATTTCCACTTGCAGATTCTACAAAAAGAGTGTTTCAAAACTACTCTTTCAAAAGGAAGGCTCAAGTCTGTGAGTTGAATGCACTCATCACAAAGAAGTTTCTGAGAATGCTTCTGTGTAGTTGTTATGTGAAGATACTTCCTTTTCCAGCATAGGCCCCAAAGCGCTCGAAATAAACACTTGCAGATTCTACGAAAGGAGTGTTTCAAAACTGTCCTATGAAAAGAAACGTTCAAGTCTGTGAGTTGAATGCACTCATCACAGAGAAGTTTCTGAGAATGCTTCTGTGTAGTTTTTAGTTGAAGATATATCCTTTTCCAGCATAGGCGTCAAAGCGATCCAAATAAACACTTGCAGATTCTACAAAAGGAGTGTTTCCAAACTGCTCTATCAAGAGGAATGTTCAAGTCTGTGAGTAGAATGCACTCACCACAAAGAAGTTTCTGAGAATGCTTCTGTCTAGTTTTTATGTGAAGATATTTCCTTTTCCAGCATAGGCCTCAAAGCGCTCGAAATAAACACTTGCAGATTCTACAAAAGGAGTGTTTCCAAACTGCTCTATCAGAGGGAATGTTCAAGTCTGTGAGTTGAATGCAGTAATCACACAGAAGTTTGTGAGAATGCTTCTGTCTAGTTTCAGGTGGAGATATTTCTTTTCCCAGCATAGGCCTCAAAGCCCTCCAAATATCCACTTGCAGACTCTACAAAAAGAGTGTTTCAAAACTGCTCTTTCAAAAGGATGGCTCAAGTCGGTGAGTTGAATGCACTCATCACAAAGAAGTTTCTGAGAATGCTTCTGTGTAGTTGTTATGTGAAGATACTTCCTTTTCCAGCACAGGCCTCAGTGCGCTCGAAATAAACACTTGCAGATCCTACGAAAGGAGTGTTTCAAAACTGTCCTATCAAAATAAACGTTCAAGTCTGTGAGTTGAATGCAGTCATCACACAGAAGTTTCTGAGAATGCTTCTGTGTAGTTTTTAGGTGAAGATATTTCATTTCCCAGCACAGGCCTCAGAGCGCTCCAAATAAGCATTTGCAGATTCTACAAAAAGAGAGCTTGAAAACTCTTCCACCAAAAAGAGGCTTCCACTCTATGAGTAGAATGCACTCATCACAAAGAAGTTTCTGAGAATGCTTCTGTCTAGTTTTTATGTGAAGATATTTCCTTATCCAGCATAGGCGTCAAAGCGCTCCAAGTAAACACTTGCAGATTCTACTAAAGGAGTGTTTCCAAACTGCTCTATCAAAGGCAATGTTCAAGTCTGTGAGTTGAATGCACTCATCACAGAGAAGTTTCTGAGAATGCTTCTGTGTAGTTTTTAGGTGAAGATATTTCCTTTTCCAGCATAGGCGTCAAAGCGATCCAAATAAACACTTGCAGATTCTACAAAAGGAGTGTATCCAAACTGCTCTATCAGAGGGAATGTTCAATTCTGTGAGTTGAATGCAGTCATCACACAGAAGTTTGTGAGAATGCTTCTGTCTAGTTTTTAGGTGAAGATATTTCTTTTCCCAGAATAGGCCCTAAAGCGCTCCAAATTTCCACTTGCAGATTCTACAAAAAGAGTGTTTCAAAACTGCTCTTTCAAAAGGAAGGCTCAAGTCTGTGAGTTGAATGCACTCATCACAAAGAAGTTTCTGAGAATGCTTCTGTGTAGTTGTTATGTGAAGATACTTCCTTTTCCAGCATAGGCCTCAAAGCGCTCGAAATAAACACTTGCAGATACTACGAAAGGAGTGTTTCAAAACTGTCCTATCAAAAGAAACGTTCAAGTCTGTGAGTTGAATGCACTCATCACAGAGAAGTTTCTGAGAATGCTTCTGTGTAGTTTTTAGGTGAAGATATTTCCTTTTCCAGCATAGGCGTCAAAGCGATCCAAATAAGCCCTTGCAGATTCTACAAAAGGAGTGTTTCCAAACTGCTCTATCAGAGGGAATGTTCAAGTCTGTGAGTTGAATGCAGTAATCACACAGAAGTTTGTGAGAATGCTTCTGTCTAGTTTTTAGGTGAAGATATTTCATTTCCCAGAATAGGCCTGAAAGCGCTCCAAATTTCCACTTGCAGATTCTACAAAAAGAGTGTTTCAAAACTACTCTTTCAAAAGGAAGGCTCAAGTCTGTGAGTTGAATGCACTCATCACAAAGAAGTTTCTGAGAATGCTTCTGTGTAGTTGTTATGTGAAGATACTTCCTTTTCCAGCATAGGCCCCAAAGCGCTCGAAATAAACACCTGCAGATTCTACGAAAGGAGTGTTTCAAAACTGTCCTATGAAAAGAAACGTTCAAGTCTGTGAGTTGAATGCACTCATCACAGAGAAGTTTCTGAGAATGCTTCTGTGTAGTTTTTAGGTGAAGATATATCCTTTTCCAGCATAGGCGTCAAAGCGATCCAAATAAACACTTGCAGATTCTACAAAAGGAGTGTTTCCAAACTGCTCTATCAAGAGGAATGTTCAAGTCTGTGAGTAGAATGCACTCACCACAAAGAAGTTTCTGAGAATGCTTCTGTCTAGTTTTTATGTGAAGATATTTCCTTTTCCAGCATAGGCGTCAAAGCGCTCCAAATAAACACTTGCAGATTCTACAAAAGGAGTGTTTCAAAACTGCTCTATCAGAGGGAATGTTCAAGTCTGTGAGTTGAATGCACTAGTCAGACAGAAGTTTCTGAGAATGCTTCTGTGTAGTTGTTATGTGAAGATACTTCCTTTTCCAGCACAGGCCTCAGTGCGCTCGAAATAAACACTTGCAGATCCTACGAAAGGAGTGTTTCAAAACTGTCCTATCAAAATAAACGTTCAAGTCTGTGAGTTGAATGCAGTCATCACACAGAAGTTTCTGAGAATGCTTCTGTGTAGTTTTTAGGTGAAGATATTTCATTTCCCAGCACAGGCCTCAGAGCGCTCCAAATATGCATTTGCAGATTCTACAAAAAGAGAGCTTGAAAACTCTTCCACCAAAAAGAGGCTTCAACTCTATGAGTAGAATGCACTCATCACAAAGAAGTTTCTGAGAATGCTTCTGTGTAGTTTTTAGGTGAAGATATTTCCTTTTCCAGCATAGGCGTCAAAGCGATCCAAATAAACACTTGCAGATTCTACAAAAGGAGGGTATCCAAACTGCTCTATCAGAGGGAATGTTCAAGTCTGTGAGTTGAATGCAGTAATCACACAGAAGTTTGTGAGAATGCTTCTGTCTAGTTTTTAGGTGAAGATATTTCTTTTCCCAGAATAGGCCCTAAAGTGCTCCAAATTTCCACTTGCAGATTCTACAAAAAGAGTGTTTCAAAACTGCTCTTTCAAAAGGAAGGCTCAAGTCTGTGAGTTGAATGCACTCATCACAAAGAAGTTTCTGAGAATGCTTCTGTGTAGTTTTTAGGTGAAGATATTTCCTTTTCCAGCATAGGCGTCAAAGCGATCCAAATAAACACTTGCAGATTCTACAAAAGGAGTCTATCCAAACTGCTCTATCAGAGGGAATGTTCAAGTCTGTGAGTTGAATGCAGTCATCACACAGAAGTTTGTGAGAATGCTTCTGTCTAGTTTTTAGGTGAAGATATTTCTTTTCCCAGAATAGGCCCTAAAGCGCTCCAAATTTCCACTTGCAGATTCTACAAAAAGAGTGTTTCAAAACTGCTCTTTCAAAAGGAAGGCTCAAGTCTGTGAGTTGAATGCACTCATTACAAAGAAGTTTCTGAGAATGCTTCTGTGTAGTTGTTATGTGAAGATACTTCCTTTTCCAGCATAGGCCTCAAAGCGCTCGAAATAAACACTTGCAGATTCTACGAAAGGAGTGTTTCAAAACTGTCCTATCAAAAGAAACGTTCAAGTCTGTGAGTTGAATGCACTCATCACAGAGAAGTTTCTGAGAATGCTTCTGTGTAGTTTTTAGGTGAAGATATTTCCTTTTCCAGCATAGGCGTCAAAGCGATCCAAATAAGCCCTTGCAGATTCTACAAAAGGAGTGTTTCCAAACTGCTCTATCAGAGGGTATGTTCAAGTCTGTGAGTTGAATGCAGTAATCACACAGAAGTTTGTGAGAATGCTTCTGTCTAGTTTTTAGGTGAAGATATTTCATTTCCCAGAGTAGGCCTGAAAGCGCTCCAAATTTCCATTTGCAGATTCTACAAAAAGAGTGTTTCAAAACTACTCTTTCAAAAGGAAGGCTCAAGTCTGTGAGTTGAATGCACTCATCACAAAGAAGTTTCTGAGAATGCTTCTGTGTAGTTGTTATGTGAAGATACTTCCTTTTCCAGCATAGGCCCCAAAGCGCTCGAAATAAACACTTGCAGATTCTACGAAAGGAGTGTTTCAAAACTGTCCTATGAAAAGAAACGTTCAAGTCTGTGAGTTGAATGCACTCATCACAGAGAAGTCTCTGAGAATGCTTCTGTGTAGTTTTTAGGTGAAGATATATCCTTTTCCAGCATATGCGTCAAAGCGATCCAAATAAACACTTGCAGATTCTACAAAAGGAGTGTTTCCAAACTGCTCTATCAAGAGGAATGTTCAAGTCTGTGAGTAGAATGCACTCACCACAAAGAAGTTTCTGAGAATGCTTCTGTCTAGTTTTTATGTGAAGATATTTCCTTTTCCAGCATAGGCGTCAAAGCGCTCCAAATAAACACTTGCAGATTCTACAAAAGGAGTGTTTCCAAACTGCTCTATCAGAGGGAATGTTGAAGTCTGTGAGTTGAATGCACTAGTCAGACAGAAGTTTGTGAGAATGCTTCTGTGTAGTTTTTAGGTGAAGATATTTCCTTTTCCAGCATAGGTCTCAAAGTGATCCAAATAAACACTTGCAGATTCTACAAAAGGAGTGTTTCCAAACTGCTCTATCAGACGGAATGTTCAAGTCTCTGAGTTGAATGCAGTAATCACACAGAAGTTTGTGAGAATGCTTCTGTCTAGTTTCAGGTGGAGATATTTCTTTTCCCAGCATAGGCCTCAAAGCCCTCCAAATATCCACTTGCAGACTCTACAAAAAGAGTGTTTCAAAACTGCTCTTTGAAAAGGATGTCTCAAGTCGGTGAGTTGAATGCACTCATCACAAAGAAGTTTCTGAGAATGTTTCTGTGTAGTTGTTATGTGAAGATACTTCCTTTTCCAGCACAGGCCTCAGTGCGCTCGAAATAAACACTTGCAGATCCTACGAAAGGAGTGTTTCAAAACTGTCCTATCAAAATAAACGTTCAAGTCTGTGAGTTGAATGCAGTCATCAAACAGAAGTTTCGGAGAATGCTTCTGTGTAGTTTTTAGGTGAAGATATTTCATTTCCCAACACAGGCCTCAGAGCGCTCCAAATATGCATTTGCAGATTCTACAAAAAGAGAGCTTGAAAACTCTTCCACCAAAAAGAGGCTTCAACTCTTTGAGTAGAATGCACTCATCACAAAGAAGTTTCTGAGAATGCTTCTGTCTAGTTTTTATGTGAAGATATTTCCTTTTCCAGCATAGGCGTCAAAGCGCTCCAAATAAACACTTGCAGATTCTACTAAAGGAGTGTTTCCAAACTGCTCTATCAAAGGCAATGTTCAAGTCTGTGAGTTGAATGCACTCATCACAGAGAAGTTTCTGAGAATGCTTCTGTGTAGTTTTTAGGTGAAGATATTTCCTTTTCCAGCATAGGCGTCAAAGCGATCCAAATAAACACTTGCAGATTCTACAAAAGGAGTCTACCCAAACTGCTCTATCAGAGGGAATGTTCAAGTCTGTGAGTTGAATGCAGTAATCACACAGAAGTTTGTGAGAATGCTTCTGTCTAGTTTTTAGGTGAAGATATTTCTTTTCCCAGAATAGGCCCTAAAGCGCTCCAAATTTCCACTTGCAGATTCTACAAAAAGAGTGTTTCAAAACTGCTTTTCAAAACGAAGGCCCAAGTCTGTGAGTTGAATGCACTCATCACAAAGAAGTTTCTGAGAAGGCTTCTGTGTAGTTGTTATGTGAAGATACTTCCTTTTCCAGCATAGGCCTCAAAGCGCTCGAAATAAACACTTGCAGATTCTACGAAAGGAGTGTTTCAAAACTGTCCTATCAAAAGAAACGTTCAAGTCTGTGAGTTGAATGCACTCATCACAGAGAAGTTTCTGAGAATGCTTCTGTGTAGTTTTTAGGTGAAGATATTTCCTTTTCCAGCATAGGCGTCAAAGCGATCCAAATAAGCCCTTGCAGATTCTACAAAAGGAGTGTTTCCAAACTGCTCTATCAGAGGGAATGTTCAAGTCTGTGAGTTGAATGCAGTAATCACACAGAAGTTTGTGAGAATGCTTCTGTCTAGTTTTTAGGTGAAGATATTTCATTTCCCAGAATAGGCCTGAAAGCGCTCCAAATTTCCACTTGCAGATTCTACAAAAAGAGTGTTTCAAAACTACTCTTTCAAAAGGAAGGCTCAAGTCTGTGAGTTGAATGCACTCATCACAAAGAAGTTTCTGAGAATGCTTCTGTGTAGTTGTTATGTGAAGATACTTCCTTTTCCAGCATAGGCCCCAAAGCGCTCGAAATAAACACTTGCAGATTCTACGAAAGGAGTGTTTCAAAACTGTCCTATGAAAAGAAACGTTCAAGTCTGTGAGTTGAATGCACTCATCACAGAGAAGTTTCTGAGAATGCTTCTGTGTAGTTTTTAGGTGAAGATATATCCTTTTCCAGCATAGGCGTCAAAGCGATCCAAATAAACACTTGCAGATTCTACAAAAGGAGTGTTTCCAAACTGCTCTATCAAGAGGAATGTTCAAGTCTGTGAGTAGAATGCACTCACCACAAAGAAGTTTCTGAGAATGCTTCTGTCTAGTTTTTATGTGAAGATATTTCCTTTTCCAGCATAGGCGTCAAAGCGCTCCAAATAAACACTTGCAGATTCTACAAAAGGAGTGTTTCCAAACTGCTCTATCAGAGGGAATGTTCAAGTCTGTGAGTTGAATGCACTAGTCAGACAGAAGTTTGTGAGAATGCTTCTGTGTAGTTTTTAGGTGAAGATATTTCCTTTTCCAGCATAGGTCTCAAAGTGATCCAAATAAACACTTGCAAATTCTACAAAAGGAGTGTTTCCAAACTGCTCTATCAGAGGGAATGTTCAAGTCTGTGAGTTGAATGCAGTAATCACACAGAAGTTTGTGAGAATGCTTCTGTCTAGTTTCAGGTGGAGATATTTCTTTTCCCAGCATAGGCCTCAAAGCCCTCCAAATATCCACTTGCAGACTCTACAAAAAGAGTGTTTCAAAACTGCTCTTTCAAAAGGATGGCTCAAGTCGGTGAGTTGAATGCACTCATCACAAAGAAGTTTCTGAGAATGCTTCTGTGTAGTTGAAGTATGTGAAGATACTTCCTTTTCCAGCACAGGCCTCAGTGCGCTCGAAATAAACACTTGCAGATCCTACGAAAGGAGTGTTTCAAAACTGTCCTATCAAAATAAACGTTCAAGTCTGTGAGTTGAATGCAGTCATCACACAGAAGTTTCTGAGAATGCTTCTGTGTAGTTTTTAGGTGAAGATATTTCAGTTCCCAGCACAGGCCTCAGAGCGCTCCAAATATGCATTTGCAGATTCTACAAAAAGAGAGCTTGAAAACTCTTCCACCAAAAAGAGGCTTCAACTCTATGAGTAGAATGCACTCATCACAAAGAAGTTTCTGAGAATGCTTCTGTCTAGTTTTTATGTGAAGATAATTCCTTTTCCAGCATAGGCGTCAAAGCGCTCCAAATAAACACTTGCAGATTCTACTAAAGGAGTGTTTCCAAACTGCTCTATCAAAGGCAATGTTCAAGTCTGTGAGTTGAATGCACTCATCACAGAGAAGTTTCTGAGAATGCTTCTGTGTAGTTTTTAGGTGAAGATATTTCCTTTTCCAGCATAGGCGTCAAAGCGATCCAAATAAACACTTGCAGATTCTACAAAAGGAGTGTATCCAAACTGCTCTATCAGAGGGAATGTTCAAGTCTGTGAGTTGAATGCAGTCATCACACAGAAGTTTGTGAGAATGCTTCTGTCTAGTTTTTAGGTGAAGATATTTCTTTTCCCAGAATAGGCCCTAAAGCGCTCCAAATTTCCACTTGCAGATTCTACAAAAAGAGTGTTTCAAAACTGCTCTTTCAAAAGGAAGGCTCAAGTCTGTGAGTTGAATGCACTCATCACAAAGAAGTTTCTGAGAATGCTTCTGTGTAGTTGTTATGTGAAGATACTTCCTTTTCCAGCATAGGCCACAAAGCGCTCGAAATAAACACTTGCAGATTCTACGAAAGGAGTGTTTCAAAACTGTCCTATCAAAAGAAACGTTCAAGTCTGTGAGTTGAATGCACTCATCACAGAGAAGTTTCTGAGAATGCTTCTGTGTAGTTTTTAGGTGAAGATATTTCCTTTTCCAGCATAGGCGTCAAAGCGATCCAAATAAGCCCTTGCAGATTCTACAAAAGGAGTGTTTCCAAACTGCTCTATCAGAGGGAATGTTCAAGTCTGTGAGTTGAATGCAGTAATCACACAGAAGTTTGTGAGAATGCTTCTGTCTAGTTTTTAGGTGAAGATATTTCATTTCCCAGAATAGGCCTGAAAGCGCTCCAAACTTCCACTTGCAGATTCTACAAAAAGAGTGTTTCAAAACTACTCTTTCAAAAGGAAGGCTCAAGTCTGTGAGTTGAATGCACTCATCACAAAGAAGTTTCTGAGAATGCTTCTGTGTAGTTGTTATGTGAAGATACTTCCTTTTCCAGCATAGGCCCCAAAGCGCTCGAAATAAACACTTGCAGATTCTACGAAAGGAGTGTTTCAAAACTGTCCTATGAAAAGAAACGTTCAAGTCTGTGAGTTGAATGCACTCATCACAGAGAAGTTTCTGAGAATGCTTCTGTGTAGTTTTTAGTTGAAGATATATCCTTTTCCAGCATAGGCGTCAAAGCGATCCAAATAAACACTTGCAGATTCTACAAAAGGAGTGTTTCCAAACTGCTCTATCAAGAGGAATGTTCAAGTCTGTGAGTAGAATGCACTCACCACAAAGAAGTTTCTGAGAATGCTTCTGTCTAGTTTTTATGTGAAGATATTTCCTTTTCCAGCATAGGCCTCAAAGCGCTCGAAATAAACACTTGCAGATTCTACAAAAGGAGTGTTTCCAAACTGCTCTATCAGAGGGAATGTTCAAGTCTTTGAGTTGAATGCACTAGTCAGACAGAAGTTTGTGAGAATGCTTCTGTGTAGTTCTTAGGTGAAGATATTTCCTTTTCCAGCATAGGTCTCAAAGTGATCCAAATAAACACTTGCAGATTCTACAAAAGGAGTGTTTCCAAACTGCTCTATCAGAGGGAATGTTCAAGTCTGTGAGTTGAATGCAGTAATCACACAGAAGTTTGTGAGAATGCTTCTGTCTAGTTTCAGGTGGAGATATTTCTTTTCCCAGCATAGGCCTCAAAGCCCTCCAAATATCCACATGCAGACTCTACAAAAAGAGTGTTTCAAAACTGCTCTTTCAAAAGGATGGCTCAAGTCTGTGAGTTGAATGCACTCATCACAAAGAAGTTTCTGAGAATGCTTCTGTGTAGTTGTTATGTGAAGATACTTCCTTTTCCAGCACAGGCCTCAGTGCGCTCGAAATAAACACTTGCAGATCCTACGAAAGGAGTGTTTCAAAACTGTCCTATCAAAATAAACGTTCAAGTCTGTGAGTTGAATGCAGTCATCACACAGAAGTTTCTGAGAATGCTTCTGTGTAGTTTTTAGGTGAAGATATTTCATTTCCCAGCACAGGCCTCAGAGCGCTCCAAATATGCATTTGCAGATTCTACAAAAAGAGAGCTTGAAAACTCTTCCACCAAAAAGAGGCTTCAACTCTATGAGTAGAATGCACTCATCACAAAGAAGTTCCTGAGAATGCTTCTGTCTAGTTTTTATGTGAAGATATTTCCCTTTCCAGCATAGGCGTCAAAGCGCTCCAAGTAAACACTTGCAGATTCTACTAAAGGAGTGTTTCCAAACTGCTCTATCAAAGGCAATGTTCAAGTCTGTGAGTTGAATGCACTCATCACAGAGAAGTTTCTGAGAATGCTTCTGTGTAGTTTTTAGGTGAAGATATTTCCTTTTCCAGCATAGGCGTCAAAGCGATCCAAATAAACACTTGCAGATTCTACAAAAGGAGTGTATCCAAACTGCTCTATCAGAGGGAATGTTCAAGTCTGTGAGTTGAATGCAGTCATCACACAGAAGTTTGTGAGAATGCTTCTGTCTAGTTTTTAGGTGAAGATATTTCTTTTCCCAGAATAGGCCCTAAAGCGCTCCAAATTTCCACTTGCAGATTCTACAAAAAGAGTGTTTCAAAACTGCTCTTTCAAAAGGAAGGCTCAAATCTGTGAGTTCAATGCACTCATCACAAAGAAGTTTCTGAGAATGCTTCTGTGTAGTTGTTATGTGAAGATATTTCCTTTTCCAGCATAGGCCTCAAAGCGCTCGAAATAAACACTTGCAGATTCTACGAAAGGAGTGTTTCAAAACTGTCCTATCAAAAGAAACGTTCAAGTCTGTGAGTTGAATGCACTCATCACAGAGAAGTTTCTGAGAATGCTTCTGTGTAGTTTTTAGGTGAAGATATTTCCTTTTCCAGCATAGGCGTCAAAGCGATCCAAATAAGCCCTTGCAGATTCTACAAAAGGAGTGTTTCCAAACTGCTCTATCAGAGGGAATGTTCAAGTCTGTGAGTTGAATGCAGTAATCACACAGAAGTTTGTGAAAATGCTTCTGTCTAGTTTTTAGGTGAAGATATTTCATTTCCCAGAATAGGCCTGAAAGCGCTCCAAATTTCCACTTGCAGATTCTACAAAAAGAGTGTTTCAAAACTACTCTTTCAAAAGGAAGGCTCAAGTCTGTGAGTTGAATGCACTCATCACAAAGAAGTTTCTGAGAATGCTTCTGTGTAGTTGTTATGTGAAGATACTTCCTTTTCCAGCATAGGCCCCAAAGCGCTCGAAATAAACACCTGCAGATTCTACGAAAGGAGTGTTTCAAAACTGTCCTATGAAAAGAAACGTTCAAGTCTGTGAGTTGAATGCACTCATCACAGAGAAGTTTCTGAGAATGCTTCTGTGTAGTTTTTAGGTGAAGATATATCCTTTTCCAGCATAGGCGTCAAAGCGATCCAAATAAACACTTGCAGATTCTACAAAAGGAGTGTTTCCAAACTGCTCTATCAAGAGGAATGTTCAAGTCTGTGAGTAGAATGCACTCACCACAAAGAAGTTTCTGAGAATGCTTCTGTCTAGTTTTTATGTGAAGATATTTCCTTTTCCAGCATAGGCGTCAAAGCGCTCCAAATAAACACTTGCAGATTCTACAAAAGGAGTGTTTCAAAACTGCTCTATCAGAGGGAATGTTCAAGTCTGTGAGTTGAATGCACTAGTCAGACAGAAGTTTCTGAGAATGCTTCTGTGTAGTTGTTATGTGAAGATACTTCCTTTTCCAGCACAGGCCTCAGTGCGCTCGAAATAAACACTTGCAGATCCTACGAAAGGAGTGTTTCAAAACTGTCCTATCAAAATAAACGTTCAAGTCTGTGAGTTGAATGCAGTCATCACACAGAAGTTTCTGAGAATGCTTCTGTGTAGTTTTTAGGTGAAGATATTTCATTTCCCAGCACAGGCCTCAGAGCGCTCCAAATATGCATTTGCAGATTCTACAAAAAGAGAGCTTGAAAACTCTTCCACCAAAAAGAGGCTTCAACTCTATGAGTAGAATGCACTCATCACAAAGAAGTTTCTGAGAATGCTTCTGTGTAGTTTTTAGGTGAAGATATTTCCTTTTCCAGCATAGGCGTCAAAGCGATCCAAATAAACACTTGCAGATTCTACAAAAGGAGGGTATCCAAACTGCTCTATCAGAGGGAATGTTCAAGTCTGTGAGTTGAATGCAGTAATCACACAGAAGTTTGTGAGAATGCTTCTGTCTAGTTTTTAGGTGAAGATATTTCTTTTCCCAGAATAGGCCCTAAAGTGCTCCAAATTTCCACTTGCAGATTCTACAAAAAGAGTGTTTCAAAACTGCTCTTTCAAAAGGAAGGCTCAAGTCTGTGAGTTGAATGCACTCATCACAAAGAAGTTTCTGAGAATGCTTCTGTGTAGTTTTTAGGTGAAGATATTTCCTTTTCCAGCATAGGCGTCAAAGCGATCCAAATAAACACTTGCAGATTCTACAAAAGGAGTCTATCCAAACTGCTCTATCAGAGGGAATGTTCAAGTCTGTGAGTTGAATGCAGTCATCACACAGAAGTTTGTGAGAATGCTTCTGTCTAGTTTTTAGGTGAAGATATTTCTTTTCCCAGAATAGGCCCTAAAGCGCTCCAAATTTCCACTTGCAGATTCTACAAAAAGAGTGTTTCAAAACTGCTCTTTCAAAAGGAAGGCTCAAGTCTGTGAGTTGAATGCACTCATTACAAAGAAGTTTCTGAGAATGCTTCTGTGTAGTTGTTATGTGAAGATACTTCCTTTTCCAGCATAGGCCTCAAAGCGCTCGAAATAAACACTTGCAGATTCTACGAAAGGAGTGTTTCAAAACTGTCCTATCAAAAGAAACGTTCAAGTCTGTGAGTTGAATGCACTCATCACAGAGAAGTTTCTGAGAATGCTTCTGTGTAGTTTTTAGGTGAAGATATTTCCTTTTCCAGCATAGGCGTCAAAGCGATCCAAATAAGCCCTTGCAGATTCTACAAAAGGAGTGTTTCCAAACTGCTCTATCAGAGGGTATGTTCAAGTCTGTGAGTTGAATGCAGTAATCACACAGAAGTTTGTGAGAATGCTTCTGTCTAGTTTTTAGGTGAAGATATTTCATTTCCCAGAGTAGGCCTGAAAGCGCTCCAAATTTCCATTTGCAGATTCTACAAAAAGAGTGTTTCAAAACTACTCTTTCAAAAGGAAGGCTCAAGTCTGTGAGTTGAATGCACTCATCACAAAGAAGTTTCTGAGAATGCTTCTGTGTAGTTGTTATGTGAAGATACTTCCTTTTCCAGCATAGGCCCCAAAGCGCTCGAAATAAACACTTGCAGATTCTACGAAAGGAGTGTTTCAAAACTGTCCTATGAAAAGAAACGTTCAAGTCTGTGAGTTGAATGCACTCATCACAGAGAAGTCTCTGAGAATGCTTCTGTGTAGTTTTTAGGTGAAGATATATCCTTTTCCAGCATATGCGTCAAAGCGATCCAAATAAACACTTGCAGATTCTACAAAAGGAGTGTTTCCAAACTGCTCTATCAAGAGGAATGTTCAAGTCTGTGAGTAGAATGCACTCACCACAAAGAAGTTTCTGAGAATGCTTCTGTCTAGTTTTTATGTGAAGATATTTCCTTTTCCAGCATAGGCGTCAAAGCGCTCCAAATAAACACTTGCAGATTCTACAAAAGGAGTGTTTCCAAACTGCTCTATCAGAGGGAATGTTGAAGTCTGTGAGTTGAATGCACTAGTCAGACAGAAGTTTGTGAGAATGCTTCTGTGTAGTTTTTAGGTGAAGATATTTCCTTTTCCAGCATAGGTCTCAAAGTGATCCAAATAAACACTTGCAGATTCTACAAAAGGAGTGTTTCCAAACTGCTCTATCAGACGGAATGTTCAAGTCTCTGAGTTGAATGCAGTAATCACACAGAAGTTTGTGAGAATGCTTCTGTCTAGTTTCAGGTGGAGATATTTCTTTTCCCAGCATAGGCCTCAAAGCCCTCCAAATATCCACTTGCAGACTCTACAAAAAGAGTGTTTCAAAACTGCTCTTTGAAAAGGATGTCTCAAGTCGGTGAGTTGAATGCACTCATCACAAAGAAGTTTCTGAGAATGTTTCTGTGTAGTTGTTATGTGAAGATACTTCCTTTTCCAGCACAGGCCTCAGTGCGCTCGAAATAAACACTTGCAGATCCTACGAAAGGAGTGTTTCAAAACTGTCCTATCAAAATAAACGTTCAAGTCTGTGAGTTGAATGCAGTCATCAAACAGAAGTTTCGGAGAATGCTTCTGTGTAGTTTTTAGGTGAAGATATTTCATTTCCCAACACAGGCCTCAGAGCGCTCCAAATATGCATTTGCAGATTCTACAAAAAGAGAGCTTGAAAACTCTTCCACCAAAAAGAGGCTTCAACTCTTTGAGTAGAATGCACTCATCACAAAGAAGTTTCTGAGAATGCTTCTGTCTAGTTTTTATGTGAAGATATTTCCTTTTCCAGCATAGGCGTCAAAGCGCTCCAAATAAACACTTGCAGATTCTACTAAAGGAGTGTTTCCAAACTGCTCTATCAAAGGCAATGTTCAAGTCTGTGAGTTGAATGCACTCATCACAGAGAAGTTTCTGAGAATGCTTCTGTGTAGTTTTTAGGTGAAGATATTTCCTTTTCCAGCATAGGCGTCAAAGCGATCCAAATAAACACTTGCAGATTCTACAAAAGGAGTCTACCCAAACTGCTCTATCAGAGGGAATGTTCAAGTCTGTGAGTTGAATGCAGTAATCACACAGAAGTTTGTGAGAATGCTTCTGTCTAGTTTTTAGGTGAAGATATTTCTTTTCCCAGAATAGGCCCTAAAGCGCTCCAAATTTCCACTTGCAGATTCTACAAAAAGAGTGTTTCAAAACTGCTCTTTCAAAACGAAGGCTCAAGTCTGTGAGTTGAATGCACTCATCACAAAGAAGTTTCTGAGAAGGCTTCTGTGTAGTTGTTATGTGAAGATACTTCCTTTTCCAGCATAGGCCTCAAAGCGCTCGAAATAAACACTTGCAGATTCTACGAAAGGAGTGTTTCAAAACTGTCCTATCAAAAGAAACGTTCAAGTCTGTGAGTTGAATGCACTCATCACAGAGAAGTTTCTGAGAATGCTTCTGTGTAGTTTTTAGGTGAAGATATTTCCTTTTCCAGCATAGGCGTCAAAGCGATCCAAATAAGCCCTTGCAGATTCTACAAAAGGAGTGTTTCCAAACTGCTCTATCAGAGGGAATGTTCAAGTCTGTGAGTTGAATGCAGTAATCACACAGAAGTTTGTGAGAATGCTTCTGTCTAGTTTTTAGGTGAAGATATTTCATTTCCCAGAATAGGCCTGAAAGCGCTCCAAACTTCCACTTGCAGATTCTACAAAAAGAGTGTTTCAAAACTACTCTTTCAAAAGGAAGGCTCAAGTCTGTGAGTTGAATGCACTCATCACAAAGAAGTTTCTGAGAATGCTTCTGTGTAGTTGTTATGTGAAGATACTTCCTTTTCCAGCATAGGCCCCAAAGCGCTCGAAATAAACACTTGCAGATTCTACGAAAGGAGTGTTTCAAAACTGTCCTATGAAAAGAAACGTTCAAGTCTGTGAGTTGAATGCACTCATCACAGAGAAGTTTCTGAGAATGCTTCTGTGTAGTTTTTAGGTGAAGATATATCCTTTTCCAGCATAGGCGTCAAAGCGATCCAAATAAACACTTGCAGATTCTACAAAAGGAGTGTTTCCAAACTGCTCTATCAAGAGGAATGTTCAAGTCTGTGAGTAGAATGCACTCACCACAAAGAAGTTTCTGAGAATGCTTCTGTCTAGTTTTTATGTGAAGATATTTCCTTTTCCAGCATAGGCGTCAAAGCGCTCCAAATAAACACTTGCAGATTCTACAAAAGGAGTGTTTCCAAACTGCTCTATCAGAGGGAATGTTCAAGTCTGTGAGTTGAATGCACTAGTCAGACAGAAGTTTGTGAGAATGCTTCTGTGTAGTTTTTAGGTGAAGATATTTCCTTTTCCAGCATAGGTCTCAAAGTGATCCAAATAAACACTTGCAAATTCTACAAAAGGAGTGTTTCCAAACTGCTCTATCAGAGGGAATGTTCAAGTCTGTGAGTTGAATGCAGTAATCACACAGAAGTTTGTGAGAATGCTTCTGTCTAGTTTCAGGTGGAGATATTTCTTTTCCCAGCATAGGCCTCAAAGCCCTCCAAATATCCACTTGCAGACTCTACAAAAAGAGTGTTTCAAAACTGCTCTTTCAAAAGGATGGCTCAAGTCGGTGAGTTGAATGCACTCATCACAAAGAAGTTTCTGAGAATGCTTCTGTGTAGTTGAAGTATGTGAAGATACTTCCTTTTCCAGCACAGGCCTCAGTGCGCTCGAAATAAACACTTGCAGATCCTACGAAAGGAGTGTTTCAAAACTGTCCTATCAAAATAAACGTTCAAGTCTGTGAGTTGAATGCAGTCATCACACAGAAGTTTCTGAGAATGCTTCTGTGTAGTTTTTAGGTGAAGATATTTCAGTTCCCAGCACAGGCCTCAGAGCGCTCCAAATATGCATTTGCAGATTCTACAAAAAGAGAGCTTGAAAACTCTTCCACCAAAAAGAGGCTTCAACTCTATGAGTAGAATGCACTCATCACAAAGAAGTTTCTGAGAATGCTTCTGTCTAGTTTTTATGTGAAGATAATTCCTTTTCCAGCATAGGCGTCAAAGCGCTCCAAATAAACACTTGCAGATTCTACTAAAGGAGTGTTTCCAAACTGCTCTATCAAAGGCAATGTTCAAGTCTGTGAGTTGAATGCACTCATCACAGAGAAGTTTCTGAGAATGCTTCTGTGTAGTTTTTAGGTGAAGATATTTCCTTTTCCAGCATAGGCGTCAAAGCGATCCAAATAAACACTTGCAGATTCTACAAAAGGAGTGTATCCAAACTGCTCTATCAGAGGGAATGTTCAAGTCTGTGAGTTGAATGCAGTCATCACACAGAAGTTTGTGAGAATGCTTCTGTCTAGTTTTTAGGTGAAGATATTTCTTTTCCCAGAATAGGCCCTAAAGCGCTCCAAATTTCCACTTGCAGATTCTACAAAAAGAGTGTTTCAAAACTGCTCTTTCAAAAGGAAGGCTCAAGTCTGTGAGTTGAATGCACTCATCACAAAGAAGTTTCTGAGAATGCTTCTGTGTAGTTGTTATGTGAAGATACTTCCTTTTCCAGCATAGGCCACAAAGCGCTCGAAATAAACACTTGCAGATTCTACGAAAGGAGTGTTTCAAAACTGTCCTATCAAAAGAAACGTTCAAGTCTGTGAGTTGAATGCACTCATCACAGAGAAGTTTCTGAGAATGCTTCTGTGTAGTTTTTAGGTGAAGATATTTCCTTTTCCAGCATAGGCGTCAAAGCGATCCAAATAAGCCCTTGCAGATTCTACAAAAGGAGTGTTTCCAAACTGCTCTATCAGAGGGAATGTTCAAGTCTGTGAGTTGAATGCAGTAATCACACAGAAGTTTGTGAGAATGCTTCTGTCTAGTTTTTAGGTGAAGATATTTCATTTCCCAGAATAGGCCTGAAAGCGCTCCAAATTTCCACTTGCAGATTCTACAAAAAGAGTGTTTCAAAACTACTCTTTCAAAAGGAAGGCTCAAGTCTGTGAGTTGAATGCACTCATCACAAAGAAGTTTCTGAGAATGCTTCTGTGTAGTTGTTATGTGAAGATACTTCCTTTTCCAGCATAGGCCCCAAAGCGCTCGAAATAAACACTTGCAGATTCTACGAAAGGAGTGTTTCAAAACTGTCCTATGAAAAGAAACGTTCAAGTCTGTGAGTTGAATGCACTCATCACAGAGAAGTTTCTGAGAATGCTTCTGTGTAGTTTTTAGTTGAAGATATATCCTTTTCCAGCATAGGCGTCAAAGCGATCCAAATAAACACTTGCAGATTCTACAAAAGGAGTGTTTCCAAACTGCTCTATCAAGAGGAATGTTCAAGTCTGTGAGTAGAATGCACTCACCACAAAGAAGTTTCTGAGAATGCTTCTGTCTAGTTTTTATGTGAAGATATTTCCTTTTCCAGCATAGGCCTCAAAGCGCTCGAAATAAACACTTGCAGATTCTACAAAAGGAGTGTTTCCAAACTGCTCTATCAGAGGGAATGTTCAAGTCTTTGAGTTGAATGCACTAGTCAGACAGAAGTTTGTGAGAATGCTTCTGTGTAGTTCTTAGGTGAAGATATTTCCTTTTCCAGCATAGGTCTCAAAGTGATCCAAATAAACACTTGCAGATTCTACAAAAGGAGTGTTTCCAAACTGCTCTATCAGAGGGAATGTTCAAGTCTGTGAGTTGAATGCAGTAATCACACAGAAGTTTGTGAGAATGCTTCTGTCTAGTTTCAGGTGGAGATATTTCTTTTCCCAGCATAGGCCTCAAAGCCCTCCAAATATCCACATGCAGACTCTACAAAAAGAGTGTTTCAAAACTGCTCTTTCAAAAGGATGGCTCAAGTCTGTGAGTTGAATGCACTCATCACAAAGAAGTTTCTGAGAATGCTTCTGTGTAGTTGTTATGTGAAGATACTTCCTTTTCCAGCACAGGCCTCAGTGCGCTCGAAATAAACACTTGCAGATCCTACGAAAGGAGTGTTTCAAAACTGTCCTATCAAAATAAACGTTCAAGTCTGTGAGTTGAATGCAGTCATCACACAGAAGTTTCTGAGAATGCTTCTGTGTAGTTTTTAGGTGAAGATATTTCATTTCCCAGCACAGGCCTCAGAGCGCTCCAAATATGCATTTGCAGATTCTACAAAAAGAGAGCTTGAAAACTCTTCCACCAAAAAGAGGCTTCAACTCTATGAGTAGAATGCACTCATCACAAAGAAGTTCCTGAGAATGCTTCTGTCTAGTTTTTATGTGAAGATATTTCCCTTTCCAGCATAGGCGTCAAAGCGCTCCAAGTAAACACTTGCAGATTCTACTAAAGGAGTGTTTCCAAACTGCTCTATCAAAGGCAATGTTCAAGTCTGTGAGTTGAATGCACTCATCACAGAGAAGTTTCTGAGAATGCTTCTGTGTAGTTTTTAGGTGAAGATATTTCCTTTTCCAGCATAGGCGTCAAAGCGATCCAAATAAACACTTGCAGATTCTACAAAAGGAGTGTATCCAAACTGCTCTATCAGAGGGAATGTTCAAGTCTGTGAGTTGAATGCAGTCATCACACAGAAGTTTGTGAGAATGCTTCTGTCTAGTTTTTAGGTGAAGATATTTCTTTTCCCAGAATAGGCCCTAAAGCGCTCCAAATTTCCACTTGCAGATTCTACAAAAAGAGTGTTTCAAAACTGCTCTTTCAAAAGGAAGGCTCAAATCTGTGAGTTCAATGCACTCATCACAAAGAAGTTTCTGAGAATGCTTCTGTGTAGTTGTTATGTGAAGATATTTCCTTTTCCAGCATAGGCCTCAAAGCGCTCGAAATAAACACTTGCAGATTCTACGAAAGGAGTGTTTCAAAACTGTCCTATCAAAAGAAACGTTCAAGTCTGTGAGTTGAATGCACTCATCACAGAGAAGTTTCTGAGAATGCTTCTGTGTAGTTTTTAGGTGAAGATATTTCCTTTTCCAGCATAGGCGTCAAAGCGATCCAAATAAGCCCTTGCAGATTCTACAAAAGGAGTGTTTCCAAACTGCTCTATCAGAGGGAATGTTCAAGTCTGTGAGTTGAATGCAGTAATCACACAGAAGTTTGTGAAAATGCTTCTGTCTAGTTTTTAGGTGAAGATATTTCATTTCCCAGAATAGGCCTGAAAGCGCTCCAAATTTCCACTTGCAGATTCTACAAAAAGAGTGTTTCAAAACTACTCTTTCAAAAGGAAGGCTCAAGTCTGTGAGTTGAATGCACTCATCACAAAGAAGTTTCTGAGAATGCTTCTGTGTAGTTGCTATGTGAAGATACTTCCTTTTCCAGCATAGGCCCCAAAGCGCTCGAAATAAACACTTGCAGATTCTACGAAAGGAGTGTTTCAAAACTGTCCTATGAAAAGAAACGTTCAAGTCTGTGAGTTGAATGCACTCATCACAGAGAAGTTTCTGAGAATGCTTCTGTGTAGTTTTTAGGTGAAGATATATCCTTTTCCAGCATAGGCGTCAAAGCGATCCAAATAAACACTTGCAGATTCTACAAAAGGAGTGTTTCCAAACTGCTCTATCAAGAGGAATGTTCAAGTCTGTGAGTAGAATGCACTCACCACAAAGAAGTTTCTGAGAATGCTTCTGTCTAGTTTTTATGTGAAGATATTTCCTTTTCCAGCATAGGCGTCAAAGCGCTCCAAATAAACACTTGCAGATTCTACAAAAGGAGTGTTTCCAAACTGCTCTATCAGAGGGAATGTTCAAGTCTGTGAGTTGAATGCACTAGTCAGACAGAAGTTTGTGAGAATGCTTCTGTGTAGTTTTTAGGTGAAGATATTTCCTTTTCCAGCATAGGTCTCAAAGTGATCCAAATAAACACTTGCAGATTCTACAAAAGGAGTGTTTCCAAACTGCTCTATCAGAGGGAATGTTCAAGTCTGTGAGTTGAATGCAGTCATCACACAGAAGTTTGTGAGAATGCTTCTGTCTAGTTTCAGGTGGAGATATTTCTTTTCCCAGCATAGGCCTCAAAGCCCTCCATATATCCACTTGCAGACTCTACAAAAAGAGTGTTTCAAAACTGCTCTTTCAAAAGGATGGCTCAAGTCGGTGAGTTGAATGCACTCATCACAAAGAAGTTTCTGAGAATGCTTCTGTGTAGTTGTTATGTGAAGATACTTCCTTTTCCAGCACAGGCCTCAGTGCGCTCGAAATAAACACTTGCAGATCCTACGAAAGGAGTGTTTCAAAACTGTCCTATCAAAATAAACGTTCAAGTCTGTGAGTTGAATGCAGTCATCACACAGAAGTTTCTGAGAATGCTTCTGTGTAGTTTTTAGGTGAAGATATTTCATTTCCCTGCACAGGCCTCAGAGCGCTCCAAATATGCATTTGCAGATTCTACAAAAAGAGAGCTTGAAAACTCTTCCACCAAAAAGAGGCATCCACTCTATGAGTAGAATGCACTCATCACAAAGAAGTTTCTGAGAATGCTTCTGTCTAGTTTTTATGTGAAGATATTTCCTTTTCCAGCACAGGCGTCAAAGCGCTCCAAGTAAACACTTGCAGATTCTACTAAAGGAGTGTTTCCAAACTGCTCTATCAAAGGCAATGTTCAAGTCTGTGAGTTGAATGCACTCATCACAGAGAAGTTTCTGAGAATGCTTCTGTGTAGTTTTTAGGTGAAGATATTTCCTTTTCCAGCATAGGCGTCAAAGCGATCCAAATAAACACTTGCAGATTCTACAAAAGGAGTGTATCCAAACTGCTCTATCAGAGGGAATGTTCAAGTCTGTGAGTTGAATGCAGTCATCACACAGAAGTTTGTGAGAATGCTTCTGTCTAGTTTTTAGGTGAAGATATTTCTTTTCCCAGAATAGGCCCTAAAGCGCTCCAAATTTCCACTTGCAGATTCTACAAAAAGAGTGTTTCAAAACTGCTCTTTCAAAAGGAAGGCTCAAGTCTGTGAGTTGAATGCACTCATCACAAAGAAGTTTCTGAGAATGCTTCTGTGTAGTTGTTATGTGAAGATACTTCCTTTTCCAGCATAGGCCTCAAAGCGCTCGAAATAAACACTTGCAGATTCTACGAAAGGAGTGTTTCAAAACTGTCCTATCAAAAGAAACGTTCAAGTCTGTGAGTTGAATGCACTCATCACAGAGAAGTTTCTGAGAATGCTTCTGTGTAGTTTTTAGGTGAAGATATTTCCTTTTCCAGCATAGGCGTCAAAGCGATCCAAATAAGCCCTTGCAGATTCTACAAAAGGAGTGTTTCCAAACTGCTCTATCAGAGGGAATGTTCAAGTCTGTGAGTTGAATGCAGTAATCACACAGAAGTTTGTGAGAATGCTTCTGTCTAGTTTTTAGGTGAAGATATTTCATTTCCCAGAATAGGCCTGAAAGCGCTCCAAATTTCCACTTGCAGATTCTACAAAAAGAGTGTTTCAAAACTACTCTTTCAAAAGGAAGGCTCAAGTCTGTGAGTTGAATGCACTCATCACAAAGAAGTTTCTGAGAATGCTTCTGTGTAGTTGTTATGTGAAGATACTTCCTTTTCCAGCATAGGCCCCAAAGCGCTCGAAATAAACACTTGCAGATTCTACGAAAGGAGTGTTTCAAAACTGTCCTATGAAAAGAAACGTTCAAGTCTGTGAGTTGAATGCACTCATCACAGAGAAGTTTCTGAGAATGCTTCTGTGTAGTTTTTAGGTGAAGATATATCCTTTTCCAGCATAGGCGTCAAAGCGATCCAAATAAACACTTGCAGATTCTACAAAAGGAGTGTTTCCAAACTGCTCTATCAAGAGGAATGTTCAAGTCTGTGAGTAGAATGCACTCACCACAAAGAAGTTTCTGAGAATGCTTCTGTCTAGTTTTTATGTGAAGATATTTCCTTTTCCAGCATAGGCCTCAAAGCGCTCGAAATAAACACTTGCAGATTCTACAAAAGGAGTGTTTCCAAACTGCTCTATCAGAGGGAATGTTCAAGTCTGTGAGTTGAATGCACTAGTCAGACAGAAGTTTGTGAGAATGCTTCTGTGTAGTTTTTAGGTGAAGATATTTCCTTTTCCAGCATAGGTCTCAAAGTGATCCAAATAAACACTTGCAGATTCTACAAAAGGAGTGTTTCCAAACTGCTCTATCAGAGGGAATGTTCAAGTCTGTGAGTTGAATGCAGTAATCACACAGAAGTTTGTGAGAATGCTTCTGTCTAGTTTCAGGTGGAGATATTTCTTTTCCCAGCATAGGCCTCAAAGCCCTCCAAATATCCACTTGCAGACTCTACAAAAAGAGTGTTTCAAAACTGCTCTTTCAAAAGGATGGCTCAAGTCTGTGAGTTGAATGCACTCATCACAAAGAAGTTTCTGAGAATGCTTCTGTGTAGTTGTTATGTGAAGATACTTCCTTTTCCAGCACAGGCCTCAGTGCGCTCGAAATAAACACTTGCAGATCCTACGAAAGGAGTGTTTCAAAACTGTCCTATCAAAATAAACGTTCAAGTCTGTGAGTTGAATGCAGTCATCACACAGAAGTTTCTGAGAATGCTTCTGTGTAGTTTTTAGGTGAAGATATTTCATTTCCCAGCACAGGCCTCAGAGCGCTCCAAATATGCATTTGCAGATTCTACAAAAAGAGAGCTTGAAAACTCTTCCACCAAAAAGAGGCTTCAACTCTATGAGTAGAATGCACTCATCACAAAGAAGTTCCTGAGAATGCTTCTGTCTAGTTTTTATGTAAAGATACTTCCTTTTCCAGCATAGGCGTCAAAGCGCTCCAAGTAAACACTTGCAGATTCTACTAAAGGAGTGTTTCCAAACTGCTCTATCAAAGGCAATGTTCAAGTCTGTGAGTTGAATGCACTCATCACAGAGAAGTTTCTGAGAATGCTTCTGTGTAGTTTTTCGGTGAAGATATTTCCTTTTCCAGCATAGGCGTCAAAGCGATCCAAATAAGCCCTTGCAGATTCTACAAAAGGAGTGTTTCCAAACTGCTCTATCAGAGGGAATGTTCAAGTCTGTGAGTTGAATGCAGTAATCACACAGAAGTTTGTGAGAATGCTTCTGTCTAGTTTTTAGGTGAAGATATTTCATTTCCCAGAATAGGCCTGAAAGCGCTCCAAATTTCCACTTGCAGATTCTACAAAAAGAGTGTTTCAAAACTACTCTTTCAAAAGGAAGGCTCAAGTCTGTGAGTTGAATGCACTCATCACAAAGAAGTTTCTGAGAATGCTTCTGTGTAGTTGTTATGTGAAGATACTTCCTTTTCCAGCATAGGCCTCAAAGCGCTCGAAATAAACACTTGCAGATACTACGAAAGGAGTGTTTCAAAACTGTCCTATCAAAAGAAACGTTCAAGTCTGTGAGTTGAATGCACTCATCACAGAGAAGTTTCTGAGAATGCTTCTGTGTAGTTTTTAGGTGAAGATATTTCCTTTTCCAGCATAGGCGTCAAAGCGATCCAAATAAGCCCTTGCAGATTCTACAAAAGGAGTGTTTCCAAACTGCTCTATCAGAGGGAATGTTCAAGTCTGTGAGTTGAATGCAGTAATCACACAGAAGTTTGTGAGAATGCTTCTGTCTAGTTTTTAGGTGAAGATATTTCATTTCCCAGAATAGGCCTGAAAGCGCTCCAAATTTCCACTTGCAGATTCTACAAAAAGAGTGTTTCAAAACTACTCTTTCAAAAGGAAGGCTCAAGTCTGTGAGTTGAATGCACTCATCACAAAGAAGTTTCTGAGAATGCTTCTGTGTAGTTGTTATGTGAAGATACTTCCTTTTCCAGCATAGGCCCCAAAGCGCTCGAAATAAACACCTGCAGATTCTACGAAAGGAGTGTTTCAAAACTGTCCTATGAAAAGAAACGTTCAAGTCTGTGAGTTGAATGCACTCATCACAGAGAAGTTTCTGAGAATGCTTCTGTGTAGTTTTTAGGTGAAGATATATCCTTTTCCAGCATAGGCGTCAAAGCGATCCAAATAAACACTTGCAGATTCTACAAAAGGAGTGTTTCCAAACTGCTCTATCAAGAGGAATGTTCAAGTCTGTGAGTAGAATGCACTCACCACAAAGAAGTTTCTGAGAATGCTTCTGTCTAGTTTTTATGTGAAGATATTTCCTTTTCCAGCATAGGCGTCAAAGCGCTCCAAATAAACACTTGCAGATTCTACAAAAGGAGTGTTTCAAAACTGCTCTATCAGAGGGAATGTTCAAGTCTGTGAGTTGAATGCACTAGTCAGACAGAAGTTTCTGAGAATGCTTCTGTGTAGTTGTTATGTGAAGATACTTCCTTTTCCAGCACAGGCCTCAGTGCGCTCGAAATAAACACTTGCAGATCCTACGAAAGGAGTGTTTCAAAACTGTCCTATCAAAATAAACGTTCAAGTCTGTGAGTTGAATGCAGTCATCACACAGAAGTTTCTGAGAATGCTTCTGTGTAGTTTTTAGGTGAAGATATTTCATTTCCCAGCACAGGCCTCAGAGCGCTCCAAATATGCATTTGCAGATTCTACAAAAAGAGAGCTTGAAAACTCTTCCACCAAAAAGAGGCTTCAACTCTATGAGTAGAATGCACTCATCACAAAGAAGTTTCTGAGAATGCTTCTGTGTAGTTTTTAGGTGAAGATATTTCCTTTTCCAGCATAGGCGTCAAAGCGATCCAAATAAACACTTGCAGATTCTACAAAAGGAGGGTATCCAAACTGCTCTATCAGAGGGAATGTTCAAGTCTGTGAGTTGAATGCAGTAATCACACAGAAGTTTGTGAGAATGCTTCTGTCTAGTTTTTAGGTGAAGATATTTCTTTTCCCAGAATAGGCCCTAAAGTGCTCCAAATTTCCACTTGCAGATTCTACAAAAAGAGTGTTTCAAAACTGCTCTTTCAAAAGGAAGGCTCAAGTCTGTGAGTTGAATGCACTCATCACAAAGAAGTTTCTGAGAATGCTTCTGTGTAGTTTTTAGGTGAAGATATTTCCTTTTCCAGCATAGGCGTCAAAGCGATCCAAATAAACACTTGCAGATTCTACAAAAGGAGTCTATCCAAACTGCTCTGTCAGAGGGAATGTTCAAGTCTGTGAGTTGAATGCAGTCATCACACAGAAGTTTGTGAGAATGCTTCTGTCTAGTTTTTAGGTGAAGATATTTCTTTTCCCAGAATAGGCCCTAAAGCGCTCCAAATTTCCACTTGCAGATTCTACAAAAAGAGTGTTTCAAAACTGCTCTTTCAAAAGGAAGGCTCAAGTCTGTGAGTTGAATGCACTCATTACAAAGAAGTTTCTGAGAATGCTTCTGTGTAGTTGTTATGTGAAGATACTTCCTTTTCCAGCATAGGCCCCAAAGCGCTCGAAATAAACACTTGCAGATTCTACGAAAGGAGTGTTTCAAAACTGTCCTATGAAAAGAAACGTTCAAGTCTGTGAGTTGAATGCACTCATCACAGAGAAGTTTCTGAGAATGCTTCTGTGTAGTTTTTAGGTGAAGATATATCCTTTTCCAGCATATGCGTCAAAGCGATCCAAATAAACACTTGCAGATTCTACAAAAGGAGTGTTTCCAAACTGCTCTATCAAGAGGAATGTTCAAGTCTGTGAGTAGAATGCACTCACCACAAAGAAGTTTCTGAGAATGCTTCTGTCTAGTTTTTATGTGAAGATATTTCCTTTTCCAGCATAGGCGTCAAAGCGCTCGAAATAAACACTTGCAGATTCTACAAAAGGAGTGTTTCCAAACTGCTCTATCAGAGGGAATGTTCAAGTCTGTGAGTTGAATGCACTAGTCAGACAGAAGTTTGTGAGAATGCTTCTGTGTAGTTTTTAGGTGAAGATATTTCCTTTTCCAGCATAGGTCTCAAAGTGATCCAAATAAACACTTGCAGATTCTACAAAAGGAGTGTTTCCAAACTGCTCTATCAGACGGAATGTTCAAGTCTCTGAGTTGAATGCAGTAATCACACAGAAGTTTGTGAGAATGCTTCTGTCTAGTTTCAGGTGGAGATATTTCTTTTCCCAGCATAGGCCTCAAAGCCCTCCAAATATCCACTTGCAGACTCTACAAAAAGAGTGTTTCAAAACTGCTCTTTCAAAAGGATGTCTCAAGTCGGTGAGTTGAATGCACTCATCACAAAGAAGTTTCTGAGAATGTTTCTGTGTAGTTGTTATGTGAAGATACTTCCTTTTCCAGCACAGGCCTCAGTGCGCTCGAAATAAACACTTGCAGATCCTACGAAAGGAGTGTTTCAAAACTGTCCTATCAAAATAAACGTTCAAGTCTGTGAGTTGAATGCAGTCATCAAACAGAAGTTTCGGAGAATGCTTCTGTGTAGTTTTTAGGTGAAGATATTTCATTTCCCAACACAGGCCTCAGAGCGCTCCAAATATGCATTTGCAGATTCTACAAAAAGAGAGCTTGAAAACTCTTCCACCAAAAAGAGGCTTCAACTCTTTGAGTAGAATGCACTCATCACAAAGAAGTTTCTGAGAATGCTTCTGTCTAGTTTTTATGTGAAGATATTTCCTTTTCCAGCATAGGCGTCAAAGCGCTCCAAATAAACACTTGCAGATTCTACTAAAGGAGTGTTTCCAAACTGCTCTATCAAAGGCAATGTTCAAGTCTGTGAGTTGAATGCACTCATCACAGAGAAGTTTCTGAGAATGCTTCTGTGTAGTTTTTAGGTGAAGATATTTCCTTTTCCAGCATAGGCGTCAAAGCGATCCAAATAAACACTTGCAGATTCTACAAAAGGAGTCTACCCAAACTGCTCTATCAGAGGGAATGTTCAAGTCTGTGAGTTGAATGCAGTAATCACACAGAAGTTTGTGAGAATGTTTCTGTCTAGTTTTTAGGTGAAGATATTTCTTTTCCCAGAATAGGCCCTAAAGCGCTCCAAATTTCCACTTGCAGATTCTACAAAAAGAGTGTTTCAAAACTGCTCTTTCAAAACGAAGGCTCAAGTCTGTGAGTTGAATGCACTCATCACAAAGAAGTTTCTGAGAAGGCTTCTGTGTAGTTGTTATGTGAAGATACTTCCTTTTCCAGCATAGGCCTCAAAGCGCTCGAAATAAACACTTGCAGATTCTACGAAAGGAGTGTTTCAAAACTGTCCTATCAAAAGAAACGTTCAAGTCTGTGAGTTGAATGCACTCATCACAGAGAAGTTTCTGAGAATGCTTCTGTGTAGTTTTTAGGTGAAGATATTTCCTTTTCCAGCATAGGCGTCAAAGCGATCCAAATAAGCCCTTGCAGATTCTACAAAAGGAGTGTTTCCAAACTGCTCTATCAGAGGGAATGTTCAAGTCTGTGAGTTGAATGCAGTAATCACACAGAAGTTTGTGAGAATGCTTCTGTCTAGTTTTTAGGTGAAGATATTTCATTTCCCAGAATAGGCCTGAAAGCGCTCCAAACTTCCACTTGCAGATTCTACAAAAAGAGTGTTTCAAAACTACTCTTTCAAAAGGAAGGCTCAAGTCTGTGAGTTGAATGCACTCATCACAAAGAAGTTTCTGAGAATGCTTCTGTGTAGTTGTTATGTGAAGATACTTCCTTTTCCAGCATAGGCCCCAAAGCGCTCGAAATAAACACTTGCAGATTCTACGAAAGGAGTGTTTCAAAACTGTCCTATGAAAAGAAACGTTCAAGTCTGTGAGTTGAATGCACTCATCACAGAGAAGTTTCTGAGAATGCTTCTGTGTAGTTTTTAGGTGAAGATATATCCTTTTCCAGCATAGGCGTCAAAGCGATCCAAATAAACACTTGCAGATTCTACAAAAGGAGTGTTTCCAAACTGCTCTATCAAGAGGAATGTTCAAGTCTGTGAGTAGAATGCACTCACCACAAAGAAGTTTCTGAGAATGCTTCTGTCTAGTTTTTATGTGAAGATATTTCCTTTTCCAGCATAGGCGTCAAAGCGCTCCAAATAAACACTTGCAGATTCTACAAAAGGAGTGTTTCCAAACTGCTCTATCAGAGGGAATGTTCAAGTCTGTGAGTTGAATGCACTAGTCAGACAGAAGTTTGTGAGAATGCTTCTGTGTAGTTTTTAGGTGAAGATATTTCCTTTTCCAGCATAGGTCTCAAAGTGATCCAAATAAACACTTGCAAATTCTACAAAAGGAGTGTTTCCAAACTGCTCTATCAGAGGGAATGTTCAAGTCTGTGAGTTGAATGCAGTAATCACACAGAAGTTTGTGAGAATGCTTCTGTCTAGTTTCAGGTGGAGATATTTCTTTTCCCAGCATAGGCCTCAAAGCCCTCCAAATATCCACTTGCAGACTCTACAAAAAGAGTGTTTCAAAACTGCTCTTTCAAAAGGATGGCTCAAGTCGGTGAGTTGAATGCACTCATCACAAAGAAGTTTCTGAGAATGCTTCTGTGTAGTTGAAGTATGTGAAGATACTTCCTTTTCCAGCACAGGCCTCAGTGCGCTCGAAATAAACACTTGCAGATCCTACGAAAGGAGTGTTTCAAAACTGTCCTATCAAAATAAACGTTCAAGTCTGTGAGTTGAATGCAGTCATCACACAGAAGTTTCTGAGAATGCTTCTGTGTAGTTTTTAGGTGAAGATATTTCAGTTCCCAGCACAGGCCTCAGAGCGCTCCAAATATGCATTTGCAGATTCTACAAAAAGAGAGCTTGAAAACTCTTCCACCAAAAAGAGGCTTCAACTCTATGAGTAGAATGCACTCATCACAAAGAAGTTTCTGAGAATGCTTCTGTCTAGTTTTTATGTGAAGATATTTCCTTTTCCAGCATAGGCGTCAAAGCGCTCCAAATAAACACTTGCAGATTCTACTAAAGGAGTGTTTCCAAACTGCTCTATCAAAGGCAATGTTCAAGTCTGTGAGTTGAATGCACTCATCACAGAGAAGTTTCTGAGAATGCTTCTGTGTAGTTTTTAGGTGAAGATATTTCCTTTTCCAGCATAGGCGTCAAAGCGATCCAAATAAACACTTGCAGATTCTACAAAAGGAGTCTACCCAAACTGCTCTATCAGAGGGAATGTTCAAGTCTGTGAGTTGAATGCAGTAATCACACAGAAGTTTGTGAGAATGCTTCTGTCTAGTTTTTAGGTGAAGATATTTCTTTTCCCAGAATAGGCCCTAAAGCGCTCCAAATTTCCACTTGCAGATTCTACAAAAAGAGTGTTTCAAAACTGCTTTTCAAAACGAAGGCCCAAGTCTGTGAGTTGAATGCACTCATCACAAAGAAGTTTCTGAGAAGGCTTCTGTGTAGTTGTTATGTGAAGATACTTCCTTTTCCAGCATAGGCCTCAAAGCGCTCGAAATAAACACTTGCAGATTCTACGAAAGGAGTGTTTCAAAACTGTCCTATCAAAAGAAACGTTCAAGTCTGTGAGTTGAATGCACTCATCACAGAGAAGTTTCTGAGAATGCTTCTGTGTAGTTTTTAGGTGAAGATATTTCCTTTTCCAGCATAGGCGTCAAAGCGATCCAAATAAGCCCTTGCAGATTCTACAAAAGGAGTGTTTCCAAACTGCTCTATCAGAGGGAATGTTCAAGTCTGTGAGTTGAATGCAGTAATCACACAGAAGTTTGTGAGAATGCTTCTGTCTAGTTTTTAGGTGAAGATATTTCATTTCCCAGAATAGGCCTGAAAGCGCTCCAAATTTCCACTTGCAGATTCTACAAAAAGAGTGTTTCAAAACTACTCTTTCAAAAGGAAGGCTCAAGTCTGTGAGTTGAATGCACTCATCACAAAGAAGTTTCTGAGAATGCTTCTGTGTAGTTGTTATGTGAAGATACTTCCTTTTCCAGCATAGGCCCCAAAGCGCTCGAAATAAACACTTGCAGATTCTACGAAAGGAGTGTTTCAAAACTGTCCTATGAAAAGAAACGTTCAAGTCTGTGAGTTGAATGCACTCATCACAGAGAAGTTTCTGAGAATGCTTCTGTGTAGTTTTTAGGTGAAGATATATCCTTTTCCAGCATAGGCGTCAAAGCGATCCAAATAAACACTTGCAGATTCTACAAAAGGAGTGTTTCCAAACTGCTCTATCAAGAGGAATGTTCAAGTCTGTGAGTAGAATGCACTCACCACAAAGAAGTTTCTGAGAATGCTTCTGTCTAGTTTTTATGTGAAGATATTTCCTTTTCCAGCATAGGCGTCAAAGCGCTCCAAATAAACACTTGCAGATTCTACAAAAGGAGTGTTTCCAAACTGCTCTATCAGAGGGAATGTTCAAGTCTGTGAGTTGAATGCACTAGTCAGACAGAAGTTTGTGAGAATGCTTCTGTGTAGTTTTTAGGTGAAGATATTTCCTTTTCCAGCATAGGTCTCAAAGTGATCCAAATAAACACTTGCAAATTCTACAAAAGGAGTGTTTCCAAACTGCTCTATCAGAGGGAATGTTCAAGTCTGTGAGTTGAATGCAGTAATCACACAGAAGTTTGTGAGAATGCTTCTGTCTAGTTTCAGGTGGAGATATTTCTTTTCCCAGCATAGGCCTCAAAGCCCTCCAAATATCCACTTGCAGACTCTACAAAAAGAGTGTTTCAAAACTGCTCTTTCAAAAGGATGGCTCAAGTCGGTGAGTTGAATGCACTCATCACAAAGAAGTTTCTGAGAATGCTTCTGTGTAGTTGAAGTATGTGAAGATACTTCCTTTTCCAGCACAGGCCTCAGTGCGCTCGAAATAAACACTTGCAGATCCTACGAAAGGAGTGTTTCAAAACTGTCCTATCAAAATAAACGTTCAAGTCTGTGAGTTGAATGCAGTCATCACACAGAAGTTTCTGAGAATGCTTCTGTGTAGTTTTTAGGTGAAGATATTTCAGTTCCCAGCACAGGCCTCAGAGCGCTCCAAATATGCATTTGCAGATTCTACAAAAAGAGAGCTTGAAAACTCTTCCACCAAAAAGAGGCTTCAACTCTATGAGTAGAATGCACTCATCACAAAGAAGTTTCTGAGAATGCTTCTGTCTAGTTTTTATGTGAAGATAATTCCTTTTCCAGCATAGGCGTCAAAGCGCTCCAAATAAACACTTGCAGATTCTACTAAAGGAGTGTTTCCAAACTGCTCTATCAAAGGCAATGTTCAAGTCTGTGAGTTGAATGCACTCATCACAGAGAAGTTTCTGAGAATGCTTCTGTGTAGTTTTTAGGTGAAGATATTTCCTTTTCCAGCATAGGCGTCAAAGCGATCCAAATAAACACTTGCAGATTCTACAAAAGGAGTGTATCCAAACTGCTCTATCAGAGGGAATGTTCAAGTCTGTGAGTTGAATGCAGTCATCACACAGAAGTTTGTGAGAATGCTTCTGTCTAGTTTTTAGGTGAAGATATTTCTTTTCCCAGAATAGGCCCTAAAGCGCTCCAAATTTCCACTTGCAGATTCTACAAAAAGAGTGTTTCAAAACTGCTCTTTCAAAAGGAAGGCTCAAGTCTGTGAGTTGAATGCACTCATCACAAAGAAGTTTCTGAGAATGCTTCTGTGTAGTTGTTATGTGAAGATACTTCCTTTTCCAGCATAGGCCACAAAGCGCTCGAAATAAACACTTGCAGATTCTACGAAAGGAGTGTTTCAAAACTGTCCTATCAAAAGAAACGTTCAAGTCTGTGAGTTGAATGCACTCATCACAGAGAAGTTTCTGAGAATGCTTCTGTGTAGTTTTTAGGTGAAGATATTTCCTTTTCCAGCATAGGCGTCAAAGCGATCCAAATAAGCCCTTGCAGATTCTACAAAAGGAGTGTTTCCAAACTGCTCTATCAGAGGGAATGTTCAAGTCTGTGAGTTGAATGCAGTAATCACACAGAAGTTTGTGAGAATGCTTCTGTCTAGTTTTTAGGTGAAGATATTTCATTTCCCAGAATAGGCCTGAAAGCGCTCCAAATTTCCACTTGCAGATTCTACAAAAAGAGTGTTTCAAAACTACTCTTTCAAAAGGAAGGCTCAAGTCTGTGAGTTGAATGCACTCATCACAAAGAAGTTTCTGAGAATGCTTCTGTGTAGTTGTTATGTGAAGATACTTCCTTTTCCAGCATAGGCCCCAAAGCGCTCGAAATAAACACTTGCAGATTCTACGAAAGGAGTGTTTCAAAACTGTCCTATGAAAAGAAACGTTCAAGTCTGTGAGTTGAATGCACTCATCACAGAGAAGTTTCTGAGAATGCTTCTGTGTAGTTTTTAGTTGAAGATATATCCTTTTCCAGCATAGGCGTCAAAGCGATCCAAATAAACACTTGCAGATTCTACAAAAGGAGTGTTTCCAAACTGCTCTATCAAGAGGAATGTTCAAGTCTGTGAGTAGAATGCACTCACCACAAAGAAGTTTCTGAGAATGCTTCTGTCTAGTTTTTATGTGAAGATATTTCCTTTTCCAGCATAGGCCTCAAAGCGCTCGAAATAAACACTTGCAGATTCTACAAAAGGAGTGTTTCCAAACTGCTCTATCAGAGGGAATGTTCAAGTCTGTGAGTTGAATGCACTAGTCAGACAGAAGTTTGTGAGAATGCTTCTGTGTAGTTCTTAGGTGAAGATATTTCCTTTTCCAGCATAGGTCTCAAAGTGATCCAAATAAACACTTGCAGATTCTACAAAAGGAGTGTTTCCAAACTGCTCTATCAGAGGGAATGTTCAAGTCTGTGAGTTGAATGCAGTAATCACACAGAAGTTTGTGAGAATGCTTCTGTCTAGTTTCAGGTGGAGATATTTCTTTTCCCAGCATAGGCCTCAAAGCCCTCCAAATATCCACATGCAGACTCTACAAAAAGAGTGTTTCAAAACTGCTCTTTCAAAAGGATGGCTCAAGTCTGTGAGTTGAATGCACTCATCACAAAGAAGTTTCTGAGAATGCTTCTGTGTAGTTGTTATGTGAAGATACTTCCTTTTCCAGCACAGGCCTCAGTGCGCTCGAAATAAACACTTGCAGATCCTACGAAAGGAGTGTTTCAAAACTGTCCTATCAAAATAAACGTTCAAGTCTGTGAGTTGAATGCAGTCATCACACAGAAGTTTCTGAGAATGCTTCTGTGTAGTTTTTAGGTGAAGATATTTCATTTCCCAGCACAGGCCTCAGAGCGCTCCAAATATGCATTTGCAGATTCTACAAAAAGAGAGCTTGAAAACTCTTCCACCAAAAAGAGGCTTCAACTCTATGAGTAGAATGCACTCATCACAAAGAAGTTCCTGAGAATGCTTCTGTCTAGTTTTTATGTGAAGATATTTCCCTTTCCAGCATAGGCGTCAAAGCGCTCCAAGTAAACACTTGCAGATTCTACTAAAGGAGTGTTTCCAAACTGCTCTATCAAAGGCAATGTTCAAGTCTGTGAGTTGAATGCACTCATCACAGAGAAGTTTCTGAGAATGCTTCTGTGTAGTTTTTAGGTGAAGATATTTCCTTTTCCAGCATAGGCGTCAAAGCGATCCAAATAAACACTTGCAGATTCTACAAAAGGAGTGTATCCAAACTGCTCTATCAGAGGGAATGTTCAAGTCTGTGAGTTGAATGCAGTCATCACACAGAAGTTTGTGAGAATGCTTCTGTCTAGTTTTTAGGTGAAGATATTTCTTTTCCCAGAATAGGCCCTAAAGCGCTCCAAATTTCCACTTGCAGATTCTACAAAAAGAGTGTTTCAAAACTGCTCTTTCAAAAGGAAGGCTCAAATCTGTGAGTTCAATGCACTCATCACAAAGAAGTTTCTGAGAATGCTTCTGTGTAGTTGTTATGTGAAGATATTTCCTTTTCCAGCATAGGCCTCAAAGCGCTCGAAATAAACACTTGCAGATTCTACGAAAGGAGTGTTTCAAAACTGTCCTATCAAAAGAAACGTTCAAGTCTGTGAGTTGAATGCACTCATCACAGAGAAGTTTCTGAGAATGCTTCTGTGTAGTTTTTAGGTGAAGATATTTCCTTTTCCAGCATAGGCGTCAAAGCGATCCAAATAAGCCCTTGCAGATTCTACAAAAGGAGTGTTTCCAAACTGCTCTATCAGAGGGAATGTTCAAGTCTGTGAGTTGAATGCAGTAATCACACAGAAGTTTGTGAAAATGCTTCTGTCTAGTTTTTAGGTGAAGATATTTCATTTCCCAGAATAGGCCTGAAAGCGCTCCAAATTTCCACTTGCAGATTCTACAAAAAGAGTGTTTCAAAACTACTCTTTCAAAAGGAAGGCTCAAGTCTGTGAGTTGAATGCACTCATCACAAAGAAGTTTCTGAGAATGCTTCTGTGTAGTTGCTATGTGAAGATACTTCCTTTTCCAGCATAGGCCCCAAAGCGCTCGAAATAAACACTTGCAGATTCTACGAAAGGAGTGTTTCAAAACTGTCCTATGAAAAGAAACGTTCAAGTCTGTGAGTTGAATGCACTCATCACAGAGAAGTTTCTGAGAATGCTTCTGTGTAGTTTTTAGGTGAAGATATATCCTTTTCCAGCATAGGCGTCAAAGCGATCCAAATAAACACTTGCAGATTCTACAAAAGGAGTGTTTCCAAACTGCTCTATCAAGAGGAATGTTCAAGTCTGTGAGTAGAATGCACTCACCACAAAGAAGTTTCTGAGAATGCTTCTGTCTAGTTTTTATGTGAAGATATTTCCTTTTCCAGCATAGGCGTCAAAGCGCTCCAAATAAACACTTGCAGATTCTACAAAAGGAGTGTTTCCAAACTGCTCTATCAGAGGGAATGTTCAAGTCTGTGAGTTGAATGCACTAGTCAGACAGAAGTTTGTGAGAATGCTTCTGTGTAGTTTTTAGGTGAAGATATTTCCTTTTCCAGCATAGGTCTCAAAGTGATCCAAATAAACACTTGCAGATTCTACAAAAGGAGTGTTTCCAAACTGCTCTATCAGAGGGAATGTTCAAGTCTGTGAGTTGAATGCAGTCATCACACAGAAGTTTGTGAGAATGCTTCTGTCTAGTTTCAGGTGGAGATATTTCTTTTCCCAGCATAGGCCTCAAAGCCCTCCATATATCCACTTGCAGACTCTACAAAAAGAGTGTTTCAAAACTGCTCTTTCAAAAGGATGGCTCAAGTCGGTGAGTTGAATGCACTCATCACAAAGAAGTTTCTGAGAATGCTTCTGTGTAGTTGTTATGTGAAGATACTTCCTTTTCCAGCACAGGCCTCAGTGCGCTCGAAATAAACACTTGCAGATCCTACGAAAGGAGTGTTTCAAAACTGTCCTATCAAAATAAACGTTCAAGTCTGTGAGTTGAATGCAGTCATCACACAGAAGTTTCTGAGAATGCTTCTGTGTAGTTTTTAGGTGAAGATATTTCATTTCCCTGCACAGGCCTCAGAGCGCTCCAAATATGCATTTGCAGATTCTACAAAAAGAGAGCTTGAAAACTCTTCCACCAAAAAGAGGCTTCCACTCTATGAGTAGAATGCACTCATCACAAAGAAGTTTCTGAGAATGCTTCTGTCTAGTTTTTATGTGAAGATATTTCCTTTTCCAGCACAGGCGTCAAAGCGCTCCAAGTAAACACTTGCAGATTCTACTAAAGGAGTGTTTCCAAACTGCTCTATCAAAGGCAATGTTCAAGTCTGTGAGTTGAATGCACTCATCACAGAGAAGTTTCTGAGAATGCTTCTGTGTAGTTTTTAGGTGAAGATATTTCCTTTTCCAGCATAGGCGTCAAAGCGATCCAAATAAACACTTGCAGATTCTACAAAAGGAGTGTATCCAAACTGCTCTATCAGAGGGAATGTTCAAGTCTGTGAGTTGAATGCAGTCATCACACAGAAGTTTGTGAGAATGCTTCTGTCTAGTTTTTAGGTGAAGATATTTCTTTTCCCAGAATAGGCCCTAAAGCGCTCCAAATTTCCACTTGCAGATTCTACAAAAAGAGTGTTTCAAAACTGCTCTTTCAAAAGGAAGGCTCAAGTCTGTGAGTTGAATGCACTCATCACAAAGAAGTTTCTGAGAATGCTTCTGTGTAGTTGTTATGTGAAGATACTTCCTTTTCCAGCATAGGCCTCAAAGCGCTCGAAATAAACACTTGCAGATTCTACGAAAGGAGTGTTTCAAAACTGTCCTATCAAAAGAAACGTTCAAGTCTGTGAGTTGAATGCACTCATCACAGAGAAGTTTCTGAGAATGCTTCTGTGTAGTTTTTAGGTGAAGATATTTCCTTTTCCAGCATAGGCGTCAAAGCGATCCAAATAAGCCCTTGCAGATTCTACAAAAGGAGTGTTTCCAAACTGCTCTATCAGAGGGAATGTTCAAGTCTGTGAGTTGAATGCAGTAATCACACAGAAGTTTGTGAGAATGCTTCTGTCTAGTTTTTAGGTGAAGATATTTCATTTCCCAGAATAGGCCTGAAAGCGCTCCAAATTTCCACTTGCAGATTCTACAAAAAGAGTGTTTCAAAACTACTCTTTCAAAAGGAAGGCTCAAGTCTGTGAGTTGAATGCACTCATCACAAAGAAGTTTCTGAGAATGCTTCTGTGTAGTTGTTATGTGAAGATACTTCCTTTTCCAGCATAGGCCCCAAAGCGCTCGAAATAAACACTTGCAGATTCTACGAAAGGAGTGTTTCAAAACTGTCCTATGAAAAGAAACGTTCAAGTCTGTGAGTTGAATGCACTCATCACAGAGAAGTTTCTGAGAATGCTTCTGTGTAGTTTTTAGGTGAAGATATATCCTTTTCCAGCATAGGCGTCAAAGCGATCCAAATAAACACTTGCAGATTCTACAAAAGGAGTGTTTCCAAACTGCTCTATCAAGAGGAATGTTCAAGTCTGTGAGTAGAATGCACTCACCACAAAGAAGTTTCTGAGAATGCTTCTGTCTAGTTTTTATGTGAAGATATTTCCTTTTCCAGCATAGGCCTCAAAGCGCTCGAAATAAACACTTGCAGATTCTACAAAAGGAGTGTTTCCAAACTGCTCTATCAGAGGGAATGTTCAAGTCTGTGAGTTGAATGCACTAGTCAGACAGAAGTTTGTGAGAATGCTTCTGTGTAGTTTTTAGGTGAAGATATTTCCTTTTCCAGCATAGGTCTCAAAGTGATCCAAATAAACACTTGCAGATTCTACAAAAGGAGTGTTTCCAAACTGCTCTATCAGAGGGAATGTTCAAGTCTGTGAGTTGAATGCAGTAATCACACAGAAGTTTGTGAGAATGCTTCTGTCTAGTTTCAGGTGGAGATATTTCTTTTCCCAGCATAGGCCTCAAAGCCCTCCAAATATCCACTTGCAGACTCTACAAAAAGAGTGTTTCAAAACTGCTCTTTCAAAAGGATGGCTCAAGTCTGTGAGTTGAATGCACTCATCACAAAGAAGTTTCTGAGAATGCTTCTGTGTAGTTGTTATGTGAAGATACTTCCTTTTCCAGCACAGGCCTCAGTGCGCTCGAAATAAACACTTGCAGATCCTACGAAAGGAGTGTTTCAAAACTGTCCTATCAAAATAAACGTTCAAGTCTGTGAGTTGAATGCAGTCATCACACAGAAGTTTCTGAGAATGCTTCTGTGTAGTTTTTAGGTGAAGATATTTCATTTCCCAGCACAGGCCTCAGAGCGCTCCAAATATGCATTTGCAGATTCTACAAAAAGAGAGCTTGAAAACTCTTCCACCAAAAAGAGGCTTCAACTCTATGAGTAGAATGCACTCATCACAAAGAAGTTCCTGAGAATGCTTCTGTCTAGTTTTTATGTAAAGATACTTCCTTTTCCAGCATAGGCGTCAAAGCGCTCCAAGTAAACACTTGCAGATTCTACTAAAGGAGTGTTTCCAAACTGCTCTATCAAAGGCAATGTTCAAGTCTGTGAGTTGAATGCACTCATCACAGAGAAGTTTCTGAGAATGCTTCTGTGTAGTTTTTCGGTGAAGATATTTCCTTTTCCAGCATAGGCGTCAAAGCGATCCAAATAAGCCCTTGCAGATTCTACAAAAGGAGTGTTTCCAAACTGCTCTATCAGAGGGAATGTTCAAGTCTGTGAGTTGAATGCAGTAATCACACAGAAGTTTGTGAGAATGCTTCTGTCTAGTTTTTAGGTGAAGATATTTCATTTCCCAGAATAGGCCTGAAAGCGCTCCAAATTTCCACTTGCAGATTCTACAAAAAGAGTGTTTCAAAACTACTCTTTCAAAAGGAAGGCTCAAGTCTGTGAGTTGAATGCACTCATCACAAAGAAGTTTCTGAGAATGCTTCTGTGTAGTTGTTATGTGAAGATACTTCCTTTTCCAGCATAGGCCCCAAAGCGCTCGAAATAAACACTTGCAGATTCTACGAAAGGAGTGTTTCAAAACTGTCCTATGAAAAGAAACGTTCAAGTCTGTGAGTTGAATGCACTCATCACAGAGAAGTTTCTGAGAATGCTTCTGTGTAGTTTTTAGGTGAAGATATATCCTTTTCCAGCATAGGCGTCAAAGCGATCCAAATAAACACTTGCAGATTCTACAAAAGGAGTGTTTCCAAACTGCTCTATCAAGAGGAATGTTCAAGTCTGTGAGTAGAATGCACTCACCACAAAGAAGTTTCTGAGAATGCTTCTGTCTAGTTTTTATGTGAAGATATTTCCTTTTCCAGCATAGGCCTCAAAGCGCTCGAAATAAACACTTGCAGATTCTACAAAAGGAGTGTTTCCAAACTGCTCTATCAGAGGGAATGTTCAAGTCTGTGAGTTGAATGCACTAGTCAGACAGAAGTTTGTGAGAATGCTTCTGTGTAGTTTTTAGGTGAAGATATTTCCTTTTCCAGCATAGGTCTCAAAGTGATCCAAATAAACACTTGCAGATTCTACAAAAGGAGTGTTTCCAAACTGCTCTATCAGAGGGAATGTTCAAGTCTGTGAGTTGAATGCAGTAATCACACAGAAGTTTGTGAGAATGCTTCTGTCTAGTTTCAGGTGGAGATATTTCTTTTCCCAGCATAGGCCTCAAAGCCCTCCAAATATCCACTTGCAGACTCTACAAAAAGAGTGTTTCAAAACTGCTCTTTCAAAAGGATGGCTCAAGTCGGTGAGTTGAATGCACTCATCACAAAGAAGTTTCTGAGAATGCTTCTGTGTAGTTGTTATGTGAAGATACTTCCTTTTCCAGCACAGGCCTCAGTGCGCTCGAAATAAACACTTGCAGATCCTACGAAAGGAGTGTTTCAAAACTGTCCTATCAAAATAAACGTTCAAGTCTGTGAGTTGAATGCAGTCATCACAGAGAAGTTTCTTAGAATGCTTCTGTGTAGTTTTTAGGTGAAGATATTTCATTTCCCAGCACAGGCCTCAGAGCGCTCCAAATATGCATTTGCAGATTCTACAAAAAGAGAGCTTGAAAGCTCTTCCACCAAAAAGAGGCTTCAACTCTATGAGTAGAATGCACTCATCACAAAGAAGTTTCTGAGAATGCTTCTGTCTAGTTTTTGTGTGAAGATATTTCCTTTTCCAGCATAGGCGTCAAAGCGCTCCAAATAAACACTTGCAGATTCTACTAAAGGAGTGTTTCCAAACTGCTCTATCAGAGGGAATGTTCAAGTCTGTGAGTTGAATGCAGTAATCACACAGAAGTTTGTGAGAATGCTTCTGTCTAGTTTTTAGGTGAAGATATTTCTTTTCCCAGAATAGGCCCTAAAGCGCTCCAAATTTCCACTTGCAGATTCTACAAAAAGAGTGTTTCAAAACTGCTCTTTCAAAAGGAAGGCTCAAGTCTGTGAGTTGAATGCACTCATCACAAAGAAGTTTCTGAGAATGCTTCTGTGTAGTTGTTATGTGAAGATACTTCCTTTTCCAGCATAGGCCTCAAAGCGCTCGAAATAAACACTTGCAGATTCTACGAAAGGAGTGTTTCAAAACTGTCCTATCAAAAGAAACGTTCAAGTCTGTGAGTTGAATGCACTCATCACAGAGAAGTTTCTGAGAATGCTTCTGTGTAGTTTTTAGGTGAAGATATTTCCTTTTCCAGCATAGGCGTCAAAGCGATCCAAATAAGCCCTTGCAGATTCTACAAAAGGAGTGTTTCCAAACTGCTCTATCAGAGGGAATGTTCAAGTCTGTGAGTTGAATGCAGTAATCACACAGAAGTTTGTGAGAATGCTTCTGTCTAGTTTTTAGGTGAAGATATTTCATTTCCCAGAATAGGCCTGAAAGCGCTCCAAATTTCCACTTGCAGATTCTACAAAAAGAGTGTTTCAAAACTACTCTTTCAAAAGGAAGGCTCAAGTCTGTGAGTTGAATGCACTCATCACAAAGAAGTTTCTGAGAATGCTTCTGTGTAGTTGTTATGTGAAGATACTTCCTTTTCCAGCATAGGCCCCAAAGCGCTCGAAATAAACACTTGCAGATTCTACGAAAGGAGTGTTTCAAAACTGTCCTATGAAAAGAAACGTTCAAGTCTGTGAGTTGAATGCACTCATCACAGAGAAGTTTCTGAGAATGCTTCTGTGTAGTTTTTAGGTGAAGATATATCCTTTTCCAGCATAGGCGTCAAAGCGATCCAAATAAACACTTGCAGATTCTACAAAAGGAGTGTTTCCAAACTGCTCTATCAAGAGGAATGTTCAAGTCTGTGAGTAGAATGCACTCACCACAAAGAAGTTTCTGAGAATGCTTCTGTCTAGTTTTTATGTGAAGATATTTCCTTTTCCAGCATAGGCCTCAAAGCGCTCCAAATAAACACTTGCAGATTCTACAAAAGGAGTGTTTCCAAACTGCTCTATCAGAGGGAATGTTCAAGTCTGTGAGTTGAATGCACTAGTCAGACAGAAGTTTGTGAGAATGCTTCTGTGTAGTTTTTAGGTGAAGATATTTCCTTTTCCAGCATAGGTCTCAAAGTGATCCAAATAAACACTTGCAGATTCTACAAAAGGAGTGTTTCCAAACTGCTCTATCAGAGGGAATGTTCAAGTCTGTGAGTTGAATGCAGTAATCACACAGAAGTTTGTGAGAATGCTTCTGTCTAGTTTCAGGTGGAGATATTTCTTTTCCCAGCATAGGCCTCAAAGCCCTCCAAATATCCACTTGCACACTCTACAAAAAGAGTGTTTCAAAACTGCTCTTTCAAAAGGATGGCTCAAGTCGGTGAGTTGAATGCACTCATCACAAAGAAGTTTCTGAGAATGCTTCTGTGTAGTTGTTATGTGAAGATACTTCCTTTTCCAGCACAGGCCTCAGTGCGCTCGAAATAAACACTTGGAGATCCTACGAAAGGAGTGTTTCAAAACTGTCCTATCAAAATAAACGTTCAAGTCTGTGAGTTGAATGCAGTCATCACACAGAAGTTTCTTAGAATGCTTCTGTGTAGTTTTTAGGTGAAGATATTTCATTTCCCAGCACAGGCCTCAGAGCGCTCCAAATATGCATTTGCAGATTCTACAAAAAGAGAGCTTGAAAACTCTTCCACCAAAAAGAGGCTTCAACTCTATGAGTAGAATGCACTCATCACAAAGAAGTTTCTGAGAATGCTTCTGTCTAGTTTTTATGTGAAGATATTTCCTTTTCCAGCATAGGCGTCAAAGCGCTCCAAATAAACACTTGCAGATTCTATTAAAGGAGTGTTTCCAAACTGCTCTATCAGAGGGAATGTTCAAGTCTGTGAGTTGAATGCAGTAATCACACAGAAGTTTGTGAGAATGCTTCTGTCTAGTTTTTAGGTGAAGATATTTCTTTTCCCAGAATAGGCCCTAAAGCGCTCCAAATTTCCACTTGCAGATTCTACAAAAAGAGTGTTTCAAAACTGCTCTTTCAAAAGGAAGGCTCAAGTCTGTGAGTTGAATGCACTCATCACAAAGAAGTTTCTGAGAATGCTTCTGTGTAGTTGTTATGTGAAGATACTTCCTTTTCCAGCATAGGCCTCAAAGCGCTAGAAATAAACACTTGCAGATTCTACGAAAGGAGTGTTTCAAAACTGTCCTATCAAAAGAAACGTTCAAGTCTGTGAGTTGAATGCACTCATCACAGAGAAGTTTCTGAGAATGCTTCTGTGTAGTTTTTAGGTGAAGATATTTCCTTTTCCAGCATAGGCGTCAAAGCGATCCAAATAAGCCCTTGCAGATTCTACAAAAGGAGTGTTTCCAAACTGCTCTATCAGAGGGAATGTTCAAGTCTGTGAGTTGAATGCAGTAATCACACAGAAGTTTGTGAGAATGCTTCTATCTAGTTTTTAGGTGAAGATATTTCATTTCCCAGAATAGGCCTGAAAGCGCTCCAAATTTCCACTTGCAGATTCTAAAAAAAGAGTGTTTCAAAACTACTCTTTCAAAAGGAAGGCTCAAGTCTGTGAGTCGAATGCACTCATCACAAAGAAGTTTCTGAGAATGCTTCTGTGTAGTTGTTATGTGAAGATACTTCCTTTTCCAGCATAGGCCCCAAAGCGCTCGAAATAAACACTTGCAGATTCTACGAAAGGAGTGTTTCAAAACTGTCCTATGAAAAGAAACGTTCAAGTCTGTGAGTTGAATGCACTCATCACAGAGAAGTTTCTGAGAATGCTTCTGTGTAGTTTTTAGGTGAAGATATATCCTTTTCCAGCATAGGCGTCAAAGCGATCCAAATAAACACTTGCAGATTCTACAAAAGGAGTGTTTCCAAACTGCTCTATCAAGAGGAATGTTCAAGTCTGTGAGTAGAATGCACTCACCACAAAGAAGTTTCTGAGAATGCTTCTGTCTAGTTTTTATGTGAAGATATTTCCTTTTCCAGCATAGGCGTCAAAGCGCTCCAAATAAACACTTGCAGATTCTACAAAAGGAGTGTTTCCAAACTGCTCTATCAGAGGGAATGTTCAAGTCTGTGAGTTGAATGCACTAGTCAGACAGAAGTTTGTGAGAATGCTTCTGTGTAGTTTTAGGTGAAGATATTTCCTTTTCCAGCATAGGTCTCAAAGTGATCCAAATAAACACTTGCAGATTCTACAAAAGGAGTGTTTCCAAACTGCTCTATCAGAGGGAATGTTCAAGTCTGTGAGTTGAATGCAGTAATCACACAGAAGTTTGTGAGAATGCTTCTGTCTAGTTTCAGGTGGAGATATTTCTTTTCCCAGCATAGGCCTCAAAGCCCTCCAAATATCCACTTGCAGACTCTACAAAAAGAGTGTTTCAAAACTGCTCTTTCAAAAGGATGGCTCAAGTCTGTGAGTTGAATGCACTCATCACAAAGAAGTTTCTGAGAATGCTTCTGTGTAGTTGTTATGTGAAGATACTTCCTTTTCCAGCATAGGCCCCAAAGCGCTCGAAATAAACACTTGCAGATTCTACGAAAGGAGTGTTTCAAAACTGTCCTATGAAAAGAAACGTTCAAGTCTGTGAGTTGAATGCACTCATCACAGAGAAGTTTCTGAGAATGCTTCTGTGTAGTTTTTAGGTGAAGATATATCCTTTTCCAGCATAGGCGTCGAAGCGATCCAAATAAACACTTGCAGATTCTACAAAAGGAGTGTTTCCAAACTGCTCTATCAAGAGGAATGTTCAAGTCTGTGAGTAGAATGCACTCACCACAAAGAAGTTTCTGAGAATGCTTCTGTCTAGTTTTTATGTGAAGATATTTCCTTTTCCAGCATAGGCGTCGAAGCGCTCCAAATAAACACTTGCAGATTCTACAAAAGGAGTGTTTCCAAACTGCTCTATCAGAGGGAATGTTCAAGTCTGTGAGTTGAATGCACTAGTCAGACAGAAGTTTGTGAGAATGCTTCTGTGTAGTTTTTAGGTGAAGATATTTCCTTTTCCAGCATAGGTCTCAAAGTGATCCAAATAAACACTTGCAGATTCTACAAAAGGAGTGTTTCCAAACTGCTCTATCAGAGGGAATGTTCAAGTCTGTGAGTTGAATGCAGTAATCACACAGAAGTTTGTGAGAATGCTTCTGTCTAGTTTCAGGTGGAGATATTTCTTTTCCCAGCATAGACCTCAAAGCCCCCCAAATATCCACTTGCAGACTCTACAAAAAGAGTGTTTCAAAACTGCTCTTTCAAAAGGATGGCTCAAGTCGGTGAGTTGAATGCACTCATCACAAAGAAGTTTCTGAGAATGCTTCTGTGTAGTTGTTATGTGAAGATACTTCCTTTTCCAGCACAGGCCTCAGTGCGCTCGAAATAAACACTTGCAGATCCTACGAAAGGAGTGTTTCAAAACTGTCCTATCAAAATAAACGTTCAAGTCTGTGAGTTGAATGTAGTCATCACACAGAAGTTTCTGAGAATGCTTCTGTGTAGTTTTTAGGTGAAGATATTTCATTTCCCAGCACAGGCCTCAGAGCGCTCCAAATATGCATTTGCAGATTCTACAAAAAGAGAGCTTGAAAACTCTTCCACCAAAAAGAGGCTTCAACTCTATGAGTAGAATGCACTCATCACAAAGAAGTTCCTGAGAATGCTTCTGTCTAGTTTTTATGTGAAGATATTTCCTTTTCCAGCATAGGCGTCAAAGCGCTCCAAGTAAACACTTGCAGATTCTACTAAAGGAGTGTTTCCAAACTGCTCTATCAAAGGCAATGTTCAAGTCTGTGAGTTGAATGCACTCATCACAGAGAAGTTTCTGAGAATGCTTCTGTGTAGTTTTTAGGTGAAGATATTTCCTTTTCCAGCATAGGCGTCAAAGCGATCCAAATAAGCCCTTGCAGATTCTACGAAAGGAGTGTTTCCAAACTGCTCTATCAGAGGGAATGTTCAAGTCTGTGAGTTGAATGCAGTAATCACACAGAAGTTTGTGAGAATGCTTCTGTCTAGTTTTTAGGTGAAGATATTTCATTTCCCAGAATAGGCCTGAAAGCGCTCCAAATTTCCACTTGCAGATTCTACAAAAAGAGTGTTTCAAAACTACTCTTTCAAAAGGAAGGCTCAAGTCTGTGAGTTGAATGCACTCATCACAAAGAAGTTTCTGAGAATGCTTCTGTGTAGTTGTTATGTGAAGATACTTCCTTTTCCAGCATAGGCCCCAAAGCGCTCGAAATAAACACTTGCAGATTCTACGAAAGGAGTGTTTCAAAACTGTCCTATGAAAAGAAACGTTCAAGTCTGTGAGTTGAATGCACTCATCACAGAGAAGTTTCTGAGAATGCTTCTGTGTAGTTTTTAGGTGAAGATATATCCTTTTCCAGCATAGGCGTCAAAGCGATCCAAATAAACACTTGCAGATTCTACAAAAGGAGTGTTTCCAAACTGCTCTATCAGAGGGAATGTTCAAGTCTGTGAGTTGAATGCACTAGTCAGACAGAAGTTTGTGAGAATGCTTCTGTGTAGTTTTTAGGTGAAGATATTTCCTTTTCCAGCATAGGTCTCAAAGTAATCCAAATAAACACTTGCAGATTCTACAAAAGGAGTGTTTCCAAACTGCTCTATCAGAGGGAATGTTCAAGTCTGTGAGTTGAATGCAGTAATCACACAGAAGTTTGTGAGAATGCTTCTGTCTAGTTTCAGGTGGAGATATTTCTTTTCCCAGCATAGGCCTCAAAGCCCTCCAAATATCCACATGCAGACTCTACAAAAAGAGTGTTTCAAAACTGCTCTTTCAAAAGGATGGCTCAAGTCTGTGAGTTGAATGCACTCATCACAAAGAAGTTTCTGAGAATGCTTCTGTGTAGTTGTTATGTGAAGATACTTCCTTTTCCAGCACAGGCCTCAGTGCGCTCGAAATAAACACTTGCAGATCCTACGAAAGGAGTGTTTCAAAACTGTCCTATCAAAATAAACGTTCAAGTCTGTGAGTTGAATGCAGTCATCACACAGAAGTTTCTTAGAATGCTTCTGTGTAGTTTTTAGGTGAAGATATTTCATTTCCCGGCACAGGCCTCAGAGCGCTCGAAATATGCATTTGCAGATTCTACAAAAAGACAGCTTGAAAACTCTTCCACCAAAAAGAGGCTTCAACTCTATGAGTAGAATGCACTCATCACAAAGAAGTTCCTGAGAATGCTTCTGTCTAGTTTTTATGTGAAGATATTTCCTTTTCCAGCATAGGCGTCAAAGCGCTCCAAGTAAACACTTGCAGATTCTACTAAAGGAGTGTTTCCAAACTGCTCTATCAAAGGCAATGTTCAAGTCTGTGAGTTGAATGCACTCATCACAGAGAAGTTTCTGAGAATGCTTCTGTGTAGTTTTTAGGTGAAGATATTTCCTTTTCCAGCATAGGCGTCAAAGCGATCCAAATAAACACTTGCAGATTCTACAAAAGGAGTGTATCCAAACTGCTCTATCAGAGGGAATGTTCAAGTCTGTGAGTTGAATGCAGTCATCACACAGAAGTTTGTGAGAATGCTTCTGTCTAGTTTTTAGGTGAAGATATTTCTTTTCCCAGAATAGGCCCTAAAGCGCTCCAAATTTCCACTTGCAGATTCTACAAAAAGAGTGTTTCAAAACTGCTCTTTCAAAAGGAAGGCTCAAATCTGTGAGTTCAATGCACTCATCACAAAGAAGTTTCTGAGAATGCTTCTGTGTAGTTGTTATGTGAAGATACTTCCTTTTCCAGCATAGGCCTCAAAGCGCTCGAAATAAACACTTGCAGATTCTACGAAAGGAGTGTTTCAAAACTGTCCTATCAAAAGAAACGTTCAAGTCTGTGAGTTGAATGCACTCATCACAGAGAAGTTTCTGAGAATGCTTCTGTGTAGTTTTTAGGTGAAGATATTTCCTTTTCCAGCATAGGCGTCAAAGCGATCCAAATAAGCCCTTGCAGATTCTACAAAAGGAGTGTTTCCAAACTGCTCTATCAGAGGGAATGTTCAAGTCTGTGAGTTGAATGCAGTAATCACACAGAAGTTTGTGAAAATGCTTCTGTCTAGTTTTTAGGTGAAGATATTTCATTTCCCAGAATAGGCCTGAAAGCGCTCCAAATTTCCACTTGCAGATTCTACAAAAAGAGTGTTTCAAAACTACTCTTTCAAAAGGAAGGCTCAAGTCTGTGAGTTGAATGCACTCATCACAAAGAAGTTTCTGAGAATGCTTCTGTGTAGTTGTTATGTGAAGATACTTCCTTTTCCAGCATAGGCCCCAAAGCGCTCGAAATAAACACTTGCAGATTCTACGAAAGGAGTGTTTCAAAACTGTCCTATGAAAAGAAACGTTCAAGTCTGTGAGTTGAATGCACTCATCACAGAGAAGTTTCTGAGAATGCTTCTGTGTAGTTTTTAGGTGAAGATATATCCTTTTCCAGCATAGGCGTCAAAGCGATCCAAATAAACACTTGCAGATTCTACAAAAGGAGTGTTTCCAAACTGCTCTATCAAGAGGAATGTTCAAGTCTGTGAGTAGAATGCACTCACCACAAAGAAGTTTCTGAGAATGCTTCTGTCTAGTTTTTATGTGAAGATATTTCCTTTTCCAGCATAGGCGTCAAAGCGCTCCAAATAAACACTTGCAGATTCTACAAAAGGAGTGTTTCCAAACTGCTCTATCAGAGGGAATGTTCAAGTCTGTGAGTTGAATGCACTAGTCAGACAGAAGTTTGTGAGAATGCTTCTGTGTAGTTTTTAGGTGAAGATATTTCCTTTTCCAGCATAGGTCTCAAAGTGATCCAAATAAACACTTGCAGATTCTACAAAAGGAGTGTTTCCAAACTGCTCTATCAGACGGAATGTTCAAGTCTCTGAGTTGAATGCAGTAATCACACAGAAGTTTGTGAGAATGCTTCTGTCTAGTTTCAGGTGGAGATATTTCTTTTCCCAGCATAGGCCTCAAAGCCCTCCAAATATCCACTTGCAGACTCTACAAAAAGAGTGTTTCAAAACTGCTCTTTCAAAAGGATGTCTCAAGTCGGTGAGTTGAATGCACTCATCACAAAGAAGTTTCTGAGAATGTTTCTGTGTAGTTGTTATGTGAAGATACTTCCTTTTCCAGCACAGGCCTCAGTGCGCTCGAAATAAACACTTGCAGATCCTACGAAAGGAGTGTTTCAAAACTGTCCTATCAAAATAAACGTTCAAGTCTGTGAGTTGAATGCAGTCATCAAACAGAAGTTTCGGAGAATGCTTCTGTGTAGTTTTTAGGTGAAGATATTTCATTTCCCAACACAGGCCTCAGAGCGCTCCAAATATGCATTTGCAGATTCTACAAAAAGAGAGCTTGAAAACTCTTCCACCAAAAAGAGGCTTCAACTCTTTGAGTAGAATGCACTCATCACAAAGAAGTTTCTGAGAATGCTTCTGTCTAGTTTTTATGTGAAGATATTTCCTTTTCCAGCATAGGCGTCAAAGCGCTCCAAATAAACACTTGCAGATTCTACTAAAGGAGTGTTTCCAAACTGCTCTATCAAAGGCAATGTTCAAGTCTGTGAGTTGAATGCACTCATCACAGAGAAGTTTCTGAGAATGCTTCTGTGTAGTTTTTAGGTGAAGATATTTCCTTTTCCAGCATAGGCGTCAAAGCGATCCAAATAAACACTTGCAGATTCTACAAAAGGAGTCTACCCAAACTGCTCTATCAGAGGGAATGTTCAAGTCTGTGAGTTGAATGCAGTAATCACACAGAAGTTTGTGAGAATGTTTCTGTCTAGTTTTTAGGTGAAGATATTTCTTTTCCCAGAATAGGCCCTAAAGCGCTCCAAATTTCCACTTGCAGATTCTACAAAAAGAGTGTTTCAAAACTGCTCTTTCAAAACGAAGGCTCAAGTCTGTGAGTTGAATGCACTCATCACAAAGAAGTTTCTGAGAAGGCTTCTGTGTAGTTGTTATGTGAAGATACTTCCTTTTCCAGCATAGGCCTCAAAGCGCTCGAAATAAACACTTGCAGATTCTACGAAAGGAGTGTTTCAAAACTGTCCTATCAAAAGAAACGTTCAAGTCTGTGAGTTGAATGCACTCATCACAGAGAAGTTTCTGAGAATGCTTCTGTGTAGTTTTTAGGTGAAGATATTTCCTTTTCCAGCATAGGCGTCAAAGCGATCCAAATAAGCCCTTGCAGATTCTACAAAAGGAGTGTTTCCAAACTGCTCTATCAGAGGGAATGTTCAAGTCTGTGAGTTGAATGCAGTAATCACACAGAAGTTTGTGAGAATGCTTCTGTCTAGTTTTTAGGTGAAGATATTTCATTTCCCAGAATAGGCCTGAAAGCGCTCCAAACTTCCACTTGCAGATTCTACAAAAAGAGTGTTTCAAAACTACTCTTTCAAAAGGAAGGCTCAAGTCTGTGAGTTGAATGCACTCATCACAAAGAAGTTTCTGAGAATGCTTCTGTGTAGTTGTTATGTGAAGATACTTCCTTTTCCAGCATAGGCCCCAAAGCGCTCGAAATAAACACTTGCAGATTCTACGAAAGGAGTGTTTCAAAACTGTCCTATGAAAAGAAACGTTCAAGTCTGTGAGTTGAATGCACTCATCACAGAGAAGTTTCTGAGAATGCTTCTGTGTAGTTTTTAGGTGAAGATATATCCTTTTCCAGCATAGGCGTCAAAGCGATCCAAATAAACACTTGCAGATTCTACAAAAGGAGTGTTTCCAAACTGCTCTATCAAGAGGAATGTTCAAGTCTGTGAGTAGAATGCACTCACCACAAAGAAGTTTCTGAGAATGCTTCTGTCTAGTTTTTATGTGAAGATATTTCCTTTTCCAGCATAGGCGTCAAAGCGCTCCAAATAAACACTTGCAGATTCTACAAAAGGAGTGTTTCCAAACTGCTCTATCAGAGGGAATGTTCAAGTCTGTGAGTTGAATGCACTAGTCAGACAGAAGTTTGTGAGAATGCTTCTGTGTAGTTTTTAGGTGAAGATATTTCCTTTTCCAGCATAGGTCTCAAAGTGATCCAAATAAACACTTGCAAATTCTACAAAAGGAGTGTTTCCAAACTGCTCTATCAGAGGGAATGTTCAAGTCTGTGAGTTGAATGCAGTAATCACACAGAAGTTTGTGAGAATGCTTCTGTCTAGTTTCAGGTGGAGATATTTCTTTTCCCAGCATAGGCCTCAAAGCCCTCCAAATATCCACTTGCAGACTCTACAAAAAGAGTGTTTCAAAACTGCTCTTTCAAAAGGATGGCTCAAGTCGGTGAGTTGAATGCACTCATCACAAAGAAGTTTCTGAGAATGCTTCTGTGTAGTTGAAGTATGTGAAGATACTTCCTTTTCCAGCACAGGCCTCAGTGCGCTCGAAATAAACACTTGCAGATCCTACGAAAGGAGTGTTTCAAAACTGTCCTATCAAAATAAACGTTCAAGTCTGTGAGTTGAATGCAGTCATCACACAGAAGTTTCTGAGAATGCTTCTGTGTAGTTTTTAGGTGAAGATATTTCAGTTCCCAGCACAGGCCTCAGAGCGCTCCAAATATGCATTTGCAGATTCTACAAAAAGAGAGCTTGAAAACTCTTCCACCAAAAAGAGGCTTCAACTCTATGAGTAGAATGCACTCATCACAAAGAAGTTTCTGAGAATGCTTCTGTCTAGTTTTTATGTGAAGATATTTCCTTTTCCAGCATAGGCGTCAAAGCGCTCCAAATAAACACTTGCAGATTCTACTAAAGGAGTGTTTCCAAACTGCTCTATCAAAGGCAATGTTCAAGTCTGTGAGTTGAATGCACTCATCACAGAGAAGTTTCTGAGAATGCTTCTGTGTAGTTTTTAGGTGAAGATATTTCCTTTTCCAGCATAGGCGTCAAAGCGATCCAAATAAACACTTGCAGATTCTACAAAAGGAGTCTACCCAAACTGCTCTATCAGAGGGAATGTTCAAGTCTGTGAGTTGAATGCAGTAATCACACAGAAGTTTGTGAGAATGCTTCTGTCTAGTTTTTAGGTGAAGATATTTCTTTTCCCAGAATAGGCCCTAAAGCGCTCCAAATTTCCACTTGCAGATTCTACAAAAAGAGTGTTTCAAAACTGCTTTTCAAAACGAAGGCCCAAGTCTGTGAGTTGAATGCACTCATCACAAAGAAGTTTCTGAGAAGGCTTCTGTGTAGTTGTTATGTGAAGATACTTCCTTTTCCAGCATAGGCCTCAAAGCGCTCGAAATAAACACTTGCAGATTCTACGAAAGGAGTGTTTCAAAACTGTCCTATCAAAAGAAACGTTCAAGTCTGTGAGTTGAATGCACTCATCACAGAGAAGTTTCTGAGAATGCTTCTGTGTAGTTTTTAGGTGAAGATATTTCCTTTTCCAGCATAGGCGTCAAAGCGATCCAAATAAGCCCTTGCAGATTCTACAAAAGGAGTGTTTCCAAACTGCTCTATCAGAGGGAATGTTCAAGTCTGTGAGTTGAATGCAGTAATCACACAGAAGTTTGTGAGAATGCTTCTGTCTAGTTTTTAGGTGAAGATATTTCATTTCCCAGAATAGGCCTGAAAGCGCTCCAAATTTCCACTTGCAGATTCTACAAAAAGAGTGTTTCAAAACTACTCTTTCAAAAGGAAGGCTCAAGTCTGTGAGTTGAATGCACTCATCACAAAGAAGTTTCTGAGAATGCTTCTGTGTAGTTGTTATGTGAAGATACTTCCTTTTCCAGCATAGGCCCCAAAGCGCTCGAAATAAACACTTGCAGATTCTACGAAAGGAGTGTTTCAAAACTGTCCTATGAAAAGAAACGTTCAAGTCTGTGAGTTGAATGCACTCATCACAGAGAAGTTTCTGAGAATGCTTCTGTGTAGTTTTTAGGTGAAGATATATCCTTTTCCAGCATAGGCGTCAAAGCGATCCAAATAAACACTTGCAGATTCTACAAAAGGAGTGTTTCCAAACTGCTCTATCAAGAGGAATGTTCAAGTCTGTGAGTAGAATGCACTCACCACAAAGAAGTTTCTGAGAATGCTTCTGTCTAGTTTTTATGTGAAGATATTTCCTTTTCCAGCATAGGCGTCAAAGCGCTCCAAATAAACACTTGCAGATTCTACAAAAGGAGTGTTTCCAAACTGCTCTATCAGAGGGAATGTTCAAGTCTGTGAGTTGAATGCACTAGTCAGACAGAAGTTTGTGAGAATGCTTCTGTGTAGTTTTTAGGTGAAGATATTTCCTTTTCCAGCATAGGTCTCAAAGTGATCCAAATAAACACTTGCAAATTCTACAAAAGGAGTGTTTCCAAACTGCTCTATCAGAGGGAATGTTCAAGTCTGTGAGTTGAATGCAGTAATCACACAGAAGTTTGTGAGAATGCTTCTGTCTAGTTTCAGGTGGAGATATTTCTTTTCCCAGCATAGGCCTCAAAGCCCTCCAAATATCCACTTGCAGACTCTACAAAAAGAGTGTTTCAAAACTGCTCTTTCAAAAGGATGGCTCAAGTCGGTGAGTTGAATGCACTCATCACAAAGAAGTTTCTGAGAATGCTTCTGTGTAGTTGAAGTATGTGAAGATACTTCCTTTTCCAGCACAGGCCTCAGTGCGCTCGAAATAAACACTTGCAGATCCTACGAAAGGAGTGTTTCAAAACTGTCCTATCAAAATAAACGTTCAAGTCTGTGAGTTGAATGCAGTCATCACACAGAAGTTTCTGAGAATGCTTCTGTGTAGTTTTTAGGTGAAGATATTTCAGTTCCCAGCACAGGCCTCAGAGCGCTCCAAATATGCATTTGCAGATTCTACAAAAAGAGAGCTTGAAAACTCTTCCACCAAAAAGAGGCTTCAACTCTATGAGTAGAATGCACTCATCACAAAGAAGTTTCTGAGAATGCTTCTGTCTAGTTTTTATGTGAAGATAATTCCTTTTCCAGCATAGGCGTCAAAGCGCTCCAAATAAACACTTGCAGATTCTACTAAAGGAGTGTTTCCAAACTGCTCTATCAAAGGCAATGTTCAAGTCTGTGAGTTGAATGCACTCATCACAGAGAAGTTTCTGAGAATGCTTCTGTGTAGTTTTTAGGTGAAGATATTTCCTTTTCCAGCATAGGCGTCAAAGCGATCCAAATAAACACTTGCAGATTCTACAAAAGGAGTGTATCCAAACTGCTCTATCAGAGGGAATGTTCAAGTCTGTGAGTTGAATGCAGTCATCACACAGAAGTTTGTGAGAATGCTTCTGTCTAGTTTTTAGGTGAAGATATTTCTTTTCCCAGAATAGGCCCTAAAGCGCTCCAAATTTCCACTTGCAGATTCTACAAAAAGAGTGTTTCAAAACTGCTCTTTCAAAAGGAAGGCTCAAGTCTGTGAGTTGAATGCACTCATCACAAAGAAGTTTCTGAGAATGCTTCTGTGTAGTTGTTATGTGAAGATACTTCCTTTTCCAGCATAGGCCACAAAGCGCTCGAAATAAACACTTGCAGATTCTACGAAAGGAGTGTTTCAAAACTGTCCTATCAAAAGAAACGTTCAAGTCTGTGAGTTGAATGCACTCATCACAGAGAAGTTTCTGAGAATGCTTCTGTGTAGTTTTTAGGTGAAGATATTTCCTTTTCCAGCATAGGCGTCAAAGCGATCCAAATAAGCCCTTGCAGATTCTACAAAAGGAGTGTTTCCAAACTGCTCTATCAGAGGGAATGTTCAAGTCTGTGAGTTGAATGCAGTAATCACACAGAAGTTTGTGAGAATGCTTCTGTCTAGTTTTTAGGTGAAGATATTTCATTTCCCAGAATAGGCCTGAAAGCGCTCCAAATTTCCACTTGCAGATTCTACAAAAAGAGTGTTTCAAAACTACTCTTTCAAAAGGAAGGCTCAAGTCTGTGAGTTGAATGCACTCATCACAAAGAAGTTTCTGAGAATGCTTCTGTGTAGTTGTTATGTGAAGATACTTCCTTTTCCAGCATAGGCCCCAAAGCGCTCGAAATAAACACTTGCAGATTCTACGAAAGGAGTGTTTCAAAACTGTCCTATGAAAAGAAACGTTCAAGTCTGTGAGTTGAATGCACTCATCACAGAGAAGTTTCTGAGAATGCTTCTGTGTAGTTTTTAGTTGAAGATATATCCTTTTCCAGCATAGGCGTCAAAGCGATCCAAATAAACACTTGCAGATTCTACAAAAGGAGTGTTTCCAAACTGCTCTATCAAGAGGAATGTTCAAGTCTGTGAGTAGAATGCACTCACCACAAAGAAGTTTCTGAGAATGCTTCTGTCTAGTTTTTATGTGAAGATATTTCCTTTTCCAGCATAGGCCTCAAAGCGCTCGAAATAAACACTTGCAGATTCTACAAAAGGAGTGTTTCCAAACTGCTCTATCAGAGGGAATGTTCAAGTCTGTGAGTTGAATGCACTAGTCAGACAGAAGTTTGTGAGAATGCTTCTGTGTAGTTCTTAGGTGAAGATATTTCCTTTTCCAGCATAGGTCTCAAAGTGATCCAAATAAACACTTGCAGATTCTACAAAAGGAGTGTTTCCAAACTGCTCTATCAGAGGGAATGTTCAAGTCTGTGAGTTGAATGCAGTAATCACACAGAAGTTTGTGAGAATGCTTCTGTCTAGTTTCAGGTGGAGATATTTCTTTTCCCAGCATAGGCCTCAAAGCCCTCCAAATATCCACATGCAGACTCTACAAAAAGAGTGTTTCAAAACTGCTCTTTCAAAAGGATGGCTCAAGTCTGTGAGTTGAATGCACTCATCACAAAGAAGTTTCTGAGAATGCTTCTGTGTAGTTGTTATGTGAAGATACTTCCTTTTCCAGCACAGGCCTCAGTGCGCTCGAAATAAACACTTGCAGATCCTACGAAAGGAGTGTTTCAAAACTGTCCTATCAAAATAAACGTTCAAGTCTGTGAGTTGAATGCAGTCATCACACAGAAGTTTCTGAGAATGCTTCTGTGTAGTTTTTAGGTGAAGATATTTCATTTCCCAGCACAGGCCTCAGAGCGCTCCAAATATGCATTTGCAGATTCTACAAAAAGAGAGCTTGAAAACTCTTCCACCAAAAAGAGGCTTCAACTCTATGAGTAGAATGCACTCATCACAAAGAAGTTCCTGAGAATGCTTCTGTCTAGTTTTTATGTGAAGATATTTCCCTTTCCAGCATAGGCGTCAAAGCGCTCCAAGTAAACACTTGCAGATTCTACTAAAGGAGTGTTTCCAAACTGCTCTATCAAAGGCAATGTTCAAGTCTGTGAGTTGAATGCACTCATCACAGAGAAGTTTCTGAGAATGCTTCTGTGTAGTTTTTAGGTGAAGATATTTCCTTTTCCAGCATAGGCGTCAAAGCGATCCAAATAAACACTTGCAGATTCTACAAAAGGAGTGTATCCAAACTGCTCTATCAGAGGGAATGTTCAAGTCTGTGAGTTGAATGCAGTCATCACACAGAAGTTTGTGAGAATGCTTCTGTCTAGTTTTTAGGTGAAGATATTTCTTTTCCCAGAATAGGCCCTAAAGCGCTCCAAATTTCCACTTGCAGATTCTACAAAAAGAGTGTTTCAAAACTGCTCTTTCAAAAGGAAGGCTCAAATCTGTGAGTTCAATGCACTCATCACAAAGAAGTTTCTGAGAATGCTTCTGTGTAGTTGTTATGTGAAGATATTTCCTTTTCCAGCATAGGCCTCAAAGCGCTCGAAATAAACACTTGCAGATTCTACGAAAGGAGTGTTTCAAAACTGTCCTATCAAAAGAAACGTTCAAGTCTGTGAGTTGAATGCACTCATCACAGAGAAGTTTCTGAGAATGCTTCTGTGTAGTTTTTAGGTGAAGATATTTCCTTTTCCAGCATAGGCGTCAAAGCGATCCAAATAAGCCCTTGCAGATTCTACAAAAGGAGTGTTTCCAAACTGCTCTATCAGAGGGAATGTTCAAGTCTGTGAGTTGAATGCAGTAATCACACAGAAGTTTGTGAAAATGCTTCTGTCTAGTTTTTAGGTGAAGATATTTCATTTCCCAGAATAGGCCTGAAAGCGCTCCAAATTTCCACTTGCAGATTCTACAAAAAGAGTGTTTCAAAACTACTCTTTCAAAAGGAAGGCTCAAGTCTGTGAGTTGAATGCACTCATCACAAAGAAGTTTCTGAGAATGCTTCTGTGTAGTTGCTATGTGAAGATACTTCCTTTTCCAGCATAGGCCCCAAAGCGCTCGAAATAAACACTTGCAGATTCTACGAAAGGAGTGTTTCAAAACTGTCCTATGAAAAGAAACGTTCAAGTCTGTGAGTTGAATGCACTCATCACAGAGAAGTTTCTGAGAATGCTTCTGTGTAGTTTTTAGGTGAAGATATATCCTTTTCCAGCATAGGCGTCAAAGCGATCCAAATAAACACTTGCAGATTCTACAAAAGGAGTGTTTCCAAACTGCTCTATCAAGAGGAATGTTCAAGTCTGTGAGTAGAATGCACTCACCACAAAGAAGTTTCTGAGAATGCTTCTGTCTAGTTTTTATGTGAAGATATTTCCTTTTCCAGCATAGGCGTCAAAGCGCTCCAAATAAACACTTGCAGATTCTACAAAAGGAGTGTTTCCAAACTGCTCTATCAGAGGGAATGTTCAAGTCTGTGAGTTGAATGCACTAGTCAGACAGAAGTTTGTGAGAATGCTTCTGTGTAGTTTTTAGGTGAAGATATTTCCTTTTCCAGCATAGGTCTCAAAGTGATCCAAATAAACACTTGCAGATTCTACAAAAGGAGTGTTTCCAAACTGCTCTATCAGAGGGAATGTTCAAGTCTGTGAGTTGAATGCAGTCATCACACAGAAGTTTGTGAGAATGCTTCTGTCTAGTTTCAGGTGGAGATATTTCTTTTCCCAGCATAGGCCTCAAAGCCCTCCATATATCCACTTGCAGACTCTACAAAAAGAGTGTTTCAAAACTGCTCTTTCAAAAGGATGGCTCAAGTCGGTGAGTTGAATGCACTCATCACAAAGAAGTTTCTGAGAATGCTTCTGTGTAGTTGTTATGTGAAGATACTTCCTTTTCCAGCACAGGCCTCAGTGCGCTCGAAATAAACACTTGCAGATCCTACGAAAGGAGTGTTTCAAAACTGTCCTATCAAAATAAACGTTCAAGTCTGTGAGTTGAATGCAGTCATCACACAGAAGTTTCTGAGAATGCTTCTGTGTAGTTTTTAGGTGAAGATATTTCATTTCCCTGCACAGGCCTCAGAGCGCTCCAAATATGCATTTGCAGATTCTACAAAAAGAGAGCTTGAAAACTCTTCCACCAAAAAGAGGCTTCCACTCTATGAGTAGAATGCACTCATCACAAAGAAGTTTCTGAGAATGCTTCTGTCTAGTTTTTATGTGAAGATATTTCCTTTTCCAGCACAGGCGTCAAAGCGCTCCAAGTAAACACTTGCAGATTCTACTAAAGGAGTGTTTCCAAACTGCTCTATCAAAGGCAATGTTCAAGTCTGTGAGTTGAATGCACTCATCACAGAGAAGTTTCTGAGAATGCTTCTGTGTAGTTTTTAGGTGAAGATATTTCCTTTTCCAGCATAGGCGTCAAAGCGATCCAAATAAACACTTGCAGATTCTACAAAAGGAGTGTATCCAAACTGCTCTATCAGAGGGAATGTTCAAGTCTGTGAGTTGAATGCAGTCATCACACAGAAGTTTGTGAGAATGCTTCTGTCTAGTTTTTAGGTGAAGATATTTCTTTTCCCAGAATAGGCCCTAAAGCGCTCCAAATTTCCACTTGCAGATTCTACAAAAAGAGTGTTTCAAAACTGCTCTTTCAAAAGGAAGGCTCAAGTCTGTGAGTTGAATGCACTCATCACAAAGAAGTTTCTGAGAATGCTTCTGTGTAGTTGTTATGTGAAGATACTTCCTTTTCCAGCATAGGCCTCAAAGCGCTCGAAATAAACACTTGCAGATTCTACGAAAGGAGTGTTTCAAAACTGTCCTATCAAAAGAAACGTTCAAGTCTGTGAGTTGAATGCACTCATCACAGAGAAGTTTCTGAGAATGCTTCTGTGTAGTTTTTAGGTGAAGATATTTCCTTTTCCAGCATAGGCGTCAAAGCGATCCAAATAAGCCCTTGCAGATTCTACAAAAGGAGTGTTTCCAAACTGCTCTATCAGAGGGAATGTTCAAGTCTGTGAGTTGAATGCAGTAATCACACAGAAGTTTGTGAGAATGCTTCTGTCTAGTTTTTAGGTGAAGATATTTCATTTCCCAGAATAGGCCTGAAAGCGCTCCAAATTTCCACTTGCAGATTCTACAAAAAGAGTGTTTCAAAACTACTCTTTCAAAAGGAAGGCTCAAGTCTGTGAGTTGAATGCACTCATCACAAAGAAGTTTCTGAGAATGCTTCTGTGTAGTTGTTATGTGAAGATACTTCCTTTTCCAGCATAGGCCCCAAAGCGCTCGAAATAAACACTTGCAGATTCTACGAAAGGAGTGTTTCAAAACTGTCCTATGAAAAGAAACGTTCAAGTCTGTGAGTTGAATGCACTCATCACAGAGAAGTTTCTGAGAATGCTTCTGTGTAGTTTTTAGGTGAAGATATATCCTTTTCCAGCATAGGCGTCAAAGCGATCCAAATAAACACTTGCAGATTCTACAAAAGGAGTGTTTCCAAACTGCTCTATCAAGAGGAATGTTCAAGTCTGTGAGTAGAATGCACTCACCACAAAGAAGTTTCTGAGAATGCTTCTGTCTAGTTTTTATGTGAAGATATTTCCTTTTCCAGCATAGGCCTCAAAGCGCTCGAAATAAACACTTGCAGATTCTACAAAAGGAGTGTTTCCAAACTGCTCTATCAGAGGGAATGTTCAAGTCTGTGAGTTGAATGCACTAGTCAGACAGAAGTTTGTGAGAATGCTTCTGTGTAGTTTTTAGGTGAAGATATTTCCTTTTCCAGCATAGGTCTCAAAGTGATCCAAATAAACACTTGCAGATTCTACAAAAGGAGTGTTTCCAAACTGCTCTATCAGAGGGAATGTTCAAGTCTGTGAGTTGAATGCAGTAATCACACAGAAGTTTGTGAGAATGCTTCTGTCTAGTTTCAGGTGGAGATATTTCTTTTCCCAGCATAGGCCTCAAAGCCCTCCAAATATCCACTTGCAGACTCTACAAAAAGAGTGTTTCAAAACTGCTCTTTCAAAAGGATGGCTCAAGTCTGTGAGTTGAATGCACTCATCACAAAGAAGTTTCTGAGAATGCTTCTGTGTAGTTGTTATGTGAAGATACTTCCTTTTCCAGCACAGGCCTCAGTGCGCTCGAAATAAACACTTGCAGATCCTACGAAAGGAGTGTTTCAAAACTGTCCTATCAAAATAAACGTTCAAGTCTGTGAGTTGAATGCAGTCATCACACAGAAGTTTCTGAGAATGCTTCTGTGTAGTTTTTAGGTGAAGATATTTCATTTCCCAGCACAGGCCTCAGAGCGCTCCAAATATGCATTTGCAGATTCTACAAAAAGAGAGCTTGAAAACTCTTCCACCAAAAAGAGGCTTCAACTCTATGAGTAGAATGCACTCATCACAAAGAAGTTCCTGAGAATGCTTCTGTCTAGTTTTTATGTAAAGATACTTCCTTTTCCAGCATAGGCGTCAAAGCGCTCCAAGTAAACACTTGCAGATTCTACTAAAGGAGTGTTTCCAAACTGCTCTATCAAAGGCAATGTTCAAGTCTGTGAGTTGAATGCACTCATCACAGAGAAGTTTCTGAGAATGCTTCTGTGTAGTTTTTCGGTGAAGATATTTCCTTTTCCAGCATAGGCGTCAAAGCGATCCAAATAAGCCCTTGCAGATTCTACAAAAGGAGTGTTTCCAAACTGCTCTATCAGAGGGAATGTTCAAGTCTGTGAGTTGAATGCAGTAATCACACAGAAGTTTGTGAGAATGCTTCTGTCTAGTTTTTAGGTGAAGATATTTCATTTCCCAGAATAGGCCTGAAAGCGCTCCAAATTTCCACTTGCAGATTCTACAAAAAGAGTGTTTCAAAACTACTCTTTCAAAAGGAAGGCTCAAGTCTGTGAGTTGAATGCACTCATCACAAAGAAGTTTCTGAGAATGCTTCTGTGTAGTTGTTATGTGAAGATACTTCCTTTTCCAGCATAGGCCCCAAAGCGCTCGAAATAAACACTTGCAGATTCTACGAAAGGAGTGTTTCAAAACTGTCCTATGAAAAGAAACGTTCAAGTCTGTGAGTTGAATGCACTCATCACAGAGAAGTTTCTGAGAATGCTTCTGTGTAGTTTTTAGGTGAAGATATATCCTTTTCCAGCATAGGCGTCAAAGCGATCCAAATAAACACTTGCAGATTCTACAAAAGGAGTGTTTCCAAACTGCTCTATCAAGAGGAATGTTCAAGTCTGTGAGTAGAATGCACTCACCACAAAGAAGTTTCTGAGAATGCTTCTGTCTAGTTTTTATGTGAAGATATTTCCTTTTCCAGCATAGGCCTCAAAGCGCTCGAAATAAACACTTGCAGATTCTACAAAAGGAGTGTTTCCAAACTGCTCTATCAGAGGGAATGTTCAAGTCTGTGAGTTGAATGCACTAGTCAGACAGAAGTTTGTGAGAATGCTTCTGTGTAGTTTTTAGGTGAAGATATTTCCTTTTCCAGCATAGGTCTCAAAGTGATCCAAATAAACACTTGCAGATTCTACAAAAGGAGTGTTTCCAAACTGCTCTATCAGAGGGAATGTTCAAGTCTGTGAGTTGAATGCAGTAATCACACAGAAGTTTGTGAGAATGCTTCTGTCTAGTTTCAGGTGGAGATATTTCTTTTCCCAGCATAGGCCTCAAAGCCCTCCAAATATCCACTTGCAGACTCTACAAAAAGAGTGTTTCAAAACTGCTCTTTCAAAAGGATGGCTCAAGTCGGTGAGTTGAATGCACTCATCACAAAGAAGTTTCTGAGAATGCTTCTGTGTAGTTGTTATGTGAAGATACTTCCTTTTCCAGCACAGGCCTCAGTGCGCTCGAAATAAACACTTGCAGATCCTACGAAAGGAGTGTTTCAAAACTGTCCTATCAAAATAAACGTTCAAGTCTGTGAGTTGAATGCAGTCATCACAGAGAAGTTTCTTAGAATGCTTCTGTGTAGTTTTTAGGTGAAGATATTTCATTTCCCAGCACAGGCCTCAGAGCGCTCCAAATATGCATTTGCAGATTCTACAAAAAGAGAGCTTGAAAGCTCTTCCACCAAAAAGAGGCTTCAACTCTATGAGTAGAATGCACTCATCACAAAGAAGTTTCTGAGAATGCTTCTGTCTAGTTTTTGTGTGAAGATATTTCCTTTTCCAGCATAGGCGTCAAAGCGCTCCAAATAAACACTTGCAGATTCTACTAAAGGAGTGTTTCCAAACTGCTCTATCAGAGGGAATGTTCAAGTCTGTGAGTTGAATGCAGTAATCACACAGAAGTTTGTGAGAATGCTTCTGTCTAGTTTTTAGGTGAAGATATTTCTTTTCCCAGAATAGGCCCTAAAGCGCTCCAAATTTCCACTTGCAGATTCTACAAAAAGAGTGTTTCAAAACTGCTCTTTCAAAAGGAAGGCTCAAGTCTGTGAGTTGAATGCACTCATCACAAAGAAGTTTCTGAGAATGCTTCTGTGTAGTTGTTATGTGAAGATACTTCCTTTTCCAGCATAGGCCTCAAAGCGCTCGAAATAAACACTTGCAGATTCTACGAAAGGAGTGTTTCAAAACTGTCCTATCAAAAGAAACGTTCAAGTCTGTGAGTTGAATGCACTCATCACAGAGAAGTTTCTGAGAATGCTTCTGTGTAGTTTTTAGGTGAAGATATTTCCTTTTCCAGCATAGGCGTCAAAGCGATCCAAATAAGCCCTTGCAGATTCTACAAAAGGAGTGTTTCCAAACTGCTCTATCAGAGGGAATGTTCAAGTCTGTGAGTTGAATGCAGTAATCACACAGAAGTTTGTGAGAATGCTTCTGTCTAGTTTTTAGGTGAAGATATTTCATTTCCCAGAATAGGCCTGAAAGCGCTCCAAATTTCCACTTGCAGATTCTACAAAAAGAGTGTTTCAAAACTACTCTTTCAAAAGGAAGGCTCAAGTCTGTGAGTTGAATGCACTCATCACAAAGAAGTTTCTGAGAATGCTTCTGTGTAGTTGTTATGTGAAGATACTTCCTTTTCCAGCATAGGCCCCAAAGCGCTCGAAATAAACACTTGCAGATTCTACGAAAGGAGTGTTTCAAAACTGTCCTATGAAAAGAAACGTTCAAGTCTGTGAGTTGAATGCACTCATCACAGAGAAGTTTCTGAGAATGCTTCTGTGTAGTTTTTAGGTGAAGATATATCCTTTTCCAGCATAGGCGTCAAAGCGATCCAAATAAACACTTGCAGATTCTACAAAAGGAGTGTTTCCAAACTGCTCTATCAAGAGGAATGTTCAAGTCTGTGAGTAGAATGCACTCACCACAAAGAAGTTTCTGAGAATGCTTCTGTCTAGTTTTTATGTGAAGATATTTCCTTTTCCAGCATAGGCCTCAAAGCGCTCCAAATAAACACTTGCAGATTCTACAAAAGGAGTGTTTCCAAACTGCTCTATCAGAGGGAATGTTCAAGTCTGTGAGTTGAATGCACTAGTCAGACAGAAGTTTGTGAGAATGCTTCTGTGTAGTTTTTAGGTGAAGATATTTCCTTTTCCAGCATAGGTCTCAAAGTGATCCAAATAAACACTTGCAGATTCTACAAAAGGAGTGTTTCCAAACTGCTCTATCAGAGGGAATGTTCAAGTCTGTGAGTTGAATGCAGTAATCACACAGAAGTTTGTGAGAATGCTTCTGTCTAGTTTCAGGTGGAGATATTTCTTTTCCCAGCATAGGCCTCAAAGCCCTCCAAATATCCACTTGCACACTCTACAAAAAGAGTGTTTCAAAACTGCTCTTTCAAAAGGATGGCTCAAGTCGGTGAGTTGAATGCACTCATCACAAAGAAGTTTCTGAGAATGCTTCTGTGTAGTTGTTATGTGAAGATACTTCCTTTTCCAGCACAGGCCTCAGTGCGCTCGAAATAAACACTTGGAGATCCTACGAAAGGAGTGTTTCAAAACTGTCCTATCAAAATAAACGTTCAAGTCTGTGAGTTGAATGCAGTCATCACACAGAAGTTTCTTAGAATGCTTCTGTGTAGTTTTTAGGTGAAGATATTTCATTTCCCAGCACAGGCCTCAGAGCGCTCCAAATATGCATTTGCAGATTCTACAAAAAGAGAGCTTGAAAACTCTTCCACCAAAAAGAGGCTTCAACTCTATGAGTAGAATGCACTCATCACAAAGAAGTTTCTGAGAATGCTTCTGTCTAGTTTTTATGTGAAGATATTTCCTTTTCCAGCATAGGCGTCAAAGCGCTCCAAATAAACACTTGCAGATTCTATTAAAGGAGTGTTTCCAAACTGCTCTATCAGAGGGAATGTTCAAGTCTGTGAGTTGAATGCAGTAATCACACAGAAGTTTGTGAGAATGCTTCTGTCTAGTTTTTAGGTGAAGATATTTCTTTTCCCAGAATAGGCCCTAAAGCGCTCCAAATTTCCACTTGCAGATTCTACAAAAAGAGTGTTTCAAAACTGCTCTTTCAAAAGGAAGGCTCAAGTCTGTGAGTTGAATGCACTCATCACAAAGAAGTTTCTGAGAATGCTTCTGTGTAGTTGTTATGTGAAGATACTTCCTTTTCCAGCATAGGCCTCAAAGCGCTAGAAATAAACACTTGCAGATTCTACGAAAGGAGTGTTTCAAAACTGTCCTATCAAAAGAAACGTTCAAGTCTGTGAGTTGAATGCACTCATCACAGAGAAGTTTCTGAGAATGCTTCTGTGTAGTTTTTAGGTGAAGATATTTCCTTTTCCAGCATAGGCGTCAAAGCGATCCAAATAAGCCCTTGCAGATTCTACAAAAGGAGTGTTTCCAAACTGCTCTATCAGAGGGAATGTTCAAGTCTGTGAGTTGAATGCAGTAATCACACAGAAGTTTGTGAGAATGCTTCTATCTAGTTTTTAGGTGAAGATATTTCATTTCCCAGAATAGGCCTGAAAGCGCTCCAAATTTCCACTTGCAGATTCTAAAAAAAGAGTGTTTCAAAACTACTCTTTCAAAAGGAAGGCTCAAGTCTGTGAGTCGAATGCACTCATCACAAAGAAGTTTCTGAGAATGCTTCTGTGTAGTTGTTATGTGAAGATACTTCCTTTTCCAGCATAGGCCCCAAAGCGCTCGAAATAAACACTTGCAGATTCTACGAAAGGAGTGTTTCAAAACTGTCCTATGAAAAGAAACGTTCAAGTCTGTGAGTTGAATGCACTCATCACAGAGAAGTTTCTGAGAATGCTTCTGTGTAGTTTTTAGGTGAAGATATATCCTTTTCCAGCATAGGCGTCAAAGCGATCCAAATAAACACTTGCAGATTCTACAAAAGGAGTGTTTCCAAACTGCTCTATCAAGAGGAATGTTCAAGTCTGTGAGTAGAATGCACTCACCACAAAGAAGTTTCTGAGAATGCTTCTGTCTAGTTTTTATGTGAAGATATTTCCTTTTCCAGCATAGGCGTCAAAGCGCTCCAAATAAACACTTGCAGATTCTACAAAAGGAGTGTTTCCAAACTGCTCTATCAGAGGGAATGTTCAAGTCTGTGAGTTGAATGCACTAGTCAGACAGAAGTTTGTGAGAATGCTTCTGTGTAGTTTTAGGTGAAGATATTTCCTTTTCCAGCATAGGTCTCAAAGTGATCCAAATAAACACTTGCAGATTCTACAAAAGGAGTGTTTCCAAACTGCTCTATCAGAGGGAATGTTCAAGTCTGTGAGTTGAATGCAGTAATCACACAGAAGTTTGTGAGAATGCTTCTGTCTAGTTTCAGGTGGAGATATTTCTTTTCCCAGCATAGGCCTCAAAGCCCTCCAAATATCCACTTGCAGACTCTACAAAAAGAGTGTTTCAAAACTGCTCTTTCAAAAGGATGGCTCAAGTCTGTGAGTTGAATGCACTCATCACAAAGAAGTTTCTGAGAATGCTTCTGTGTAGTTGTTATGTGAAGATACTTCCTTTTCCAGCATAGGCCCCAAAGCGCTCGAAATAAACACTTGCAGATTCTACGAAAGGAGTGTTTCAAAACTGTCCTATGAAAAGAAACGTTCAAGTCTGTGAGTTGAATGCACTCATCACAGAGAAGTTTCTGAGAATGCTTCTGTGTAGTTTTTAGGTGAAGATATATCCTTTTCCAGCATAGGCGTCGAAGCGATCCAAATAAACACTTGCAGATTCTACAAAAGGAGTGTTTCCAAACTGCTCTATCAAGAGGAATGTTCAAGTCTGTGAGTAGAATGCACTCACCACAAAGAAGTTTCTGAGAATGCTTCTGTCTAGTTTTTATGTGAAGATATTTCCTTTTCCAGCATAGGCGTCGAAGCGCTCCAAATAAACACTTGCAGATTCTACAAAAGGAGTGTTTCCAAACTGCTCTATCAGAGGGAATGTTCAAGTCTGTGAGTTGAATGCACTAGTCAGACAGAAGTTTGTGAGAATGCTTCTGTGTAGTTTTTAGGTGAAGATATTTCCTTTTCCAGCATAGGTCTCAAAGTGATCCAAATAAACACTTGCAGATTCTACAAAAGGAGTGTTTCCAAACTGCTCTATCAGAGGGAATGTTCAAGTCTGTGAGTTGAATGCAGTAATCACACAGAAGTTTGTGAGAATGCTTCTGTCTAGTTTCAGGTGGAGATATTTCTTTTCCCAGCATAGACCTCAAAGCCCCCCAAATATCCACTTGCAGACTCTACAAAAAGAGTGTTTCAAAACTGCTCTTTCAAAAGGATGGCTCAAGTCGGTGAGTTGAATGCACTCATCACAAAGAAGTTTCTGAGAATGCTTCTGTGTAGTTGTTATGTGAAGATACTTCCTTTTCCAGCACAGGCCTCAGTGCGCTCGAAATAAACACTTGCAGATCCTACGAAAGGAGTGTTTCAAAACTGTCCTATCAAAATAAACGTTCAAGTCTGTGAGTTGAATGTAGTCATCACACAGAAGTTTCTGAGAATGCTTCTGTGTAGTTTTTAGGTGAAGATATTTCATTTCCCAGCACAGGCCTCAGAGCGCTCCAAATATGCATTTGCAGATTCTACAAAAAGAGAGCTTGAAAACTCTTCCACCAAAAAGAGGCTTCAACTCTATGAGTAGAATGCACTCATCACAAAGAAGTTCCTGAGAATGCTTCTGTCTAGTTTTTATGTGAAGATATTTCCTTTTCCAGCATAGGCGTCAAAGCGCTCCAAGTAAACACTTGCAGATTCTACTAAAGGAGTGTTTCCAAACTGCTCTATCAAAGGCAATGTTCAAGTCTGTGAGTTGAATGCACTCATCACAGAGAAGTTTCTGAGAATGCTTCTGTGTAGTTTTTAGGTGAAGATATTTCCTTTTCCAGCATAGGCGTCAAAGCGATCCAAATAAGCCCTTGCAGATTCTACGAAAGGAGTGTTTCCAAACTGCTCTATCAGAGGGAATGTTCAAGTCTGTGAGTTGAATGCAGTAATCACACAGAAGTTTGTGAGAATGCTTCTGTCTAGTTTTTAGGTGAAGATATTTCATTTCCCAGAATAGGCCTGAAAGCGCTCCAAATTTCCACTTGCAGATTCTACAAAAAGAGTGTTTCAAAACTACTCTTTCAAAAGGAAGGCTCAAGTCTGTGAGTTGAATGCACTCATCACAAAGAAGTTTCTGAGAATGCTTCTGTGTAGTTGTTATGTGAAGATACTTCCTTTTCCAGCATAGGCCCCAAAGCGCTCGAAATAAACACTTGCAGATTCTACGAAAGGAGTGTTTCAAAACTGTCCTATGAAAAGAAACGTTCAAGTCTGTGAGTTGAATGCACTCATCACAGAGAAGTTTCTGAGAATGCTTCTGTGTAGTTTTTAGGTGAAGATATATCCTTTTCCAGCATAGGCGTCAAAGCGATCCAAATAAACACTTGCAGATTCTACAAAAGGAGTGTTTCCAAACTGCTCTATCAGAGGGAATGTTCAAGTCTGTGAGTTGAATGCACTAGTCAGACAGAAGTTTGTGAGAATGCTTCTGTGTAGTTTTTAGGTGAAGATATTTCCTTTTCCAGCATAGGTCTCAAAGTAATCCAAATAAACACTTGCAGATTCTACAAAAGGAGTGTTTCCAAACTGCTCTATCAGAGGGAATGTTCAAGTCTGTGAGTTGAATGCAGTAATCACACAGAAGTTTGTGAGAATGCTTCTGTCTAGTTTCAGGTGGAGATATTTCTTTTCCCAGCATAGGCCTCAAAGCCCTCCAAATATCCACATGCAGACTCTACAAAAAGAGTGTTTCAAAACTGCTCTTTCAAAAGGATGGCTCAAGTCTGTGAGTTGAATGCACTCATCACAAAGAAGTTTCTGAGAATGCTTCTGTGTAGTTGTTATGTGAAGATACTTCCTTTTCCAGCACAGGCCTCAGTGCGCTCGAAATAAACACTTGCAGATCCTACGAAAGGAGTGTTTCAAAACTGTCCTATCAAAATAAACGTTCAAGTCTGTGAGTTGAATGCAGTCATCACACAGAAGTTTCTTAGAATGCTTCTGTGTAGTTTTTAGGTGAAGATATTTCATTTCCCGGCACAGGCCTCAGAGCGCTCGAAATATGCATTTGCAGATTCTACAAAAAGACAGCTTGAAAACTCTTCCACCAAAAAGAGGCTTCAACTCTATGAGTAGAATGCACTCATCACAAAGAAGTTCCTGAGAATGCTTCTGTCTAGTTTTTATGTGAAGATATTTCCTTTTCCAGCATAGGCGTCAAAGCGCTCCAAGTAAACACTTGCAGATTCTACTAAAGGAGTGTTTCCAAACTGCTCTATCAAAGGCAATGTTCAAGTCTGTGAGTTGAATGCACTCATCACAGAGAAGTTTCTGAGAATGCTTCTGTGTAGTTTTTAGGTGAAGATATTTCCTTTTCCAGCATAGGCGTCAAAGCGATCCAAATAAACACTTGCAGATTCTACAAAAGGAGTGTATCCAAACTGCTCTATCAGAGGGAATGTTCAAGTCTGTGAGTTGAATGCAGTCATCACACAGAAGTTTGTGAGAATGCTTCTGTCTAGTTTTTAGGTGAAGATATTTCTTTTCCCAGAATAGGCCCTAAAGCGCTCCAAATTTCCACTTGCAGATTCTACAAAAAGAGTGTTTCAAAACTGCTCTTTCAAAAGGAAGGCTCAAATCTGTGAGTTCAATGCACTCATCACAAAGAAGTTTCTGAGAATGCTTCTGTGTAGTTGTTATGTGAAGATACTTCCTTTTCCAGCATAGGCCTCAAAGCGCTCGAAATAAACACTTGCAGATTCTACGAAAGGAGTGTTTCAAAACTGTCCTATCAAAAGAAACGTTCAAGTCTGTGAGTTGAATGCACTCATCACAGAGAAGTTTCTGAGAATGCTTCTGTGTAGTTTTTAGGTGAAGATATTTCCTTTTCCAGCATAGGCGTCAAAGCGATCCAAATAAGCCCTTGCAGATTCTACAAAAGGAGTGTTTCCAAACTGCTCTATCAGAGGGAATGTTCAAGTCTGTGAGTTGAATGCAGTAATCACACAGAAGTTTGTGAAAATGCTTCTGTCTAGTTTTTAGGTGAAGATATTTCATTTCCCAGAATAGGCCTGAAAGCGCTCCAAATTTCCACTTGCAGATTCTACAAAAAGAGTGTTTCAAAACTACTCTTTCAAAAGGAAGGCTCAAGTCTGTGAGTTGAATGCACTCATCACAAAGAAGTTTCTGAGAATGCTTCTGTGTAGTTGTTATGTGAAGATACTTCCTTTTCCAGCATAGGCCCCAAAGCGCTCGAAATAAACACTTGCAGATTCTACGAAAGGAGTGTTTCAAAACTGTCCTATGAAAAGAAACGTTCAAGTCTGTGAGTTGAATGCACTCATCACAGAGAAGTTTCTGAGAATGCTTCTGTGTAGTTTTTAGGTGAAGATATATCCTTTTCCAGCATAGGCGTCAAAGCGATCCAAATAAACACTTGCAGATTCTACAAAAGGAGTGTTTCCAAACTGCTCTATCAAGAGGAATGTTCAAGTCTGTGAGTAGAATGCACTCACCACAAAGAAGTTTCTGAGAATGCTTCTGTCTAGTTTTTATGTGAAGATATTTCCTTTTCCAGCATAGGCGTCAAAGCGCTCCAAATAAACACTTGCAGATTCTACAAAAGGAGTGTTTCCAAACTGCTCTATCAGAGGGAATGTTCAAGTCTGTGAGTTGAATGCACTAGTCAGACAGAAGTTTGTGAGAATGCTTCTGTGTAGTTTTTAGGTGAAGATATTTCCTTTTCCAGCATAGGTCTCAAAGTGATCCAAATAAACACTTGCAGATTCTACAAAAGGAGTGTTTCCAAACTGCTCTATCAGAGGGAATGTTCAAGTCTGTGAGTTGAATGCAGTAATCACACAGAAGTTTGTGAGAATGCTTCTGTCTAGTTTCAGGTGGAGATATTTCTTTTCCCAGCATAGGCCTCAAAGCCCTCCAAATATCCACTTGCAGACTCTACAAAAAGAGTGTTTCAAAACTGCTCTTTCAAAAGGATGGCTCAAGTCGGTGAGTTGAATGCACTCATCACAAAGAACTTTCTGAGAATGCTTCTGTGTAGTTGTTATGTGAAGATACCTCCTTTTCCAGCACAGGCCTCAGTGCGCTCGAAATAAACACTTGCAGATCCTACGAAAGGAGTGTTTCAAAACTGTCCTATCAAAATAAACGTTCAAGTCTGTGAGTTGAATGCAGTCATCACACAGAAGTTTCTGAGAATGCTTCTGTGTAGTTTTTAGGTGAAGATATTTCATTTCCCTGCACAGGCCTCAGAGCGCTCCAAGTATGCATTTGCAGATTCTACAAAAAGAGAGCTTGAAAACTCTTCCACCAAAAAGAGGCTTCCACTCTATGAGTAGAATGCACTCATCACAAAGAAGTTTCTGAGAATGCTTCTGTCTAGTTTTTATGTGAAGATATTTCCTTTTCCAGCACAGGCGTCAAAGCGCTCCAAGTAAACACTTGCAGATTCTACTAAAGGAGTGTTTCCAAACTGCTCTATCAAAGGCAATGTTCAAGTCTGTGAGTTGAATGCACTCATCACAGAGAAGTTTCTGAGAATGCTTCTGTGTAGTTTTTAGGTGAAGATATTTCCTTTTCCAGCATAGGCGTCAAAGCGATCCAAATAAACACTTGCAGATTCTACAAAAGGAGTGTATCCAAACTGCTCTATCAGAGGGAATGTTCAAGTCTGTGAGTTGAATGCAGTCATCACACAGAAGTTTGTGAGAATGCTTCTGTCTAGTTTTTAGGTGAAGATATTTCTTTTCCCAGAATAGGCCCTAAAGCGCTCCAAATTTCCACTTGCAGATTCTACAAAAAGAGTGTTTCAAAACTGCTGTTTCAAAAGGAAGGCTCAAGTCTGTGAGTTGAATGCACTCATCACAAAGAAGTTTCTGAGCATGCTTCTGTGTAGTTGTTATGTGAAGATACTTCCTTTTCCAGCACAGGCCTCAGTGCACTCGAAATAAACACTTGCAGATCCTACGAAAGGAGTGTTTCAAAACTGTCCTATCAAAATAAACGTTCAAGTCTGTGAGTTGAATGCAGTCATCACACAGAAGTTTCTGAGAATGCTTCTGTGTAGTTTTTAGGTGAAGATATTTCATTTCCCAGCACAGGCCTCAGAGCGCTCCAAATATGCATTTGCAGATTCTACAAAAAGAGAGCTTGAAAACTCTTCCACCAAAAAGAGGCTTCAACTCTATGAGTAGAATGCACTCATCACAAAGAAGTTTCTGAGAATGCTTCTGTCTAGTTTTTATGTGAAGATATTTCCTTTTCCAGCATAGGCGTCAAAGCGCTCCAAATAAACACTTGCAGATTCTACTAAAGGAGTGTTTCCAAACTGCTCTATCAAAGGCAATGTTCAAGTCTGTGAGTTGAATGCACTCATCACAGAGAAGTTTCTGAGAATGCTTCTGTGTAGTTTTTAGGTGAAGATATTTCCTTTTCCAGCATAGGCGTCAAAGCGATCCAAATAAACACTTGCAGATTCTACAAAAGGAGGGTATCCAAACTGCTCTATCAGAGGGAATGTTCAAGTCTGTGAGTTGAATGCAGTAATCACACAGAAGTTTGTGAGAATGCTTCTGTCTAGTTTTTAGGTGAAGATATTTCTTTTCCCAGAATAGTCCCTAAAGCGCTCCAAATTTCCACTTGCAGATTCTACAAAAAGAGTGTTTCAAAACTGCTCTTTCAAAAGGAAGGCTCAAGTCTGTGAGTTGAATGCACTCATCACAAAGAAGTTTCTGAGAATTCTTCTGTGTAGTTGTTATGTGAAGATACTTCCTTTTCCAGCATAGGCCTCAAAGCGCTCGAAATAAACACTTGCAGATTCTACGAAAGGAGTGTTTCAAAACTGTCCTATCAAAAGAAACGTTCAAGTCTGTGAGTTGAATGCACTCATCACAGAGAAGTTTCTGAGAATGCTTCTGTGTAGTTTTTAGGTGAAGATATTTCCTTTTCCAGCATAGGCGTCAAAGCGATCCAAATAAGCCCTTGCAGATTCTACAAAAGGAGTGTTTCCAAACTGCTCTATCAGAGGGAATGTTCAAGTCTGTGAGTTGAATGCAGTAATCACACAGAAGTTTGTGAGAATGCTTCTGTCTAGTTTTTAGGTGAAGATATTTCATTTCCCAGAATAGGCCTGAAAGCGCTCCAAATTTCCACTTGCAGATTCTACAAAAAGAGTGTTTCAAAACTACTCTTTCAAAAGGAAGGCTCAAGTCTGTGAGTTGAATGCACTCATCACAAAGAAGTTTCTGAGAATGCTTCTGTGTAGTTGTTATCTGAAGATACTTCCTTTTCCAGCATAGGCCCCAAAGCGCTCGAAATAAACACTTGCAGATTCTACGAAAGGAGTGTTTCAAAACTGTCCTATGAAAAGAAACGTTCAAGTCTGTGAGTTGAATGCACTCATCACAGAGAAGTTTCTGAGAATGCTTCTGTGTAGTTTTTAGGTGAAGATATATCCTTTTCCAGCATAGGCGTCAAAGCGATCCAAATAAACACTTGCAGATTCTACAAAAGGAGTGTTTCCAAACTGCTCTATCAAGAGGAATGTTCAAGTCTGTGAGTAGAATGCACTCACCACAAAGAAGTTTCTGAGAATGCTTCTGTCTAGTTTTTATGTGAAGATATTTCCTTTTCCAGCATAGGCGTCAAAGCCCTCCAAATAAACACTTGCAGATTCTACAAAAGGAGTGTTTCCAAACTGCTCTATCAGAGGGGAATGTTCAAGTCTGTGAGTTGAATGCACTAGTCAGACAGAAGTTTGTGAGAATGCTTCTGTGTAGTTTTTAGGTGAAGATATTTCCTTTTCCAGCATAGGTCTCAAAGTGATCCAAATAAACACTTGCAGATTCTACAAAAGGAGTGTTTCCAAACTGCTCTATCAGAGGGAGTGTTCAAGTCTGTGAGTTGAATGCAGTAATCACACAGAAGTTTGTGAGAATGCTTCTGTCTAGTTTCAGGTGGAGATATTTCTTTTCCCAGCATAGGCCTCAAAGCCCTCCAAATATCCACTTGCAGACTCTACAAAAAGAGTGTTTCAAAACTGCTCTTTCAAAAGGATGGCTCAAGTCGGTGAGTTCAATGCACTCATCACAAAGAAGTTTCTGAGAATGCTTCTGTGTAGTTGTTATGTGAAGATACTTCCTTTTCCAGCACAGGCCTCAGTGCGCTCGAAATAAACACTTGCAGATCCTACGAAAGGAGTGTTTCAAAACTGTCCTATCAAAATAAACGTTCAAGTCTGTGAGTTGAATGCAGTCATCACACAGAAGTTTCTGAGAATGCTTCTGTGTAGTTTTTAGGTGAAGATATTTCAGTTCCCAGCACAGGCCTCAGAGCGCTCCAAATATGCATTTGCAGATTCTACAAAAAGAGAGCTTGAAAACTCTTCCACCAAAAAGAGGCTTCAACTCTATGAGTAGAATGCACTCATCACAAAGAAGTTTCTGAGAATGCTTCTGTCTAGTTTTTATGTGAAGATATTTCCTTTTCCAGCATAGGCGTCAAAGCGCTCCAAATAAACACTTGCAGATTCTACTAAAGGAGTGTTTCCAAACTGCTCTATCAAAGGCAATGTTCAAGTCTGTGAGTTGAATGCACTCATCACAGAGAAGTTTCTGAGAATGCTTCTGTGTAGTTTTTAGGTGAAGATATTTCCTTTTCCAGCATAGGCGTCAAAGCGATCCAAATAAACACTTGCAGATTCTACAAAAGGAGTGTATCCAAACTGCTCTATCAGAGGGAATGTTCAAGTCTGTGAGTTGAATGCAGTCATCACACAGAAGTTTGTGAGAATGCTTCTGTCTAGTTTTTAGGTGAAGATATTTCTTTTCCCAGAATAGGCCCTAAAGCGCTCCAAATTTCCACTTGCAGATTCTACAAAAAGAGTGTTTCAAAACTGCTCTTTCAAAAGGAAGGCTCAAGTCTGTGAGTTGAATGCACTCATCACAAAGAAGTTTCTGAGAATGCTTCTGTGTAGTTGTTATGTGAAGATACTTCCTTTTCCAGCATAGGCCTCAAAGCGCTCGAAATAAACACTTGCAGATTCTACGAAAGGAGTGTTTCAAAACTGTCCTATCAAAAGAAACGTTCAAGTCTGTGAGTTGAATGCACTCATCACAGAGAAGTTTCTGAGAATGCTTCTGTGTAGTTTTTAGGTGAAGATATTTCCTTTTCCAGCATAGGCGTCAAAGCGATCCAAATAAGCCCTTGCAGATTCTACAAAAGGAGTGTTTCCAAACTGCTCTATCAGAGGGAATGTTCAAGTCTGTGAGTTGAATGCAGTAATCACACAGAAGTTTGTGAGAATGCTTCTGTCTAGTTTTTAGGTGAAGATATTTCATTTCCCAGAATAGGCCTGAAAGCGCTCCAAATTTCCACTTGCAGATTCTACAAAAAGAGTGTTTCAAAACTACTCTTTCAAAAGGAAGGCTCAAGTCTGTGAGTTGAATGCACTCATCACAAAGAAGTTTCTGAGAATGCTTCTGTGTAGTTGTTATGTGAAGATACTTCCTTTTCCAGCATAGGCCCCAAAGCGCTCGAAATAAACACTTGCAGATTCTACGAAAGGAGTGTTTCAAATCTGTCCTATGAAAAGAAACGTTCAAGTCTGTGAGTTGAATGCACTCATCACAGAGAAGTTTCTGAGAATGCTTCTGTGTAGTTTTTAGGTGAAGATATATCCTTTTCCAGCATAGGCGTCAAAGCGATCCAAATAAACACTTGCAGATTCTACAAAAGGAGTGTTTCCAAACTGCTCTATCAAGAGGAATGTTCAAGTCTGTGAGTAGAATGCACTCACCACAAAGAAGTTTCTGAGAATGCTTCTGTCTAGTTTTTATGTGAAGATATTTCCTTTTCCAGCATAGGCCTCAAAGCGCTCGAAATAAACACTTGCAGATTCTACAAAAGGAGTGTTTCCAAACTGCTCTATCAGAGGGAATGTTCAAGTCTGTGAGTTGAATGCACTAGTCAGACAGAAGTTTGTGAGAATGCTTCTGTGTAGTTTTTAGGTGAAGATATTTCCTTTTCCAGCATAGGTCTCAAAGTGATCCAAATAAACACTTGCAGATTCTACAAAAGGAGTGTTTCCAAACTGCTCTATCAGAGGGAATGTTCAAGTCTGTGAGTTGAATGCAGTAATCACACAGAAGTTTGTGAGAATGCTTCTGTCTAGTTTCAGGTGGAGATATTTCTTTTCCCAGCATAGGCCTCAAAGCCCTCCAAATATCCACTTGCAGACTCTACAAAAAGAGTGTTTCAAAACTGCTCTTTCAAAAGGATGGCTCAAGTCTGTGAGTTGAATGCACGCATCACAAAGACGTTTCTGAGAATGCTTCTGTGTAGTTGTTATGTGAAGATACTTCCTTTTCCAGCACAGGCCTCAGTGCGCTCGAAATAAACACTTGCAGATCCTACGAAAGGAGTGTTTCAAAACTGTCCTATCAAAATAAACGTTCAAGTCTGTGAGTTGAATGCAGTCATCACACAGAAGTTTCTGAGAATGCTTCTGTGTAGTTTTTAGGTGAAGATATTTCATTTCCCAGCACAGGCCTCAGAGCGCTCCAAATATGCATTTGCAGATTCTACAAAAAGAGAGCTTGAAAACTCTTCCACCAAAAAGAGGCTTCAACTCTATGAGTAGAATGCACTCATCACAAAGAAGTTCCTGAGAATGCTTCTGTCTAGTTTTTATGTGAAGATATTTCCTTTTCCAGCATAGGCGTCAAAGCGCTCCAAGTAAACACTTGCAGATTCTACTAAAGGAGTGTTTCCAAACTGCTCTATCAAAGGCAATGTTCAAGTCTGTGAGTTGAATGCACTCATCACAGAGAAGTTTCTGAGAATGCTTCTGTGTAGTTTTTAGGTGAAGATATTTCCTTTTCCAGCATAGGCGTCAAAGCGATCCAAATAAGCCCTTGCAGATTCTACAAAAGGAGTGTTTCCAAACTGCTCTATCAGAGGGAATGTTCAAGTCTGTGAGTTGAATGCAGTAATCACACAGAAGTTTGTGAGAATGCTTCTGTCTAGTTTTTAGGTGAAGATATTTCATTTCCCAGAATAGGCCTGAAAGCGCTCCAAATTTCCACTTGCAGATTCTACAAAAAGAGTGTTTCAAAACTACTCTTTCAAAAGGAAGGCTCAAGTCTGTGAGTTGAATGCACTCATCACAAAGAAGTTTCTGAGAATGCTTCTGTGTAGTTGTTATGTGAAGATACTTCCTTTTCCAGCATAGGCCTCAAAGCGCTCGAAATAAACACTTGCAGATTCTACGAAAGGAGTGTTTCAAAACTGTCCTATGAAAAGAAACGTTCAAGTCTGTGAGTTGAATGCACTCATCACAGAGAAGTTTCTGAGAATGCTTCTGTGTAGTTTTTAGGTGAAGATATATCCTTTTCCAGCATAGGCGTCAAAGCGATCAAAATAAACACTTGCAGATTCTACAAAAGGAGTGTTTCCAAACTGCTCTATCAAGAGGAATGTTCAAGTCTGTGAGTAGAATGCACTCACCACAAAGAAGTTTTTGAGAATGCTTCTGTGTAGTTGTTATGTGAAGATACTTCCTTTTCCAGCACAGGCCTCAGTGCGCTCGAAATAAACACTTGCAGATCCTACGAAAGGAGTGTTTCAAAACTGTCCTATCAAAATAAACGTTCAAGTCTGTGAGTTGAATGCAGTCATCACACAGAAGTTTCTTAGAATGCTTCTGTGTAGTTTTTAGGTGAAGATATTTCATTTCCCAGCACAGGCCTCAGAGCGCTCCAAATATGCATTTGCAGATTCTACAAAAAGAGAGCTTGAAAACTCTTCCACCAAAAAGAGGCTTCAACTCTATGAGTAGAATGCACTCATCACAAAGAAGTTTCTGAGAATGCTTCTGTCTAGTTTTTATGTGAAGATATTTCCTTTTCCAGCATAGGCGTCAAAGCGCTCCAAATAAACACTTGCAGATTCTACTAAAGGAGTGTTTCCAAACTGCTCTATCAAAGGCAATGTTCAAGTCTGTGAGTTGAATGCACTCATCACAGAGAAGTTTCTGAGAATGCTTCTGTGTAGTTTTTAGGTGAAGATATTTCCTTTTCCAGCATAGGCGTCAAAGCGATCCAAATAAACACTTGCAGATTCTACAAAAGGAGTGTATCCAAACTGCTCTATCAGAGGGAATGTTCAAGTCTGTGAGTTGAATGCAGTAATCACACAGAAGTTTGTGAGAATGCTTCTGTCTAGTTTTTAGGTGAAGATATTTCTTTTCCCAGAATAGGCCCTAAAGCGCTCCAAATTTCCAATTGCAGATTCTACAAAAAGAGTGTTTCAAAACTGCTCTTTCAAAAGGAAGGCTCAAGTCTGTGAGTTGAATGCACTCATCACAAAGAAGTTTCTGAGAATGCTTCTGTGTAGTTTTTAGGTGAAGATATTTCCTTTTCCAGCATAGGCGTCAAAGCGATCCGAATAAACACTTGCAGATTCTACAAAAGGAGTCTATCCAAACTGCTCTATCAGAGGGAATGTTCAAGTCTGTGAGTTGAATGCAGTCATCACACAGAAGTTTGTGAGAATGCTTCTGTCTAGTTTTTAGGTGAAGATATTTCTTTTCCCAGAATAGGCCCTAAAGCGCTCCAAATTTCCACTTGCAGATTCTACAAAAAGAGTGTTTCAAAACTGCTCTTTCAAAAGGAAGGCTCAAGTCTGTGAGTTGAATGCACTCATTACAAAGAAGTTTCTGAGAATGCTTCTGTGTAGTTGTTATGTGAAGATACTTCCTTTTCCAGCATAGGCCCCAAAGCGCTCGAAATAAACACTTGCAGATTCTACGAAAGGAGTGTTTCAAAACTGTCCTATGAAAAGAAACGTTCAAGTCTGTGAGTTGAATGCACTCATCACAGAGAAGTTTCTGAGTATGCTTCTGTGTAGTTTTTAGGTGAAGATATATCCTTTTCCAGCATAGGCGTCAAAGCGATCCAAATAAACACTTGCAGATTCTACAAAAGGAGTGTTTCCAAACTGCTCTATCAAGAGGAATGTTCAAGTCTGTGAGTAGAATGCACTCACCACAAAGAAGTTTCTGAGAATGCTTCTGTCTAGTTTTTATGTGAAGATATTTCCTTTTCCAGCATAGGCGTCAAAGCGCTCCAAATAATCACTTGCAGATTCTACAAAAGGAGTGTTTCCAAACTGCTCTATCAGAGGGAATGTTCAAGTCTGTGAGTTGAATGCACTAGTCAGACAGAAGTTTGTGAGAATGCTTCTGTGTAGTTTTTAGGTGAAGATATTTCCTTTTCCAGCATAGGTCTCAAAGTGATCCAAATAAACACTTGCAGATTCTACAAAAGGAGTGTTTCCAAACTGCTCTATCAGAGTGAATGTTCAAGTCTGTGAGTTGAATGCAGTAATCACACAGAAATTTGTGAGAATGCTTCTGTCTAGTTTCAGGTGGAGACATCTCTTTTCCCAGCATAGGCCTCAAAGCCCTCCAAATATCCACTTGCAGACTCTACAAAAAGAGTGTTTCAAAACTGCTCTTTCAAAAAGGATGGCTCAAGTCGGTGAGTTGAATGCACTCATCACAAAGAAGTTTCTGAGAATGCTTCTGTGTAGTTGTTATGTGAAGATACTTCCTTTTCCAGCACAGGCCTCAGTGCGCTCGAAATAAACACTTGCAGATCCTACGAAAGGAGTGTTTCAAAACTGTCCTATCAAAATAAACGTTCAAGTCTGTGAGTTGAATGCAGTCATCACACAGAAGTTTCTGAGAATGCTTCTGTGTAGTTTTTAGGTGAAGATATTTCATTTCCCAGCACAGGCCTCAGAGCGCTCCAAATAAGCATTTGCAGATTCTACAAAAAGAGAGCTTGAAAACTCTTCCACCAAAAAGAGGCTTCCACTCTATGAGTAGAATGCACTCATCACAAAGAAGTTTCTGAGAATGCTTCTGTCTAGTTTTTATGTGAAGATATTTCCTTTTCCAGCATAGGCGTCAAAGCGCTCCAAGTAAACACTTGCAGATTCTACTAAAGGAGTGTTTCCAAACTGCTCTATCAAAGGCAATGTTCAAGTCTGTGAGTTGAATGCACTCATCACAGAGAAGTTTCTGAGAATGCTTCTGTGTAGTTTTTAGGTGAAGATATTTCCTTTTCCAGCATAGGCGTCAAAGCGATCCAAATAAACACTTGCAGATTCTACAAAAGGAGTGTATCCAAACTGCTCTATCAGAGGGAATGTTCAAGTCTGTGAGTTGAATGCAGTCATCACACAGAAGTTTGTGAGAATGCTTCTGTCTAGTTTTTAGGTGAAGATATTTCTTTTCCCAGAATAGGCCCTAAAGCGCTCCAAATTTCCACTTGCAGATTCTACAAAAAGAGTGTTTCAAAACTGCTCTTTCAAAAGGAAGGCTCAAGTCTGTGAGTTGAATGCACTCATCACAAAGAAGTTTCTGAGAATGCTTCTGTGTAGTTGTTATGTGAAGATACTTCCTTTTCCAGCATAGGCCTCAAAGCGCTCGAAATAAACACTTGCAGATTATACGAAAGGAGTGTTTCAAAACTGTCCTATCAAAAGAAACGTTCAAGTCTGTGAGTTGAATGCACTCATCACAGAGAAGTTTCTGAGAATGCTTCTGTGTAGTTTTTAGGTGAAGATATTTCCTTTTCCAGCATAGGCGTCAAAGCGATCCAAATAAGCCCTTGCAGATTCTACAAAAGGAGTGTTTCCAAACTGCTCTATCAGAGGGAATGTTCAAGTCTGTGAGTTGAATGCAGTAATCACACAGAAGTTTGTGAGAATGCTTCTATCTAGTTTTTAGGTGAAGATATTTCATTTCCCAGAATAGGCCTGAAAGCGCTCCAAATTTCCACTTGCAGATTCTACAAAAAGAGTGTTTCAAAACTACTCTTTCAAAAGGAAGGCTCAAGTCTGTGAGACGAATGCACTCATCACAAAGAAGTTTCTGAGAATGCTTCTGTGTAGTTGTTATGTGAAGATACTTCCTTTTCCAGCATAGGCCCCAAAGCGCTCGAAATAAACACTTGCAGATTCTACGAAAGGAGTGTTTCAAAACTGTCCTATGAAAAGAAACGTTCAAGTCTGTGAGTTGAATGCACTCATCACAGAGAAGTTTCTGAGAATGCTTCTGTGTAGTTTTTAGGTGAAGATATATCCTTTTCCAGCATAGGCGTCAAAGCGATCCAAATAAACACTTGCAGATTCTACAAAAGGAGTGTTTCCAAACTGCTCTATCAAGAGGAATGTTCAAGTCTGTGAGTAGAATGCACTCACCACAAAGAAGTTTCTGAGAATGCTTCTGTCTAGTTTTTATGTGAAGATATTTCCTTTTCCAGCATAGGCCTCAAAGCGCTCGAAATAAACACTTGCAGATTCTACAAAAGGAGTGTTTCCAAACTGCTCTATCAGAGGGAATGTTCAAGTCTGTGAGTTGAATGCACTAGTCAGACAGAAGTTTGTGAGAATGCTTCTGTGTAGTTTTTAGGTGAAGATATTTCCTTTTCCAGCATAGGTCTCAAAGTGATCCAAATAAACACTTGCAGATTCTACAAAAGGAGTGTTTCCAAACTGCTCTATCAGAGGGAATGTTCAAGTCTGTGAGTTGAATGCAGTAATCACACAGAAGTTTGTGAGAATGCTTCTGTCTAGTTTCAGGTGGAGATATTTCTTTTCCCAGCATAGGCCTCAAAGCCCTCCAAATATCCACTTGCAGACTCTACAAAAAGAGTGTTTCAAAACTGCTCTTTCAAAAGGATGGCTCAAGTCGGTGAGTTGAATGCACTCATCACAAAGAAGTTTCTGAGAATGCTTCTGTGTAGTTGTTACGTGAAGATACTTCCTTTTCCAGCCCAGGCCTCAGTGCGCTCGAAATAAACACTTGCAGATCCTACGAAAGGAGTGTTTCAAAACTGTCCTATCAAAATAAACGTTCAAGTCTGTGAGTTGAATGCAGTCATCACACAGAAGTTTCTGAGAATGCTTCTGTGTAGTTTTTAGGTGAAGATATTTCATTTCCCTGCACAGGCCTCAGAGCGCTCCAAATATGCATTTGCAGATTCTACAAAAAGAGAGCTTGAAAACTCTTCCACCAAAAAGAGGCTTCAACTCTATGAGTAGAATGCACTCATCACAAAGAAGTTTCTGAGAATGCTTCTGTCTAGTTTTTATGTGAAGATATTTCCTTTTCCAGCATAGGCGTCAAAGCGCTCCAAATAATCACTTGCAGATTCTACAAAAGGAGTGTTTCCAAACTGCTCTATCAGAGGGAATGTTCAAGTCTGTGAGTTGAATGCACTAGTCAGACAGAAGTTTGTGAGAATGCTTCTGTGTAGTTTTTAGGTGAAGATATTTCCTTTTCCAGCATAGGTCTCAAAGTGATCCAAATAAACACTTGCAGATTCTACAAAAGGAGTGTTTCCAAACTGCTCTATCAGAGTGAATGTTCAAGTCTGTGAGTTGAATGCAGTAATCACACAGAAATTTGTGAGAATGCTTCTGTCTAGTTTCAGGTGGAGACATTTCTTTTCCCAGCATAGGCCTCAAAGCCCTCCAAATATCCACTTGCAGACTCTACAAAAAGAGTGTTTCAAAACTGCTCTTTCAAAAAGGATGGCTCAAGTCGGTGAGTTGAATGCACTCATCACAAAGAAGTTTCTGAGAATGCTTCTGTGTAGTTGTTATGTGAAGATACTTCCTTTTCCAGCACAGGCCTCAGTGCGCTCGAAATAAACACTTGCAGATCCTACGAAAGGAGTGTTTCAAAACTGTCCTATCAAAATAAACGTTCAAGTCTGTGAGTTGAATGCAGTCATCACACAGAAGTTTCTGAGAATGCTTCTGTGTAGTTTTTAGGTGAAGATATTTCATTTCCCAGCACAGGCCTCAGAGCGCTCCAAATAAGCATTTGCAGATTCTACAAAAAGAGAGCTTGAAAACTCTTCCACCAAAAAGAGGCTTCCACTCTATGAGTAGAATGCACTCATCACAAAGAAGTTTCTGAGAATGCTTCTGTCTAATTTTTATGTGAAGATAATTCCTTTTCCAGCATAGGCGTCAAAGCGCTCCAAGTAAACACTTGCAGATTCTACTAAAGGAGTGTTTCCAAACTGCTCTATCAAAGGCAATGTTCAAGTCTGTGAGTTGAATGCACTCATCACAGAGAAGTTTCTGAGAATGCTTCCGTGTAGTTTTTAGGTGAAGATATTTCCTTTTCCAGCATAGGCGTCAAAGCGATCCAAATAAACACTTGCAGATTCTACAAAAGGAGTGTATCCAAACTGCTCTATCAGAGGGAATGTTCAAGTCTGTGAGTTGAATGCAGTCATCACACAGAAGTTTGTGAGAATGCTTCTGTCTAGTTTTTAGGTGAAGATATTTCTTTTCCCAGAATAGGCCCTAAAGCGCTCCAAATTTCCACTTGCAGATTCTACAAAAAGAGTGTTTCAAAACTGCTCTTTCAAAAGGAAGGCTCAAGTCTGTGAGTTGAATGCACTCATCACAAAGAAGTTTCTGAGAATGCTTCTGTGTAGTTGTTATGTGAAGATACTTCCTTTTCCAGCATAGGCCTCAAAGCGCTCGAAATAAACACTTGCAGATTCTACGAAAGGAGTGTTTCAAAACTGTCCTATCAAAAGAAACGTTCAAGTCTGTGAGTTGAATGCACTCATCACAGAGAAGTTTCTGAGAATGCTTCTGTGTAGTTTTTAGGTGAAGATATATCCTTTTCCAGCATAGGCGTCAAAGCCCTCCAAATAAACACTTGCAGATTCTACAAAAGGAGTGTTTCCAAACTGCTCTATCAAGAGGAATGTTCAAGTCTGTGAGTAGAATGCACTCACCACAAAGAAGTTTCTGAGAATGCTTCTGTCTAGTTTTTATGTGAAGATATTTCCTTTTCCAGCATAGGTCTCAAAGTGATCCAAATAAACACTTGCAGATTCTACAAAAGGAGTGTTTCCAAACTGCTCTATCAGAGGGAAAGTTCAAGTCTGTGAGTTGAATGCAGTAATCACACAGAAGTTTGTGAGAATGCTTCTGTCTAGTTTCAGGTGGAGATATTTCTTTTCCCAGCATAGGCCTCAAAGCCCTCCAAATATCCACTTGCAGACTCTACAAAAAGAGTGTTTCAAAACTGCTCTTTCAAAAGGATGGCTCAAGTCGGTGAGTTGAATGCACTCATCACAAAGAAGTTTCTGAGAATGCTTCTGTGTAGTTGTTATGTGAAGATACTTCCTTTTCCAGCACAGGCCTCAGTGCGCTCGAAATAAACACTTGCAGATCCTACGAAAGGAGTGTTTCAAAACTGTCCTATCAAAATAAACATTCAAGTCTGTGAGTTGAATGCAGTCATCACACAGAAGTTTCTGAGAATGCTTCTGTGTAGTTTTTAGGTGAAGATATTTCATTTCCCAGCACAGGCCTCAGAGCGCTCCAAATATGCATTTGCAGATTCTACAAAAAGAGAGCTTGAAAACTCTTCCACCAAAAAGAGGCTTCAACTCTATGAGTAGAATGCACTCATCACATAGAAGTTTCTGAGAATGCTTCTGTCTAGTTTTTATGTGAAGATATTTCCTTTTCCAGCATAGGCGTCAAAGCGCTCCAAATAAACACTTGCAGATTCTACAAAAGGAGTGTTTCCAAACTGCTCTATCAGAGGGAATGTTCAAGTCTGTGAGTTGAATGCACTAGTCAGACAGAAGTTTCTGAGAATGCTTCTGTGTAGTTGTTATGTGAAGATACTTCCTTTTCCAGCACAGGCCTCAGTGCGCTCGAAATAAACACTTGCAGATCCTACGAAAGGAGTGTTTCAAAACTGTCCTATCAAAATAAACGTTCAAGTCTGTGAGTTGAATGCAGTCATCACACAGAAGTTTCTGAGAATGCTTCTGTGTAGTTTTTAGGTGAAGATATTTCTTTTCCCAGAATAGGCCCTAATGTGCTCCAAATTTCCACTTGCAGATTCTACAAAAAGAGTGTTTCAAAACTGCTCTTTCAAAAGGAAGGCTCAAGTCTGTGAGTTGAATGCACTCATCACAAAGAAGTTTCTGAGAATGCTTCTGTGTAGTTTTTAGGTGAAGATATTTCCTTTTCCAGCATAGGCGTCAAAGCGATCCAAATAAACACTTGCAGATTCTACAAAAGGAGTCTATCCAAACTGCTCTATCAGAGGGAATGTTCAAGTCTGTGAGTTGAATGCAGTCATCACAGAGAAGTTTCTGAGAATGCTTCTGTGTAGTTTTTAGGTGAAGATATTTCCTTTTCCAGCATAGGCGTCAAAGCGATCCAAATAAGCCCTTGCAGATTCTACAAAAGGAGTGTTTCCAAACTGCTCTATCAGAGGGTATGTTCAAGTCTGTGAGTTGAATGCAGTAATCACACAGAAGTTTGTGAGAATGCTTCTGTCTAGTTTTTAGGTGAAGATATTTCATTTCCCAGAGTAGGCCTGAAAGCGCTCCAAATTTCCATTTGCAGATTCTACAAAAAGAGTGTTTCAAAACTACTCTTTCAAAAGGAAGGCTCAAGTCTGTGAGTTGAATGCACTCATCACAAAGAAGTTTCTGAGAATGCTTCTGTGTAGTTGTTATGTGAAGATACTTCCTTTTCCAGCGTAGGCCCCAAAGCGCTCGAAATAAACACTTGCAGATTCTACGAAAGGAGTGTTTCAAAACTGTCCTATGAAAAGAAACGTTCAAGTCTGTGAGTTGAATGCACTCATCACAGAGAAGTTTCTGAGAATGCTTCTGTGTAGTTTTTAGGTGAAGATATATCCTTTTCCAGCATAGGCGTCAAAGCGATCCAAATAAACACTTGCAGATTCTACAAAAGGAGTGTTTCCAAACTGCTCTATCAAGAGGAATGTTCAAGTCTGTGAGTAGAATGCACTCACCACAAAGAAGTTTCTGAGAATGCTTCTGTCTAGTTTTTATGTGAAGATATTTCCTTTTCCAGCATAGGCGTCAAAGCGCTCCAAATAAACACTTGCAGATTCTACAAAAGGAGTGTTTCCAAACTGCTCTATCAGAGGGAATGTTCAAGTCTGTGAGTTGAATGCACTAGTCAGACAGAAGTTTGTGAGAATGCTTCTGTGTAGTTTTTAGGTGAAGATATTTCCTTTTCCAGCATAGGTCTCAAAGTGATCCAAATAAACACTTGCAGATTCTACAAAAGGAGTGTTTCCAAACTGCTCTATCAGACGGAATGTTCAAGTCTGTGAGTTGAATGCAGTAATCACACAGAAGTTTGTGAGAATGCTTCTGTCTAGTTTCAGGTGGAGATATTTCTTTTCCCAGCATAGGCCTCAAAGCCCTCCAAATATCCACTTGCAGACTCTACAAAAAGAGTGTTTCAAAACTGCTCTTTCAAAAGGATGTCTCAAGTCGGTGAGTTGAATGCACTCATCACAAAGAAGTTTCTGAGAATGTTTCTGTGTAGTTGTTATGTGAAGATACTTCCTTTTCCAGCACAGGCCTCAGTGCGCTCGAAATAAACACTTGCAGATCCTACGAAAGGAGTGTTTCAAAACTGTCCTATCAAAATAAACGTTCAAGTCTGTGAGTTGAATGCAGTCATCACACAGAAGTTTCGGAGAATGCTTCTGTGTAGTTTTTAGGTGAAGATATTTCATTTCCCAACACAGGCCTCAGAGCGCTCCAAATATGCATTTGCAGATTCTACAAAAAGAGAGCTTGAAAACTCTTCCACCAAAAAGAGGCTTCAACTCTATGAGTAGAATGCACTCATCACAAAGAAGTTTCTGAGAATGCTTCTGTCTAGTTTTTATGTGAAGATATTTCCTTTTCCAGCATAGGCGTCAAAGCGCTCCAAATAAACACTTGCAGATTCTACTAAAGGAGTGTTTCCAAACTGCTCTATCAAAGGCAATGTTCAAGTCTGTGAGTTGAATGCACTCATCACAGAGAAGTTTCTGAGAATGCTTCTGTGTAGTTTTTAGGTGAAGATATTTCCTTTTCCAGCATAGGCCTCAAAGCGCTCGAAATAAACACTTGCAGATTCTACGAAAGGAGTGTTTCAAAACTGTCCTATCAAAAGAAACGTTCAAGTCTGTGAGTTGAATGCACTCATCACAGAGAAGTTTCTGAGAATGCTTCTGTGTAGTTTTTAGGTGAAGATATTTCCTTTTCCAGCATAGGCGTCAAAGCGATCCAAATAAGCCCTTGCAGATTCTACAAAAGGAGTGTTTCCAAACTGCTCTATCAGAGGGAATGTTCAAGTCTGTGAGTTGAATGCAGTAATCACACAGAAGTTTGTGAGAATGCTTCTGTCTAGTTTTTAGGTGAAGATATTTCATTTCCCAGAATAGGCCTGAAAGCGCTCCAAATTTCCACTTGCAGATTCTACAAAAAGAGTGTTTCAAAACTACTCTTTCAAAAGGAAGGCTCAAGTCTGTGAGTTGAATGCACTCATCACAAAGAAGTTTCTGAGAATGCTTCTGTGTAGTTGTTATGTGAAGATACTTCCTTTTCCAGCATAGGCCCCAAAGCGTTCGAAATAAACACTTGCAGATTCTACGAAAGGAGTGTTTCAAAACTGTCCTATGAAAAGAAACGTTCAAGTCTGTGAGTTGAATGCACTCATCACAGAGAAGTTTCTGAGAATGCTTCTGTGTAGTTTTTAGGTGAAGATATATCCTTTTCCAGCATAGGCGTCAAAGCGATCCAAATAAACACTTGCAGATTCTACAAAAGGAGTGTTTCCAAACTGCTCTATCAAGAGGAATGTTCAAGTCTGTGAGTAGAATGCACTCACCACAAAGAAGTTTCTGAGAATGCTTCTGTCTAGTTTTTATGTGAAGATATTTCCTTTTCCAGCATAGGCGTCAAAGCGCTCCAAATAAACACTTGCAGATTCTACAAAAGGAGTGTTTCCAAACTGCTCTATCAGAGGGAATGTTCAAGTCTGTGAGTTGAATGCACTAGTCAGACAGAAGTTTGTGAGAATGCTTCTGTGTAGTTTTTAGGTGAAGATATTTCAGTTCCCAGCACAGGCCTCAGAGCGCTCCAAATATGCATTTGCAGATTCTACAAAAAGAGAGCTTGAAATCTCTTCCACCAAAAAGAGGCTTCAACTCTATGAGTAGAATGCACTCATCACAAAGAAGTTTCTGAGAATGCTTCTGTCTAGTTTTTATGTGAAGATATTTCCTTTTCCAGCATAGGCGTCAAAGCGCTCCAAATAAACACTTGCAGATTCTACTAAAGGAGTGTTTCCAAACTGCTCTATCAAAGGCAATGTTCAAGTCTGTGAGTTGAATGCACTCATCACAGAGAAGTTTCTGAGAATGCTTCTGTGTAGTTTTTAGGTGAAGATATTTCCTTTTCCAGCATAGGCGTCAAAGCGCTCCAAATAAACACTTGCAGATTCTACTAAAGGAGTGTTTCCAAACTGCTCTATCAGAGGGAATGTTCAAGTCTGTGAGTTGAATGCAGTCATCACACAGAAGTTTGTGAGAATGCTTCTGTCTAGTTTTTATGTGAAGATATTTCCTTTTCCAGCATAGGCGTCAAAGCGCTCCAAATAAACACTTGCAGATTCTACAAAAGGAGTGTTTCCAAACTGCTCTATCAGAGGGAATGTTCAAGTCTGTGAGTTGAATGCACTAGTCAGACAGAAGTTTGTGAGAATGCTTCTGTGTAGTTTTTAGGTGAAGATATTTCCTTTTCCAGCATAGGTCTCAAAGTGATCCAAATAAACACTTGCAGATTCTACAAAAGGAGTGTTTCCAAACTGCTCTATCAGACGGAATGTTCAAGTCTGTGAGTTGAATGCAGTAATCACACAGAAGTTTGTGAGAATGCTTCTGTCTAGTTTCAGGTGGAGATATTTCTTTTCCCAGCATAGGCCTCAAAGCCCTCCAAATATCCACTTGCAGACTCTACAAAAAGAGTGTTTCAAAACTGCTCTTTCAAAAGGATGGCTCAAGTCGGTGAGTTGAATGCACTCATCACAAAGAAGTTTCTGAGAATGTTTCTGTGTAGTTGTTATGTGAAGATACTTCCTTTTCCAGCACAGGCCTCAGTGCGCTCGAAATAAACACTTGCAGATCCTACGAAAGGAGTGTTTCAAAACTGTCCTATCAAAATAAACGTTCAAGTCTGTGAGTTGAATGCAGTCATCCACAGAAGTTTCGGAGAATGCTTCTGTGTAGTTTTTAGGTGAAGATATTTCATTTCCCAACACAGGCCTCAGAGCGCTCCAAATATGCATTTGCAGATTCTACAAAAAGAGAGCTTGAAAACTCTTCCACCAAAAAGAGGCTTCAACTCTATGAGTAGAATGCACTCATCACAAAGAAGTTTCTGAGAATGCTTCTGTCTAGTTTTTATGTGAAGATATTTCCTTTTCCAGCATAGGCGTCAAAGCGCTCCAAATAAACACTTGCAGATTCTACTAAAGGAGTGTTTCCAAACTGCTCTATCAAAGGCAATGTTCAAGTCTGTGAGTTGAATGCACTCATCACAGAGAAGTTTCTGAGAATGCTTCTGTGTAGTTTTTAGGTGAAGATATTTCCTTTTCCAGCATAGGCGTCAAAGCGATCCAAATAAACACTTGCAGATTCTACAAAAGGAGTCTACGCAAACTGCTCTATCAGAGGGAATGTTCAAGTCTGTGAGTTGAATGCAGTAATCAAACAGAAGTTTGTGAGAATGCTTCTGTCTAGTTTTTAGGTGAAGATATTTCTTTTCCCAGAATAGGCCCTAAAGCGCTCCAAATTTCCACTTGCAGATTCTACAAAAAGAGTGTTTCAAAACTGCTCTTTCAAAACGAAGGCTCAAGTCTGTGAGTTGAATGCACTCATCACAAAGAAGTTTCTGAGAATGCTTCTGTGTAGTTGTTATGTGAAGATACTTCCTTTTCCAGCATAGGCCTCAAAGCGCTCGAAATAAACACTTGCAGATTCTACGAAAGGAGTGTTTCAAAACTGTCCTATCAAAAGAAACGTTCAAGTCTGTGAGTTGAATGCACTCATCACAGAGAAGTTTCTGAGAATGCTTCTGTGTAGTTTTTAGGTGAAGATATTTCCTTTTCCAGCATAGGCGTCAAAGCGCTCCAAATAAACACTTGCAGATTCTACTAAAGGAGTGTTTCCAAACTGCTCTATCAAAGGCAATGTTCAAGTCTGTGAGTTGAATGCACTCATCACAGAGAAGTTTCTGAGAATGCTTCTGTGTAGTTTTTAGGTGAAGATATTTCCTTTTCCAGCATAGGCGTCAAAGCGATCCAAATAAACACTTGCAGATTCTACAAAAGGAGTGTATCCAAACTGCTCTATCAGAGGGAATGTTCAAGTCTGTGAGTTGAATGCAGTAATCACACAGAAGTTTGTGAGAATGCTTCTGTCTAGTTTTTAGGTGAAGATATTTCTTTTCCCAGAATAGGCCCTAAAGCGCTCCAAATTTCCAATTGCAGATTCTACAAAAAGAGTGTTTCAAAACTGCTCTTTCAAAAGGAAGGCTCAAGTCTGTGAGTTGAATGCACTCATCACAAAGAAGTCTCTGAGAATGCTTCTGTGTAGTTTTTAGGTGAAGATATTTCCTTTTCCAGCATAGGCGTCAAAGCGATCCGAATAAACACTTGCAGATTCTACAAAAGGAGTCTATCCAAACTGCTCTATCAGAGGGAATGTTCAAGTCTGTGAGTTGAATGCAGTCATCACACAGAAGTTTGTGAGAATGCTTCTGTCTAGTTTTTAGGTGAAGATATTTCTTTTCCCAGAATAGGCCCTAAAGCGCTCCAAATTTCCACTTGCAGATTCTACAAAAAGAGTGTTTCAAAACTGCTCTTTCAAAAGGAAGGCTCAAGTCTGTGAGTTGAATGCACTCATTACAAAGAAGTTTCTGAGAATGCTTCTGTGTAGTTGTTATGTGAAGATACTTCCTTTTCCAGCATAGGCCCCAAAGCGCTCGAAATAAACACTTGCAGATTCTACGAAAGGAGTGTTTCAAAACTGTCCTATGAAAAGAAACGTTCAAGTCTGTGAGTTGAATGCACTCATCACAGAGAAGTTTCTGAGTATGCTTCTGTGTAGTTTTTAGGTGAAGATATATCCTTTTCCAGCATAGGCGTCAAAGCGATCCAAATAAACACTTGCAGATTCTACAAAAGGAGTGTTTCCAAACTGCTCTATCAAGAGGAATGTTCAAGTCTGTGAGTAGAATGCACTCACCACAAAGAAGTTTCTGAGAATGCTTCTGTCTAGTTTTTATGTGAAGATATTTCCTTTTCCAGCATAGGCGTCAAAGCGCTCCAAATAATCACTTGCAGATTCTACAAAAGGAGTGTTTCCAAACTGCTCTATCAGAGGGAATGTTCAAGTCTGTGAGTTGAATGCACTAGTCAGACAGAAGTTTGTGAGAATGCTTCTGTGTAGTTTTTAGGTGAAGATATTTCCTTTTCCAGCATAGGTCTCAAAGTGATCCAAATAAACACTTGCAGATTCTACAAAAGGAGTGTTTCCAAACTGCTCTATCAGAGTGAATGTTCAAGTCTGTGAGTTGAATGCAGTAATCACACAGAAATTTGTGAGAATGCTTCTGTCTAGTTTCAGGTGGAGACATTTCTTTTCCCAGCATAGGCCTCAAAGCCCTCCAAATATCCACTTGCAGACTCTACAAAAAGAGTGTTTCAAAACTGCTCTTTCAAAAGGATGGCTCAAGTCTGTGAGTTGAATGCACTCATCACAAAGACGTTTCTGAGAATGCTTCTGTGTAGTTGTTATGTGAAGATACTTCCTTTTCCAGCACAGGCCTCAGTGCGCTCGAAATAAACACTTGCAGATCCTACGAAAGGAGTGTTTCAAAACTGTCCTATCAAAATAAACGTTCAAGTCTGTGAGTTGAATGCAGTCATCACACAGAAGTTTCTGAGAATGCTTCTGTGTAGTTTTTAGATGAAGATATTTCATTTCCCAGCACAGGCCTCAGAGCGCTCCAAATATGCATTTGCAGATTCTACAAAAAGAGAGCTTGAAAACTCTTCCACCAAAAAGAGGCTTCAACTCTATGAGTAGAATGCACTCATCACAAAGAAGTTCCTGAGAATGCTTCTGTCTAGTTTTTATGTGAAGATATTTCCTTTTCCAGCATAGGCGTCAAAGCGCTCCAAGTAAACACTTGCAGATTCTACTAAAGGAGTGTTTCCAAACTGCTCTATCAAAGGCAATGTTCAAGTCTGTGAGTTGAATGCACTCATCACAGAGAAGTTTCTGAGAATGCTTCTGTGTAGTTTTTAGGTGAAGATATTTCCTTTTCCAGCATAGGCGTCAAAGCGATCCAAATAAGCCCTTGCAGATTGTACAAAAGGAGTGTTTCCAAACTGCTCTATCAGAGGGAATGTTCAAGTCTGTGAGTTGAATGCAGTAATCACACAGAAGTTTGTGAGAATGCTTCTGTCTAGTTTTTAGGTGAAGATATTTCATTTCCCAGAATAGGCCTGAAAGCGCTCCAAATTTCCACTTGCAGATTCTACAAAAAGAGTGTTTCAAAACTACTCTTTCAAAAGGAAGGCTCAAGTCTGTGAGTTGAATGCACTCATCACAAAGAAGTTTCTGAGAATGCTTCTGTGTAGTTGTTATGTGAAGATACTTCCTTTTCCAGCATAGGCCTCAAAGCGCTCGAAATAAACACTTGCAGATTCTACGAAAGGAGTGTTTCAAAACTGTCCTATGAAAAGAAACGTTCAAGTCTGTGAGTTGAATGCACTCATCACAGAGAAGTTTCTGAGAATGCTTCTGTGTAGTTTTTAGGTGAAGATATATCCTTTTCCAGCATAGGCGTCAAAGCGATCCAAATAAACACTTGCAGATTCTACAAAAGGAGTGTTTCCAAACTGCTCTATCAAGAGGAATGTTCAAGTCTGTGAGTAGAATGCACTCACCACAAAGAAGTTTCTGAGAATGCTTCTGTGTAGTTGTTATGTGAAGATACTTCCTTTTCCAGCACAGGCCTCAGTGCGCTCGAAATAAACACTTGCAGATCCTACGAAAGGAGTGTTTCAAAACTGTCCTATCAAAATAAACGTTCAAGTCCGTGAGTTGAATGCAGTCATCACACAGAAGTTTCTTAGAATGCTTCTGTGTAGTTTTTAGGTGAAGATATTTCATTTCCCAGCACAGGCCTCAGAGCGCTCCAAATATGCATTTGCAGATTCTACAAAAAGAGAGCTTGAAAACTCTTCCACCAAAAAGAGGCTTCAACTCTATGAGTAGAATGCACTCATCACAAAGAAGTTTCTGAGAATGCTTCTGTCTAGTTTTTATGTGAAGATATTTCCTTTTCCAGCATAGGCGTCAAAGCGCTCCAAATAAACACTTGCAGATTCTACTAAAGGAGTGTTTCCAAACTGCTCTATCAAAGGCAATGTTCAAGTCTGTGAGTTGAATGCACTCATCACAGAGAAGTTTCTGAGAATGCTTCTGTGTAGTTTTTAGGTGAAGATATTTCCTTTTCCAGCATAGGCGTCAAAGCGATCCGAATAAACACTTGCAGATTCTACAAAAGGAGTCTATCCAAACTGCTCTATCAGAGGGAATGTTCAAGTCTGTGAGTTGAATGCAGTCATCACACAGAAGTTTGTGAGAATGCTTCTGTCTAGTTTTTAGGTGAAGATATTTCTTTTCCCAGAATAGGCCCTAAAGCGCTCCAAATTTCCACTTGCAGATTCTACAAAAAGAGTGTTTCAAAACTGCTCTTTCAAAAGGAAGGCTCAAGTCTGTGAGTTGAATGCACTCATTACAAAGAAGTTTCTGAGAATGCTTCTGTGTAGTTGTTATGTGAAGATACTTCCTTTTCCAGCATAGGCCCCAAAGCGCTCGAAATAAACACTTGCAGATTCTACGAAAGGAGTGTTTCAAAACTGTCCTATGAAAAGAAACGTTCAAGTCTGTGAGTTGAATGCACTCATCACAGAGAAGTTTCTGAGAATGCTTCTGTGTAGTTTTTAGGTGAAGATATATCCTTTTCCAGCATAGGCGTCAAAGCGATCCAAATAAACACTTGCAGATTCTACAAAAGGAGTGTTTCCAAACTGCTCTATCAAGAGGAATGTTCAAGTCTGTGAGTAGAATGCACTCACCACAAAGAAGTTTCTGAGAATGCTTCTGTCTAGTTTTTATGTGAAGATATTTCCTTTTCCAGCATAGGCGTCAAAGCGCTCCAAATAATCACTTGCAGATTCTACAAAAGGAGTGTTTCCAAACTGCTCTATCAGAGGGAATGTTCACGTCTGTGAGTTGAATGCACTAGTCAGACAGAAGTTTGTGAGAATGCTTCTGTGTAGTTTTTAGGTGAAGATATTTCCTTTTCCAGCATAGGTCTCAAAGTGATCCAAATAAACACTTGCAGATTCTACAAAAGGAGTGTTTCCAAACTGCTCTATCAGAGTGAATGTTCAAGTCTGTGAGTTGAATGCAGTAATCACACAGAAATTTGTGAGAATGCTTCTGTCTAGTTTCAGGTGGAGACATCTCTTTTCCCAGCATAGGCCTCAAAGCCCTCCAAATATCCACTTGCAGACTCTACAAAAAGAGTGTTTCAAAACTGCTCTTTCAAAAAGGATGGCTCAAGTCGGTGAGTTGAATGCACTCATCACAAAGAAGTTTCTGAGAATGCTTCTGTGTAGTTGTTATGTGAAGATACTTCCTTTTCCAGCACAGGCCTCAGTGCGCTCGAAATAAACACTTGCAGATCCTACGAAAGGAGTGTTTCAAAACTGTCCTATCAAAATAAACGTTCAAGTCTGTGAGTTGAATGCAGTCATCACACAGAAGTTTCTGAGAATGCTTCTGTGTAGTTTTTAGGTGAAGATATTTCATTTCCCAGCACAGGCCTCAGAGCGCTCCAAATAAGCATTTGCAGATTCTACAAAAAGAGAGCTTGAAAACTCTTCCACCAAAAAGAGGCTTCCACTCTATGAGTAGAATGCACTCATCACAAAGAAGTTTCTGAGAATGCTTCTGTCTAGTTTTTATGTGAAGATATTTCCTTTTCCAGCATAGGCGTCAAAGCGCTCCAAGTAAACACTTGCAGATTCTACTAAAGGAGTGTTTCCAAACTGCTCTATCAAAGGCAATGTTCAAGTCTGTGAGTTGAATGCACTCATCACAGAGAAGTTTCTGAGAATGCTTCTGTGTAGTTTTTAGGTGAAGATATTTCCTTTTCCAGCATAGGCGTCAAAGCGATCCAAATAAACACTTGCAGATTCTACAAAAGGAGTGTATCCAAACTGCTCTATCAGAGGGAATGTTCAAGTCTGTGAGTTGAATGCAGTCATCACACAGAAGTTTGTGAGAATGCTTCTGTCTAGTTTTTAGGTGAAGATATTTCTTTTCCCAGAATAGGCCCTAAAGCGCTCCAAATTTCCACTTGCAGATTCTACAAAAAGAGTGTTTCAAAACTGCTCTTTCAAAAGGAAGGCTCAAGTCTGTGAGTTGAATGCACTCATCACAAAGAAGTTTCTGAGAATGCTTCTGTGTAGTTGTTATGTGAAGATACTTCCTTTTCCAGCATAGGCCTCAAAGCGCTCGAAATAAACACTTGCAGATTATACGAAAGGAGTGTTTCAAAACTGTCCTATCAAAAGAAACGTTCAAGTCTGTGAGTTGAATGCACTCATCACAGAGAAGTTTCTGAGAATGCTTCTGTGTAGTTTTTAGGTGAAGATATTTCCTTTTCCAGCATAGGCGTCAAAGCGATCCAAATAAGCCCTTGCAGATTCTACAAAAGGAGTGTTTCCAAACTGCTCTATCAGAGGGAATGTTCAAGTCTGTGAGTTGAATGCAGTAATCACACAGAAGTTTGTGAGAATGCTTCTATCTAGTTTTTAGGTGAAGATATTTCATTTCCCAGAATAGGCCTGAAAGCGCTCCAAATTTCCACTTGCAGATTCTACAAAAAGAGTGTTTCAAAACTACTCTTTCAAAAGGAAGGCTCAAGTCTGTGAGACGAATGCACTCATCACAAAGAAGTTTCTGAGAATGCTTCTGTGTAGTTGTTATGTGAAGATACTTCCTTTTCCAGCATAGGCCCCAAAGCGCTCGAAATAAACACTTGCAGATTCTACGAAAGGAGTGTTTCAAAACTGTCCTATGAAAAGAAACGTTCAAGTCTGTGAGTTGAATGCACTCATCACAGAGAAGTTTCTGAGAATGCTTCTGTGTAGTTTTTAGGTGAAGATATATCCTTTTCCAGCATAGGCGTCAAAGCGATCCAAATAAACACTTGCAGATTCTACAAAAGGAGTGTTTCCAAACTGCTCTATCAAGAGGAATGTTCAAGTCTGTGAGTAGAATGCACTCACCACAAAGAAGTTTCTGAGAATGCTTCTGTCTAGTTTTTATGTGAAGATATTTCCTTTTCCAGCATAGGCCTCAAAGCGCTCGAAATAAACACTTGCAGATTCTACAAAAGGAGTGTTTCCAAACTGCTCTATCAGAGGGAATGTTCAAGTCTGTGAGTTGAATGCACTAGTCAGACAGAAGTTTGTGAGAATGCTTCTGTGTAGTTTTTAGGTGAAGATATTTCCTTTTCCAGCATAGGTCTCAAAGTGATCCAAATAAACACTTGCAGATTCTACAAAAGGAGTGTTTCCAAACTGCTCTATCAGAGGGAATGTTCAAGTCTGTGAGTTGAATGCAGTAATCACACAGAAGTTTGTGAGAATGCTTCTGTCTAGTTTCAGGTGGAGATATTTCTTTTCCCAGCATAGGCCTCAAAGCCCTCCAAATATCCACTTGCAGACTCTACAAAAAGAGTGTTTCAAAACTGCTCTTTCAAAAGGATGGCTCAAGTCGGTGAGTTGAATGCACTCATCACAAAGAAGTTTCTGAGAATGCTTCTGTGTAGTTGTTACGTGAAGATACTTCCTTTTCCAGCCCAGGCCTCAGTGCGCTCGAAATAAACACTTGCAGATCCTACGAAAGGAGTGTTTCAAAACTGTCCTATCAAAATAAACGTTCAAGTCTGTGAGTTGAATGCAGTCATCACACAGAAGTTTCTGAGAATGCTTCTGTGTAGTTTTTAGGTGAAGATATTTCATTTCCCTGCACAGGCCTCAGAGCGCTCCAAATATGCATTTGCAGATTCTACAAAAAGAGAGCTTGAAAACTCTTCCACCAAAAAGAGGCTTCAACTCTATGAGTAGAATGCACTCATCACAAAGAAGTTTCTGAGAATGCTTCTGTCTAGTTTTTATGTGAAGATATTTCCTTTTCCAGCATAGGCGTCAAAGCGCTCCAAATAATCACTTGCAGATTCTACAAAAGGAGTGTTTCCAAACTGCTCTATCAGAGGGAATGTTCAAGTCTGTGAGTTGAATGCACTAGTCAGACAGAAGTTTGTGAGAATGCTTCTGTGTAGTTTTTAGGTGAAGATATTTCCTTTTCCAGCATAGGTCTCAAAGTGATCCAAATAAACACTTGCAGATTCTACAAAAGGAGTGTTTCCAAACTGCTCTATCAGAGTGAATGTTCAAGTCTGTGAGTTGAATGCAGTAATCACACAGAAATTTGTGAGAATGCTTCTGTCTAGTTTCAGGTGGAGACATTTCTTTTCCCAGCATAGGCCTCAAAGCCCTCCAAATATCCACTTGCAGACTCTACAAAAAGAGTGTTTCAAAACTGCTCTTTCAAAAAGGATGGCTCAAGTCGGTGAGTTGAATGCACTCATCACAAAGAAGTTTCTGAGAATGCTTCTGTGTAGTTGTTATGTGAAGATACTTCCTTTTCCAGCACAGGCCTCAGTGCGCTCGAAATAAACACTTGCAGATCCTACGAAAGGAGTGTTTCAAAACTGTCCTATCAAAATAAACGTTCAAGTCTGTGAGTTGAATGCAGTCATCACACAGAAGTTTCTGAGAATGCTTCTGTGTAGTTTTTAGGTGAAGATATTTCATTTCCCAGCACAGGCCTCAGAGCGCTCCAAATAAGCATTTGCAGATTCTACAAAAAGAGAGCTTGAAAACTCTTCCACCAAAAAGAGGCTTCCACTCTATGAGTAGAATGCACTCATCACAAAGAAGTTTCTGAGAATGCTTCTGTCTAATTTTTATGTGAAGATAATTCCTTTTCCAGCATAGGCGTCAAAGCGCTCCAAGTAAACACTTGCAGATTCTACTAAAGGAGTGTTTCCAAACTGCTCTATCAAAGGCAATGTTCAAGTCTGTGAGTTGAATGCACTCATCACAGAGAAGTTTCTGAGAATGCTTCCGTGTAGTTTTTAGGTGAAGATATTTCCTTTTCCAGCATAGGCGTCAAAGCGATCCAAATAAACACTTGCAGATTCTACAAAAGGAGTGTATCCAAACTGCTCTATCAGAGGGAATGTTCAAGTCTGTGAGTTGAATGCAGTCATCACACAGAAGTTTGTGAGAATGCTTCTGTCTAGTTTTTAGGTGAAGATATTTCTTTTCCCAGAATAGGCCCTAAAGCGCTCCAAATTTCCACTTGCAGATTCTACAAAAAGAGTGTTTCAAAACTGCTCTTTCAAAAGGAAGGCTCAAGTCTGTGAGTTGAATGCACTCATCACAAAGAAGTTTCTGAGAATGCTTCTGTGTAGTTGTTATGTGAAGATACTTCCTTTTCCAGCATAGGCCTCAAAGCGCTCGAAATAAACACTTGCAGATTCTACGAAAGGAGTGTTTCAAAACTGTCCTATCAAAAGAAACGTTCAAGTCTGTGAGTTGAATGCACTCATCACAGAGAAGTTTCTGAGAATGCTTCTGTGTAGTTTTTAGGTGAAGATATATCCTTTTCCAGCATAGGCGTCAAAGCCCTCCAAATAAACACTTGCAGATTCTACAAAAGGAGTGTTTCCAAACTGCTCTATCAAGAGGAATGTTCAAGTCTGTGAGTAGAATGCACTCACCACAAAGAAGTTTCTGAGAATGCTTCTGTCTAGTTTTTATGTGAAGATATTTCCTTTTCCAGCATAGGTCTCAAAGTGATCCAAATAAACACTTGCAGATTCTACAAAAGGAGTGTTTCCAAACTGCTCTATCAGAGGGAAAGTTCAAGTCTGTGAGTTGAATGCAGTAATCACACAGAAGTTTGTGAGAATGCTTCTGTCTAGTTTCAGGTGGAGATATTTCTTTTCCCAGCATAGGCCTCAAAGCCCTCCAAATATCCACTTGCAGACTCTACAAAAAGAGTGTTTCAAAACTGCTCTTTCAAAAGGATGGCTCAAGTCGGTGAGTTGAATGCACTCATCACAAAGAAGTTTCTGAGAATGCTTCTGTGTAGTTGTTATGTGAAGATACTTCCTTTTCCAGCACAGGCCTCAGTGCGCTCGAAATAAACACTTGCAGATCCTACGAAAGGAGTGTTTCAAAACTGTCCTATCAAAATAAACATTCAAGTCTGTGAGTTGAATGCAGTCATCACACAGAAGTTTCTGAGAATGCTTCTGTGTAGTTTTTAGGTGAAGATATTTCATTTCCCAGCACAGGCCTCAGAGCGCTCCAAATATGCATTTGCAGATTCTACAAAAAGAGAGCTTGAAAACTCTTCCACCAAAAAGAGGCTTCAACTCTATGAGTAGAATGCACTCATCACATAGAAGTTTCTGAGAATGCTTCTGTCTAGTTTTTATGTGAAGATATTTCCTTTTCCAGCATAGGCGTCAAAGCGCTCCAAATAAACACTTGCAGATTCTACAAAAGGAGTGTTTCCAAACTGCTCTATCAGAGGGAATGTTCAAGTCTGTGAGTTGAATGCACTAGTCAGACAGAAGTTTCTGAGAATGCTTCTGTGTAGTTGTTATGTGAAGATACTTCCTTTTCCAGCACAGGCCTCAGTGCGCTCGAAATAAACACTTGCAGATCCTACGAAAGGAGTGTTTCAAAACTGTCCTATCAAAATAAACGTTCAAGTCTGTGAGTTGAATGCAGTCATCACACAGAAGTTTCTGAGAATGCTTCTGTGTAGTTTTTAGGTGAAGATATTTCTTTTCCCAGAATAGGCCCTAATGTGCTCCAAATTTCCACTTGCAGATTCTACAAAAAGAGTGTTTCAAAACTGCTCTTTCAAAAGGAAGGCTCAAGTCTGTGAGTTGAATGCACTCATCACAAAGAAGTTTCTGAGAATGCTTCTGTGTAGTTTTTAGGTGAAGATATTTCCTTTTCCAGCATAGGCGTCAAAGCGATCCAAATAAACACTTGCAGATTCTACAAAAGGAGTCTATCCAAACTGCTCTATCAGAGGGAATGTTCAAGTCTGTGAGTTGAATGCAGTCATCACAGAGAAGTTTCTGAGAATGCTTCTGTGTAGTTTTTAGGTGAAGATATTTCCTTTTCCAGCATAGGCGTCAAAGCGATCCAAATAAGCCCTTGCAGATTCTACAAAAGGAGTGTTTCCAAACTGCTCTATCAGAGGGTATGTTCAAGTCTGTGAGTTGAATGCAGTAATCACACAGAAGTTTGTGAGAATGCTTCTGTCTAGTTTTTAGGTGAAGATATTTCATTTCCCAGAGTAGGCCTGAAAGCGCTCCAAATTTCCATTTGCAGATTCTACAAAAAGAGTGTTTCAAAACTACTCTTTCAAAAGGAAGGCTCAAGTCTGTGAGTTGAATGCACTCATCACAAAGAAGTTTCTGAGAATGCTTCTGTGTAGTTGTTATGTGAAGATACTTCCTTTTCCAGCGTAGGCCCCAAAGCGCTCGAAATAAACACTTGCAGATTCTACGAAAGGAGTGTTTCAAAACTGTCCTATGAAAAGAAACGTTCAAGTCTGTGAGTTGAATGCACTCATCACAGAGAAGTTTCTGAGAATGCTTCTGTGTAGTTTTTAGGTGAAGATATATCCTTTTCCAGCATAGGCGTCAAAGCGATCCAAATAAACACTTGCAGATTCTACAAAAGGAGTGTTTCCAAACTGCTCTATCAAGAGGAATGTTCAAGTCTGTGAGTAGAATGCACTCACCACAAAGAAGTTTCTGAGAATGCTTCTGTCTAGTTTTTATGTGAAGATATTTCCTTTTCCAGCATAGGCGTCAAAGCGCTCCAAATAAACACTTGCAGATTCTACAAAAGGAGTGTTTCCAAACTGCTCTATCAGAGGGAATGTTCAAGTCTGTGAGTTGAATGCACTAGTCAGACAGAAGTTTGTGAGAATGCTTCTGTGTAGTTTTTAGGTGAAGATATTTCCTTTTCCAGCATAGGTCTCAAAGTGATCCAAATAAACACTTGCAGATTCTACAAAAGGAGTGTTTCCAAACTGCTCTATCAGACGGAATGTTCAAGTCTGTGAGTTGAATGCAGTAATCACACAGAAGTTTGTGAGAATGCTTCTGTCTAGTTTCAGGTGGAGATATTTCTTTTCCCAGCATAGGCCTCAAAGCCCTCCAAATATCCACTTGCAGACTCTACAAAAAGAGTGTTTCAAAACTGCTCTTTCAAAAGGATGTCTCAAGTCGGTGAGTTGAATGCACTCATCACAAAGAAGTTTCTGAGAATGTTTCTGTGTAGTTGTTATGTGAAGATACTTCCTTTTCCAGCACAGGCCTCAGTGCGCTCGAAATAAACACTTGCAGATCCTACGAAAGGAGTGTTTCAAAACTGTCCTATCAAAATAAACGTTCAAGTCTGTGAGTTGAATGCAGTCATCACACAGAAGTTTCGGAGAATGCTTCTGTGTAGTTTTTAGGTGAAGATATTTCATTTCCCAACACAGGCCTCAGAGCGCTCCAAATATGCATTTGCAGATTCTACAAAAAGAGAGCTTGAAAACTCTTCCACCAAAAAGAGGCTTCAACTCTATGAGTAGAATGCACTCATCACAAAGAAGTTTCTGAGAATGCTTCTGTCTAGTTTTTATGTGAAGATATTTCCTTTTCCAGCATAGGCGTCAAAGCGCTCCAAATAAACACTTGCAGATTCTACTAAAGGAGTGTTTCCAAACTGCTCTATCAAAGGCAATGTTCAAGTCTGTGAGTTGAATGCACTCATCACAGAGAAGTTTCTGAGAATGCTTCTGTGTAGTTTTTAGGTGAAGATATTTCCTTTTCCAGCATAGGCCTCAAAGCGCTCGAAATAAACACTTGCAGATTCTACGGAAGGAGTGTTTCAAAACTGTCCTATCAAAAGAAACGTTCAAGTCTGTGAGTTGAATGCACTCATCACAGAGAAGTTTCTGAGAATGCTTCTGTGTAGTTTTTAGGTGAAGATATTTCCTTTTCCAGCATAGGCGTCAAAGCGATCCAAATAAGCCCTTGCAGATTCTACAAAAGGAGTGTTTCCAAACTGCTCTATCAGAGGGAATGTTCAAGTCTGTGAGTTGAATGCAGTAATCACACAGAAGTTTGTGAGAATGCTTCTGTCTAGTTTTTAGGTGAAGATATTTCATTTCCCAGAATAGGCCTGAAAGCGCTCCAAATTTCCACTTGCAGATTCTACAAAAAGAGTGTTTCAAAACTACTCTTTCAAAAGGAAGGCTCAAGTCTGTGAGTTGAATGCACTCATCACAAAGAAGTTTCTGAGAATGCTTCTGTGTAGTTGTTATGTGAAGATACTTCCTTTTCCAGCATAGGCCCCAAAGCGTTCGAAATAAACACTTGCAGATTCTACGAAAGGAGTGTTTCAAAACTGTCCTATGAAAAGAAACGTTCAAGTCTGTGAGTTGAATGCACTCATCACAGAGAAGTTTCTGAGAATGCTTCTGTGTAGTTTTTAGGTGAAGATATATCCTTTTCCAGCATAGGCGTCAAAGCGATCCAAATAAACACTTGCAGATTCTACAAAAGGAGTGTTTCCAAACTGCTCTATCAAGAGGAATGTTCAAGTCTGTGAGTAGAATGCACTCACCACAAAGAAGTTTCTGAGAATGCTTCTGTCTAGTTTTTATGTGAAGATATTTCCTTTTCCAGCATAGGCGTCAAAGCGCTCCAAATAAACACTTGCAGATTCTACAAAAGGAGTGTTTCCAAACTGCTCTATCAGAGGGAATGTTCAAGTCTGTGAGTTGAATGCACTAGTCAGACAGAAGTTTGTGAGAATGCTTCTGTGTAGTTTTTAGGTGAAGATATTTCAGTTCCCAGCACAGGCCTCAGAGCGCTCCAAATATGCATTTGCAGATTCTACAAAAAGAGAGCTTGAAATCTCTTCCACCAAAAAGAGGCTTCAACTCTATGAGTAGAATGCACTCATCACAAAGAAGTTTCTGAGAATGCTTCTGTCTAGTTTTTATGTGAAGATATTTCCTTTTCCAGCATAGGCGTCAAAGCGCTCCAAATAAACACTTGCAGATTCTACTAAAGGAGTGTTTCCAAACTGCTCTATCAAAGGCAATGTTCAAGTCTGTGAGTTGAATGCACTCATCACAGAGAAGTTTCTGAGAATGCTTCTGTGTAGTTTTTAGGTGAAGATATTTCCTTTTCCAGCATAGGCGTCAAAGCGATCCAAATAAACACTTGCAGATTCTACAAAAGGAGTGTATCCAAACTGCTCTATCAGAGGGAATGTTCAAGTCTGTGAGTTGAATGCAGTCATCACACAGAAGTTTGTGAGAATGCTTCTGTCTAGTTTTTATGTGAAGATATTTCCTTTTCCAGCATAGGCGTCAAAGCGCTCCAAATAAACACTTGCAGATTCTACAAAAGGAGTGTTTCCAAACTGCTCTATCAGAGGGAATGTTCAAGTCTGTGAGTTGAATGCACTAGTCAGACAGAAGTTTGTGAGAATGCTTCTGTGTAGTTTTTAGGTGAAGATATTTCCTTTTCCAGCATAGGTCTCAAAGTGATCCAAATAAACACTTGCAGATTCTACAAAAGGAGTGTTTCCAAACTGCTCTATCAGACGGAATGTTCAAGTCTGTGAGTTGAATGCAGTAATCACACAGAAGTTTGTGAGAATGCTTCTGTCTAGTTTCAGGTGGAGATATTTCTTTTCCCAGCATAGGCCTCAAAGCCCTCCAAATATCCACTTGCAGACTCTACAAAAAGAGTGTTTCAAAACTGCTCTTTCAAAAGGATGGCTCAAGTCGGTGAGTTGAATGCACTCATCACAAAGAAGTTTCTGAGAATGTTTCTGTGTAGTTGTTATGTGAAGATACTTCCTTTTCCAGCACAGGCCTCAGTGCGCTCGAAATAAACACTTGCAGATCCTACGAAAGGAGTGTTTCAAAACTGTCCTATCAAAATAAACGTTCAAGTCTGTGAGTTGAATGCAGTCATCACACAGAAGTTTCGGAGAATGCTTCTGTGTAGTTTTTAGGTGAAGATATTTCATTTCCCAACACAGGCCTCAGAGCGCTCCAAATATGCATTTGCAGATTCTACAAAAAGAGAGCTTGAAAACTCTTCCACCAAAAAGAGGCTTCAACTCTATGAGTAGAATGCACTCATCACAAAGAAGTTTCTGAGAATGCTTCTGTCTAGTTTTTATGTGAAGATATTTCCTTTTCCAGCATAGGCGTCAAAGCGCTCCAAATAAACACTTGCAGATTCTACTAAAGGAGTGTTTCCAAACTGCTCTATCAAAGGCAATGTTCAAGTCTGTGAGTTGAATGCACTCATCACAGAGAAGTTTCTGAGAATGCTTCTGTGTAGTTTTTAGGTGAAGATATTTCCTTTTCCAGCATAGGCGTCAAAGCGATCCAAATAAACACTTGCAGATTCTACAAAAGGAGTCTACGCAAACTGCTCTATCAGAGGGAATGTTCAAGTCTGTGAGTTGAATGCAGTAATCAAACAGAAGTTTGTGAGAATGCTTCTGTCTAGTTTTTAGGTGAAGATATTTCTTTTCCCAGAATAGGCCCTAAAGCGCTCCAAATTTCCACTTGCAGATTCTACAAAAAGAGTGTTTCAAAACTGCTCTTTCAAAACGAAGGCTCAAGTCTGTGAGTTGAATGCACTCATCACAAAGAAGTTTCTGAGAATGCTTCTGTGTAGTTGTTATGTGAAGATACTTCCTTTTCCAGCATAGGCCTCAAAGCGCTCGAAATAAACACTTGCAGATTCTACGAAAGGAGTGTTTCAAAACTGTCCTATCAAAAGAAACGTTCAAGTCTGTGAGTTGAATGCACTCATCACAGAGAAGTTTCTGAGAATGCTTCTGTGTAGTTTTTAGGTGAAGATATTTCCTTTTCCAGCATAGGCGTCAAAGCGATCCAAATAAGCCCTTGCAGATTCTACAAAAGGAGTGTTTCCAAACTGCTCTATCAGAGGGAATGTTCAAGTCTGTGAGTTGAATGCAGTAATCACACAGAAGTTTGTGAGAATGCTTCTGTCTAGTTTTTAGGTGAAGATATTTCATTTCCCAGAATAGGCCTGAAAGCGCTCCAAATTTCCACTTGCAGATTCTACAAAAAGAGTGTTTCAAAACTACTCTTTCAAAAGGAAGGCTCAAGTCTGTGAGTTGAATGCACTCATCACAAAGAAGTTTCTGAGAATGCTTCTGTGTAGTTGTTATGTGAAGATACTTCCTTTTCCAGCATAGGCCCCAAAGCGCTCGAAATAAACACTTGCAGATTCTACGAAAGGAGTGTTTCAAAACTGTCCTATGAAAAGAAACGTTCAAGTCTGTGAGTTGAATGCACTCATCACAGAGAAGTTTCTGAGAATGCTTCTGTGTAGTTTTTAGGTGAAGATATATCCTTTTCCAGCATAGGCGTCAAAGCGATCCAAATAAACACTTGCAGATTCTACAAAAGGAGTGTTTCCAAACTGCTCTATCAAGAGGAATGTTCAAGTCTGTGAGTAGAATGCACTCACCACAAAGAAGTTTCTGAGAATGCTTCTGTCTACTTTTTATGTGAAGATATTTCCTTTTCCAGCATAGGCGTCAAAGCGCTCCAAATAAACACTTGCAGATTCTACAAAAGGAGTGTTTCCAAACTGCTCTATCAGAGGGAATGTTCAAGTCTGTGAGTTGAATGCACTAGTCAGACAGAAGTTTGTGAGAATGCTTCTGTGTAGTTTTTAGGTGAAGATATTTCCTTTTCCAGCATAGGTCTCAAAGTGATCCAAATAAACACTTGCAGATTCTACAAAAGGAGTGTTTCCAAACTGCTCTATCAGAGGGAATGTTCAAGTCTGTGAGTTGAATGCAGTAATCACACAGAAGTTTGTGAGAATGCTTCTGTCTAGTTTCAGGTGGAGATATTTCTTTTCCCAGCATAGGCCTCAAAGCCCTCCAAATATCCACTTGCAGACTCTACAAAAAGAGTGTTTCAAAACTGCTCCTTCAAAAGGATGGCTCAAGTCGGTGAGTTGAATGCACTCATCACAAAGAAGTTTCTGAGAATGCTTCTGTGTAGTTGTTATGTGAAGATACTTCCTTTTCCAGCACAGGCCTCAGTGCGCTCGAAATAAACACTTGCAGATCCTACGAAAGGAGTGTTTCAAAACTGTCCTATCAAAATAAACGTTCAAGTCTGTGAGTTGAATGCAGTCATCACACAGAAGTTTCTGAGAATGCTTCTGTGTAGTTTTTAGGTGAAGATATTTCATTTCCCTGCACAGGCCTCAGAGCGCTCCAAATATGCATTTGCAGATTCTACAAAAAGAGAGCTTGAAAACTCTTCCACCAAAAAGAGGCTTCCACTCTATGAGTAGAATGCACTCATCACAAAGAAGTTTCTGAGAATGCTTCTGTCTAGTTTTTATGTGAAGATATTTCCTTTTCCAGCACAGGCGTCAAGGCGCTCCAAGTAAACACTTGCAGATTCTACTAAAGGAGTGTTTCCAAACTGCTCTATCAAAGGCAATGTTCAAGTCTGTGAGTTGAATGCACTCATCACAGAGAAGTTTCTGAGAATGCTTCTGTGTAGTTTTTAGGTAAAGATATTTCCTTTTCCAGCATAGGCGTCAAAGCGATCCAAATAAACACTTGCAGATTCTACAAAAGGAGTGTATCCAAACTGCTCTATCAGAGGGAATGTTCAAGTCTGTGAGTTGAATGCAGTCATCACACAGAAGTTTGTGAGAATGCTTCTGTCTAGTTTTTAGGTGAAGATATTTCTTTTCCCAGAATAGGCCCTAAAGCGCTCCAAATTTCCACTTGCAGATTCTACAAAAAGAGTGTTTCAAAACTGCTCTTTCAAAAGGAAGGCTCAAGTCTGTGAGTTGAATGCACTCATCACAAAGAAGTTTCTGAGAATGCTTCTGTGTAGTTGTTATGTGAAGATACTTCCTTTTCCAGCATAGGCCTCAAAGCGCTCGAAATAAACACTTGCAGATTCTACGAAAGGAGTGTTTCAAAACTGTCCTATCAAAAGAAACGTTCAAGTCTGTGAGTTGAATGCACTCATCACAGAGAAGTTTCTGAGAATGCTTCTGTGTAGTTTTTAGGTGAAGATATTTCCTTTTCCAGCATAGGCGTCAAAGCGATCCAAATAAGCCCTTGCAGATTCTACGAAAGGAGTGTTTCCAAACTGCTGTATCAGAGGGAATGTTCAAGTCTGTGAGTTGAATGCAGTAATCACACAGAAGTTTGTGAGAATGCTTCTGTCTAGTTTTTAGGTGAAGATATTTCATTTCCCAGAATAGGCCTGAAAGCGCTCCAAATTTCCACTTGCAGATTCTACAAAAAGAGTGTTTCAAAACTACTCTTTCAAAAGGAAGGCTCAAGTCTGTGAGTTGAATGCACTCATCACAAAGAAGTTTCTGAGAATGCTTCTGTGTAGTTGTTATGTGAAGATACTTCCTTTTCCAGCATAGGCCCCAAAGCGCTCGAAATAAACACTTGCAGATTCTACGAAAGGAGTGTTTCAAAACTGTCCTATGAAAAGAAACGTTCAAGTCTGTGAGTTGAATGCACTCATCACAGAGAAGTTTCTGAGAATGCTTCTGTGTAGTTTTTAGGTGAAGATATATCCTTTTCCAGCATAGGCGTCAAAGCGATCCAAATAAACACTTGCAGATTCTACAAAAGGAGTGTTTCCAAACTGCTCTATCAAGAGGAATGTTCAAGTCTGTGAGTAGAATGCACTCACCACAAAGAAGTTTCTGAGAATGCTTCTGTCTAGTTTTTATGTGAAGATATTTCCTTTTCCAGCATAGGCGTCAAAGCGCTCCAAATAAACACTTGCAGATTCTACAAAAGGAGTGTTTCCAAACTGCTCTATCAGAGGGAATGTTCAAGTCTGTGAGTTGAATGCACTAGTCAGACAGAAGTTTGTGAGAATGCTTCTGTGTAGTTTTTAGGTGAAGATATTTCCTTTTCCAGCATAGGTCTCAAAGTGATCCAAATAAACACTTGCAGATTCTACAAAAGGAGTGTTTCCAAACTGCTCTATCAGAGGGAATGTTCAAGTCTGTGAGTTGAATGCAGTAATCACACAGAAGTTTGTGAGAATGCTTCTGTCTAGTTTCAGGTGGAGATATTTCTTTTCCCAGCATAGGCCTCAAAGCCCTCCAAATATCCACTTGCAGACTCTACAAAAAGAGTGTTTCAAAACTGCTCTTTCAAAAGGATGGCTCAAGTCGGTGAGTTGAATGCACTCGTCACAAAGAACTTTCTGAGAATGCTTCTGTGTAGTTGTTATGTGAAGATACTTCCTTTTCCAGCACAGGCCTCAGTGCGCTCGAAATAAACACTTGCAGATCCTACGAAAGGAGTGTTTCAAAACTGTCCTATCAAAATAAACGTTCAAGTCTGTGAGTTGAATGCAGTCATCACACAGAAGTTTCTGAGAATGCTTCTGTGTAGTTTTTAGGTGAAGATATTTCATTTCCCTGCACAGGCCTCAGAGCGCTCCAAATATGCATTTGCAGATTCTACAAAAAGAGAGCTTGAAAACTCTTCCACCAAAAAGAGGCTTCCACTCTATGAGTAGAATGCACTCATCACAAAGAAGTTTCTGAGAATGCTTCTGTCTAGTTTTTATGTGAAGATATTTCCTTTTCCAGCACAGGCGTCAAAGCGCTCCAAGTAAACACTTGCAGATTCTACTAAAGGAGTGTTTCCAAACTGCTCTATCAAAGGCAATGTTCAAGTCTGTGAGTTGAATGCACTCATCACAGAGAAGTTTCTGAGAATGCTTCTGTGTAGTTTTTAGGTGAAGATATTTCCTTTTCCAGCATAGGCGTCAAAGCGATCCAAATAAACACTTGCAGATTCTACAAAAGGAGTGTATCCAAACTGCTCTATCAGAGGGAATGTTCAAGTCTGTGAGTTGAATGCAGTCATCACACAGAAGTTTGTGAGAATGCTTCTGTCTAGTTTTTAGGTGAAGATATTTCTTTTCCCAGAATAGGCCCTAAAGCGCTCCAAATTTCCACTTGCAGATTCTACAAAAAGAGTGTTTCAAAACTGCTCTTTCAAAAGGAAGGCTCAAGTCTGTGAGTTGAATGCACTCATCACAAAGAAGTTTCTGAGAATGCTTCTGTGTAGTTGTTATGTGAAGATACTTCCTTTTCCAGCATAGGCCTCAAAGCGCTCGAAATAAACACTTGCAGATTCTACGAAAGGAGTGTTTCAAAACTGTCCTATCAAAAGAAACGTTCAAGTCTGTGAGTTGAATGCACTCATCACAGAGAAGTTTCTGAGAATGCTTCTGTGTAGTTTTTAGGTGAAGATATTTCCTTTTCCAGCATAGGCGTCAAAGCGATCCAAATAAGCCCTTGCAGATTCTACAAAAGGAGTGTTTCCAAACTGCTCTATCAGAGGGAATGTTCAAGTCTGTGAGTTGAATGCAGTAATCACACAGAAGTTTGTGAGAATGCTTCTGTCTAGTTTTTAGGTGAAGATATTTCATTTCCCAGAATAGGCCTGAAAGCGCTCCAAATTTCCACTTGCAGATTCTACAAAAAGAGTGTTTCAAAACTACTCTTTCAAAAGGAAGGCTCAAGTCTGTGAGTTGAATGCACTCATCACAAAGAAGTTTCTGAGAATGCTTCTGTGTAGTTGTTATGTGAAGATACTTCCTTTTCCAGCATAGGCCCCAAAGCGCTCGAAATAAACACTTGCAGATTCTACGAAAGGAGTGTTTCAAAACTGTCCTATGAAAAGAAACGTTCAAGTCTGTGAGTTGAATGCACTCATCACAGAGAAGTTTCTGAGAATGCTTCTGTGTAGTTTTTAGGTGAAGATATATCCTTTTCCAGCATAGGCGTCAAAGCGATCCAAATAAACACTTGCAGATTCTACAAAAGGAGTGTTTCCAAACTGCTCTATCAAGAGGAATGTTCAAGTCTGTGAGTAGAATGCACTCACCACAAAGAAGTTTCTGAGAATGCTTCTGTCTAGTTTTTATGTGAAGATATTTCCTTTTCCAGCATAGGCGTCAATGCGCTCCAAATAAACACTTGCAGATTCTACAAAAGGAGTGTTTCCAAACTGCTCTATCAGAGGGAATGTTCAAGTCTGTGAGTTGAATGCACTAGTCAGACAGAAGTTTCTGAGAATGCTTCTGTGTAGTTGTTATGTGAAGATACTTCCTTTTCCAGCACAGGCCTCAGTGCGCTCGAAATAAACACTTGCAGATCCTACGAAAGGAGTGTTTCAAAACTGTCCTATCAAAATAAACGTTCAAGTCTGTGAGTTGAATGCAGTCATCACACAGAAGTTTCTGAGAATGCTTCTGTGTAGTTTTTAGGTGAAGATATTTCATTTCCCAGCACAGGCCTCAGAGCGCTCCAAATATGCATTTGCAGATTCTACAAAAAGAGAGCTTGAAAACTCTTCCACCAAAAAGAGGCTTCAACTCTATGAGTAGAATGCACTCATCACAAAGAAGTTTCTGAGAATGCTTCTGTCTAGTTTTTATGTGAAGATATTTCCTTTTCCAGCATAGGCGTCAAAGCGCTCCAAATAAACACTTGCAGATTCTACTAAAGGAGTGTTTCCAAACTGCTCTATCAAAGGCAATGTTCAAGTCTGTGAGGTGAATGCACTCATCACAGAGAAGTTTCTGAGAATGCTTCTGTGTAGTTTTTAGGTGAAGATATTTCCTTTTCCAGCATAGGCGTCAAAGCGATCCAAATAAACACTTGCAGATTCTACAAAAGGAGGGTATCCAAACTGCTCTATCAGAGGGAATGTTCAAGTCTGTGAGTTGAATGCAGTAATCACACAGAAGTTTGTGAGAATGCTTCTGTCTAGTTTTTAGGTGAAGATATTTCTTTTCCCAGAATAGGCCCTAAAGCGCTCCAAATTTCCACTTGCAGATTCTACAAAAAGAGTGTTTCAAAACTGCTCTTTCAAAAGGAAGGCTCAAGTCTGTGAGTTGAATGCACTCATCACAAAGAAGTTTCTGAGAATGCTTCTGTGTAGTTGTTATGTGAAGATACTTCCTTTTCCAGCATAGGCCTCAAAGCGCTCGAAATAAACACTTGCAGATTCTACGAAAGGAGTGTTTCAAAACTGTCCTATCAAAAGAAACGTTCAAGTCTGTGAGTTGAATGCACTCATCACAGAGAAGTTTCTGAGAATGCTTCTGTGTAGTTTTTAGGTGAAGATATTTCCTTTTCCAGCATAGGCGTCAAAGCGATCCAAATAAGCCCTTGCAGATTCTACAAAAGGAGTGTTTCCAAACTGCTCTATCAGAGGGAATGTTCAAGTCTGTGAGTTGAATGCAGTAATCACACAGAAGTTTGTGAGAATGCTTCTGTCTAGTTTTTAGGTGAAGATATTTCATTTCCCAGAATAGGCCTGAAAGCGCTCCAAATTTCCACTTGCAGATTCTACAAAAAGAGTGTTTCAAAACTACTCTTTCAAAAGGAAGGCTCAAGTCTGTGAGTTGAATGCACTCATCACAAAGAAGTTTCTGAGAATGCTTCTGTGTAGTTGTTATGTGAAGATACTTCCTTTTCCAGCATAGGCCCCAAAGCGCTCGAAATAAACACTTGCAGATTCTACGAAAGGAGTGTTTCAAAACTGTCCTATGAAAAGAAACGTTCAAGTCTGTGAGTTGAATGCACTCATCACAGAGAAGTTTCTGAGAATGCTTCTGTGTAGTTTTTAGGTGAAGATATATCCTTTTCCAGCATAGGCGTCAAAGCGATCCAAATAAACACTTGCAGATTCTACAAAAGGAGTGTTTCCAAACTGCTCTATCAAGAGGAATGTTCAAGTCTGTGAGTAGAATGCACTCACCACAAAGAAGTTTCTGAGAATGCTTCTGTCTAGTTTTTATGTGAAGATATTTCCTTTTCCAGCATAGGCGTCAATGCGCTCCAAATAAACACTTGCAGATTCTACAAAAGGAGTGTTTCCAAACTGCTCTATCAGAGGGAATGTTCAAGTCTGTGAGTTGAATGCACTCATCACAGAGAAGTTTCTGAGAATGCTTCTGTGTAGTTTTTAGGTGAAGATATTTCCTTTTCCAGCATAGGCGTCAAAGCGATCCAAATAAACACTTGCAGATTCTACAAAAGGAGGGTATCCAAACTGCTCTATCAGAGGGAATGTTCAAGTCTGTGAGTTGAATGCAGTAATCACACAGAAGTTTGTGAGAATGCTTCTGTCTAGTTTTTAGGTGAAGATATTTCTTTTCCCAGAATAGGCCCTAAAGCGCTCCAAATTTCCACTTGCAGATTCTACAAAAAGAGTGTTTCAAAACTGCTCTTTCAAAAGGAAGGCTCAAGTCTGTGAGTTGAATGCACTCATCACAAAGAAGTTTCTGAGAATTCTTCTGTGTAGTTGTTATGTGAAGATACTTCCTTTTCCAGCATAGGCCTCAAAGCGCTCGAAATAAACACTTGCAGATTCTACGAAAGGAGTGTTTCAAAACTGTCCTATCAAAAGAAACGTTCAAGTCTGTGAGTTGAATGCACTCATCACAGAGAAGTTTCTGAGAATGCTTCTGTGTAGTTTTTAGGTGAAGATATTTCCTTTTCCAGCATAGGCGTCAAAGCGATCCAAATAAGCCCTTGCAGATTCTACAAAAGGAGTGTTTCCAAACTGCTCTATCAGAGGGAATGTTCAAGTCTGTGAGTTGAATGCAGTAATCACACAGAAGTTTGTGAGAATGCTTCTGTCTAGTTTTTAGGTGAAGATATTTCATTTCCCAGAATAGGCCTGAAAGCGCTCCAAATTTCCACTTGCAGATTCTACAAAAAGAGTGTTTCAAAACTACTCTTTCAAAAGGAAGGCTCAAGTCTGTGAGTTGAATGCACTCATCACAAAGAAGTTTCTGAGAATGCTTCTGTGTAGTTGTTATGTGAAGATACTTCCTTTTCCAGCATAGGCCCCAAAGCGCTCGAAATAAACACTTGCAGATTCTACGAAAGGAGTGTTTCAAAACTGTCCTATGAAAAGAAACGTTCAAGTCTGTGAGTTGAATGCACTCATCACAGAGAAGTTTCTGAGAATGCTTCTGTGTAGTTTTTAGGTGAAGATATATCCTTTTCCAGCATAGGCGTCAAAGCGATCCAAATAAACACTTGCAGATTCTACAAAAGGAGTGTTTCCAAACTGCTCTATCAAGAGGAATGTTCAAGTCTGTGAGTAGAATGCACTCACCACAAAGAAGTTTCTGAGAATGCTTCTGTCTAGTTTTTATGTGAAGATATTTCCTTTTCCAGCATAGGCGTCAAAGCGCTCCAAATAAACACTTGCAGATTCTACAAAAGGAGTGTTTCCAAACTGCTCTATCAGAGGGAATGTTCAAGTCTGTGAGTTGAATGCACTAGTCAGACAGAAGTTTGTGAGAATGCTTCTGTGTAGTTTTTAGGTGAAGATATTTCCTTTTCCAGCATAGGTCTCAAAGTGATCCAAATAAACACTTGCAGATTCTACAAAAGGAGTGTTTCCAAACTGCTCTATCAGAGGGAATGTTCAAGTCTGTGAGTTGAATGCAGTAATCACACAGAAGTTTGTGAGAATGCTTCTGTCTAGTTTCAGGTGGAGATATTTCTTTTCCCAGCATAGGCCTCAAAGCCCTCCAAATATCCACTTGCAGACTCTACAAAAAGAGTGTTTCAAAACTGCTCTTTCAAAAGGATGGCTCAAGTCGGTGAGTTGAATGCACTCATCACAAAGAAGTTTCTGAGAATGCTTCTGTGTAGTTGTTATGTGAAGATACTTCCTTTTCCAGCACAGGCCTCAGTGCGCTCGAAATAAACACTTGCAGATCCTACGAAAGGAGTGTTTCAAAACTGTCCTATCAAAATAAACGTTCAAGTCTGTGAGTTGAATGCAGTCATAACACAGAAGTTTCTGAGAATGCTTCTGTGTAGTTTTTAGGTGAAGATATTTCAGTTCCCAGCACAGGCCTCAGAGCGCTCAAAATATGCATTTGCAGATTCTACAAAAAGAGAGCTTGAAAACTCTTCCACCAAAAAGAGGCTTCAACTCTATGAGTAGAATGCACTCATCACAAAGAAGTTTCTGAGAATGCTTCTGTCTAGTTTTTATGTGAAGATATTTCCTTTTCCAGCATAGGCGTCAAAGCGCTCCAAATAAACACTTGCAGATTCTACTAAAGGAGTGTTTCCAAACTGCTCTATCAAAGGCAATGTTCAAGTCTGTGAGTTGAATGCACTCATCACAGAGAAGTTTCTGAGAATGCTTCTGTGTAGTTTTTAGGTGAAGATATTTCCTTTTCCAGCATAGGCGTCAAAGCGATCCAAATAAACACTTGCAGATTCTACAAAAGGAGTGTATCCAAACTGCTCTATCAGAGGGAATGTTCAAGTCTGTGAGTTGAATGCAGTCATCACACAGAAGTTTGTGAGAATGCTTCTGTCTAGTTTTTAGGTGAAGATATTTCTTTTCCCAGAATAGGCCCTAAAGCGCTCCAAATTTCCACTTGCAGATTCTACAAAAAGAGTGTTTCAAAACTGCTCTTTCAAAAGGAAGGCTCAAGTCTGTGAGTTGAATGCACTCATCACAAAGAAGTTTCTGAGAATGCTTCTGTGTAGTTGTTATGTGAAGATACTTCCTTTTCCAGCATAGGCCTCAAAGCGCTCGAAATAAACACTTGCAGATTCTACGAAAGGAGTGTTTCAAAACTGTCCTATCAAAAGAAACGTTCAAGTCTGTGAGTTGAATGCACTCATCACAGAGAAGTTTCTGAGAATGCTTCTGTGTAGTTTTTAGGTGAAGATATTTCCTTTTCCAGCATAGGCGTCAAAGCGATCCAAATAAGCCCTTGCAGATTCTACAAAAGGAGTGTTTCCAAACTGCTCTATCAGAGGGAATGTTCAAGTCTGTGAGTTGAATGCAGTAATCACACAGAAGTTTGTGAGAATGCTTCTGTCTAGTTTTTAGGTGAAGATATTTCATTTCCCAGAATAGGCCTGAAAGCGCTCCAAATTTCCACTTGCAGATTCTACAAAAAGAGTGTTTCAAAACTACTCTTTCAAAAGGAAGGCTCAAGTCTGTGAGTTGAATGCACTCATCACAAAGAAGTTTCTGAGAATGCTTCTGTGTAGTTGTTATGTGAAGATACTTCCTTTTCCAGCAGAGGCCCCAAAGCGCTCGAAATAAACACTTGCAGATTCTACGAAAGGAGTGTTTCAAATCTGTCCTATGAAAAGAAACGTTCAAGTCTGTGAGTTGAATGCACTCATCACAGAGAAGTTTCTGAGAATGCTTCTGTGTAGTTTTTAGGTGAAGATATATCCTTTTCCAGCATAGGCGTCAAAGCGATCCAAATAAACACTTGCAGATTCTACAAAAGGAGTGTTTCCAAACTGCTCTATCAAGAGGAATGTTCAAGTCTGTGAGTAGAATGCACTCACCACAAAGAAGTTTCTGAGAATGCTTCTGTCTAGTTTTTATGTGAAGATATTTCCTTTTCCAGCATAGGCCACAAAGCGCTCGAAATAAACACTTGCAGATTCTACAAAAGGAGTGTTTCCAAACTGCTCTAGCAGAGGGAATGTTCAAGTCTGTGAGTTGAATGCACTAGTCAGACAGAAGGTTGTGAGAATGCTTCTGTGTAGTTTTTAGGTGAAGATATTTCCTTTTCCAGCATAGGTCTCAAAGTGATCCAAATAAACACTTGCAGATTCTACAAAAGGAGTGTTTCCAAACTGCTCTATCAGAGGGAATGTTCAAGTCTGTGAGTTGAATGCAGTAATCACACAGAAGTTTGTGAGAATGCTTCTGTCTAGTTTCAGGTGGAGATATTTCTTTTCCCAGCATAGGCCTCAAAGCCCTCCAAATATCCACTTGCAGACTCTACAAAAAGAGTGTTTCAAAACTGCTCTTTCAAAAGGATGGCTCAAGTCTGTGAGTTGAATGCACTCATCACAAAGAAGTTTCTGAGAATGCTTCTGTGTAGTTGTTATGTGAAGATACTTCCTTTTCCAGCACAGGCCTCAGTGCGCTCGAAATAAACACTTGCAGATCCTACGAAAGGAGTGTTTCAAAACTGTCCTATCAAAATAAACGTTCAAGTCTGTGAGTTGAATGCAGTCATCACACAGAAGTTTCTGAGAATGCTTCTGTGTAGTTTTTAGGTGAAGATATTTCATTTCCCAGCACAGGCCTCAGAGCGCTCCAAATATGCATTTGGAGATTCTACAAAAAGAGAGCTTGAAAACTCTTCCACCAAAAAGAGGCTTCAACTCTATGAGTAGAATGCACTCATCACAAAGAATTTCCTGAGAATGCTTCTGTCTAGTTTTTATGTGAAGATATTTCCTTTTCCAGCATAGGCGTCAAAGCGCTCCAAGTAAACACTTGCAGATTCTACTAAAGGAGTGTTTCCAAACTGCTCTATCAAAGGCAATGTTCAAGTCTGTGAGTTGAATGCACTCATCACAGAGAAGTTTCTGAGAATGCTTCTGTGTAGTTTTTAGGTGAAGATATTTCCTTTTCCAGCATAGGCGTCAAAGCGATCCAAATAAGCCCTTGCAGATTCTACAAAAGGAGTGTTTCCAAACTGCTCTATCAGAGGGAATGTTCAAGTCTGTGAGTTGAATGCAGTAATCACACAGAAGTTTGTGAGAATGCTTCTGTCTAGTTTTTAGGTGAAGATATTTCATTTCCCAGAATAGGCCTGAAAGCGCTCCAAATTTCCACTTGCAGATTCTACAAAAAGAGTGTTTCAAAACTACTCTTTCAAAAGGAAGGCTCAAGTCTGTGAGTTGAATGCACTCATCACAAAGAAGTTTCTGAGAATGCTTCTGTGTAGTTGTTATGTGAAGATACTTCCTTTTCCAGCATAGGCCTCAAAGCGCTCGAAGTAAACACTTGCAGATTCTACGAAAGGAGTGTTTCAAAACTGTCCTATGAAAAGAAACGTTCAAGTCTGTGAGTTGAATGCACTCATCACAGAGAAGTTTCTGAGAATGCTTCTGTGTAGTTTTTAGGTGAAGATATATCCTTTTCCAGCATAGGCGTCAAAGCGATCCAAATAAACACTTGCAGATTCTACAAAAGGAGTGTTTCCAAACTGCTCTATCAAGAGGAATGTTCAAGTCTGTGAGTAGAATGCACTCACCACAAAGAAGTTTCTGAGAATGCTTCTGTCTAGTTTTTATGTGAAGATATTTCCTTTTCCAGCATAGGCCTCAAAGCGCTCGAAATAAACACTTGCAGATTCTACAAAAGGAGTGTTTCCAAACTGCTCTATAAGAGGGAATGTTCAAGTCTGTGAGTTGAATGCACTAGTCAGACAGAAGTTTGTGAGAATGCTTCTGTGTAGTTTTTAGGTGAAGATATTTCCTTTTCCAGCATAGGTCTCAAAGTGATCCAAATAAACACTTGCAGATTCTACAAAAGGAGTGTTTCCAAACTGCTCTATCAGAGGGAATGTTCAAGTCTGTGAGTTGAATGCAGTAATCACACAGAAGTTTGTGAGAATGCTTCTGTCTAGTTTCAGGTGGAGATATTTCTTTTCCCAGCATAGGCCTCAAAGCCCTCCAAATATCCACTTGCAGACTCTACAAAAAGAGTGTTTCAAAACTGCTCTTTCAAAAGGATGGCTCAAGTCGGTGAGTTGAATGCACTCATCACAAAGAAGTTTCTGAGAATGCTTCTGTGTAGTTGTTATGTGAAGATACTTCCTTTTCCAGCACAGGCCTCAGTGCGCTCGAAATAAACACTTGCAGATCCTACGAAAGGAGTGTTTCAAAACTGTCCTATCAAAATAAACGTTCAAGTCTGTGAGTTGAATGCAGTCATCACACAGAAGTTTCTTAGAATGCTTCTGTGTAGTTTTTAGGTGAAGATATTTCATTTCCCAGCACAGGCCTCAGAGCGCTCCAAATATGCATTTGCAGATTCTACAAAAAGAGAGCTTGAAAACTCTTCCACCAAAAAGAGGCTTCAACTCTATGAGTAGAATGCACTCATCACAAAGAAGTTTCTGAGAATGCTTCTGTCTAGTTTTTATGTGAAGATATTTCCTTTTCCAGCATAGGCGTCAAAGCGCTCCAAATAAACACTTGCAGATTCTACTAAAGGAGTGTTTCCAAACTGCTCTATCAAAGGCAATGTTCAAGTCTGTGAGTTGAATGCACTCATCACAGAGAAGTTTCTGAGAATGCTTCTGTGTAGTTTTTAGGTGAAGATATTTCCTTTTCCAGCATAGGCGTCAAAGCGATCCAAATAAACACTTGCAGATTCTACAAAAGGAGTGTATCCAAACTGCTCTATCAGAGGGAATGTTCAAGTCTGTGAGTTGAATGCAGTAATCACACAGAAGTTTGTGAGAATGCTTCTGTCTAGTTTTTAGGTGAAGATATTTCTTTTCCCAGAATAGGCCCTAAAGCGCTCCAAATTTCCACTTGCAGATTCTACAAAAAGAGTGTTTCAAAACTGCTCTTTCAAAAGGAAGGCTCAAGTCTGTGAGTTGAATGCACTCATCACAAAGAAGTTTCTGAGAATGCTTCTGTGTAGTTGTTATGTGAAGATACTTCCTTTTCCAGCATAGGCCTCAAAGCGCTCGAAATAAACACTTGCAGATTCTACGAAAGGAGTGTTTCAAAACTGTCCTATCAAAAGAAACGTTCAAGTCTGTGAGTTGAATGCACTCATCACAGAGAAGTTTCTGAGAATGCTTCTGTGTAGTTTTTAGGTGAAGATATTTCCTTTTCCAGCATAGGCGTCAAAGCGATCCAAATAAGCCCTTGCAGATTCTACAAAAGGAGTGTTTCCAAACTGCTCTATCAGAGGGAATGTTCAAGTCTGTGAGTTGAATGCAGTAATCACACAGAAGTTTGTGAGAATGCTTCTATCTAGTTTTTAGGTGAAGATATTTCATTTCCCAGAATAGGCCTGAAAGCGCTCCAAATTTCCACTTGCAGATTCTACAAAAAGAGTGTTTCAAAACTACTCTTTCAAAAGGAAGGCTCAAGTCTGTGAGTCGAATGCACTCATCACAAAGAAGTTTCTGAGAATGCTTCTGTGTAGTTGTTATGTGAAGATACTTCCTTTTCCAGCATAGGCCCCAAAGCGCTCGAAATAAACACTTGCAGATTCTACGAAAGGAGTGTTTCAAAACTGTCCTATGAAAAGAAACGTTCAAGTCTGTGAGTTGAATGCACTCATCACAGAGAAGTTTCTGAGCATGCTTCTGTGTAGTTTTTAGGTGAAGATATATCCTTTTCCAGCATAGGCGTCCAAGCGATCCAAATAAACACTTGCAGATTCTACAAAAGGAGTGTTTCCAAACTGCTCTATCAAGAGGAATGTTCAAGTCTGTGAGTAGAATGCACTCACCACAAAGAAGTTTCTGAGAATGCTTCTGTCTAGTTTTTATGTGAAGATATTTCCTTTTCCAGCATAGGCGTCAAAGCGCTCCAAATAAACACTTGCAGATTCTACAAAAGGAGTGTTTCCAAACTGCTCTATCAGAGGGAATGTTCAAGTCTGTGAGTTGAATGTACTAGTCAGACAGAAGTTGGTGAGAATGCTTCTGTGTAGTTTTTAGGTGAAGATATTTCCTTTTCCAGCGTAGGTCTCAAAGTGATCCAAATAAACACTTGCAGATTCTACAAAAGGAGTGTTTCCAAACTGCTCTATCAGAGGGAATGTTCAAGTCTGTGAGTTGAATGCAGTAATCACACAGAAGTTTGTGAGAATGCTTCTGTCTAGTTTCAGGTGGAGATATTTCTTTTCCCAGCATAGGCCTCAAACCCCTCCAAATATCCACTTGCAGACTCTACAAAAAGAGTGTTTCAAAACTGCTCTTTCAAAAGGATGGCTCAAGTCTGTGAGTTGAATGCACTCATCACAAAGAAGTTTCTGAGAATGCTTCTGTGTAGTTGTTATGTGAAGATACTTCCTTTTCCAGCATAGGCCCCAAAGCGCTCGAAATAAACACTTGCAGATTCTACGAAAGGAGTGTTTCAAAACTGTCCTATGAAAAGAAACGTTCAAGTCTGTGAGTTGAATGCACTCATCACAGAGAAGTTTCTGAGAATGCTTCTGTGTAGTTTTTAGGTGAAGATATATCCTTTTCCAGCATAGGCGTCCAAGCGATCCAAATAAACACTTGCAGAATCTACAAAAGGAGTGTTTCCAAACTGCTCTATCAAGAGGAATGTTCAAGTCTGTGAGTAGAATGCACTCACCACAAAGAAGTTTCTGAGAATGCTTCTGTCTAGTTTTTATGTGAAGATATTTCCTTTTCCAGCATAGGCCTCAAAGCGCTCGAAATAAACACTTGCAGATTCTACAAAAGGAGTGTTTCCAAACTGCTCTATCAGAGGGAATGTTCAAGTCTGTGAGTTGAATGCACTAGTCAGACAGAAGTTTGTGAGAATGCTTCTGTGTAGTTTTTAGGTGAAGATATTTCCTTTTCCAGCATAGGTCTCAAAGTGATCCAAATAAACACTTGCAGATTCTACAAAAGGAGTGTTTCGAAACTGCTCTATCAGAGGGAATGTTCAAGTCTGTGAGTTGAATGCAGTAATCACACAGAAGTTTGTGAGAATGCTTCTGTCTAGTTTCAGGTGGAGATATTTCTTTTCCCAGCATAGGCCTCAAAGCCCTCCAAATATCCACTTGCAGACTCTACAAAAAGAGTGTTTCAAAACTGCTCTTTCAAAAGGATGGCTCAAGTCTGTGAGTTGAATGCACTCATCACAAAGAAGTTTCTGAGAATGCTTCTGTGTAGTTGTTATGTGAAGATACTTCCTTTTCCAGCATAGGCCCCAAAGCGCTCGAAATAAACACTTGCAGATTCTACGAAAGGAGTGTTTCAAAACTGTCCTATGAAAAGAAACGTTCAAGTCTGTGAGTTGAATGCACTCATCACAGAGAAGTTTCTGAGAATGCTTCTGTGTAGTTTTTAGGTGAAGATATATCCTTTTCCAGCATAGGCGTCCAAGCGATCCAAATAAACACTTGCAGAATATACAAAAGGAGTGTTTCCAAACTGCTCTATCAAGAGGAATGTTCAAGTCTGTGAGTAGAATGCACTCACCACAAAGAAGTTTCTGAGAATGCTTCTGTCTAGTTTTTATGTGAAGATATTTCCTTTTCCAGCATAGGCGTCAAAGCGCTCCAAATAAACACTTGCAGATTCTACAAAAGGAGTGTTTCCAAACTGCTCTATCAGAGGGAATGTTCAAGTCTGTGAGTTGAATGCACTAGTCAGACAGAAGTTTGTGAGAATGCTTCTGTGTAGTTTTTAGGTGAAGATATTTCCTTTTCCAGCATAGGTCTCAAAGTGATCCAAATAAACACTTGCAGATTCTACAAAAGGAGTGTTTCCAAACTGCTCTATCAGAGGGAATGTTCAAGTCTGTGAGTTGAATGCAGTAATCACACAGAAGTTTGTGAGAATGCTTCTGTCTAGTTTCAGGTGGAGATATTTCTTTTCCCAGCATAGGCCTCAAAGCCCTCCAAATATCCACTTGCAGACTCTACAAAAAGAGTGTTTCAAAACTGCTCTTTCAAAAGGATGGCTCAAGTCGGTGAGTTGAATGCACTCATCACAAAGAAGTTTCTGAGAATGCTTCTGTGTAGTTGTTATGTGAAGATACTTCCTTTTCCAGCACAGGCCTCAGTGCGCTCGAAATAAACACTTGCAGATCCTACGAAAGGAGTGTTTCAAAACTGTCCTATCAAAATAAACGTTCAAGTCTGTGAGTTGAATGCAGTCATCACACAGAAGTTTCTTAGAATGCTTCTGTGTAGTTTTTAGGTGAAGATATTTCATTTCCCAGCACAGGCCTCAGAGCGCTCCAAATATGCATTTGCAGATTCTACAAAAAGAGAGCTTGAAAACTCTTCCACCAAAAAGAGGCTTCAACTCTATGAGTAGAATGCACTCATCACAAAGAAGTTTCTGAGAATGCTTCTGTCTAGTTTTTATGTGAAGATATTTCCTTTTCCAGCATAGGCGTCAAAGCGCTCCAAATAAACACTTGCAGATTCTACTAAAGGAGTGTTTCCAAACTGCTCTATCAAAGGCAATATTCAAGTCTGTGAGTTGAATGCACTCATCACAGAGAAGTTTCTGAGAATGCTTCTGTGTAGTTTTTAGGTGAAGATATTTCCTTTTCCAGCATAGGCGTCAAAGCGATCCAAATAAACACTTGCAGATTCTACAAAAGGAGTGTATCCAAACTGCTCTATCAGAGGGAATGTTCAAGTCTGTGAGTTGAATGCAGTAATCACACAGAAGTTTGTGAGAATGCTTCTGTCTAGTTTTTAGGTGAAGATATTTCTTTTCCCAGAATAGGCCCTAAAGCGCTCCAAATTTCCACTTGCAGATTCTACAAAAAGAGTGTTTCAAAACTGCTCTTTCAAAAGGAAGGCTCAAGTCTGTGAGTTGAATGCACTCATCACAAAGAAGTTTCTGAGAATGCTTCTGTGTAGTTGTTATGTGAAGATACTTCCTTTTCCAGCATAGGCCTCAAAGCGCTCGAAATAAACACTTGCAGATTCTACGAAAGGAGTGTTTCAAAACTGTCCTATCAAAAGAAACGTTCAAGTCTGTGAGTTGAATGCACTCATCACAGAGAAGTTTCTGAGAATGCTTCTGTGTAGTTTTTAGGTGAAGATATTTCCTTTTCCAGCATAGGCGTCAAAGCGATCCAAATAAGCCCTTGCAGATTCTACAAAAGGAGTGTTTCCAAACTGCTCTATCAGAGGGAATGTTCAAGTCTGTGAGTTGAATGCAGTAATCACACAGAAGTTTGTGAGAATGCTTCTATCTAGTTTTTAGGTGAAGATATTTCATTTCCCAGAATAGGCCTGAAAGCGCTCCAAATTTCCACTTGCAGATTCTACAAAAAGAGTGTTTCAAAACTACTCTTTCAAAAGGAAGGCTCAAGTCTGTGAGTCGAATGCACTCATCACAAAGAAGTTTCTGAGAATGCTTCTGTGTAGTTGTTATGTGAAGATACTTCCTTTTCCAGCATAGGCCCCAAAGCGCTCGAAATAAACACTTGCAGATTCTACGAAAGGAGTGTTTCAAAACTGTCCTATGAAAAGAAACGTTCAAGTCTGTGAGTTGAATGCACTCATCACAGAGAAGTTTCTGAGCATGCTTCTGTGTAGTTTTTAGGTGAAGATATATCCTTTTCCAGCATAGGCGTCCAAGCGATCCAAATAAACACTTGCAGATTCTACAAAAGGAGTGTTTCCAAACTGCTCTATCAAGAGGAATGTTCAAGTCTGTGAGTAGAATGCACTCACCACAAAGAAGTTTCTGAGAATGCTTCTGTCTAGTTTTTATGTGAAGATATTTCCTTTTCCAGCATAGGCGTCAAAGCGCTCCAAATAAACACTTGCAGATTCTACAAAAGGAGTGTTTCCAAACTGCTCTATCAGAGGGAATGTTCAAGTCTGTGAGTTGAATGTACTAGTCAGACAGAAGTTGGTGAGAATGCTTCTGTGTAGTTTTTAGGTGAAGATATTTCCTTTTCCAGCGTAGGTCTCAAAGTGATCCAAATAAACACTTGCAGATTCTACAAAAGGAGTGTTTCCAAACTGCTCTATCAGAGGGAATGTTCAAGTCTGTGAGTTGAATGCAGTAATCACACAGAAGTTTGTGAGAATGCTTCTGTCTAGTTTCAGGTGGAGATATTTCTTTTCCCAGCATAGGCCTCAAACCCCTCCAAATATCCACTTGCAGACTCTACAAAAAGAGTGTTTCAAAACTGCTCTTTCAAAAGGATGGCTCAAGTCTGTGAGTTGAATGCACTCATCACAAAGAAGTTTCTGAGAATGCTTCTGTGTAGTTGTTATGTGAAGATACTTCCTTTTCCAGCATAGGCCCCAAAGCGCTCGAAATAAACACTTGCAGATTCTACGAAAGGAGTGTTTCAAAACTGTCCTATGAAAAGAAACGTTCAAGTCTGTGAGTTGAATGCACTCATCACAGAGAAGTTTCTGAGAATGCTTCTGTGTAGTTTTTAGGTGAAGATATATCCTTTTCCAGCATAGGCGTCCAAGCGATCCAAATAAACACTTGCAGAATCTACAAAAGGAGTGTTTCCAAACTGCTCTATCAAGAGGAATGTTCAAGTCTGTGAGTAGAATGCACTCACCACAAAGAAGTTTCTGAGAATGCTTCTGTCTAGTTTTTATGTGAAGATATTTCCTTTTCCAGCATAGGCCTCAAAGCGCTCGAAATAAACACTTGCAGATTCTACAAAAGGAGTGTTTCCAAACTGCTCTATCAGAGGGAATGTTCAAGTCTGTGAGTTGAATGCACTAGTCAGACAGAAGTTTGTGAGAATGCTTCTGTGTAGTTTTTAGGTGAAGATATTTCCTTTTCCAGCATAGGTCTCAAAGTGATCCAAATAAACACTTGCAGATTCTACAAAAGGAGTGTTTCGAAACTGCTCTATCAGAGGGAATGTTCAAGTCTGTGAGTTGAATGCAGTAATCACACAGAAGTTTGTGAGAATGCTTCTGTCTAGTTTCAGGTGGAGATATTTCTTTTCCCAGCATAGGCCTCAAAGCCCTCCAAATATCCACTTGCAGACTCTACAAAAAGAGTGTTTCAAAACTGCTCTTTCAAAAGGATGGCTCAAGTCTGTGAGTTGAATGCACTCATCACAAAGAAGTTTCTGAGAATGCTTCTGTGTAGTTGTTATGTGAAGATACTTCCTTTTCCAGCATAGGCCCCAAAGCGCTCGAAATAAACACTTGCAGATTCTACGAAAGGAGTGTTTCAAAACTGTCCTATGAAAAGAAACGTTCAAGTCTGTGAGTTGAATGCACTCATCACAGAGAAGTTTCTGAGAATGCTTCTGTGTAGTTTTTAGGTGAAGATATATCCTTTTCCAGCATAGGCGTCCAAGCGATCCAAATAAACACTTGCAGAATATACAAAAGGAGTGTTTCCAAACTGCTCTATCAAGAGGAATGTTCAAGTCTGTGAGTAGAATGCACTCACCACAAAGAAGTTTCTGAGAATGCTTCTGTCTAGTTTTTATGTGAAGATATTTCCTTTTCCAGCATAGGCGTCAAAGCGCTCCAAATAAACACTTGCAGATTCTACAAAAGGAGTGTTTCCAAACTGCTCTATCAGAGGGAATGTTCAAGTCTGTGAGTTGAATGCACTAGTCAGACAGAAGTTTGTGAGAATGCTTCTGTGTAGTTTTTAGGTGAAGATATTTCCTTTTCCAGCATAGGTCTCAAAGTGATCCAAATAAACACTTGCAGATTCTACAAAAGGAGTGTTTCCAAACTGCTCTATCAGAGGGAATGTTCAAGTCTGTGAGTTGAATGCAGTAATCACACAGAAGTTTGTGAGAATGCTTCTGTCTAGTTTCAGGTGGAGATATTTCTTTTCCCAGCATAGGCCTCAAAGCCCTCCAAATATCCACTTGCAGACTCTACAAAAAGAGTGTTTCAAAACTGCTCTTTCAAAAGGATGGCTCAAGTCGGTGAGTTGAATGCACTCATCACAAAGAAGTTTCTGAGAATGCTTCTGTGTAGTTGTTATGTGAAGATACTTCCTTTTCCAGCACAGGCCTCAGTGCGCTCGAAATAAACACTTGCAGATCCTACGAAAGGAGTGTTTCAAAACTGTCCTATCAAAATAAACGTTCAAGTCTGTGAGTTGAATGCAGTCATCACACAGAAGTTTCTTAGAATGCTTCTGTGTAGTTTTTAGGTGAAGATATTTCATTTCCCAGCACAGGCCTCAGAGCGCTCCAAATATGCATTTGCAGATTCTACAAAAAGAGAGCTTGAAAACTCTTCCACCAAAAAGAGGCTTCAACTCTATGAGTAGAATGCACTCATCACAAAGAAGTTTCTGAGAATGCTTCTGTCTAGTTTTTATGTGAAGATATTTCCTTTTCCAGCATAGGCGTCAAAGCGCTCCAAATAAACACTTGCAGATTCTACTAAAGGAGTGTTTCCAAACTGCTCTATCAAAGGCAATGTTCAAGTCTGTGAGTTGAATGCACTCATCACAGAGAAGTTTCTGAGAATGCTTCTGTGTAGTTTTTAGGTGAAGATATTTCCTTTTCCAGCATAGGCGTCAAAGCGATCCAAATAAACACTTGCAGATTCTACAAAAGGAGTGTATCCAAACTGCTCTATCAGAGGGAATGTTCAAGTCTGTGAGTTGAATGCAGTAATCACACAGAAGTTTGTGAGAATGCTTCTGTCTAGTTTTTAGGTGAAGATATTTCTTTTCCCAGAATAGGCCCTAAAGCGCTCCAAATTTCCACTTGCAGATTCTACAAAAAGAGTGTTTCAAAACTGCTCTTTCAAAAGGAAGGCTCAAGTCTGTGAGTTGAATGCACTCATCACAAAGAAGTTTCTGAGAATGCTTCTGTGTAGTTGTTATGTGAAGATACTTCCTTTTCCAGCATAGGCCTCAAAGCGCTCGAAATAAACACTTGCAGATTCTACGAAAGGAGTGTTTCAAAACTGTCCTATCAAAAGAAACGTTCAAGTCTGTGAGTTGAATGCACTCATCACAGAGAAGTTTCTGAGAATGCTTCTGTGTAGTTTTTAGGTGAAGATATTTCCTTTTCCAGCATAGGCGTCAAAGCGATCCAAATAAGCCCTTGCAGATTCTACAAAAGGAGTGTTTCCAAACTGCTCTATCAGAGGGAATGTTCAAGTCTGTGAGTTGAATGCAGTAATCACACAGAAGTTTGTGAGAATGCTTCTATCTAGTTTTTAGGTGAAGATATTTCATTTCCCAGAATAGGCCTGAAAGCGCTCCAAATTTCCACTTGCAGATTCTACAAAAAGAGTGTTTCAAAACTACTCTTTCAAAAGGAAGGCTCAAGTCTGTGAGTCGAATGCACTCATCACAAAGAAGTTTCTGAGAATGCTTCTGTGTAGTTGTTATGTGAAGATACTTCCTTTTCCAGCATAGGCCCCAAAGCGCTCGAAATAAACACTTGCAGATTCTACGAAAGGAGTGTTTCAAAACTGTCCTATGAAAAGAAACGTTCAAGTCTGTGAGTTGAATGCACTCATCACAGAGAAGTTTCTGAGCATGCTTCTGTGTAGTTTTTAGGTGAAGATATATCCTTTTCCAGCATAGGCGTCCAAGCGATCCAAATAAACACTTGCAGATTCTACAAAAGGAGTGTTTCCAAACTGCTCTATCAAGAGGAATGTTCAAGTCTGTGAGTAGAATGCACTCACCACAAAGAAGTTTCTGAGAATGCTTCTGTCTAGTTTTTATGTGAAGATATTTCCTTTTCCAGCATAGGCGTCAAAGCGCTCCAAATAAACACTTGCAGATTCTACAAAAGGAGTGTTTCCAAACTGCTCTATCAGAGGGAATGTTCAAGTCTGTGAGTTGAATGCACTAGTCAGACAGAAGTTGGTGAGAATGCTTCTGTGTAGTTTTTAGGTGAAGATATTTCCTTTTCCAGCGTAGGTCTCAAAGTGATCCAAATAAACACTTGCAGATTCTACAAAAGGAGTGTTTCCAAACTGCTCTATCAGAGGGAATGTTCAAGTCTGTGAGTTGAATGCAGTAATCACACAGAAGTTTGTGAGAATGCTTCTGTCTAGTTTCAGGTGGAGATATTTCTTTTCCCAGCATAGGCCTCAAACCCCTCCAAATATCCACTTGCAGACTCTACAAAAAGAGTGTTTCAAAACTGCTCTTTCAAAAGGATGGCTCAAGTCTGTGAGTTGAATGCACTCATCACAAAGAAGTTTCTGAGAATGCTTCTGTGTAGTTGTTATGTGAAGATACTTCCTTTTCCAGCATAGGCCCCAAAGCGCTCGAAATAAACACTTGCAGATTCTACGAAAGGAGTGTTTCAAAACTGTCCTATGAAAAGAAACGTTCAAGTCTGTGAGTTGAATGCACTCATCACAGAGAAGTTTCTGAGAATGCTTCTGTGTAGTTTTTAGGTGAAGATATATCCTTTTCCAGCATAGGCGTCCAAGCGATCCAAATAAACACTTGCAGAATCTACAAAAGGAGTGTTTCCAAACTGCTCTATCAAGAGGAATGTTCAAGTCTGTGAGTAGAATGCACTCACCACAAAGAAGTTTCTGAGAATGCTTCTGTCTAGTTTTTATGTGAAGATATTTCCTTTTCCAGCATAGGCCTCAAAGCGCTCGAAATAAACACTTGCAGATTCTACAAAAGGAGTGTTTCCAAACTGCTCTATCAGAGGGAATGTTCAAGTCTGTGAGTTGAATGCACTAGTCAGACAGAAGTTTGTGAGAATGCTTCTGTGTAGTTTTTAGGTGAAGATATTTCCTTTTCCAGCATAGGTCTCAAAGTGATCCAAATAAACACTTGCAGATTCTACAAAAGGAGTGTTTCGAAACTGCTCTATCAGAGGGAATGTTCAAGTCTGTGAGTTGAATGCAGTAATCACACAGAAGTTTGTGAGAATGCTTCTGTCTAGTTTCAGGTGGAGATATTTCTTTTCCCAGCATAGGCCTCAAAGCCCTCCAAATATCCACTTGCAGACTCTACAAAAAGAGTGTTTCAAAACTGCTCTTTCAAAAGGATGGCTCAAGTCTGTGAGTTGAATGCACTCATCACAAAGAAGTTTCTGAGAATGCTTCTGTGTAGTTGTTATGTGAAGATACTTCCTTTTCCAGCATAGGCCCCAAAGCGCTCGAAATAAACACTTGCAGATTCTACGAAAGGAGTGTTTCAAAACTGTCCTATGAAAAGAAACGTTCAAGTCTGTGAGTTGAATGCACTCATCACAGAGAAGTTTCTGAGAATGCTTCTGTGTAGTTTTTAGGTGAAGATATATCCTTTTCCAGCATAGGCGTCCAAGCGATCCAAATAAACACTTGCAGAATATACAAAAGGAGTGTTTCCAAACTGCTCTATCAAGAGGAATGTTCAAGTCTGTGAGTAGAATGCACTCACCACAAAGAAGTTTCTGAGAATGCTTCTGTCTAGTTTTTATGTGAAGATATTTCCTTTTCCAGCATAGGCGTCAAAGCGCTCCAAATAAACACTTGCAGATTCTACAAAAGGAGTGTTTCCAAACTGCTCTATCAGAGGGAATGTTCAAGTCTGTGAGTTGAATGCACTAGTCAGACAGAAGTTTGTGAGAATGCTTCTGTGTAGTTTTTAGGTGAAGATATTTCCTTTTCCAGCATAGGTCTCAAAGTGATCCAAATAAACACTTGCAGATTCTACAAAAGGAGTGTTTCCAAACTGCTCTATCAGAGGGAATGTTCAAGTCTGTGAGTTGAATGCAGTAATCACACAGAAGTTTGTGAGAATGCTTCTGTCTAGTTTCAGGTGGAGATATTTCTTTTCCCAGCATAGGCCTCAAAGCCCTCCAAATATCCACTTGCAGACTCTACAAAAAGAGTGTTTCAAAACTGCTCTTTCAAAAGGATGGCTCAAGTCGGTGAGTTGAATGCACTCATCACAAAGAAGTTTCTGAGAATGCTTCTGTGTAGTTGTTATGTGAAGATACTTCCTTTTCCAGCGCAGGCCTCAGTGCGCTCGAAATAAACACTTGCAGATCGTACGAAAGGAGTGTTTCAAAACTGTCCTATCAAAATAAACGTTCAAGTCTGTGAGTTCAATGCAGTCATCACACAGAAGTTTCTGAGAATGCTTCTGTGTAGTTTTTAGGTGAAGATATTTCATTTCCCAGCACAGGCCTCAGAGCGCTCCAAATATGCATTTGCAGATTCTACAAAAAGAGAGCTTGAAAACTCTTCCACCAAAAAGAGGCTTCAACTCTATGAGTAGAATGCACTCATCACAAAGAAGTTTCTGAGAATGCTTCTGTCTAGTTTTTATGTGAAGATATTTCCTTTTCCAGCATAGGCGTCAAAGCGCTCCAAATAAACACTTGCAGATTCTACTAAAGGAGTGTTTCAAAACTGCTCTATCAAAGGCAATGTTCAAGTCTGTGAGTTGAATGCACTCATCACAGAGAAGTTTCTGAGAATGCTTCTGTGTAGTTTTTAGGTGAAGATATTTCCTTTTCCAGCATAGGCGTCAAAGCGATCCAAATAAACACTTGCAGATTCTACAAAAGGAGTGTATCCAAACTGCTCTATCAGAGGGAATGTTCAAGTCTGTGAGTTGAATGCAGTAATCACACAGAAGTTTGTGAGAATGCTTCTGTCTAGTTTTTAGGTGAAGATATTTCTTTTCCCAGAATAGGCCCTAAAGCGCTCCAAATTTCCACTTGCAGATTCTACAAAAAGAGTGTTTCAAAATTGCTCTTTCAAAAGGAAGGCTCAAGTCTGTGAGTTGAATGCACTCATCACAAAGAAGTTTCTGAGAATGCTTCTGTGTAGTTGTTATGTGAAGATACTTCCTTTTCCAGCATAGGCCTCAAACCGCTCGAAATAAACACTTGCAGATTCTACGAAAGGAGTGTTTCAAAACTGTCCTATCAAAAGAAACGTTCAAGTCTGTGAGTTGAATGCACTCATCACAGAGAAGTTTCTGAGAATGCTTCTGTGTAGTTTTTAGGTGAAGATATTTCCTTTTCCAGCATAGGCGTCAAAGCGATCCAAATAAGCCCTTGCAGATTCTACAAAAGGAGTGTTTCCAAACTGCTCTATCAGAGGGAATGTTCAAGTCTGTGAGTTGAATGCAGTAATCACACAGAAGTTTGTGAGAATCCTTCTATCTAGTTTTTAGATGAAAATATTTCATTTCCCAGAATAGGCCTGAAAGCGCTCAAAATTTCCACTTGCAGATTCTACAAAAAGAGTGTTTAAAAACTACTCTTTCAAAAGGAAGGCTCAAGTCTGTGAGTCGAATGCACTCATCACAAAGAAGTTTCTGAGAATGCTTCTGTGTAGTTGTTATGTGAAGATACTTCCTTTTCCAGCATAGGCGTCAAAGCGATCCAAATAAACACTTGCAGATTCTACAAAAGGAGAGTTTCCAAACTGGTCTATCAAGAGGAATGTTCAAGTCTGTGAGTAGAATGCACTCACCACAAAGAAGTTTCTGAGAATGCTTCTGTCTAGTTTTTATGTGAAGATATTTCCTTTTCCAGCATAGGCGTCAAAGCGCTCCAAATAAACACTTGCAGATTCTACAAAAGGAGTGTTTCCAAACTGCTCTATCAGAGGGAATGTTCAAGTCTGTGAGTTGAATGCACTAGTCAGACAGAAGTTTGTGAGAATGCTTCTGTGTAGTTTTTAGGTGAAGATATTTCCTTTTCCAGCATAGGTCTCAAAGTGATCCAAATAAACACTTGCAGATTCTACAAAAGGAGTGTTTCCAAACTGCTCTATCAGAGGGAATGTTCAAGTCTGTGAGTTCAATGCAGTAATCACACAGAAGTTTGTGAGAATGCTTCTGTCTAGTTTCAGGTGGAGATATTTCTTTTCCCAGCATAGGCCTCAAAGCCCTCCAAATATCCACTTGCAGACTCTACAAAAAGAGTGTTTCAAAACTGCTCTTTCAAAAGGATGGCTCAAGTCTGTGAGTTGAATGCACTCATCACAAAGAAGTTTCTGAGAATGCTTCTGTGTAGTTGTTATGTGAAGATACTTCCTTTTCCAGCATAGGCCCCAAAGCGCTCGGAATAAACACTTGCAGATTCTACGAAAGGAGTGTTTCAAAACTGTCCTATGAAAAGAAACGTTCAAGTCTGTGAGTTGAATGCACTCATCACAGAGAAGTTTCTGAGAATGCTTCTGTGTAGTTTTTAGGTGAAGATATATCCTTTTCCAGCATTGGCGTCAAAGCGATCCAAATAAACACTTGCAGATTCTACAAAAGGAGTGTTTCCAAACTGCTCTATCAAGAGGAATGTTCAAGTCTGTGAGTAGAATGCACTCACCACAAAGAAGTTTCTGAGAATGCTTCTGTCTAGTTTTTATGTGATGATATTTCCTTTTCCAGCATAGGCGTCAAAGCGCTCCAAATAAACACTTGCAGATTCTACAAAAGGAGTGTTTCCAAACTGCTCTATCAGAGGGAATGTTCAAGTCTGTGAATTGAATGCACTAGTCAGACAGAAGTTGGTGAGAATGCTTCTGTGTAGTTTTTAGGTGAAGATATTTCCTTTTCCAGCATAGGTCTCAAAGTGATCCAAATAAACACTTGCAGATTCTACAAAAGGAGTGTTTCCAAACTGCTCTATCAGAGGGAATGTTCAAGTCTGTGAGTTGAATGCAGTAATCACACAGAAGTTTGTGAGAATTCTTCTGTCTAGTTTCAGGTGGAGATATTTCTTTTCCCAGCATAGGCCTCAAAGCCCTCCAAATATCCACTTGCAGATTCTACAAAAAGAGTGTTTCAAAACTGCTCTTTCAAAAGGATGGCTCAAGACGGTGAGTTGAATGCACTCATCACAAAGAAGTTTCTGAGAATGCTTCTGTGTAGTTGTTATGTGAAGATACTTCCTTTTCCAGCACAGGCCTCAGTGCGCTCGAAATAAACACTTGCAGATCCTACGAAAGGAGTGTTTCAAAACTGTCCTATCAAAATAAACGTTCAAGTCTGTGAGTTCAATGCAGTCATCACACAGAAGTTTCTGAGAATGCTTCTGTGTAGTTTTTAGGTGAAGATATTTCATTTCCCAGCACAGGCCTCAGAGCGCTCAAAATATGCATTTGCAGATTCTACAAAAAGTGAGCTTGAAAACTCTTCCACTAAAAAGAGGCTTCAACTCTATGACTAGAATGCACTCATCACAAAGATGTTTCTGAGAATGCTTCTGTCTAGTTTTTATGTGAAGATATTTCCTTTTCCAGCATAGGCGTCAAAGCGCTCCAAATAAACACTTGCAGATTCTACTAAAGCAGTGTTTCCAAACTGCTCTATCAAAAGCAATGTTCAAGTCTGTGAGTTGAATGCACTCATCACAGAGAAGTTTCTGAGAATGCTTCTGTGTAGTTTTTAGGTGAAGATATTTCCTTTTCCAGCGTAGGTGTCAAAGCGATCCAAATAAACACTTGCAGATTCTACAAAAGGAGTCTATCCAAACTGCTCTATCAGAGGGAATGTTCAAGTCTGTGAGTTGAATGCACTAATCACACAGAAGTTTGTGAGAATGCTTCTGTCTAGTTTTTAGGTGAAGATATTTCTTTTCCCAGAATAGGCCCTAAAGCGCTCAAAATTTCCACTTGCAGATTATACAAAAAGAGTGTTTCAATACTGCTCTTTCAAAAGGAAGGCTCAAGTCTGTTAGTTGAATGCACTCATCACAAAGAAGTTTCTGAGAATGCTTCTGTGTAGTTGTTATGTGAAGATACTTCCTTTTCCAGCATAGGCCTCAAAGCGCTCGAAATAAACACTTGCAGATTCTACGAAAGGAGTGTTTCAAAACTGTCCTATCAAAAGAAACGTTCAAGTCTGTGAGTTGAATGCACTCATCACAGAGAAGTTTCTGAGAATGCTTCTGTGTAGTTTTTAGGTGAAGATATTTCCTTTTCCAGCATAGGTGTCAAAGCGATCCAAATAAACACTTGCAGATTCTACAAAAGGAGTGTTTCCAAACTGCTCTATCAGAGGGAATGTTCAAGTCTGTGAGTTGAATGCAGTAATCACACAGAAGTTTGTGAGAATGCTTCTGTCTAGTTTTTAGGTGAAGATATTTCATTTCCCAGAATAGGCCTGAAAGCGCTCCAAATTTCCACTTGCAGATTCTACAAAAAGAGTGTTTCAAAACTACTCTTTCAAAAGGAAGGCTCAAGTCTGTGAGTTGAATGCACTCATCACAAAGAAGTTTCTCAGAATGCTTCTGTGTAGTTGTTATGTGAAGATACTTCCTTTTCCAGCATAGGCCCCAAAGCGCTCGAAATAAACACTTGCAGATTCTACGAAAGGAGTGTTTCAAAACTGTCCTATGAAAAGAAACGTTCAAGTCTGTGAGTTGAATGCACTCATCACAGAGAAGTTTCTGAGAATGCTTCTGTGTAGTTTTTAGGTGAAGATATTTCGTTTTCCAGCATAGGCGTCAAAGCGATCCAAATAAACACTTGCAGATTCTACAAAAGGAGTGTTTCCAAACTGCTCTATCAAGAGGAATGTTCAAGTCTGTGAGTAGAATGCACTCACCACAAAGAAGTTTCTGAGAATGCTTCTGTCTAGTTTTTATGTGAAGATATTTCCTTTTCCAGCATAGGCGTCAAAGCGCTCCAAATAAACACTTCCAGATTCTACAAAAGGAGTGTTTCCAAACTGCTCTATCAGAGGGAATGTTCAAGGCCGTGAGTTGAATGCACTAGTCAGACAGAAGTTTGTGAGAATGCTTCTGTATAGTTTTTAGGTGAAGATATTTCCTTTTCCAGCATAGGTCTCAAAGTGATCCAAATAAACACTTGCAGATTCTACAAAAGGAGTGTTTCCAAACTGCTCTATCAGAGGGAATGTTCAAGTCTGTGAGTTGAATGCAGTAATCACACAGAAGTTTGTGAGAATGCTTCTGTCTAGTTTCAGGTGGAGATAATTCTTTTCCCAGCATAGGCCTCAAAGCCCTCCAAATATCCACTTGCAGACTCTACAAAAAGTGTGTTTCAAAACTGCTCTTTCAAAAGGATGGCTCAAGTCTGTGAGTTGAATGCACTCATCACAAAGAAGTTTCTGAGAATTCTTCTGTGTAGTTGTTATGTGAAGATACTTCCTTTTCCAGCACAGGCCTCAGTGCGCTCGAAGTAAACACTTGCAGATCCTACGAAAGGAGTGTTTCAAAACTGTCCTATCAAAATAAACGTTCAAGTCTGTGAGTTGAATGCAGTCATCACACAGAAGTTTCTGAGAATGCTTCTGTGTAGTTTTTAGGTGAAGATATTTCCTTTTCCAGCATAGGCGTCAAAGCGATCCAAATAAACACTTGCAGATTCTACAAAAGGTGTGTATCCAAACTGCTCTATCAGAGGGAATGTTCAAGTCTGTGAGTTGAATGCAGTAATCACACAGAAGTTTGTGAGAATGCTTCTGTCTAGTTTTTAGGTGAAGATATTTCTTTTCCCAGAATAGGCCCTAAAGCGCTCCAAATTTCCACTTGCAGATTCTACAAAAAGAGTGTTTCAAAACTGCTCTTTCAAAAGGAAAGCTCAAGTCTGTGAGTTGAACGCACTCATCACAAAGATGTTTCTGAGAATGCTTCTGTGTAGTTTTTAGGTGAAGATATTTCCTTTTCCAGCATAGGCGTCAAAGCGATCCAAATAAACACTTGCAGATTCTACAAAAGGAGTCTATCCAAACTGCTCTATCAGAGGGAATGTTCAAGTCTGTGAGTTGAATGCAGTAATCACACAGAAGTTTGTGAGAATGCTTCTGTCTAGTTTTTAGGTGAAGATATTTCTTTTCCCAGAATAGGCCCTAAAGCGCTCCAAATTTCCACTTGCAGATTCTACAAAAAGAGTGTTTCAAAACTGCTCTTTCAAAAGGAAGGCTCAAGTCTGTGAGTTGAATGCACTCATCACAAAGAAGTTTCTGAGAATGCTTCTGTGTAGTTGTTATGTGAAGATACTTCCTTTTCCAGCATAGGCCTCAAAGCGCTCGAAATAAACAATTGCAGATTCTACGAAAGGAGTGTTTCAAAACTGTCCTATCAAAAGAAACGTTCAAGTCTGTGAGTTGAATGCACTCATCACAGAGAAGTTTCTGAGAATGCTTCTGTGTAGTTTTAAGGTGAAGATATTTCCTTTTCCAGCATAGGCGTCAAAGCGATCCAAATAAGCCCTTGCAGATTCTACAAAAGGAGTGTTTCCAAACTGCTCTATCAGAGGGAATGTTCAAGTCTGTGAGTTGAATGCAGTAATCACACAGAAGTTTGTGAGAATGCTTCTGTGTAGTTGTTATGTGAAGATACTTCCTTTTCCAGCGTAGGCCCCAAAGCGCTCGAAATAAACACTTGCAGATTCTACGAAAGGAGTGTTTCAAAACTGTCCTATGAAAAGAAACGTTCAAGTCTGTGAGTTGAATGCACTCATCACAGAGAAGTTTCTGAGAATGCTTCTGTGTAGTTTTTAGGTGAAGATATATCCTTTTCCAGCATAGGCGTCAACGCGATCCAAATAAACACTTGCAGATTCTACAAAAGGAGTGTTTCCAAACTGCTCTATCAAGAGGAATGTTCAAGTCTGTGAGTAGAATGCACTCACCACAAAGAAGTTTCTGAGAATGCTTCTGTCTAGTTTTTATGTGAAGATATTTCCTTTTCCAGCATAGGCGTCAAAGCGCTCCAAATAAACACTTGCAGATTCTACAAAAGGAGTGTTTCCAAACTGCTCTATCAGAGGGAATGTTCAAGTCTGTGAGTTGAATGCACTAGTCAGACAGAAGTTTGTGAGAATGCTTCTGTGTAGTTTTTAGGTGAAGATATTTCCTTTTCCAGCATAGGTCTCAAAGTGATCCAAATAAACACTTGCAGATTCTACAAAAGGAGTGTTTCCAAACTGCTCTATCAGAGGGAATGTTCAAGTCTGTGAGTTGAATGCAGTAATCACACAGAAGTTTGTGAGAATGCTTCTGTCTAGTTTCAGGTGGAGATATTTCTTTTCCCAGCATAGGCCTCAAAGCCCTCCAAATATCCACTTGCAGATTCTACAAAAAGAGTGTTTCAAAACTGCTCTTTCAAAAGGATGGCTCAAGACGGTGAGTTGAATGCACTCATCACAAAGAAGTTTCTGAGAATGCTTCTGTGTAGTTGTTATGTGAAGATACTTCCTTTTCCAGCACAGGCCTCAGTGCGCTCGAAATAAACACTTGCAGATCCTACGAAAGGAGTGTTTCAAAACTGTCCTATCAAAATAAACGTTCAAGTCTGTGAGTTCAATGCAGTCATCACACAGAAGTTTCTGAGAATGCTTCTGTGTAGTTTTTAGGTGAAGATATTTCATTTCCCAGCACAGGCCTCAGAGCGCTCAAAATATGCATTTGCAGATTCTACAAAAAGTGAGCTTGAAAACTCTTCCACTAAAAAGAGGCTTCAACTCTATGACTAGAATGCACTCATCACAAAGAAGTTTCTGAGAATGCTTCTGTCTAGTTTTTATGTGAAGATATTTCCTTTTCCAGCATAGGCGTCAAAGCGCTCCAAATAAACACTTGCAGATTCTACTAAAGCAGTGTTTCCAAACTGCTCTATCAAAAGCAATGTTCAAGTCTGTGAGTTGAATGCACTCATCACAGAGAAGTTTCTGAGAATGCTTCTGTGTAGTTTTTAGGTGAAGATATTTCCTTTTCCAGCGTAGGTGTCAAAGCGATCCAAATAAACACTTGCAGATTCTACAAAAGGAGTCTATCCAAACTGCTCTATCAGAGGGAATGTTCAAGTCTGTGAGTTGAATGCAGTAATCACACAGAAGTTTGTGAGAATGCTTCTGTCTAGTTTTTAGGTGAAGATATTTCTTTTCCCAGAATAGGCCCTAAAGCGCTCAAAATTTCCACTTGCAGATTATACAAAAAGAGTGTTTCAATACTGCTCTTTCAAAAGGAAGGCTCAAGTCTGTTAGTTGAATGCACTCATCACAAAGAAGTTTCTGAGAATGCTTCTGTGTAGTTGTTATGTGAAGATACTTCCTTTTCCAGCATAGGCCTCAAAGCGCTCGAAATAAACACTTGCAGATTCTACGAAAGGAGTGTTTCAAAACTGTCCTATCAAAAGAAACGTTCAAGTCTGTGAGTTGAATGCACTCATCACAGAGAAGTTTCTGAGAATGCTTCTGTGTAGTTTTTAGGTGAAGATATTTCCTTTTCCAGCATAGGTGTCAAAGCGATCCAAATAAACACTTGCAGATTCTACAAAAGGAGTGTTTCCAAACTGCTCTATCAGAGGGAATGTTCAAGTCTGTGAGTTGAATGCAGTAATCACACAGAAGTTTGTGAGAATGCTTCTGTCTAGTTTTTAGGTGAAGATATTTCATTTCCCAGAATAGGCCTGAAAGCGCTCCAAATTTCCACTTGCAGATTCTACAAAAAGAGTGTTTCAAAACTACTCTTTCAAAAGGAAGGCTCAAGTCTGTGAGTTGAATGCACTCATCACAAAGAAGTTTCTCAGAATGCTTCTGTGTAGTTGTTATGTGAAGATACTTCCTTTTCCAGCATAGGCCCCAAAGCGCTCGAAATAAACACTTGCAGATTCTACGAAAGGAGTGTTTCAAAACTGTCCTATGAAAAGAAACGTTCAAGTCTGTGAGTTGAATGCACTCATCACAGAGAAGTTTCTGAGAATGCTTCTGTGTAGTTTTTAGGTGAAGATATTTCGTTTTCCAGCATAGGCGTCAAAGCGATCCAAATAAACACTTGCAGATTCTACAAAAGGAGTGTTTCCAAACTGCTCTATCAAGAGGAATGTTCAAGTCTGTGAGTAGAATGCACTCACCACAAAGAAGTTTCTGAGAATGCTTCTGTCTAGTTTTTATGTGAAGATATTTCCTTTTCCAGCATAGGCGTCAAAGCGCTCCAAATAAACACTTCCAGATTCTACAAAAGGAGTGTTTCCAAACTGCTCTATCAGAGGGAATGTTCAAGGCCGTGAGTTGAATGCACTAGTCAGACAGAAGTTTGTGAGAATGCTTCTGTATAGTTTTTAGGTGAAGATATTTCCTTTTCCAGCATAGGTCTCAAAGTGATCCAAATAAACACTTGCAGATTCTACAAAAGGAGTGTTTCCAAACTGCTCTATCAGAGGGAATGTTCAAGTCTGTGAGTTGAATGCAGTAATCACACAGAAGTTTGTGAGAATGCTTCTGTCTAGTTTCAGGTGGAGATAATTCTTTTCCCAGCATAGGCCTCAAAGCCCTCCAAATATCCACTTGCAGACTCTACAAAAAGTGTGTTTCAAAACTGCTCTTTCAAAAGGATGGCTCAAGTCTGTGAGTTGAATGCACTCATCACAAAGAAGTTTCTGAGAATTCTTCTGTGTAGTTGTTATGTGAAGATACTTCCTTTTCCAGCACAGGCCTCAGTGCGCTCGAAATAAACACTTGCAGATCCTACGAAAGGAGTGTTTCAAAACTGTCCTATCAAAATAAACGTTCAAGTCTGTGAGTTGAATGCAGTCATCACACAGAAGTTTCTGAGAATGCTTCTGTGTAGTTTTTAGGTGAAGATATTTCCTTTTCCAGCATAGGCGTCAAAGCGATCCAAATAAACACTTGCAGATTCTACAAAAGGTGTGTATCCAAACTGCTCTATCAGAGGGAATGTTCAAGTCTGTGAGTTGAATGCAGTAATCACACAGAAGTTTGTGAGAATGCTTCTGTCTAGTTTTTAGGTGAAGATATTTCTTTTCCCAGAATAGGCCCTAAAGCGCTCCAAATTTCCACTTGCAGATTCTACAAAAAGAGTGTTTCAAAACTGCTCTTTCAAAAGGAAAGCTCAAGTCTGTGAGTTGAACGCACTCATCACAAAGATGTTTCTGAGAATGCTTCTGTGTAGTTTTTAGGTGAAGATATTTCCTTTTCCAGCATAGGCGTCAAAGCGATCCAAATAAACACTTGCAGATTCTACAAAAGGAGTCTATCCAAACTGCTCTATCAGAGGGAATGTTCAAGTCTGTGAGTTGAATGCAGTAATCACACAGAAGTTTGTGAGAATGCTTCTGTCTAGTTTTTAGGTGAAGATATTTCTTTTCCCAGAATAGGCCCTAAAGCGCTCCAAATTTCCACTTGCAGATTCTACAAAAAGAGTGTTTCAAAACTGCTCTTTCAAAAGGAAGGCTCAAGTCTGTGAGTTGAATGCACTCATCACAAAGAAGTTTCTGAGAATGCTTCTGTGTAGTTGTTATGTGAAGATACTTCCTTTTCCAGCATAGGCCTCAAAGCGCTCGAAATAAACAATTGCAGATTCTACGAAAGGAGTGTTTCAAAACTGTCCTATCAAAAGAAACGTTCAAGTCTGTGAGTTGAATGCACTCATCACAGAGAAGTTTCTGAGAATGCTTCTGTGTAGTTTTTAGGTGAAGATATTTCCTTTTCCAGCATAGGCGTCAAAGCGATCCAAATAAGCCCTTGCAGATTCTACAAAAGGAGTGTTTCCAAACTGCTCTATCAGAGGGAATGTTCAAGTCTGTGAGTTGAATGCAGTAATCACACAGAAGTTTGTGAGAATGCTTCTGTGTAGTTGTTATGTGAAGATACTTCCTTTTCCAGCGTAGGCCCCAAAGCGCTCGAAATAAACACTTGCAGATTCTACGAAAGGAGTGTTTCAAAACTGTCCTATGAAAAGAAACGTTCAAGTCTGTGAGTTGAATGCACTCATCACAGAGAAGTTTCTGAGAATGCTTCTGTGTAGTTTTTAGGTGAAGATATATCCTTTTCCAGCATAGGCGTCAACGCGATCCAAATAAACACTTGCAGATTCTACAAAAGGAGTGTTTCCAAACTGCTCTATCAAGAGGAATGTTCAAGTCTGTGAGTAGAATGCACTCACCACAAAGAAGTTTCTGAGAATGCTTCTGTCTAGTTTTTATGTGAAGATATTTCCTTTTCCAGCATAGGCGTCAAAGCGCTCCAAATAAACACTTGCAGATTCTACAAAAGGAGTGTTTCCAAACTGCTCTATCAGAGGGAATGTTCAAGTCTGTGAGTTGAATGCACTAGTCAGACAGAAGTTTGTGAGAATGCTTCTGTGTAGTTTTTAGGTGAAGATATTTCCTTTTCCAGCATAGGTCTCAAAGTGATCCAAATAAACACTTGCAGATTCTACAAAAGGAGTGTTTCCAAACTGCTCTATCAGAGGGAATGTTCAAGTCTGTGAGTTGAATGCAGTAATCACACAGAAGTTTGTGAGAATGCTTCTGTCTAGTTTCAGGTGGAGATATATCTTTTCCCAGCATAGGCCTCAAAGCCCTCCAAATATCCACTTGCAGACTCTACAAAAAGAGTGTTTCAAAACTGCTCTTTCAAAAGGATGGCTCAAGTCGGTGAGTTGAATGCACTCATCACAAAGAGGTTTCTGAGAATGCTTCTGTGTAGTTGTTATGTGAAGATACTTCCTTTTCCAGCACAGGCCTCAGTGCGCTCGAAATAAACACTTGCAGATCCTACGAAAGGAGTGTTTCAAAACTGTCCTATCAAAATAAACGTTCAAGTCTGTGAGTTGAATGCAGTCATCACACAGAAGTTTCTGAGAATGCTTCTGTGTAGTTTTTAGGTGAAGATATTTCCTTTTCCAGCATAGGCGTCAAAGCGATCCAAATAAACACTTGCAGATTCTACAAAAGGTGTGTATCCAAACTGCTCTATCAGAGGGAATGTTCAAGTCTGTGAGTTGAATGCAGTAATCACACAGAAGTTTGTGAGAATGCTTCTGTCTAGTTTTTAGGTGAAGATATTTCTTTTCCCAGAATAGGCCCTAAAGCGCTCCAAATTTCCACTTGCAGATTCTACAAAAAGAGTGTTTCAAAACTGCTCTTTCAAAAGGAAAGCTCAAGTCTGTGAGTTGAACGCACTCATCACAAAGATGTTTCTGAGAATGCTTCTGTGTAGTTTTTAGGTGAAGATATTTCCTTTTCCAGCATAGGCGTCAAAGCGATCCAAATAAACACTTGCAGATTCTACAAAAGGAGTCTATCCAAACTGCTCTATCAGAGGGAATGTTCAAGTCTGTGAGTTGAATGCAGTAATCACACAGAAGTTTGTGAGAATGCTTCTGTCTAGTTTTTAGGTGAAGATATTTCTTTTCCCAGAATAGGCCCTAAAGCGCTCCAAATTTCCACTTGCAGATTCTACAAAAAGAGTGTTTCAAAACTGCTCTTTCAAAAGGAAGGCTCAAGTCTGTGAGTTGAATGCACTCATCACAAAGAAGTTTCTGAGAATGCTTCTGTGTAGTTGTTATGTGAAGATACTTCCTTTTCCAGCATAGGCCTCAAAGCGCTCGAAATAAACAATTGCAGATTCTACGAAAGGAGTGTTTCAAAACTGTCCTATCAAAAGAAACGTTCAAGTCTGTGAGTTGAATGCACTCATCACAGAGAAGTTTCTGAGAATGCTTCTGTGTAGTTTTTAGGTGAAGATATTTCCTTTTCCAGCATAGGCGTCAAAGCGATCCAAATAAGCCCTTGCAGATTCTACAAAAGGAGTGTTTCCAAACTGCTCTATCAGAGGGAATGTTCAAGTCTGTGAGTTGAATGCAGTAATCACACAGAAGTTTGTGAGAATGCTTCTGTGTAGTTGTTATGTGAAGATACTTCCTTTTCCAGCGTAGGCCCCAAAGCGCTCGAAATAAACACTTGCAGATTCTACGAAAGGAGTGTTTCAAAACTGTCCTATGAAAAGAAACGTTCAAGTCTGTGAGTTGAATGCACTCATCACAGAGAAGTTTCTGAGAATGCTTCTGTGTAGTTTTTAGGTGAAGATATATCCTTTTCCAGCATAGGCGTCAACGCGATCCAAATAAACACTTGCAGATTCTACAAAAGGAGTGTTTCCAAACTGCTCTATCAAGAGGAATGTTCAAGTCTGTGAGTAGAATGCACTCACCACAAAGAAGTTTCTGAGAATGCTTCTGTCTAGTTTTTATGTGAAGATATTTCCTTTTCCAGCATAGGCGTCAAAGCGCTCCAAATAAACACTTGCAGATTCTACAAAAGGAGTGTTTCCAAACTGCTCTATCAGAGGGAATGTTCAAGTCTGTGAGTTGAATGCACTAGTCAGACAGAAGTTTGTGAGAATGCTTCTGTGTAGTTTTTAGGTGAAGATATTTCCTTTTCCAGCATAGGTCTCAAAGTGATCCAAATAAACACTTGCAGATTCTACAAAAGGAGTGTTTCCAAACTGCTCTATCAGAGGGAATGTTCAAGTCTGTGAGTTGAATGCAGTAATCACACAGAAGTTTGTGAGAATGCTTCTGTCTAGTTTCAGGTGGAGATATATCTTTTCCCAGCATAGGCCTCAAAGCCCTCCAAATATCCACTTGCAGACTCTACAAAAAGAGTGTTTCAAAACTGCTCTTTCAAAAGGATGGCTCAAGTCGGTGAGTTGAATGCACTCATCACAAAGAGGTTTCTGAGAATGCTTCTGTGTAGTTGTTATGTGAAGATACTTCCTTTTCCAGCACAGGCCTCAGTGCGCTCGAAATAAACACTTGCAGATCCTACGAAAGGAGTGTTTCAAAACTGTCCTATCAAAATAAACGTTCAAGTCTGTGAGTTGAATGCAGTCATCACACAGAAGTTTCTGAGAATGCTTCTGTGTAGTTTTTAGGTGAAGATATTTCCTTTTCCAGCATAGGCGCCATGCGATCCAAATAAACACTTGCAGATTCTACAAAAGGAGTGTATCCAAACTGCTCTATCAGAGGGAATGTTCAAGTCTGTGAGTTGAATGCAGTAATCACACAGAAGTTTGTGAGAATGCTTCTGTCTAGTTTTTAGGTGAAGATATTTCATTTCCCAGAATAGGCCCTAAAGCGCTCCAAATTTCCACTTGCAGATTCTACAAAAAGAGTGTTTCAAAACTGCTCTTTCAAAAGGAAGGCTCAAGTCTGTGAGTTGAATGCACTCATCACAAAGAAGTTTCTGAGAATGCTTCTGTGTAGTTGTTATGTGAAGATACTTCCTTTTCCAGCATAGGCCTCAAAGCGCTCGAAATAAACACTTGCAGATTCTACGAAAGGAGTGTTTCAAAACTGTCCTATCAAAAGAAACGTTCAAGTCTGTGAGTTGAATGCACTCATCACAGAGAAGTTTCTGAGGATGCTTCTGTGTAGTTTTTAGGTGAAGATATTTCCTTTTCCAGCCTAGGCGTCAAAGCGATCCAAATAACCCCTTGCAGATTCTACAAAAGGAGTGTTTCCAAACTGCTCTATCAGAGGGAATGTTCAAGTCTGTGAGTTGAATGCAGTAATCACACAGAAGTTTGTGAGAATGCTTCTGTCTAGTTTTTAGGTGAAGATATTTCATTTCCCAGAATAGGCCTGAAAGCGCTCAAAATTTCCACTTGCAGATTCTACAAAAAGAGTGTTTCAAAACTACTCTTTCAAAAGGAAGGCTCAAGTCTGTGAGTTGAAAGCACTCATCACAAAGAAGTTTCTGAGAATGCTTCTGTGTAGTTGTTATGTGAAGATACTTCCTTTTCCAGCATAGGCCCCAAAGCGCTCGCAATAAACACTTGCAGATTCTACGAAAGGAGTGTTTCAAAACTGTCCTATGAAAAGAAACGTTCAAGTCTGTGAGTTGAATGCACTCATCACAGAGAAGTTTCTGAGAATGCTTCTGTGTAGTTTTTAGGTGAAGATATATCCTTTTCCAGCATAGGCGTCAAAGCGATCCAAATAAACACTTGCAGATTCTACAAAAGGAGTGTTTCCAAACTGCTCTATCAAGAGGAATGTTCAAGTCTGTGAGTAGAATGCACTCACCACAAAGAAGTTTCTGAGAATGCTTCTGTCTAGTTTTTATGTGAAGATATTTCCTTTTCCAGCATAGGCGTCAAAGCGCTCCAAATAAACACTTGCAGATTCTACAAAAGGAGTGTTTCCAAACTGCTCTATCAGAGGGAATGTTCAAGTCTGTGAATTGAATGCACTAGTCAGACAGAAGTTTGTGAGAATGCTTCTGTGTAGTTTTTAGGTGAAGATATTTCCTTTTCCAGCGTAGGCGTCAAAGCGATCCAAATAAACACTTGCAGATTCTACAAAAGGAGTGTATCCAAACTGCTCTATCAGAGGGAATGTTCAAGTCTGTGAGTTGAATGCAGTAATCACACAGAAGTTTGTGAGAATGCTTCTGTCTAGTTTTTAGGTGAAGATATTTCTTTTCCCAGAATAGGCCCTAAAGCGCTCCAAATTTCCACTTGCAGATTCTACAAAAAGAGTGTTTCAAAACTGCTCTTTCAAAAGGAAGGCTAAAGTCTGTGAGTTGAATGCACTCATCACAAAGAAGTTTCTGAGAATGCTTCTGTGTAGTTGTTATGTGAAGATATTTCCTTTTCCAGCATAGGCCTCAAAGCGCTCGAAATAAACACTTGCAGATTCTACGAAAGGAGTGTTTCAAAACTGTCCTATGAAAAGAAACGTTCAAGTCTGTGAGTTGAATGCACTCATCACAGAGCAGTTTCTGAGAATGCTTCTGTGTAGTTTTTAGGTGAAGATATTTCCTTTTCCAGCATAGGCGTCAAAGCCATCCAAATAAACACTTGCAGATTCTACAAAAGGAGTGTTTCCAAACTGTTCTATCAAGAGGAATGTTCAAGTCTGTGAGTAGAATGCACTCACCACAAAGAAGTTTCTGAGAATGCTTCTGTCTAGTTTTTATGTGAAGATATTTCCTTTTCCAGCATAGGCGTCAAAGCGCTCCAAATAAATACTTCCAGATTCTACAAAAGGAGTGTTTCCAAACTGCTCTATCAGAGGGAATGTTCAAGGCCGTGAGTTGAATGCACTAGTCAGACAGAAGTTTGTGAGAATGCTTCTGTATAGTTTTTAGGTGAAGATATTTCCTTTTCCAGCATAGGTCTCAAAGTGATCCAAATAAACACTTGCAGATTCTACAAAAGGAGTGTTTCCAAACTGCTCTATCAGAGGGAATGTTCAAGTCTGTGAGTTGAATGCAGTAATCACACAGAAGTTTGTGAGAATGCTTCTGTCTAGTTTCAGGTGGAGATATTTCTTTTCCCAGCATAGGCCTCAAAGCCCTCCAAATATCCACTTGCAGACACTACAAAAAGAGTGTTTCAAAAGTGCTCTTTCAAAAGGGTGGCTCAAGTCTGTGAGTTGAATGCACTCATCACAAAGAAGTTTCTGAGAATGCTTCTGTGTAGTTGTTATGTGAAGATACTTCCTTTTCCAGCACAGGCCTCAGTGCGCTCGAAATAAACACTTGCAGATCCTACGAAAGGAGTGTTTCAAAACTGTCCTATCAAAATAAACGTTCAAGTCTGTGAGTTGAATGCAGTCATCACAAAGAAGTTTCTGAGAATGCTTCTGTGTAGTTTTTAGGTGAAGATATTTCCTTTTCCAGCATAGGCGCCATGCGATCCAAATAAACACTTGCAGATTCTACAAAAGGAGTGTATCCAAACTGCTCTATCAGAGGGAATGTTCAAGTCTGTGAGTTGAATGCAGTAATCACACAGAAGTTTGTGAGAATGCTTCTGTCTAGTTTTTAGGTGAAGATATTTCATTTCCCAGAATAGGCCCTAAAGCGCTCCAAATTTCCACTTGCAAATTCTACAAAAAGAGTGTTTCAAAACTGCTCTTTCAAAAGGAAGGCTCAAGTCTGTGAGTTGAATGCACTCATCACAAAGAAGTTTCTGAGAATGCTTCTGTGTAGTTGTTATGTGAAGATACTTCCTTTTCCAGCATAGGCCTCAAAGCGCTCGAAATAAACACTTGCAGATTCTACGAAAGGAGTGTTTCAAAACTGTCCTATCAAAAGAAACGTTCAAGTCTGTGAGTTGAATGCACTCATCACAGAGAAGTTTCTGAGGATGCTTCTGTGTAGTTTTTAGGTGAAGATATTTCCTTTTCCAGCCTAGGCGTCAAAGCGATCCAAATAACCCCTTGCAGATTCTACAAAAGGAGTGTTTCCAAACTGCTCTATCAGAGGGAATGTTCAAGTCTGTGAGTTGAATGCAGTAATCACACAGAAGTTTGTGAGAATGCTTCTGTCTAGTTTTTAGGTGAAGATATTTCATTTCCCAGAATAGGCCTGAAAGCGCTCAAAATTTCCACTTGCAGATTCTACAAAAAGAGTGTTTCAAAACTACTCTTTCAAAAGGAAGGCTCAAGTCTGTGAGTTGAAAGCACTCATCACAAAGAAGTTTCTGAGAATGCTTCTGTGTAGTTGTTATGTGAAGATACTTCCTTTTCCAGCATAGGCCCCAAAGCGCTCGCAATAAACACTTGCAGATTCTACGAAAGGAGTGTTTCAAAACTGTCCTATGAAAAGAAACGTTCAAGTCTGTGAGTTGAATGCACTCATCACAGAGAAGTTTCTGAGAATGCTTCTGTGTAGTTTTTAGGTGAAGATATATCCTTTTCCAGCATAGGCGTCAAAGCGATCCAAATAAACACTTGCAGATTCTACAAAAGGAGTGTTTCCAAACTGCTCTATCAAGAGGAATGTTCAAGTCTGTGAGTAGAATGCACTCACCACAAAGAAGTTTCTGAGAATGCTTCTGTCTAGTTTTTATGTGAAGATATTTCCTTTTCCAGCATAGGCGTCAAAGCGCTCCAAATAAACACTTGCAGATTCTACAAAAGGAGTGTTTCCAAACTGCTCTATCAGAGGGAATGTACAAGTCTGTGAATTGAATGCACTAGTCAGACAGAAGTTTGTGAGAATGCTTCTGTGTAGTTTTTAGGTGAAGATATTTCCTTTTCCAGCATAGGTCTCAAAGTGATCCAAATAAACACTTGCAGATTCTACAAAAGGAGTGTTTCGAAACTGCTCTATCAGAGGGAATGTTCAAGTCTGTGAGTTGAATGCAGTAATCACACAGAAGTTTGTGAGAATGCTTCTGTCTAGTTTCAGGTGGAGATATTTCTTTTCCCAGCATAGGCCTCAAAGCCCTCCAAATATCCACTTGCAGACTCTACAAAAAGAGTGTTTCAAAACTGCTCTTTCAAAAGGATGGCTCAAGTCTGTGAGTTGAATGCACTCATCACAAAGAAGTTTCTGAGAATGCTTCTGTGTAGTTGTTATGTGAAGATACTTCCTTTTCCAGCATAGGCCCCAAAGCGCTCGAAATAAACACTTGCAGATTCTACGAAAGGAGTGTTTCAAAACTGTCCTATGAAAAGAAACGTTCAAGTCTGTGAGTTGAATGCACTCATCACAGAGAAGTTTCTGAGAATGCTTCTGTGTAGTTTTTAGGTGAAGATATATCCTTTTCCAGCATAGGCGTCCAAGCGATCCAAATAAACACTTGCAGATTCTACAAAAGGAGTGTTTCCAAACTGCTCTATCAAGAGGAATGTTCAATTCTGTGAGTAGAATGCACTCACCACAAAGAAGTTTCTGAGAATGCTTCTGTCTAGTTTTTATGTGAAGATATTTCCTTTTCCAGCATAGGCGTCAAAGCGCTCCAAATAAACACTTGCAGATTCTACAAAAGGAGTGTTTCCAAACTGCTCTATCAGAGGGAATGTTCAAGTCTGTGAGTTGAATGCACTAGTCAGACAGAAGTTTGTGAGAATGCTTCTGTGTAGTTTTTAGGTGAAGATATTTCCTTTTCCAGCATAGGTCTCAAAGTGATCCAAATAAACACTTGCAGATTCTACAAAAGGAGTGTTTCCAAACTGCTCTATCAGAGGGAATGTTCAAGTCTGTGAGTTGAATGCAGTAATCACACAGAAGTTTGTGAGAATGCTTCTGTCTAGTTTCAGGTGGAGATATTTCTTTTCCCAGCATAGGCCTCAAAGCGCTCCAAATATCCACTTGCAGACTCTACAAAAAGAGTGTTTCAAAACTGCTCTTTCAAAAGGATGGCTCAAGTCGGTGAGTTGAATGCACTCATCACAAAGAAGTTTCTGAGAATGCTTCTGTGTAGTTGTTATGTGAAGATACTTCCTTTTCCAGCACAGGCCTCAGTGCGCTCGAAATAAACACTTGCAGATCCTACGAAAGGAGTGTTTCAAAACTGTCCTATCAAAATAAACGTTCAAGTCTGTGAGTTGAATGCAGTCATCACACAGAAGTTTCTGAGAATGCTTCTGTGTAGTTTTTAGGTGAAGATATTTCATTTCCCAGCACAGGCCTCAGAGCGCTCCAAATATGCATTTGCAGATTCTACAAAAAGAGAGCTTGAAAACTCTTCCACCAAAAAGAGGCTTCAACTCTATGAGTAGAATGCACTCATCACAAAGAAGTTTCTGAGAATGCTTCTGTCTAGTTTTTATGTGAAGATATTTCCTTTTCCAGCATAGGCGTCAAAGCGCTCCAAATAAACACTTGCAGATTCTACTAAAGGAGTGTTTCAAAACTGCTCTATCAAAGGCAATGTTCAAGTCTGTGAGTTGAATGCACTCATCACAGAGAAGTTTCTGAGAATGCTTCTGTGTAGTTTTTAGGTGAAGATATTTCCTTTTCCAGCATAGGCGTCAAAGCGATCCAAATAAACACTTGCAGATTCTACAAAAGGAGTGTATCCAAACTGCTCTATCAGAGGGAATGTTCAAGTCTGTGAGTTGAATGCAGTAATCACACAGAAGTTTGTGAGAATGCTTCTGTCTAGTTTTTAGGTGAAGATATTTCTTTTCCCAGAATAGGCCCTAAAGCGCTCCAAATTTCCACTTGCAGATTCTACAAAAAGAGTGTTTCAAAACTGCTCTTTCAAAAGGAAGGCTCAAGTCTGTGAGTTGAATGCACTCATCACAAAGAAGTTTCTGAGAATGCTTCTGTGTAGTTGTTATGTGAAGATACTTCCTTTTCCAGCATAGGCCTCAAAGCGCTCGAAATAAACACTTGCAGATTCTACGAAAGGAGTGTTTCAAAACTGTCCTATCAAAAGAAACGTTCAAGTCTGTGAGTTGAATGCACTCATCACAGAGAAGTTTCTGAGAATGCTTCTGTGTAGTTTTTAGGTGAAGATATTTCCTTTTCCAGCATAGGCGTCAAAGCGATCCAAATAAGCCCTTGCAGATTCTACAAAAGGAGTGTTTCCAAACTGCTCTATCAGAGGGAATGTTCAAGTCTGTGAGTTGAATGCAGTAATCACACAGAAGTTTGTGAGAATCCTTCTATCTAGTTTTTAGGTGAAAATATTTCATTTCCCAGAATAGGCCTGAAAGCGCTCCAAATTTCCACTTGCAGATTCTACAAAAAGAGTGTTTCAAAACTACTCTTTCAAAAGGAAGGCTCAAGTCTGTGAGTCGAATGCACTCATCACAAAGAAGTTTCTGAGAATGCTTCTGTGTAGTTGTTATGTGAAGATACTTCCTTTTCCAGCATAGGCCCCAAAGCGCTCGAAATAAACACTTGCAGATTCTACGAAAGGAGTGTTTCAAAACTGTCCTATGAAAAGAAACGTTCAAGTCTGTGAGTTGAATGCACTCATCACAGAGAAGTTTCTGAGAATGCTTCTGTGTAGTTTTTAGGTGAAGATATATCCTTTTCCAGCATAGGCGTCAAAGCGATCCAAATAAACACTTGCAGATTCTACAAAGGGAGAGTTTCCAAACTGGTCTATCAAGAGGAATGTTCAAGTCTGTGAGTAGAATGCACTCACCACAAAGAAGTTTCTGAGAATGCTTCTGTCTAGTTTTTATGTGAAGATATTTCCTTTTCCAGCATAGGCGTCAAAGCGCTCCAAATAAACACTTGCAGATTCTACAAAAGGAGTGTTTCCAAACTGCTCTATCAGAGGGAATGTTCAAGTCTGTGAGTTGAATGCAGTAATCACACAGAAGTTTGTGAGAATGCTTCTGTCTAGTTTCAGGTGGAGATATTTCTTTTCCCAGCATAGGCCTCAAAGCCCTCCAAATATCCACTTGCAGACTCTACAAAAAGAGTGTTTCAAAACTGCTCTTTCAAAAGGATGGCTCAAGTCTGTGAGTTGAATGCACTCATCACAAAGAAGTTTCTGAGAATGCTTCTGTGTAGTTGTTATGTGAAGATTCTTCCTTTTCCAGCATAGGCCCCAAAGCGCTCGGAATAAACACTTGCAGATTCTACGAAAGGAGTGTTTCAAAACTGTCCTATGAAAAGAAACGTTCAAGTCTGTGAGTTGAATGCACTCATCACAGAGAAGTTTCTGAGAATGCTTCTGTGTAGTTTTTAGGTGAAGATATATCCTTTTCCAGCATTGGCGTCAAAGCGATCCAAATAAACACTTGCAGATTCTACAAAAGGAGTGTTTCCAAACTGCTCTATCAAGAGGAATGTTCAAGTCTGTGAGTAGAATGCACTCACCACAAAGAAGTTTCTGAGAATGCTTCTGTCTAGTTTTTATGTGATGATATTTCCTTTTCCAGCATAGGCGTCAAAGCGCTCCAAATAAACACTTGCAGATTCTACAAAAGGAGTGTTTCCAATCTGCTCTATCAGAGGGAATGTTCAAGTCTGTGAGTTGAATGCACTAGTCAGACAGAAGTTGGTGAGAATGCTTCTGTGTAGTTTTTAGGTGAAGATATTTCCTTTTCCAGCATAGGTCTCAAAGTGATCCAAATAAACACTTGCAGATTCTACAAAAGGAGTGTTTCCAAACTGCTCTATCAGAGGGAATGTTCAAGTCTGTGAGTTGAATGCAGTAATCACACAGAAGTTTGTGAGAATGCTTCTGTCTAGTTTCAGGTGGAGATATTTCTTTTCCCAGCATAGGCCTCAAAGCCCTCCAAATATCCACTTGCAGACTCTACAAAAAGAGTGTTTCAAAACTGCTCTTTCAAAAGGATGGCTCAAGTCGGTGAGTTGAATGCACTCATCACAAAGAAGTTTCTGAGAATGCTTCTGTGTAGTTGTTATGTGAAGATACTTCCTTTTCCAGCACAGGCCTCAGTGCGCTCGAAATAAACACTTGCAGATCCTACGAAAGGAGTGTTTCAAAACTGTACTATCAAAATAAACGTTCAAGTCTGTGAGTTCAATGCAGTCATCACACAGAAGTTTCTGAGAATGCTTCTGTGTAGTTTTTAGGTGAAGATATTTCATTTCCCAGCACAGGCCTCAGAGCGCTCAAAATATGCATTTGCAGATTCTACAAAAAGTGAGCTTGAAAACTCTTCCACTAAAAAGAGGCTTCAACTCTATGACTAGAATGCACTCATCACAAAGAAGTTTCTGAGAATGCTTCTGTCTAGTTTTTATGTGAAGATATTTCCTTTTCCAGCATAGGCGTCAAAGCGCTCCAAATAAACACTTGCAGATTCTACTAAAGGAGTGTTTCCGAACTGCTCTATCAAAGGCAATGTTCAAGTCTGTGAGTTGAATGCACTCATCACAGAGAAGTTTCTGAGAATGCTTCTGTGTAGTTTTTAGGTGAAGATATTTCCTTTTCCAGCATAGGCGTCAAAGCGATCCAAATAAACACTTGCAGATTCTACAAAAGGAGTGTATCCAAACTGCTCTATCAGAGGGAATGTTCAAGTCTGTGAGTTGAATGCAGTAATCACACAGAAGTTTGTGAGAATGCTTCTGTCTAGTTTTTAGGTGAAGATATTTCTTTTCCCAGAATAGGCCCTAAAGCGCTCCAAATTTCCACTTGCAGATTCTACAAAAAGAGTGTTTCAAAACTGCTCTTTCAAAAGGAAGGCTCAAGTCTGTGAGTTGAATGCACTCATCACAAAGAAGTTTCTGAGAATGCTTCTGTGTAGTTGTTATGTGAAGATATTTCCTTTTCCAGCATAGGCCTCAAAGCGCTCGAAATAAACACTTGCAGATTCTACGAAAGGAGTGTTTCAAAACTGTCCTATGCAAAGAAACGTTCAAGTCTGTGAGTTGAATGCACTCATCACAGAGAAGTTTCTGAGAATGCTTCTGTGTAGTTTTTAGGTGAAGATATTTCCTTTTCCAGCATAGGCGTCAAAGCCATCCAAATAAACACTTGCAGATTCTACAAAAGGAGTGTTTCCAAACTGTTCTATCAAGAGGAATGTTCAAGTCTGTGAGTAGAATGCACTCACCACAAAGAAGTTTCTGAGAATGCTTCTGTCTAGTTTTTATGTGAAGATATTTCCTTTTCCAGCATAGGCGTCAAAGCGCTCCAAATAAACACTTCCAGATTCTACAAAAGGAGTGTTTCCAAACTGCTCTATCAGAGGGAATGTTCAAGGCCGTGAGTTGAATGCACTAGTCAGACAGAAGTTTGTGAGAATGCTTCTGTATAGTTTTTAGGTGAAGATATTTCCTTTTCCAGCATAGGTCTCAAAGTGATCCAAATAAACACTTGCAGATTCTACAAAAGGAGTGTTTCCAAACTGCTCTATCAGAGGGAATGTTCAAGTCTGTGAGTTGAATGCAGTAATCACACAGAAGTTTGTGAGAATGCTTCTGTCTAGTTTCAGGTGGAGATATTTCTTTTCCCAGCATAGGCCTCAAAGCCCTCCAAATATCCACTTGCAGACACTACAAAAAGAGTGTTTCAAAAGTGCTCCTTCAACAGGATGGCTCAAGTCTGTGAGTTGAATGCACTCATCACAAAGAAGTTTCTGAGAATGCTTCTGTGTAGTTGTTATGTGAAGATACTTCCTTTTCCAGCACAGGCCTCAGTGCGCTCGAAATAAACACTTGCAGATCCTACGAAAGGAGTGTTTCAAAACTGTCCTATCAAAATAAACGTTCAAGTCTGTGAGTTCAATGCAGTCATCACAAAGAAGTTTCTGAGAATGCTTCTGTGTAGTTTTTAGGTGAAGATATTTCCTTTTCCAGCATAGGCGCCATGCGATCCAAATAAACGCTTGCAGATTCTACAAAAGGAGTGTATCCAAACTGCTCTATCAGAGGGAATGTTCAAGTCTGTGAGTTGAATGCAGTAATCACACAGAAGTTTGTGAGAATGCTTCTGTCTAGTTTTTAGGTGAAGGTATTTCTTTTCCCAGAATAGGCCCTAAAGCGCTCCAAATTTCCACTTGCAGATTCTACAAAAAGAGTGTTTCAAAACTGCTCTTTCAAAAGGAAGGCTCAAGTCTGTGAGTTGAATGCACTCATCACAAAGAAGTTTCTGAGAATGCTTCTGTGTAGTTGTTATGTGAAGATACTTCCTTTTCCAGCATAGGCCTCAAAGCGCTCGAAATAAACACTTGCAGATTCCACGAAAGGAGTGTTTCAGATCTGTCCTATCAAAAGAAACGTTCAAGTCTGTGAGTTGAATGCACTCATCACAGAGAAGTTTCTGAGGATGCTTCTGTGTAGTTTTTAGGTGAAGATATTTCCTTTTCCAGCATAGGCGTCAAAGCGATCCATATAAGCCCTTGCAGATTCTACAAAAGGAGTGTTTCCAAACTGCTCTATCAGAGGGAATGTTCAAGTCTGTGAGTTGAATGCAGTAATCACACAGAAGTTTGTGAGAATGCTTCTGTCTAGTTTTTAGGTGAAGATATTTCATTTCCCAGAATAGGCCTGAAAGCGCTCAAAGTTTCCACTTGCAGATTCTACAAAAAGAGTGTTTCAAAACTACTCTTTCAAAAGGAAGGCTCAAGTTTGTGAGTTGAATGCACTCATCACAAAGAAGTTTCTGAGAATGCTTCTGTGTAGTTGTTATGTGAAGATACTTCCTTTTCCAGCATAGGCCCCAAAGCGCTCGCAATAAACACTTGCAGATTCTACGAAAGGAGTGTTTCAAAACTGTGCTATGAAAAGAAACGTTCAAGTCTGTGAGTTGAATGCACTCATCACAGAGAAGTTTCTGAGAATGCTTCTGTGTAGTTTTTAGGTGAAGATATATCCTTTTCCAGCATAGGCGTCAAAGCGATCCAAATAAACACTTGCAGATTCTACAAAAGGAGTGTTTCCAAACTGCTCTATCAAGAGGAATGTTCCAGTCTGTGAGTAGAATGCACTCACCACAAAGAAGTTTCTGAGAATGCTTCTGTCTAGTTTTCATGTGAAGATATTTCCTTTTCCAGCATAGGCGTCAAAGCGCTCCAAATAAACACTTGCAGATTCTACAAAAGGAGTGTTTCCAAACTGCTCTATCAGAGGGAATGTTCAAGTCTGTGAGTTGAATGTACTAGTCAGACAGAAGTTTGTGAGAATGCTTCTGTGTAGTTTTTAGGTGAAGATATTTCCTTTTCCAGCATAGGTCTCAAAGTGATCCAAATAAACACTTGCAGATTCTACAAAAGGAGTGTTTCCAAACTGCTCTATCAGAGGGAATGTTCAAGTCTGTGAGTTGAATGCAGTAATCACACAGAAGTTTGTGAGAATGCTTCTGTCTAGTTTCAGGTGGAGATATTTCTTTTCCCAGCATAGGCCTCAAAGCCCTCCAAATATCCACTTGCAGACTCTACAAAAAGAGTGTTTCAAAACTGCTCTTTCAAAAGGATGGCTCAAGTCGGTGAGTTGAATGGACTCATCACAAAGGAGTTTCTGAGAATGCTTCTGTGTAGTTGTTATGTGAAGATACTTCCTTTTCCAGCACAGGCCTCAGTGCGCTCGAAATAAACACTTGCAGATCCTACGAAAGGAGTGTTTCAAAACTGTCCTATCAAAATAAACGTTCAAGTCTGTGAGTTGAATGCAGTCATCACACAGAAGTTTCTGAGAATGCTTCTGTGTAGTTTTTAGGTGAAGATATTTCCTTTTCCAGCATAGGCGTCAAAGCGATCCAAATAAACACTTGCAGATTCTACAAAAGGTGTGTATCCAAACTGCTCTATCAGAGGGAATGTTCAAGTCTGTGAGATGAATGCAGTAATCACACAGAAGTTTGTGAGAATGCTTCTGTCTAGTTTTTAGGTGAAGATATTTCTTTTCCCAGAATAGGCCCTAAAGCGCTCCAAATTTCCACTTGCAGATTCTACAAAAAGAGTGTTTCAAAACTGCTCTTTCAAAAGGAAAGCTCAAGTCTGTGAGTTGAACGCACTCATCACAAAGATGTTTCTGAGAATGCTTCTGTGTAGTTTTTAGGTGAAGGTATTTCCTTTTCCAGCATAGGCGTCAAAGCGATCCAAATAAACACTTGCAGATTCTACAAAAGGAGTCTATCCAAACTGCTCTATCAGAGGGAATGTTCAAGTCTGTGAGTTGAATGCAGTAATCACACAGAAGTTTGTGAGAATGCTTCTGTCTAGTTTTTAGGTGAAGATATTTCTTTTCCCAGAATAGGCCCTAAAGCGCTCCAAATTTCCACTTGCAGATTCTACAAAAAGAGTGTTTCAAAACTGCTCTTTCAAAAGGAAGGCTCAAGTCTGTGAGTTGAATGCACTCATCACAAAGAAGTTTCTGAGAATGCTTCTGTGTAGTTGTTATGTGAAGATACTTCCTTTTCCAGCATAGGCCTCAAAGCGCTCGAAATAAACAATTGCAGATTCTACGAAAGGAGTGTTTCAAAACTGTCCTATCAAAAGAAACGTTCAAGTCTGTGAGTTGAATGCACTCATCACAGAGAAGTTTCTGAGAATGCTTCTGTGTAGTTTTTAGGTGAAGATATTTCCTTTTCCAGCATAGGCGTCAAAGCGATCCAAATAAGCCCTTGCAGATTCTACAAAAGGAGTGTTTCCAAACTGCTCTATCAGAGGGAATGTTCAAGTCTGTGAGTTGAATGCAGTAATCACACAGAAGTTTGTGAGAATGCTTCTGTCTAGTTTCACGTGGAGATATTTCTTTTCCCAGCATAGGCCTCAAAGCCCTCCAAATATCCACTTGCAGACACTACAAAAAGAGTGTTTCAAAAGTGCTCTTTCAAAAGGATGGCTCAAGTCTGTGAGTTGAATGCACTCATCACAAAGAAGTTTCTGAGAATGCTTCTGTGTAGTTGTTATGTGAAGATACTTCCTTTTCCAGCACAGGCCTCAGTGCGCTCGAAATAAACACTTGCAGATCCTACGAAAGGAGTGTTTCAAAACTGTCCTATCAAAATAAACGTTCAAGTCTGTGAGTTGAATGTAGTCATCACAAAGAAGTTTCTGAGAATGCTTCTGTGTAGTTTTTAGGTGAAGATATTTCCTTTTCCATAATAGGAGCCATGCGATCCAAATAAACACTTGCAGATTCTACAAAAGGAGTGTATCCAAACTGCTCTATCAGAGGGAATGTTCAAGTCTGTGAGTTGAATGCAGTAATCACACAGAAGTTTGTGAGAATGCTTCTGTCTAGTTTTTAGGTGAAGATATTTCTTTTCCCAGAATAGGCCCTAAAGCGCTCCAAATTTCCACTTGCAGATTCTACAAAAAGAGTGTTTCAAAACTGCTCTTTCAAAAGGAAGGCTCAAGTCTGTGAGTTGAATGCACTCATCACAAAGAAGTTTCTGAGAATGCTTCTTTGTATTTGTTATGTGAAGATACTTCCTTTTCCAGCATAGGCCTCAAAGCGCTCGAAATAAGCACTTGCAGATTCTACGAAAGGAGTGTTTCAAAACTGTCCTATCAAAAGAAACGTTCAAGTCTCTGAGTTGAATGCACTCATCACAGAGAAGTTTCTGAGGATGCTTCTGTGTAGTTTTTAGGTGAAGATATTTCCTTTTCCAGCATAGGCGTCAAAGCGATCCAAATAAGCCCTTGCAGATACTACAAAAGGAGTGTTTCCAAACTGCTCTATCAGAGGGAATGTTCAAGTCTGTGAGTTGAATGCAGTAATCACACAGAAGTTTGTGAGAATGCTTCTGTCTAGTTTTTAGGTGAAGATATTTCATTTCCCAGAATAGGCCTGAAAGCGCTCAAAATTTCCACTTGCAGATTCTACAAAAAGAGTGTTTCAAAACTACTCTTTCAAAAGGAAGGCTCAAGTCTGTGAGTTGAATGCACTCATCACAAAGAAGTTTCTGAGAATGCTTCTGTGTAGTTGTTATGTGAAGATACTTCCTTTTCCAGCGTAGGCCCCAAAGCGCTCGAAATAAACACTTGCAGATTCTACGAAAGGAGTGTTTCAAAACTGTCCTATGAAAAGAAACGTTCAAGTCTGTGAGTTGAATGTACTCATCACAGAGAAGTTTCTGAGAATGCTTCTGTGTAGTTTTTAGGTGAAGATATATCCTTTTCCAGCATAGGCGTCAAAGCGATCCAAATAAACACTTGCAGATTCTACAAAAGGAGTGTTTCCAAACTGCTCTATCAAGAGGAATGTTCAAGTCTGTGAGTAGAATGCACTCACCACAAAGAAGTTTCTGAGAATGCTTCTGTCTAGTTTTTATGTGAAGATATTTCCTTTTCCAGCATAGGCGTCAAAGCGCTCCAAATAAACACTTGCAGATTCTACAAAAGGAGTGTTTCCAAACTGCTCTATCAGAGGGAATGTTCAAGTCTGTGAGTTGAATGCACTAGTCAGACAGAAGTTTGTGAGAGTGCTTCTGTGTAGTTTTTAGGTGAAGATATTTCCTTTTCCAGCATAGGTCTCAAAGTGATCCAAATAAACACTTGCAGATTCTACAAAAGGAGTGTTTCCAAACTGCTCTATCAGAGGGAATGTTCAAGTCTGTGAGTTGAATGCAGTAATCACACAGAAGTTTGTGAGAATGCTTCTGTCTAGTTTCAGGTGGAGATATTTCTTTTCCCAGCATAGGCCTCAAAGCCCTCCAAATATCCACTTGCAGACTCTACAAAAAGAGTGTTTCAAAACTTCTCTTTCAAAAGGATGGCTCAAGTCGGTGAGTTGAATGCACTCATCACAAAGAAGTTTCTGAGAATGCTTCTGTGTAGTTGTTATGTGAAGATACTTCCTTTTCCAGCACAGGCCTCAGTGCGCTCGAAATAAACACTTGCAGATCCTACGAAAGGAGTGTTTCAAAACTGTCCTATCAAAATAAACGTTCAAGTCTGTGAGTTGAATGCAGTCATCACACAGAAGTTTCTGAGAATGCTTCTGTGTAGTTTTTAGGTGAAGATATTTCATTTCCCAGCACAGGCCTCAGAGCGCTCCAAATATGCATTTGCAGATTCTACAAAAAGTGAGCTTGAAAACTCTTCCACCAAAAAGAGGCTTCTACTCTATGAGTAGAATGCACTCATCACAAAGAAGTTTCTGAGAATGCTTCTGTCTAGTTTTTATGTGAAGATATTTCCTTTTCCAGCATAGGCGTCAAAGCGCTCCAAATAAACACTTGCAGATTCTACTAAAGGAGTGTTTCCAAACTGCTCTATCAAAAGCAATGTTCAAGTCTGTGAGTTGAATGCACTCATCACAGAGAAGTTTCTGAGAATGCTTCTGTGTAGTTTTTAGGTGAAGATATTTCCTTTTCCAGCGTAGGCGTCAAAGCGATCCAAATAAACACTTGCAGATTCTACAAAAGGAGTGTATCCAAACTGCTCTATCAGAGGGAATGTTCAAGTCTGTGAGTTGAATGCAGTAATCACACAGAAGTTTGTGAGAATGCTTCTGTCTAGTTTTTAGGTGAAGATATTTCTTTTCCCAGAATAGGCCCTAAAGCGCTCCAAATTTCCACTTGCAGATTCTACAAAAAGAGTGTTTCAAAACTGCTCTTTCAAAAGGAAGGCTCAAGTCTGTGAGTTGAATGCACTCATCACAAAGAAGTTTCTGAGAATGCTTCTGTGTAGTTGTTATGTGAAGATATTTCCTTTTCCAGCATAGGCCTCAAAGCGCTCGAAATAAACACTTGCAGATTCTACGAAAGGAGTGTTTCAAAACTGTCCTATGCAAAGAAACGTTCAAGTCTGTGAGTTGAATGCACTCATCACAGAGAAGTTTCTGAGAATGCTTCTGTGTAGTTTTTAGGTGAAGATATTTCCTTTTCCAGCATAGGCGTCAAAGCCATCCAAATAAACACTTGCAGATTCTACAAAAGGAGTGTTTCCAAACTGTTCTATCAAGAGGAATGTTCAAGTCTGTGAGTAGAATGCACTCACCACAAAGAAGTTTCTGAGAATGCTTCTGTCTAGTTTTTATGTGAAGATATTTCCTTTTCCAGCATAGGCGTCAAAGCGCTCCAAATAAACACTTCCAGATTCTACAAAAGGAGTGTTTCCAAACTGCTCTATCAGAGGGAATGTTCAAGGCCGTGAGTTGAATGCACTAGTCAGACAGAAGTTTGTGAGAATGCTTCTGTATAGTTTTTAGGTGAAGATATTTCCTTTTCCAGCATAGGTCTCAAAGTGATCCAAATAAACACTTGCAGATTCTACAAAAGGAGTGTTTCCAAACTGCTCTATCAGAGGGAATGTTCAAGTCTGTGAGTTGAATGCAGTAATCACACAGAAGTTTGTGAGAATGCTTCTGTCTAGTTTCAGGTGGAGATATTTCTTTTCCCAGCATAGGCCTCAAAGCCCTCCAAATATCCACTTGCAGACACTACAAAAAGAGTGTTTCAAAAGTGCTCCTTCAACAGGATGGCTCAAGTCTGTGAGTTGAATGCACTCATCACAAAGAAGTTTCTGAGAATGCTTCTGTGTAGTTGTTATGTGAAGATACTTCCTTTTCCAGCACAGGCCTCAGTGCGCTCGAAATAAACACTTGCAGATCCTACGAAAGGAGTGTTTCAAAACTGTCCTATCAAAATAAACGTTCAAGTCTGTGAGTTCAATGCAGTCATCACAAAGAAGTTTCTGAGAATGCTTCTGTGTAGTTTTTAGGTGAAGATATTTCCTTTTCCAGCATAGGCGCCATGCGATCCAAATAAACACTTGCAGATTCTACAAAAGGAGTGTATCCAAACTGCTCTATCAGAGGGAATGTTCAAGTCTGTGAGTTGAATGCAGTAATCACACAGAAGTTTGTGAGAATGCTTCTGTCTAGTTTTTAGGTGAAGGTATTTCTTTTCCCAGAATAGGCCCTAAAGCGCTCCAAATTTCCACTTGCAGATTCTACAAAAAGAGTGTTTCAAAACTGCTCTTTCAAAAGGAAGGCTCAAGTCTGTGAGTTGAATGCACTCATCACAAAGAAGTTTCTGAGAATGCTTCTGTGTAGTTGTTATGTGAAGATACTTCCTTTTCCAGCATAGGCCTCAAAGCGCTCGAAATAAACACTTGCAGATTCCACGAAAGGAGTGTTTCAGAACTGTCCTATCAAAAGAAACGTTCAAGTCTGTGAGTTGAATGCACTCATCACAGAGAAGTTTCTGAGGATGCTTCTGTGTAGTTTTTAGGTGAAGATATTTCCTTTTCCAGCATAGGCGTCAAAGCGATCCATATAAGCCCTTGCAGATTCTACAAAAGGAGTGTTTCCAAACTGCTCTATCAGAGGGAATGTTCAAGTCTGTGAGTTGAATGCAGTAATCACACAGAAGTTTGTGAGAATGCTTCTGTCTAGTTTTTAGGTGAAGATATTTCATTTCCCAGAATAGGCCTGAAAGCGCTCAAAATTTCCACTTGCAGATTCTACAAAAAGAGTGTTTCAAAACTACTCTTTCAAAAGGAAGGCTCAAGTCTGTGAGTTGAATGCACTCATCGCAAAGAAGTTTCTGAGAATGCTTCTGTGTAGTTGTTATGTGAAGATACTTCCTTTTCCAGCATAGGCCCCAAAGCGCTCGCAATAAACACTTGCAGATTCTACGAAAGGAGTGTTTCAAAACTGTGCTATGAAAAGAAACGTTCAAGTCTGTGAGTTGAATGCACTCATCACAGAGAAGTTTCTGAGAATGCTTCTGTGTAGTTTTTAGGTGAAGATATATCCTTTTCCAGCATAGGCGTCAAAGCGATCCAAATAAACACTTGCAGATTCTACAAAAGGAGTGTTTCCAAACTGCTCTATCAAGAGGAATGTTCAAGTCTGTGAGTAGAATGCACTCACCACAAAGAAGTTTCTGAGAATGCTTCTGTCTAGTTTTCATGTGAAGATATTTCCTTTTCCAGCATAGGCGTCAAAGCGCTCCAAATAAACACTTCCAGATTCTACAAAAGGAGTGTTTCCAAACTGCTCTATCAGAGGGAATGTTCAAGGCCGTGAGTTGAATGCACTAGTCAGACAGAAGTTTGTGAGAATGCTTCTGTATAGTTTTTAGGTGAAGATATTTCCTTTTCCAGCATAGGTCTCAAAGTGTTCCAAATAAACACTTGCAGATTCTACAAAAGGAGTGTTTCCAAACTGCTCTATCAGAGGGAATGTTCAAGTCTGTGAGTTGAATGCAGTAATCACACAGAAGTTTGTGAGAATGCTTCTGTCTAGTTTCAGGTGGAGATATTTCTTTTCCCAGCATAGGCCTCAAAGCCCTCCAAATATCCACTTGCAGACACTACAAAAAGAGTGTTTCAAAACTGCTCTTTCAAAAGGATGGCTCAAGTCTGTGAGTTGAATGCACTCATCACAAAGAAGTTTCTGAGAATGCTTCTGTGTAGTTGTTATGTGAAGATACTTCCTTTTCCAGCACAGGCCTCAGTGCGCTCGAAATAAACACTTGCAGATCCTACGAAAGGAGTGTTTCAAAACTGTCCTATCAAAATAAACGTTCAAGTCTGTGAGTTGAATGCAGTCATCACAAAGAAGTTTCTGAGAATGCTTCTGTGTAGTTTTTAGGTGAAGATATTTCCTTTTCCAGGATAGGCGCCATGCGATCCAAATAAACACTTGCAGATTCTACAAAAGGAGTGTATCCAAACTGCTCTATCAGAGGGAATTTTCAAGTCTGTGAGTTGAATGCAGTAATCACACAGAAGTTTGTGAGAATGCTTCTGTCTAGTTTTTAGGTGAAGATATTTCTTTTCCCAGAATAGGCCCTAAAGCGCTCCAAATTTCCACTTGCAGATTCTACAAAAAGAGTGTTTCAAAACTGCTCTTTCAAAAGGAAGGCTCAAGTCTGTGAGTTGAATGCACTCATCCAAAGAAGTTTCTGAGAATGCTTCTGTGTAGTTGTTATGTGAAGATACTTCCTTTTCCAGCATAGGCCTCAAAGCGCTCGAATTAAACACTTGCAGATTCTACGAAAGGAGTGTTTCAAAACTGTCCCATCAAAAGAAACGTTCAAGTCTGTGAGTTGAATGCACTTATCACAGAGAAGTTTCTGAGGATGCTTCTGTGTAGTTTTTAGGTGAAGATATTTCCTTTTCCAGCATAGGCGTCAAAGCGATCCAAATAAGCCCTTGCAGATTCTACAAAAGGAGTGTTTCCAAACTGCTCTATCAGAGGGAATGTTCAAGTTTGTGAGTTGAATGCAGTAATCACACAGAAGTTTGTGAGAATGCTTCTGTCTAGTTTTTAGGTGAAGATATTTCATTTCCCAGAATAGGCCTGAAAGCGCTCAAAATTTCCACTTGCAGATTCTACAAAAAGAGTGTTTCAAAACTACTCTTTCAAAAGGAAGGCTCAAGTCTGTGAGTTGAATGCACTCATCACAAAGAAGTTTCTGAGAATGCTTCTGTGTAGTTGTTATTTGAAGATACTTCCTTTTCCAGCATAGGCCCCAAAGCGCTCGAAATAAACACTTGCAGATTCTACGAAAGGAGTGTTTCAAAACTGTCCTATGAAAAGAAACGTTCAAGTCTGTGAGTTGAATGCACTCATCACAGAGAAGTTTCTGAGAATGCTTCTGTGTAGTTTTAAGGTGAAGATATATCCTTTTCCAGCATAGGCGTCAAAGCGATCCAAATAAACACTTGCAGATTCTACAAAAGGAGTGTTTCCAAACTGCTCTATCAAGAGGAATGTTCAAGTCTGTGAGTAGAATGCACTCACCACAAAGAAGTTTCTGAGAATGCTTCTGTCTAGTTTTTATGTGAAGATATTTCCTTTTCCAGCATAGGCGTCAAAGGGCTCCAAATAAACACTTGCAGATTCTACAAAAGGAGTGTTTCCAAACTGCTCTATCAGAGGGAATGTTCAAGTCTGTGAGTTGAATGCACTAGTCAGACAGAAAGTTGTGAGAGTGCTTCTGTGTAGTTTTTAGGTGAAGATATTTCCTTTTCCAGCATAGGTCTCAAAGTGATCCAAATAAATACTTGCAGATTCTACAAAAGGAGTGTTTCCAAACTGCTCTATCAGAGGGAATGTTCAAGTCTGTGAGTTGAATGCAGTAATCACACAGAAGTTTGTGAGAATGCTTCTGTCTAGTTTCAGGTGGAGATATTTCTTTTCCCAGCATAGGCCTCAAAGCCCTCCAAATATCCACTTGCAGACTCTACAAAAAGAGTGTTTCAAAACTGCTCTTTCAAAAGGATGGCTCAAGTCTGTGAGTTGAATGCACTCATCACAAAGAAGTTTCTGAGAATGCTTCTGTGTAGTTGTTATGTGAAGATACTTCCTTTTCCAGCATAGGCCCCAAAGCGCTCGAAATAAACACTTGCAGATTCTACGAAAGGAGTGTTTCAAAACTGTCCTATGAAAAGAAACGTTCAAGTCTGTGAGTTGAATGCACTCATCGCAGAGAAGTTTCTGAGAATGCTTCTGTGTAGTTTTTAGGTGAAGATATATCCTTTTCCAGCCTAGGCATCAAAGCGATCCAAATAAACACTTGCAGATTCTACAAAAGGAGTGTTTCCAAACTGCTCTATCAAGAGGAATGTTCCAGTCTGTGAGTAGAATGCACTCACCACAAAGAAGTTTCTGAGAATGCTTCTGTCTAGTTTTTATGTGAAGATATTTCCTTTTCCAGCATAGGCGTCAAAGCGCTCCAAATAAACACTTGCAGATTCTACAAAAGGAGTGTTTCCAAACTGCTCTATCAGAGGGAATGTTCAAGTCTGTGAGTTGAATGTACTAGTCAGACAGAAGTTTGTGAGAATGCTTCTGTGTAGTTTTTAGGTGAAGATATTTCCTTTTCCAGCATAGGTCTCAAAGTGATCCAAATAAACACTTGCAGATTCTACAAAAGGAGTGTTTCCAAACTGCTCTATCAGAGGGAATGTTCAAGTCTGTGAGTTGAATGCAGTAATCACACAGAAGTTTGTGAGAATGCTTCTGTCTAGTTTCAGGTGGAGATATTTCTTTTCCCAGCATAGGCCTCAAAGCCCTCCAAATATCCACTTGCAGACTCTACAAAAAGAGTGTTTCAAAACTGCTCTTTCAAAAGGATGGCTCAAGTCGGTGAGTTGAATGCACTCATCACAAAGGAGTTTCTGAGAATGCTTCTGTGTAGTTGTTATGTGAAGATACTTCCTTTTCCAGCACAGGCCTCAGTGCGCTCGAAATAAACACTTGCAGATCCTACGAAAGGAGTGTTTCAAAACTGTCCTATCAAAATAAACGTTCAAGTCTGTGAGTTGAATGCAGTCATCACACAGAAGTTTCTGAGAATGCTTCTGTGTAGTTTTTAGGTGAAGATATTTCCTTTTCCAGCCTAGGCGTCAAAGCGATCCAAATAAACACTTGCAGATTCTACAAAAGGAGTGTATCCAAACTGCTCTATCAGAGGGAATGTTCAAGTCTGTGAGTTGAATGCAGTAATCACACAGAAGTTTGTGAGAATGCTTCTGTCTAGTTTTTAGGTGAAGATATTTCTTTTCCCAGAATAGGCCCTAAAGCGCTCCAAATTTCCACTTGCAGATTCTACAAAAAGAGTGTTTCAAAACTGCTCTTTCAAAAGGAAGGCTCAAGTCTGTGAGTTGAATGCACTCATCACAAAGAAGTTTCTGAGAATGCTTCTGTGTAGTTGTTATGTGAAGATACTTCCTTTTCCAGCATAGGCCTCAAAGCGCTCGAAATAAACATTTGCAGATTCTACGAAAGGAGTGTTTCAAAACTCTCCTATCAAAAGAAACGTTCAAGTCTGTGAGTTGAATGCACTCATCACAGAGAAGTTTCTGAGAATGCTTCTGTGTAGTTTTTAGGTGAAGATATTTCCTTTTCCAGCATAGGCGTCAAAGCGATCCAAATAAACACTTGCAGATTCTACTAAAGGAGTGTTTCCAAACTGCTCTATCAAAAGCAATGTTGAAGTCTGTGAGTTGAATGCACTCATCACAGAGAAGTTTCTGAGAATGCTTCTGTGTAGTTTTTAGGTGAAGATATATCCTTTTCCAGCATAGGCGTCAAAGCGATCCAAATAAACACTTGCAGATTCTACAAAAGGAGTGTTTCCAAACTGCTCTATCAAGAGGAATGTTCAAGTCTGTGAGTAGAATGCACTCACCACAAAGAAGTTTCTGAGAATGCTTCTGTCTAGTTTTTATGTGAAGATATTTCCTTTTCCAGCATAGGCGTCAAAGCGCTCCAAATAAACACTTGCAGATTCTACAAAAGGAGTGTTTCCAAACTGCTCTATCAGAGGGAATGTTCAAGTCTGTGAGTTGAATGCAGTAGTCAGACAGAAGTTTGTGAGAATGCTTCTGTGTAGTTTTTAGGTGAAGATATTTCCTTTTCCAGCATAGGTCTCAAAGTGATCCAAATAAACACTTGCAGATTCTACAAAAGGAGTGTTTCCAAACTGCTCTATCAGAGGGAATGTTCAAGTCTGTGAGTTGAATGCAGTAATCACACAGAAGTTTGTGAGAATGCTTCTGTCTAGTTTCAGGTGGAGATATTTCTTTTCCCAGCATAGGCCTCAAAGCCCTCCAAATATCCACTTGCAGACTCTACAAAAAGAGTGTTTCAAAACTGCTCTTTCAAAAGGATGGCTCAAGTCGGTGAGTTGAATGCACTCATCACAAAGAGGTTTCTGAGAATGCTTCTGTGTAGTTGTTATGTGAAGATACTTCCTTTTCCAGCACAGGCCGCAGTGCGCTCGAAATAAACACTTGCAGATCTTACGAAAGGAGTGTTTCAAAACTGTCCTATCAAAATAAACGTTCAAGTCTGTGAGTTGAATGCAGTCATCACACAGAAGTTTCTGAGAATGCTTCTGTGTAGTTTTTAGGTGAAGATATTTCATTTCCCAGCACAGGCCTCAGAGCGCTCCAAATATGCATTTGCAGATTCTACAAAAAGAGAGCTTGAAAACTCTTCCACCAAAAAGAGGCTTCAACTCTATGAGTAGAATGCACTCATCACAAAGAAGTTTCTGAGAATGCTTCTGTCTAGTTTTTATGTGAAGATATTTCCTTTTCCAGCATAGGCGTCAAAGCGCTCTAAATAAACACTTGCAGATTCTACTAAAGGAGTGTTTCCAAACTGCTCTATCAAAAGCAATGTTCAAGTCTGTGAGTTGAATGCACTCATCACAGAGAAGTTTCTGAGAATGCTTCTGTGTAGTTTTTAGGTGAAGATATTTCCTTTTCCAGCATAGGCGTCAAAGAGATCCAAATAAACACTTGCAGATTCTACAAAAGGAGTGTATCCAAACTGCTCTATCAGAGGGAATGTTCAAGTCTGTGAGTTGAATGCAGTAATCACACAGAAGTTTGTGAGAATGCTTCTGTCTAGTTTTTAGGTGAAGATATTTCTTTTCCCAGAATAGGCCCTAAAGCGCTCCAAATTTCCACTTGCAGATTCTACAAAAAGAGTGTTTCAAAACTGCTCTTTCAAAAGGAAGGCTCAAGTCTGTGAGTTGAATGCACTCATCACAAAGAAGTTTCTGAGAATGCTTCTGTGTAGTTGTTATGTGAAGATACTTCCTTTTCCAGCATAGGCCTCAAAGCGCTCGAAATAAACACTTGCAGATTCTACGAAAGGAGTGTTTCAAAACTGTCCTATCAAAAGAAACGTTCAAGTCTGTGAGTTGAATGCACTCATCACAGAGAAGTTTCTGAGAATGCTTCTTTGTAGTTTCTAGGTGAAGATATTTCCTTTTCCAGCATAGATGTCAAAGCGATCCAAATAAACACTTGCAGATACTACAAAAGGAGTGTTTCCAAACTGCTCTATCAGAGGGAATGTTCAAGTCTGTGAGTTGAATGCAGTAATCACACAGAAGTTTGTGAGAATGCTTCTGTCTAGTTTCAGGTGGAGATATTTCTTTTCCCAGCATAGGCCTCAAAGCCCTCAAAATATCCACTTGCAGACTCTACAAAAAGAGTGTTTCAAAACTTCTCTTTCAAAAGGATGGCTCAAGTCGGTGATTTGAATGCACTCATCACAAAGAAGTTTCTGAGAATGCTTCTGTGTAGTTGTTATGTGAAGATACTTCCTTTTCCAGCACAGGCCTCAGTGCGCTCGAAATAAACACTTGCAGATCCTACGAAAGGAGTGTTTCAAAACTGTCCTATCAAAATAAACGTTCAAGTCTGTGAGTTGAATGCAGTCATCACACAGAAGTTTCTGAGAATGCTTCTGTGTAGTTTTTAGGTGAAGATATTTCCTTTTCCAGCATAGGCGTCAAAGCGATCCAAATAAACACTTGCAGATTCTACAAAAGGAGTGTATCCAAACTGCTCTATCAGAGGGAATGTTCAAGTCTGTGAGTTGAATGCAGTAATCACACAGAAGTTTGTGAGAATGCTTCTGTCTAGTTTTTAGGTGAAGATATTTCTTTTCCCAGAATAGGCCCTAAAGCGCTCCAAATTTCCACTTGCAGATTCTACAAAAAGAGTGTTTCAAAACTGCTCTTTCAAAAGGAAGGCTCAAGTCTGTGAGTTGAACGCACTCATCACAAAGAAGTTTCTGAGAATGCTTCTGTGTAGTTTTTAGGTGAAGATATTTCCTTTTCCAGCATAGGCGTCAAAGCGATCCAAATAAACACTTGCAGATTCTACAAAAGGAGTCTATCCAAACTGCTCTATCAGAGGGAATGTTCAAGTCTGTGAGTTGAATGCAGTAATCACACAGAAGTTTGTGAGAATGCTTCTGTCTAGTTTTTAGGTGAAGATATTTCTTTTCCCAGAATAGGCCCTAAAGCGCTCCAAATTTCCACTTGCAGATTCTACAAAAAGAGTGTTTCAAAACTGCTCTTTCAAAAGGAAGGCTCAAGTCTGTGAGTTGAATGCACTCATCACAAAGAAGTTTCTGAGAATGCTTCTGTGTAGTTGTTATGTGAAGATACTTCCTTTTCCAGCATAGGCCTCAAAGCGCTCGAAATAAACACTTGCAGATTCTACGAAAGGAGTGTTTCAAAACTGTCCTATCAAAAGAAACGTTCAAGTCTGTGAGTTGAATGCACTCATCACAGAGAAGTTTCTGAGAATGCTTCTGTGTAGTTTTTAGGTGAAGATATTTCCTTTTCCAGCATAGGCGTCAAAGCGATCCAAATAAGCCCTTGCAGATTCTACAAAAGGAGTGTTTCCAAACTGCTCTATCAGAGGGAATGTTCAAGTCTGTGAGTTGAATGCAGTAATCACACAGAAGTTTGTGAGAATGCTTCTGTCTAGTTTTTAGGTGAAGATATTTCATTTCCCATAATAGGCCTGAAAGCGCTCCAAATTTCCACTTGCAGATTCTACAAAAAGAGTGTTTCAAAACTACTCTTTCAAAAGGAAGGCTCAAGTCTGTGAGTTGAATGCACTCATCACAAAGAAGTTTCTGAGAATGCTTCTGTGTAGTTGTTATGTGAAGATACTTCCTTTTCCAGCCTAGGCCCCAAAGCGCTCGAAATAAACACTTGCAGATCCTACGAAAGGAGTGTTTCAAAACTGTCCTATCAAAATAAACGTTCAAGTCTGTGAGTTGAATGCAGTCATCACACAGAAGTTTCTGAGAATGCTTCTGTGTAGTTTTTAGGTGAAGATATTTCCTTTTCCAGCATAGGCGTCAAAGCGATCCAAATAAACACTTGCAGATTCTACAAAAGGAGTGTATCCACACTGCTCTATCAGAGGGAATGTTCAAGTCTGTGAGTTGAATGCAGTAATCACACAGAAGTTTGTGAGAATGCTTCTGTCTAGTTTTTAGGTGAAGATATTTCTTTTCCCAGAATAGGCCCTAAAGCGCTCCAAATTTCCACTTGCAGATTCTACAAAAAGAGTGTTTCAAAACTGCTCTTTCAAAAGGAAGGCTCAAGTCTGTGAGTTGAACGCACTCATCACAAAGAAGTTTCTGAGAATGCTTCTGTGTAGTTTTTAGGTGAAGATATTTCCTTTTCCAGCATAGGCGTCAAAGCGATCCAAATAAACACTTGCAGATTCTACAAAAGGAGTCTATCCAAACTGCTCTATCAGAGGGAATGTTCAAGTCTGTGAGCTGAATGCAGTAATCACACAGAAGTTTGTGAGAATGCTTCTGTCTAGTTTTTAGGTGAAGATATTTCTTTTCCCAGAATAGGCCCTAAAGCGCTCCAAATTTCCACTTGCAGATTCTACGAAAGGAGTGTTTCAAAACTGTCCTATGAAAAGAAACGTTCAAGACTGTGAGTTGAATGCACTCATCACAGAGAAGTTTCTGAGAATGTTTCTGTGTAGTTTTTAGGTGAAGATATATCCTTTTCCAGCCTAGGCGTCAAAGCGATCCAAATAAATACTTGCAGATTCTACAAAAGGAGTGTTTCCAAACTGCTCTATCAAGAGGAATGTTCAAGTCTGTGAGTAGAATGCACCCACCACAAAGAAGTTTCTGAGAATGCTTCTGTCTAGTTTTTATGTGAAGATATTTCCTTTTCCAGCATAGGCGTCAAAGCGCTCCAAATAAACACTTGCAGATTCTACAAAAAGAGTGTTTCCAAACTGCTCTATCAGAGGGAATGTTCAAGTCTGTGAGTTGAATGCACTAGTCAGACAGAAGTTTGTGAGAATGCTTCTGTGTAGTTTTTAGGTGAAGATATTTCCTTTTCCAGCATAGGTCTCAAAGTGATCCAAATAAACACTTGCAGATTCTACAAAAGGAGTGTTTCCAAACTGCTCTATCAGAGGGAATGTTCAAGTCTGTGAGTTGAATGCAGTAATCACACAGAAGTTTGTGAGAATGCTTCTGTCTAGTTTCAGGTGGAGATATTTCTTTTCCCAGCATAGGCCTCAAATCCCTCAAAATATCCACTTGCAGACTCTACAAAAAGAGTGTTTCAAAACTGCTCTTTCAAAAGGATGGCTCAAGTCTGTGAGTTGAATGCACTCATCACAAAGAAGTTTCTGAGAATGCTTCTGTGTAGTTGTTATGTGAAGATACTTCCTTTTCCAGCACAGGCCTCAGTGCGCTCGAAATAAACACTTGCAGATCTTACGAAAGGAGTGTTTCAAAACTGTCCTATCAAAATAAACGTTCAAGTCTGTGAGTTGAATGCAGTCATCACACAGAAGTTTCTGAGAATGCTTCTGTGTAGTTTTTAGGTGAAGATATTTCCTTTTCCAGCATAGGCGTCAAAGCGATCCAAATAAACACTTGCAGATTCTACAAAAGGAGTGTATCCAAACTGCTCTATCAGAGGGAATGTTCAAGTCTGTGAGTTGAATGCAGTAATCACACAGAAGTTTGTGAGAATGCTTCTGTCTAGTTTTTAGGTGAAGATATTTCTTTTCCCAGAATAGGCCCTAAAGCGCTCCAAATTTCCACTTGCAGATTCTACAAAAGGAGTGTTTCAAAACTGCTCTTTCAAAAGGAAGGCTCATGTCTGTGAGTTGAATGCACTCATCACAAAGAAGTTTCTGAGAATGCTTCTGTGTAGTTGTTATGTGAAGATAATTCCTTTTCCAGCATAGGCCTCAAAGCGCTCGAAATAAACACTTGCAGATTCTACGAAAGGAGTGTTTCTAATCTGTCCTATCAAAAGAAACGTTCAAGTCTGTGAGTTGAATGCACTCATCACAGAGAAGTTTCTGAGAATGCTTCTGTGTAGTTTTAGGTGAAGATATTTCCTTTTCCAGCATAGGTGTCAAAGCGATCCAAATAAACACTTGCAGATACTACAAAAGGAGTGTTTCCAAACTGCTCTATCAGAGGGAATGTTCCAGTCTGTGAGTTGAATGCAGTAATCACACAGAAGTTTGTGAGAATGCTTCTGTCTAGTTTCAGGTGGAGATATTTCTTTTCCCAGCATAGGCCTCAAAGCCCTCAAAACATCCACTTGCAGACTCTACAAAAAGAGTGTTTCAAAACTGCTCTTTCAAAAGGATGGCTCAAGTCTGTGAGTTGAATGCACTCATCACAAAGAAGTTTCTGAGAATGCTTCTGTGTAGTTGTTATGTGAAGATACTTCCTTTTCCAGCACAGGCCTCAGTGCGCTCGAAATAAACACTTGCAGATCCTACGAAAGGAGTGTTTCAAAACTGTCCTATCAAAATAAACGTTCAAGTCTGTGAGTTGAATGCAGTCATCACACAGAAGATTGTGAGAATGCTTCTGTGTAGTTTTTAGGTGAAGATATTTCCTTTTCCAGCATAGGCGTCAAAGCGATCCAAATAAACACTTGCAGATTCTACAAAAGGAGTGTATCCAAACTGCTCTATCAGAGGGAATGTTCAAGTCTGTGAGTTGAATGCAGTAATCACACAGAAGTTTGTGAGAATGCTTCTGTCTAGTTTTTAGGTGAAGATATTTCTTTTCCCAGAATAGGCCCTAAAGCGCTCCAAATTTCCACTTGCAGATTCTACAAAAAGAGTGTTTCAAAACTGCTCTTTCAAAAGGAAGGCTCAAGTCGGTGAGTTGAACGCACTCATCACAAAGAAGTTTCTGAGAATGCTTCTGTGTAGTTTTTAGGTGAAGATATTTCCTTTTCCAGCATAGGCGACAAAGCGATCCAAATAAACACTTGCAGATTCTACAAAAGGAGTCTATCCAAACTGCTCTATCAGAGAGAATGTTCAAGTCTGTGAGTTGAATGCAGTAATCACACAGAAGTTTGTGAGAATGCTTCTGTCTAGTTTTTAGGTGAAGATATTTCATTTCCCAGAATAGGCCTGAAAGCGCTCCAAATTTCCACTTGCAGATTCTACAAAAAGAGTGTTTCAAAACTACTCTTTCAAAAGGAAGGCTCAAGTCTGTGAGTTGAATGCACTCATCACAAAGAAGTTTCTGAGAATACTTCTGTGTAGTTGTTATGTGAAGATACTTCCTTTTCCAGCATAGGCCCCAAAGCGCGCGAAATAAACACTTGCAGATTCTACGAAAGGGTGTTTCAAAACTGTCCTATGAAAAGAAACGTTCAAGTCTGTGAGTTGAATGCACTCATCACAGAGAAGTTTCTGAGAATGCTTCTGTGTAGTTTTTAGGTGAAGATATATCCTTTTCCAGCATAGGCGTCAAAGCGATCCAAATAAACACTTGCAGATTCTACAAAAGGAGTGTTTCCAAACTGGCCTATCAAGAGGAATGTTCAAGTCTGTGAGTAGAATGCACTCACCACAAAGAAGTTTCTGAGAATGCTTCTGTCTAGTTTTTATGTGAAGATATTTCCTTTTCCAGCATAGGCGTCAAAGCGCTCCAAATAAACACTTGCAGATTCTACAAAAGGAGTGTTTCCAAACTGCTCTATCAGAGGGAATGTTCAAGTCTGTGAGTTGAATGCACTAGTCAGACAGAAGTTTGTGAGAATGCTTCTGTGTAGTTTTTAGGTGAAGATATTTCCTTTTCCAGCATAGGTCTCAAAGTGGTCCAAATAAACACTTGCAGATTCTATAAAAGGAGTGTTTCCAAACTGCTCTATCAGAGGGAATGTTCAAGTCTGTGAGTTGAATGCAGTAATCACACAGAAGTTTGTGAGAATGCTTCTGTCTAGTTTCAGGTGGAGATAGTTCTTTTCCCAGCATAGGCTTCAAAGCCCTCCAAATATCCACTTGCAGACTCTACAAAAAGAGTGTTTCAAAACTGCTCTTTCAAAAGGATGGCTCAACTCTGTGAGTTGAATGCACTCATCACAAAGAAGTTTCTGAGAATGCTTCTGTGTAGTTGTTATGTGAAGATACTTCCTTTTCCAGCACAGGCCTCAGTGCGCTCGAAATAAACACTTGCAGATCCTACGAAAGGAGTGTTTCAAAACTGTCCTATCAAAATAAACGTTCAAGTCTGTGAGTTGAATGCAGTCATCACACAGAAGTTTCTGAGAATGCTTCTGTGTAGTTTTTAGGTGAAGATATTTCATTTCCCAGCACAGGCCTCAGAGCGCTCCAAATATGCATTTGCAGATTCTACAAAAAGAGAGCTTGAAAACTCTTCCACCAAAAACAGGCTTCAACTCTATGAGTAGAATGCACTCATCACAAAGAAGTTTCTGAGAATGCTTCTGTCTAGTTTTTATGTGAAGATATTTCCTTTTCCAGCATAGGCGTCAAAGCGCTCCAAATAAACACTTGCAGATTCTACTAAAGGAGTGTTTCCAAACTGCTCTATCAAAAGCAATGTTCAAGTCTGTGAGTTGAATTCACTCATCACAGAGAAGTTTCTGAGAATGCTTCTGTGTAGTTTTTAGGTGAAGATATTTCCTTTTCCAGCATAGGCGTCAAAGCGATCCAAATAAACACTTGCAGATTCTACAAAAGGAGTGTATCCAAACTGCTCTATCAGAGGGAATGTTCAAGTCTGTGAGTTGAATACAGTAATCACACAGAAGTTTGTGAGAATGCTTCTGTCTAGTTTTTAGGTGAAGATATTTCTTTTCCCAGAATAGGCCCTAAAGCGCTCCAAATTTCCACTTGCAGATTCTACAAAAAGAGTGTTTCAAAACTGCTCTTTCAAAAGGAAGGCTCAAGTCTGTGAGTTGAATGCACTCATCACAAAGAAGTTTCTGAGAATGCTTCTGTGTAGTTGTTATGTGAAGATACTTCCTTTTCCAGCATAGGCCTCAAAGCGCTCGAAATAAACACTTCCAGATTCTACGAAAGGAGTGTTTCAAAACTGTCCTATCAAAAGAAACGTTCAAGTCTGTGAGTTGAATGCACTCATCACAGAGAAGTTTCTGAGAATGCTTCTGTGTAGTTTTTAGGTGAAGATATTTCCTTTTCCAGCATAGGCGTCAAAACGATCCAAATAAGCCCTTGCAGATTCTACAAAAGGAGTGTTTCCAAACTGCTCTATCAGAGGGAATGTTGAAGTCTGTGAGTTGAATGCAGTAATCACACAGAAGTTTGTGAGAATGCTTCTGTCTAGTTTCAGGTGGAGATATTTCTTTTCCCAGCATAGGCCTCAAAGCCCTCCAAATATCCACTTGCAGACTCTACAAAAAGAGTGTTTCAAAACTGCTCTTTCAAAAGGATGGCTCAAGTCGGTGAGTTGAATGCACTCATCACAAAGAAGTTTCTCAGAATGCTTCTGTGTAGTGGTTATGTGAAGATACTTCCTTTTCCAGCACAGGCCTCAGTGCGCTCGAAATAAACACTTGCAGATCCTACGAAAGGAGTGTTTCAAAACTGTCCTATCAAAATAAACGTTCAAGTCTGTGAGTTGAATGCAGTCATCACAGAGAAGTTTCTGAGAATGCTTCTGTGTAGTTTTTAGGTGAAGATATTTCATTTCCCAGCACAGGCCTCAGAGCGCTCCAAATATGCATTTGCAGATTCTACAAAAAGAGAGCTTGAAAACTCTTCCACAAAAAAGAGGCTTCAACTCTATGAGTAGAATGCACTCATCACAAAGAAGTTTCTGAGAATGCTTCTCTCTAGTTTTTATGTGAAGATATTTCCTTTTCCAGCATAGGCGTCAAAGCGCTCCAAATAAACACTTGCAGATTCTACTAAAGGAGTGTTTCCAAACTGCTCTATCAAAAGCAATGTTCAAGTCTGTGAGTTGAATTCACTCATCACAGAGAAGTTTCTGAGAATGCTTCTGTGTAGTTTTTAGGTGAAGATATTTCCTTTTCCAGCATAGGCGTCAAAGCGATCCAAATAAACACTTGCAGATTCTGCAAAAGGAGTGTATCCAAACTGCACTATCAGAGGGAATGTTCAAGTCTGTGAGTTGAATGCAGTAATCACACAGAAGTTTGTGAGAATGCTTCTGTCTAGTTTTTAGGTGAAGATATTTCTTTTCCCAGAAAAGGCCCTAAAGCGCTCCAAATTTCCACTTGCAGATTCTACAAAAAGAGTGTTTCAAAACTGCTCTTTCAAAAGGAAGGCTCAAGTCCGTGAGTTGAACGCACTCATCACAAAGAAGTTTCTGAGAATGCTTCTGTGTAGTTTTTAGGAGAAGATATTTCCTTTTCCAGCATAGGCGTCAAAGCGATCCAAATAAACACTTGCAGATTCTACAAAAGGAGTCTATCCAATCTGCTCTATCAGAGGGAATGTTCAAGTCTGAGAGTTGAATGCAGTAATCACACAGAAGTTTGTGAGAATGCTTCTGTCTAGTTTTTAGGTGAAGATATTTCTTTTCCCAGAATAGGCCCTAAAGCGCTCCAAATTTCCACTTGCAGATTCTACAAAAAGAGTGTTTCAAAACTGCTCTTTCAAAAGGAAGGCTCAAGTCTGTGAGTTGAATGCACTCATCACAAAGAAGTTTCTGAGAATGCTTCTGTGTAGTTGTTATGTGAAGATACTTCCTTTTCCAGCATAGGCCTCAAAGCGCTCGAAATAAACACTTGCAGATTCTACGAAAGGAGTGTTTCAAAACTGTCCAATCAAAAGAAACGTTCAAGTCTGTGAGTTGAATGCACTCATCACAGAGAAGTTTCTGAGAATGCTTCTGTGTAGTTTTAAGTGAAGATATTTCCTTTTCCAGCATAGGTGTCAAAGCGATCCAAATAAACACTTGCAGATACTACAAAAGGAGTGTTTCCAAACTGCTCTATCAGAGGGAATGTTCAAGTCTGTGAGTTGAATGCAGTAATCACACAGAAGTTTGTGAGAATGCTTCTGTCTAGTTTCAGGTGGAGATATTTCTTTTCCCAGCATAGGCCTCAAAGCCCTCAAAATATCCACTTGCAGACTCTACAAAAAGAGTGTTTCAAAACTGCTCTTTCAAAAGGATGGCTCAAGTCTGTGAGTTGAATGCACTCATCACAAAGAAGTTTCTGAGAATGCTTCTGTGTAGTTGTTATGTGAAGATACTTCCTTTTCCAGCACAGGCCTCAGTGCGCTCGAAATAAACACTTGCAGATCCTACGAAAGGAGTGTTTCAAAACTGTCCTATCAAAATAAACGTTCAAGTCTGTGAGTTGAATGCAGTCATCACACAGAAGTTTCTGAGAATGCTTCTGTGTAGTTTTTAGGTGAAGATATTTCCTTTTCCAGCATAGGCGTCAAAGCGATCCAAATAAACACTTGCAGATTCTACAAAAGGAGTGTATCCAAACTGCTCTATCAGAGGGAATGTTCAACTCTGTGAGTTGAATGCAGTAATCACACAGAAGTTTGTGAGAATGCTTCTGTCTAGTTTTTAGGTGAAGATATTTCTTTTCCCAGAATAGGCCCTAAAGCGCTCCAAATTTCCACTTGCAGATTCTACAAAAGGAGTGTTTCAAAACTGCTCTTTCAAAAGGAAAGCTCATGTCTGTGAGTTGAATGCACTCATCACAAAGAAGTTTCTGAGAATGCTTCTGTGTAGTTGTTATGTGAAGATACTTCCTTTTCCAGCATAGGCCTCAAAGCGCTCGAAATAAACACTTGCAGATTCTACGAAAGGAGTGTTTCAAAACTGTCCTATCAAAAGAAACGTTCAAGTCTGTGAGTTGAATGCACTCATCACAGAGAAGTTTCTGAGAATGCTTCTGTGTAGTTTTAGGTGAAGATATTTCCTTTTCCAGCATAGGTGTCAAAGCGATCCAAATAAACACTTGCAGATACTACAAAAGGAGTGTTTCCAAACTGCTCTATCAGAGGGAATGTTCCAGTCTGTGAGTTGAATGCAGTAATCACACAGAAGTTTGTGAGAATGCTTCTGTCTAGTTTCAGGTGGAGATATTTCTTTTCCCAGCATAGGCCTCAAAGCCCTCAAAACATCCACTTGCAGACTCTACAAAAAGAGTGTTTCAAAACTGCCCTTTCAAAAGGATGGCTCAAGTCTGTGAGTTGAATGCACTCATCACAAAGAAGTTTCTGAGAATGCTTCTGTGTAGTTGTTATGTGAAGATACTTCCTTTTCCAGCACAGGCCTCAGTGCGCTCGAAATAAACACTTGCAGATCCTACGAAAGGAGTGTTTCAAAACTGTCCTATCAAAATAAACGTTCAAGTCTGTGAGTTGAATGCAGTCATCACACAGAAGTTTGTGAGAATGCTTCTGTGTAGTTTTTAGGTGAAGATATTTCCTTTTCCAGCATAGGCGTCAAAGCGATCCAAATAAACACTTGCAGATTCTACAAAAGGAGTGTATCCAAACTGCTGTATCAGAGGGAATGTTCAAGTCTGTGAGTTGAATGCAGTAATCACACAGAAGTTTGTGAGAATGCTTCTGTCTAGTTTTTAGGTGAAGATATTTCTTTTCCCAGAATAGGCCCTAAAGCGCTCCAAATTTCCACTTGCAGATTCTACAAAAAGAGTGTTTCAAAACTGCTCTTTCAAAAGGAAGGCTCAAGTCGGTGAGATGAACGCACTCATCACAAAGAAGTTTCTGAGAATGCTTCTGTGTAGTTTTTAGGTGAAGATATTTCCTTTTCCAGCATAGGTCTCAAAGTGATCCAAATAAACACTTGCAGATTCTACAAAAGGAGTGTTTCCAAACTGCTCTATCAGAGGGAATGTTCAAGTCTGTGAGTTGAATGCAGTAATCATACAGAAGTTTGTGAGAATGCTTCTGTCTAGTTTCAGGTGGAGATATTTCTTTTCCCAGCATAGGCCTCAAAGCCCTCCAAATATCCACTTGCAGACTCTACAAAAAGAGTGTTTCAAAACTGCTCTTTCAAAAGGATGGCTCAAGTCGGTGAGTTGAATGCACTCATCACAAAGAAGTTTCTGAGAATGCTTCTGTGTAGTTGTTATGTGAAGATACTTCCTTTTCCAGCACAGGCCCCAGTGCGCTCGAAATAAACACTTGCAGATCCTACGAAAGGAGTGTTTCAAAACTGTCCTATCAAAATAAACGTTCAAGTCTGTGAGTTGAATGCAGTCATCACACAGAAGTTTCTGAGAATGCTTCTGTGTAGTTTTTAGGTGAAGATATTTCATTTCCCAGCACAGGCCTCAGAGCGCTCCAAATATGCATTTGAAGATTCTGCAAAAAGAGAGCTTGAAAACTCTTCCACCAAAAAGAGGCTTCAACTCTATGAGTAGAATGCACTCATCACAAAGAAGTTTCTGAGAATGCTTTTTTCTAGTTTTTATGTGAAGATATTTCCTTTTCCAGCATAGGCGTCAAAGCGCTCCAAATAAACACTTGCAGATTCTACTAAAGGATTGTTTCCCAACTGCTCTATCAAAAGCAATGTTCAAGTCTGTGAGTTGAATGCACTCATCACAGAGAAGTTTCTGGGAATGCTTCTGTGTAGTTTTTAGGTGAAGATATTTCCTTTTCCAGCATAGGCGTCAAAGCGATCCAAATAAACACTTGCAGATTCTACAAAAGGTGTGTATCCAAACTGCTCTATCAGAGGGAATGTTCAAGTCTGTGAGTTGAATGCAGTAATCACACAGAAGTTTGTGAGAATGCTTCTGTCTAGTTTTTAGGTGAAGATATTTCTTTTCCGAGAATAGGCCCTAAAGCGCTCCAAATTTCCACTTGCAGATTCTACAAAAAGAGTGTTTCAAAACTGCTCTTTCAAAAGGAAGGCTCAAGTCTGTGAGTTGAATGCACTCATCACAAAGAAGTTTCTGAGAATGCTTCTGTGTAGTTGTTATGTGAAGATACTTCCTTTTCCAGCATAGGCCTCAAAGCGCTCGAAATAAACACTTGCAGATTCTACGAAAGGAGTGTTTCAAAACTGTCCTATGAAAAGAAACGTTCAAGTCTGTGAGTTGAATGCACTCATCACAGAGAAGTTTCTGAGAATGCTTCTGTGTAGTTTTTAGGTGAAGATATATCCTTTTCCAGCATAGGCGTCAAAGCGATCCAAATAAACACTTGCAGATTCTACAAAAGGAGTGTTTCCAAACTGGCCTATCAAGAGGAATGTTCAAGTCTGTGAGTAGAATGCACTCACCACAAAGAAGTTTCTGAGAATGCTTCTGTCTAGTTTTTATGTGAAGATATTTCCTTTTCCAGCATAGGCGTCAAAGCGCTCCAAATAAACACCTGCAGATTCTACAAAAGGAGTGTTTCCAAACTGCTCTATCAGAGGGAATGTTCAAGTCTGTGAGTTGAATGCACTAGTCAGACAGAAGTTTGTGAGAATGCTTCTGTGTAGTTTTTAGGTGAAGATATTTCCTTTTCCAGCATAGGTCTCAAAGTGGTCCAAATAAACACTTGCAGATTCTATAAAAGGAGTGTTTCCAAACTGCTCTATCAGAGGGAATGTTCAAGTCTGTGAGTTGAATGCAGTAATCACACAGAAGTTTGTGAGAATGCTTCTGTCTAGTTTCATGTGGAGATATTTCTTTTCCCAGCATAGGCTTCAAAGCCCTCCAAATATCCACTTGCAGACTCTACAAAAAGAGTGTTTCAAAACTGCTCTTTCAAAAGGATGGCTCAACTCTGTGAGTTGAATGCACTCATCACAAAGAAGTTTCTGAGAATGCTTCTGTGTAGTTGTTATGTGAAGATACTTCCTTTTCCAGCACAGGCCTCAGTGCGCTCGAAATAAACACTTGCAGATCCTACGAAAGGAGTGTTTCAAAACTGTCCTATCAAAATAAACGTTCAAGTCTGTGAGTTGAATGCAGTCATCACACAGAAGTTTCTGAGAATGCTTCTGTGTAGTTTTTAGGTGAAGATATTTCATTTCCCAGCACAGGCCTCAGAGCGCTCCAAATATGCATTTGCAGATTCTACAAAAAGAGAGCTTGAAAACTCTTCCACCAAAAAGAGGCTTCAACTCTATGAGTAGAATGCACTCATCACAAAGAAGTTTCTGAGAATGCTTCTGTCTAGTTTTTATGTGAAGATATTTCCTTTTCCAGCATAGGCGTCAAAGCGCTCCAAATAAACACTTGCAGATTCTACAAAAGGAGTGTTTCCAAACTGCTCTATCAGAGGGAATGTTCAAGTCTGTGAGTTGAATGCACTAGTCAGACAGAAGTTTGTGAGTATGCTTCTGTGTAGTTTTTAGGTGAAGATATTTCCTTTTCCAGCATAGGTCTCAAAGTGATCCAAATAAACACTTGCAGATTCTACAAAAGGAGTGTTTCCAAACTGCTCTATCAGAGGGAATGTTCAAGTCTGTGAGTTGAATGCAGTAATCATACAGAAGTTTGTGAGAATGCTTCTGTCTAGTTTCAGGTGGAGATATTTCTTTTCCCAGCATAGGCCTCAAAGCCCTCCAAATATCCACTTGCAGACTCTACAAAAAGAGTGTTTCAAAACTGCTCTTTCAAAAGGATGGCTCAAGTCGGTGAGTTGAATGCACTCATCACAAAGAAGTTTCTGAGAATGCTTCTGTGTAGTTGTTATGTGAAGATACTTCCTTTTCCAGCACAGGCCCCAGTGCGCTCGAAATAAACACTTGCAGATCCTACGAAAGGAGTGTTTCAAAACTGTCCTATCAAAATAAACGTTCAAGTCTGTGAGTTGAATGCAGTCATCACACAGAAGTTTCTGAGAATGCTTCTGTGTAGTTTTTAGGTGAAGATATTTCATTTCCCAGCACAGGCCTCAGAGCGCTCCAAATATGCATTTGAAGATTCTGCAAAAAGAGAGCTTGAAAACTCTTCCACCAAAAAGAGGCTTCAACTCTATGAGTAGAATGCACTCATCACAAAGAAGTTTCTGAGAATGCTTTTTTCTAGTTTTTATGTGAAGATATTTCCTTTTCCAGCATAGGCGTCAAAGCGCTCCAAATAAACACTTGCAGATTCTACTAAAGGATTGTTTCCAAACTGCTCTATCAAAAGCAATGTTCAAGTCTGTGAGTTGAATGCACTCATCACAGAGAAGTTTCTGGGAATGCTTCTGTGTAGTTTTTAGGTGAAGATATTTCCTTTTCCAGCATAGGCGTCAAAGCGATCCAAATAAACACTTGCAGATTCTACAAAAGGTGTGTATCCAAACTGCTCTATCAGAGGGAATGTTCAAGTCTGTGAGTTGAATGCAGTAATCACACAGAAGTTTGTGAGAATGCTTCTGTCTAGTTTTTAGGTGAAGATATTTCTTTTCCGAGAATAGGCCCTAAAGCGCTCCAAATTTCCACTTGCAGATTCTACAAAAAGAGTGTTTCAAAACTGCTCTTTCAAAAGGAAGGCTCAAGTCTGTGAGTTGAATGCACTCATCACAAAGAAGTTTCTGAGAATGCTTCTGTGTAGTTGTTATGTGAAGATACTTCCTTTTCCAGCATAGGCCTCAAAGCGCTCGAAATAAACACTTGCAGATTCTACGAAAGGAGTGTTTCAAAACTGTCCTATCAAAAGAAACGTTCAAGTCTGTGAGTTGAATGCACTCATCACAGAGAAGTTTCTGAGAATGCTTCTGTGTAGTTTTTAGGTGGAGATATTTCCTTTTCCAGCATAGGCGTCAAAGCGATCCAAATAAACACTTGCAGATTCTACAAAAGGAGTGTTTCCAAACTGCTCTATCAGAGGGAATGTTCAAATCTGTGAGTTGAATGCAGTCATCACACAGAAGTTTGTGAGAATGCTTCTGTCTAGTTTTTAGGTGAAGATATTTCATTTCCCAGAATAGGCCTGAAAGCGCTGCAAATTTCCACTTGCAGATTCTACAAAAAGAGTGTTTCAAAACTACTCTTCCAAAAGGAAGGCTCAAGTCTGTGAGTTGAATGCACTCATCACAAAGAAGTTTCTGAGAATGCTTCTGTGTAGTTGTTATGTGAAGATACTTCCTTTTCCAGCATAGGCCCCAAAGCGCTCGAAATAAACACTTGCAGATTCTACGAAAGGAGTGTTTCAAAACTGTCCTATGAAAAGAAACGTTCAAGTCTGTGAGTTGAATGCACTCATCACAGAGAAGTTTCTCAGAATGCTTCTGTGTAGTTTTTAGGTGAAGATATTTCCTTTTCCAGCATAGGCGTCAAAGCGATCCAAATAAGCACTTGCAGATTCTACAAAAGGAGTGTTTCCAAACTGCTCTATCAAGAGGAATGTTCAAGTCTGTGAGTAGAATGCACTCACCACAAAGAAGTTTCTGAGAATGCTTCTGTCTACTTTTTATGTGAAGATATTTCCTTTTCCAGCATAGGCGTCAAAGCGCTCCAAATAAACACTTGCAGATTCTACAAAAGGAGTGTTTCCAAACTGCTCTATCAGAGGGAATGTTCAAGTCTGTGAGTTGAATGCACTAGTCAGACAGAAGTTTGTGAGAATGCTTCTGTGTAGTTTTTAGGTGAAGATATTTCCTTTTCCAGCATAGGTCTCAAAGTGATCCAAATAAACACTTGCAGATTCTACAAAAGGAGTGTTTCCAAACTGCTCTATCAGAGGGAATGTTCAAGTCTGTGAGTTGAATGCAGTAATCACACAGAAGTTTGTGAGAATGCTTCTGTCTAGTTTCAGGTGGAGATATTTCTTTTCCCAGCATAGACCTCAAAGCCCTCCATATATCCACTTGCAGACTCTACAAAAAGAGTGTTTCAAAACTGCTCTTTCAAAAGGATGGCTCAAGTCTGTGAATTGAATGCACTCATCACAAAGAAGTTTCTGAGAATGCTTCTGTGTAGTTGTTATGTGAAGATACTTCCTTTTCCAGCACAGGCCTCAGTGCGCTCGAAATAAACACTTGCAGATCCTACGAAAGGAGTGTTTCAAAACTGTCCTATCAAAATAAACGTTCAAGTCTGTGAGTTGAATGCAGTCATCACACAGAAGTTTCTGAGAATGCTTCTGTGTAGTTTTTAGGTGAAGATATTTCATTTCCCAGCACAGGCCTCAGAGCGCTCCAAATATGCATTTGCAGATTCTACAAAAAGAGAGCTTGAAAACTCTTCCACCAAAAAGAGGCTTCAACTCTATGAGTAGAATGCACTCATCACAAAGAAGTTTCTGAGAATGCTTCTGTCTAGTTTTTATGTGAAGATATTTCCTTTTCCAGCATAGGCGTCAAAGCGCTCCAAATAAACACTTGCAGATTCTACTAAAGGAGTGTTTCCAAACTGCTCTATCAAAAGCAATGTTAAAGTCTGTGAGTTGAATGCACTCATCAGAGAGAAGTTTCTGAGAATGCTTCTGTGTAGTTTTTAGGTGAAGATATTTCCTTTTCCAGCATAGGCGTCAAAGCGATCCAAATAAACACTTGCAGATTCTACAAAAGGTGTGTATCCAAACTGCTCTATCAGAGGGAATGTTCAAGTCTGTGAGTTGAATGCAGTAATCACACAGAAGTTTGTGAGAATGCTTCTGTCTAGTTTTTAGGTGAAGATATTTCTTTTCCCAGAATAGGCCCTAAAGCGCTCCAAATTTCCACTTGCAGATTCTACAAAAAGAGTGTTTCAAAACTGCTCTTTCAAAAGGAAGGCTCAAGTCTGTGAGTCGAATGCACTCATCACAAAGAAGATTCTGAGAATGCTTCTGTGTAGTTGTTATGTGAAGATACTTCCTTTACCAGCATAGGCCTCAAAGCGCTCGAAATAAACACTTGCAGATTCTACGAAAGGAGTGTTTCAAAACTGTCCTATCAAAAGAAACGTTCAAGTCTGTGAGTTGAATGCACTCATCACAGAGAAGTTTCTGAGAATGCTTCTGTGTAGTTTTTAGGTGAAGATATTTCCTTTTCCAGCATAGGTGCCAAAGCGATCCAAATAAACACTTGCAGATTCTACAAAAGGAGTGTATCCAAACTGCTCTATCAGAGGGAGTGTTCAAGTCTGTGAGTTGAATGCAGTAATCACACAGAAGTTTGTGAGAATGCTTCTGTCTAGTTTTTAGGTGAAGATATTTCTTTTCCCAGAATAGGCCCTAAAGCGCTCCAAATTTCCACTTGCAGATTCTACAAAAAGAGTGTTTCAAAACTGCTCTTTCAAAAGGAAGGCTCAAGTCTGTGAGTTGAATGCACTCATCACAAAGAAGTTTCTGAGAATGCTTCTGTGTAGTTGTTATGTGAAGATACTTCCTTTTCCAGCATAGGCCTCAAAGCGCTCGAAATAAACACTTGCAGATTCTACGAAAGGAGTGTTTCAAAACTGTCCTAGGAAAAGAAACGTTCAAGTCTGTGAGTTGAATGCACTCATCACAGAGAAGTTTCTGAGAATGCTTCTGTGCAGTTTTTAGGTGAAGATATTTCCTTTTCCAGCATAGGCGTCAAAGCGATCCAAATAAGCCCTTGCAGATTCTACAAAAGGAGTGTTTCCAAACTGCTCTATCAGAGGCAATGTTCAAGTCTGTGAGTTGAATGCAGTAATCACACAGAAGTTTGTGAGAATGCTTCTGTCTAGTTTTTAGGTGAAGATATTTCATTTCCCAGAATAGGCCTGAAAGCGCTCAAAATTTCCACTTGCAGATTCTACAAAAAGAGTGTTTCAAAACTACTCTTTCAAAAAGAAGGCTCAAGTCAGTGAGTTGAATGCACTCATCACAAAAAGTTTCTGAGAATGCTTCTGTGTAGTTGTTATGTGAAGATACTTCCTTTTCCAGCATAGGCCCCAAAGCGCTCGAAATAAACACTTGCAGATTCTACGAAAGGAGTGTTTCAAAACTGTCCTATGAAAAGAAACGTTCAAGTCTGTGAGTTGAATGCACTCATCACAGAGAAGTTTCTGAGAATGCGTCTGTGTAGTGTTTAGGTGAAGATATTTCCTTTTCCAGCATAGGCGTCAAAGCGATCCAAATAAGCACTTGCAGATTCTACAAAAGGAGTGTTTCCAAACTGCTCTATCAAGAGGAATGTTCAAGTCTGTCAGTAGAATGCACTCACCACAAAGAAGTTTCTGAGAATGCTTCTGTCTAGTTTTTATGTGAAGATATTTCCTTTTCCAGCATAGGCGTCAAAGCGCTCCAAATAAACAGTTGCAGATTCTACTAAAGGAGTGTTTCCAAACTGCTCTATCAAAAGCAATGTTCAAGGCTGTGAGTTGAATGCACTCATCACAGAGAAGTTTCTGAGAATGCTTCTGTGTAGTTTTTAGGTGAAGATATTTCCTTTTCCAGCATAGGCGTCAAAGCGATCCAAATAAACACTTGCAGATTCTACAAAAGGAGTGTATCCAAACTGCTCTATCAGAGGGAATGTTCAAGTCTGTGAGTTGAATGCAGTAATCACACAGAAGTTTGTGAGAATGCTTCTGTCTAGTTTCAGGTGGAGATATTTCTTTTCCCAGCATAGGCCTCAAAGCCCTCCAAATATCCACTTGCAGACTCTACAAAAAGAGTGTTTCAAAACTGCTCTTTCAAAAGGATGGCTCAACTCTGTGAGTTGAATGCACTCATCACAAAGAAGTTTCTGAGAATGCTTCTGTGTAGTTGTTATGTGAAGATACTTCCTTTTCCAGCACAGGCCTCAGTGCGCTCGAAATAAACACTTGCAGATCCTACGAAAGGAGTGTTTCAAAACTGTCGTATCAAAATAAACGTTCAAGTCTGTGAGTTGAATGCAGTCATCACACAGAAGTTTCTGAGAATGCTTCTGTGTAGTTTTTAGGTGAAGATATTTCATTTCCCAGCACAGGCCTCAGAGCGCTCAAAAAGTGCATTTGCAGATTCTACAAAAAGAGAGCTTGAAAACTCTTCCACCAAAAAGAGGCTTCAACTCTATGAGTAGAATGCACTCATCACAAAGAAGTTTCTGAGAATGCTTCTGTCTAGTTTTTATGTGAAGATATTTCCTTTTCCAGCATAGGCGTCAAAGCGCTCCAAATAAACACTTGCAGATTCTACTAAAGGAGTGTTTCCAAACTGCTCTATCAAAAGCAATGTTGAAGTCTGTGAGTTGAATGCACTCATCACAGAGAAGTTTCTGAGAATGCTTCTGTGTAGTTTTTAGGTGAAGATATTTCCTTTTCCAGCATAGGCGTCAAAGCGATCCAAATAAACACTTGCAGATTCTACAAAAGGAGTGTATCCAAACTGCTCTATCAGAGGGAATATTCAAGTCTGAGAGTTGAATGCAGTCATCACACAGAAGTTTCTGAGAATGCTTCTGTGTAGTTTTTAGGTGAAGATATTTCATTTCCCAGCACAGGCCTCAGAGCGCTCCAAATATGCATTTGCAGATTCTACAAAAAGAGAGCTTGAAAACTCTTCCACCAAAAAGAGGCTTCAACTCTATGAGTAGAATGCACTCATCACAAAGAAGTTTCTGAGAATGCTTTTTTCTAGTTTTTATGTGAAGATATTTCCTTTTCCAGCATAGGCGTCAAAGCGCTCCAAATAAACACTTGCAGATTCTACTAAAGGATTGTTTCCAAACTGCTCTATCAAAAGCAATGTTCAAGTCTGTGAGTTGAATGCACTCATCACAGAGAAGTTTCTGGGAATGCTTCTGTGTAGTTTTTAGGTGAAGATATTTCCTTTTCCAGCATAGGCGTCAAAGCGATCCAAATAAACACTTGCAGATTCTACAAAAGGAGTGTATCCAAACTGCTCTATCAGAGGGAATGTTCAAGTCTGTGAGTTGAATGCAGTAATCACACAGAAGTTTGTGAGAATGCTTCTGTCTAGTTTTAGGTGAAGATATTTCTTTTCCCAGAATAGGCCCTAAAGCGCTCCAAATTTCCACTTGCAGATTCTACAAAAAGAGTGTTTCAAAACTGTTCTTTCAAAAGGAAGGCTCAAGTCTGTGAGTTGAATGCACTCATCACAGAGAAGTTTCTGAGAATGCTTCTGTGTAGTGTTTAGGTGAAGATATTTCCTTTTCCAGCATAGGCGTCAAAGCGATCCAAATAAACACTTGCAGATTCTACAAAAGGAGTGTTTCCAAACTGCTCTATCAAGAGGAATGTTCAAGTCTGTGAGTAGAATGCACTCACCACAAAGAAGTTTCTGAGAATGCTTCTGTCTAGTTTTTATGTGAAGATATTTCCTTTTCCAGCATAGGCGTCAAAGCGCTCCAAATAAACACTTGCAGATTCTACAAAAGGAGTGTTTCCAAACTGCTCTATCAGAGGGAATGTTCAAGTCTGTGAGTTGAATGCACTAGTCAGACAGAAGTTTGTGAGAATGCTTCTGTGTAGTTTTTAGGTGAAGATATTTCCTTTTCCAGCATAGGTCTCAAAGTGATCCAAATAAACACTTGCAGATTCTACAAAAGGAGTGTTTCCAAACTGCTCTATCAGAGGGAATGTTCAAGTCTGTGAGTTGAATGCAGTAATCACACAGAAGTTTGTGAGAATGCTTCTGTCTAGTTTCAGGTGGAGATATTTCTTTTCCCAGCATAGGCCTCAAAGCCCTCCAAATATCCACTTGCAGACTCTACAAAAAGAGTGTTTCAAAACTGCTCTTTCAAAAGGATGGCTCAAGTCTGTGAGTTGAATGCACTCATCACAAAGAAGTTTCTGAGAATGCTTCTGTGTAGTTGTTATGTTAAGATACTTCCTTTTCCAGCACAGGCCTCAGTGCGCTCGAAATAAACACTTGCAGATCCTACGAAAGGAGTGTTTCAAAACTGTCCTATCAAAATAAACGTTCAAGTCCGTGAGTTGAATGCAGTCATCACACAGAAGTTTCTGAGAATGCTTCTGTGTAGTCTTTAGGTGAAGATATTTCATTTCCCAGCACAGGCCTCAGAGGGCTCCAAATATGCATTTGCAGATTCTACAAAAAGAGAGCTTGAAAACTCTTCCACCAAACAGAGGCTTCAACTCTATGAGTAGAATGCACTCATCACAAAGAAGTTTCTGAGAATGCTTCTGTCTAGTTTTTATGTGAAGATATTTCCTTTTCCAGCATAGGCGTCAAAGCGCTCCAAATAAACACTTGCAGATTCTACAAAAGGAGTGTATCCAAACTGCTCTATCAGAGGGAATGTTCAAGTCTGTGAGTTGAATGCAGTAATCACACAGAAGTTTGTGAGAATGCTTCTGTCTAGTTTTTAGGTGAAGATATTTCTTTTCCCAGAATAGGCCCTAAAGCGCTCCAAATTTCCACTTGCAGATTCTACAAAAAGAGTGTTTCAAAAGTGCTCTTTCAAAAGGAAGGCTCAACCCTGAGAGTTGAATGCAGTCATCACAAAGAAGTTTCTGAGAATGCTTCTGTGTAGTTGTTATGTGAAGATACTTCCTTTTCCAGCATAGGCCTCAAAGCGCTCGAAATAAACACTTGCAGATTCTACGAAAGTAGTGTTTCAAAACTGTCCTATCAAAAGAAACGTTCAAGTCTGCGAGTTGAATGCACTCATCACAGAGAAGTTTCTGAGAATGCTTCTGTGTAGTTTTTAGGTGAAGATATTTCCTTTTCCAGCATAGGCGTCAAAGCGATCCAAATAAGCCCATGCAGATTCTACAAAAGGAGTGTTTCCAAACTGCTCTATCAGAGGGAATGTTCAAGTCTGTGAGTTGAATGCAGTAATCACACAGAAGTTTGTGAGAATGCTTCTGTCTAGTTTTTAGGTGAAGATATTTCATTTCCCAGAATAGGCCTGAAAGCGCTCCAAATTTCCACTTGCAGATTCTACAAAAAGAGTGTTTCAAAACTACTCTTTCAAAAGGAAGGCTCAAGTCTGTGAGTTGAATGCACTCATCACTAAGAAGTTTCTGAGAATGCTTCTGTGTAGTTGTTATGTGAAGTTACTTCCTTTTCCAACATAGGCCCCAAAGCGCTCGAAATAAACACTTGCAGATTCTATGAAAGGAGTGTTTCAAAACTGTCCTAGGAAAAGAAACGTTCAAGTCTGTGAGTTGAATGCACTCATCACAGAGAAGTTTCTGAGAATGCTTCTGTGTAGTTTTTAGGTGAAGATATTTCCTTTTCCAGCATAGGCGTCAAAGCGATCCAAATAAACACTTGTAGATTCTACAAAACGAGTGTTTCCAAACTGCTCTATCAAGAGGAATGTTCAAGTCTGTGAGTAGAATGCACTCACCACAAAGAAGTTTCTGAGAATGCTTCTGTCTAGTTTTTATGTGAAGATATTTCCTTTTCCAGCATAGGCGTCAAAGCGCTCCAAATAAACACTTGCAGATTCTACAAAAGGAGTGTTTCCAAACTGCTCTATCAGAGGGAATGTTCAAGTCTGTGAGTTGAATGCACTAGTCAGACAGAAGTTTGTGAGAATGCTTCTGTGTAGTTTTTAGGTGAAGATATTTCCTTTTCCGGCATAGGTCTCAAAGTGATCCAAATAAACACTTGCAGATTCTACAAAAGGAGTATTTCCAAACTGCTCTATCAGAGGGAATGTTCAAGTCTGTGAGTTGAATGCAGTAATCACACAGAAGTTTGTGAGAATGCTTCTGGCTAGTTTCAGGTGGAGATAATTCTTTTCCCAGCATAGGCCTCAAAGCCCTCCAAATATCCACTTGCAGACTCTACAAAAAGAGTGTTTCAAAACTGCTCTTTCAAAAGGATGGCTCAAGTCTGTGCGTTAAATGCACTCATCACAAAGAAGTTTCTGAGAATGCTTCTGTGTAGTTGTTATGTGAAGATACTTCCTTTTCCAGCACAGGCCTCAGTGCGCTCGAAATAAACACTTGCAGATCCTACGAAAGGAGTGTTTCAAAACTGTCGTATCAAAATAAACGTTCAAGTCTGTGAGTTGAATGCAGTCATCACACAGAAGTTTCTGAGAATGCTTCTGTGTAGTTTTTAGGTGAAGATATTTCATTTCCCAGCACAGGCCTCAGAGCGCTCAAAAAGTGCATTTGCAGATTCTACAAAAAGAGAGCTTGAAAACTCTTCCACCAAAAAGAGGCTTCAACTCTATGAGTAGAATGCACTCATCACAAAGAAGTTTCTGAGAATGCTTCTGTCTAGTTTTTATGTGAAGATATTTCCTTTTCCAGCATAGGCGTCAAAGCGCTCCAAATAAACACTTGCAGATTCTACTAAAGGAGTGTTTCCAAACTGCTCTATCAAAAGCAATGTTGAAGTCTGTGAGTTGAATGCACTCATCACAGAGAAGTTTCTGAGAATGCTTCTGTGTAGTTTTTAGGTGAAGATATTTCCTTTTCCAGCATAGGCGTCAAAGCGATCCAAATAAACACTTGCAGATTCTACAAAAGGAGTGTATCCAAACTGCTCTATCAGAGGGAATATTCAAGTCTGAGAGTTGAATGCAGTCATCACACAGAAGTTTCTGAGAATGCTTCTGTGTAGTTTTTAGGTGAAGATATTTCATTTCCCAGCACAGGCCTCAGAGCGCTCCAAATATGCATTTGCAGATTCTACAAAAAGAGAGCTTGAAAACTCTTCCACCAAAAAGAGGCTTCAACTCTATGAGTAGAATGCACTCATCACAAAGAAGTTTCTGAGAATGCTTTTTTCTAGTTTTTATGTGAAGATATTTCCTTTTCCAGCATAGGCGTCAAAGCGCTCCAAATAAACACTTGCAGATTCTACTAAAGGATTGTTTCCAAACTGCTCTATCAAAAGCAATGTTCAAGTCTGTGAGTTGAATGCACTCATCACAGAGAAGTTTCTGGGAATGCTTCTGTGTAGTTTTTAGGTGAAGATATTTCCTTTTCCAGCATAGGCGTCAAAGCGATCCAAATAAACACTTGCAGATTCTACAAAAGGAGTGTATCCGAACTGCTCTATCAGAGGGAATGTTCAAGTCTGTGAGTTGAATGCAGTAATCACACAGAAGTTTGTGAGAATGCTTCTGTCTAGTTTTAGGTGAAGATATTTCTTTTCCCAGAATAGGCCCTAAAGCGCTCCAAATTTCCACTTGCAGATTCTACAAAAAGAGTGTTTCAAAACTGTTCTTTCAAAAGGAAGGCTCAAGTCTGTGAGTTGAATGCACTCATCACAGAGAAGTTTCTGAGAATGCTTCTGTGTAGTGTTTAGGTGAAGATATTTCCTTTTCCAGCATAGGCGTCAAAGCGATCCAAATAAACACTTGCAGATTCTACAAAAGGAGTGTTTCCAAACTGCTCTATCAAGAGGAATGTTCAAGTCTGTGAGTAGAATGCACTCACCACAAAGAAGTTTCTGAGAATGCTTCTGTCTAGTTTTTATGTGAAGATATTTCCTTTTCCAGCATAGGCGTCAAAGCGCTCCAAATAAACACTTGCAGATTCTACAAAAGGAGTGTTTCCAAACTGCTCTATCAGAGGGAATGTTCAAGTCTGTGAGTTGAATGCACTAGTCAGACAGAAGTTTGTGAGAATGCTTCTGTGTAGTTTTTAGGTGAAGATATTTCCTTTTCCAGCATAGGTCTCAAAGTGATCCAAATAAACACTTGCAGATTCTACAAAAGGAGTGTTTCCAAACTGCTCTATCAGAGGGAATGTTCAAGTCTGTGAGTTGAATGCAGTAATCACACAGAAGTTTGTGAGAATGCTTCTGTCTAGTTTCAGGTGGAGATATTTCTTTTCCCAGCATAGGCCTCAAAGCCCTCCAAATATCCACTTGTAGACTCTACAAAAAGAGTGTTTCAAAACTGCTCTTTCAAAAGGATGGCTCAAGTCTGTGAGTTGAATGCACTCATCACAAAGAAGTTTCTGAGAATGCTTCTGTGTAGTTGTTGTGTGAAGATACTTCCTTTTCCAGCACAGGCCTCAGTGCGCTCGAAATAGACACTTGCAGATCCTACGAAAGGAGTGTTTCAAAACTGTCCTATCAAAATAAACGTTCAAGTCCGTGAGTTGAATGCAGTCATCACACAGAAGTTTCTGAGAATGCTTCTGTGTAGTTTTTAGGTGAAGATATTTCATTTCCCAGCACAGGCCTCAGAGCGCTCCAAATATGCATTTGCAGATTCTACAAAAAGAGAGCTTGAAAACTCTTCCACGAAAAAGAGGCTTCAACTCTATGAGTAGAATGCACTCATCACAAGAAGTTTCTGAGAATGCTTCTGTCTAGTTTATATGTGAAGATACTTCCTTTTCCAGCCTAGGCCTCAAAGAGCTCGAAATAAACACTTGCAGATTCTACGAAAGGAGTGTTTCTAAACTGTCCTATCAAAAGAAACGTTCAAGTCTGTGAGTTGAATGCACTCATCACAGAGAAGTTTCTGAGAATGCTTCTGTGTAGTTTTTAGGTGAAGATATTTCCTTTTCCAGCATAGGCGTCAAAGCGATCCAAATAAACACTTGCAGATTCTACAAAAGGAGTGTTTCCAAACTGCTCTATCAGAGGGAATGTTCAAGTCTGTGAGTTGAATGTAGTAATCACACAGAAGTTTGTGAGAATGCTTCTGTCTAGTTTTTAGGTGAAGATATTTCATTTCCCAGAATAGGCCTGAAAGCGCTCCAAATTTCCACTTGCAGATTCTACAAAAAGAGTGTTTCAAAACTACTCTTTCAAAAGGAAGGCTCAAGTCTGTGAGTTGAATGCACTCATCAGAAAGAAGTTTCTGAGAATGCTTCTGTGTAGTTGTTATGTGAAGATACTTCCTTTTCCAGCATAGGTCCCAAAGCGCTCGAAATAAACACTTGCAGATTCTACGAAAGGAGTGTTTCAAAACTGTCCTATGAAAAGAAACTTTCAAGTCTGTGAGTTGAATGCACTCATCACAGAGAAGTTTCTGAGAATGGTTCTGTGTAGTTTTTAGGTGAAGATATTTCCTTTTCCAGCATAGGCGTCAAAGCGATCCAAATAAACACTTGCAGATTCTACAAAAGGAGTGTTTCCAAACTGCTCTATCAAGAGGAATGTTCAAGTCTGTAAGTAGAATGCACTCACCACAAAGAAGTTTCTGAGAATGCTTCTGTCTAGTTTTTATGTGAAGATATTTCCTTTTCCAGCATAGGCGTCAAAGCGCTCCAAATAAACACTTGCAGATTCTACAATAGGAGTGTTTCCAAACTGCTCTATCAGAGGGAATGTTCAAGTCTGTGAGTTGAATGCACTAGTCAGACAGAAGTTTGTGAGAATGCTTCTGTGTAGTTTTTAGGTGAAGATATATCCTTTTCCAACATAGGTCTCAAAGTGATCCAAATAAACACTTGCAGATTCTACAAAAGGAGTGTTTCCAAACTGCTCTATCAGAGGGAATGTTCAAGTCTGTGAGTTGAATGCAGTAATCACACAGAAGTTTGTGAGAATGCTTCTGTCTAGTTTCAGGTGGAGATATTTCTTTTCCCAGCATAGGCCTCAAAGCCCTCCAAATATCCACTTGCAGACTCTACAAAAAGAGTGTTTCAAAACTGCTCTTTCAAAAGGATGGCTCAAGTCTGTGTGTTGAATGCACTCATCACAAAGAAGTTTCTGAGAATGCTTCTGTGTAGTTGTTATGTTAAGATACTTCCTTTTCCAGCACAGGCCTCAGTGCGCTCGAAATAAACACTTGCAGATCCTACGAAAGGAGTGTTTCAAAACTGTCCTATCAAAATCAACGTTCAAGTCTGTGAGTTGAATGCAGTCATCACACAGAAGTTTCTGAGAATGGTTCTGTGTAGTCTTTAGGTGAAGATATTTCATTTCCCAGCACAGGCCACAGAGGGCTCCAAATATGCATTTGCAGATTCTACAAAAAGAGAGCTTGAAAACTCTTCCACCAAACAGAGGCTTCAACTCTATGAGTAGAATGCACTCATCACAAAGAAGTTTCTGAGAATGCTTCTGTCTAGTTTTTATGTGAAGATATTTCCTTTTCCAGCATAGGCGTCAAAGCGCTCCAAATAAACACTTGCAGATTCTACAAAAGGAGTGTATCCAAACTGCTCTATCAGAGGGAATGTTCAAGTCTGTGAGTTGAATGCAGTCATCACACAGAAGTTTGTGAGAATGCTTCTGTCTAGTTTTTAGGTGAAGATATTTCTTTTCCCAGAATAGGCCCTAAAGCGCTCCAAATTTCCACTTGCAGATTCTACAAAAAGAGTGTTTCAAAACTGCTCTTTCAAAAGGAAGGCTCAAGCCTGTGAGTTGAATGCACTCATCACAAAGAAGTTTCTGAGAATGCTTCTGTGTAGTTGTTATGTGAAGATAATTCCTTTTCCAGCATAAGCCTCAAAGCGCTCGAAATAAACACTTGCAGATTCTACGAAAGGAGTGTTTCAAAACTGTCCTATCAAAAGAAACGTTCAAGTCTGTGAGTTGAATGCACTCATCACAGAGAAGTTTCTGAGAATGCTTCTGTGTAGTTTTTAGGTGAAGATATTTCCTTTTCCAGCATAGGCGTCAAAGCGATCCAAATAAGCCCTTGCAGATTCTACAAAAGCAGTGTTTCCAAACTGCTCTATCAGAGGGAATGTTCAAGTCTGTGAGTTGAATGCAGTCATCACACAGAAGTTTGGGAGAATGCTTCTGTCTAGTTTTTAGGTGAAGATATTTCATTTCCCAGAATAGGCCTTAAAGCGCTCCAAATTTCCACTTGCAGATTCTACAAAAAGAGTGTTTCAAAACTACTCTTTCAAAAGGAAGGCTCAAGTCTGTGAGTTGAATGCACTCATCACAAAGAAGTTTCTGAGAATGCTTCTGTGTAGTTGTTATGTGAAGATACTTCCTTTTCCAACATAGGCCCCAAAGCGCTCGAAATAAACACTTGCAGATTCTACGAATGGAGTGTTTCAAAACTGTCCTAGGAAAAGAAACGTTCAAGTCTGTGAGTTGAATGCACTCATCACAGAGAAGTTTCTGAGAATGCTTCTGTGTAGTTTTTAGGTGAAGATATTTCCTTTTCCAGCATAGGCGTCAAAGCGATCCAAATAAACACTTGCAGATTCTACAAAAGGAGTGTTTCCAAACTGCTCTATCAAGAGGAATGTTCAAGTCTGTGAGTAGAATGCACTCACCACAAAGAAGTTTCTGAGAATGCTTCTGTCTAGTTTTTATGTGAAGATATTTCCTTTTCCAGCATAGGCGTCAAAGCGCTCCAAATAAACACTTGCAGATTCTACAAAAGGAGTGTTTCCAAACTGCTGTATCAGACGGAATGTTCAAGTCTGTGAGTTGAATGCACTAGTCAGACAGAAGTTTGTGAGAATGCTTCTGTGTAGTTTTTAGGTGAAGATATTTCCTTTTCCAGCATAGGTCTCAAAGTGATCCAAATAAACACTTGCAGATTCTACAAAAGGAGTGTTTCCAAACTGCTCTATCAGAGGGAATGTTCAAGTCTGTGAGTTGAATGCAGTAATCACACAGAAGTTTGTGAGAATGCTTCTGTCTAGTTTCAGGTGGAGATATTCCTTTTCCAAGCATAGACCTCAAAGCCCTCCATATATCCACTTGCAGACTCTACAAAAAGAGTGTTTCAAAACTGCTCTTTCAAAAGGATGGCTCAAGTCTGTGAGTTGAATGCACTCATCACAAAGAAGTTTCTGAGAATGCTTCTGTGTAGTTGTTATGTGAAGATACTTCCTTTTCCAGCACAGGCCTCAGTGCGCTCGAAATAAACCCTTGCAGATCCTACGAAAGGAGTGTTTCAAAACTGTACTATCAAAATAAACGTTCAAGTCCGTGAGTTGAATGCACTCATCACACAGAAGTTTCTGAGAATGCTTCTGTGTAGTTTTTAGGTGAAGATATTTCATTTCCCAGCACAGGCCTCAGAGCGCTGCAAATATGCATTTGCAGATTCTACAAAAAGAGAGCTTGAAAACTCTTCCACCAAAAAGAGGCTTCAACTCTATGAGTAGAATGCACTCATCACAAAGAAGTTTCTGAGAATGCTTCTGTCTAGGTTTTATGTGAAGATATTTCCTTTTCCAGCATAGGCGTCAAAGCGCTCCAAATAAACACTTGCAGATTCTACTAAAGGAGTGTTTCCAAACTGCTCTATCAAAAGCAATGTTCAAGTCTGTGAGTTGAATGCACTCATCACAGGGAAGTTTCTGAGAATGCCTCTGTGTAGTTTTTAGGTGAAGATATTTCCTTTTCCAGCATAGGCGTCAAAGCGATCCAAATAAACACTTGCAGATTCTACAAAAGGAGTGTATCCAAACTGCTCTATCAGAGGGAATGTTCAAGTCTGTGCGTTGAATGCAGTAATCACACAGAAGTTTGTGAGAATGCTTCTGTCTAGTTTTTAGGTGAAGATATTTCTTTTCCCAGAATAGGCCCTAAAGCGCTCCAAATTTCCACTTGCAGATTCTACAAAAAGAGTGTTTCAAAACTGCTCTTTCAAAAGGAAGGCTCAAGTCTGTGAGTTGAATGCACTCATCACAAAGAAGTTTCTGAGAATGCTTCTGTGTAGTTGTTATGTGAAGATACTTCCTTTTCCAGCATAGGTCCCAAAGCGCTCGAAATAAACACTTGCAGACCCTACGAAAGGAATGTTTCAAAACTGTCCTATGAAAAGAAACGTTCAAGTCTGTGAGTTGAATGCACTCATCACAGAGAAGTTTCTGAGAATGCTTCTGTGTAGTTTTTAGGTGAAGATATTTCCTTTTCCAGCATAGGCGTCAAAGCGATCCAAATAAACACTTGCAGATTCTACAAAAGGAGTGTTTCCAAACTGCTCTATCAAGAGGAATGTTCAAGTCTGTGAGTAGAATGCACTCACCACAAAGAAGTTTCTGAGAATGCTTCTGTCTAGTTTTTATGTGAAGATATTTCCTTTTCCAGCATAGGCGTCAAAGCGCTCCAAATAAACACTTGCAGATTCTACAAAAGGAGTGTTTCCAAACAGCTCTATCAGAGGGAATGTTCAAGTCTGTGATTTGAATGCACTAGTCAGACAGAAGTTTGTGAGAATGCTTCTGTGTAGTTTTTAGGTGAAGATATTTCCTTTTCCAGCATAGGTCTCAAAGCGCTCCAAATAAACACTTGCAGATTCTACAAAAGGAGTGTTTCCAAACTGCTCTATCAGAGGGAATGTTCAAGTCTGTGAGTTGAATGCAGTAATCACACAGAAGTTTGTGAGAATGCTTCTGTCTAGTTTCAGGTGGAGATATTTCTTTTCCCAGCATAGGCCTCGAAGCCCTCCAAATATCCACTTGCAGACTCTACAAAAAGAGTGTTTCAAAACTGCACTTTCAAAAGATGGCTCAAGTCTGTGAGTTGAATGCACTCATCACAAAGAAGTTTCTGAGAATGCTTCTGTGTAGCTGTTATGTGAAGATACTTGCTTTTCCAGCACAGGCCTCAGTGTGCTCGAAATAAACACTTGCAGATCCTACGAAAGGAGTGTTTCAAAACTGTCCTATCAAAACAAACGTTCAAGTCTGTGAGTTGAATGCAGTCATCACACAGAAGTTTCTGAGAATGCTTCTGTGTAGTTTTTAGGTGAAGATATTTCATTTCCCAGCACAGGCCTCAGAGCGCTCCAAATATGCATTTGCAGATTCTACAAAAAGAGAGCTTGAAAACTCTTCCACCAAAAAGAGGCTTCAACTCTATGAGTAGAATGCACTCATCACAAAGAAGTTTCTGAGAATGCTTCTGTCTAGTTTTTATGTGAAGATATTTCCTTTTCCAGCATAGGCGTCAAAGCGCTCCAAATAAACACTTGCAGATTCTACTAAAGGAGTGTTTCCAAACTGCTCTATCAAAAGCAATGTTCAACTCTGTGAGTTGAATGCACTCATCACAGAGAAGTTTCTGAGAATGCTTCTGTGTAGTTTTTAGGTGAAGATATTTCCTTTTCCAGCATAGGCGTCAAAGCGCTCCAAATAAACACTTGCAGATTCTACAAAAGGAGTGTATCCAAACTGCTCTATCAGAGGGAATGTTCAAGTCTGTGAGTTGAATGCACTAGTCAGACAGAAGTTTGTGAGAATGCTTCTGTGTAGTTTTTAGGTGAAGATATTTCCTTTTCCAGCATAGGTCTCAAAGTGATCCAAATAAACACTTGCAGATTCTACAAAAGGAGTGTTTCCAAACTGCTCTATCAGAGGGAATGTTCAAGTCTGTGAGTTGAATGCAGTAATCACACAGAAGTTTGTGAGAATGCTTCTGTCTAGTTTCAGGTGGAGATATTTCTTTTCCCAGCATAGACCTCAAAGCCCTCCATATATCCACTTGCAGACTCTACAAAAAGAGTGTTTCAAAACTGCTCTTTCAAAAGGATGGCTCAAGTCTGTGAGTTGAATGCACTCATCACAAAGAAGTTTCTGAGAATGCTTCTGTGTAGTTGTTATGTGAAGATACTTCCTTTTCCAGCACAGGCCTCAGTGCGCTCGAAATAAACCCTTGCAGATCCTACGAAAGGAGTGTTTCAAAACTGTCCTATCAAAATAAACGTTCAAGTCCGTGAGTTGAATGCACTCATCACACAGAAGTTTCTGAGAATGCTTCTGTGTAGTTTTTAGGTGAAGATATTTCATTTCCCAGCACAGGCCTCAGAGCGCTCCAAATATGCATTTGCAGATTCTACAAAAAGAGAGCTTGAAAACTCTTCCACCAAAAAGAGGCTTCAACTCTATGAGTAGAATGCACTCATCACAAAGTAGTTTCTGAGAATGCTTCTGTCTAGGTTTTATGTGAAGATATTTCCTTTTCCAGCATAGGCGTCAAAGCGCTCCAAATAAACACTTGCAGATTCTACTAAAGGAGTGTTTCCAAACTGCTCTATCAAAAGCAATGTTCAAGTCTGTCAGTTGAATGCACTCATCACAGGGAAGTTTCTGAGAATGCCTCTGTGTAGTTTTTAGGTGAAGATAATTCCTTTTCCAGCATAGGCGTCAAAGCGATCCAAATAAACACTTGCAGATTCTACAAAAGGAGTGTATCCAAACTGCTCTATCAGAGGGAATGTTCAAGTCTGTGAGTTGAATGCAGTAATCACACAGAAGTTTGTGAGAATGCTTCTGTCTAGTTTTTAGGTGAAGATATTTCTTTTCCCAGAATAGGCCCTAAAGCGCTCCAAATTTCCACTTGCAGATTCTACAAAAAGAGTGTTTCAAAACTGCTCTATCAAAAGCAATGTTCAAGTCCGTGAGTTGAATGCACTCATCACAGAGAAGTTTCTGAGAATCCTTCTGTGTAGTTTTTAGGTGAAGATATTTCCTTTTCCAGCATAGGCGTCAAAGCGATCCAAATAAACACTTGCAGATTCTACAAATGGAGTGTTTCCAAACTGCTCTATCAAGAGGAATGTTCAAGTCTGTGAGTAGGATGCACTCACCACAAAGAAGTTTCTGAGAAGGGTTCTGTCTAGTTTTTATGTGAAGATATTTCCTTTTCCAGCATAGGCGTCAAAGCGCTCCAAATAAACACTTGCAGATCCTACAAAAGGGGTGTTTCCAAACTGCTCTATCAGAGGGAATGTTCAAGTCTGTGAGTTGAATGCACTAGTCAGACAGAAGTTTGTGAGAATGCTTCTGTGTAGTTTTTATGTGAAGATATTTCCTTTTCCAGCATAGGTCTCAAAGTGATCCAAATAAACACTTGCAGATTCTACAAAAGGAGTGTTTCCAAACTGCTCTATCAGAGGGAATGTTCAAGTCTGTGAGTTGAATGCAGTAATCGCACAGAAGTTTGTGAGAATGCTTCTGTCTAGTTTCAGGTGGAGATATTTCTTTTCCCAGCATAGGCCTCAAAGCCCTCCAAATATCCACTTGCAGACTCTACAAAAAGAGTGTTTCAAAACTGCTCTTTCAAAAGGATGGCCCAAGTCTGTGAGTTGAATGCACTCATCACAAAGAAGTTTCTGAGAATGCTTCTGTGTAGTTGTTATGTGAAGATACTTCCTTTTCCAGCACAGGCCTCAGTGCGCTCGAAATGAACACTTGCAGATCCTACGAAAGGATTGTTTCAAAACTGTCCTATCAAAATAAACGTTCAAGTCGGTGAGTTGAATGCACTCATCACACAGAAGTTTCTGAGAATGCTTCTGTGTAGTTTTTGGGTGAAGATATTTCATTTCCCAGCACAGGCCTCAGAGCGCTCCAAATATGCATTTGCAGATTCTACAAAAAGAGAGCTTGAAAACTCTTCCACCAAAAAGAGGCTTCAACTCTATGAGTAGAATGCACTCATCACAAAGAAGTTTCTGAGAATGCTTCTGTCTAGTTTTTATGTGAAGATATTTCCTTTTCCAGCATAGGCGTCAAAGCGCTCCAAATAAACACTTGCAGATCCTACTAAAGGAGTGTTTCCAAACTGCTCTATCAGAGGGAATGTTCAAGTCTGTGAGTTGAATGCACTAGTCAGACAGAAGTTTGTGAGAATGCTTCTGTGTAGTTTTTAGGTGAAGATATTTCCTTTTCCAGCATAGGTCTCAAAGTGATCCAAATAAACACTTGCAGATTCTACAAAAGGAGTGTTTCCAAACTGCTCTATCAGAGAGAATGTTCAAGTCTGTGAGTTGAATGCAGTAATCACACAGAAGTTTGTGAGAATGCTTCTGTCTAGTTTCAGGTGGAGATATTTCTTTTCCCAGCATAGGCCTCAAAGCCCTCCAAATATCCACTTGCAGACTCTACAAACAGAGTGTTTCAAAACTGCTCTTTCAAAAGGATGGCTCAAGTCTGTGAGTTGAATGCCCTCATCACAAAGAAGTTTCTGAGAATGCTTCTGTGTAGTTGTTATGTGAAGATACTTCCTTTTCCAGCACAGGCCTCAGTGCGCTCGAAATAAACCCTTGCAGATCCTACGAAAGGAGTGCTTCAAAACTGTCCTATCAAAATAAACGTTCAAGTCTGTGAGTTGAATGCACTCATCTCACAGAAGTTTCTGAGAATGCTTCTGTGTAGTTTTTAGGTGAAGATATTTCATTTCCAAGCACAGGCCTCAGAGCGCTCCAAATATGCATTTGCCGATTCTACAAAAAGAGAGCTTGAAAACTCTTCCCCCAAAAAGAGGCTTCAAATCTATGAGTAGAATGCACTCATCACAAAGAAGTTTTTTGAGAATGCTTCTGTCTAGTTTTTATGTGAAGATATTTCCTTTTCCAGCATAGGCGTCAAAGCGCTCCAAATAAACCGTTGCAGATTCTACAAAAGGAGTGTTTCAAAACTGCTCTATCAAAAGCAATGTTCAAGTCTGTGAGTTGAATGCACTCATCACAGAGAAGTTTCTGAGAATGCTTCTGTGTAGTTTTTAGGTGAAGATATTTCCTTTTCCAGCATAGGCGTCAAAGCGATCCAAATAAACACTTGCAGATTCTACAAAAGGAGTGTATCCAAACTGCTCTATCAGAGGGAATGTTCAAGTCTGTGAGATGAATGCAGTAATCACACAGAAGTTTGTGAGAATGCTTCTGTCTAGTTTTTAGGTGAAGATATTTCTTTTCCCAGAATAGGCCCTAAAGCGCTCCAAATTTCCACTTGCAGATTCTACAAAAAGAGTGTTTCAAAACTGCTCTTTCAAAAGGAAGGCTCAAGTCGGTGAGTTGAATGCACTCATCACAAAGAAGTTTCCGAGAATGCTTCTGTGTAGTTGTTATGTGAAGATACTTCCTTTTCCAGCATAGGCCTCAAAGCGCTCGAAATAAACACTTGCAGATTCTACGAAAGGAGTGTTTCAAAACTGTCCTATCAAAAGAAACGTTCAAGTCTGTGAGTTGAATGCACTCATCACAGAGAAGTTTCTGAGAATTCTTCTGTGTAGTTTTTAGGTGAAGATATTTCCTTTTCCAGCATAGGCGTCAAAGCGATCCAAATAAACACTTGCAGATTCTACAAATGGAGTGTTTCCAAACTGCTCTATCAAGAGGAATGTTCAAGTCTGTGAGTAGGATGCACTCACCACAAAGAAGTTTCTGAGAAGGCTTCTGTCTAGTTTTTATGTGAAGATATTTCCTTTTCCAGCATAGGCGTCAAAGCGCTCCAAATAAACACTTGCAGATCCTACAAAAGGGGTGTTTCCAAACTGCTCTATCAGAGGGAATGTTCAAGTCTGTGAGTTGAATGCACTAGTCAGACAGAAGTTTGTGAGAATGCTTCTGTGTAGTTTTTATACGAAGATATTTCCTTTTCCAGCGTAGGTCTCAAAGTGATCCAAATAAACACTTGCAGATTCTACAAAAGGAGTGTTTCCAAACTGCTCTATCAGAGGGAATGTTCTAGTCTGTGAGTTGAATGCAGTAATCACACAGAAGTTTGTGAGAATGCTTCTGTCTAGTTTCAGGTGGAGATATTTCTTTTCCCAGCATAGGCCTCAAAGCCCTCCAAATATCCACTTGCAGACTCTACAAAAAGAGTGTTTCAAAACTGCTCTTTCAAAAGGATGGCTCAAGTCTGTGAGTTGAATGCACTCATCACAAAGAAGTTTCTGAGAATGCTTCTGTGTAGTTGTTATGTGAAGATACTTCCTTTTCCAGCACAGGCCTCAGTGCGCTCGAAATAAACACTTGCAGATCCTACGAAAGGAGTGTTTCAAAACTGTCGTATCAAAATAAACGTTCAAGTCTGTGAGTTGAATGCAGTCATCACACAGAAGTTTCTGAGAATGCTTCTGTGTAGTTTTTAGGTGAAGATATTTCATTTCCCAGCACAGGCCTCAGAGCGCTCAAAAAGTGCATTTGCAGATTCTACAAAAAGAGAGCTTGAAAACTCTTCCACCAAAAAGAGGCTTCAACTCTATGAGTAGAATGCACTCATCACAAAGAAGTTTCTGAGAATGCTTCTGTCTAGTTTTTATGTGAAGATATTTCCTTTTCCAGCATAGGCGTCAAAGCGCTCCAAATAAACACTTGCAGATTCTACTAAAGGAGTGTTTCCAAACTGCTCTATCAAAAGCAATGTTGAAGTCTGTGAGTTGAATGCACTCATCACAGAGAAGTTTCTGAGAATGCTTCTGTGTAGTTTTTAGGTGAAGATATTTCCTTTTCCAGCATAGGCGTCAAAGCGATCCAAATAAACACTTGCAGATTCTACAAAAGGAGTGTATCCAAACTGCTCTATCAGAGGGAATATTCAAGTCTGAGAGTTGAATGCAGTCATCACACAGAAGTTTCTGAGAATGCTTCTGTGTAGTTTTTAGGTGAAGATATTTCATTTCCCAGCACAGGCCTCAGAGCGCTCCAAATATGCATTTGCAGATTCTACAAAAAGAGAGCTTGAAAACTCTTCCACCAAAAAGAGGCTTCAACTCTATGAGTAGAATGCACTCATCACAAAGAAGTTTCTGAGAATGCTTTTTTCTAGTTTTTATGTGAAGATATTTCCTTTTCCAGCATAGGCGTCAAAGCGCTCCAAATAAACACTTGCAGATTCTACTAAAGGATTGTTTCCAAACTGCTCTATCAAAAGCAATGTTCAAGTCTGTGAGTTGAATGCACTCATCACAGAGAAGTTTCTGGGAATGCTTCTGTGTAGTTTTTAGGTGAAGATATTTCCTTTTCCAGCATAGGCGTCAAAGCGATCCAAATAAACACTTGCAGATTCTACAAAAGGAGTGTATCCAAACTGCTCTATCAGAGGGAATGTTCAAGTCTGTGAGTTGAATGCAGTAATCACACAGAAGTTTGTGAGAATGCTTCTGTCTAGTTTTAGGTGAAGATATTTCTTTTCCCAGAATAGGCCCTAAAGCGCTCCAAATTTCCACTTGCAGATTCTACAAAAAGAGTGTTTCAAAACTGTTCTTTCAAAAGGAAGGCTCAAGTCTGTGAGTTGAATGCACTCATCACAGAGAAGTTTCTGAGAATGCTTCTGTGTAGTGTTTAGGTGAAGATATTTCCTTTTCCAGCATAGGCGTCAAAGCGATCCAAATAAACACTTGCAGATTCTACAAAAGGAGTGTTTCCAAACTGCTCTATCAAGAGGAATGTTCAAGTCTGTGAGTAGAATGCACTCACCACAAAGAAGTTTCTGAGAATGCTTCTGTCTAGTTTTTATGTGAAGATATTTCCTTTTCCAGCATAGGCGTCAAAGCGCTCCAAATAAACACTTGCAGATTCTACAAAAGGAGTGTTTCCAAACTGCTCTATCAGAGGGAATGTTCAAGTCTGTGAGTTGAATGCACTAGTCAGACAGAAGTTTGTGAGAATGCTTCTGTGTAGTTTTTAGGTGAAGATATTTCCTTTTCCAGCATAGGTCTCAAAGTGATCCAAATAAACACTTGCAGATTCTACAAAAGGAGTGTTTCCAAACTGCTCTATCAGAGGGAATGTTCAAGTCTGTGAGTTGAATGCAGTAATCACACAGAAGTTTGTGAGAATGCTTCTGTCTAGTTTCAGGTGGAGATATTTCTTTTCCCAGCATAGGCCTCAAAGCCCTCCAAATATCCACTTGCAGACTCTACAAAAAGAGTGTTTCAAAACTGCTCTTTCAAAAGGATGGCTCAAGTCTGTGAGTTGAATGCACTCATCACAAAGAAGTTTCTGAGAATGCTTCTGTGTAGTTGTTATGTTAAGATACTTCCTTTTCCAGCACAGGCCTCAGTGCGCTCGAAATAAACACTTGCAGATCCTACGAAAGGAGTGTTTCAAAACTGTCCTATCAAAATAAACGTTCAAGTCCGTGAGTTGAATGCAGTCATCACACAGAAGTTTCTGAGAATGCTTCTGTGTAGTCTTTAGGTGAAGATATTTCATTTCCCAGCACAGGCCTCAGAGGGCTCCAAATATGCATTTGCAGATTCTACAAAAAGAGAGCTTGAAAACTCTTCCACCAAACAGAGGCTTCAACTCTATGAGTAGAATGCACTCATCACAAAGAAGTTTCTGAGAATGCTTCTGTCTAGTTTTTATGTGAAGATATTTCCTTTTCCAGCATAGGCGTCAAAGCGCTCCAAATAAACACTTGCAGATTCTACAAAAGGAGTGTATCCAAACTGCTCTATCAGAGGGAATGTTCAAGTCTGTGAGTTGAATGCAGTAATCACACAGAAGTTTGTGAGAATGCTTCTGTCTAGTTTTTAGGTGAAGATATTTCTTTTCCCAGAATAGGCCCTAAAGCGCTCCAAATTTCCACTTGCAGATTCTACAAAAAGAGTGTTTCAAAAGTGCTCTTTCAAAAGGAAGGCTCAACCCTGAGAGTTGAATGCAGTCATCACAAAGAAGTTTCTGAGAATGCTTCTGTGTAGTTGTTATGTGAAGATACTTCCTTTTCCAGCATAGGCCTCAAAGCGCTCGAAATAAACACTTGCAGATTCTACGAAAGTAGTGTTTCAAAACTGTCCTATCAAAAGAAACGTTCAAGTCTGCGAGTTGAATGCACTCATCACAGAGAAGTTTCTGAGAATGCTTCTGTGTAGTTTTTAGGTGAAGATATTTCCTTTTCCAGCATAGGCGTCAAAGCGATCCAAATAAGCCCATGCAGATTCTACAAAAGGAGTGTTTCCAAACTGCTCTATCAGAGGGAATGTTCAAGTCTGTGAGTTGAATGCAGTAATCACACAGAAGTTTGTGAGAATGCTTCTGTCTAGTTTTTAGGTGAAGATATTTCATTTCCCAGAATAGGCCTGAAAGCGCTCCAAATTTCCACTTGCAGATTCTACAAAAAGAGTGTTTCAAAACTACTCTTTCAAAAGGAAGGCTCAAGTCTGTGAGTTGAATGCACTCATCACTAAGAAGTTTCTGAGAATGCTTCTGTGTAGTTGTTATGTGAAGTTACTTCCTTTTCCAACATAGGCCCCAAAGCGCTCGAAATAAACACTTGCAGATTCTATGAAAGGAGTGTTTCAAAACTGTCCTAGGAAAAGAAACGTTCAAGTCTGTGAGTTGAATGCACTCATCACAGAGAAGTTTCTGAGAATGCTTCTGTGTAGTTTTTAGGTGAAGATATTTCCTTTTCCAGCATAGGCGTCAAAGCGATCCAAATAAACACTTGCAGATTCTACAAAACGAGTGTTTCCAAACTGCTCTATCAAGAGGAATGTTCAAGTCTGTGAGTAGAATGCACTCACCACAAAGAAGTTTCTGAGAATGCTTCTGTCTAGTTTTTATGTGAAGATATTTCCTTTTCCAGCATAGGCGTCAAAGCGCTCCAAATAAACACTTGCAGATTCTACAAAAGGAGTGTTTCCAAACTGCTCTATCAGAGGGAATGTTCAAGTCTGTGAGTTGAATGCACTAGTCAGACAGAAGTTTGTGAGAATGCTTCTGTGTAGTTTTTAGGTGAAGATATTTCCTTTTCCGGCATAGGTCTCAAAGTGATCCAAATAAACACTTGCAGATTCTACAAAAGGAGTATTTCCAAACTGCTCTATCAGAGGGAATGTTCAAGTCTGTGAGTTGAATGCAGTAATCACACAGAAGTTTGTGAGAATGCTTCTGGCTAGTTTCAGGTGGAGATAATTCTTTTCCCAGCATAGGCCTCAAAGCCCTCCAAATATCCACTTGCAGACTCTACAAAAAGAGTGTTTCAAAACTGCTCTTTCAAAAGGATGGCTCAAGTCTGTGCGTTAAATGCACTCATCACAAAGAAGTTTCTGAGAATGCTTCTGTGTAGTTGTTATGTGAAGATACTTCCTTTTCCAGCACAGGCCTCAGTGCGCTCGAAATAAACACTTGCAGATCCTACGAAAGGAGTGTTTCAAAACTGTCGTATCAAAATAAACGTTCAAGTCTGTGAGTTGAATGCAGTCATCACACAGAAGTTTCTGAGAATGCTTCTGTGTAGTTTTTAGGTGAAGATATTTCATTTCCCAGCACAGGCCTCAGAGCGCTCAAAAAGTGCATTTGCAGATTCTACAAAAAGAGAGCTTGAAAACTCTTCCACCAAAAAGAGGCTTCAACTCTATGAGTAGAATGCACTCATCACAAAGAAGTTTCTGAGAATGCTTCTGTCTAGTTTTTATGTGAAGATATTTCCTTTTCCAGCATAGGCGTCAAAGCGCTCCAAATAAACACTTGCAGATTCTACTAAAGGAGTGTTTCCAAACTGCTCTATCAAAAGCAATGTTGAAGTCTGTGAGTTGAATGCACTCATCACAGAGAAGTTTCTGAGAATGCTTCTGTGTAGTTTTTAGGTGAAGATATTTCCTTTTCCAGCATAGGCGTCAAAGCGATCCAAATAAACACTTGCAGATTCTACAAAAGGAGTGTATCCAAACTGCTCTATCAGAGGGAATATTCAAGTCTGAGAGTTGAATGCAGTCATCACACAGAAGTTTCTGAGAATGCTTCTGTGTAGTTTTTAGGTGAAGATATTTCATTTCCCAGCACAGGCCTCAGAGCGCTCCAAATATGCATTTGCAGATTCTACAAAAAGAGAGCTTGAAAACTCTTCCACCAAAAAGAGGCTTCAACTCTATGAGTAGAATGCACTCATCACAAAGAAGTTTCTGAGAATGCTTTTTTCTAGTTTTTATGTGAAGATATTTCCTTTTCCAGCATAGGCGTCAAAGCGCTCCAAATAAACACTTGCAGATTCTACTAAAGGATTGTTTCCAAACTGCTCTATCAAAAGCAATGTTCAAGTCTGTGAGTTGAATGCACTCATCACAGAGAAGTTTCTGGGAATGCTTCTGTGTAGTTTTTAGGTGAAGATATTTCCTTTTCCAGCATAGGCGTCAAAGCGATCCAAATAAACACTTGCAGATTCTACAAAAGGAGTGTATCCGAACTGCTCTATCAGAGGGAATGTTCAAGTCTGTGAGTTGAATGCAGTAATCACACAGAAGTTTGTGAGAATGCTTCTGTCTAGTTTTAGGTGAAGATATTTCTTTTCCCAGAATAGGCCCTAAAGCGCTCCAAATTTCCACTTGCAGATTCTACAAAAAGAGTGTTTCAAAACTGTTCTTTCAAAAGGAAGGCTCAAGTCTGTGAGTTGAATGCACTCATCACAGAGAAGTTTCTGAGAATGCTTCTGTGTAGTGTTTAGGTGAAGATATTTCCTTTTCCAGCATAGGCGTCAAAGCGATCCAAATAAACACTTGCAGATTCTACAAAAGGAGTGTTTCCAAACTGCTCTATCAAGAGGAATGTTCAAGTCTGTGAGTAGAATGCACTCACCACAAAGAAGTTTCTGAGAATGCTTCTGTCTAGTTTTTATGTGAAGATATTTCCTTTTCCAGCATAGGCGTCAAAGCGCTCCAAATAAACACTTGCAGATTCTACAAAAGGAGTGTTTCCAAACTGCTCTATCAGAGGGAATGTTCAAGTCTGTGAGTTGAATGCACTAGTCAGACAGAAGTTTGTGAGAATGCTTCTGTGTAGTTTTTAGGTGAAGATATTTCCTTTTCCAGCATAGGTCTCAAAGTGATCCAAATAAACACTTGCAGATTCTACAAAAGGAGTGTTTCCAAACTGCTCTATCAGAGGGAATGTTCAAGTCTGTGAGTTGAATGCAGTAATCACACAGAAGTTTGTGAGAATGCTTCTGTCTAGTTTCAGGTGGAGATATTTCTTTTCCCAGCATAGGCCTCAAAGCCCTCCAAATATCCACTTGTAGACTCTACAAAAAGAGTGTTTCAAAACTGCTCTTTCAAAAGGATGGCTCAAGTCTGTGAGTTGAATGCACTCATCACAAAGAAGTTTCTGAGAATGCTTCTGTGTAGTTGTTGTGTGAAGATACTTCCTTTTCCAGCACAGGCCTCAGTGCGCTCGAAATAGACACTTGCAGATCCTACGAAAGGAGTGTTTCAAAACTGTCCTATCAAAATAAACGTTCAAGTCCGTGAGTTGAATGCAGTCATCACACAGAAGTTTCTGAGAATGCTTCTGTGTAGTTTTTAGGTGAAGATATTTCATTTCCCAGCACAGGCCTCAGAGCGCTCCAAATATGCATTTGCAGATTCTACAAAAAGAGAGCTTGAAAACTCTTCCACGAAAAAGAGGCTTCAACTCTATGAGTAGAATGCACTCATCACAAGAAGTTTCTGAGAATGCTTCTGTCTAGTTTATATGTGAAGATACTTCCTTTTCCAGCCTAGGCCTCAAAGAGCTCGAAATAAACACTTGCAGATTCTACGAAAGGAGTGTTTCTAAACTGTCCTATCAAAAGAAACGTTCAAGTCTGTGAGTTGAATGCACTCATCACAGAGAAGTTTCTGAGAATGCTTCTGTGTAGTTTTTAGGTGAAGATATTTCCTTTTCCAGCATAGGCGTCAAAGCGATCCAAATAAACACTTGCAGATTCTACAAAAGGAGTGTTTCCAAACTGCTCTATCAGAGGGAATGTTCAAGTCTGTGAGTTGAATGTAGTAATCACACAGAAGTTTGTGAGAATGGTTCTGTCTAGTTTTTAGGTGAAGATATTTCATTTCCCAGAATAGGCCTGAAAGCGCTCCAAATTTCCACTTGCAGATTCTACAAAAAGAGTGTTTCAAAACTACTCTTTCAAAAGGAAGGCTCAAGTCTGTGAGTTGAATGCACTCATCAGAAAGAAGTTTCTGAGAATGCTTCTGTGTAGTTGTTATGTGAAGATACTTCCTTTTCCAGCATAGGTCCCAAAGCGCTCGAAATAAACACTTGCAGATTCTACGAAAGGAGTGTTTCAAAACTGTCCTATGAAAAGAAACTTTCAAGTCTGTGAGTTGAATGCACTCATCACAGAGAAGTTTCTGAGAATGGTTCTGTGTAGTTTTTAGGTGAAGATATTTCCTTTTCCAGCATAGGCGTCAAAGCGATCCAAATAAACACTTGCAGATTCTACAAAAGGAGTGTTTCCAAACTGCTCTATCAAGAGGAATGTTCAAGTCTGTAAGTAGAATGCACTCACCACAAAGAAGTTTCTGAGAATGCTTCTGTCTAGTTTTTATGTGAAGATATTTCCTTTTCCAGCATAGGCGTCAAAGCGCTCCAAATAAACACTTGCAGATTCTACAATAGGAGTGTTTCCAAACTGCTCTATCAGAGGGAATGTTCAAGTCTGTGAGTTGAATGCACTAGTCAGACAGAAGTTTGTGAGAATGCTTCTGTGTAGTTTTTAGGTGAAGATATATCCTTTTCCAACATAGGTCTCAAAGTGATCCAAATAAACACTTGCAGATTCTACAAAAGGAGTGTTTCCAAACTGCTCTATCAGAGGGAATGTTCAAGTCTGTGAGTTGAATGCAGTAATCACACAGAAGTTTGTGAGAATGCTTCTGTCTAGTTTCAGGTGGAGATATTTCTTTTCCCAGCATAGGCCTCAAAGCCCTCCAAATATCCACTTGCAGACTCTACAAAAAGAGTGTTTCAAAACTGCTCTTTCAAAAGGATGGCTCAAGTCTGTGTGTTGAATGCACTCATCACAAAGAAGTTTCTGAGAATGCTTCTGTGTAGTTGTTATGTTAAGATACTTCCTTTTCCAGCACAGGCCTCAGTGCGCTCGAAATAAACACTTGCAGATCCTACGAAAGGAGTGTTTCAAAACTGTCCTATCAAAATCAACGTTCAAGTCTGTGAGTTGAATGCAGTCATCACACAGAAGTTTCTGAGAATGGTTCTGTGTAGTCTTTAGGTGAAGATATTTCATTTCCCAGCACAGGCCACAGAGGGCTCCAAATATGCATTTGCAGATTCTACAAAAAGAGAGCTTGAAAACTCTTCCACCAAACAGAGGCTTCAACTCTATGAGTAGAATGCACTCATCACAAAGAAGTTTCTGAGAATGCTTCTGTCTAGTTTTTATGTGAAGATATTTCCTTTTCCAGCATAGGCGTCAAAGCGCTCCAAATAAACACTTGCAGATTCTACAAAAGGAGTGTATCCAAACTGCTCTATCAGAGGGAATGTTCAAGTCTGTGAGTTGAATGCAGTCATCACACAGAAGTTTGTGAGAATGCTTCTGTCTAGTTTTTAGGTGAAGATATTTCTTTTCCCAGAATAGGCCCTAAAGCGCTCCAAATTTCCACTTGCAGATTCTACAAAAAGAGTGTTTCAAAACTGCTCTTTCAAAAGGAAGGCTCAAGCCTGTGAGTTGAATGCACTCATCACAAAGAAGTTTCTGAGAATGCTTCTGTGTAGTTGTTATGTGAAGATAATTCCTTTTCCAGCATAAGCCTCAAAGCGCTCGAAATAAACACTTGCAGATTCTACGAAAGGAGTGTTTCAAAACTGTCCTATCAAAAGAAACGTTCAAGTCTGTGAGTTGAATGCACTCATCACAGAGAAGTTTCTGAGAATGCTTCTGTGTAGTTTTTAGGTGAAGATATTTCCTTTTCCAGCATAGGCGTCAAAGCGATCCAAATAAGCCCTTGCAGATTCTACAAAAGCAGTGTTTCCAAACTGCTCTATCAGAGGGAATGTTCAAGTCTGTGAGTTGAATGCAGTCATCACACAGAAGTTTGGGAGAATGCTTCTGTCTAGTTTTTAGGTGAAGATATTTCATTTCCCAGAATAGGCCTTAAAGCGCTCCAAATTTCCACTTGCAGATTCTACAAAAAGAGTGTTTCAAAACTACTCTTTCAAAAGGAAGGCTCAAGTCTGTGAGTTGAATGCACTCATCACAAAGAAGTTTCTGAGAATGCTTCTGTGTAGTTGTTATGTGAAGATACTTCCTTTTCCAACATAGGCCCCAAAGCGCTCGAAATAAACACTTGCAGATTCTACGAATGGAGTGTTTCAAAACTGTCCTAGGAAAAGAAACGTTCAAGTCTGTGAGTTGAATGCACTCATCACAGAGAAGTTTCTGAGAATGCTTCTGTGTAGTTTTTAGGTGAAGATATTTCCTTTTCCAGCATAGGCGTCAAAGCGATCCAAATAAACACTTGCAGATTCTACAAAAGGAGTGTTTCCAAACTGCTCTATCAAGAGGAATGTTCAAGTCTGTGAGTAGAATGCACTCACCACAAAGAAGTTTCTGAGAATGCTTCTGTCTAGTTTTTATGTGAAGATATTTCCTTTTCCAGCATAGGCGTCAAAGCGCTCCAAATAAACACTTGCAGATTCTACAAAAGGAGTGTTTCCAAACTGCTGTATCAGACGGAATGTTCAAGTCTGTGAGTTGAATGCACTAGTCAGACAGAAGTTTGTGAGAATGCTTCTGTGTAGTTTTTAGGTGAAGATATTTCCTTTTCCAGCATAGGTCTCAAAGTGATCCAAATAAACACTTGCAGATTCTACAAAAGGAGTGTTTCCAAACTGCTCTATCAGAGGGAATGTTCAAGTCTGTGAGTTGAATGCAGTAATCACACAGAAGTTTGTGAGAATGCTTCTGTCTAGTTTCAGGTGGAGATATTCCTTTTCCAAGCATAGACCTCAAAGCCCTCCATATATCCACTTGCAGACTCTACAAAAAGAGTGTTTCAAAACTGCTCTTTCAAAAGGATGGCTCAAGTCTGTGAGTTGAATGCACTCATCACAAAGAAGTTTCTGAGAATGCTTCTGTGTAGTTGTTATGTGAAGATACTTCCTTTTCCAGCACAGGCCTCAGTGCGCTCGAAATAAACCCTTGCAGATCCTACGAAAGGAGTGTTTCAAAACTGTACTATCAAAATAAACGTTCAAGTCCGTGAGTTGAATGCACTCATCACACAGAAGTTTCTGAGAATGCTTCTGTGTAGTTTTTAGGTGAAGATATTTCATTTCCCAGCACAGGCCTCAGAGCGCTGCAAATATGCATTTGCAGATTCTACAAAAAGAGAGCTTGAAAACTCTTCCACCAAAAAGAGGCTTCAACTCTATGAGTAGAATGCACTCATCACAAAGAAGTTTCTGAGAATGCTTCTGTCTAGGTTTTATGTGAAGATATTTCCTTTTCCAGCATAGGCGTCAAAGCGCTCCAAATAAACACTTGCAGATTCTACTAAAGGAGTGTTTCCAAACTGCTCTATCAAAAGCAATGTTCAAGTCTGTGAGTTGAATGCACTCATCACAGGGAAGTTTCTGAGAATGCCTCTGTGTAGTTTTTAGGTGAAGATATTTCCTTTTCCAGCATAGGCGTCAAAGCGATCCAAATAAACACTTGCAGATTCTACAAAAGGAGTGTATCCAAACTGCTCTATCAGAGGGAATGTTCAAGTCTGTGCGTTGAATGCAGTAATCACACAGAAGTTTGTGAGAATGCTTCTGTCTAGTTTTTAGGTGAAGATATTTCTTTTCCCAGAATAGGCCCTAAAGCGCTCCAAATTTCCACTTGCAGATTCTACAAAAAGAGTGTTTCAAAACTGCTCTTTCAAAAGGAAGGCTCAAGTCTGTGAGTTGAATGCACTCATCACAAAGAAGTTTCTGAGAATGCTTCTGTGTAGTTGTTATGTGAAGATACTTCCTTTTCCAGCATAGGTCCCAAAGCGCTCGAAATAAACACTTGCAGACCCTACGAAAGGAATGTTTCAAAACTGTCCTATGAAAAGAAACGTTCAAGTCTGTGAGTTGAATGCACTCATCACAGAGAAGTTTCTGAGAATGCTTCTGTGTAGTTTTTAGGTGAAGATATTTCCTTTTCCAGCATAGGCGTCAAAGCGATCCAAATAAACACTTGCAGATTCTACAAAAGGAGTGTTTCCAAACTGCTCTATCAAGAGGAATGTTCAAGTCTGTGAGTAGAATGCACTCACCACAAAGAAGTTTCTGAGAATGCTTCTGTCTAGTTTTTATGTGAAGATATTTCCTTTTCCAGCATAGGCGTCAAAGCGCTCCAAATAAACACTTGCAGATTCTACAAAAGGAGTGTTTCCAAACAGCTCTATCAGAGGGAATGTTCAAGTCTGTGATTTGAATGCACTAGTCAGACAGAAGTTTGTGAGAATGCTTCTGTGTAGTTTTTAGGTGAAGATATTTCCTTTTCCAGCATAGGTCTCAAAGCGCTCCAAATAAACACTTGCAGATTCTACAAAAGGAGTGTTTCCAAACTGCTCTATCAGAGGGAATGTTCAAGTCTGTGAGTTGAATGCAGTAATCACACAGAAGTTTGTGAGAATGCTTCTGTCTAGTTTCAGGTGGAGATATTTCTTTTCCCAGCATAGGCCTCGAAGCCCTCCAAATATCCACTTGCAGACTCTACAAAAAGAGTGTTTCAAAACTGCACTTTCAAAAGATGGCTCAAGTCTGTGAGTTGAATGCACTCATCACAAAGAAGTTTCTGAGAATGCTTCTGTGTAGCTGTTATGTGAAGATACTTGCTTTTCCAGCACAGGCCTCAGTGTGCTCGAAATAAACACTTGCAGATCCTACGAAAGGAGTGTTTCAAAACTGTCCTATCAAAACAAACGTTCAAGTCTGTGAGTTGAATGCAGTCATCACACAGAAGTTTCTGAGAATGCTTCTGTGTAGTTTTTAGGTGAAGATATTTCATTTCCCAGCACAGGCCTCAGAGCGCTCCAAATATGCATTTGCAGATTCTACAAAAAGAGAGCTTGAAAACTCTTCCACCAAAAAGAGGCTTCAACTCTATGAGTAGAATGCACTCATCACAAAGAAGTTTCTGAGAATGCTTCTGTCTAGTTTTTATGTGAAGATATTTCCTTTTCCAGCATAGGCGTCAAAGCGCTCCAAATAAACACTTGCAGATTCTACTAAAGGAGTGTTTCCAAACTGCTCTATCAAAAGCAATGTTCAACTCTGTGAGTTGAATGCACTCATCACAGAGAAGTTTCTGAGAATGCTTCTGTGTAGTTTTTAGGTGAAGATATTTCCTTTTCCAGCATAGGCGTCAAAGCGCTCCAAATAAACACTTGCAGATTCTACAAAAGGAGTGTATCCAAACTGCTCTATCAGAGGGAATGTTCAAGTCTGTGAGTTGAATGCACTAGTCAGACAGAAGTTTGTGAGAATGCTTCTGTGTAGTTTTTAGGTGAAGATATTTCCTTTTCCAGCATAGGTCTCAAAGTGATCCAAATAAACACTTGCAGATTCTACAAAAGGAGTGTTTCCAAACTGCTCTATCAGAGGGAATGTTCAAGTCTGTGAGTTGAATGCAGTAATCACACAGAAGTTTGTGAGAATGCTTCTGTCTAGTTTCAGGTGGAGATATTTCTTTTCCCAGCATAGACCTCAAAGCCCTCCATATATCCACTTGCAGACTCTACAAAAAGAGTGTTTCAAAACTGCTCTTTCAAAAGGATGGCTCAAGTCTGTGAGTTGAATGCACTCATCACAAAGAAGTTTCTGAGAATGCTTCTGTGTAGTTGTTATGTGAAGATACTTCCTTTTCCAGCACAGGCCTCAGTGCGCTCGAAATAAACCCTTGCAGATCCTACGAAAGGAGTGTTTCAAAACTGTCCTATCAAAATAAACGTTCAAGTCCGTGAGTTGAATGCACTCATCACACAGAAGTTTCTGAGAATGCTTCTGTGTAGTTTTTAGGTGAAGATATTTCATTTCCCAGCACAGGCCTCAGAGCGCTCCAAATATGCATTTGCAGATTCTACAAAAAGAGAGCTTGAAAACTCTTCCACCAAAAAGAGGCTTCAACTCTATGAGTAGAATGCACTCATCACAAAGTAGTTTCTGAGAATGCTTCTGTCTAGGTTTTATGTGAAGATATTTCCTTTTCCAGCATAGGCGTCAAAGCGCTCCAAATAAACACTTGCAGATTCTACTAAAGGAGTGTTTCCAAACTGCTCTATCAAAAGCAATGTTCAAGTCTGTCAGTTGAATGCACTCATCACAGGGAAGTTTCTGAGAATGCCTCTGTGTAGTTTTTAGGTGAAGATAATTCCTTTTCCAGCATAGGCGTCAAAGCGATCCAAATAAACACTTGCAGATTCTACAAAAGGAGTGTATCCAAACTGCTCTATCAGAGGGAATGTTCAAGTCTGTGAGTTGAATGCAGTAATCACACAGAAGTTTGTGAGAATGCTTCTGTCTAGTTTTTAGGTGAAGATATTTCTTTTCCCAGAATAGGCCCTAAAGCGCTCCAAATTTCCACTTGCAGATTCTACAAAAAGAGTGTTTCAAAACTGCTCTATCAAAAGCAATGTTCAAGTCCGTGAGTTGAATGCACTCATCACAGAGAAGTTTCTGAGAATCCTTCTGTGTAGTTTTTAGGTGAAGATATTTCCTTTTCCAGCATAGGCGTCAAAGCGATCCAAATAAACACTTGCAGATTCTACAAATGGAGTGTTTCCAAACTGCTCTATCAAGAGGAATGTTCAAGTCTGTGAGTAGGATGCACTCACCACAAAGAAGTTTCTGAGAAGGGTTCTGTCTAGTTTTTATGTGAAGATATTTCCTTTTCCAGCATAGGCGTCAAAGCGCTCCAAATAAACACTTGCAGATCCTACAAAAGGGGTGTTTCCAAACTGCTCTATCAGAGGGAATGTTCAAGTCTGTGAGTTGAATGCACTAGTCAGACAGAAGTTTGTGAGAATGCTTCTGTGTAGTTTTTATGTGAAGATATTTCCTTTTCCAGCATAGGTCTCAAAGTGATCCAAATAAACACTTGCAGATTCTACAAAAGGAGTGTTTCCAAACTGCTCTATCAGAGGGAATGTTCAAGTCTGTGAGTTGAATGCAGTAATCGCACAGAAGTTTGTGAGAATGCTTCTGTCTAGTTTCAGGTGGAGATATTTCTTTTCCCAGCATAGGCCTCAAAGCCCTCCAAATATCCACTTGCAGACTCTACAAAAAGAGTGTTTCAAAACTGCTCTTTCAAAAGGATGGCCCAAGTCTGTGAGTTGAATGCACTCATCACAAAGAAGTTTCTGAGAATGCTTCTGTGTAGTTGTTATGTGAAGATACTTCCTTTTCCAGCACAGGCCTCAGTGCGCTCGAAATGAACACTTGCAGATCCTACGAAAGGATTGTTTCAAAACTGTCCTATCAAAATAAACGTTCAAGTCGGTGAGTTGAATGCACTCATCACACAGAAGTTTCTGAGAATGCTTCTGTGTAGTTTTTGGGTGAAGATATTTCATTTCCCAGCACAGGCCTCAGAGCGCTCCAAATATGCATTTGCAGATTCTACAAAAAGAGAGCTTGAAAACTCTTCCACCAAAAAGAGGCTTCAACTCTATGAGTAGAATGCACTCATCACAAAGAAGTTTCTGAGAATGCTTCTGTCTAGTTTTTATGTGAAGATATTTCCTTTTCCAGCATAGGCGTCAAAGCGCTCCAAATAAACACTTGCAGATCCTACTAAAGGAGTGTTTCCAAACTGCTCTATCAGAGGGAATGTTCAAGTCTGTGAGTTGAATGCACTAGTCAGACAGAAGTTTGTGAGAATGCTTCTGTGTAGTTTTTAGGTGAAGATATTTCCTTTTCCAGCATAGGTCTCAAAGTGATCCAAATAAACACTTGCAGATTCTACAAAAGGAGTGTTTCCAAACTGCTCTATCAGAGAGAATGTTCAAGTCTGTGAGTTGAATGCAGTAATCACACAGAAGTTTGTGAGAATGCTTCTGTCTAGTTTCAGGTGGAGATATTTCTTTTCCCAGCATAGGCCTCAAAGCCCTCCAAATATCCACTTGCAGACTCTACAAACAGAGTGTTTCAAAACTGCTCTTTCAAAAGGATGGCTCAAGTCTGTGAGTTGAATGCCCTCATCACAAAGAAGTTTCTGAGAATGCTTCTGTGTAGTTGTTATGTGAAGATACTTCCTTTTCCAGCACAGGCCTCAGTGCGCTCGAAATAAACCCTTGCAGATCCTACGAAAGGAGTGCTTCAAAACTGTCCTATCAAAATAAACGTTCAAGTCTGTGAGTTGAATGCACTCATCTCACAGAAGTTTCTGAGAATGCTTCTGTGTAGTTTTTAGGTGAAGATATTTCATTTCCAAGCACAGGCCTCAGAGCGCTCCAAATATGCATTTGCCGATTCTACAAAAAGAGAGCTTGAAAACTCTTCCCCCAAAAAGAGGCTTCAAATCTATGAGTAGAATGCACTCATCACAAAGAAGTTTTTTGAGAATGCTTCTGTCTAGTTTTTATGTGAAGATATTTCCTTTTCCAGCATAGGCGTCAAAGCGCTCCAAATAAACCGTTGCAGATTCTACAAAAGGAGTGTTTCAAAACTGCTCTATCAAAAGCAATGTTCAAGTCTGTGAGTTGAATGCACTCATCACAGAGAAGTTTCTGAGAATGCTTCTGTGTAGTTTTTAGGTGAAGATATTTCCTTTTCCAGCATAGGCGTCAAAGCGATCCAAATAAACACTTGCAGATTCTACAAAAGGAGTGTATCCAAACTGCTCTATCAGAGGGAATGTTCAAGTCTGTGAGATGAATGCAGTAATCACACAGAAGTTTGTGAGAATGCTTCTGTCTAGTTTTTAGGTGAAGATATTTCTTTTCCCAGAATAGGCCCTAAAGCGCTCCAAATTTCCACTTGCAGATTCTACAAAAAGAGTGTTTCAAAACTGCTCTTTCAAAAGGAAGGCTCAAGTCGGTGAGTTGAATGCACTCATCACAAAGAAGTTTCCGAGAATGCTTCTGTGTAGTTGTTATGTGAAGATACTTCCTTTTCCAGCATAGGCCTCAAAGCGCTCGAAATAAACACTTGCAGATTCTACGAAAGGAGTGTTTCAAAACTGTCCTATCAAAAGAAACGTTCAAGTCTGTGAGTTGAATGCACTCATCACAGAGAAGTTTCTGAGAATTCTTCTGTGTAGTTTTTAGGTGAAGATATTTCCTTTTCCAGCATAGGCGTCAAAGCGATCCAAATAAACACTTGCAGATTCTACAAATGGAGTGTTTCCAAACTGCTCTATCAAGAGGAATGTTCAAGTCTGTGAGTAGGATGCACTCACCACAAAGAAGTTTCTGAGAAGGCTTCTGTCTAGTTTTTATGTGAAGATATTTCCTTTTCCAGCATAGGCGTCAAAGCGCTCCAAATAAACACTTGCAGATCCTACAAAAGGGGTGTTTCCAAACTGCTCTATCAGAGGGAATGTTCAAGTCTGTGAGTTGAATGCACTAGTCAGACAGAAGTTTGTGAGAATGCTTCTGTGTAGTTTTTATACGAAGATATTTCCTTTTCCAGCGTAGGTCTCAAAGTGATCCAAATAAACACTTGCAGATTCTACAAAAGGAGTGTTTCCAAACTGCTCTATCAGAGGGAATGTTCTAGTCTGTGAGTTGAATGCAGTAATCACACAGAAGTTTGTGAGAATGCTTCTGTCTAGTTTCAGGTGGAGATATTTCTTTTCCCAGCATAGGCCTCAAAGCCCTCCAAATATCCACTTGCAGACTCTACAAAAAGAGTGTTTCAAAACTGCTCTTTCAAAAGGATGGCTCAAGTCTGTGAGTTGAATGCACTCATCACAAAGAAGTTTCTGAGAATGCTTCTGTGTAGTTGTTATGTGAAGATACTTCCTTTTCCAGCACAGGCCTCAGTGCGCTCGAAATAAACACTTGCAGATACTACGAAAGGAGTGTTTCAAAACTGTCCTATCAAAATAAACGTTCAAGTCGGTGAGTTGAATGCACTCATCACACAGAAGTTTCTGAGAATGCTTCTGTGTAGTTTTTGGGTGAAGATATTTCATTTCCCAGCACAGGCCTCAGAGCGCTCCAAATATGCATTTGCAGATTCTACAAAAAGAGAGCTTGAAAACTCTTCCACGAAAAAGAGGCTTCAACTCTATGAGTAGAATGCACTCATCACAAAGAAGTTTCAGAGAATGCTTCTGTCTAGTTTTTATGTGAAGATATTTCCTTTTCCAGCATGGGCGTCAAAGCGCTCCAAATAAACACTTGCAGATTCTACTAAAGGAGTGTTTCCAAACTGCTCTATCAGAGGGAATGTTCAAGTCTGTGAGTTGAATGCACTAGTCAGACAGAAGTTTGTGAGAATGCTTCTGTGTAGTTTTTAGGTGAAGATATTTCCTTTTCCAGCATAGGTCTCAAAGTGATCCAAATAAACACTTGCAGATTCTACAAAAGGAGTGTTTCCAAACTGCTCTATCAGAGAGAATGTTCAAGTCTGTGAGTTGAATGCAGTAATCACACAGAAGTTTGTGAGAATGCTTCTGTCTAGTTTCAGGTGGAGATATTTCTTTTCCCAGCATAGGCCTCAAAGCTCTCCAAATATCCACATGCAGACTCTACAAAAAGAGTGTTTCAAAACTGCTCTTTCAAAAGAAAGGCTCAAGTCTGTGAGTTGAATGCACTAGTTAGACAGAAGTTTCTGAGAATGCTTCTGTGTAGTTGTTATGTGAAGATACCTCCTTTTCTATCGTAGGCCTCAAAGGGCTCTAAATAAAGACTTGCAGATTCTAGGAAAGCAGTGTTTCAAAACTGTCCTATCAAAATAAACGTTCAAGTCTGTGAGTTGAATGCACTCATCACACAGAAGTCTCTGAGAATGCTTCTGTGTAGTTTTTAGGTGAAGATATTTCCTTTTCCAGCATAGGCGTCAAAGCGATCCAAATAAACACTTGCAGATTCTACAAAAGGAGTGTATCCAAACTGCTCTATCAGAGGGAATGTTCAAGTCTGTGAGTTGTATGCAGTAATCACACAGAAGTTTGTGAGAATGCTTCCGTCTAGTTTCAGGTGGAGATATTTCTTTTTCCAGCATAGGCCTCAAAGCCCTCCAAATATCCACTTGCAGACTCTACAAAAACAGTGTTTCAAAACTGCTCTTTCAAAAGGAAGGCTCAGTTCTGTGAGTTGAATGCACTCATCACAAAGACGTTTCTGAGAATACTTCTGTGTAGTTGTTATGTGAAGATACTTCCTTTTCCAGCATAGGCCTCACTGCGCTCCAAATAAACACTTGCAGATCCTACGAAAGCAGTGTTTCAAAACTGTCCTATCAAAATAAACGATCACGTCTGTGAGTTGAATGCACTCATCACACAGAAGTTTCTGAGAATTCTTCTGTGTAGTTTTTAGGTGAAGATATTTCCTTTTCCAGCATAGGCGTCAAAGCGATCCAAATAAACACTTGCAGATTCTACAAATGGAGTGTTTCCAAACTGCTCTATCAAGAGGAATGTTCAAGTCTGTGAGTAGGATGCACTCACCAAAAAGAAGTTTCTGAGAAGGGTTCTGTCTAGTTTTTATGTGAAGATATTTCCTTTTCCAGCATAGGCGTCAAAGCGCTCCAAATAAACACTTGCAGATCCTACAAAAGGGGTGTTTCCAAACTGCTCTATCAGAGGGAATGTTCAAGTCTGTGAGTTGAATGCACTAGTCAGACAGAAGTTTGTGAGAATGCTTCTGTGTAGTTTTTATGTGAAGATATTTCCTTTTCCAGCATAGGTCTCAAAGTGATCCAAATAAACACTTGCAGATTCTACAAAAGGAGTGTTTCCAAACTGCTCTATCAGAGGGAATGTTCAAGTCTGTGAGTTGAATGCAGTAATCGCACAGAAGTTTGTGAGAATGCTTCTGTCTAGTTTCAGGTGGAGATATTTCTTTTCCCAGCATAGGCCTCAAAGCCCTCCAAATATCCACTTGCAGACTCTACAAAAAGAGTGTTTCAAAACTGCTCTTTCAAAAGGATGGCCCAAGTCTGTGAGTTGAATGCACTCATCACAAAGAAGTTTCTGAGAATGCTTCTGTGTAGTTGTTATGTGAAGATACTTCCTTTTCCAGCACAGGCCTCAGTGCGCTCGAAATGAACCCTTGCAGATCCTACGAAAGGATTGTTTCAAAACTGTCCTATCAAAATAAACGTTCAAGTCGGTGAGTTGAATGCACTCATCACACAGAAGTTTCTGAGAATGCTTCTGTGTAGTTTTTGGGTGAAGATATTTCATTTCCCAGCACAGGCCTCAGAGCGCTCCAAATATGCATTTGCAGATTCTACAAAAAGAGAGCTTGAAAACTCTTCCACCAAAAAGAGGCTTCAACTCTATGAGTAGAATGCACTCATCACAAAGAAGTTTCTGAGAATGCTTCTGTCTAGTTTTTATGTGAAGATATTTCCTTTTCCAGCATAGGCGTCAAAGCGCTCCAAATAAACACTTGCAGATCCTACTAAAGGAGTGTTTCCAAACTGCTCTATCAGAGGGAATGTTCAAGTCTGTGAGTTGAATGCACTAGTCAGACAGAAGTTTGTGAGAATGCTTCTGTGTAGTTTTTAGGTGAAGATATTTCCTTTTCCAGCATAGGTCTCAAAGTGCTCCAAATAAACACTTGCAGATTCTACAAAAGGAGTGTTTCAAAACTGCTCTATCAGAGAGAATGTTCAAGTCTGTGAGTTGAATGCAGTAATCACACAGAAGTTTGTGAGAATGCTTCTGTCTAGTTTCAGGTGGAGATATTTCTTTTCCCAGCATAGGCCTCAAAGCCCTCCAAATATCCACTTGCAGACTCTACAAACAGAGTGTTTCAAAACTGCTCTTTCAAAAGGATGGCTCAAGTCTGTGAGTTGAATGCCCTCATCACAAAGAAGTTTATGAGAATGCTTCTGTGTAGTTGTTATGTGAAGATACTTCCTTTTCCAGCACAGGCCTCAGTGCGCTCGAAATAAACCCTTGCAGATCCTACGAAAGGAGTGTTTCAAAACTGTCCTATCAAAATAAACGTTCAAGTCTGTGAGTTGAATGCACTCATCTCACAGAAGTTTCTGAGAATGCTTCTGTGTAGTTTTTAGGTGAAGATATTTCATTTCCAAGCACAGGCCTCAGAGCGCTCCAAATATGCATTTGCCGATTCTACAAAAAGAGAGCTTGAAAACTCTTCCCCCAAAAAGAGGCTTCAACTCTATGAGTAGAATGCACTCATCACAAAGAAGTTTTTTGAGAATGCTTCTGTCTAGTTTTTATGTGAAGATATTTCCTTTTCCAGCATAGGCGTCAAAGCGCTCCAAATAAAACGTTGCAGATTCTACAAAAGGAGTGTTTCAAAACTGCTCTATCAAAAGCAATGTTCAAGTCTGTGAGTTGAATGCACTCATCACAGAGAAGTTTCTGAGAATGCTTCTGTGTAGTTGTTATGTGAAGATACCTCCTTTTCCATCGTAGGCCTCAAAGGGCTCTAAATAAAAACTTGCAGATTCTAGGAAAGCAGTGTTTCAAAACTGTCCTATCAAAATAAACGTTCAAGTCTGTGAGTTGAATGCACTCATCACACAGAAGTTTCTGAGAATGCTTCTGTGTAGTTTTTAGGTGGAGATATTTCCTTTTGCAGCATAGGCGTCAAAGCGATCCAAATAAACTCTTGCAGATTCTACAAAAGGAGTGTTTCCAAACTGCTGTATCAAGAGGAACGTTCAAGTCTGTGAGTAGAATGCACTCACCAAAAAGAAGTTTCTGAGAATGCTTCTGTCTAGTTTTTATGTGAAGATATTTCCTTTTCCAGCATAGGCGTCAAAGCGCTCCAAATAAACAATTGCAGATTCTACTAAAGGAGTGTTTCCAAACTGCTCTATTAAAAGGAATGTTCAAGTCTGTGAGTTGAATGCACTAATCACACAGAAGTTTGTGAGAATGCTTCTGTCTAGTTTTTAGGTGAAGATATTTCTTTTCCCAGAATAGGCCATAAAGCGCTCCAAATATCCACTTGCAGATTCTACAAAAAGAGTGTTTCAAAACTGCTCTTTCAAAAGAAAGGCGCAAGTCTGTGAGTTGAATGCACTCATCGCAAGAAAGTTTCTGAGAATGCTTCTGTGTAGTTGTTATGTGAAGATAGTTCCCTTTCGAACATAGGCCTCAAAGCGCTCGAAACAGACACTTGCAGATTCTACAAAAGGAGTGTTTGAAAACTGTCCTATCAAAAGAAACGTTCAAGTCTGTGAGTTGAATGCACTCATCACAGAGAAGTTTCTGAGAATTCTTCTGTGTAGTTTTTAGGTGAAGATATTTCCTTTTCCAGCATAGGCGTCAAAGCGATCCAAATAAACACTTGCAGATTCTACAAAAGGAGTGTTTCCAAACTGCTCTATCAAGAGGAATGTTCAAGTCTGTGAGTAGAATGCACTCACCAAAAAGAAGTTTCTGAGAAGGCTTCTGTCTAGTTTTTATGTGAAGATATTTCCTTTTCCAGCATAGGCGTCAAAGCTCTCCAAATAAACGCTTGCAGATTCTACAAAAGGGGTGTTTCCAAACTGCTCTATCAGAGGGAATGTTCAAGTCTATGAGTTGAATGCACTAGTCAGACAGAAGTTTGTGAGAATGCTTCTGTGTAGTTTTTATGTGAAGATATTTCCTTTTCCAGCATAGGTCTCAAAGTGATCCAAATAAACACTTTCAGATTCTACAAAAGGAGTGTTTCCAAACTGCTCTATCAGAGGGAATGTTCAAGGCTGTGAGTTGAATGCAGTAATCACAAAGAAGTTTGTGAGAATGCTTCTGTCTAGTTTCAGGTGGAGATATTTCTTTTCCCAGCAGAGGCCTCAAAGCGCTCGAAATAAACACTTGCAGATTCTACGAAAGGAGTGTTTCAAAACTGTCCTGTCAAAAGAAACGTTCAGGTCTGTGAGTTGAATGTAGTAATCACACAGAGCTTTCTGAGAATGCTTCTGTGTAGTTTTTAGGTGAAGATATTTCCTTTTCCAGCATAGGCGTCAAACCGATCCAAATAAACACTGGAAGATTCTAGAAAAGGAGTGTTTCCAAACTTCTGTATCCAGAGGAACGTTCAAGTCTTTGAGTAGAATCCACTCACCACAAAGAAGTTTCCGAGAATGCTTCTGTCTAGTTTTTATGTGAAGATATTACCTTTTCCAGCATAGGCGTCAAAGCGCTCAAAATAAACACTTGCAGATTCTACAAAAGGAGTGTTTCCAAACTGCTCTATCAAAGGGAAGGTTCAAGTCTGTGAGTTGAATGCACTAATCACACAGAAGTATGTGAGAACGCTTCTGTCCAGTTTTTAGGTGAAGATATTTCTTTTCCCAGAATAGGCCTGAAAGCGCTCCAAATTTCCACTTGCAGATTCTACAAAAACAGTGTTTCAAAACTGCTCTTTCAAAAGGAAGGCTCAAGTCTGCGAGTTGAATGCACTCATCACAAAGAAGTTTCCGAGACTGCTTCTGTGTAGTTGTTATGTGAAGATACTTCCTTTTCCAGCATAGGCCTCAAAGCGCTCGAAATAAACACTTGCAGATTCTACGAAAGGAGTGTTTCAAAACTGTCCTATCAAAAGAAGCGTTCAAGTCTGTGAGTTGAATGCACTCATCACAGAGAAGTTTCTGAGAATGCTTCTGTGTAGTTGTTATGTGAAGATACTTCCTTTTCCAGCATAGGCCTCAAAGCGCTAGAAAGAAACACTTGCAGATTCTACAAAAGGAGTGTTTCAAAACTGTTCTATCAAAAGAAACGTTCAAGTCTGTGAGTTGAATGCACTCATCACACAGAAGTTTCTGAGAATGCTTCTGTGTAGTTTTTAGGTGGAGATATTTCCTTTTCCAGAATAGGCGTCAAAGCGATCCAAGTAAACACTTGCACATTCTACAAAAGGAGTGTTTCCAAACTGCTGTATCAAGAGGAACGTTCAAGTCTGTGAGTAGAATGCACTCACCACACAGAAGTTTCTGAGAATGCTTCTGTCTAGTTTTTATGTGAAGATATTTCCTTTTCCCGTATAGACGTCAAAGAGCTCCAAATAAACAATTGCAAATTCTACTAAAGGAGGGTTTCCAAACTGCTCTATCAAAAGGAAGGTTCAAGTCTGTGAGTTGAAAGCACTAATCACACAGAAGTTTGTGAGAATGCTTCTGTCTAGCTTTTAGGTGAAGATATCTCTTTTCCCAGAATAGGCCTTAAAGCGCTCCAAATATCCACTTGCAGATTCTACAAAATGAGTGTTTCAAAACTGCTCTTTCAAAAGAAAGGCGCAAGTCTGTGAGTTGAATGCACTCATCACAAAAAAGTTTCTGAGAATGTTTCTGTGTAGTTGTTATGTGAAGATACTTCCTTTTTGAACATATTCCTCAGAGCGCTCGAAACAAACACTTGCAGATTCTACAAAAGGAGTGTTTCAAAACTGTCCTATCAGAGGGAATGTTCAAGTCTGTGAGTTGAATGTACTAGTCAGACAGAAGTTTGTGAGAATGCTTCTGTGTAGTTTTTAGGTGAAGATATTTCCTTTTCCAGCATAGGTCTCAAAGTGATCCAAATAAACACTTCCAGATTCTACAAAAGGAGTGTTTCCAAACTGCTCTATCAGAGGGAATGTTCAAGTCTGTGAGTTGAATGCACTAGTCAGACAGAAGTTTCTGAGAATGCTTCTGTGTAGTGTTTAGGTGAAGATATTTCCTTTTCCAGCATAGGCGTCAAAGCGATCCAAATAAACACTTGCAGATTCTAGAAAAGGAGTGTTTCCAAACTGCTCTATCAAGAGGAACGTTCAAGTCTGTGAGTAGAATGCACTCACCACAAAGAAGTTTCTGAGAATGCTTCTGTCTAGTTTTTATGTGAAGATATTTCCTTTTCCAGCATATGCGTCAAAGCGCTCCAAATAAACACTTGTAGATTCTACAAAAGGAGTGTTTCCAAACTGCTCTATCAGAGGGAATGTTCAAGTCTGTGAGTTGAATGCACTAGTCAGACAGAAGTTTGTGAGAATGCTTCTGTGTAGTTTTTAGGTGAAGATATTTCCTTTTCCAGCATAGGTCTCAAAGCGATCCAAATAAACACTTGCAGATTCTACAAAAGGAGTGTTTCCAAACTGCTCTATCAGAGGGAATGTTCAAGTCTGTGAGTTGAATGCAGTAATCACACAGAAGTTTGTGAGAATGCTTCTGTCTAGTTTCAGGTGGAGATATTTCTTTTCCCAGCATAGGCCTCAAAGCCCTCCAAATATCCACTTGCAGACTCTACAAAAAGAGTGTTTCAAAACTGCTCTTTCAAAAGGATGGCTCAAGTCTGTGAGTTGAATGCACTCATCACAAAGAAGTTTCTGAGAATGCTTCTGTGTAGTTGTTATGTGAAGATACTTCCTTTTCCAGCACAGGCCTCAGTGCGCTCGAAATAAACACTTGCAGATCCTACGAAAGGAGTGTTTCAAAACTGTCCTATCAAAATAAACGTTCAAGTCTGTGAGTTGAATGCAGTCATCACACAGAAGTTTCTGAGAATGCTTCTGTGTAGTTTTTAGGTGAAGATATTTCATTTCCCAGCACAGGCCTCAGAGGGCTCCAAATATGCATTTGCAGATTCTACAAAAAGAGAGCTTGAAAACTCTTCCACCAAAAAGAGGCTTCAACTCCATGAGTAGAATGCACTCATCACAAAGAAGTTTCTGAGAATGCTTCTGTCTAGTTTTTATGTGAAGATATTTCCTTTTCCAGCATAGGCGTCAAAGCGCTCCAAATAAACACTTGCAGATTCTACTAAAGGAGTGTTTCCAAACTGCTCTATCAAAAGCAATGTTCAAGTCTGTGAGTTGAATGCACTCATCACAGAGAAGTTTCTGAGAATGCCTCTGTGTAGTTTTTAGGTGAAGATATTTCCTTTTCCAGCATAGGCGTCAAAGCGATCCAAATAAACACTTGCAGATTCTACAAAAGGAGTGTATCCAAACTGCTCTATCAGAGGGAATGTTCAAGTCTGTGAGTTGAATGCAGTAATCACACAGAAGTTTGTGAGAATGCTTCTGTCTAGTTTTTAGGTGAAGATATTTCTTTTCCCAGAATAGGCCCTAAAGCGCTCCAAATTTCCACTTGCAGATTCTACAAAAAGAGTGTTTCAAAACTGCTCTTTCAAAAGGAAGGCTCAAGTCTGTGAGTTGAATGCACTCATCACAAAGAAGTTTCTGAGAATGCTTCTGTGTAGTTCTTATGTGAAGATACTTCATTTTCCAGCATAGGTCCCAAAGCGCTCGAAATAAACACTTGCAGACTCTACGAAAGGAGTGTTTCAAAACTGTCCTATGAAAAGAAACGTTCAAGTCTGTGAGTTGAATGCACTCATCACAGAGAAGTTTCTGAGAATGCTTCTGTGTAGTTTTTAGGTGAAGATATTTCCTTTTCCAGCATAGGCGTCAAAGCGATCCAAATAAACACTTGCAGATTCTACAAAAGGAGTGTTTCCAAACTGCTCTATCAAGAGGAACGTTCAAGTCTGTGAGTAGAATGCACTCACCACAAAGAAGTTTCTGAGAATACTTCTGTCTAGTTTTTATGTGAAGATATTTCCTTTTCCAGCATAGGTGTCAAAGCGCTCCAAATAAACACTTGCAGATTCTACAAAAGGAGTGTTTCCAAACAGCTCTATCAGAGGGAATTTTCAAGTCTGTGAGTTGAATGCACTAGTCAGACAGAAGTTTGTGAGAATGCTTCTGTGTAGTTTTTAGGTGAAGATATTTCCTTTTCCAGCATAGGTCTCAAAGCGCTCCCATTAAACACTTGCAGATTCTACAAAAGGAGTGTTTCCAAACTGCTCTATCAGAGGGAATGTTCAAGTCTGTGAGTTGAATGCACTAGTCAGACAGAAGTTTGTGAGAATGCTACTGTGTAGTTTTTAGGTGAAGATATTTCCTTTTCCAGCATAGGTCTCAAAGTGATCCAAATAAACACTTGCAGATGCTACAAAAGGAGTGTTTCCAAACTGCTCTATCGGAGGGAATGTTCAAGTCTGTGACTTCAATGCAGTAATCACACAGAAGTTTGTGAGAATGCTTCTGTCTAGTTTCAGGTGGAGATATTTCTTTTCCCAGCATAGGCCTCAAAGCCCTCCAAATATCCACTTGTAGACTCTACAAAAAGAGTGTTTCAAAACTGCTCTTTCAAAAGGATGGCTCAAGTCTGTGAGTTGAATGCACTCATCACAAAGAAGTTTCTGAGAATGCTTCTGTGTAGTTGTTGTGTGAAGATACTTCCTTTTCCAGCACAGGCCTCAGTGCGCTCGAAATAAACACTTGCAGATCCTACGAAAGGAGCGTTTCAATACTGTCCTATCAAAATAAACGTTCAAGTCCGTGAGTTGAATGCAGTCATCACACAGAAGTTTCTGAGAATGCTTCTGTGTAGTTTTTAGGTGAAGATATTTCATTTCCCAGCACAGGCCTCAGAGCGCTCCAAATATGCATTTGCAGATTCTACAAAAAGAGAGCTTGAAAACTCTTCCACCAAAAAGAGGCTTCAACTCTATGAGTAGAATGCACTCATCACAAAGAAGTTTCTGAGAATGCTTCTGTCTAGTTTTTATGTGAAGATACTTCCTTTTCCATCATAGGCCTCAAAGCGCTCGAAATAAACACTTGCAGATTCTACGAAAGGAGTGTTTCAAAACTGTCCTATCAAAAGAAACGTTCAAGTCTGTGAGTTGAATGCACTCATCACAAAGAAGTTTCTGAGAATGCTTCTGTGTAGTTTTTAGGTGAAGATATTTCCTTTTCCAGCATAGGCGTCAAAGCGATCCAAATAAACACTTGCAGATTCTACAAAAGGAGTGTTTCCAAACTGCTCTATCAGAGGGAATGTTCAAGTCTGTGAGTTGAATGCAGTAATCACACAGAAGTTTGTGAGAATGCTTCTGTCTAGTTTTTAGGTGAAGATATTTCATTTCCCAGAATAGGCCTGAAAGCGCTCCAAATTTCCACTTGCAGATTCTACAAAAAGAGTGTTCCAAAACTACTCTTTCAAAAGGAAGGCTCAAGTCTGTGAGTTGAATGCACTCATCAGAAAGAGGTTTCTGAGAATGCTTCTGTGTAGTTGTTATGTGAAGATACTTCCTTTTCCAGCATAGGTCCCAAAGCGCTCGAAATAAACACTTGCAGATTCTACGAAAGGAGTGTTTCAAAACTGTCCTATGAAAAGAAACGTTCAAGTCTGTGAGTTGAAAGCACTCATCACAGAGAAGTTTCTGAGAATGGTTCTGTGTAGTTTTTAGGTGAAGATATTTCCTTTTCCAGCATAGGCGTCAAAGCGATCCAAATAAACACTTGCAGATTCTACAAAAGGAGTGTTTCCAAACTGCTCTGTCAAGAGGAATGTTCAAGTCTGTGAGTAGAATGCACTCACCACAAAGAAGTTTCTGAGAATGCTTCTGTCTAGTTTTTATGGGAAGATATTTCCTTTTCCAGCATAGGCGTCAAAGCGCTCCAAATAAACACTTGCAGATTCTACAAAAGGAGTGTTTCCAAACTGCTCTATCAGAGGGAATGTTCAAGTCTGTGAGATGAATGCACTAGTCAGACAGAAGTTTGTGAGAATGCTTCTGTGTAGTTTTTAGGTGAAGATATTTCCTTTTCCAGCATAGGTCTCAAAGTGATCCAAATAAACACTTGCAGATTGTACAAAAGGAGTGTTTCCAAACTGCTCTATCAGAGGGAATGTTCAAGTCTGTGAGTTGAATGCAGTAATCACACAAAAGTTTGTGAGAATGCTTCTGTCTAGTTTCAGGTGGAGATATGTCCTTTCCCAGCATAGGCCTCAAAGCCCTCCAAATATCCACTTGCAGACTCTACAAAAAGAGTGTTTCAAAACTGCTCTTTCAAAAGGATGGCTCCAGTCTGTGAGTTGAATGCACTCATCACAAAGAAGTTTCTGAGAATGCTTCTGTGTAGTTGTTATGTGAAGATACTTCCTTTTCCAGCACAGGCCTCAGAGCGCTCGAAATAAACACTTGCAGATCCTACGAAAGGAGTGTTTCAAAACTGTCCTATCAAAATAAACGTTCAAGTCTGTGAGTTGAATGCAGTCATCACACAGAAGTTTCTGAGAATGCTTCTGTGTAGTTTTTAGGTGAAGATATTTCATTTCCCAGCACAGGCCTCAGAGGGCTCCAAATATGCATTTGCAGATTCTACAAAAAGAGAGCTTGAAAACTCTTCCACCAAAAAGAGGCTTCAACTCTATGAGTAGAATGCACTCATCACAAAGAAGTTTCTGAGAATGCTTCTGTCTAGTTTTTATGTGAAGATATTTCCTTTTCCAGCATAGGCGTCAAAGCGCTCCAAATAAACACTTGCAGATTCTACTAAAGGAGTGTTTCCAAACTGCTCTATCAAAAGCAATGTTCAAGTCTGTGAGTTGAATGCACTCATCACAGAGAAGTTTCTGAGAATGCTTCTGTGTAGTTTTTAGGTGAAGATATTTCCTTTTCCAGCATAGGCGTCAAAGCGATCCAAATAAACACTTGCAGATTCTACAAAAGTAGTGTATCCAAACTGCTCTATCAGAGGGAATGTTCAAGTCTGTGAGTTGAATGCAGTCATCACACAGAAGTTTGTGAGAATGCTTCTGTCTAGTTTTTAGGTGAAGATATTTCTTTTCCCAGAATAGGCCCTAAAGCGCTCCAAATTTCCACTTGCAGATTCTACAAAAAGAGTGTTTCAAAACTGCTCTTTCAAAAGGGAGGCTCAAGCCTGTGAGTTGAATACACTCATCACAAAGAAGTTTCTGAGAATGCTTCTGTGTAGTTGTTATGTGAAGATACTTCCTTTTCCAGCATAGGCCTCAAAGCGCTCGAAATAAACACTTGCAGATTCTACGAAAGGAGTGTTTCAAAACTGTCCGATCAAAAGGAACGTTCAAGTCTGTGAGTTGAATGCACTCATCACAGAGAAGTTTCTGAGAATGCTTCTGTGTAGTTTTTAGGTGAAGATATTTCCTTTTCCAGCATAGGCGTCAAAGCGATCCAAATAAGCCCTTGCAGATTCTACAAAAGGAGTGTTTCCAAACTGCTCTATCAGAGGGAATGTTCAAGTCTGTGAGTTGAATGCAGTAATCACACAGAAGTTTGTGAGAATGCTTCTGTCTAGTTTTTAGGTGAAGATATTTCATTTCCCTGAATAGGCCTGAAAGCGCTCCAAATTTCCACATGCAGATTCTACAAAAAGAGTGTTTCAAAACTACTCTTTCAAAAGGAAGGCTCAAGTCTGTGAGTTGAATGCACTCATCACAAAGAAGTTTCTGAGAATGCTTCTGTGTAGTTGTTATGTGAAGATACTTCCTTTTCCAACATAGGCCCCAAAGCGCTCGAAATAAACACTTGCAGATTCTACGAAAGGAGTGTTTCAAAACTGTCCTAGGAAAAGAAACGTTCAAGTCTGTGAGTTGAATGCACTCATCACAGAGAAGTTTCTGAGAATGCTTCTGTGTAGTTTTTAGGTGAAGATATTTCCTTTTCCAGCATAGGCGTCAAAGCGATCCAAATAAACACTTGCAGATTCTACAAAAGGAGTGTTTCCAAACTGCTCTATCAAGAGGAATGTTCAAGTCTGTGAGTAGAATGCACTCACCACAAAGAAGTTTCTGAGAATGCTTCTGTCGAGTTTTTATGTGAAGATATTTCCTTTTCCAGCATAGGCGTCAAAGCGCTCCAAATAAACACTTGCAGATTCTACAAGAGGAGTGTTTCCAATCAGCTCTATCAGAGGGAATGTTCAAGTCTGTGAGTTGAATGCACTAGTCAGACAGAAGTTTGTGAGAATGCTTCTGTGTAGTTTTTAGGTGAAGATATTTCCTTTTCCAGCATAGGTCTCAAAGCGCTCCAAATAAACACTTGCAGATTCTACAAAAGGAGTGTTTCCAAACTGCTCTATCAGAGGGAATGTTCAAGTCTGTGAGTTGAATGCAGTAATCACACAGAAGTTTGTGAGAATGCTTCTGTCTAGTTTCAGGTGGAGATATTTCTTTTCCCAGCATAGGCCTCAAAGCCCTCCATATATCCACTTGCAGACTCTGCAAAAAGAGTGTTTCAAAACTGCTCTTTCAAAAGGATGGCTCAAGTCTGTGAGTTGAATGCACTCATCACAAAGAAGTTTCTGAGAATGCTTCTGTGTAGTTGTTATGTGAAGATACTTCCTTTTCCAGCACAGGCCTCAGTGCCCTCGAAATAAACCCTTGCAGATCCTACGAAAGGAGTGTTTCAAAACTGTCCTATCAAAATAAACGTTCAAGTCCGTGAGTTGAATGCACTCATCACACAGAAGTTTCTGAGAATGCTTCTGTGTAGTTTTTAGGTGAAGATATTTCATTTCCCAGCACAGGCCTCAGAGCGCTCCAAATATGCATTTGCAGATTCTACAAAAAGAGAGCTTGAAAACTCTTCCACCAAAAAGAGGCTTCAACTCTATGAGTAGAACGCACTCATCACAAAGAAGTTTCTGAGAATGCTTCTGTCTAGTTTTTATGTGAAGATATTTCCTTTTCCAGCATAGGCGTCAAAGCTCTCCAAATAAACACTTGCAGAATCTACTAAAGGAGTGTTTCCAAACTGCTCTATCAAAAGCAATGTTCAAGTCTGTGAGTTGAATGCACTCATCACAGAGAAGTTTCTGAGAATGCTTCTGTGTAGTTTTTAGGTGAAGATATTTCCTTTTCCAGCATAGGCGTCAAAGCGCTCCAAATAAACACTTGCAGATTCTACAAAAGGAGAGTTTCCAAACTGCTCTATCAGAGGGAATGTTCAAGTCTGTGAGTTGAATGCAGTAATCACACAGAAGTTTGTGAGAATGCTTCTGTCTAGTTTTTAGGTGAAGATATTTCATTTCCCAGAATAGGCCTGAAAGCGCTCCAAATTTCCACTTGCAGATTCTACAAAAAGAGTGTTTCAAAACTACTCTTTCAAAAGGAAGGCTCAAGTCTGTGAGTTGAATGCACTCATCACAAAGAAGTTTCTGAGAATGCTTCTGTGTAGTTGTTATGTGAAGATACTTCCTTTTCCAGCATAGGCCCCAACGCGCTCGAAATAAACACTTGCAGATTCTACGAAAGGAGTGTTTCAAAACTGTCCTATGGATAGAAACTTTCAAGTCTGTGAGTTGAATGCACTCATCACAGAGAAGTTTCTGAGAATGCTTCTGTGTAGTTTTTAGGTGAAGATATTTCCTTTTCCAGCATAGGCGTCAAAGCGATCCAAATAAACACTTGCAGATTCTACAAAAGGATTGTTTCCAAACTGCTCTATCAAGAGGAATGTTCAAGTCTGTGAGTAGAATGCACTCACCACAAAGAAGTTTCTGAGAATGCTTCTGTCTAGTTTTTATGTGAAGATATTTCCTTTTCCAGCATAGGCGTCAAAGCGCTCCAAATAAACACTTGCAGATTCTACAAAAGGAGTGTTTCCAAACTGCTCTATCAGAGGGAATGTTCAAGTCTGTGAGTTGAATGCACTAGCAGACAAAAGTTTGTGAGAATGCTTCTGTGTAGTTTTTAGGTGAAGGTATTTCCTTTTCCAGCATAGGTCTCAAAGTGATCCAAATAAACACTTGCAGATACTACAAAAGGAGTGTTTCCAAACTGCTCTATCAGAGGGAATGTTCAAGTCTGTGAGTTGAATGCAGTAATCACACAGAAGTTTGTGAGAATGCTTCTGTGTAGTTTCAGGTGGAGATAATTCTTTTCCCAGCATAGACCTCAAAGCCCTCCATATATCCACTTGCAGACTCTACAAAAAGAGTGTTTCAAAACTGCTCTTTCAAAAGGATGGCTCAAGTCTGTGAGTTGAATGCACTCATCACAAAGAAGTTTCTGAGAATGCTTCTGTGTAGTTGTTATGTGAAGATACTTCCTTTTCCAGCACAGGCCTCAGTGTGCTCGAAATAAACACTTGCAGATCCTACGAAAGGAGTGTTTCAAAACTGTCCTATCAAAATAAACGTTCAAGTCTGTGAGTTGAATGCAGTCATCACACAGAAGTTTCTGAGAATGCTTCTGTGTAGTTTTTAGGTGAAGATATTTCATTTCCCAGCACAGGCCTCAGAGCGCTCCAAATATGCATTTGCAGATTCTACAAAAAGAGAGCTTGAAAACTCTTCCACCAAAAAGAGGCTTCAACTCTATGAGTAGAATGCACTCATCACAAAGAAGTTTCTGAGAATGCTTCTGTCTAGTTTTTATGTGAAGATATTTCCTTTTCCAGCATAGGCGTCAAAGCGCTCCAAATAAACACTTGCAGATTCTACTAAAGGATTGTTTCCAAACTGCTCTATCAAAAGCAACGTTCAAGTCTGTGAGTTGAATGCACTCATCACAGAGAAGTTTCTGAGAATGCTTCTGTGTAGTTTTTAGGTGAAGATATTTCTTTTTCCAGCATAGGCGTCAAAGCGATCCAAATAAACACTTGCAGATTCTACAAAAGGAGTGTATCCAAACTGCTCTATCAGAGGGAATGTTCAAGTCTGTGAGTTGAATGCAGTAATCACACAGAAGTTTGTGAGAATGCTTCTGTCTAGTTTTTAGGTGAAGATATTTCATTTCCCAGAATAGGCCCTAAAGCGCTCCAAATTTCCACTTGCAGATTCTACAAAAAGAGTGTTTCAAAACTGCTCTTTCAAAAGGAAGGCTCAAGTCGGTGAGTTGAATGCACTCATCACAAAGAAGTTTCTGAGAATGCTTCTGTGTAGTTGTTATGTGAAGATACTTCCTTTTCCAGCATAGGCCTCAAAGCGCTCGAAATAAACACTTGCAGATTCTACGAAAGGAGTGTTTCAAAACTGTCCTATCAAAAGAAACGTTCAAGTCTGTGAGTTGAATGCACTCATCACAGAGAAGTTTCTGAGAATGCTTCTGTGTAGTTTTTAGGTGAAGATATTTCCTTTTCCAGCTTAGGCGTCAAAGCGATCCAAGTAAACACTTGCAGATTCTACAAAAGGAGTGTTTCCAAACTGCTCTATCAGAGGGAATGTTCAAGTCTGTAAGTTGAATGCACTAGTCAGACAGAAGTTTGTGAGAATGCTTCTGTGTAGTTTTTAGGTGAAGATATTTCCTTTTCCAGCATAGGTCTCAAAGCGCTCCAAATAAACAGTTGCAGATTCTACAAAAGGAGTGTTTCCAAACTGCTCTATCAGAGAGAATGTTCAAGTCTGTGAGTTGAATGCACTAGTTAGACAGAAGTTTCTGAGAATGCTTCTGTGTAGTTGTTATGTGAAGATACCTCCTTTTCCAGCATAGGCCTCAAAGGGCTCTACATAAAGACTTGCAGATTCTAGGAAAGCAGTGTTTCAAAACTGTCCTATCAAAATAAACGTTCAAGTCTGTGAGTTGAATGCACTCATCACACAGAAGTTTCTGAGAATGCTTCTGAGTAGTTTTTAGGTGGAGATATTTCCTTTTCCAGCATAGGCGTCAAAGCGATCCAAATAAACACTTGCAGATTCTACAAAAGGAGTGTTTCCAAACTGCTGTATCAGGAGGAACGTTCAAGTCTGTGAGTAGAATGCACTCACCACAAAGAAGTTTCTGAGAATGCTTTTGTCTAGTTTTTATGTGAAGATATTTCCTTTTCCAGCATAGGCGTCAACGCGCTCCAAATAAACAATTGCAGATTCTACTAAAGGAGTGTTTCCAAACTGCTCTATCAAAAGGAAGGTTCAAGTCTGTGAGTTGAATGCACTAATCACACAGAAGTTTGTGAGAATGCTTCTGTGTAGTTTTTAGGTGAAGATATTTCCTTTTCCAGCATAGGTCTCAAAGTGATCAAAATAAACACTTGCAGATTCTACAAAAGGAGTGTTTCCAAACTGCTCTATCAGAGGGAATGTTCAAGTCTGTGAGTTGTATGCAGTAATCACAGAGAAGTTTGTGAGAATGCTTCTGTCTAGTTTCAGGTGGAGATATTTCTTTTCCCAGCATAGGCCTCAAAGCCCTCCAAATATCCACTTGCAGACTCTACAAAAAGAGTGTTTCAAAACTGCTCTTTCAAAAGGAAGGCTCAGTTCTGTGAGTTGAATGCACTCATCACAAAGACGTTTCTGAGAATACTTCTGTGTAGTTGTTATGTGAAGATACTTCCTTTTCCAGCATAGGCCTCAATGCGCTCCAAATAAACACTTGCAGATCCTACGAAAGCAGTGTTTCAAAACTGTCCTATCAAAATAAACGATCACGTCTGTGAGTTGAATGCACTCATCACACAGAAGTTTCTGAGAATGCTTCTGTGTAGTTTTTAGCTGAAGATATTTCATTTCCCAGCACAGGCCTCGGAGCGCTCCAAATATGCACTTGCAGATTCTAGAAAAGGAGAGCCTGAAAACTCTTCCACCAAAAAGAGACTTCAACTCTATGAGTAGAATGCACTCATCACAAAGAAGTTCTGAGAATGCTTCTGTCTCGTTTTTATGTGAAGATAATTCCTTTTCCAGCATAGGCGTCAAAGCGCTCCAAATAAACACTTGCAGATCCTACTAAAGGAGTGTTTCCAAACTGCTCTATCAAAAGCAATGTTCAAGTCTGTGAGTTGAATGCACTCATCACAGAGAAGTTTCTGAGAATGCTTCTGTGTAGTTTTTAGGTGAAGATATTTCCTTTTCCAGCATAGGCGTCAAAGCGATCCAAATAAACACTTGCAGATTCTACAAAAGGAGTGTATCCAAACTGCTCTATCAGAGGGAATGTTCAAGTCTGTGAGTTGAATGCAGTAATCACACAGAAGTTTGTGAGAATGCTTCTGTCTAGTTTTTAGGTGAAGATATTTCATTTCCCAGAATAGGCCCTAAAGCGCTGCAAATTTCCACTTGCAGATTCTACAAAAAGAGTGTTTCAAAACTACTCTTTCAAAAGGAAGGCTCAAGTCTGTGAGTTGAATGCACTCATCACAAAGAAGTTTCTGAGAATGCTTCTGTGTAGTTGTTATGTGAAGATACTTCCTTTTCCAGCATAGGCCCCAAAGCGCTCGAAATAAACACTTGCAGATTCTACGAAAGGAGTGTTTCAAAACTGTCCTATCAAAAGAAACGTTCAAGTCGGTGAGTTGAATGCACTCATCACAGAGAAGTTTCTGAGAATGCTTCTCTGTAGTTGTTATGTGAAGATACTTCCTTTTCCAGCATAGGCCTCAAAGCGCAAGAAACAAACACTTGCAGATTTTACAAAAGGAGTGTTTCAAAACTGTTCTATCAAAAGAAACGTTCAAGTCTGTGAGTTGAATGCACTCATCACACAGAAGTTTCTGAGAGTGCTTCTGTGTAGTTTTTAGGTGAAGATATTTCCTTTTCCAGCATAGGCGTCAAAGCGATCCAAATAAACACTTGCAGATTCTACAAAAGGAATGTATCCAAACTGCTCTATCAGAGGGAATGTTCAAGTCTGTGAGTTGAATGCAGTAATCACACAGAAGTTTTTGAGTATGCTTCTGTCCCGTTTTTAGGTGAAGATATTTCATTTCCCAGAATAGGCCTTAAAGCGCTCCAAATTTCCTCTTGCAGATTCTACAAAAAGAGTGTTTCAAAACTACTCTTTCAAAAGGAAGGCTCAAGTCTGTGAATTGAATGCACTCATCACAAAGAAGTTTCTGAGAATGCTTCTGTGAGGTTGTTATGTGAAGATACTTCCTTTTCCAGCATAGGCCCCAAAGCGCTCGAAATAAACACTTGCAGATTCTACGAAAGGAGTGTTTCAAAACTGTCCTATCAAAAGAAACGTTCAAGTCTGTGAGATGAATGTACTCATCACAGAGAAGTTTCTGAGAATGCTTCTGTGTAGTTTTTAGGTGGAGATATTTCCTTTTCCAGCATAGGCGTCAAAGCGATCCCAATAAACACTTGCAGATTCTACAAAAGGAGTGTTTCCAAACTGCTGTATCAAGAGGAACGTTCAAGTCTGTGAGTAGAATGCACTCACCACAAAGAAGTTTCTGAGAATGCTTCTGTCTAGTTTTTATGTGAAGATATTTCCTTTTCCCGCATAGGCGTCAAACCGCTCCAAATAAACAATTGCAGATTCTACTAAAGGAGTGTTTCCAAACTGCTCTATCAAAAGGAAGGTTCAAATCTGTGAGTTGAATGCATTAATCACACAGAAGTTTGTGAGAATGCTTCTGTCTATCTTTTAGGTGAAGATATTTCTTTTCCCAGAATAGGCCTTAAAACGCTCCAAATATCCACTTGCAGATTCTAGAAAATGAGTGTTTCAAAACTGCTCTTTCAAAAGAAAGGCGCAAGTCTGTGAGTTGAATGCAGTCATCACAAAAAAGTTTCTGAGAATGCTTCTGTGTAGTTGTTATGTGAAGATACTTCCTTTTCGAACATAGGCCTCAGAGCGCTCGAAACAAACACTTGCAGATTCTACAAAAGGAGTGTTTCAAAACTGTCCTATCAAAAGAAACGTTCAAGTCTGTGAGTTGAATGCACTCATCACAGAGAAGTTTCTGAGAATTCTTCTGTGTAGTTTTTAGGGGAAGTTATTTCCTTTTCCAGCATAGGCGTCAAATCGATCCAAATAAACACTTGCAGATTCTACTAAAGGAGTGTTTCCAAACTGCTGTATCAGAGGGAATGTTCAAGTCTGTGAGTTGAATGCACTAGTCAGACAGAAGTTTGTGAGAATGCTTCTGTGTAGTTTTTAGGTGAAGATATTTCCTTTTCCAGCATAGGTCTCAAAGTGATCCAAATAAACACTTGCAGATTCTACAAAAGGAGTGTTTCCAAACTGCTCTATCAGAGGGAATGTTCAAGTCTGTGAGTTGAATGCACTAGTTAGACAGAAGTTTATGAGAATGCTTCTGTGTAGTTGTTATGTGAAGATACTTCCTTTTCCATCGTAGGCCTCAAAGGGCTCTAAATAAAAACTTGCAGATTCTAGGAAAGCAGTGTTTCAAAACTGTCCTATCAAAATAAACGTTCAAGTCTGTGAGTTGAATGCACTCATCACACAGAAGTTTCTGAGAATGCTTCTGTGTAGTTTTTAGGTGGAGATATTTCCTTTTGCAGCATAGGCGTCAAAGCGATCCAAATAAACACTTGCAGATTCTACAAAAGGAGTGTTTCCAAAATGCTGTATCAAGAGGAACGTTCAAGTCTGTGAGTAGAATGCACTCGCCACAAAGAAGTTTCTGAGAATGCTTCTGTCTAGTTTTTATGTGAAGATATTTCCTTTTCCAGCATAGGCCTCAAAGCTCTCCAAATAAACACTTGCAGATTCTACAAAAGGGGTGTTTCCAAACTGCTCTATCAGAGGGAATGTTCAAGTCTGTGAGTTGAATGCACTAGTCAGACAGAAGTTTGTGAGAATGCTTCTGTGTAGTTGTTATGTGAAGATACTTCCTTTTCCAGCATAGGCCTCAATGCGCTCCAAATAAACACTTGCAGATCCTACGAAAGCAGTGTTTCAAAACTGTCCTATCAAAATAAACGATCAAGTCTGTGAGTTGAATGCACTGATCACACAGAAGTTTCTGAGAATGCTTCTGTGTAGTTTTTAGGTGAAGATATTTCATTTCCCAGCACAGGCCTCGGAGCGCTCCAAATATGCACTTGCAGATTCTAGAAAAGGAGAGCCTGAAAACTCTTCCACCAAAAAGAGGCTTCAACTCTGTGAGTAGAATGCACTCATCACAAAGAAGTTTCTGAGAATGCTTCTGTCTAGTTTTTATGTGAAGATATTTCCTTTTCCAGCATAGGCGTCAAAGCGCTCCAAATAAACACTTGCAGATTCTACTAAAGGAGTGCTTCCAAACTGCTCTATCAAAAGCAATGTTCAAGTCTGTGAGTTGAATGCACTTATCACACAGAAGTTTGTGAGAATTCTTCTGTTTAGTTTTTAGGTGAAGATATTTCTTTTCCCAGAATAGGCCTTAAAGCGCTCCAAATTTCCACTTGCAGATTCTACAAAAAGAGTGTTTCCAAACTGCTCTTTCAAAAGGAAGGCTCAAGTCTGTGAGTTGAATGCACTCATCACAAAGAACTTTCTGAGAATGCTTCTGTGTAGTCGTTATGTGAAGATAATTCCTTTTCCAGCATAGGCCTCTAAGCGCTCGAAACAAACACTTGCAGATTCTACAAAAGGAGTGTTTCAAAACTGCTCTATCAAAGGCAATGTTCAAGTCTGTGAGTTGAATGCACTCATCACAGAGAAGTTTCTGAGAATGCTTCTGTGTAGTTTTTAGGTGAAGATATTTCCTTTTCCAGCATAGGCGTCAAAGCGATCCAAATAAACACTTGCAGATTCTACAAAAGGAGTGTATCCAAACTGCTCTATCAGAGGCAATGTTCAAGTCTGTGAGTTGAATGCAGTAATCACACAGAAGTTTCTGAGAATGCTTCTGTGTAGTTTTTAGGTGAAGATATTTCCTTTTCCAGCATAGGCGTCAAAGCGATCCAAATAAACACTTCCAGATTCTACAAAAGGAGTGTCTCCAAACTGCTGTATCAAGAGGAACGTTCAAGTCTCTGAGTAGAATCCACTCACCACAAAGAAGTTTCTGAGAATGCTTCTGTCTAGTTTTTATGTGAAGATATTTCCTTTTCCAGCATAGGCGTCAAAGCGCTCCAAATAAACACTTGCAGATTCTACAAAAGGAGTGTTTCCAAAGTGCTCTATCAAAGGGAAGGTTCAAGTCTGTGAGTTGAATGCACTAATCACACAGACGTTTGTGAGAATGCGTCTGTCCAGTTTTTAGGTGAAGATATTTCTTTTCCCAGAATAGGCCTTAATGCGCTCCAAATATCCAATTGCAGATTCTATATAAAGAGTGTTTCAAAACTGCTCTTTCAAAAGAAAGGCTCAAGTCTGTGAGTTGAATGCACTCATCACAAAGAAGTTTCTGAGAATGCTTCTGTGTAGTTGTTATGTGAAGATACTTCCTTTTCCAGCATAGGCCTCAAAGCGCTCGAAATAAACAGGTGCAGATTCTAGAAAAGGAGTGTTTCAAAACTGTCCTATCAAAAGAAACGTTCAAGTCTGTGAGTTGAATGCACTCATCACAGAGAAGATTCTGAGAATGCTTCTGTGTAGTTTTTAGGTGAAGATATTTCCTTTTCCAGCATAGGCGTCAAAGCGATCCAAATAAACACTTGCAGATTCTACAAAAGGAGTGTTTCCAAACTGCTCTATCAGAGGGAATGTTCAAGTCTGTGAGTTGAATGCAGTAATCACACAGAAGTTTGTGAGAATGCTTCTGTCTAGTTTCAGGTGAAGATATTTATTTTCAAAGCATAGGCCTCAAATCCCTCCAAATATCCACTTGCAGACTCTACAAAAAGAGTGTTTGAAAACTGCTCTTTCAAAAGGAAGGCTCTATTCTGTGAGTTGAATGCACTCATCACAAAGAAGTTTCTGAGAATGCTTCTGTGTAGTTGTTATGTGAAGATACTTCCTTTTCCAGCATAGGCCTCAATGCGCTCCAAATAAACACATGCAGATCCTACGAAAGTAGTGTTTCAAAACTGTCCTATCAAAAGAAACGTTCAAGTCTGTGAGTTGAATGGACTCATCACAGAGAAGTTCCTGAGAATGCTTCTGTGTAGTTTTTAGGTGAAGATATTTCCTTTTCCAGCATAGGCGTCAAAGCGATCCAAATAAACACTTGCAGATTCTACAAAAGGAGTGTATCCAAACTGCTCTATCAGAGGGAATGTTCAAGTCTGTGAGTTGAATGCAGTAATCACACAGAAGTTTGTGAGAAAGCTTCTGTCTAGTTTTTAGGTGAAGATATTTCATTTCCCAGAATAGGCCTTAAAGCGCTCCAAATTTCCAATTGCAGATTCTACAAAAAGAGTGTTTCAAAACTGCTCTTTCAAAAGGAAGGCTCAAGTCTGTGAGTTGAATGTACTCATCACAAAGAAGCTTCTGAGAATGCTTCTGTGTAGTTTTTATGTGAAGATGCTTCCTTTTCCAGCATAGGCCTCAAAGCGCTCGAAATAAACACGTGCAGATTCTACAAAAGGAGTGTTTCAAAACTGTCCTATCAAAAGAAACGATCAAGTCTGTGAGTTGAATGCACTCATCACAGAGAAGATTCTGAGAATGCTTCTGTGTAGTTTTTAGGTGAAGATATTTCCTTTTCCAGCATAGGCGTCAAAGCGCTCCAAATAAACACTTGCAGATTCTACAAAAGGAGTGTTTCCAAACTGCTCTATTAAAAGGAAGGTTCAAGTCTGTGAGTTGAATGCACTAATCACACAGAAGTTTGTGAGAATGCCTCTGTCTAGTTTTTAGGTGAAGATATTTCTTTTCCCAGAATAGGCCTTAAAGCGCTCCAAATTTCCACTTGCAGATTCTACAAAAAGAGTGTTTCAAAACTGCTCTTTCAAAAGAAAAGCTCAAGTCTGTGAGTTGAATGCACTCATCACAAAGAAGTTTCTGAGAATGCTTCTGTGTAGTTGTTATGTGAAGATACTTCCTTTTCTAGCATAGTCCTCAAAGCGCTCGAAATAAACACTTGCAGATTCTACGAAAGGAGTGTTTCAAAACTGTCCTATCAAAAGAAACGTTCAAGTCTGTGAGTTGAATGCACTCATCACAGAGAAGTTTCTGAGAATGCTTCTGTGTAGTTTTTAGGTGGAGATATTTCCTTTTCCAGCATAGGCGTTAAAGCGATCCAAATAAACACTTGCAGATTCTACAAAAGGAGTGTTTCAAAACTGTCCTATCAAAAGAAACGTTCAAGTATGTGAGTTGAATGCACTCATCACAGAGAAGTTTCTGAGAATGCTTCTGTGTAGTTTTTAGGTGGAGATATTTCCTTTTCCAGCATAGGCGTCAAAGCGATCCAAATAAACACTTGCACATTCTACAAAAGGAGTGTTTCCAAACTGCTGTATCAAGAGGAACGTTCAAGTCTGTGAGTAGAATGCACTCACCACAAAGAAGTTTCTGAGAATGCTTCTGTCTAGTTTTTATGTGAAGATATTTCCTTTTCCCGTATAGGCGTCAAACCGCTCCAAATAAACAATTGCAGATTCTACTAAAGGAGAGTTTCCAAACTGCTCTATCAAAAGGAAGGTTCAAGTCTGTGAGTTGAATGCACTAATCACACAGAAGTTTGTGAGAATGCTTCTGTCTAGCTTTTAGGTGAAGATATTTCTTTTCCCAGAATAGGCCTTAAAGCGCTCCAAATATCCACTTGCAGATTCTACAAAATGAGTGTTTCAAAACTGCTCTTTCAAAAGAAAGGCGCAAGTCTGTGAGTTGAATGCACTCATCACAAAAAAGTTTCTGAGAATGTTTCTGTGTAGTTGTTATGTGAAGATACTTCCTTTTCGAACACAGGCCTCAGAGCGCTCGAAACAAACACTTGCAGATTCTACAAAAGGAGTGTTTCAAAACTGTCCTATAAAAAGAAACGTTCAAGTCTGTGAGTTCAATGCACTCATCACAGAGAAGTTTCTGAGAATTCTTCTGTGTAGTGTTTAGGTGAAGATATTTCCTTTTCCAGCATAGGCGTCAAAGCGATCCAAATAAACACTTGCAGATTCTACAAAAGGAGTGTTTCCAAACTGCTCTATCAAGAGGATTGTTCAAGTCTGTGAGTAGGATGCACTCACCACAAAGAAGTTTCTGAGAAGGCTTCTTTCTAGTTTTTATGTGAAGATATTTCCTTTTTCAGCATAGGCGTCAAAGCGCTCCAAATAAACACTTGCAGATCCTACAAAAGGGGTGTTTCCAAACTGCTCTATCAGAGGGAATGTTCAAGTCCGTGAGTGGAATGTAGTAATCACACAGAAGTTTCTGAGAATGCTTCTGTGTAGTTTTTAGGTGAAGATATTTCCTTTTCCAGCATAGGCGTCAAAGCGATACAAATAAACACTTCCAGATTCTACAAAAGGAGTGTTTCCAAACTGCTGTATCAAGAGGAACGTTCACGTCTGTGAGTAGAATCCACTCGCCACAAAGAAGTTTCTGAGAATGCTTCTGTGTAGTTGTTATGTGAAGATACTTCCTTTTCCAGCGTAGGCCTCAATGCGCTCGAAATAAACACCTGCAAATCCTACGAAAGTAGTGTTTCAAAACTGTCCTATCAAAATAAAAGTTCAAGTCTGTGAGTTGAATGCACTCATCACACAGAAGTTTCTGAGAATGCTTCTGTGTAGTTTTTAGGTGAAGATATTTCATTTCCCAGCACAGGCCTCGGAGCGCTCCAAATATGCACTTGCAGATTCTACAAAAAGAGAGCCTGAAAACTCTTCCACCAAAAAGAGGATTCAACTCTATGAGTAGAATGCACTCATCACAAAGAAGTTTCTCAGAATGCTTCTGTCTAGTTTTTATGTGAAGATATTTCATTTTCCAGCATAGGCGTCAAAGCGCTCCAAATAAACACTTGCAGATTCTACTAAAGGAGTGCTTCCAAACTGTTCTATCAAAAGCAATGTTCAAGTCTGTGATTTGAATGCACTAATCACACAGAAGTTTGTGAGAATTCTTCTGTCTAGTTTTTAGGTGAAGATATTTCTTTTCCCAGAATAGGCCTTAAAGCGCTCCAAATATCCACTTGCAGATTCTATAAAAAGTGTGTTTCAAAACTGCTCTTTCAAAAGAAAGGCTCAAGTCTGTGAGTTGAATGCACTCATCACAAAGAAGTTTCTGAGAATGCTTCTGTGTGGTTGTTATGTGAAGATACTTCCTTTTCCAGCACAGGCCTCAAAGCGCTCCAAATAAACACTTGCAGATTCTACAAAAGGAGTGTTTAAAAACTGTCCTATCAGAAGAAACGTTCAAGTCTGTGAGTTGAATGGACTCATCACAGAGAAGTTTCTGAGAATGCTTCTGTGTAGTTTTTAGGTGAAGATATTTCCTTTTCCAGCATAGGCGTCAAAGCGATCCAAATAAACACTTGCAGATTCTACAAAAGGAGTGTATCCAAACTGCTCTATCAGAGGGAATGTTCAAGTCTGTGACTTGAATGCAGTAATCACACAGAAGTTTGTGAGAAAGCTTCTGTCTAGTTTTTAGGTGAAGATATTTCATTTCCCAGAATAGGCCTTAAAGCGCTCCAAATTTCCACTTGCAGATTCTACAAAAAGAGTGTTTCAAAACTGCTCTTTCAAAACGAAGGCTCAAGTCTGTGAGTTGAATGTACTCATCACAAAGAAGTTTCTGAGAATGCTTCTGTGTAGTTGTTATGTGAAGATACTTCCTTTTCCAGGATAGGCCCCAAAGCGCTCGAAATAAACACTTGCAGATTCTACAAAAGGAGTGTTTCAAAACTGTCCTGTCAAAAGAAACGTTCGAGTCTGTGAGTTGAATGCACTCATCACAGAGAAGTTTCTGAGAATGCTTCTGTGTAGTTTTTAGGTGAAGATATTTCCTTTTCCAGCATAGGCGTCAAAGCGATCCAAATAAACACTTGCAGATTCTACAAAAGGAGTGTTTCCAAACTACTCTATCAGAGAGAATGTTCACGTCTGTGAGTTGAATGCACTAGTTAGACAGAAGTTTCTGAGAATGCTTCTGTGTAGTTGTTATGTGAAGATACTTCCTTTTCCAGCATAGGCCTCAAAGAGCTCCAAATAAAAACTTGCAGATTCTAGGAAAGCAGTGTTTCAAAACTGTCCTATCAAAATAAACGTTCAAGTCTGTGAGTTGAATGCACTCATCACACAGAAGTTTCTGAGAATGCTTCTGTGTAGTTGTTATGTGAAGATATTTCCTTTTCCAGCATAGGCCTCAATGCGCTCGAAATAAACACTTGGAGATCCTACGAAAGTAGTGTTTCAAAACTGTCCTATCAAAATAAACGTTCAAATCTGTGAGTTGAATGCACTCATCACACAGAAGTTTCTGAGAATGCTTCTGTGTAGTTTTTAGGTGAAGATATTTCCTTTTCCAGCATAGACGTCAAAGCGATCCAAATAAACACTTGCAGATTCTACAAAAGGGGTGTTTCCAAACTGCTCTATCAGAGGGAATGTTCAAGTCTGTTAGTTGAATGCAGTAATAACACAGAAGTTTGTGAGAATGCTTCTGTCTAGTTTCAGGTGAAGATATTTCTTTTCAAAGCATAGGCCTCAATGCCCTCCAAATATCCACTTGCAGACTCTACAAAAAGAGTGTTTCAAAACTGCTCTTTCAAAAGGAAGGCTCAAGTCTGTGAGTTGAATGCACTCATCACAAAGAAGTTTCTGATAATGCTTCTGTGTAGTTGATATGTGAAGATACTTCCTTTTCCAGCGTAGGCCTCAATGCGCTCGAAATAAACACTTGCAGATCCTACGAAAGTAGTGTTTCAAAACTGTCCTATCAAAATAAACGTTCAAGTCTGTGAGTTGAATGCACTCATCACACAGAAGTTTCTGAGAATGCTTCTGTGTAGTTTTTAGGTGAAGATATTTCATTTCCCAGCACAGGCTTCGGAGCGCTCCAAATATGCACTTGCAGATTCTACAAAAAGAGAGCCTGAAAACTCTTCCACCAAAAAGAGGCTTCAACTCTATGAGTAGAATGCACTCATCGCAAAGAAGTTTCTGAGAATGCTTCTGTCTAGTTTTTATGTGAAGATATTTCCTTTTCCAGCATAGGCGTCAAAGCCCTCCAAATAAACACTTGCAGATTCTACTAAAGGAGTGCTTCCAAACTGCTCTATCAAAAGCAGTGTTCACGTCTGTGAGTTGAATGCACTATTCACACAGAAGTTTGTGAGAATTCTTCTGCCTAGTTTTTAGGTGAAGATATTTCTTTTCCCAGAATAGGCCTTAAAGCGCTCCAAATATCCACTTACAGATTCTATAAAAAGAGTGTTTCAAAACTGCTCTTTCAAAAGAAAGGCTCAAGTCTGTGAGTTGAATGCACTCATCACAAAGAAGTTTCTGAGAATGCTTCTGTGTAGTTGTTATGTGAAGATACTTCCTTTTCCAGCATAGGCCTCAAAGCGCTCGAAATAAACACTTGCAGATTCTACAAAAGGAGTGTTTCAAAACTGTCCTATCAAAAGAAACGTTCACGTCTGTGAGTTGAATGCACTCATCACAGAGAAGTTTCTGAGAATGCTTCTGTGTAGTTTTTAGGTGAAGGTATTTCCTTCTCCAGCATAGGCGTCAAAGCGATCCAAATAAACACTTGCAGATTCTACAAAAGGAGTGTTTCCAGACTTCTGTATAAAGAGGAACGTTCAAGTCTGTGAGTAGAATCCACTCACCACAAAGAAGTTTCTGAAAATGCTTCTGTATAGTTTTTAGGTGAAGATATTTCCTTTTCCAGCATAGGCGTCAAAGCGATCCAAATAAACACTTGCAGCTTCTACAAAAGGAGTGTTTCCAAACTGCTGTATCAAGAGGAACGTTCAAGTCTGTGAGTAGAATCCACTCACCACAAAGAAGTTTCTGAAAATGCTTCTGTGTAGTTTTTAGGTGAAGATATTTCCTTTTCCAGCATAGGCGTCAAAGCGATCCAAATAAACACTTGCAGATTCTACAAAAGGAGTGTTTCCAAACTGCTCTATCAGAGGGAATGTTCAAGTCTGTGAGTTGAATGCAGTAATCACACAGAAGTTTGTGAGAATGCTTCTGTCTAGTTTCAGGTGAAGATATTTCTTTTCCCGGCATAGGCCTCAAAGCCCTCCAAATATCCACTTGCAGACTCTACAAAAAGAGTGTTTCAAAACTGCTCTTTCAAAAGGAAGGCTCAATTCTGTGAGTTGAAAGCACTCATCACAAAGAAGTTTCTGAGAATGCTTCTGTGTAGTTGTTATGTGAAGATACTTCCTTTTCCAGCATAGGCCTCAATGCGCTCGAAATAAACACTTGCAGATCCTACGAAAGTAGTGTTTCAAAACTGTCCTATCAAAATAAACGTTCAAGTCTGTGAGTTGAATGCACTCATCACACAGAAGTTTCTGAGAATGCTTCTGTGTAGTTTTTAGGTGAAGATATTTCCTTTTCCAGCATAGGCGTCAAAGCGATCCAAATAAACACTTGCAGATTCTACAAAAGGAGTGTATCCAAACTGCTCTATCAGAGGGAATGTTCAAGTCTGTGAGTTGAATGCAGTAATCACACAGAAGTTTGTGAGAATGCTTCTGTCTAGTTTGTAGGTGAATATATTTCATTTCCCAGAATAGGCCATAAAGCGCTCCAAAATTCCCCTTGCAGATCCTACAAAAAGAGTGTTTCAAAACTGCTCTTTCAAAAGGAAGGCTCAAGTCTGTGAGTTGAATGCACTCATCACAAAGAAGTTTCTGAGAATGCTTCTGTGTAGTTGTTATGTGAAGATACTTCTTTTTCCAGCATAGGCCCCAAAGCCTTCGAAATAAACACTTGCAGATTCTACGAAAGGAGTGTTTCAAAACTGTCCTATCAAAAGAAACGTTCAAGTCTGTGAGTTGAATGCACTCATCACAGAGAAGTTTCTGAGAATTCTTCTGTGTAGTTTTTAGGTGAAGATATTTCCTTTTCCAGCATAGGCGTCAAAGCGATCCAAATAAACACTTGCAGATTCTACAAAAGGAGTGTTTCCAAACTGCTGTATCAAGAGGAACGTTCAAGTCGGTGAGTAGAATCCACTCACCACAAAGAAGTTTCTGAGAATGCTTCTGTCTAGTTTTTATGTGAAGATATTTCCTTTTCCAGCATAGGCGTCAAAGCGCTCCAAATAAACACTTGCAGATTCTACAAAAGGAGTGTTTCCAAACTGCTCTATCAAAAGGAAGGTTCAAGTCTGTGAGTTGAATGCACTAATCACACAGAAGTTTGTGAGAATGCCTCTGTCTAGTTTTTAGGTGAAGATATTTCTTTTCCCAGAATAGGCCTTAAAGCGCTCCAAATTTCCACTTGCAGATTCCACAAAAAGAGTGTTTCAAAACTGCTCTTTCAAAAGAAAAGCTCAAGTCTGTGAGTTGAATGCACTCATCACAAAGAAGTTTCTGAGAATGCTTCTGTGTAGTTGTTATGTGAAGATACTTCCTTTTCCAGCATAGGCCTCAAAGCGCTCGAAATAAACACTTGCAGATTCTACAAAAGGAGTGTTTCAAAACTGTCCTGTCAAAAGAAACGTTCAAGTCTGTGAGTTGAATGCACTCATCACAGAGAAGTTTCTGAGAATGCTTCTGTGTAGTTTTTAGGTGAAGATATTTCCTTTTCCAGCATAGGCGTCAAAGCGATCCAAATAAACAGTTGCAGCTTCTACAAAAGGAGTGTTTCCAAACTGCTGTATCAAGAGGAACGTTCAAGTCTGTGAGTAGAATCCACTCAAAACAAAGAAGTTTCTGAGAATGCTTCTGTGTAGTTTTTAGGGGAAGACATTTCCTTTTCCAGCATAGGCGTCAAAGCGATCCAAATAAACACTTGCAGATTCTACAAAAGGAGTGTTTCCAAACTGCTCTATCAGAGGGAATGTTCAAGTCTGTGAGTTGAATGCAGTAATCACACAGAAGTTTGTGAGAATGCTTCTGTCTTGTTTCAGGTGAAGATATTTCTTTTCCCAGCATAGGCCTCAAAGCCCTCCAAATATCCACTTGCAGACTCTACAAAAAGAGTGCTTCAAAACTGCTCTTTCAAAAGGAAGGCTCAATTCTGTGAGTTGAATGCACTCATCACAAAGAAGTTTCTGAGAATGCTTCTGTGTAGTTGTTATGTGAAGATACTTCCTTTTCCAGCATAGGCCTCAAAGCGCTCGAAATAAACACTTGCAGATCCTACGAAAGTAGTGTTTCAAAACTGTCCTATCAAAATAAACGTTCAAGTCTGTGAGTTGAATGCACTCATCACACAGAAGTTTGTGAGAATGCTTCTGTGTAGTTTTTAGGTGAAGATATTTCCTTTTCCAGCATAGGCGTCAAAGCGATCCAAATAAACCCTTGCAGATTCTACAAAAGGAGTGTATCCAAACTGCTCTATCAGAGGGAGTGTTCTAGTCTGTGAGTTGAATGCAGTAATCACACAGAAGTTTGTGAGAATGCTTCTGTCTAGTTTGTAGGTGAAGATATTTCATTTCCCAGAATAGGCCTTAAAGCGCTCCAAATTTCCACTTGCAGATTCTACAAAAAGAGTGTTTCAAAACTGCTCTTTCAAAAGAAAGGCTCAAGTCTGTGATTTGAATGGACTCATCACAAAGAAGTTTCTGAGAATGCTTCTGTGTAGTTGATATGTGAAGATACTTCCTTTTCCAGCATAGGTCTCAAAGCGCTCGAAATAAACACTTGCAGATCCTACAAAAGGAGTGTTTCAAAACTGTCCTGTCAAAAGAAACGTTCAAGCCTGTGAGTTGAATGCACTCATCACAGAGAAGTTTCTGAGAATGCTTCTGTGTAGTTTTTAGGTGAAGATATTTCCTTTTCCAGCATAGGCGTCAAAGTGATCCAAATAAACACTTGCTGATTCTTCAAAAGGAGTGTTTCCAAACTGCTGTATCAAGACGAACGTTCAAGTCTGTGAGTAGAATCCACTCACCACAAAGAAGTTTCTGAGAATGCTTCTGTCTAGTTTTTATGTGAAGATATATCCTTTTCCAACATAGGCGTCAAAGCGCTCCAAATAAACACTTGCAGATTCTACAAAAGGAGTGTTTCCAAACTGCTCTATCAAAAGGAAGGTTCAAGTCTGTGAGTTGAATGCACTAATCACACAGAAGTTTGTGAGAATGCTTCTGTCTAGTTTTTAGGTGAAGATATTTCTTTTCCCAGAATAGGCCTTAAAGCGTTCCAAATTTCCACTTGCAGATTCTACAAAAAGAGTGTTTCAAAACTGCTCTTTCAAAAGAAAGGCTCAAGTCTGTGAGTTGAATGCACTCATCATAAAGAAGTTTCTGAGAATGCTTCTGTGTAGTTGTTATGTGAAGATACTTCCTTTTCCAGCATAGGCCTCAAAGCGCTCGAAATAAACACTTGCAGATTCTACAAAAGGAGTGTTTCAAAACTGTCCTGTCAAAAGAAACGTTCAAGTCTGTGAGTTGAATGCACTCATCACAGAGAAGTTTCTGAGAATGCTTCTGTGTAGTTTTTAGGTGAAGATATTTCCTTTTCCAGCATAGGCGTCAAACCGATCCAAATAAACACTTGCAGATTCTACAAAAGGAGTGTTTCCAAGCTGGTGTAAAAACAGGAACGTTCAAGCCTGTGAGTAGAATCCACTCACCACAAAGAAGTTTCTGAGAATGCTTCTGTCTAGTTTTTATGTGAAGATATTTCCTTTTCCAGCATAGGCGTCAAAGCGCTCCAAATAAACACTTGCAGATTCTACAAAAGGAGTGTTTCCAAACTGCTCTATCAAAAGGAGGGTTCAAGTCTGTGCGTTGAGTGCACTAATCACACAGAAGTTTGTGAGAATGCCTCTGTCTAGTTTTTAGGTGAAGATATTTCTTTTCCCCGAATAGGCCTTAAAGCGCTCCAAATTTCCACTTGCAGATTCTACAAAAAGAGTGTTTCAAAACTGCTCTTTCAAAAGAAAAGCTCAAGTCTGTGAGTTGAATGCACTCATCACAAAGAAGTTTCTGAGAATGCTTCTGTGTAGTTGTTATGTGAAGATACTTCCTTTTCCAGCATATGCCTCAAAGTGCTCGAAATAAACACTTGCAGATTCTACGAAAGGAGTGTTTCAAAACTGTCCTATCAAAAAAACGTTCAAGTCTGTGAGTTTAATGCAGTCATCACAGAGAAGTTTCTGAGAATGCTTCTGTGTAGTTTTTAGGTGAAGATATTTCCTTTTCCAGCATAGGCGTCAAAGCGATCCAAATAAACACTTGCAGCTTCTACAAAAGGAGTGTTTCCAAACTGCTGTATCAAGAGGAACGTTCAAGTCTGTGAGTAGAATCCACTCACCACAAAGAAGTTTCTGAAAATGCTTCTGTGTAGTTTTTAGGGGAAGATATTTCCTTTACCAGCATAGGCGTCAAAGCGATCCAAATAAACACTTGCAGATTCTACAAAAGGAGTGTTTCCAAACTGCTCTATCAGAGGGAATGTTCAAGTCTGTGAGTTGAATGCAGTAATCACACAGAAGTTTGTGAGAATGCTTCTGTCTAGTTTCCGGTGAAGATAATTCATTTCCCAGCACAGGCCTCGGAGCGCTCCAAATATGCACTTGCAGATTCTACAAAAAGAGAGCCTGAAAACTCTTCCACCAAAAAGAGGCTTGAACTCTATGAGTAGAATGCACTCATCACAAAGAAGTTTCTGAGAATGCATCTGTCTAGTTTTTATGTGAAGATATTTCCTTTTCCAGCATAGGCGTCAAAGCGCTCCACGTAAACACTTGCAGATTCTACTAAAGGAGTGCTTCCAAACTGCTCTATCAAAAGCAATGTTCAAGTCTGTGAGTTGAATGCACTATTCACACAGAAGTTTGTGAGAATTCTTCTGCCTAGTTTTTAGGTGAAGATATTTCTTTTCCCAGAATACGCCTTAAAGCGCTCCAAATATCCACTTGCAGATTCTATAAAAAGAGTGTTTCAAAACTGCTCTTTCAAAAGAAAGGCTCAAGTCTGTGAGTTGAATGCACTCATCACAAAGAAGTTTCTGAGAATGCTTCTGTGTAGTTGTTATGTGAAGATACTTCCTTTTCCAGCATAGGCCTCAAAGCGCTCGAAATAAACACTTGCAGATTCTACAAAAGGAGTGTTTCAAAACTGTCCTATCAAAAGAAACGTTCAAGTCTGTGAGTTGAATGCACTCATCACAGATAAGTTTCTGAGAATGCTTCTGTGTAGTTTTTAGGTGAAGATATTTCCTTTTCCAGGATAGGCGTCAAAGCGATTCAAATAAACACTTGCAGATTCTACAAAAGGAGTGTATCCAAACTGCTCTATCAGAGGGAATGTTCAAGTCTGTGAGTTGAAGGCAGTAATCACACAGAAGTTTGTGAGAATGCTTCTGCCTAGTTTTTAGGTGAAGATATTACATTTCCCAGAATAGGCCTTAAAGCGCTCCAAATTTCCACTTGCAGATTCTACAAAAAGAGTGTTTCAAAACTGCTCTTTCAAAAGGAAGGCTCAAGTCTGTCAGTTGAATGCACTCATCACAAAGAAGTTTCTGAGAATGCTTCTGTGTAGTTGTTATGGGAAGATACTTCCTTTTCCAGCTTAGGCCCCAAAGCGCTCGAAATAAACACTTGCAGATTCTACGAAAGGAGTGTTTCAAAACTGTCCTATCAAAAGAAACGTTCAAGTCTGTGAGTTTAATGCAGTCATCACAGAGAAGTTTCTGAGAATGCTTCTGTGTAGTTTTTAGGTGAAGATATTTCCTTTTCCAGCATAGGCGTCAAAGCGATCCAAATAAACACTTGCAGATTCTACAAAAGGAGTGTTTCCAAACTGCTGTATCAAGAGGAACGTTCAAGTCTGTGAGTAGAATCCACTCACCACAAAGAAGTTTCTGAGAATGCTTCTGTCTAGTTTTTATGTGAAGATATTTCCTTTTCCAGCATAGGCGTCAAAGCGCTCCAAATAAACACTTGCAGATTCTACAAAAGGAGTGTTTCCAAACTGCTCTATCAAAAGGAAGGTTCAAGTCTGTGAGTTGAATGCACTAATCACACAGAAGTTTGTGAGAATGCCTCTGTCTAGTTTTTAGGTGAAGATATTACTTTTCCCAGAATAGGCCTTAAAGCGCTCCAAATTTCCACTTGCAGATTCTACAAAAAGAGTGTTTCAAAACTGCTCTTTCAAAAGAAAAGCTCAAGTCTTTGAGTTGAATGCACTCATCACAAAGAAGTTTCTGAGAATGCTTCTGTGTAGTTGTTATGTGAAGATACTTCCTTTTCCAGCATAGGCCTCAAAGCGCTCGAAATAAACACTTGCAGATTCTACAAAAGGAGTGTTTCAAAACTGTCCTGTCAAAAGAAACGTTCAAGTCTGTGAGTTGAATGCACTCATCACAGAGAAGTTTCTGAGAATGCTTCTGTGTAGTTTTTAGGTGAAGATATTTCCTTTTCCAGCATAGGCGTCAAACCGATCCAAATAAACACTTGCAGCTTCTACAAAAGGAGTGTTTCCAAACTGCTGTATCAAGAGGAACGTTCAAGTCTGTGAGTAGAATCCACTCACCACAAAGAAGTTTCTGAAAATGCTTCTGTGTAGTTTTTAGGTGAAGATATTTCCTTTTCCAGCATAGGCGTCAAAGCGATCCAAATAAACACTTGCAGATTCTACAAAAGGAGTGTTTCCAAACTGCTCTATCAGAGGGAATGTTCAAGTCTGTGAGTTGAATGCAGTAATCACACAGAAGTTTGTGAGAATGCTTCTGTCTAGTTTCAGGTGAAGATATTTCTTTTCCCAGCATAGGCCTCAAAGCCCTCCAAATATCCACTTGCAGACTCTACAAAAAGAGTGTTTAAAACTGCTCTTTCAAAAGGAAGGCTCAATTCTGTGAGTTGAATGCACTCATCACAAAGAAGTTTCTGAGAATGCTTCTGTGTAGTTGTTATGTGAAGATACTTCCTTTTCCAGCATAGGCCTCAATGCGCTCGAAATAAACACTTGCAGATCCTACGAAAGCAGTGTTTCAAAACTGTCCTATCAAAATAAACGTTCAAGTCTGTGAGTTGAATGCACTCATCACACAGAAGTTTCTGAGAATGCTTCTGTGTAGTTTTTAGGTGAAGATATTTCCTTTTCCAGCATAGGCGTCAAAGCGATCCAAATAAACACTTGCAGATTCTACAAAATTAGTGTATCCAACCTGCTCTATCAGAGGGAATGTTCAAGTCTGTGAGTTGAATGCAGTAATCACACAGAAGTTTGTGAGAATGCTTCTGTCTAGTTTGTAGGTGAAGATATTTCATTTCCCAGAATAGGCCTTAAAGCGCTCCAAATTTCCACTAGCAGATTCTACAAAAAGAGTGTTTCAAAATTGCTCTTTCAAAAGAAAGGCTCAAGTCTGTGACTTGAATGGACTCATCACAATGAAGTTTCTGAGAATGCTTCTGTGTAGTTGATATGTGAAGATACTTCCTTTTCCAGCATAGGTCTCAAAGCGCTCGAAATAAACACTTGCAGATCCTACAAAAGGAGTGTTTCAAAACTGTCCTGTCAAAAGAAACGTTCAAGTCTGTGAGTTGAATGCACTCATCACAGAGAAGTTTCTGAGAATGCTTCTGTGTAGTTTTTAGGTGAAGATATTTCCTTTTCCAGCATAGGCATCAAGGCGATCCAAATAAACACTTGCAGATTCTACAAAAGGAGTGTTTCCAAGCTGCTGTATCAAGAGGAACTTTCAAGTCTGCGAGTAGAATCCACTCATCACAAAGAAGTTTCTGAGAATGCTTCTGTCTAGTTTTTATGTGAAGATATTTCCTTTGCCAGCATAGGCGTCAAAGCGCTCCGAATAAACACTTCCTGATTGTAGAAAAGGAGTGTTTCCAAACTGCTCTATCAAAAGGAAGGTTCAAGTCTGTGAGTTGAATGCACTAATCACACAGAAGTTTGTGAGAATGCTTCTGTCCAGTTTTTAGGTGAAGATATTTCTTTTCCCAGAATAGAACTTAAAGCGTTCCAGATATCCACTTGCAGATTCTACAAAAAGAGTGTTTCAAAACTGCTCTTTCAAAAGAAAGGCTCAAGTCTGTGAGTTGAATGCACTCATCATAAAGAAGTTTCTGAGAATGCTTCTGTGTAGTTGTTATGTGAAGATACTTCCTTTTCCAGCATAGGCCTCAAAGCGCTCGAAATAAACACTTGCAGATTCTACAAAAGGAGTGTTTCAAAACTGTCCTGTCAAAAGAAACGTTCAAGTCTGTGAGTTGAATGCACTCATCACAGAGAAGTTTCTGAGAATGCTTCTGTGTAGTTTTTAGGTGAAGATATTTCCTTTTCCAGCATAGGCGTCAAACCGATCCAAATAAACACTTGCAGATTCTACAAAAGGAGTGTTTCCAAGCTGGTGTACCAACAGGAACGTTCAAGTCTGTGAGTAGAATCCACTCACCACAAAGAAGTTTCTGAGAATGCTTCTGTCTAGTTTTTATGTGAAGATATTTCCTTTTCCAGCATAGGCGTGAAAGCGCTCCAAATAAACACTTGCAGATTCTACAAAAGGAGTGTTTCCAAACTGCTCTATCAAAAGGAAGGTTCAAGTCTGTGCGTTGAGTGCACTAATCACACAGAAGTTTGTGAGAATGCCTCTGTCTAGTTTTTAGGTGAAGATATTTCTTTTCCCAGAATAGGCCTTAAAGCGCTCCAAATTTCCACTTGCAGATTCTACAAAAAGAGTGTTTCAAAACTGCTCTTTCAAAAGAAAAGCTCAAGTCTGTGAGTTGAATGCACTCATCACAAAGAAGTTTCTGAGAATGCTTCTGTGTAGTTGTTATGTGAAGATACTTCCTTTTCCAGCATATGCCTCAAAGTGCTCGAAATAAACACTTGCAGATTCTACGAAAGGAGTGTTTCAAAACTGTCCTATCAAAAAAACGTTCAAGTCTGTGAGTTTAATGCAGTCATCACAGAGAAGTTTCTGAGAATGCTTCTGTGTAGTTTTTAGGTGAAGATATTTCCTTTTCCAGCATAGGCGTCAAAGCGATCCAAATAAACACTTGCAGCTTCTACAAAAGGAGTGTTTCCAAACTGCTGTATCAAGAGGAACGTTCAAGTCTGTGAGTAGAATCCACTCACCACAAAGAAGTTTCTGAAAATGCTTCTGTGTAGTTTTTAGGTGAAGATATTTCCTTTTCCAGCATAGGCGTCAAAGCGATCCAAATAAACACTTGCAGATTCTACAAAAGGAGTGTTTCCAAACTGCTCTATCAGAGGGAATGTTCAAGTCTGTGAGTTGAATGCAGTAATCACACAGAAGTTTGTGAGAATGCTTCTGTCTAGTTTCAGGTGAAGATAATTCATTTCCCAGCACAGGCCTCGTAGCGCTCCAAATATGCACTTGCAGATTCTACAAAAAGAGAGCCTGAAAACTCTTCCACCAAAAAGAGGCTTGAACTCTATGAGTAGAATGCACTCATCACAAAGAAGTTTCTGAGAATGCATCTGTCTAGTTTTTATGTGAAGATATTTCCTTTTCCAGCATAGGCGTCAAAGCGCTCCAAATAAACACTTGCAGATTCTACTAAAGGAGTGCTTCCAAACTGCTCTATCAAAAGCAATGTTCAAGTCTGTGAGTTGAATGCACTATTCACACAGAAGTTTGTGAGAATTCTTCTGCCTAGTTTTTAGGTGAAGATATTTCTTTTCCCAGAATAGGCCTTAAAGCGCTCCAAATATCCACTTGCAGATTCTATAAAAAGAGTGTTTCAAAACTGCTCTTTCAAAAGAAAGGCTCAAGTCTGTGAGTTGAATGCACTCATCACAAAGAAGTTTCTGAGAATGCTTCTGTGTAGTTGTTATGTGAAGATACTTCCTTTTCCAGCATAGGCCTCAAAGCGCTCGAAATAAACACTTGCAGATTCTACAAAAGGAGTGTTTCAAAACTGTCCTATCAAAAGAAACGTTCACGTCTGTGAGTTGAATGCACTCATCACAGATAAGTTTCTGAGAATGCTTCTGTGTAGTTTTTAGGTGAAGATATTTCCTTTTCCAGGATAGGCGTCAAAGCGATTCAAATAAACACTTGCAGATTCTACAAAAGGAGTGTATCCAAACTGCTCTATCAGAGGGAATGTTCAAGTCTGTGAGTTGAAGGCAGTAATCACACAGAAGTTTGTGAGAATGCTTCTGCCTAGTTTTTAGGTGAAGATATTACATTTCCCAGAATAGGCCTTAAAGCGCTCCAAATTTCCACTTGCAGATTCTACAAAAAGAGTGTTTCAAAACTGCTCTTTCAAAAGGAAGGCTCAAGTCTGTCAGTTGAATGCACTCATCACAAAGAAGTTTCTGAGAATGCTTCTGTGTAGTTGTTATGGGAAGATACTTCCTTTTCCAGCTTAGGCCCCAAAGCGCTCGAAATAAACACTTGCAGATTCTACGAAAGGAGTGTTTCAAAACTGTCCTATCAAAAGAAACGTTCAAGTCTGTGAGTTTAATGCAGTCATCACAGAGAAGTTTCTGAGAATGCTTCTGTGTAGTTTTTAGGTGAAGATATTTCCTTTTCCAGCATAGGCGTCAAAGCGATCCAAATAAACACTTGCAGATTCTACAAAAGGAGTGTTTCCAAACTGCTGTATCAAGAGGAACGTTCAAGTCTGTGAGTAGAATCCACTCACCACAAAGAAGTTTCTGAGAATGCTTCTGTCTAGTTTTTATGTGAAGATATTTCCTTTTCCAGCATAGGCGTCAAAGCGCTCCAAATAAACACTTGCAGATTCTACAAAAGGAGTGTTTCCAAACTGCTCTATCAAAAGGAAGGTTCAAGTCTGTGAGTTGAATGCACTAATCACACAGAAGTTTGTGAGAATGCCTCTGTCTAGTTTTTAGGTGAAGATATTACTTTTCCCAGAATAGGCCTTAAAGCGCTCCAAATTTCCACTTGCAGATTCTACAAAAAGAGTGTTTCAAAACTGCTCTTTCAAAAGAAAAGCTCAAGTCTGTGAGTTGAATGCACTCATCACAAAGAAGTTTCTGAGAATGCTTCTGTGTAGTTGTTATGTGAAGATACTTCCTTTTCCAGCATAGGCCTCAAAGCGCTCGAAATAAACACTTGCAGATTCTACAAAAGGAGTGTTTCAAAACTGTCCTGTCAAAAGAAACGTTCAAGTCTGTGAGTTGAATGCACTCATCACAGAGAAGTTTCTGAGAATGCTTCTGTGTAGTTTTTAGGTGAAGATATTTCCTTTTCCAGCATAGGCGTCAAAGCGATCCAAATAAACACTTGCAGATTCTACAAAAGGAGTGTATCCAACCTGCTCTATCAGAGGGAATGTTCAAGTCTGTGAGTTGAATGCAGTAATCACACAGAAGTTTGTGAGAATGCTTCTGTCTAGTTTGTAGGTGAAGATATTTCATTTCCCAGAATAGGCCTTAAAGCGCTCCAAATTTCCACTAGCAGATTCTACAAAAAGAGTGTTTCAAAATTGCTCTTTCAAAAGAAAGGCTCAAGTCTGTGACTTGAATGGACTCATCACAATGAAGTTTCTGAGAATGCTTCTGTGTAGTTGATATGTGAAGATACTTCCTTTTCCAGCATAGGTCTCAAAGCGCTCGAAATAAACACTTGCAGATCCTACAAAAGGAGTGTTTCAAAACTGTCCTGTCAAAAGAAACGTTCAAGTCTGTGAGTTGAATGCACTCATCACAGAGAAGTTTCTGAGAATGCTTCTGTGTAGTTTTTAGGTGAAGATATTTCCTTTTCCAGCATAGGCGTCAAGGCGATCCAAATAAACACTTGCAGATTCTACAAAAGGAGTGTTTCCAAGCTGCTGTATCAAGAGGAACTTTCAAGTCTGTGAGTAGAATCCACTCATCACAAAGAAGTTTCTGAGAATGCTTCTGTCTAGTTTTTATGTGAAGATATTTCCTTTTCCAGCATAGGCGTCAAAGCGCTCCGAATAAACACTTCCTGATTGTAGAAAAGGAGTGTTTCCAAACTGCTCTATCAAAAGGAAGGTTCAAGTCTGTGAGTTGAATGCACTAATCACACAGAAGTTTGTGAGAATGCTTCTGTCCAGTTTTTAGGTGAAGATATTTCTTTTCCCAGAATAGAACTTAAAGCGTTCCAGATATCCACTTGCAGATTCTACAAAAAGAGTGTTTCAAAACTGCTCTTTCAAAAGAAAGGCTCAAGTCTGTGAGTTGAATGCACTCATCATAAAGAAGTTTCTGAGAATGCTTCTGTGTAGTTGTTATGTGAAGATACTTCCTTTTCCAGCATAGGCCTCAAAGCGCTCGAAATAAACACTTGCAGATTCTACAAAAGGAGTGTTTCAAAACTGTCCTGTCAAAAGAAACGTTCAAGTCTGTGAGTTGAATGCACTCATCACAGAGAAGTTTCTGAGAATGCTTCTGTGTAGTTTTTAGGTGAAGATATTTCCTTTTCCAGCATAGGCGTCAAACCGATTCAAATAAACACTTGCAGATTCTACAAAAGGAGTGTTTCCAAGCTGGTGTACCAACAGGAACGTTCAAGTCTGTGAGTAGAATCCACTCACCACAAAGAAGTTTCTGAGAATGCTTCTGTCTAGTTTTTATGTGAAGATATTTCCTTTTCCAGCATAGGCGTCAAAGCGCTCCAAATAAACACTTGCAGATTCTACAAAAGGAGTGTTTCCAAACTGCTCTATCAAAAGGAAGGTTCAAGTCTGTGCGTTGAGTGCACTAATCACACAGAAGTTTGTGAGAATGCCTCTGTCTAGTTTTTAGGTGAAGATATTTCTTTTCCCAGAATAGGCCTTAAAGCGCTCCAAATTTCCACTTGCAGATTCTACAAAAAGAGTGTTTCAAAACTGCTCTTTCAAAAGAAAAGCTCAAGTCTGTGAGTTGAATGCACTCATCACAAAGAAGTTTCTGAGAATGCTTCTGTGTAGTTGTTATGTGAAGATACTTCCTTTTCCAGCATATGCCTCAAAGTGCTCGAAATAAACACTTGCAGATTCTACGAAAGGAGTGTTTCAAAACTGTCCTATCAAAAAAACGTTCAAGTCTGTGAGTTTAATGCAGTCATCACAGAGAAGTTTCTGAGAATGCTTCTGTGTAGTTTTTAGGTGAAGATATTTCCTTTTCCAGCATAGGCGTCAAAGCGATCCAAATAAACACTTGCAGCTTCTACAAAAGGAGTGTTTCCAAACTGCTGTATCAAGAGGAACGTTCAAGTCTGTGAGTAGAATCCACTCACCACAAAGAAGTTTCCGAAAATGCTTCTGTGTAGTTTTTAGGTGAAGATATTTCCTTTTCCAGCATAGGCGTCAAAGCGATCCAAATAAACACTTGCAGATTCTACAAAAGGAGTGTTTCCAAACTGCTCTATCAGAGGGAATGTTCAAGTCTGTGAGTTGAATGCAGTAATCACACAGAAGTTTGTGAGAATGCTTCTGTCTAGTTTCAGGTGAAGATAATTCATTTCCCAGCACAGGTCTCGGAGCGCTCCAAATATGCACTTGCAGATTCTACAAAAAGAGAGCCTGAAAACTCTTCCACCAAAAGAGGCTTGAACTCTATGAGTAGAATGCACTCATCACAAAGAAGTTTCTGAGAATGCATCTGTCTAGTTTTTATGTGAAGATATTTCCTTTTGCAGCATAGGCGTCAAAGCGCTCCAAATAAACACTTGCAGATTCTACTAAAGGAGTGCTTCCAAACTGCTCTATCAAAAGCAATGTTCAAGTCTGTGAGTTGAATGCACTATTCACACAGAAGTTTGTGAGAATTCTTCTGCCTAGTTTTTAGGTGAAGATATTTCTTTTCCCAGAATAGGCCTTAAAGCGCTCCAAATATCCACTTGCAGATTCTATAAAAAGAGTGTTTCAAAACTGCTCTTTCAAAAGAAAGGCTCAAGTCTGTGAGTTGAATGCACTCATCACAAAGAAGTTTCTGAGAATGCTTCTGTGTAGTTGTTATGTGAAGATACTTCCTTTTCCAGCATAGGCCTCAAAGCGCTCGAAATAAACACTTGCAGATTCTACAAAAGGAGTGTTTCAAAACTGTCCTGTCAAAAGAAACGTTCAAGTCTGTGAGTTGAATGCACTCATCACAGAGAAGTTTCTGAGAATGCTTCTGTGTAGTTTTTAGGTGAAGATATTTCCTTTTCCAGCATAGGCGTCAAACCGATCCAAATAAACACTTGCAGCTTCTACAAAAGGAGTGTTTCCAAACTGCTGTATCAAGAGGAACGTTCAAGTCTGTGAGTAGAATCCACTCACCACAAAGAAGTTTCTGAAAATGCTTCTGTGTAGTTTTTAGGTGAAGATATTTCCTTTTCCAGCATAGGCGTCAAAGCGATCCAAATAAACACTTGCAGATTCTACAAAAGGAGTGTTTCCAAACTGCTCTATCAGAGGGAATGTTCAAGTCTGTGAGTTGAATGCAGTAATCACACAGAAGTTTGTGAGAATGCTTCTGTCTAGTTTCAGGTGAAGATATTTCTTTTCCCAGCATAGGCCTCAAAGCCCTCCAAATATCCACTTGCAGACTCTACAAAAAGAGTGTTTAAAACTGCTCTTTCAAAAGGAAGGCTGAATTCTGTGAGTTGAATGCACTCCTCACAAAGAAGTTTCTGAGAATGCTTCTGTGTAGTTGTTATGTGAAGATACTTCCTTTTCCAGCATAGGCCTCAATGCGCTCGAAATAAACACTTGCAGATCCTACGAAAGCAGTGTTTCAAAACTGTCCTATCAAAATAAACGTTCAAGTCTGTGAGTTGAATGCACTCATCACACAGAAGTTTCTGAGAATGCTTCTGTGTAGTTTTTAGGTGAAGATATTTCCTTTTCCAGCATAGGCGTCAAAGCGATCCAAATAAACACTTGCAGATTCTACAAAAGGAGTGTATCCAACCTGCTCTATCAGAGGGAATGTTCAAGTCTGTGAGTTGAATGCAGTAATCACACAGAAGTTTGTGAGAATGCTTCTGTCTAGTTTGTAGGTGAAGATATTTCATTTCCCAGAATAGGCCTTAAAGCGCTCCAAATTTCCACTAGCAGATTCTACAAAAAGAGTGTTTCAAAATTGCTCTTTCAAAAGAAAGGCTCAAGTCTGTGACTTGAATGGACTCATCACAAAGAAGTTTCTGAGAATGCTTCTGTGTAGTTGATATGTGAAGATACTTCCTTTTCCAGCATAGGTCTCAAAGCGCTCGAAATAAACACTTGCAGATCCTACAAAAGGAGTGTTTCAAAACTGTCCTGTCAAAAGAAACGTTCAAGTCTGTGAGTTGAATGCACTCATCACAGAGAAGTTTCTGAGAATGCTTCTGTGTAGTTTTTAGGTGAAGATATTTCCTTTTCCAGCATAGGCGTCAAGGCGATCCAAATAAACACTTGCAGATTCTACAAAAGGAGTGTTTCCAAGCTGCTGTATCAAGAGGAACTTTCAAGTCTGTGAGTAGAATCCACTCATCACAAAGAAGTTTCTGAGAATGCTTCTGTCTAGTTTTTATGTGAAGATATTTCCTTTTCCAGCATAGGCGTCAAAGCGCTCCGAATAAACACTTCCTGATTGTAGAAAAGGAGTGTTTCCAAACTGCTCTATCAAAAGGAAGGTTCAAGTCTGTGAGTTGAATGCACTAATCACACAGAAGTTTGTGAGAATGCTTCTGTCCAGTTTTTAGGTGAAGATATTTCTTTTCCCAGAATAGAACTTAAAGCGTTCCAGATATCCACTTGCAGATTTTACAAAAAGAGTGTTTCAAAACTGCTCCTTCAAAAGAAAGGCTCAAGTCTGTGAGTTGAATGCACTCATCACAAAGAAGTTTCTGAGAATGCTTCTGTGTAGTTGTTATGTGAAGATACTTCCTTTTCCAGCATAGGCCTCAAAGCGCTCGAAACAAACACTTGCAGATTCTACAAAAGGAGTGTTTCCAAACTGTCCTATCAAAAGAAACGTTCAAGCCTGTGAGTTGAATGCACTCAACACACAGAAGTTTCGGAGAATGCTTCTGTGTAGTTTTTAGATGAAGATATTTCCTTTTCCAGCATAGGCGTCAAAGCGATCCAAATAAACACTTGCAGATTCTACAAAAGGAGTGTTTCCAAACTGCTCTATCAGAGGGAATGTTCAAGTCTGTTAGTTGAATGAAGTAATCACACAGAAGTTTGTGAGAATGCTTCTGTCTAGTTTCAGGTGAAGATATTTCTTTTCAAAGCATAGGCCTCAAAGCCCTCCAAATATCCACTTGCAGACACTACAAAAAGAGTTTTTCAAAACTGCTCTTTCACAAGGAAGGCTCAAGTCTGTGAGTTGAATGCACTCAACACAAAGAAGTTTCTGAGAATGCTTCTGTGTAGTTGTTATGTGAAGGTACTTCCTTTTCCAGCATAGGCCTCAATGAGCTCGAAATAAACACTTGCAGATCCTACGAAAGTAGTGTTTCAAAACTGTCCTATCAAAAGAAACGTTCAAGTCTGTGAGTTGAATGCACTCATCACACAGAAGTTTCTGAGAATGCTTCTGTGTAGTTTTTAGGTGAAGATATTTCATTTCCCAGCACAGGCCTCCGAGCGCTCCAAATATGCACTTGCAGATTCTACAAAAAGAGAGCCTGAAAACTCTTCCACCAAAAAGAGGCTTCAACTCTATGAGTAGAATGCACTCATCACAAAGGAGTTTCTGAGAATGCTTCTGTCTAGTTTTTATGTGAAGATATTTCCTTTTCCAGCATAGGCGTCAAAGCGCTCCAAATAAGCACTTGCAGATACTACTAAAGGAGTGCTTCCAAACTGCTATATCAAAAGCAATGTTCAAGTCTGTGAGTTGAATGCACTATTCACACAGAAGTTTGTGAGAATTCTTCTGCCTAGTTTTTAGGTGAAGATATTTCTTTTCCGAGAATAGTCCTTAAAGAGCTCCAAATATCCACTTGCAGATTCTATAAAAAGAGTGTTTCAAAACTGCTCTTTCAAAAGAAAGGCTCAAGTCTGTGAGTTGAATGCACTCATCACAAAGAAGTTTCTTAGAATGCTTCTGTGTAGTTTTTAGGTGAAGATATTTCCTTTTCCAGCATAGGCGTCAAAGCGATTCAAATAAACACTTGCAGATTTTACAAAAGGAGTGTATCCATACTGCTCTATCAGAGGGAATGTTCAAGTCTGTGAGTTGAAGGCAGTAATCACACAGAAGTTTGTGAGAAAGCTTCTGTCTAGTTTTTAGGTGAAGATATTTCATTTCCCAGAATAGGCCTTAAAGCGCTCCAAATTTCCACTTGCAGATTCTACAAAAAGAGCGTTTCAAAACTGCTCTTTCAAAAGGAAGGCTCAAGTCTGTGAGTTGAATGCACTCATCACAAAGAAGTTTCTGAGAATGCTTCTGTGTAGTTGTTATGTGAAGATACTTCCTTTTCCAGCATAGGCCCCAAAACGCTCGAAATAAACACTTGCAGATTCTACGAAAGGAGTGTTTCAAAACTGTCCTATCAAAAGAAACGTTCAAGTCTGTGAGTTGAATGCACTCATCACAGAGAAGTTTCTGAGAATGCTTCTGTGTAGTTTTTAGTTGAAGATATTTCCTTTTCCAGCATAGGCGTCAAAACGATCCAAATAAACACTTGCAGATTCTACAAAAGGAGTGTTTCCAAACTGCTGTATCAAGAGGAACGTTCAAGTCTGTGAGTAGAATCCACTCACCACAAAGAAGTTTCTGAGAATGCTTCTGTCTAGTTTTTATGTGAAGATATTTCCTTTGCCAGCATAGGCGTCAAAGCGCTCCGAATAAACACTTCCTGATTGTAGAAAAGGAGTGTTTCCAAACTGCTCTATCAAAAGGAAGGTTCAAGTCTGTGAGTTGAATGCACTAATCACACAGAAGTTTGTGAGAATGCTTCTGTCCAGTTTTTAGGTGAAGATATTTCTTTTCCCAGAATAGAACTTAAAGCGTTCCAGATATCCACTTGCAGATTCTACAAAAAGAGTGTTTCAAAACTGCTCTTTCAAAAGAAAGGCTCAAGTCTGTGAGTTGAATGCACTCATCATAAAGAAGTTTCTGAGAATGCTTCTGTGTAGTTGTTATGTGAAGATACTTCCTTTTCCAGCATAGGCCTCAAAGCGCTCGAAATAAACACTTGCAGATTCTACAAAAGGAGTGTTTCAAAACTGTCCTGTCAAAAGAAACGTTCAAGTCTGTGAGTTGAATGCACTCATCACAGAGAAGTTTCTGAGAATGCTTCTGTGTAGTTTTTAGGTGAAGATATTTCCTTTTCCAGCATAGGCGTCAAACCGATCCAAATAAACACTTGCAGATTCTACAAAAGGAGTGTTTCCAAGCTGGTGTACCAACAGGAACGTTCAAGTCTGTGAGTAGAATCCACTCACCACAAAGAAGTTTCTGAGAATGCTTCTGTCTAGTTTTTATGTGAAGATATTTCCTTTTCCAGCATAGGCGTGAAAGCGCTCCAAATAAACACTTGCAGATTCTACAAAAGGAGTGTTTCCAAACTGCTCTATCAAAAGGAAGGTTCAAGTCTGTGCGTTGAGTGCACTAATCACACAGAAGTTTGTGAGAATGCCTCTGTCTAGTTTTTAGGTGAAGATATTTCTTTTCCCAGAATAGGCCTTAAAGCGCTCCAAATTTCCACTTGCAGATTCTACAAAAAGAGTGTTTCAAAACTGCTCTTTCAAAAGAAAAGCTCAAGTCTGTGAGTTGAATGCACTCATCACAAAGAAGTTTCTGAGAATGCTTCTGTGTAGTTGTTATGTGAAGATACTTCCTTTTCCAGCATATGCCTCAAAGTGCTCGAAATAAACACTTGCAGATTCTACGAAAGGAGTGTTTCAAAACTGTCCTATCAAAAAAACGTTCAAGTCTGTGAGTTTAATGCAGTCATCACAGAGAAGTTTCTGAGAATGCTTCTGTGTAGTTTTTAGGTGAAGATATTTCCTTTTCCAGCATAGGCGTCAAAGCGATCCAAATAAACACTTGCAGCTTCTACAAAAGGAGTGTTTCCAAACTGCTGTATCAAGAGGAACGTTCAAGTCTGTGAGTAGAATCCACTCACCACAAAGAAGTTTCTGAAAATGCTTCTGTGTAGTTTTTAGGTGAAGATATTTCCTTTTCCAGCATAGGCGTCAAAGCGATCCAAATAAACACTTGCAGATTCTACAAAAGGAGTGTTTCCAAACTGCTCTATCAGAGGGAATGTTCAAGTCTGTGAGTTGAATGCAGTAATCACACAGAAGTTTGTGAGAATGCTTCTGTCTAGTTTCAGGTGAAGATAATTCATTTCCCAGCACAGGCCTCGTAGCGCTCCAAATATGCACTTGCAGATTCTACAAAAAGAGAGCCTGAAAACTCTTCCACCAAAAAGAGGCTTGAACTCTATGAGTAGAATGCACTCATCACAAAGAAGTTTCTGAGAATGCATCTGTCTAGTTTTTATGTGAAGATATTTCCTTTTCCAGCATAGGCGTCAAAGCGCTCCAAATAAACACTTGCAGATTCTACTAAAGGAGTGCTTCCAAACTGCTCTATCAAAAGCAATGTTCAAGTCTGTGAGTTGAATGCACTATTCACACAGAAGTTTGTGAGAATTCTTCTGCCTAGTTTTTAGGTGAAGATATTTCTTTTCCCAGAATAGGCCTTAAAGCGCTCCAAATATCCACTTGCAGATTCTATAAAAAGAGTGTTTCAAAACTGCTCTTTCAAAAGAAAGGCTCAAGTCTGTGAGTTGAATGCACTCATCACAAAGAAGTTTCTGAGAATGCTTCTGTGTAGTTGTTATGTGAAGATACTTCCTTTTCCAGCATAGGCCTCAAAGCGCTCGAAATAAACACTTGCAGATTCTACAAAAGGAGTGTTTCAAAACTGTCCTATCAAAAGAAACGTTCACGTCTGTGAGTTGAATGCACTCATCACAGATAAGTTTCTGAGAATGCTTCTGTGTAGTTTTTAGGTGAAGATATTTCCTTTTCCAGGATAGGCGTCAAAGCGATTCAAATAAACACTTGCAGATTCTACAAAAGGAGTGTATCCAAACTGCTCTATCAGAGGGAATGTTCAAGTCTGTGAGTTGAAGGCAGTAATCACACAGAAGTTTGTGAGAATGCTTCTGCCTAGTTTTTAGGTGAAGATATTACATTTCCCAGAATAGGCCTTAAAGCGCTCCAAATTTCCACTTGCAGATTCTACAAAAAGAGTGTTTCAAAACTGCTCTTTCAAAAGGAAGGCTCAAGTCTGTCAGTTGAATGCACTCATCACAAAGAAGTTTCTGAGAATGCTTCTGTGTAGTTGTTATGGGAAGATACTTCCTTTTCCAGCTTAGGCCCCAAAGCGCTCGAAATAAACACTTGCAGATTCTACGAAAGGAGTGTTTCAAAACTGTCCTATCAAAAGAAACGTTCAAGTCTGTGAGTTTAATGCAGTCATCACAGAGAAGTTTCTGAGAATGCTTCTGTGTAGTTTTTAGGTGAAGATATTTCCTTTTCCAGCATAGGCGTCAAAGCGATCCAAATAAACACTTGCAGATTCTACAAAAGGAGTGTTTCCAAACTGCTGTATCAAGAGGAACGTTCAAGTCTGTGAGTAGAATCCACTCACCACAAAGAAGTTTCTGAGAATGCTTCTGTCTAGTTTTTATGTGAAGATATTTCCTTTTCCAGCATAGGCGTCAAAGCGCTCCAAATAAACACTTGCAGATTCTACAAAAGGAGTGTTTCCAAACTGCTCTATCAAAAGGAAGGTTCAAGTCTGTGAGTTGAATGCACTAATCACACAGAAGTTTGTGAGAATGCCTCTGTCTAGTTTTTAGGTGAAGATATTACTTTTCCCAGAATAGGCCTTAAAGCGCTCCAAATTTCCACTTGCAGATTCTACAAAAAGAGTGTTTCAAAACTGCTCTTTCAAAAGAAAAGCTCAAGTCTGTGAGTTGAATGCACTCATCACAAAGAAGTTTCTGAGAATGCTTCTGTGTAGTTGTTATGTGAAGATACTTCCTTTTCCAGCATAGGCCTCAAAGCGCTCGAAATAAACACTTGCAGATTCTACAAAAGGAGTGTTTCAAAACTGTCCTGTCAAAAGAAACGTTCAAGTCTGTGAGTTGAATGCACTCATCACAGAGAAGTTTCTGAGAATGCTTCTGTGTAGTTTTTAGGTGAAGATATTTCCTTTTCCAGCATAGGCGTCAAAGCGATCCAAATAAACACTTGCAGATTCTACAAAAGGAGTGTATCCAACCTGCTCTATCAGAGGGAATGTTCAAGTCTGTGAGTTGAATGCAGTAATCACACAGAAGTTTGTGAGAATGCTTCTGTCTAGTTTGTAGGTGAAGATATTTCATTTCCCAGAATAGGCCTTAAAGCGCTCCAAATTTCCACTAGCAGATTCTACAAAAAGAGTGTTTCAAAATTGCTCTTTCAAAAGAAAGGCTCAAGTCTGTGACTTGAATGGACTCATCACAATGAAGTTTCTGAGAATGCTTCTGTGTAGTTGATATGTGAAGATACTTCCTTTTCCAGCATAGGTCTCAAAGCGCTCGAAATAAACACTTGCAGATCCTACAAAAGGAGTGTTTCAAAACTGTCCTGTCAAAAGAAACGTTCAAGTCTGTGAGTTGAATGCACTCATCACAGAGAAGTTTCTGAGAATGCTTCTGTGTAGTTTTTAGGTGAAGATATTTCCTTTTCCAGCATAGGCGTCAAGGCGATCCAAATAAACACTTGCAGATTCTACAAAAGGAGTGTTTCCAAGCTGCTGTATCAAGAGGAACTTTCAAGTCTGTGAGTAGAATCCACTCATCACAAAGAAGTTTCTGAGAATGCTTCTGTCTAGTTTTTATGTGAAGATATTTCCTTTTCCAGCATAGGCGTCAAAGCGCTCCGAATAAACACTTCCTGATTGTAGAAAAGGAGTGTTTCCAAACTGCTCTATCAAAAGGAAGGTTCAAGTCTGTGAGTTGAATGCACTAATCACACAGAAGTTTGTGAGAATGCTTCTGTCCAGTTTTTAGGTGAAGATATTTCTTTTCCCAGAATAGAACTTAAAGCGTTCCAGATATCCACTTGCAGATTCTACAAAAAGAGTGTTTCAAAACTGCTCTTTCAAAAGAAAGGCTCAAGTCTGTGAGTTGAATGCACTCATCATAAAGAAGTTTCTGAGAATGCTTCTGTGTAGTTGTTATGTGAAGATACTTCCTTTTCCAGCATAGGCCTCAAAGCGCTCGAAATAAACACTTGCAGATTCTACAAAAGGAGTGTTTCAAAACTGTCCTGTCAAAAGAAACGTTCAAGTCTGTGAGTTGAATGCACTCATCACAGAGAAGTTTCTGAGAATGCTTCTGTGTAGTTTTTAGGTGAAGATATTTCCTTTTCCAGCATAGGCGTCAAACCGATTCAAATAAACACTTGCAGATTCTACAAAAGGAGTGTTTCCAAGCTGGTGTACCAACAGGAACGTTCAAGTCTGTGAGTAGAATCCACTCACCACAAAGAAGTTTCTGAGAATGCTTCTGTCTAGTTTTTATGTGAAGATATTTCCTTTTCCAGCATAGGCGTCAAAGCGCTCCAAATAAACACTTGCAGATTCTACAAAAGGAGTGTTTCCAAACTGCTCTATCAAAAGGAAGGTTCAAGTCTGTGCGTTGAGTGCACTAATCACACAGAAGTTTGTGAGAATGCCTCTGTCTAGTTTTTAGGTGAAGATATTTCTTTTCCCAGAATAGGCCTTAAAGCGCTCCAAATTTCCACTTGCAGATTCTACAAAAAGAGTGTTTCAAAACTGCTCTTTCAAAAGAAAAGCTCAAGTCTGTGAGTTGAATGCACTCATCACAAAGAAGTTTCTGAGAATGCTTCTGTGTAGTTGTTATGTGAAGATACTTCCTTTTCCAGCATATGCCTCAAAGTGCTCGAAATAAACACTTGCAGATTCTACGAAAGGAGTGTTTCAAAACTGTCCTATCAAAAAAACGTTCAAGTCTGTGAGTTTAATGCAGTCATCACAGAGAAGTTTCTGAGAATGCTTCTGTGTAGTTTTTAGGTGAAGATATTTCCTTTTCCAGCATAGGCGTCAAAGCGATCCAAATAAACACTTGCAGCTTCTACAAAAGGAGTGTTTCCAAACTGCTGTATCAAGAGGAACGTTCAAGTCTGTGAGTAGAATCCACTCACCACAAAGAAGTTTCCGAAAATGCTTCTGTGTAGTTTTTAGGTGAAGATATTTCCTTTTCCAGCATAGGCGTCAAAGCGATCCAAATAAACACTTGCAGATTCTACAAAAGGAGTGTTTCCAAACTGCTCTATCAGAGGGAATGTTCAAGTCTGTGAGTTGAATGCAGTAATCACACAGAAGTTTGTGAGAATGCTTCTGTCTAGTTTCAGGTGAAGATAATTCATTTCCCAGCACAGGTCTCGGAGCGCTCCAAATATGCACTTGCAGATTCTACAAAAAGAGAGCCTGAAAACTCTTCCACCAAAAGAGGCTTGAACTCTATGAGTAGAATGCACTCATCACAAAGAAGTTTCTGAGAATGCATCTGTCTAGTTTTTATGTGAAGATATTTCCTTTTGCAGCATAGGCGTCAAAGCGCTCCAAATAAACACTTGCAGATTCTACTAAAGGAGTGCTTCCAAACTGCTCTATCAAAAGCAATGTTCAAGTCTGTGAGTTGAATGCACTATTCACACAGAAGTTTGTGAGAATTCTTCTGCCTAGTTTTTAGGTGAAGATATTTCTTTTCCCAGAATAGGCCTTAAAGCGCTCCAAATATCCACTTGCAGATTCTATAAAAAGAGTGTTTCAAAACTGCTCTTTCAAAAGAAAGGCTCAAGTCTGTGAGTTGAATGCACTCATCACAAAGAAGTTTCTGAGAATGCTTCTGTGTAGTTGTTATGTGAAGATACTTCCTTTTCCAGCATAGGCCTCAAAGCGCTCGAAATAAACACTTGCAGATTCTACAAAAGGAGTGTTTCAAAACTGTCCTGTCAAAAGAAACGTTCAAGTCTGTGAGTTGAATGCACTCATCACAGAGAAGTTTCTGAGAATGCTTCTGTGTAGTTTTTAGGTGAAGATATTTCCTTTTCCAGCATAGGCGTCAAACCGATCCAAATAAACACTTGCAGCTTCTACAAAAGGAGTGTTTCCAAACTGCTGTATCAAGAGGAACGTTCAAGTCTGTGAGTAGAATCCACTCACCACAAAGAAGTTTCTGAAAATGCTTCTGTGTAGTTTTTAGGTGAAGATATTTCCTTTTCCAGCATAGGCGTCAAAGCGATCCAAGTAAACACTTGCAGATTCTACAAAAGGAGTGTTTCCAAACTGCTCTATCAGAGGGAATGTTCAAGTCTGTGAGTTGAATGCAGTAATCACACAGAAGTTTGTGAGAATGCTTCTGTCTAGTTTCAGGTGAAGATATTTCTTTTCCCAGCATAGGCCTCAAAGCCCTCCAAATATCCACTTGCAGACTCTACAAAAAGAGTGTTTAAAACTGCTCTTTCAAAAGGAAGGCTCAATTCTGTGAGTTGAATGCACTCCTCACAAAGAAGTTTCTGAGAATGCTTCTGTGTAGTTGTTATGTGAAGATACTTCCTTTTCCAGCATAGGCCTCAATGCGCTCGAAATAAACACTTGCAGATCCTACGAAAGCAGTGTTTCAAAACTGTCCTATCAAAATAAACGTTCAAGTCTGTGAGTTGAATGCACTCATCACACAGAAGTTTCTGAGAATGCTTCTGTGTAGTTTTTAGGTGAAGATATTTCCTTTTCCAGCATAGGCGTCAAAGCGATCCAAATAAACACTTGCAGATTCTACAAAAGGAGTGTATCCAACCTGCTCTATCAGAGGGAATGTTCAAGTCTGTGAGTTGAATGCAGTAATCACACAGAAGTTTGTGAGAATGCTTCTGTCTAGTTTGTAGGTGAAGATATTTCATTTCCCAGAATAGGCCTTAAAGCGCTCCAAATTTCCACTAGCAGATTCTACAAAAAGAGTGTTTCAAAATTGCTCTTTCAAAAGAAAGGCTCAAGTCTGTGACTTGAATGGACTCATCACAAAGAAGTTTCTGAGAATGCTTCTGTGTAGTTGATATGTGAAGATACTTCCTTTTCCAGCATAGGTCTCAAAGCGCTCGAAATAAACACTTGCAGATCCTACAAAAGGAGTGTTTCAAAACTGTCCTGTCAAAAGAAACGTTCAAGTCTGTGAGTTGAATGCACTCATCACAGAGAAGTTTCTGAGAATGCTTCTGTGTAGTTTTTAGGTGAAGATATTTCCTTTTCCAGCATAGGCGTCAAGGCGATCCAAATAAACACTTGCAGATTCTACAAAAGGAGTGTTTCCAAGCTGCTGTATCAAGAGGAACTTTCAAGTCTGTGAGTAGAATCCACTCATCACAAAGAAGTTTCTGAGAATGCTTCTGTCTAGTTTTTATGTGAAGATATTTCCTTTTCCAGCATAGGCGTCAAAGCGCTCCGAATAAACACTTCCTGATTGTAGAAAAGGAGTGTTTCCAAACTGCTCTATCAAAAGGAAGGTTCAAGTCTGTGAGTTGAATGCACTAATCACACAGAAGTTTGTGAGAATGCTTCTGTCCAGTTTTTAGGTGAAGATATTTCTTTTCCCAGAATAGAACTTAAAGCGTTCCAGATATCCACTTGCAGATTCTACAAAAAGAGTGTTTCAAAACTGCTCCTTCAAAAGAAAGGCTCAAGTCTGTGAGTTGAATGCACTCATCACAAAGAAGTTTCTGAGAATGCTTCTGTGTAGTTGTTATGTGAAGATACTTCCTTTTCCAGCATAGGCCTCAAAGCGCTCGAAACAAACACTTGCAGATTCTACAAAAGGAGTGTTTCCAAACTGTCCTATCAAAAGAAACGTTCAAGCCTGTGAGTTGAATGCACTCAACACACAGAAGTTTCGGAGAATGCTTCTGTGTAGTTTTTAGATGAAGATATTTCCTTTTCCAGCATAGGCGTCAAAGCGATCCAAATAAACACTTGCAGATTCTACAAAAGGAGTGTTTCCAAACTGCTCTATCAGAGGGAATGTTCAAGTCTGTTAGTTGAATGAAGTAATCACACAGAAGTTTGTGAGAATGCTTCTGTCTAGTTTCAGGTGAAGATATTTCTTTTCAAAGCATAGGCCTCAAAGCCCTCCAAATATCCACTTGCAGACACTACAAAAAGAGTTTTTCAAAACTGCTCTTTCACAAGGAAGGCTCAAGTCTGTGAGTTGAATGCACTCAACACAAAGAAGTTTCTGAGAATGCTTCTGTGTAGTTGTTATGTGAAGGTACTTCCTTTTCCAGCATAGGCCTCAATGAGCTCGAAATAAACACTTGCAGATCCTACGAAAGTAGTGTTTCAAAACTGTCCTATCAAAAGAAACGTTCAAGTCTGTGAGTTGAATGCACTCATCACACAGAAGTTTCTGAGAATGCTTCTGTGTAGTTTTTAGGTGAAGATATTTCATTTCCCAGCACAGGCCTCCGAGCGCTCCAAATATGCACTTGCAGATTCTACAAAAAGAGAGCCTGAAAACTCTTCCACCAAAAAGAGGCTTCAACTCTATGAGTAGAATGCACTCATCACAAAGGAGTTTCTGAGAATGCTTCTGTCTAGTTTTTATGTGAAGATATTTCCTTTTCCAGCATAGGCGTCAAAGCGCTCCAAATAAGCACTTGCAGATACTACTAAAGGAGTGCTTCCAAACTGCTATATCAAAAGCAATGTTCAAGTCTGTGAGTTGAATGCACTATTCACACAGAAGTTTGTGAGAATTCTTCTGCCTAGTTTTTAGGTGAAGATATTTCTTTTCCGAGAATAGTCCTTAAAGAGCTCCAAATATCCACTTGCAGATTCTATAAAAAGAGTGTTTCAAAACTGCTCTTTCAAAAGAAAGGCTCAAGTCTGTGAGTTGAATGCACTCATCACAAAGAAGTTTCTTAGAATGCTTCTGTGTAGTTTTTAGGTGAAGATATTTCCTTTTCCAGCATAGGCGTCAAAGCGATTCAAATAAACACTTGCAGATTTTACAAAAGGAGTGTATCCATACTGCTCTATCAGAGGGAATGTTCAAGTCTGTGAGTTGAAGGCAGTAATCACACAGAAGTTTGTGAGAAAGCTTCTGTCTAGTTTTTAGGTGAAGATATTTCATTTCCCAGAATAGGCCTTAAAGCGCTCCAAATTTCCACTTGCAGATTCTACAAAAAGAGCGTTTCAAAACTGCTCTTTCAAAAGGAAGGCTCAAGTCTGTGAGTTGAATGCACTCATCACAAAGAAGTTTCTGAGAATGCTTCTGTGTAGTTGTTATGTGAAGATACTTCCTTTTCCAGCATAGGCCCCAAAACGCTCGAAATAAACACTTGCAGATTCTACGAAAGGAGTGTTTCAAAACTGTCCTATCAAAAGAAACGTTCAAGTCTGTGAGTTGAATGCACTCATCACAGAGAAGTTTCTGAGAATGCTTCTGTGTAGTTTTTAGTTGAAGATATTTCCTTTTCCAGCATAGGCGTCAAAACGATCCAAATAAACACTTGCAGATTCTACAAAAGGAGTGTTTCCAAACTGCTGTATCAAGAGGAACGTTCAAGTCTGTGAGTAGAATCCACTCACCACAAAGAAGTTTCTGAGAATGCTTCTGTCTAGTTTTTATGTGAAGATATTTCCTTTTCCAGCATAGGCGTCATAGCGCTCCAAAGAAACACTTGCAGATTCTACAAAAGGAGTGTTTCCAAACTGCTCTATCAAAAGGAAGGTTGAAGTCTGTGAGTTGAATGCACTAATCACACAGAAGTTTGTGAGAATGCCTCTGTCTGGTTTTTAGGTGAAGATATTTCTTTTCCCAGAATAGGCCTTAAAGCGCTCCAAATTTCCACTTGCAGATTCTACAAAAAGAGTGTTTCAAAACTGCTCTTTCAAAAGAAAAGCTCAAGTCTGTGAGTTGAATGCACTCATCACAAAGAAGTTTCTGAGAATGCTTCTGTGTAGTTGTTATGTGAAGATATTTCCTTTTCCAGCATAGGCCTCAAAGCGCACGAAATAAACACTTGCAGATTCTACGAAAGGAGTGTTTCAAAACTGTCCTATCAAAAGAAACGTTCAAGTCTGTGAGTTGAATGCAGTCATCACAGAGAAGTTTCTGAGAATGCTTCTGTGTTGTTTTTAGGTGAAGATATTTCCTTTTCCAGCATAGGCGTCAAAGCGATCCAAATAAACACTTGCAGATTTTACAAAAGGAGTGTTTCCAAACTGCTGTATCAAGAGGAACGTTCAAGTCTGTGAGTAGAATCCACTCACCACAAAGAAGTTTCTGAGAATGCTTCTGTCTAGTTTTTATGTGAAGATATTTCCTTTTCCAGCATAGGCGTCAAAGCGCTCCAAATAAACACTTGCAGATTCTACAAAAGGAGTGTTTCCAAACTCCTCTATCAAAAGGAAGGTTCACGTCTGTGAGTTGAATGCACTAATCACACAGAAGTTTGTGAGAATGCCTCTGTCTAGTTTTTAGGTGAAGATATTTCTTTTCCCAGAATAGGCCTTAAAGCGCTCCAAATTTCCACTTGCAGATTCTACAAAAAGAGTGTTTCAAAACTGCTCTTTCAAAAGAAAAGCTCAAGTCTGTGAGTTGAATGCACTCATCACAAAGAAGTTTCTGAGAATTCTTCTGTGTAGTTGTTATGTGAAGATACTTCCTTTTCCAGCATAGGCCTCAAAGCGCTCGAAATAAACACTTGCAGATTCTACAAAAGGAGTGTTTCAAAACTGTCCTGTCAAAAGAAACGTTCAAGTCTGTGAGTTGAATGCACTCATCACAGAGAAGTTTCTGAGAATGCTTCTGTGTAGTTTTTCGGTGAAGATATTTCCTCTTCCAGCATAGGCGTCAAAGCGATGCAAATAAACACTTGCAGCTTCTACAAAAGGAGTGTTTCCAAACTGCTGTATCAAGAGGAACGTTCAAGTCTGTGAGTAGAATCCACTCACCACAAAGAAGTTTCTGAGAATGCTTCTGTGTAGTTTTTAGGTGAAGATATTTCCTTTTCCAGCATAGGCGTCAAAGCGATCCAAATAAACACTTGCAGATTCTACAAAAGGAGTGTTTCCAAACTGCTCTATCAGAGGGAATGTTCAAGTCTGTGAGTTGAATGCAGTAATCACACAGAAGTTTGTGAGAATGCTTCTGTCTAGTTTCAGGTGAAGATATTTCTTTTCCCAGCATAGGCCTCAAAGCCCTCCAAATATCCACTTGCAGACTCTACAAAAAGAGTGTTTCAAAACTGCTCTTTCAAATGGAAGGCTCAATTCTGTGAGTTGAATGCACTCATCACAAAGAAGTTTCTGAGAATGCTTCTGTGTAGTTGTTATGTGAAGATACTTCCTTTTCCAGCATAGGCCTCAATGCGCTCGAAATAAACACTTGCAGATCCTACGAAAGCAGTGTTTCAAAACTGTCCTATCAAAATAAACGTTCAAGTCTGCGAGTTGAATGCACTCATCACACAGAAGTTTCTGAGAATGCTTCTGTGTAGTTTTTAGGTGAAGATATTTCCTTTTCCAGCATAGGCGTCAAAGCGATCCAAATAAACCCTTGCAGATTCTACAAAAGGAGTGTATCCAAACTGCTCTATCAGAGGGAATGTTCAAGTCTGTGAGTTGAATGCAGTAATCACACAGAAGTTTGTGAGAATGCTTCTGTATAGTTTGTAGGTGAAGATATTTCATTTCCCAGAATAGGCCTTAAAGCGCTCCAAATTTCCACTTGCAGATTCTACAAAAAGAGTGTTTCAAACCTGCTCTTTCAAAAGGAAGGCTCAAGTCTGTGAGTTGAATGCACTCATCACAAACAAGTTTCTGAGAATGCTTCTGTGTAGTTGTTATGTGAAGATACTTCCTTTTCCAGCATAGGCCCCAAAGCCCTCGAAATAAACACTTGCAGATTCTACGAAAGGAGTGTTTCAAAACTGTCCTATCAAAAGAAACGTTCAAGTCTGTCAGTTGAATGCACTCATCACAGAGAAGTTTCTGAGAATGCTTCTGTGTAGTTTTTAGGTGAAGATATTTCCTTTTCCAGCATAGGCGTCAAAGCGATCCAAAAAAACACTTGCAGATTCTACAAAAGGAGTGTTTCCAAACTGCTCTATCAGAGGGAATGTTGAAGTCTGTGAGTTGAATGCAGTAATCACACAGAAGTTTGTGAAAATGCTTCTGTCTAGTTTCAGGTGAAGATATTTCTTTTCCCAGCATAGGCCTCAAAGCCCTCCAAATATCCACTTGCAGACTCTACAAAAAGAGTGTTTCAAAACTGCTCTTTCAAAAGGAAGGCTCAATTCTGTGAGTTGAATGCACTCATCACAAAGAAGTTTCTGAGAATGCTTCTGTGTAGTTGTTATGTGAAGATACTTCCTTTTCCAACATAGGCCTCAATGCGCTCCAAATAAACACTTGCAGATCCTACGAAAGTAGTGTTTCAAAACTGTCCTATCAAAATAAACGTTCAAGTCCGTGAGTTGAATGCACTCATCACACAGATGTTTCTGAGAATGCTTCGGTGTAGTTTTTAGGTGAAGATATTTCATTTCCCACCACAGGCCTCGGAGCGCTCCAAATATGCACTTCCAGATTCTACAAAAAGAGAGCCTGAAAACTCTTCCACCAAAAAGACGCTTCAACTCTATGAGTAGAATGCACTCATCACAAAGAAGTTTCTGAGAATGCATCTGTCTAGTTTTTATGTGAAGATATTTCCTTTTCCAGCATAGGCGTCAAAGCGCTCCAAATAAACACTTGCAGATTCTACTAAAGGAGTGCTTCCAAACTGCTCTATCAAAAGCAATGTTCAAGTCTGTGAGTTGAATGCTTCTGTGTAGTTGTTATGTGAAGGTACTTCCTTTTCCAGCATAGGCCTCAATGAGCTCGAAATAAACACTTGCAGATCCTACGAAAGTAGTGTTTCAAAACTGTCCTATCAAAAGAAACGTTCAAGTCTGTGAGTTGAATGCACTCATCACACAGAAGTTTCTGAGAATGCTTCTGTGTAGTTTTTAGGTGAAGATATTTCATTTCCCAGCACAGGCCTCCGAGCGCTCCAAATATGCACTTGCAGATTCTACAAAAAGAGAGCCTGAAAACTCTTCCACCAAAAAGAGGCTTCAACTCTATGAGTAGAATGCACTCATCACAAAGGAGTTTCTGAGAATGCTTCTGTCTAGTTTTTATGTGAAGATATTTCCTTTTCCAGCATAGGCGTCAAAGCGCTCCAAATAAGCACTTGCAGATACTACTAAAGGAGTGCTTCCAAACTGCTATATCAAAAGCAATGTTCAAGTCTGTGAGTTGAATGCACTATTCACACAGAAGTTTGTGAGAATTCTTCTGCCTAGTTTTTAGGTGAAGATATTTCTTTTCCGAGAATAGTCCTTAAAGAGCTCCAAATATCCACTTGCAGATTCTATAAAAAGAGTGTTTCAAAACTGCTCTTTCAAAAGAAAGGCTCAAGTCTGTGAGTTGAATGCACTCATCACAAAGAAGTTTCTTAGAATGCTTCTGTGTAGTTTTTAGGTGAAGATATTTCCTTTTCCAGCATAGGCGTCAAAGCGATTCAAATAAACACTTGCAGATTTTACAAAAGGAGTGTATCCATACTGCTCTATCAGAGGGAATGTTCAAGTCTGTGAGTTGAAGGCAGTAATCACACAGAAGTTTGTGAGAAAGCTTCTGTCTAGTTTTTAGGTGAAGATATTTCATTTCCCAGAATAGGCCTTAAAGCGCTCCAAATTTCCACTTGCAGATTCTACAAAAAGAGCGTTTCAAAACTGCTCTTTCAAAAGGAAGGCTCAAGTCTGTGAGTTGAATGCACTCATCACAAAGAAGTTTCTGAGAATGCTTCTGTGTAGTTGTTATGTGAAGATACTTCCTTTTCCAGCATAGGCCCCAAAACGCTCGAAATAAACACTTGCAGATTCTACGAAAGGAGTGTTTCAAAACTGTCCTATCAAAAGAAACGTTCAAGTCTGTGAGTTGAATGCACTCATCACAGAGAAGTTTCTGAGAATGCTTCTGTGTAGTTTTTAGTTGAAGATATTTCCTTTTCCAGCATAGGCGTCAAAACGATCCAAATAAACACTTGCAGATTCTACAAAAGGAGTGTTTCCAAACTGCTGTATCAAGAGGAACGTTCAAGTCTGTGAGTAGAATCCACTCACCACAAAGAAGTTTCTGAGAATGCTTCTGTCTAGTTTTTATGTGAAGATATTTCCTTTTCCAGCATAGGCGTCATAGCGCTCCAAAGAAACACTTGCAGATTCTACAAAAGGAGTGTTTCCAAACTGCTCTATCAAAAGGAAGGTTGAAGTCTGTGAGTTGAATGCACTAATCACACAGAAGTTTGTGAGAATGCCTCTGTCTGGTTTTTAGGTGAAGATATTTCTTTTCCCAGAATAGGCCTTAAAGCGCTCCAAATTTCCACTTGCAGATTCTACAAAAAGAGTGTTTCAAAACTGCTCTTTCAAAAGAAAAGCTCAAGTCTGTGAGTTGAATGCACTCATCACAAAGAAGTTTCTGAGAATGCTTCTGTGTAGTTGTTATGTGAAGATATTTCCTTTTCCAGCATAGGCCTCAAAGCGCACGAAATAAACACTTGCAGATTCTACGAAAGGAGTGTTTCAAAACTGTCCTATCAAAAGAAACGTTCAAGTCTGTGAGTTGAATGCAGTCATCACAGAGAAGTTTCTGAGAATGCTTCTGTGTTGTTTTTAGGTGAAGATATTTCCTTTTCCAGCATAGGCGTCAAAGCGATCCAAATAAACACTTGCAGATTTTACAAAAGGAGTGTTTCCAAACTGCTGTATCAAGAGGAACGTTCAAGTCTGTGAGTAGAATCCACTCACCACAAAGAAGTTTCTGAGAATGCTTCTGTCTAGTTTTTATGTGAAGATATTTCCTTTTCCAGCATAGGCGTCAAAGCGCTCCAAATAAACACTTGCAGATTCTACAAAAGGAGTGTTTCCAAACTCCTCTATCAAAAGGAAGGTTCACGTCTGTGAGTTGAATGCACTAATCACACAGAAGTTTGTGAGAATGCCTCTGTCTAGTTTTTAGGTGAAGATATTTCTTTTCCCAGAATAGGCCTTAAAGCGCTCCAAATTTCCACTTGCAGATTCTACAAAAAGAGTGTTTCAAAACTGCTCTTTCAAAAGAAAAGCTCAAGTCTGTGAGTTGAATGCACTCATCACAAAGAAGTTTCTGAGAATTCTTCTGTGTAGTTGTTATGTGAAGATACTTCCTTTTCCAGCATAGGCCTCAAAGCGCTCGAAATAAACACTTGCAGATTCTACAAAAGGAGTGTTTCAAAACTGTCCTGTCAAAAGAAACGTTCAAGTCTGTGAGTTGAATGCACTCATCACAGAGAAGTTTCTGAGAATGCTTCTGTGTAGTTTTTCGGTGAAGATATTTCCTCTTCCAGCATAGGCGTCAAAGCGATGCAAATAAACACTTGCAGCTTCTACAAAAGGAGTGTTTCCAAACTGCTGTATCAAGAGGAACGTTCAAGTCTGTGAGTAGAATCCACTCACCACAAAGAAGTTTCTGAGAATGCTTCTGTGTAGTTTTTAGGTGAAGATATTTCCTTTTCCAGCATAGGCGTCAAAGCGATCCAAATAAACACTTGCAGATTCTACAAAAGGAGTGTTTCCAAACTGCTCTATCAGAGGGAATGTTCAAGTCTGTGAGTTGAATGCAGTAATCACACAGAAGTTTGTGAGAATGCTTCTGTCTAGTTTCAGGTGAAGATATTTCTTTTCCCAGCATAGGCCTCAAAGCCCTCCAAATATCCACTTGCAGACTCTACAAAAAGAGTGTTTCAAAACTGCTCTTTCAAATGGAAGGCTCAATTCTGTGAGTTGAATGCACTCATCACAAAGAAGTTTCTGAGAATGCTTCTGTGTAGTTGTTATGTGAAGATACTTCCTTTTCCAGCATAGGCCTCAATGCGCTCGAAATAAACACTTGCAGATCCTACGAAAGCAGTGTTTCAAAACTGTCCTATCAAAATAAACGTTCAAGTCTGCGAGTTGAATGCACTCATCACACAGAAGTTTCTGAGAATGCTTCTGTGTAGTTTTTAGGTGAAGATATTTCCTTTTCCAGCATAGGCGTCAAAGCGATCCAAATAAACCCTTGCAGATTCTACAAAAGGAGTGTATCCAAACTGCTCTATCAGAGGGAATGTTCAAGTCTGTGAGTTGAATGCAGTAATCACACAGAAGTTTGTGAGAATGCTTCTGTATAGTTTGTAGGTGAAGATATTTCATTTCCCAGAATAGGCCTTAAAGCGCTCCAAATTTCCACTTGCAGATTCTACAAAAAGAGTGTTTCAAACCTGCTCTTTCAAAAGGAAGGCTCAAGTCTGTGAGTTGAATGCACTCATCACAAACAAGTTTCTGAGAATGCTTCTGTGTAGTTGTTATGTGAAGATACTTCCTTTTCCAGCATAGGCCCCAAAGCCCTCGAAATAAACACTTGCAGATTCTACGAAAGGAGTGTTTCAAAACTGTCCTATCAAAAGAAACGTTCAAGTCTGTCAGTTGAATGCACTCATCACAGAGAAGTTTCTGAGAATGCTTCTGTGTAGTTTTTAGGTGAAGATATTTCCTTTTCCAGCATAGGCGTCAAAGCGATCCAAAAAAACACTTGCAGATTCTACAAAAGGAGTGTTTCCAAACTGCTCTATCAGAGGGAATGTTGAAGTCTGTGAGTTGAATGCAGTAATCACACAGAAGTTTGTGAAAATGCTTCTGTCTAGTTTCAGGTGAAGATATTTCTTTTCCCAGCATAGGCCTCAAAGCCCTCCAAATATCCACTTGCAGACTCTACAAAAAGAGTGTTTCAAAACTGCTCTTTCAAAAGGAAGGCTCAATTCTGTGAGTTGAATGCACTCATCACAAAGAAGTTTCTGAGAATGCTTCTGTGTAGTTGTTATGTGAAGATACTTCCTTTTCCAACATAGGCCTCAATGCGCTCCAAATAAACACTTGCAGATCCTACGAAAGTAGTGTTTCAAAACTGTCCTATCAAAATAAACGTTCAAGTCCGTGAGTTGAATGCACTCATCACACAGATGTTTCTGAGAATGCTTCGGTGTAGTTTTTAGGTGAAGATATTTCATTTCCCACCACAGGCCTCGGAGCGCTCCAAATATGCACTTCCAGATTCTACAAAAAGAGAGCCTGAAAACTCTTCCACCAAAAAGACGCTTCAACTCTATGAGTAGAATGCACTCATCACAAAGAAGTTTCTGAGAATGCATCTGTCTAGTTTTTATGTGAAGATATTTCCTTTTCCAGCATAGGCGTCAAAGCGCTCCAAATAAACACTTGCAGATTCTACTAAAGGAGTGCTTCCAAACTGCTCTATCAAAAGCAATGTTCAAGTCTGTGAGTTGAATGCACTAATCACACAGAAGTTTGTGAGAATTCTTCTGTCTAGTTTTTGGTGAAGATATTTCTTTTCCCAGAATAGGCCTTAAAGCGCTCCAAATTTCCACTTGCAGATTCTACAAAAAGAGTGTTTCAAAACTGCTCTTTCAAAAGAAAAGCTCAAGTCTGTGAGTTGAATGCACTCATCACAAAGAAGTTTCTGAGAATTCTTCTGTGTAGTTGTTATGTGAAGATACTTCCTTTTCCAGCATAGGCCTCAAAGCGCTCGAAATAAACACTTGCAGATTCTACAAAAGGAGTGTTTCAAAACTGTCCTGTCAAAAGAAACGTTCAAGTCTGTGAGTTGAATGCACTCATCACAGAGAAGTTTCTGAGAATGCTTCTGTGTAGTTTTTCGGTGAAGATATTTCCTCTTCCAGCATAGGCGTCAAAGCGATGCAAATAAACACTTGCAGCTTCTACAAAAGGAGTGTTTCCAAACTGCTGTATCAAGAGGAACGTTCAAGTCTGTGAGTAGAATCCACTCACCACAAAGAAGTTTCTGAGAATGCTTCTGTGTAGTTTTTAGGTGAAGATATTTCCTTTTCCAGCATAGGCGTCAAAGCGATCCAAATAAACACTTGCAGATTCTACAAAAGGAGTGTTTCCAAACTGCTCTATCAGAGGGAATGTTCAAGTCTGTGAGTTGAATGCAGTAATCACACAGAAGTTTGTGAGAATGCTTCTGTCTAGTTTCAGGTGAAGATATTTCTTTTCCCAGCATAGGCCTCAAAGCCCTCCAAATATCCACTTGCAGACTCTACAAAAAGAGTGTTTCAAAACTGCTCTTTCAAATGGAAGGCTCAATTCTGTGAGTTGAATGCACTCATCACAAAGAAGTTTCTGAGAATGCTTCTGTGTAGTTGTTATGTGAAGATACTTCCTTTTCCAGCATAGGCCTCAATGCGCTCGAAATAAACACTTGCAGATCCTACGAAAGCAGTGTTTCAAAACTGTCCTATCAAAATAAACGTTCAAGTCTGCGAGTTGAATGCACTCATCACACAGAAGTTTCTGAGAATGCTTCTGTGTTGTTTTTAGGTGAAGATATTTCCTTTTCCAGCATAGGCGTCAAAGCGATCCAAATAAACACTTGCAGATTTTACAAAAGGAGTGTTTCCAAACTGCTGTATCAAGAGGAACGTTCAAGTCTGTGAGTAGAATCCACTCACCACAAAGAAGTTTCTGAGAATGCTTCTGTCTAGTTTTTATGTGAAGATATTTCCTTTTCCAGCATAGGCGTCAAAGCGCTCCAAATAAACACTTGCAGATTCTACAAAAGGAGTGTTTCCAAACTCCTCTATCAAAAGGAAGGTTCACGTCTGTGAGTTGAATGCACTAATCACACAGAAGTTTGTGAGAATGCCTCTGTCTAGTTTTTAGGTGAAGATATTTCTTTTCCCAGAATAGGCCTTAAAGCGCTCCAAATTTCCACTTGCAGATTCTACAAAAAGAGTGTTTCAAAACTGCTCTTTCAAAAGAAAAGCTCAAGTCTGTGAGTTGAATGCACTCATCACAAAGAAGTTTCTGAGAATTCTTCTGTGTAGTTGTTATGTGAAGATACTTCCTTTTCCAGCATAGGCCTCAAAGCGCTCGAAATAAACACTTGCAGATTCTACAAAAGGAGTGTTTCAAAACTGTCCTGTCAAAAGAAACGTTCAAGTCTGTGAGTTGAATGCACTCATCACAGAGAAGTTTCTGAGAATGCTTCTGTGTAGTTTTTCGGTGAAGATATTTCCTCTTCCAGCATAGGCGTCAAAGCGATGCAAATAAACACTTGCAGCTTCTACAAAAGGAGTGTTTCCAAACTGCTGTATCAAGAGGAACGTTCAAGTCTGTGAGTAGAATCCACTCACCACAAAGAAGTTTCTGAGAATGCTTCTGTGTAGTTTTTAGGTGAAGATATTTCCTTTTCCAGCATAGGCGTCAAAGCGATCCAAATAAACACTTGCAGATTCTACAAAAGGAGTGTTTCCAAACTGCTCTATCAGAGGGAATGTTCAAGTCTGTGAGTTGAATGCAGTAATCACACAGAAGTTTGTGAGAATGCTTCTGTCTAGTTTCAGGTGAAGATATTTCTTTTCCCAGCATAGGCCTCAAAGCCCTCCAAATATCCACTTGCAGACTCTACAAAAAGAGTGTTTCAAAACTGCTCTTTCAAATGGAAGGCTCAATTCTGTGAGTTGAATGCACTCATCACAAAGAAGTTTCTGAGAATGCTTCTGTGTAGTTGTTATGTGAAGATACTTCCTTTTCCAGCATAGGCCTCAATGCGCTCGAAATAAACACTTGCAGATCCTACGAAAGCAGTGTTTCAAAACTGTCCTATCAAAATAAACGTTCAAGTCTGCGAGTTGAATGCACTCATCACACAGAAGTTTCTGAGAATGCTTCTGTGTAGTTTTTAGGTGAAGATATTTCCTTTTCCAGCATAGGCGTCAAAGCGATCCAAATAAACCCTTGCAGATTCTACAAAAGGAGTGTATCCAAACTGCTCTATCAGAGGGAATGTTCAAGTCTGTGAGTTGAATGCAGTAATCACACAGAAGTTTGTGAGAATGCTTCTGTATAGTTTGTAGGTGAAGATATTTCATTTCCCAGAATAGGCCTGAAAGCGCTCCAAATTTCCACTTGCAGATTCTACAAAAAGAGTGTTTCAAACCTGCTCTTTCAAAAGGAAGGCTCAAGTCTGTGAGTTGAATGCACTCATCACAAACAAGTTTCTGAGAATGCTTCTGTGTAGTTGTTATGTGAAGATACTTCCTTTTCCAGCATAGGCCCCAAAGCCCTCGAAATAAACACTTGCAGATTCTACGAAAGGAGTGTTTCAAAACTGTCCTATCAAAAGAAACGTTCAAGTCTGTCAGTTGAATGCACTCATCACAGAGAAGTTTCTGAGAATGCTTCTGTGTAGTTTTTAGGTGAAGATATTTCCTTTTCCAGCATAGGCGTCAAAGCGATCCAAAAAAACACTTGCAGATTCTACAAAAGGAGTGTTTCCAAACTGCTCTATCAGAGGGAATGTTGAAGTCTGTGAGTTGAATGCAGTAATCACACAGAAGTTTGTGAAAATGCTTCTGTCTAGTTTCAGGTGAAGATATTTCTTTTCCCAGCATAGGCCTCAAAGCCCTCCAAATATCCACTTGCAGACTCTACAAAAAGAGTGTTTCAAAACTGCTCTTTCAAAAGGAAGGCTCAATTCTGTGAGTTGAATGCACTCATCACAAAGAAGTTTCTGAGAATGCTTCTGTGTAGTTGTTATGTGAAGATACTTCCTTTTCCAACATAGGCCTCAATGCGCTCCAAATAAACACTTGCAGATCCTACGAAAGTAGTGTTTCAAAACTGTCCTATCAAAATAAACGTTCAAGTCCGTGAGTTGAATGCACTCATCACACAGATGTTTCTGAGAATGCTTCGGTGTAGTTTTTAGGTGAAGATATTTCATTTCCCACCACAGGCCTCGGAGCGCTCCAAATATGCACTTCCAGATTCTACAAAAAGAGAGCCTGAAAACTCTTCCACCAAAAAGACGCTTCAACTCTATGAGTAGAATGCACTCATCACAAAGAAGTTTCTGAGAATGCATCTGTCTAGTTTTTATGTGAAGATATTTCCTTTTCCAGCATAGGCGTCAAAGCGCTCCAAATAAACACTTGCAGATTCTACTAAAGGAGTGCTTCCAAACTGCTCTATCAAAAGCAATGTTCAAGTCTGTGAGTTGAATGCACTAATCACACAGAAGTTTGTGAGAATTCTTCTGTCTAGTTTTTGGTGAAGATATTTCTTTTCCCAGAATAGGCCTTAAAGCGCTCCAAATTTCCACTTGCAGATTCTACAAAAAGAGTGTTTCAAAACTGCTCTTTCAAAAGAAAAGCTCAAGTCTGTGAGTTGAATGCACTCATCACAAAGAAGTTTCTGAGAATTCTTCTGTGTAGTTGTTATGTGAAGATACTTCCTTTTCCAGCATAGGCCTCAAAGCGCTCGAAATAAACACTTGCAGATTCTACAAAAGGAGTGTTTCAAAACTGTCCTGTCAAAAGAAACGTTCAAGTCTGTGAGTTGAATGCACTCATCACAGAGAAGTTTCTGAGAATGCTTCTGTGTAGTTTTTCGGTGAAGATATTTCCTCTTCCAGCATAGGCGTCAAAGCGATGCAAATAAACACTTGCAGCTTCTACAAAAGGAGTGTTTCCAAACTGCTGTATCAAGAGGAACGTTCAAGTCTGTGAGTAGAATCCACTCACCACAAAGAAGTTTCTGAGAATGCTTCTGTGTAGTTTTTAGGTGAAGATATTTCCTTTTCCAGCATAGGCGTCAAAGCGATCCAAATAAACACTTGCAGATTCTACAAAAGGAGTGTTTCCAAACTGCTCTATCAGAGGGAATGTTCAAGTCTGTGAGTTGAATGCAGTAATCACACAGAAGTTTGTGAGAATGCTTCTGTCTAGTTTCAGGTGAAGATATTTCTTTTCCCAGCATAGGCCTCAAAGCCCTCCAAATATCCACTTGCAGACTCTACAAAAAGAGTGTTTCAAAACTGCTCTTTCAAATGGAAGGCTCAATTCTGTGAGTTGAATGCACTCATCACAAAGAAGTTTCTGAGAATGCTTCTGTGTAGTTGTTATGTGAAGATACTTCCTTTTCCAGCATAGGCCTCAATGCGCTCGAAATAAACACTTGCAGATCCTACGAAAGCAGTGTTTCAAAACTGTCCTATCAAAATAAACGTTCAAGTCTGCGAGTTGAATGCACTCATCACACAGAAGTTTCTGAGAATGCTTCTGTGTAGTTTTTAGGTGAAGATATTTCCTTTTCCAGCATAGGCGTCAAAGCGATCCAAATAAACCCTTGCAGATTCTACAAAAGGAGTGTATCCAAACTGCTCTATCAGAGGGAATGTTCAAGTCTGTGAGTTGAATGCAGTAATCACACAGAAGTTTGTGAGAATGCTTCTGTATAGTTTGTAGGTGAAGATATTTCATTTCCCAGAATAGGCCTTAAAGCGCTCCAAATTTCCACTTGCAGATTCTACAAAAAGAGTGTTTCAAACCTGCTCTTTCAAAAGGAAGGCTCAAGTCTGTGAGTTGAATGCACTCATCACAAACAAGTTTCTGAGAATGCTTCTGTGTAGTTGTTATGTGAAGATACTTCCTTTTCCAGCATAGGCCCCAAAGCCCTCGAAATAAACACTTGCAGATTCTACGAAAGGAGTGTTTCAAAACTGTCCTATCAAAAGAAACGTTCAAGTCTGTCAGTTGAATGCACTCATCACAGAGAAGTTTCTGAGAATGCTTCTGTGTAGTTTTTAGGTGAAGATATTTCCTTTTCCAGCATAGGCGTCAAAGCGATCCAAAAAAACACTTGCAGATTCTACAAAAGGAGTGTTTCCAAACTGCTCTATCAGAGGGAATGTTGAAGTCTGTGAGTTGAATGCAGTAATCACACAGAAGTTTGTGAAAATGCTTCTGTCTAGTTTCAGGTGAAGATATTTCTTTTCCCAGCATAGGCCTCAAAGCCCTCCAAATATCCACTTGCAGACTCTACAAAAAGAGTGTTTCAAAACTGCTCTTTCAAAAGGAAGGCTCAATTCTGTGAGTTGAATGCACTCATCACAAAGAAGTTTCTGAGAATGCTTCTGTGTAGTTGTTATGTGAAGATACTTCCTTTTCCAACATAGGCCTCAATGCGCTCCAAATAAACACTTGCAGATCCTACGAAAGTAGTGTTTCAAAACTGTCCTATCAAAATAAACGTTCAAGTCCGTGAGTTGAATGCACTCATCACACAGATGTTTCTGAGAATGCTTCGGTGTAGTTTTTAGGTGAAGATATTTCATTTCCCACCACAGGCCTCGGAGCGCTCCAAATATGCACTTCCAGATTCTACAAAAAGAGAGCCTGAAAACTCTTCCACCAAAAAGACGCTTCAACTCTATGAGTAGAATGCACTCATCACAAAGAAGTTTCTGAGAATGCATCTGTCTAGTTTTTATGTGAAGATATTTCCTTTTCCAGCATAGGCGTCAAAGCGCTCCAAATAAACACTTGCAGATTCTACTAAAGGAGTGCTTCCAAACTGCTCTATCAAAAGCAATGTTCAAGTCTGTGAGTTGAATGCTTCTGTGTAGTTGTTATGTGAAGGTACTTCCTTTTCCAGCATAGGCCTCAATGAGCTCGAAATAAACACTTGCAGATCCTACGAAAGTAGTGTTTCAAAACTGTCCTATCAAAAGAAACGTTCAAGTCTGTGAGTTGAATGCACTCATCACACAGAAGTTTCTGAGAATGCTTCTGTGTAGTTTTTAGGTGAAGATATTTCATTTCCCAGCACAGGCCTCCGAGCGCTCCAAATATGCACTTGCAGATTCTACAAAAAGAGAGCCTGAAAACTCTTCCACCAAAAAGAGGCTTCAACTCTATGAGTAGAATGCACTCATCACAAAGGAGTTTCTGAGAATGCTTCTGTCTAGTTTTTATGTGAAGATATTTCCTTTTCCAGCATAGGCGTCAAAGCGCTCCAAATAAGCACTTGCAGATACTACTAAAGGAGTGCTTCCAAACTGCTATATCAAAAGCAATGTTCAAGTCTGTGAGTTGAATGCACTATTCACACAGAAGTTTGTGAGAATTCTTCTGCCTAGTTTTTAGGTGAAGATATTTCTTTTCCGAGAATAGTCCTTAAAGAGCTCCAAATATCCACTTGCAGATTCTATAAAAAGAGTGTTTCAAAACTGCTCTTTCAAAAGAAAGGCTCAAGTCTGTGAGTTGAATGCACTCATCACAAAGAAGTTTCTTAGAATGCTTCTGTGTAGTTTTTAGGTGAAGATATTTCCTTTTCCAGCATAGGCGTCAAAGCGATTCAAATAAACACTTGCAGATTTTACAAAAGGAGTGTATCCATACTGCTCTATCAGAGGGAATGTTCAAGTCTGTGAGTTGAAGGCAGTAATCACACAGAAGTTTGTGAGAAAGCTTCTGTCTAGTTTTTAGGTGAAGATATTTCATTTCCCAGAATAGGCCTTAAAGCGCTCCAAATTTCCACTTGCAGATTCTACAAAAAGAGCGTTTCAAAACTGCTCTTTCAAAAGGAAGGCTCAAGTCTGTGAGTTGAATGCACTCATCACAAAGAAGTTTCTGAGAATGCTTCTGTGTAGTTGTTATGTGAAGATACTTCCTTTTCCAGCATAGGCCCCAAAACGCTCGAAATAAACACTTGCAGATTCTACGAAAGGAGTGTTTCAAAACTGTCCTATCAAAAGAAACGTTCAAGTCTGTGAGTTGAATGCACTCATCACAGAGAAGTTTCTGAGAATGCTTCTGTGTAGTTTTTAGTTGAAGATATTTCCTTTTCCAGCATAGGCGTCAAAACGATCCAAATAAACACTTGCAGATTCTACAAAAGGAGTGTTTCCAAACTGCTGTATCAAGAGGAACGTTCAAGTCTGTGAGTAGAATCCACTCACCACAAAGAAGTTTCTGAGAATGCTTCTGTCTAGTTTTTATGTGAAGATATTTCCTTTTCCAGCATAGGCGTCATAGCGCTCCAAAGAAACACTTGCAGATTCTACAAAAGGAGTGTTTCCAAACTGCTCTATCAAAAGGAAGGTTGAAGTCTGTGAGTTGAATGCACTAATCACACAGAAGTTTGTGAGAATGCCTCTGTCTGGTTTTTAGGTGAAGATATTTCTTTTCCCAGAATAGGCCTTAAAGCGCTCCAAATTTCCACTTGCAGATTCTACAAAAAGAGTGTTTCAAAACTGCTCTTTCAAAAGAAAAGCTCAAGTCTGTGAGTTGAATGCACTCATCACAAAGAAGTTTCTGAGAATGCTTCTGTGTAGTTGTTATGTGAAGATATTTCCTTTTCCAGCATAGGCCTCAAAGCGCACGAAATAAACACTTGCAGATTCTACGAAAGGAGTGTTTCAAAACTGTCCTATCAAAAGAAACGTTCAAGTCTGTGAGTTGAATGCAGTCATCACAGAGAAGTTTCTGAGAATGCTTCTGTGTTGTTTTTAGGTGAAGATATTTCCTTTTCCAGCATAGGCGTCAAAGCGATCCAAATAAACACTTGCAGATTTTACAAAAGGAGTGTTTCCAAACTGCTGTATCAAGAGGAACGTTCAAGTCTGTGAGTAGAATCCACTCACCACAAAGAAGTTTCTGAGAATGCTTCTGTCTAGTTTTTATGTGAAGATATTTCCTTTTCCAGCATAGGCGTCAAAGCGCTCCAAATAAACACTTGCAGATTCTACAAAAGGAGTGTTTCCAAACTCCTCTATCAAAAGGAAGGTTCACGTCTGTGAGTTGAATGCACTAATCACACAGAAGTTTGTGAGAATGCCTCTGTCTAGTTTTTAGGTGAAGATATTTCTTTTCCCAGAATAGGCCTTAAAGCGCTCCAAATTTCCACTTGCAGATTCTACAAAAAGAGTGTTTCAAAACTGCTCTTTCAAAAGAAAAGCTCAAGTCTGTGAGTTGAATGCACTCATCACAAAGAAGTTTCTGAGAATTCTTCTGTGTAGTTGTTATGTGAAGATACTTCCTTTTCCAGCATAGGCCTCAAAGCGCTCGAAATAAACACTTGCAGATTCTACAAAAGGAGTGTTTCAAAACTGTCCTGTCAAAAGAAACGTTCAAGTCTGTGAGTTGAATGCACTCATCACAGAGAAGTTTCTGAGAATGCTTCTGTGTAGTTTTTCGGTGAAGATATTTCCTCTTCCAGCATAGGCGTCAAAGCGATGCAAATAAACACTTGCAGCTTCTACAAAAGGAGTGTTTCCAAACTGCTGTATCAAGAGGAACGTTCAAGTCTGTGAGTAGAATCCACTCACCACAAAGAAGTTTCTGAGAATGCTTCTGTGTAGTTTTTAGGTGAAGATATTTCCTTTTCCAGCATAGGCGTCAAAGCGATCCAAATAAACACTTGCAGATTCTACAAAAGGAGTGTTTCCAAACTGCTCTATCAGAGGGAATGTTCAAGTCTGTGAGTTGAATGCAGTAATCACACAGAAGTTTGTGAGAATGCTTCTGTCTAGTTTCAGGTGAAGATATTTCTTTTCCCAGCATAGGCCTCAAAGCCCTCCAAATATCCACTTGCAGACTCTACAAAAAGAGTGTTTCAAAACTGCTCTTTCAAATGGAAGGCTCAATTCTGTGAGTTGAATGCACTCATCACAAAGAAGTTTCTGAGAATGCTTCTGTGTAGTTGTTATGTGAAGATACTTCCTTTTCCAGCATAGGCCTCAATGCGCTCGAAATAAACACTTGCAGATCCTACGAAAGCAGTGTTTCAAAACTGTCCTATCAAAATAAACGTTCAAGTCTGCGAGTTGAATGCACTCATCACACAGAAGTTTCTGAGAATGCTTCTGTGTAGTTTTTAGGTGAAGATATTTCCTTTTCCAGCATAGGCGTCAAAGCGATCCAAATAAACCCTTGCAGATTCTACAAAAGGAGTGTATCCAAACTGCTCTATCAGAGGGAATGTTCAAGTCTGTGAGTTGAATGCAGTAATCACACAGAAGTTTGTGAGAATGCTTCTGTATAGTTTGTAGGTGAAGATATTTCATTTCCCAGAATAGGCCTTAAAGCGCTCCAAATTTCCACTTGCAGATTCTACAAAAAGAGTGTTTCAAACCTGCTCTTTCAAAAGGAAGGCTCAAGTCTGTGAGTTGAATGCACTCATCACAAACAAGTTTCTGAGAATGCTTCTGTGTAGTTGTTATGTGAAGATACTTCCTTTTCCAGCATAGGCCCCAAAGCCCTCGAAATAAACACTTGCAGATTCTACGAAAGGAGTGTTTCAAAACTGTCCTATCAAAAGAAACGTTCAAGTCTGTCAGTTGAATGCACTCATCACAGAGAAGTTTCTGAGAATGCTTCTGTGTAGTTTTTAGGTGAAGATATTTCCTTTTCCAGCATAGGCGTCAAAGCGATCCAAAAAAACACTTGCAGATTCTACAAAAGGAGTGTTTCCAAACTGCTCTATCAGAGGGAATGTTGAAGTCTGTGAGTTGAATGCAGTAATCACACAGAAGTTTGTGAAAATGCTTCTGTCTAGTTTCAGGTGAAGATATTTCTTTTCCCAGCATAGGCCTCAAAGCCCTCCAAATATCCACTTGCAGACTCTACAAAAAGAGTGTTTCAAAACTGCTCTTTCAAAAGGAAGGCTCAATTCTGTGAGTTGAATGCACTCATCACAAAGAAGTTTCTGAGAATGCTTCTGTGTAGTTGTTATGTGAAGATACTTCCTTTTCCAACATAGGCCTCAATGCGCTCCAAATAAACACTTGCAGATCCTACGAAAGTAGTGTTTCAAAACTGTCCTATCAAAATAAACGTTCAAGTCCGTGAGTTGAATGCACTCATCACACAGATGTTTCTGAGAATGCTTCGGTGTAGTTTTTAGGTGAAGATATTTCATTTCCCACCACAGGCCTCGGAGCGCTCCAAATATGCACTTCCAGATTCTACAAAAAGAGAGCCTGAAAACTCTTCCACCAAAAAGACGCTTCAACTCTATGAGTAGAATGCACTCATCACAAAGAAGTTTCTGAGAATGCATCTGTCTAGTTTTTATGTGAAGATATTTCCTTTTCCAGCATAGGCGTCAAAGCGCTCCAAATAAACACTTGCAGATTCTACTAAAGGAGTGCTTCCAAACTGCTCTATCAAAAGCAATGTTCAAGTCTGTGAGTTGAATGCACTAATCACACAGAAGTTTGTGAGAATTCTTCTGTCTAGTTTTTGGTGAAGATATTTCTTTTCCCAGAATAGGCCTTAAAGCGCTCCAAATTTCCACTTGCAGATTCTACAAAAAGAGTGTTTCAAAATTGCTCTTTCAAAAGGAAGGCTCAAGTCTGTGAGTTGAATGCACTCATCACAAAGAACTTTCTGAGAATGCTTCTGTGTAGTCGTTATGTGAAGATACTTCCTTTTCCAGCATAGGCCTCAAAGCGCTCGAAAGAAACACTTGCAGATTCTACAAAAGGAGTGTTTCAAAACTGTCCTATCAAAAGAAACGTTCAAGTCTGTGAGTTGAATGCACTCATCACAGAGAAGTTTCTGAGAATGCTTCTGTGTAGTTTTTAGGTGAAGATATTTCCTTTTCCAGCATAGGCGTCAAAGCGATCCAAATAAACACTTGCAGATTCTACAAAAGGAGTGTATCCAAACTGCTCTATCAGAGGGAATGTTCAAGTCTGTGAGTTGAATGCAGTAATCACACAGAAGTTTGTGAGAATGCTTCTGTCTAGTTTTTAGGTGAAGATATTTCATTTCCCAGAATAGGTCTTAAAGCGCTCCAAATTTCCACTTGCAGATTCTACAAAAAGAGTGTTTCAAAACTCCTCTTTCAAAAGGAAGGCTCAAGTCTGTGAATTGAATGCACTCATCACAAAGAAGTTTCTAAGAATGCTTCTGTGTAGTTGTTATGTGAAGATACTTCCTTTTCCAGCATAGGCCTCAAAGCGCTCGAAATAAACACTTGCAGATTCTACAAAAGGAGTGTTTCAAAACTGTCCTGTCAAAAGAAACGTTCAAGTCTGTGAGTTGAATGTAGTAATCACACAGAAGTTTCTGAGAATGCTTCTGTGTAGTTTTTAGGTGAAGATATTTCCTTTTCCAGCATAGGCGTCAAAGCGATCCAAATAAACACTTGCAGATTCTACAAAAGGAGTGTTTCCAAACTGCTGTATCAAGAGGAACTTTCAAGTCTGTGAGTAGAATCCACTCAACACAAAGAAGTTTCTGAGAATGCTTCTGTCTAGTTTTTATGTGAAGATATTTCCTTTTCCAGCATATGTGTCAAAGCGCTCCAAATAAACACTTGCAGATTCTACAAAAGGAGTGTTTCCAAACTGCTCTATCAAAGGGAAGGTTGAAGTCTGTGAGTTGAATGCACTAATCACACAGACGTTTCTGAGAATGCGTCTGTCCAGTTTTTAGGTGAAGATATTTCTTTTCCCAGAATAGGCCTTAAAGCGCTCCAAATATCCAATTGCAGATTCTATAAAAAGAGTGTTTCAAAACTGCTCTTTCAAAAGAAAGGCTCAAGTCTGTGAGTTGAATGCACTCATCACAAAGAAGTTTCTGAGAATGCTTCTGTGTAGTTGTTATGTGAAGATACTTCCTTTTCCAGCATAGGCCTCAAAGCACTCGAAATAAACACTTGCAGATTCTACAAAAGGAGTGTTTCAAAACTGTCCTGTCAAAAGAAACTTTCAAGTCTGTGAGTTGAATGCACTCATCACAGAGAAGTTTCTGAGAATGCTTCTGTGTAGTTTTTAGGTGAAGATATTTCCTTTTCCAGCATAGGCGTCAAAGCGATCCAAATAAACACTTGCAGATTCTACAAAAGGAGTGTATCCAAACTGCTCTATCAGAGGAAATGTTCAAGTCTGTGAGTTGAATGTAGTAATCACACAGAAGTTTGTGAGAATGCTTCTGTCTAGTTTTTAGGTGAAGATATTTCATTTCCCAGAATAGGCCTTAAAGCGCTCCAAATTTCCACTTGCAGATTCTACAAAAAGAGTGTTTCAAAACTGCTCTTTCAAAAGGAAGGCTCAAGTCTGTGAGTTGAATGCACTCATCACAAAGAAGTTTCTGAGAATGCTTCTGTGTACTTGTGATGTGAAGATACTTCCTTTTCCAGCATAGGCCCCAAAGCGCTCGAAATAAACACTTGCAGCTTCTACAAAAGGAGTGTTTCCAAACTGCTGTATCAAGAGGAACGTTCAAGTCTGTGAGTAGAATCCACTCACCACAAAGGAGTTTCTGAGAATGCTTCTGTCTAGTTTTTATGTGAAGATATTTCCTTTTCCAGCATAGACGTCAAAGCGATCCAAATAAACACTTGCAGATTCTACAAAAGGGGTGTTTCCAAACTGCTCTATCGGAGGGAATGTTCAAGTCTGTGAGTTGAATGCAGTAATCACACAGAAGTTTGTGAGAATGGTTCTGTCTAGTTTCAGGTGAAGATATTTCTTTTCAAAGCATAGGCCTCAAAGCCCTCCAAATATCCACTTGCAGACTCTACAAAAAGAGTGTTTCAAAACTGCTCTTTCAAAAGGAAGGCTCAAGTCTGTGAGTTGAATGCACTCATCTCAAAGAAGTTTCTGAGAATGCTTCTGTGTAGTTTTTATGTGAAGATACTTCCTTTTCCAGCGTAGGCCTCAATGTGCTCGAAATAAACACTTGCAGATCCTACGAAAGTAGTGTTTCAAAACTGTCCTATCAAAATAAACGTTCAAGTCTGTGAGTTGAATGCACTCATCACACAGAAGTTTCTGAGAATGCTTCTGTGTAGTTTTTAGGTGAAGATATTTCATTTCCCAGCAGAGGCTTCGGAGCGCTCCAAATATGCACTTGCAGATTCTACAAAAAGAGAGCCTGAAAACTCTTCCACCAAAAAGAGGCTTCAACTCTATGAGTAGAATGCACTCATCACAAAGAAGTTTCTGAGAATACTTCTGTCTAGTTTTTATGTGAAGATATTTCCTTTTCCAGCATAGGCGTCAAAGCGCTCCAAATAAACACTTGCAGATTCTACTAAAGGAGTGCTTCCAAACTGCTCTATCAAAAGCAATGTTCAAGTCTGTGAGTTGAATGCACTATTCACACAGAAGTTTGTGAGAATTCTTCTGCCTAGTTTTTAGGTGAAGATATTTCTTTTCCCAGAATAGGCCTTAAAGCGCTCCAAATATCCACTTGCAGATTCTATAAAAAGAGTGTTTCAAAACTGCTCTTTCAAAAGAAAGGCTCAAGTCTGTGAGTTGAATGCACTCGTCACAAAGAAGTTTCTGAGAATGCTTCTGTGTAGTTTTTAGGTGAAGATATTTCCTTTTCCAGCATAGGCGTCAAAGCGATTCAAATAAACACTTGCAGATTCTACAAAAGGAGTGTTTCCAAACTGCTGTATCAAGAGGAACGTTCAAGTCTGTGAGTAGAATCCACTCACCACAAAGAAGTTTCTGAAAATCCTTCTGTGTAGTTTTTAGGTGAAGATATTTCCTTTTCCAGCATAGGCGTCAAAGCGCTCCAAATAAACACTTGCAGATTCTACAAAAGGAGTGTTTCCAAACTGCTGTATCAAAAGGAAGGTTCAAGTCTGTGAGTTGGATGCACTAATCACACAGAAGTTTGTGAGAATGCTTCTGTCCAGTTTTTAGGTGAAGATATTTCTTTTCCCAGAATAGAACTTAAAGCGTTCCAAATATCCACTTGCAGATTCTACAAAAAGAGTGTTTCAAAACTGCTCTTTCAAAAGAAAAGCTCAAGTCTGTGAGTTGATTGCACTCATCACAAAGTTTCTGAGAATGCTTCTGTGTAGTTGTTATGTGAAGATACTTCCTTTTCCAGCATAGGCCTCAAATCGCTCGAAATAAACACTTGCAGATTCTACAAAAGGAGTGTTTCAAAACTGTCCTATCAAAAGAAACGTTCAAGTCTGTGAGTTGAATGCACTCATCACAGAGAAGTTTCTGAGAATGCTTCTGTGTAGTTTTTAGGTGAAGATATTTCTTTTTCCAGCATAGGCGTCAAAGCGATCCAAATAAACACTTGCAGATTCTACAAAAGGAGTGTTTCCAAACTGCTGTATCAAGAGGAACGTTCAAGTCTGTGAGTAGAATCCACTCACCACAAAGAAGTTTCTGAGAATGCTTCTGTCTAGTGTTTATGTGAAGATATTTCCTTTTCCAGCATAGGCGTCAAAGCGCTCCAAATAAACACTTGCAGATTCTACAAAAGGAGTGTTTCCAAACTGCTGTATCAAGAGGAACGTTCAAGTCTGTGAGTAGAATCCACTCACCACAAAGAAGTTTCTGAAAATGCTTCTGTGTAGTTTTTAGGTGAAGATATTTCCTTTTCCAGCATAGGCGTCAAAGCGATCCAAATAAACACTTGCAGATTCTACAAAAGGAGTGTTTCCAAACTGCTCTATCAGAGGGAATGTTAAAGTCTGTGAGTTGAATGCAGTAATCACACAGAAGTTTGTGAGAATGCTTCTGTCTAGTTTCAGGTGAAGATATTTCTTTTCCCAGCATAGGCCTCAAAGCCCTCCAAATATCCACTTGCAGAGTCTACAAAAAGAGTGTTTCAAAACTGCTCTTTCAAAAGGAAGGCTCAATTCTGTGAGTTGAATGCACTCATCACAAAGAAGTTTCTTAGAATGCTTCTGTGTAGTTGTTATGTGAAGATACTTCCTTTTCCAACATAGGCCTCAATGCGCTCGAAATAAACACTTGCAGATCCTACGAAAGTAGTGTTTCAAAACTGTCCTATCAAAATAAACGTTCAAGTCTGTGAGTTGAATGCACTCATCACACAGAAGTTTCTGAGAATGTTTCTGTGTAGTTTTTAGGTGAAGATATTTCCTTTTCCAGCATAGGCGTCAAAGCGATCCAAATAAACACTTGCAGATTCTACAAAAGGAGTGTTTCCAAACTGCTCTATCAGAGGGAATGTTCTAGTCTGTGAGTTGAATGCAGTAATCACACAGAAGTTTGTGAGAATGCTTCTGTCTAGTTTGTAGGTGAAGATATTTCATTTCCCAGAATAGGCCTTAAAGCGCTCCAAATTTCCACTTGCAGATTCTACAAAAAGAGTGTTTCAAAACTGCTCTTTCAAAAGAAAGGCTCAAGTCTGTGATTTGAATGGACTCATCACAAAGAAGTTTCTGAGAATGCTTCTGTGTAGTTGATATGTGAAGATACTTCCTTTTCCAGCATAGGTCTCAAAGCGCTCGAAATAAACACTTGCAGATCCTACAAAAGGAGTTTTTCAAAACTGTCCTTTCAAAAGAGACGTTCAAGCCTGTGAGTTGAATGCACTCATCACAGAGAAGTTTCTGAGAATGCTTCTGTGTAGTTTTTAGGTGAAGATATTTCCTTTTCCAGCGTAGGCGTCAAAGTGATCCAAATAAACACTTGCTGATTCTTCAAAAGGAGTGTTTCCAAACTGCTGTATCAAGACGAAAGTTCAAGTCTGTGAGTAGAATCCACTCACCACAAAGAAGTTTCTGAGAATGCTTCTGTCTAGTTTTTATGTGAAGATATATCCTTTTCCAACATAGGCGTCAAAGCGCTCCAAATAAACACTTGCAGATTCTACAAAAGGAGTGTTTCCAAACTGCTCTATCAAAAGGAAGGTTCAAGTCTGTGAGTTGAATGCACTAATCACACAGAAGTTTGAGAGAATGCTTCTGTCTAGTTTTTAGGTGAAGATATTTCTTTTCCCAGAATAGGCCTTAAAGCGTTCCAAATTTCCACTTGCAGATTCTACAAAAAGAGTGTTTCAAAACTGCTCTTTCAAAAGAAAGGCTCAAGTCTGTGAGTTGAATGCACTCATCATAAAGAAGTTTCTGAGAATGCTTCTGTGTAGTTGTTATGTGAAGATACTTCCTTTTCCAGCATAGGCCTCAAAGCGCTCGAAATAAACACTTGCAGATTCTACAAAAGGAGTGTTTCAAAACTGTCGTTTCAAAAGAAACGTTCAAGTCTGTGAGTTGAATGCACTCATCACAGAGAAGTTTCTGAGAATGCTTCTGTGTAGTTTTTAGGTGAAGATATTTCCTTTTCCAGCATAGGCGTCAAAGCGATCCAAATAAACACTTGCAGCTTCTATAAAAGGAGTGTTTCCAAACTGCTGTATCAAGAGGAACGTTCAAGTCTGTGAGTAGAATCCACTCACCACAAAGAAGTTTCTGAAAATGCTTCTGTGTAGTTTTTAGGTGAAGATATTTCCTTTTCCAGCATAGGCGTCAAAGCGATCCAAATAAACACTTGCAGATTCTACAAAAGGAGTGTTTCCAAACTGCTCTATCAGAGGGAATGTTCAAGTCTGTGAGTTGAATGCAGTAAGCACACAGAAGTTTGTGAGAATGCTTCTGTCTAGTTTCAGGTGAAGATAATTCATTTCCCAGCACAGGCCTCGGAGCGCTCCAAATATGCACTTGCAGATTCTACAAAAAGAGAGCCTGAAAACTCTTCCACCAAAAAGAGGCTTGAACTCTATGAGTAGAATGCACTCATCACAAAGAAGTTTCTGAGAATCCTTCTGTCTAGTTTTTATGTGAAGATATTTCCTTTTCCAGCATAGGCGTCAAAGCGATCCAAATAAACACTTGCAGATTCTACAAAAGGAGTGTTTCCAAACTGCTCTATCAGAGGGAATGTTCAAGTCTGTGAGTTGAATGCAGTAATCACACAGAAGTTTGTGAGAATTCTTCTGTCTAGTTTCAGGTGAAGATATTTCTTTTCCCAGCATAGGCCTCAAAGCCCTCCAAATATCCACTTGCAGACTCTACAAAAAGAGTGTTTAAAACTGCTCTTTCAAAAGGAAGGCTCAATTCTGTGAGTTGAATGCACTCATCACAAAGAAGTTTCTGAGAATGCTTCTCTGTAGTTGTTAAGTGAAGATACTTCCTTTTCCAGCATAGGCCTCAATGCGCTCGAAATAAACACTTGCAGATCCTACGAAAGCAGTGTTTCAAAACTGTCCTATCAAAATAAACGTTCAAGTCTGTGAGTTGAATGCACTCATCACAGAGAAGTTTCTGAGAATGCTTCTGTGTAGTTTTTAGGTGAAGATATTTCCTTTTCCAGCATAGGCGTCAAAGCGATCCAAATAAACACTTGCAGATTCTACAAAAGGAGTGTTTCCAAACTGCTGTATCAAGAGGAACGTTCAAGTCTGTGAGTAGAATCCACTCACCACAAAGAAGTTTCTGAGAATGCTTCTGTCTAGTTTTTATGTGAAGATATTTCCTTTTCCAGCATAGGCGACAAAGCGCTCCAAATAAACACTTGCAGATTCTACAAAAGGAGTGTTTCCAAACTGCTCTATCAAAAGGAAGGTTCAAGTCTGTGAGTTGAATGCACTAATCACACAGAAGTTTGTGAGAATGCCTCTGTCTAGTTTTTAGGTGAAGATATTACTTTTCCCAGAATAGGCCTTAAAGCGCTCCAAATTTCCACTTGCAGATTCTACAAAAAGAGTGTTTCAAAACTGCTCTTTCAAAAGAAAAGCTCAAGTCTGTGAGTTGAATGCACTCATCACAAAGAAGTTTCTGAGAATGCTTCTGTGTAGTTGTTATGTGAAGATACTTCCTTTTCCAGCATAGGCCTCAAAGCGCTCGAAATAAACACTTGCAGATTCTACGAAAGGAGTGTTTCAAAACTGTCCTATCAAAAGAAACGTTCAGGTCTGTGAGTTGAATGCACTCATCACAGAGAAGTTTCTGAGAATGCTTCTGTGTAGTTTTTAGGTGAAGATATTTCCTTTTCCAGCATAGGCGTCAAACCGATCCAAATAAACACTTGCAGCTTCTACAAAAGGAGTGTTTCCAAACTGCTGTATCAAGAGGAACGTTCAAGTCTGTGAGTAGAATCCACTCACCACAAAGAAGTTTCTGAAAATGCTTCTGTGTAGTTTTTAGGTGAAGATATTTCCTTTTCCAGCATAGGCGTCAAAGCGATCCAAATAAACACTTGCAGATTCTACAAAAGGAGTGTTTCCAAACTGCTCTATCAGAGGGAATGTTCAAGTCTGTGAGTTGAATGCAGTAATCACACAGAAGTTTGTGAGAATGCTTCTGTCTAGTTTCAGGTGAAGATATATCTTTTCCCAGCATAGGCCTCAAAGCCCTCCAAATATCCACTTGCAGACTCTACAAAAAGAGTGTTTAAAACTGCTCTTTCAAAAGGAAGGCTCAATTCTGTGAGATGAATGCACTCATCACAAAGAAGTTTCTGAGAATGCTTCTGTGTAGTTGTTATGTGAAGATACTTCCTTTTCCAGCATAGGCCTCAATGCGCTCGAAATAAACACTTGCAGATCCTACGAAAGCAGTGTTTCAAAACTGTCCTATCAAAATAAACGTTCAAGTCTGTGAGTTGAATGCACTCATCACACAGAAGTTTCTGAGAATGCTTCTGTGTAGTTTTTAGGTGAAGATATTTCCTTTTCCAGCATAGGCGTCAAAGCGATCCAAATAAACACTTGCAGATTCTACAAAAGGAGTGTATCCAACCTGCTCTATCAGAGGGAATGTTCAAGTCTGTGAGTTGAATGCAGTAATCACACAGAAGTTTGTGAGAATGCTTCTGTCTAGTTTGTAGGTGAAGATATTTCATTTCCCAGAATAGGCCTTAAAGCGCTCCAAATTTCCACTAGCAGATTCTACAAAAAGAGTGTTTCAAAATTGCTCTTTCAAAAGAAAGGCTCAAGTCTGTGACTTGAATGGACTCATCACAATGAAGTTTCTGAGAATGCTTCTGTGTAGTTGATATGTGAAGATACTTCCTTTTCCAGCATAGGTCTCAAAGCGCTCGAAATAAACACTTGCAGATCCTACAAAAGGAGTGTTTCAAAACTGTCCTGTCAAAAGAAACGTTCAAGTCTGTGAGTTGAATGCACTCATCACAGAGAAGTTTCTGAGAATGCTTCTGTGTAGTTTTTAGGTGAAGATATTTCCTTTTCCAGCATAGGCGTCAAGGCGATCCAAATAAACACTTGCAGATTCTACAAAAGGAGTGTTTCCAAGCTGCTGTATCAAGAGGAACTTTCAAGTCTGTGAGTAGAATCCACTCATCACAAAGAAGTTTCTGAGAATGCTTCTGTCTAGTTTTTATGTGAAGATATTTCCTTTTCCAGCATAGGCGTCAAAGCGCTCCGAATAAACACTTCCTGATTGTAGAAAAGGAATGTTTCCAAACTGCTCTATCAAAAGGAAGGTTCAAGTCTGTGAGTTGAATGCACTAATCACACAGAAGTTTGTGAGAATACTTCTGTCCAGTTTTTAGGTGAAGATATTTCTTTTCCCAGAATAGAACTTAAAGCGTTCCAGATATCCACTTGCAGATTCTACAAAAAGAGTGTTTCAAAACTGCTCTTTCAAAAGAAAGGCTCAAGTCTGTGAGTTGAATGCACTCATCATAAAGAAGTTTCTGAGAATGCTTCTGTGTAGTTGTTATGTGAAGATACTTCCTTTTCCAGCATAGGCCTCAAAGCGCTCGAAATAAACACTTGCAGATTCTACAAAAGGAGTGTTTCAAAACTGTCCTGTCAAAAGAAACGTTCAAGTCTGTGAGTTGAATGCACTCATCACAGAGAAGTTTCTGAGAATGCTTCTGTGTAGTTTTTAGGTGAAGATATTTCCTTTTCCAGCATAGGCGTCAAACCGATCCAAATAAACACTTGCAGATTCTACAAAAGGAGTGTTTCCAAGCTGGTGTACCAACAGGAACGTTCAAGTCTGTGAGTAGAATCCACTCACCACAAAGAAGTTTCTGAGAATGCTTCTGTCTAGTTTTTATGTGAAGATATTTCCTTTTCCAGCATAGGCGTCAAAGCGCTCCAAATAAACACTTGCAGATTCTACAAAAGGAGTGTTTCCAAACTGCTCTATCAAAAGGAAGGTTCAAGTCTGTGCGTTGAGTGCACTAATCACACAGAAGTTTGTGAGAATGCCTCTGTCTAGTTTTTAGGTGAAGATATTTCTTTTCCCAGAATAGGCCTTAAAGCGCTCCAAATTTCCACTTGCAGATTCTACAAAAAGAGTGTTTCAAAACTGCTCTTTCAAAAGAAAAGCTCAAGTCTGTGAGTTGAATGCACTCATCACAAAGAAGTTTCTGAGAATGCTTCTGTGTAGTTGTTATGTGAAGATACTTCCTTTTCCAGCATATGCCTCAAAGTGCTCGAAATAAACACTTGCAGATTCTACGAAAGGAGTGTTTCAAAACTGTCCTATCAAAAAAACGTTCAAGTCTGTGAGTTTAATGCAGTCATCACAGAGAAGTTTCTGAGAATGCTTCTGTGTAGTTTTTAGGTGAAGATATTTCCTTTTCCAGCATAGGCGTCAAAGCGATCCAAATAAACACTTGCAGCTTCTACAAAAGGAGTGTTTCCAAACTGCTGTATCAAGAGGAACGTTCAAGTCTGTGAGTAGAATCCACTCACCACAAAGAAGTTTCCGAAAATGCTTCTGTGTAGTTTTTAGGTGAAGATATTTCCTTTTCCAGCATAGGCGTCAAAGCGATCCAAATAAACACTTGCAGATTCTACAAAAGGAGTGTTTCCAAACTGCTCTATCAGAGGGAATGTTCAAGTCTGTGAGTTGAATGCAGTAATCACACAGAAGTTTGTGAGAATGCTTCTGTCTAGTTTCAGGTGAAGATAATTCATTTCCCAGCACAGGTCTCGGAGCGCTCCAAATATGCACTTGCAGATTCTACAAAAAGAGAGCCTGAAAACTCTTCCACCAAAAGAGGCTTGAACTCTATGAGTAGAATGCACTCATCACAAAGAAGTTTCTGAGAATGCATCTGTCTAGTTTTTATGTGAAGATATTTCCTTTTCCAGCATAGGCGTCAAAGCGCTCCAAATAAACACTTGCAGATTCTACTAAAGGAGTGCTTCCAAACTGCTCTATCAAAAGCAATGTTCAAGTCTGTGAGTTGAATGCACTATTCACACAGAAGTTTGTGAGAATTCTTCTGCCTAGTTTTTAGGTGAAGATATTTCTTTTCCCAGAATAGGCCTTAAAGCGCTCCAAATATCCACTTGCAGATTCTATAAAAAGAGTGTTTCAAAACTGCTCTTTCAAAAGAAAGGCTCAAGTCTGTGAGTTGAATGCACTCATCACAAAGAAGTTTCTGAGAATGCTTCTGTGTAGTTGTTATGTGAAGATACTTCCTTTTCCAGCATAGGCCTCAAAGCGCTCGAAATAAACACTTGCAGATTCTACAAAAGGAGTGTTTCAAAACTGTCCTGTCAAAAGAAACGTTCAAGTCTGTGAGTTGAATGCACTCATCACAGAGAAGTTTCTGAGAATGCTTCTGTGTAGTTTTTAGGTGAAGATATTTCCTTTTCCAGCATAGGCGTCAAACCGATCCAAATAAACACTTGCAGCTTCTACAAAAGGAGTGTTTCCAAACTGCTGTATCAAGAGGAACGTTCAAGTCTGTGAGTAGAATCCACTCACCACAAAGAAGTTTCTGAAAATGCTTCTGTGTAGTTTTTAGGTGAAGATATTTCCTTTTCCAGCATAGGCGTCAAAGCGATCCAAATAAACACTTGCAGATTCTACAAAAGGAGTGTTTCCAAACTGCTCTATCAGAGGGAATGTTCAAGTCTGTGAGTTGAATGCAGTAATCACACAGAAGTTTGTGAGAATGCTTCTGTCTAGTTTCAGGTGAAGATATTTCTTTTCCCAGCATAGGCCTCAAAGCCCTCCAAATATCCACTTGCAGACTCTACAAAAAGAGTGTTTAAAACTGCTCTTTCAAAAGGAAGGCTGAATTCTGTGAGTTGAATGCACTCCTCACAAAGAAGTTTCTGAGAATGCTTCTGTGTAGTTGTTATGTGAAGATACTTCCTTTTCCAGCATAGGCCTCAATGCGCTCGAAATAAACACTTGCAGATCCTACGAAAGCAGTGTTTCAAAACTGTCCTATCAAAATAAACGTTCAAGTCTGTGAGTTGAATGCACTCATCACACAGAAGTTTCTGAGAATGCTTCTGTGTAGTTTTTAGGTGAAGATATTTCCTTTTCCAGCATAGGCGTCAAAGCGATCCAAATAAACACTTGCAGATTCTACAAAAGGAGTGTATCCAACCTGCTCTATCAGAGGGAATGTTCAAGTCTGTGAGTTGAATGCAGTAATCACACAGAAGTTTGTGAGAATGCTTCTGTCTAGTTTGTAGGTGAAGATACTTCATTTCCCAGAATAGGCCTTAAAGCGCTCCAAATTTCCACTAGCAGATTCTACAAAAAGAGTGTTTCAAAATTGCTCTTTCAAAAGAAAGGCTCAAGTCTGTGACTTGAATGGACTCATCACAAAGAAGTTTCTGAGAATGCTTCTGTGTAGTTGATATGTGAAGATACTTCCTTTTCCAGCATAGGTCTCAAAGCGCTCGAAATAAACACTTGCAGATCCTACAAAAGGAGTGTTTCAAAACTGTCCTGTCAAAAGAAACGTTCAAGTCTGTGAGTTGAATGCACTCATCACAGAGAAGTTTCTGAGAATGCTTCTGTGTAGTTTTTAGGTGAAGATATTTCCTTTTCCAGCATAGGCGTCAAGGCGATCCAAATAAACACTTGCAGATTCTACAAAAGGAGTGTTTCCAAGCTGCTGTATCAAGAGGAACTTTCAAGTCTGTGAGTAGAATCCACTCATCACAAAGAAGTTTCTGAGAATGCTTCTGTCTAGTTTTTATGTGAAGATATTTCCTTTTCCAGCATAGGCGTCAAAGCGCTCCGAATAAACACTTCCTGATTGTAGAAAAGGAGTGTTTCCAAACTGCTCTATCAAAAGGAAGGTTCAAGTCTGTGAGTTGAATGCACTAATCACACAGAAGTTTGTGAGAATGCTTCTGTCCAGTTTTTAGGTGAAGATATTTCTTTTCCCAGAATAGAACTTAAAGCGTTCCAGATATCCACTTGCAGATTCTACAAAAAGAGTGTTTCAAAACTGCTCTTTCAAAAGAAAGGCTCAAGTCTGTGAGTTGAATGCACTCATCACAAAGAAGTTTCTGAGAATGCTTCTGTGTAGTTGTTATGTGAAGATACTTCCTTTTCCAGCATAGGCCTCAAAGCGCTCGAAACAAACACTTGCAGATTCTACAAAAGGAGTGTTTCCAAACTGTCCTATCAAAAGTAACGTTCAAGCCTGTGAGTTGAATGCACTCAACACACAGAAGTTTCGGAGAATGCTTCTGTGTAGTTTTTAGATGAAGATATTTCCTTTTCCAGCATAGGCGTCAAAGCGATCCAAATAAACACTTGCAGATTCTACAAAAGGAGTGTTTCCAAACTGCTCTATCAGAGGGAATGTTCAAGTCTGTTAGTTGAATGAAGTAATCACACAGAAGTTTGTGAGAATGCTTCTGTCTAGTTTCAGGTGAAGATATTTCTTTTCAAAGCATAGGCCTCAAAGCCCTCCAAATATCCACTTGCAGACACTACAAAAAGAGTTTTTCAAAACTGCTCTTTCAAAAGGAAGGCTCAAGTCTGTGAGTTGAATGCACTCAACACAAAGAAGTTTCTGAGAATGCTTCTGTGTAGTTGTTATGTGAAGGTACTTCCTTTTCCAGCATAGGCCTCAATGAGCTCGAAATAAACACTTGCAGATCCTACGAAAGTAGTGTTTCAAAACTGTCCTATCAAAAGAAACGTTCAAGTCTGTGAGTTGAATGCACTCATCACACAGAAGTTTCTGAGAATGCTTCTGTGTAGTTTTTAGGTGAAGATATTTCATTTCCCAGCACAGGCCTCCGAGCGCTCCAAATATGCACTTGCAGATTCTACAAAAAGAGAGCCTGAAAACTCTTCCACCAAAAAGAGGCTTCAACTCTATGAGTAGAATGCACTCATCACAAAGGAGTTTCTGAGAATGCTTCTGTCTAGTTTTTATGTGAAGATATTTCCTTTTCCAGCATAGGCGTCAAAGCGCTCCAAATAAGCACTTGCAGATACTACTAAAGGAGTGCTTCCAAACTGCTATATCAAAAGCAATGTTCAAGTCTGTGAGTTGAATGCACTATTCACACAGAAGTTTGTGAGAATTCTTCTGCCTAGTTTTTAGGTGAAGATATTTCTTTTCCGAGAATAGTCCTTAAACAGCTCCAAATATCCACTTGCAGATTCTATAAAAAGAGTGTTTCAAAACTGCTCTTTCAAAAGAAAGGCTCAAGTCTGTGAGTTGAATGCACTCATCACAAAGAAGTTTCTTAGAATGCTTCTGTGTAGTTGTTATGTGAAGATACTTCCTTTTCCAGCATAGGCCTCAAAGCGCTCGAAATAAACACTTGCAGATTCTACAAAAGGAGTGTTTCAAAACTGTCCTATCAAAAGAAACGTTCACGTTTGTGAGTTGAATGCACTCATCACAGAGAAGTTTCTGAGAATGCTTCTGTGTAGTTTTTAGGTGAAGATATTTCCTTTTCCAGCATAGGCGTCAAAGCGATTCAAATAAACACTTGCAGATTTTACAAAAGGAGTGTATCCATACTGCTCTATCAGAGGGAATGTTCAAGTCTGTGAGTTGAAGGCAGTAATCACACAGAAGTTTGTGAGAAAGCTTCTGTCTAGTTTTTAGGTGAAGATATTTCATTTCCCAGAATAGGCCTTAAAGCGCTCCAAATTTCCACTTGCAGATTCTACAAAAAGAGCGTTTCAAAACTGCTCTTTCAAAAGGAAGGCTCAAGTCTGTGAGTTGAATGCACTCATCACAAAGAAGTTTCTGAGAATGCTTCTGTGTAGTTGTTATGTGAAGATACTTCCTTTTCCAGCATAGGCCCCAAAACGCTCGAAATAAACACTTGCAGATTCTACGAAAGGAGTGTTTCAAAACTGTCCTATCAAAAGAAACGTTCAAGTCTGTGAGTTGAATGCACTCATCACAGAGAAGTTTCTGAGAATGCTTCTGTGTAGTTTTTAGTTGAAGATATTTCCTTTTCCAGCATAGGCGTCAAAACGATCCAAATAAACACTTGCAGATTCTACAAAAGGAGTGTTTCCAAACTGCTGTATCAAGAGGAACGTTCAAGTCTGTGAGTAGAATCCACTCACCACAAAGAAGTTTCTGAGAATGCTTCTGTCTAGTTTTTATGTGAAGATATTTCCTTTTCCAGCATAGGCGTCATAGCGCTCCAAAGAAACACTTGCAGATTCTACAAAAGGAGTGTTTCCAAACTGCTCTATCAAAAGGAAGGTTGAAGTCTGTGAGTTGAATGCACTAATCACACAGAAGTTTGTGAGAATGCCTCTGTCTGGTTTTTAGGTGAAGATATTTCTTTTCCCAGAATAGGCCTTAAAGCGCTCCAAATTTCCACTTGCAGATTCTACAAAAAGAGTGTTTCAAAACTGCTCTTTCAAAAGAAAAGCTCGTCTGTGAGTTGAATGCACTCATCACAAAGAAGTTTCTGAGAATGCTTCTGTGTAGTTGTTATGTGAAGATATTTCCTTTTCCAGCATAGGCCTCAAAGCGCACGAAATAAACACTTGCAGATTCTACGAAAGGAGTGTTTCAAAACTGTCCTATCAAAAGAAACGTTCAAGTCTGTGAGTTGAATGCAGTCATCACAGAGAAGTTTCTGAGAATGCTTCTGTGTTGTTTTTAGGTGAAGATATTTCCTTTTCCAGCATAGGCGTCAAAGCGATCCAAATAAACACTTGCAGATTTTACAAAAGGAGTGTTTCCAAACTGCTGTATCAAGAGGAACGTTCAAGTCTGTGAGTAGAATCCACTCACCACAAAGAAGTTTCTGAGAATGCTTCTGTCTAGTTTTTATGTGAAGATATTTCCTTTTCCAGCATAGGCGTCAAAGCGCTCCAAATAAACACTTGCAGATTCTACAAAAGGAGTGTTTCCAAACTCCTCTATCAAAAGGAAGGTTCACGTCTGTGAGTTGAATGCACTAATCACACAGAAGTTTGTGAGAATGCCTCTGTCTAGTTTTTAGGTGAAGATATTTCTTTTCCCAGAATAGGCCTTAAAGCGCTCCAAATTTCCACTTGCAGATTCTACAAAAAGAGTGTTTCAAAACTGCTCTTTCAAAAGAAAAGCTCAAGTCTGTGAGTTGAATGCACTCATCACAAAGAAGTTTCTGAGAATTCTTCTGTGTAGTTGTTATGTGAAGATACTTCCTTTTCCAGCATAGGCCTCAAAGCGCTCGAAATAAACACTTGCAGATTCTACAAAAGGAGTGTTTCAAAACTGTCCTGTCAAAAGAAACGTTCAAGTCTGTGAGTTGAATGCACTCATCACAGAGAAGTTTCTGAGAATGCTTCTGTGTAGTTTTTCGGTGAAGATATTTCGTCTTCCAGCATAGGCGTCAAAGCGATGCAAATAAACACTTGCAGCTTCTACAAAAGGAGTGTTTCCAAACTGCTGTATCAAGAGGAACGTTCAAGTCTGTGAGTAGAATCCACTCACCACAAAGAAGTTTCTGAGAATGCTTCTGTGTAGTTTTTAGGTGAAGATATTTCCTTTTCCAGCATAGGCGTCAAAGCGATCCAAATAAACACTTGCAGATTCTACAAAAGGAGTGTTTCCAAACTGCTCTATCAGAGGGAATGTTCAAGTCTGTGAGTTGAATGCAGTAATCACACAGAAGTTTGTGAGAATGCTTCTGTCTAGTTTCAGGTGAAGATATTTCTTTTCCCAGCATAGGCCTCAAAGCCCTCCAAATATCCACTTGCAGACTCTACAAAAAGAGTGTTTCAAAACTGCTCTTTCAAATGGAAGGCTCAATTCTGTGAGTTGAATGCACTCATCACAAAGAAGTTTCTGAGAATGCTTCTGTGTAGTTGTTATGTGAAGATACTTCCTTTTCCAGCATAGGCCTCAATGCGCTCGAAATAAACACTTGCAGATCCTACGAAAGCAGTGTTTCAAAACTGTCCTATCAAAATAAACGTTCAAGTCTGCGAGTTGAATGCACTCATCACACAGAAGTTTCTGAGAATGCTTCTGTGTAGTTTTTAGGTGAAGATATTTCCTTTTCCAGCATAGGCGTCAAAGCGATCCAAATAAACCCTTGCAGATTCTACAAAAGGAGTGTATCCAAACTGCTCTATCAGAGGGAATGTTCAAGTCTGTGAGTTGAATGCAGTAATCACACAGAAGTTTGTGAGAATGCTTCTGTATAGTTTGTAGGTGAAGATATTTCATTTCCCAGAATAGGCCTTAAAGCGCTCCAAATTTCCACTTGCAGATTCTACAAAAAGAGTGTTTCAAACCTGCTCTTTCAAAAGGAAGGCTCAAGTCTGTGAGTTGAATGCACTCATCACAAACAAGTTTCTGAGAATGCTTCTGTGTAGTTGTTATGTGAAGATACTTCCTTTTCCAGCATAGGCCCCAAAGCCCTCGAAATAAACACTTGCAGATTCTACGAAAGGAGTGTTTCAAAACTGTCCTATCAAAAGAAACGTTCAAGTCTGTCAGTTGAATGCACTCATCACAGAGAAGTTTCTGAGAATGCTTCTGTGTAGTTTTTAGGTGAAGATATTTCCTTTTCCAGCATAGGCGTCAAAGCGATCCAAAAAAACACTTGCAGATTCTACAAAAGGAGTGTTTCCAAACTGCTCTATCAGAGGGAATGTTGAAGTCTGTGAGTTGAATGCAGTAATCACACAGAAGTTTGTGAAAATGCTTCTGTCTAGTTTCAGGTGAAGATATTTCTTTTCCCAGCATAGGCCTCAAAGCCCTCCAAATATCCACTTGCAGACTCTACAAAAAGAGTGTTTCAAAACTGCTCTTTCAAAAGGAAGGCTCAATTCTGTGAGTTGAATGCACTCATCACAAAGAAGTTTCTGAGAATGCTTCTGTGTAGTTGTTATGTGAAGATACTTCCTTTTCCAACATAGGCCTCAATGCGCTCCAAATAAACACTTGCAGATCCTACGAAAGTAGTGTTTCAAAACTGTCCTATCAAAATAAACGTTCAAGTCCGTGAGTTGAATGCACTCATCACACAGATGTTTCTGAGAATGCTTCGGTGTAGTTTTTAGGTGAAGATATTTCATTTCCCACCACAGGCCTCGGAGCGCTCCAAATATGCACTTCCAGATTCTACAAAAAGAGAGCCTGAAAACTCTTCCACCAAAAAGACGCTTCAACTCTATGAGTAGAATGCACTCATCACAAAGAAGTTTCTGAGAATGCATCTGTCTAGTTTTTATGTGAAGATATTTCCTTTTCCAGCATAGGCGTCAAAGCGCTCCAAATAAACACTTGCAGATTCTACTAAAGGAGTGCTTCCAAACTGCTCTATCAAAAGCAATGTTCAAGTCTGTGAGTTGAATGCACTAATCACACAGAAGTTTGTGAGAATTCTTCTGTCTAGTTTTTGGTGAAGATATTTCTTTTCCCAGAATAGGCCTTAAAGCGCTCCAAATTTCCACTTGCAGATTCTACAAAAAGAGTGTTTCAAAATTGCTCTTTCAAAAGGAAGGCTCAAGTCTGTGAGTTGAATGCACTCATCACAAAGAACTTTCTGAGAATGCTTCTGTGTAGTCGTTATGTGAAGATACTTCCTTTTCCAGCATAGGCCTCAAAGCGCTCGAAAGAAACACTTGCAGATTCTACAAAAGGAGTGTTTCAAAACTGTCCTATCAAAAGAAACGTTCAAGTCTGTGAGTTGAATGCACTCATCACAGAGAAGTTTCTGAGAATGCTTCTGTGTAGTTTTTAGGTGAAGATATTTCCTTTTCCAGCATAGGCGTCAAAGCGATCCAAATAAACACTTGCAGATTCTACAAAAGGAGTGTATCCAAACTGCTCTATCAGAGGGAATGTTCAAGTCTGTGAGTTGAATGCAGTAATCACACAGAAGTTTGTGAGAATGCTTCTGTCTAGTTTTTAGGTGAAGATATTTCATTTCCCAGAATAGGTCTTAAAGCGCTCCAAATTTCCACTTGCAGATTCTACAAAAAGAGTGTTTCAAAACTCCTCTTTCAAAAGGAAGGCTCAAGTCTGTGAATTGAATGCACTCATCACAAAGAAGTTTCTAAGAATGCTTCTGTGTAGTTGTTATGTGAAGATACTTCCTTTTCCAGCATAGGCCTCAAAGCGCTCGAAATAAACACTTGCAGATTCTACAAAAGGAGTGTTTCAAAACTGTCCTGTCAAAAGAAACGTTCAAGTCTGTGAGTTGAATGTAGTAATCACACAGAAGTTTCTGAGAATGCTTCTGTGTAGTTTTTAGGTGAAGATATTTCCTTTTCCAGCATAGGCGTCAAAGCGATCCAAATAAACACTTCCAGATTCTACAAAAGGAGTGTTTCCAAACTGCTGTATCAAGAGGAACGTTCAAGTCTGTGAGTAGAATCCACTCAACACAAAGAAGTTTCTGAGAATGCTTCTGTCTAGTTTTTATGTGAAGATATTTCCTTTTCCAGCATATGTGTCAAAGCGCTCCAAATAAACACTTGCAGATTCTACAAAAGGAGTGTTTCCAAACTGCTCTATCAAAGGGAAGGTTGAAGTCTGTGAGTTGAATGCACTAATCACACAGACGTTTCTGAGAATGCGTCTGTCCAGTTTTTAGGTGAAGATATTTCTTTTCCCAGAATAGGCCTTAAAGCGCTCCAAATATCCAATTGCAGATTCTATAAAAAGAGTGTTTCAAAACTGCTCTTTCAAAAGAAAGGCTCAAGTCTGTGAGTTGAATGCACTCATCACAAAGAAGTTTCTGAGAATGCTTCTGTGTAGTTGTTATGTGAAGATACTTCCTTTTCCAGCATAGGCCTCAAAGCGCTCGAAATAAACACTTGCAGATTCTACAAAAGGAGTGTTTCAAAACTGTCCTGTCAAAAGAAACTTTCAAGTCTGTGAGTTGAATGCACTCATCACAGAGAAGTTTCTGAGAATGCTTCTGTGTAGTTTTTAGGTGAAGATATTTCCTTTTCCAGCATAGGCGTCAAAGCGATCCAAATAAACACTTGCAGATTCTACAAAAGGAGTGTATCCAAACTGCTCTATCAGAGGAAATGTTCAAGTCTGTGAGTTGAATGTAGTAATCACACAGAAGTTTGTGAGAATGCTTCTGTCTAGTTTTTAGGTGAAGATATTTCATTTCCCAGAATAGGCCTTAAAGCGCTCCAAATTTCCACTTGCAGATTCTACAAAAAGAGTGTTTCAAAACTGCTCTTTCAAAAGGAAGGCTCAAGTCTGTGAGTTGAATGCACTCATCACAAAGAAGTTTCTGAGAATGCTTCTGTGTACTTGTGATGTGAAGATACTTCCTTTTCCAGCATAGGCCCCAAAGCGCTCGAAATAAACACTTGCAGCTTCTACAAAAGGAGTGTTTCCAAACTGCTGTATCAAGAGGAACGTTCAAGTCTGTGAGTAGAATCCACTCACCACAAAGGAGTTTCTGAGAATGCTTCTGTCTAGTTTTTATGTGAAGATATTTCCTTTTCCAGCATAGACGTCAAAGCGATCCAAATAAACACTTGCAGATTCTACAAAAGGGGTGTTTCCAAACTGCTCTATCGGAGGGAATGTTCAAGTCTGTGAGTTGAATGCAGTAATCACACAGAAGTTTGTGAGAATGGTTCTGTCTAGTTTCAGGTGAAGATATTTCTTTTCAAAGCATAGGCCTCAAAGCCCTCCAAATATCCACTTGCAGACTCTACAAAAAGAGTGTTTCAAAACTGCTCTTTCAAAAGGAAGGCTCAAGTCTGTGAGTTGAATGCACTCATCTCAAAGAAGTTTCTGAGAATGCTTCTGTGTAGTTTTTATGTGAAGATACTTCCTTTTCCAGCGTAGGCCTCAATGTGCTCAAAATAAACACTTGCAGATCCTACGAAAGTAGTGTTTCAAAACTGTCCTGTCAAAATAAACGTTCAAGTCTGTGAGTTGAATGCACTCATCACACAGAAGTTTCTGAGAATGCTTCTGTGTAGTTTTTAGGTGAAGATATTTCATTTCCCAGCAGAGGCTTCGGAGCGCTCCAAATATGCACTTGCAGATTCTACAAAAAGAGAGCCTGAAAACTCTTCCACCAAAAAGAGGCTTCAACTCTATGAGTAGAATGCACTCTTCACAAAGAAGTTTCTGAGAATACTTCTGTCTAGTTTTTATGTGAAGATATTTCCTTTTCCAGCATAGGCGTCAAAGCGCTCCAAATAAACACTTGCAGATTCTACTAAAGGAGTGCTTCCAAACTGCTCTATCAAAAGCAATGTTCAAGTCTGTGAGTTGAATGCACTATTCACACAGAAGTTTGTGAGAATTCTTCTGCCTAGTTTTTAGGTGAAGATATTTCTTTTCCCAGAATAGGCCTTAAAGCGCTCCAAATATCCACTTGCAGATTCTATAAAAAGAGTGTTTCAAAACTGCTCTTTCAAAAGAAAGGCTCAAGTCTGTGAGTTGAATGCACTCGTCACAAAGAAGTTTCTGAGAATGCTTGTGTGTAGTTTTTAGGTGAAGATATTTCCTTTTCCAGCATAGGCGTCAAAGCGATTCAAATAAACACTTGCAGATTCTACAAAAGGAGTGTTTCCAAACTGCTGTATCAAGAGGAACGTTCAAGTCTGTGAGTAGAATCCACTCACCACAAAGAAGTTTCTGAAAATCCTTCTGTGTAGTTTTTAGGTGAAGATATTTCCTTTTCCAGCATAGGCGTCAAAGCGCTCCAAATAAACACTTGCAGATTCTACAAAAGGAGTGTTTCCAAACTGCTGTATCAAAAGGAAGGTTCAAGTCTGTGAGTTGGATGCACTAATCACACAGAAGTTTGTGAGAATGCTTCTGTCCAGTTTTTAGGTGAAGATATTTCTTTTCCCAGAATAGAACTTAAAGCGTTCCAAATATCCACTTGCAGATTCTACAAAAAGAGTGTTTCAAAACTGCTCTTTCAAAAGAAAAGCTCAAGTCTGTGAGTTGATTGCACTCATCACAAAGTTTCTGAGAATGCTTCTGTGTAGTTGTTATGTGAAGATACTTCCTTTTCCAGCATAGGCCTCAAATGGCTCGAAATAAACACTTGCAGATTCTACAAAAGGAGTGTTTCAAAACTGTCCTATCAAAAGAAACGTTCAAGTCTGTGAGTTGAATGCACTCATCACAGAGAAGTTTCTGAGAATGCTTCTGTGTAGTTTTTAGGTGAAGATATTTCTTTTTCCAGCATAGGCGTCAAAGCGATCCAAATAAACACTTGCAGATTCTACAAAAGGAGTGTTTCCAAACTGCTGTATCAAGAGGAACGTTCAAGTCTGTGAGTAGAATCCACTCACCACAAAGAAGTTTCTGAGAATGCTTCTGTCTAGTGTTTATGTGAATATATTTCCTTTTCCAGCATAGGCGTCAAAGCGCTCCAAATAAACACTTGCAGATTCTACAAAAGGAGTGTTTCCAAACTGCTCTATGAGAGGGAATGTTCAAGTCTGTGAGTGGAATGCACTAGTCAGACAGAAGTTTGTGAGAATGCCTCTGTCTAGTTTTTAGGTGAAGATATTTCTTTTCCCAGAATAGGCCTTAAAGCGCTCCAAATTTCCACTTGCAGATTCTACAAAAAGAGTGTTTCAAAACTGCTCTTTCAATAGAAAAGCTCAAGTCTGTGAGTTGAATGCACTCATCACAAAGAAGTTTCTGAGAATGCTTCTGTGTAGTTGTTATGTGAAGATACTTCCTTTTCCAGCATAGGCCTCAAAGCGCTCGAAATAAACACTTGCAGATTCTACAAAAGGAGTGTTTCAAAACTGTCCTGTCAAAAGAAACGTTCAAGTCTGTGAGTTGAATGCACTCATCACAGAGAAGTTTCTGAGAATGCTTCTCTGTAGTTTTTAGGTGAAGATATTTCCTTTTCCAGCATAGGCTTCAGAGCGATCCAAATAAACACTTGCAGCTTCTACAAAAGGAGTGTTTCCAAACTGCTGTATCAAGAGGAACGTTCAAGTCTGTGAGTAGAATCCACTCACCACAAAGAAGTTTCTGAAAATGCTTCTGTGTAGTTTTTAGGTGAAGATATTTCCTTTTCCAGCATAGGCGTCAAAGCGATCCAAATAAACACTTGCAGATTCTACAAAAGGAGTGTTTCCAAACTGCTCTATCAGAGGGAATGTTAAAGTCTGTGAGTTGAATGCAGTAATCACACAGAAGTTTGTGAGAATGCTTCTGTCTAGTTTCAGGTGAAGATATTTCTTTTCCCAGCATAGGCCTCAAAGCCCTCCAAATATCCACTTGCAGAGTCTACAAAAAGAGTGTTTCAAAACTGCTCTTTCAAAAGGAAGGCTCAATTCTGTGAGTTGAATGCACTCATCACAAAGAAGTTTCTTAGAATGCTTCTGTGTAGTTGTTATGTGAAGATACTTCCTTTTCCAGCATAGGCCTCAATGCGCTCGAAATAAACACTTGCAGATCCTACGAAAGTAGTGTTTCAAAACTGTCCTATCAAAATAAACGTTCAAGTCTGTGAGTTGAATGCACTCATCACACAGAAGTTTCTGAGAATGTTTCTGTGTAGTTTTTAGGTGAAGATATTTCCTTTTCCAGCATAGGCGTCAAAGCGATCCAAATAAACCCTTGCAGATTCTACAAAAGGAGTGTTTCCAAACTGCTCTATCAGAGGGAATGTTCTAGTCTGTGAGTTGAATGCAGTAATCACACAGAAGTTTGTGAGAATGCTTCTGTCTAGTTTGTAGGTGAAGATATTTCATTTCCCAGAATAGGCCTTAAAGCGCTCCAAATTTCCACTTGCAGATTCTACAAAAAGAGTGTTTCAAAACTGCTCTTTCAAAAGAAAGGCTCAAGTCTGTGATTTGAATGGACTCATCACAAAGAAGTTTCTGAGAATGCTTCTGTGTAGTTGATATGTGAAGATACTTCCTTTTCCAGCATAGGTCTCAAAGCGCTCGAAATAAACACTTGCAGATCCTACAAAAGGAGTTTTTCAAAACTGTCCTTTCAAAAGAAACGTTCAAGCCTGTGAGTTGAATGCACTCATCACAGAGAAGTTTCTGAGAATGCTTCTGTGTAGTTTTTAGGTGAAGATATTTCCTTTTCCAGCGTAGGCGTCAAAGTGATCCAAATAAACACTTGCTGATTCTTCAAAAGGAGTGTTTCCAAACTGCTGTATCAAGACGAAAGTTCAAGTCTGTGAGTAGAATCCACTCACCACAAAGAAGTTTCTGAGAATGCTTCTGTCTAGTTTTTATGTGAAGATATATCCTTTTCCAACATAGGCGTCAAAGCGCTCCAAATAAACACTTGCAGATTCTACAAAAGGAGTGTTTCCAAACTGCTCTATCAAAAGGAAGGTTCAAGTCTGTGAGTTGAATGCACTAATCACACAGAAGTTTGAGAGAATGCTTCTGTCTAGTTTTTAGGTGAAGATATTTCTTTTCCCAGAATAGGCCTTAAAGCGTTCCAAATTTCCACTTGCAGATTCTACAAAAAGAGTGTTTCAAAACTGCTCTTTCAAAAGAAAGGCTCAAGTCTGTGAGTTGAATGCACTCATCATAAAGAAGTTTCTGAGAATGCTTCTGTGTAGTTGTTATGTGAAGATACTTCCTTTTCCAGCATAGGCCTCAAAGCGCTCGAAATAAACACTTGCAGATTCTACAAAAGGAGTGTTTCAAAACTGTCGTTTCAAAAGAAACGTTCAAGTCTGTGAGTTGAATGCACTCATCACAGAGAAGTTTCTGAGAATGCTTCTGTGTAGTTTTTAGGTGAAGATATTTCCTTTTCCAGCATAGGCGTCAGACCGATCCAAATAAACACTTGCAGCTTCTATAAAAGGAGTGTTTCCAATCTGCTGTATCAAGAGGAACGTTCAAGTCTGTGAGTAGAATCCACTCACCACAAAGAAGTTTCTGAAAATGCTTCTGTGTAGTTTTTAGGTGAAGATATTTCCTTTTCCAGCATAGGCGTCAAAGCGATCAAAATAAACACTTGCAGATTCTACAAAAGGAGTGTTTCCAAACTGCTCTATCAGAGGGAATGTTCAAGTCTGTGAGTTGAATGCAGTAATCACACAGAAGTTTGTGAGAATGCTTCTGTCTAGTTTCAGGTGAAGATAATTCATTTCCCAGCACAGGCCTCGGAGCGCTCCAAATATGCACTTGCAGATTCTACAAAAAGAGAGCCTGAAAACTCTTCCACCAAAAAGAGGCTTGAACTCTATGAGTAGAATGCACTCATCACAAAGAAGTTTCTGAGAATCCTTCTGTCTAGTTTTTATGTGAAGATATTTCCTTTTCCAGCATAGGCGTCAAAGCGATCCAAATAAACACTTGCAGATTCTACAAAAGGAGTGTTTCCAAACTGCTCTATCACAGGGAATGTTCAAGTCTGTGAGTTGAATGCAGTAATCACACAGAAGTTTGTGAGAATTCTTCTGTCTAGTTTCAGGTGAAGATATTTCTTTTCCCAGCATAGGCCTCAAAGCCCTCCAAATATCCACTTGCAGACTCTACAAAAAGAGTGTTTAAAACTGCTCTTTCAAAAGGAAGGCTCAATTCTGTGAGTTGAATGCACTCATCACAAAGAAGTTTCTGAGAATGCTTCTGTGTAGTTGTTAAGTGAAGATACTTCCTTTTCCAGCATAGGCCTCAATGCGCTCGAAATAAACACTTGCAGATCCTACGAAAGCAGTGTTTCAAAACTGTCCTATCAAAATAAACGTTCAAGTCTGTGAGTTGAATGCACTCATCACAGAGAAGTTTCTGAGAATGCTTCTGTGTAGTTTTTAGGTGAAGATATTTCCTTTTCCATCATAGGCGTCAAAGCGATCCAAATAAACACTTGCAGATTCTACAAAAGGAGTGTATCCAACCTGCTCTATCAGAGGGAATGTTCAAGTCTGTGAGTTGAATGCAGTAATCACACAGAAGTTTGTGAGAATGCTTCTGTCTAGTTTGTAGGTGAAGATATTTCATTTCCCAGAATAGGCCTTAAAGCGCTCCAAATTTCCAATAGCAGATTCTACAAAAAGAGTGTTTCAAAATTGCTCTTTCAAAAGAAAGGCTCAAGTCTGTGACATGAATGGACTCATCACAAAGAAGTTTCTGAGAATGCTTCTGTGTAGTTGATATGTGAAGATACTTCCTTTTCCAGCATAGGTCTCAAAGCGCTCGAAATAAACACTTGCAGATCCTACAAAAGGAGTGTTTCAAACCTGTCCTGTCAAAAGAAACGTTCAAGTTTGTGAGTTGAATGCACTCATCACAGAGAAGTTTCTGAGAATGCTTCTGTGTAGTTTTTAGGTGAAGATATTTCCTTTTCCAGCATAGGCGTCAAAGCGATCCAAATAAACACTTGCAGATTCTACAAAAGGAGTGTTTCCAAGCTGCTGTATCAAGAGGAACGTTCAAGTCTGTGAGTAGAATCCACTCATCACAAAGAAGTTTCTGAGAATGCTTCTGTCTAGTTTTTATGTGAAGATATTTCCCTTTCCAGCATAGGCGTCAAAGCGCTCCGAATAAACACTTCCTGATTGTAGAAAAGGAGTGTTTCCAAACTGCTCTATCAAAAGGAAGGTTCAAGTCTGTGAGTTGAATGCACTAATCACACAGAAGTTTGTGAGAATGCTTCTGTCCAGTTTTTAGGTGAAGATATTTCTTTTCCCAGAATAGAACTTAAAGCGTTCCAGATATCCACTTGCAGATTCTACAAAAAGAGTGTTTCAAAACTGCTCTTTCAAAAGAAAGGCTCAAGTCTGTGAGTTGAATGCACTCATCACAAAGAAGTTTCTGAGAATGCTTCTGTGTAGTTGTTACGTGAAGATACTTCCTTTTCCAGCATAGGCCTCAAAGCGCTCGAAACAAACACTTGCAGATTCTACAAAAGGAGTGTTTCCAAACTGCTCTATCAGAGGGAATGTTCAAGTCTGTTAGTTGAATGAAGTAATCACACAGAAGTTTGTGAGAATGCTTCTGTCTAGTTTCAGGTGAAGATATTTCTTTTCAAAGCATAGGCCTCAAAGCCCTCCAAATATCCACTTGCAGACACTACAAAAAGAGTGTTTCAAAACTGCTCTTTCAAAAGGAAGGCTCAATTCTGTGAGTTGAATGCACTTATCACAAAGAAGTTTCTGAGAATGCTTCTGTGTAGTTGTTAAGTGAAGATACTTCCTTTTCCAGCATAGGCCTCAATGCGCTCGAAATAAACACTTGCAGATCCTACGAAAGCAGTGTTTCAAAACTGTCCTATCAAAAGAAACGTTCAAGTCTGTGAGTTGAATGCACTCATCACACAGAAGTTTCTGAGAATGCTTCTGTGTAGTTTTTAGGTGAAGATATTTCATTTCCCAGCACAGGCCTCCGAGCGCTCCAAATATGCACTTGCAGATTCTACAAAAAGAGAGCCTGAAAACTCTTCCACCAAAAAGAGGCTTCAACTCTATGAGTAGAATGCACTCATCACAAAGAAGTTTCTGAGAATGCTTCTGTCTAGTTTTTATGTGAAGATATTTCCTTTTCCAGCATAGGCGTCAAAGCGCTCTAAATAAACACTTGCAGATACTACTAAAGGTGTGCTTCCAAACTGCTATATCAAAAGCAATGTTCAAGTCTGTGAGTTGAATGCACTATTCACACAGAAGTTTGTGAGAATTCTTCTGCCTAGTTTTTAGGTGAAGATATTTCTTTTCCGAGAATAGTCCTTAAAGAGCTCCAAATATCCACTTGCAGATTCTATAAAAAGAGTGTTTCAAAACTGCTCTTTCAAAAGAAAGGCTCAAGTCTGTGAGTTGAATGCACTCATCACAAAGAAGTTTCTGAGAATGCTTCTGTGTAGTTGTTATGTGAAGATACTTCCTTTTCCAGCATAGGCCTCAAAGCGCTCGAAATAAACACTTGCAGATTCTACAAAAGGAGTGTTTCAAAACTGTCCTATCAAAAGAAACGTTCACGTCTGTGAGTTGAATGCACTCATCACAGAGAAGTTTCTGAGAATGCTTCTGTGTAGTTTTTAGGTGAAGATATTTCCTTTTCCAGCATAGGCGTCAAAGCGATTCAAATAAACACTTGCAGATTTTACAAAAGGAGTGTATCCAAATTGCTCTATCAGAGGGAATGTTCAAGTCTGTGAGTTGAAGGCAGTAATCACACAGAAGTTTGTGAGAATGCTTCTGCCTAGTTTTTAGGTGAAGATATTTCATTTCCCAGAATAGGCCTTAAAGCGCTCCAAATTTCCACTTGCAGATTCTACAAAAAGAGCGTTTCAAAACTGCTCTTTCAAAAGGAAGGCTCAAGTCTGTGAGTTGAATGCACTCATCACAAAGAAGTTTCTGAGAATGCTTCTGTGTAGTAGTTATGTGAAGATACTTCCTTTTCCAGCATAGGCCCCAAAACGCTCGAAATAAACACTTGCAGATTCTACGAAAGGAGTGTTTCAAAACTGTCCTATCAAAAGAAACGTTCAAGTCTGTGAGTTGAATGCACTCATCACAGAGAAGTTTCTGAGAATGCTTCTGTGTAGTTTTTAGGTGAAGATATTTCCTTTTCCAGCCTAGGCGTCAAAACGATCCAAATAAACACTTGCAGATTCTACAAAAGGAGTGTTTCCAAACTGCTGTATCAAGAGGAACGTTCAAGTCTGTGAGTAGAATCCACTCACCACAAAGAAGTTTCTGAGAATGCTTCTGTCTAGTTTTTATGTGAAGATATTTCCTTTTCCTGCATAGGCGTCATAGCGCTCCAAATAAACACTTGGAGATTCTACAAAAGGAGTGTTTCCAAACTGCTTTATCAAAAGGAAGGTTCAAGTCTGTGAGTTGAATGCACTAATCACACAGAAGTTTGTGAGAATGCCTCTGTCTGGTTTTTAGGTGAAGATATTTCTTTTCCCAGAATAGGCCTTAAAGCGCTCCAAATTTCCACTTGCAGATTCTACAAAAAGAGTGTTTCAAAACTGCTCTTTCAAAAGAAAAGCTCAAGTCTGTGAGTTGAATGCACTCATCACAAAGAAGTTTCTGAGAATGCTTCTGTGTAGTTGTTACGTGAAGATATTTCCTTTTCCAGCATAGGCCTCAAAGCGCACGAAATAAACACTTGCAGATTCTACGAAAGGAGTGTTTCAAAACTGTCCTATCAAAAGAAACGTTCAAGTCTGTGAGTTGAATGCAGTCATCACAGAGAAGTTTCTGAGAATGCTTCTGTGTAGTTTTTAGGTGAAGATATTTCCTTTTCCAGCATAGGCGTCAAACCGATCCAAATAAACACTTGCAGCTTCTACAAAAGGAGTGTTTCCAAACTGTTGTATCAAGAGGAACGTTCAAGTCAGTGAGTAGAATCCACTGACCACAAAGAAGTTTCTGAGAATGCTTCTGTGTAGTTTTTAGGTGAAGATATTTCCTTTTCCAGCATAGGCGTCAAAGCGATCCAAAAAAACACTTGCAGATTCTACAAAAGGAGTGTTTCCAAACTGCTCTATCAGAGGGAATGTTCAAGTCTGTGAGTTGAATGCAGTAATCACACAGAAGTTTGTGAGAATGCTTCTGTCTAGTTTCAGGTGAAGATATTTCTTTTCCCAGCATAGGCCTCAAAGCCCTCCAAATATCCACTTGCAGACTCTACAAAAAGAGTGTTTCAAAACTGCTCTTTCAAATGGAAGGCTCAATTCTGTGAGTTGAATGCACTCATCACAAAGAAGTTTCTGAGAATGCTTCTGTGTAGTTGTTATGTGAAGATACTTCCTTTTCCAGCATAGGCCTCAATGCGCTCGAAATAAACACTTGCAGATCCTACGAAAGCAGTGTTTCAAAACTGTCCTATCAAAATAAACGTTCAAGTCTGCGAGTTGAATGCACTCATCACACAGAAGTTTCTGAGAATGCTTCTGTGTAGTTTTTAGGTGAAGATATTTCCTTTTCCAGCATAGGCGTCAAAGCGATCCAAATAAACCCTTGCAGATTCTACAAAAGGAGTGTATCCAAACTGCTCTATCAGAGGGAATGTTCAAGTCTGTGAGTTGAATGCAGTAATCACACAGAAGTTTGTGAGAATGCTTCTGTCTAGTTTGTAGGTGAAGATATTTCATTTCCCAGAATAGGCCTTAAAGCGCTCCAAATTTCCACTTGCAGATTCTACAAAAAGAGTGTTTCAAAACTGCTCTTTCAAAAGGAAGGCTCAAGTCTGTGAGTTGAATGCACTCATCACAAACAAGTTTCTGAGAATGCTTCTGTGTAGTTGTTATGTGAAGATACTTCCTTTTCCAGCATAGGCCCCAAAGCCCTCGAAATAAACACTTGCAGATTCTACGAAAGGAGTGTTTCAAAACTGTCCTATCAAAAGAAACGTTCAAGTCTGTCAGTTGAATGCACTCATCACAGAGAAGTTTCTGAGAATGCTTCTGTGTAGTTTTTAGGTGAAGATATTTCCTTTTCCAGCATAGGCGTCAAAGCGATCCAAATAAACACTTGCAGATTCTACAAAAGGAGTGTTTCCAAACTGCTCTATCAGAGGGAATGTTCAAGTCTGTGAGTTGAATGCAGTAATCACACAGAAGTTTGTGAAAATGCTTCTGTCTAGTTTCAGGTGAAGATATTTCTTTTCCCAGCATAGGCCTCAAAGCCCTCCAAATATCCACTTGCAGACTCTACAAAAAGAGTGTTTCAAAACTGCTCTTTCAAAAGGAAGGCTCAATTCTGTGAGTTGAATGCACTCATCACAAAGAAGTTTCTGAGAATGCTTCTGTGTAGTTGTTATGTGAAGATACTTCCTTTTCCAGCATAGGCCTCAATGCGCTCCAAATAAACACTTGCAGATTCTACGAAAGGAGTGTTTCAAAACTGTCCTATCAAAATAAACGTTGAAGTCTGTGAGTTGAATGCACTCATCACACAGAAGTTTCTGAGAATGCTTCTGTGTAGTTTTTAGGTGAAGATATTTCATTTCCCACCACAGGCCTCGGAGCGCTCAAAATATGCACTTGCAGATTCTACAAAAAGAGAGCCTGAAAACTCTTCCACCAAAAAGACGCTTCAACTCTATGAGTAGAATGCACTCATCACAAAGAAGTTTCTGAGAATGCATCTGTCTAGTTTTTATGTGAAGATATTTCCTTTTCCAGCATAGGCGTCAAAGCGCTCCAAATAAACACTTGCAGATTCTACTAAAGGAGTGCTTCCAAACTGCTCTATCAAAAGCAATGTTCAAGTCTGTGAGTTGAATGCACTAATCACACAGAAGTTTGTGAGAATTCTTCTGTCTAGTTTTTGGTGAAGATATTTCTTTTCCCAGAATAGGCCTTAAAGCGCTCCAAATATCCACTTGCAGATTCTACAAAAAGAGTGTTTCAAAACTGCTCTTTCAAAAGGAAGGCTCAAGTCTGTGAGTTGAATGCACTCATCACAAAGAACTTTCTGAGAATGCTTCTGTGTAGTCGTTATGTGAAGATACTTCCTTTTCCAGCATAGGCCTCAAAGCGCTCGAAAGAAACACTTGCAGATTCTACAAAAGGAGTGTTTCAAAACTGTCCTATCAAAAGAAACGTTCAAGTCTGTGAGTTGAATGCACTCATCACAGAGAAGTTTCTCAGAATGCTTCTGTGTAGTTTTTAGGTGAAGATATTTCCTTTTCCAGCATAGGCGTCAAAGCGATCCAAATAAACACTTGCAGATTCTACAAAAGGAGTGTATCCAAACTGCTCTATCAGAGGGAATGTTCAAGTCTGTGAGTTGAATGCAGTAATCACACAGAAGTTTGTGAGAATGCTTCTGTCTAGTTTTTAGGTGAAGATATTTCATTTCCCAGAATAGGTCTTAAAGCGCTCCAAATTTCCACTTGCAGATTCTACAAAAAGAGTGTTTCAAAACTCCTCTTTCAAAAGGAAGGCTCAAGTCTGTGAGTTGAATGCACTCATCACAAAGAAGTTTCTGAGAATGCTTCTGTGTAGTTGTTATGTGAAGATACTTCCTTTTCCAGCATAGGCCTCAAAGCGCTCGAAATAAACACTTGCAGATTCTACAAAAGGAGTGTTTCAAAACTGTCCTGTCAAAAGAAACGTTCAAGTCTGTGAGTTGAATGTAGTAATCACACAGAAGTTTCTGAGAATGCTTCTGTGTAGTTTTTAGGTGAAGATATTTCCTTTTCCAGCATAGGCGTCAAAGCGATCCAAATAAACACTTCCAGATTCTACAAAAGGAGTGTTTCCAAACTGCTGTATCAAGAGGAACGTTCAAGTCTGTGAGTAGAATCCACTCAACACAAAGAAGTTTCTGAGAATGCTTCTGTCTAGTTTTTATGTGAAGATATTTCCTTTTCCAGCATAGGCGTCAAAGCGCTCCAAATAAACACTTGCAGATTCTACAAAAGGAGTGTTTCCAAACTCCTCTATCAAAAGGAAGGTTCACGTCTGTGAGTTGAATGCACTAATCACACAGAAGTTTGTGAGAATGCCTCTGTCTAGTTTTTAGGTGAAGATATTTCTTTTCCCAGAATAGGCCTTAAAGCGCTCCAAATTTCCACTTGCAGATTCTACAAAAAGAGTGTTTCAAAACTGCTCTTTCAAAAGAAAAGCTCAAGTCTGTGAGTTGAATGCACTCATCACAAAGAAGTTTCTGAGAATGCTTCTGTGTAGTTGTTATGTGAAGATACTTCCTTTTCCAGCATAGGCCTCAAAGCGCTCGAAATAAACACTTGCAGATTCTACAAAAGGAGTGTTTCAAAACTGTCCTGTCAAAAGAAACGTTCAAGTCTGTGAGTTGAATGCACTCATCACAGAGAAGTTTCTGAGAATGCTTCTGTGTAGTTTTTAGGTGAAGATATTTCCTCTTCCAGCATAGGCGTCAAACCGATCCAAATAAACACTTGCAGCTTCTACAAAAGGAGTGTTTCCAAACTGTTGTATCAAGAGGAACGTTCAAGTCTGTGAGTAGAATCCACTCACCACAAAGAAGTTTCTGAGAATGCTTCTGTGTAATTTTTAGGTGAAGATATTTCCTTTTCCAGCATAGGCGTCAAAGCGATCCAAATAAACACTTGCAGATTCTACAAAAGGAGTGTTTCCAAACTGCTCTATCAGAGGGAATGTTCAAGTCTGTGAGTTGAATGCAGTAATCACACAGAAGTTTGTGAGAATGCTTCTGTCTAGTTTCAGGTGAAGATATTTCTTTTCCCAGCATAGGCCTCAAAGCCCTCCAAATATCCACTTGCAGACTCTACAAAAAGAGTGTTTCAAAACTGCTCTTTCAAAAGGAAGGCTCAATTCTGTGAGTTGAATGCACTCATCAGAAAGAAGTTTCTGAGAATGCTTCTGTGTACTTGTGATGTGAAGATAATTCCTTTTCCAGCATAGGCCTCTATGCGCTCGAAATAAACACTTGCAGATCGTACGAAAGTAGTGTTTCAAAACTGTCCTATCAAAATAAACGTTCAAGTCTGTGAGTTGAATGCACTCATCACACAGAAGTTTCTGAGAATGCTTCTGTGTAGTTTTTAGGTGAAGATATTTCATTTCCCAGCACAGGCTTCGGAGCGCTCCAAATATGCACTTGCAGATTCTACAAAAAGAGAGCCTGAAAACTCTTCCACCAAAAAGACGCTTCAACTCTATGAGTAGAATGCACTCATCACAAAGAAGTTTCTGAGAATACTTCTGTCTAGTTTTTATGTGAAGATATTTCCTTTTCCAGCATAGGCGTCAAAGCGCTCCAAATAAACACTTGCAGATTCTACTAAAGGAGTGCTTCCAAACTGCTCTATCAAAAGCAATGTTCAAGTCTGTGAGTTGAATGCACTGTTCACACAGAAGTTTGTGAGAATTCTTCTGCCTAGTTTTTTGGTGAAGATATTTTTTTCCCAGAATAGGCCTTAAAGCGCTCCAAATATCCACTTGCAGATTCTATAAAAAGAGTGTTTCAAAACTACACTTTCAAAAGAAAGGCTCAAGTCTGTGAGTTGAATGCACTAATCACAAAGAAGTTTCTGAGAATGCTTCTGTGTAGTTGTTATGTGAAGATACTTCCTTTTCCAGCATAGGCTTCAAAGCGCTCGAAATAAACACTTGCAGATTCTACAAAAGGAGTGTTTCAAAACTGTCCTATCAAAAGAAACGTTCACGTCTGTGAGTTGAATGCACTCATCACAGAGAAGTTTCTGAGAATGCTTCTGTGTAGTTTTTAGGTGAAGATATTTCCTTTTCCAGCATAGGCGTCAAAGCGATTCAAATAAACACTTGCAGATTCTACAAAAGGAGTGTATCCAAACTGCTCTATCAGAGGGAATGTTCAAGTCTGTGAGTTGAAGGCAGTAATCACAGAGAAGTTTGTGAGAATGCTTCTGCCTAGTTTTTAGGTGAAGATATTTCATTTCCCAGAATACGCCTTAAAGCGCTCCAAATTTCCACTTGCAGATTCTACAAAAAGAGTGTTTCAAAACTGCTCTTTCAAAAGGGAGGCTCAAGTCTGTGAGTTGAATGCACTCATCACAAAGAAGTTTCTGAGAATGCTTCTGTGTAGTTGTTATGTGAAGATACTTTCTTTTCCAGCATAGGCCCCAAAGCGCTCGAAATAAACACTTGCAGATTCTACGAAAGGAGTGTTTCAAAACTGTCCTATCAAAAGAAACGTTCAAGTCTGTGAGTTGAATGCACTCATCACAGAGAAGTTTCTGAGAATGCTTCTGTGTAGTTTTTAGGTGAAGATATTTCCTTTACCAGCATAGGCGTAAAAGCGATCCAAATAAACACTTGCAGATTCTACAAAAGGAGTGTTTCCAAACTGCTGTATCAAGAGGAACGTTCAAGTCTGTGAGTAGAATCCTCTCACCACAAAGAAGTTTCTCAGAATGCTTCTGTCTAGTTTTTATGTGAAGATATTTCCTTTTCCAGCATAGGCGTCATAGCGCTCCAAATAAACACTTGCAGATTCTACAAAAGGAGTGTTTCCAAACTGCTCTATCAAAAGGAAGTTTCAAGTCTGTGAGTTGAATGCACTAATCACACAGAAGTTTGTGAGAATGCCTCTGTCTAGTTTTTAGGTGAAGATATTTCTTTTCCCAGAATAGGCCTTAAAGCGCTCCAAATTTCCACTTGCAGATTCTACAAAAAGAGTGTTTCAAAACTGCTCTTTCAAAAGAAAAGCTCAAGTCTGTGAGTTGAATGCACTCATCACAAAGAAGTTTCTGAGAATGCTTCTGTGTAGTTGTTATGTGAAGATACATCCTATTCCAGCATAGGCCTCAAAGCGCTCGAAATAAACACTTGCAGATTCTACAAAAGGAGTGTTTCAAAACTGTCCTGTCAAAAGAAACGTTCAAGTCTGTGAGTTGAATGCACTCATCACAGAGAAGTTTCTGAGAATGCTTCTGTGTAGTTTTTAGGTGAAGATATTTCCTTTTCCAGCATAGGCGTCAAACCGATCCAAATAAACACTTGCAGCTTCTACAAAAGGAGTGTTTCCAAACTGCTGTATCAAGAGGAACGTTCAAGTCTGTGAGTAGAATCCACTCACCACAAAGAAGTTTCTGAGAATGCTTCTGTGTAGTTTTTAGGTGAAGATATTTCCTTTTCCAGCATAGGCGTCAAAGCGATCCAAATAAACACTTGCAGATTCTACAAAAGGAGTGTTTCCAAACTGCTCTATCAGAGGGAATGTTCAAGTCTGTGAGTTGAATGCAGTAATCACACAGAAGTTTGTGAGAATGCTTCTGTCTAGTTTCAGGTGAAGATATTTCTTTTCCCAGCATAGGCCTCAAAGCCCTCCAAATATCCACTTGCAGACTCTACAAAAAGAGTGTTTCAAAACTGCTCTTTCAAAAGGAAGGCTCAATTCTGTGAGTTGAATGCACTCATCACAAAGAAGTTTCTGAGAATGCTTCTGTGTAGTTGTTATGTGAAGATACTTCCTTTTCCAGCATAGGCCTCTATGCGCTCGAAATAAACACTTGCAGATCCTACGAAAGTAGTGTTTCAAAACTGTCCTATCAAAATAAACGTTCAAGTCTGTGAGTTGAATGCACTCATCACACAGAAGTTTCTGAGAATGCTTCTGTGTAGTTTTTAGGTGAAGATATTTCATTTCCCAGCACAGGCTTCGGAGCGCTCCAAATATGCACTTGCAGATTCTACAAAAAGAGAGCCTGAAAACTCTTCCACCAAAAAGAGGCTTCAACTCTATGAGTAGAATGCACTCATCACAAAGAAGTTTCTGAGAATGCTTCTGTCTAGTTTTTATGTGAAGATATTTCCTTTTCCAGCATAGGCGTCAAAGCCCTCCAAATAAACACTTGCAGATTCTACTAAAGGAGTGCTTCCAAACTGCTCTATCAAAAGCAAAGTTCAAGTCTGTGAGTTGAATGCACTATTCACACAGAAGTTTGTGAGAATTCTTCTGCCTAGTTTTTAGGTGAAAATATTTCTTTTCCCAGAATAGGCCTTAAAGCGCTCCAAATATTCACTTGCAGATTCTATAAAAAGAGTGTTTCAAAACTGCTCTTTCAAAAGAAAGGCTCAAGTCTGTGAGTTGAATGCACTCGTCACAAAGAAGTTTCTGAGAATGCTTCTGTGTAGTTGTTATGTGAAGATACTTCCTTTTCCAGCATAGGCCTCAAAGCGCTCGAAATAAACACTTGCAGATTCTACAAAAGGAGTGTTTCAAAACTGTCCTATCAAAAGAAACGTTCACGTCTGTGAGTTGAATGCACTCATCACAGAGAAGTTTCTGAGAATGCTTCTGTGTAGTTTTTAGGTGAAGATATTTCCTTTTCCAGCATAGGCGTCAAAGCGATTGAAATAAACACTTGCAGATTCTACAAAAGGAGTGTTTCCAAACTGCTGTATCAAGAGGAACGTTCAAGTCTGTGAGTAGAATCCACTCACCACAAAGAAGTTTCTGAAAATGCTTCTGTGTAGTTTTTAGGTGAACATATTTCCTTTTCCAGCATAGGCGTCAAAGCGCTCCAAATAAACACTTGCAGATTCTACAAAAGGAGTGTTTCCAAACTGCTCTATCAAAAGGAAGGTTCAAGTCTGTGAGTTGAATGCACTAATCACACAGAAGTTTGTGAGAATGCTTCTGTCCAGTTTTTAGGTGAAGATATTTCTTTTCCCAGAATAGAACTTAAAGCGTTCCAAATATCCACTTGTAGATTCTACAAAAAGAGTGTTTCAAAACTGCTCTTTCAAAAGAAAAGCTCAAGTCTGTGAGTTGATTGCACTCATCACAAAGTTTCTGAGAATGCTTCTGTGTAGTTGTTATGTGAAGATACTTCCTTTTCCAGCATAGGCCTCAAAGCGCTCGAAACAAACACTTGCAGATTCTACAAAAGGAGTGTTTCCAAACTGTCCTATCAAAAGAAACGTTCAAGCCTGTGAGTTGAATGCACTCATCACACAGAAGTTTCGGAGAATGCTTCTGTGTAGTTTTTAGATGAAGATATTTCCTTTTCCAGCATAGGCGTCAAAGCGATCCAAATAAACACTTGCAGATTCTACAAAAGGAGTGTTTCCAAACTGCTCTATCAGAGGGAATGTTCAAGTCTGTTAGTTGAATGAAGTAATCACACAGAAGTTTGTGAGAATGCTTCTGTCTAGTTTCAGGTGAAGATATTTCTTTTCAAAGCATAGGCCTCAAAGCCCTCCAAATATCCACTTGCAGACACTACAAAAGGAGTGTTTCAAAACTGCTCTTTCAAAAGGAAGGCTCAAGTCTGTGAGTTGAATGCACTCATCACAAAGAAGTTTCTGAGAATGCTTCTGTGTAGTTGTTATGTGAAGGTACTTCCTTTTCCAGCATAGGCCTCAATGAGCTCGAAATAAACACTTGCAGATCCTACGAAAGTCGTGTTTCAAAACTGTCCTATCAAAAGAAACGTTCAAGTCTGTGAGTTGAATGCACTCATCACACAGAAGTTTCTGAGAATGCTTCTGTGTAGTTTTTAGGTGAAGATATTTCATTTCCCAGCACAGGCCTCCGAGCGCTCCAAATATGCACTTGCAGATTCTACAAAAAGAGAGCCTGAAAACTCTTCCACCAAAAAGAGGCTTCAACTCTATGAGTAGAATGCACTCATCACAAAGAAGTTTCTGAGAATGCTTCTGTCTAGTTTTTATGTGAAGATATTTCCTTTTCCAGCATAGGCGTCAAAGCGCTCTAAATAAACACTTGCAGATACTACTAAAGGAGTGCTTCCAAACAGCTATATCAAAAGCAATGTTCAAGTCTGTGAGTTGAATGCACTATTCACACAGAAGTTTGTGAGAATTCTTCTGCCTAGTTTTTAGGTGAAGATATTTCTTTTCCGAGAATAGTCCTTAAAGAGCTCCAAATATCCACTTGCAGATTCTATAAAAAGAGTGTTTCAAAGCTGCTCTTTCAAAAGAAAGGCTCAAGTCTGTGAGTTGAATGCACTCATCACAAAGAAGTTTCTTAGAATGCTTCTGTGTAGTTGTTATGTGAAGATACTTCCTTTTCCAGCATAGGCCTCAAAGCGCTCGAAATAAACACTTGCAGATTCTACAAAAGGAGTGTTTCAAAACTGTCCTATCAAAAGAAACGTTCACGTCTGTGAGTTGAATGCACTCATCACAGAGAAGTTTCTGAGAATGCTTCTGTGTAGTTTTTAGGTGAAGATATTTCCTTTTCCAGCATAGGCGTCAAAGCGATTCAAATAAACACTTGCAGATTTTACAAAAGGAGTGTATCCAAATTGCTCTATCAGAGGGAATGTTCAAGTCTGTGAGTTGAAGGCAGTAATCACACAGAAGTTTGTGAGAATGCTTCTGCCTAGTTTTTAGGTGAAGATATTTCATTTCCCAGAATAGGCCTTAAAGCGCTCCAAATTTCCACTTGCAGATTCTACAAAAAGAGCGTTTCAAAACTGCTCTTTCAAAAGGAAGGCTCAAGTCTGTGAGTTGAATGCACTCATCACAAAGAAGTTTCTGAGAATGCTTCTGTGTAGTAGTTATGTGAAGATACTTTCTTTTCCAGCATAGGCCCCAAAACGCTCGAAATAAACACTTGCAGATTCTACGAAAGGAGTGTTTCAAAACTGTCCTATCAAAAGAAACGTTCAAGTCTGTGAGTTGAATGCACTCATCACAGAGAAGTTTCTGAGAATGCTTCTGTGTAGTTTTTAGGTGAAGATATTTCCTTTTCCAGCATAGGCGTCAAAACGATCCAAATAAACACTTGCAGATTCTACAAAAGGAGTGTTTCCAAACTGCTGTATCAAGAGGAACGTTCAAGTCTGTGAGTAGAATCCACTCACCACAAAGAAGTTTCTGAGAATGCTTCTGTCTAGTTTTTATGTGAAGATATTTCCTTTTCCAGCATAGGCGTCAAAGCGCTCCAAATAAACACTTGCAGATTCTACAAAAGGAGTGTTTCCAAACTCCTCTATCAAAAGGAAGGTTCACGTCTGTGAGTTGAATGCACTAATCACACAGAAGTTTGTGAGAATGCCTCTGTCTAGTTTTTAGGTGAAGATATTTCTTTTCCCAGAATAGGCCTTAAAGCGCTCCAAATTTCCACTTGCAGATTCTACAAAAAGAGTGTTTCAAAACTGCTCTTTCAAAAGAAAAGCTCAAGTCTGTGAGTTGCATGCACTCATCACAAAGAAGTTTCTGAGAATGCTTCTGTGTAGTTGTTATGTGAAGATACTTTCTTTTCCAGCATAGGCCTCAAAGCGCTCGAAATAAACACTTGCAGATTCTACAAAAGGAGTGTTTCAAAACTGTCCTGTCAAAAGAAATGTTCAAGTCTGTGAGTTGAATGCACTCATCACAGAGAAGTTTCTGAGAATGCTTCTGTGTAGTTTTTAGGTGAAGATATTTCCTCTTCCAGCATAGGCGTCAAACCGATCCAAATAAACACTTGCAGCTTCTACAAAAGGAGTGTTTCCAAACTGTTGTATCAAGAGGAACGTTCAAGTCTGTGAGTAGAATCCACTCACCACAAAGAAGTTTCTGAGAATGCTTCTGTGTAATTTTTAGGTGAAGATATTTCCTTTTCCAGCATAGGCGTCAAAGCGATCCAAAAAAACACTTGCAGATTCTACAAAAGGAGTGTTTCCAAACTGCTCTATCAGAGGGAATGTTCAAGTCTGTGAGTTGAATGCAGTAATCACACAGAAGTTTGTGTAAATGCTTCTGTCTAGTTTCAAGTGAAGATATTTCTTTTCCCAGCATAGGCCTCAAAGCCCTCCAAATATCCACTTGCAGACTCTACAAAAAGAGTGTTTCAAAACGGCTCTTTCAAAAGGAAGGCTCAATTCTGTGAGTTGAATGCACTCATCACAAAGAAGTTTCTGAGAATGCTTCTGTGTAGTTGTTATGTGAAGACACTTCCTTTTCCAGCACAGGCCTCAATGCGCTCCAAATAAACACTTGTAGATCCTACGAAAGTAGTGTTTCAAAACTGTCCTATCAAAATAAACGTTCAAGTCTGTGAGTTGAATGCACTCATCACACAGAAGTTTCTGAGAATGCTTCTGTGTAGTTTTTAGGTGAAGATATTTCATTTCCCACCACAGGCCTCGGAGCGCTCCAAATATGCACTTGCAGATTCTACAAAAAGAGAGCCTGAAAACTCTTCCACCAAAAAGACGCTTCAACTCTATGAGTAGAATGCACTCATCACAAAGAAGTTTCTGAGAATGCATCTGTCTAGTTTTTATGTGAAGATATTTCCTTTTCCAGCATAGGCGTCAAAGCGCTCCAAATAAACACTTGCAGATACTACTAATGGAGTGCTTCCAAACTGCTCTATCAAAAACAATGTTCAAGTCTGTGAGTTGAATGCACTAATCACACAGAAGTTTGTGAGAATTCTTCTGTCTAGTTTTTAGGTGAAGATATTTCTTTTCCCAGAATAGGCCTTAAAGCGCTAAAAATATCCACTAGCAGAATCTATAAAAAGAGTGTTTCAAAACTGCTCTTTCAAAAGAAAGGCTCAAGTCTGTGAGTTGAATGCACTCATCACAAAGAAGTTTCTGAGAATGTTTCTGTGTAGTTGTTATGTGAAGATACTTCCTTTTCCAGCATAGGCCTCAAAGCGCTCGAAATAAACACTTGCAGATTCTACAAAAGGAGTGTTTCAAAACTGTCCTGTCAAAAGAAACTTTCAAGTCTGTGAGTTGAATGCACTCATCACAGAGAAGTTTCTGAGAATGCTTCTGTGTAGTTTTTAGGTGAAGATATTTCCTTTTCCAGCATAGGCGTCAAAGCGATCCAAATAAACACTTGCAGATTCTACAAAAGGAGTGTATCCAAACTGCTCTATCAGAGGGAATGTCCAAGTCTGTGAGTTGAATGCAGTCATCACACAGAAGTTTGTGAGAATGCTTCTGTCTAGTTTTTAGGTGAAGATATTTCATTTCCCAGAATAGGCCTTAAAGCGCTCCAAATTTCCACTTGCAGATTCTACAAAAAGAGTGTTTCAAAACTGCTCTTTCAAAAGGAAGGCTCAAGTCTGTGAGTTGAATGCACTCATCACAAAGAAGTTTCTGAGAATGCTTCTGTGTACTTGTGATGTGAAGATACTTCCTTTTCCAGCATAGGCCTCTATGCGCTCGAAATAAACACTTGCAGATCGTACGAAAGTAGTGTTTCAAAACTGTCCTATCAAAATAAACGTTCAAGTCTGTGAGTTGAATGCACTCATCACACAGAAGTTTCTGAGAATGCTTCTGTGTAGTTTTTAGGTGAAGATATTTCATTTCCCAGCACAGGCTTCGGAGCGCTCCAAATATGCACTTGCAGATTCTACAAAAGGGGTGTTTGCAAACTGCTCTATCAGAGGGAATGTTCAAGTCTGTGAGTTGAATGCAGTAATCACACAGAAGTTTGTGAGAATGCTTCTGTCTAGTTTCAGGTGAAGATATTTCTTTTCAAAGCATAGGCCTCAAAGCCCTCCAAATATCCACTTGCAGACTCTACAAAAAGAGTGTTTCAAAACTGCTCTTTCAAAAGGAAGGCTCAAGTCTGTGAGTTGAATGCACTCATCACAAAGAAGTTTCTGAGAATGCTTCTGTGTAGTTTTTATGTGAAGATACTTCCTTTTCCAGCGTAGGCCTCAATGTGCTCGAAATAAACACTTGCAGATCCTACGAAAGTAGTGTTTCAAAACTGTCCTATCAAAATAAACGTTCAAGTCTGTGAGTTGAATGCACTCATCACACAGAAGTTTCTGAGAATGCTTCTGTGTAGTTTTTAGGTGAAGATATTTCATTTCCCAGCACAGGCTTCGGAGCGCTCCAAATATGCACTTGCAGATTCTACAAAAAGAGAGCCTGAAAACTCTTCCACCAAAAAGAGGCTTCAACTCTATGAGTAGAATGCACTCATCACAAAGAAGTTTCTGAGAATACTTCTGTCTAGTTTTTATGTGAAGATATTTCCTTTTCCAGCATAGGCGTCAAAGCGCTCCAAATAAACACTTGCAGATTCTACTAAAGGAGTGCTTCCAAACTGCTCTATCAAAAGCAATGTTCAAGTCTGTGAGTTGAATGCACTGTTCACACAGAAGTTTGTGGGAATTCTTCTGCCTAGTTTTTTATTGAAGATATTTTTTTCCCAGAATAGGCCTTAAAGCGCTCCAAATATCCACTTGCAGATTCTATAAAAAGAGTGTTTCAAAACTACACTTTCAAAAGAAAGGCTCAAGTCTGTGAGTTGAATGCACTAATCACAAAGAAGTTTCTGAGAATGCTTCTGTGTAGTTGTTATGTGAAGATACTTCCTTTTCCAGCATAGGCTTCAAAGCGCTCGAAATAAACACTTGCAGATTCTACAAAAGGAGTGTTTCAAAACTGTCCTATCAAAAGAAACGTTCACGTCTGTGAGTTGAATGCACTCATCACAGAGAAGTTTCTGAGAATGCTTCTGTGTAGTTTTTAGGTGAAGATATTTCCTTTTCCAGCATAGGCGTCAAAGCGATTCAAATAAACACTTGCAGATTCTACAAAAGGAGTGTATCCAAACTGCTCTATCAGAGGGAATGTTCAAGTCTGTGAGTTGAAGGCAGTAATCACAGAGAAGTTTGTGAGAATGCTTCTGCCTAGTTTTTAGGTGAAGATATTTCATTTCCCAGAATAGGCCTTAAAGCGCTCCAAATTTCCACTTGCAGATTCTACAAAAAGAGTGTTTCAAAACTGCTCTTTCAAAAGGGAGGCTCAAGTCTGTGATTTGAATGCACTCATCACAAAGAAGTTTCTGAGAATGCTTCTGTGTAGTTGTTATGTGAAGATACTTTCTTTTCCAGCATAGGCCCCAAAGCGCTCGAAATAAACACTTGCAGATTCTACGAAAGGAGTGTTTCAAAACTGTCCTATCAAAAGAAACGTTCAAGTCTGTGAGTTGAATGCACTCATCACAGAGAAGTTTCTGAGAATGCTTCTGTGTAGTTTTTAGGTGAAGATATTTCCTTTACCAGCATAGGCGTAAAAGCGATCCAAATAAACACTTGCAGATTCTACAAAAGGAGTGTTTCCAAACTGCTGTATCAAGAGGAACGTTCAAGTCTGTGAGTAGAATCCTCTCACCACAAAGAAGTTTCTCAGAATGCTTCTGTCTAGTTTTTATGTGAAGATATTTCCTTTTCCAGCATAGGCGTCATAGCGCTCCAAATAAACACTTGCAGATTCTACAAAAGGAGTGTTTCCAAACTGCTCTATCAAAAGGAAGTTTCAAGTCTGTGAGTTGAATGCACTAATCACACAGAAGTTTGTGAGAATGCCTCTGTCTAGTTTTTAGGTGAAGATATTTCTTTTCCCAGAATAGGCCTTAAAGCGCTCCAAATTTCCACTTGCAGATTCTACAAAAAGAGTGTTTCAAAACTGCTCTTTCAAAAGAAAAGCTCAAGTCTGTGAGTTGAATGCACTCATCACAAAGAAGTTTCTGAGAATGCTTCTGTGTAGTTGTTATGTGAAGATACATCCTTTTCCAGCATAGGCCTCAAAGCGCTCGAAATAAACACTTGCAGATTCTACAAAAGGAGTGTTTCAAAACTGTCCTGTCAAAAGAAACGTTCAAGTCTGTGAGTTGAATGCACTCATCACAGAGAAGTTTCTGAGAATGCTTCTGTGTAGTTTTTAGGTGAAGATATTTCCTTTTCCAGCATAGGCGTCAAACCGATCCAAATAAACACTTGCAGCTTCTACAAAAGGAGTGTTTCCAAACTGCTGTATCAAGAGGAACGTTCAAGTCTGTGAGTAGAATCCACTCACCACAAAGAAGTTTCTGAGAATGCTTCTGTGTAGTTTTTAGGTGAAGATATTTCCTTTTCCAGCATAGGCGTCAAAGCGATCCAAATAAACACTTGCAGATTCTACAAAAGGAGTGTTTCCAAACTGCTCTATCAGAGGGAATGTTCAAGTCTGTGAGTTGAATGCAGTAATCACACAGAAGTTTGTGAGAATGCTTCTGTCTAGTTTTTAGGTGAAGATATTTCATTTCCCAGAATAGGCCTTAAAGCGCTCCAAATTTCCACTTGCAGATTCTACAAAAAGAGTGTTTCAAAACTGCTCTTTCAAAAGGAAGGCTCAAGTCTGTGAGTTGAATGCACTCATCACAAAGAAGTTTCTGAGAATGCTTCTGTGTACTTGTGATGTGAAGATACTTCCTTTTCCAGCATAGGCCCCAAAGCGCTCGAAATAAACACTTGCAGCTTCTACAAAAGGTGTGTTTCCAAACTGCTGTATCAAGAGGAACGTTCAAGTCTGTGAGTAGAATCCACTCACCACAAAGGAGTTTCTGAGAATGCTTCTGTCTAGTTTTTATGTGAAGATATTTCCTTTTCCAGCATAGACGTCAAAGCGATCCAAATAAACACTTGCAGATTCTACAAAAGGGGTGTTTCCAAACTGCTCTATCGGAGGGAATGTTCAAGTCTGTGAGTTGAATGCAGTAATCACACAGAAGTTTGTGAGAATGGTTCTGTCTAGTTTCAGGTGAAGATATTTCTTTTCAAAGCATAGGCCTCAAAGCCCTCCAAATATCCACTTGCAGACTCTACAAAAAGAGTGTTTCAAAACTGCTCTTTCAAAAGGAAGGCTCAAGTCTGTGAGTTGAATGCACTCATCTCAAAGAAGTTTCTGAGAATGCTTCTGTGTAGTTTTTATGTGAAGATACTTCCTTTTCCAGCGTAGGCCTCAATGTGCTCAAAATAAACACTTGCAGATCCTACGAAAGTAGTGTTTCAAAGCTGTCCTATCAAAATAAACGTTCAAGTCTGTGAGTTGAATGCACTCATCACAGAGAAGTTTCTGAGAATGCTTCTGTGTAGTTTTTAGGTGAAGATATTTCCTTTTCCAGCATAGGCGTCAAACCGATCCAAATAAACACTTGCAGCTTCTACAAAAGGAGTGTTTCCAAACTGCTGTATCAAGAGGAACGTTCAAGTCTGTGAGTAGAATCCACTCACCACAAAGAAGTTTCTGAGAATGCTTCTGTGTAGTTTTTAGGTGAAGATATTTCCTTTTCCAGCATAGGCGTCAAAGCGATCCAAATAAACACTTGCAGATTCTACAAAAGGAGTGTTTCCAAACTGCTCTATCAGAGGGAATGTTCAAGTCTGTGAGTTGAATGCAGTAATCACACAGAAGTTTGTGAGAATGCTTCTGTCTAGTTTCAGGTGAAGATATTTCTTTTCCCAGCATAGGCCTCAAAGCCCTCCAAATATCCACTTGCAGACTCTACAAAAAGAGTGTTTCAAAACTGCTCTTTCAAAAGGAAGGCTCAATTCTGTGAGTTGAATGCACTCATCACAAAGAAGTTTCTGAGAATGCTTCTGTGTAGTTGTTATGTGAAGATACTTCCTTTTCCAGCATAGGCCTCTATGCGCTCGAAATAAACACTTGCAGATCCTACGAAAGTAGTGTTTCAAAACTGTCCTATCAAAATAAACGTTCAAGTCTGTGAGTTGAATGCACTCATCACACAGAAGTTTCTGAGAATGCTTCTGTGTAGTTTTTAGGTGAAGATATTTCATTTCCCAGCACAGGCTTCGGAGCGCTCCAAATATGCACTTGCAGATTCTACAAAAAGAGAGCCTGAAAACTCTTCCACCAAAAAGAGGCTTCAACTCTATGAGTAGAATGCACTCATCACAAAGAAGTTTCTGAGAATGCTTCTGTCTAGTTTTTATGTGAAGATATTTCCTTTTCCAGCATAGGCGTCAAAGCCCTCCAAATAAACACTTGCAGATTCTACTAAAGGAGTGCTTCCAAACTGCTCTATCAAAAGCAAAGTTCAAGTCTGTGAGTTGAATGCACTATTCACACAGAAGTTTGTGAGAATTCTTCTGCCTAGTTTTTAGGTGAAAATATTTCTTTTCCCAGAATAGGCCTTAAAGCGCTCCAAATATTCACTTGCAGATTCTATAAAAAGAGTGTTTCAAAACTGCTCTTTCAAAAGAAAGGCTCAAGTCTGTGAGTTGAATGCACTCGTCACAAAGAAGTTTCTGAGAATGCTTCTGTGTAGTTGTTATGTGAAGATACTTCCTTTTCCAGCATAGGCCTCAAAGCGCTCGAAATAAACACTTGCAGATTCTACAAAAGGAGTGTTTCAAAACTGTCCTATCAAAAGAAACGTTCACGTCTGTGAGTTGAATGCACTCATCACAGAGAAGTTTCTGAGAATGCTTCTGTGTAGTTTTTAGGTGAAGATATTTCCTTTTCCAGCATAGGCGTCAAAGCGATTGAAATAAACACTTGCAGATTCTACAAAAGGAGTGTTTCCAAACTGCTGTATCAAGAGGAACGTTCAAGTCTGTGAGTAGAATCCACTCACCACAAAGAAGTTTCTGAAAATGCTTCTGTGTAGTTTTTAGGTGAACATATTTCCTTTTCCAGCATAGGCGTCAAAGCGCTCCAAATAAACACTTGCAGATTCTACAAAAGGAGTGTTTCCAAACTGCTCTATCAAAAGGAAGGTTCAAGTCTGTGAGTTGAATGCACTAATCACACAGAAGTTTGTGAGAATGCTTCTGTCCAGTTTTTAGGTGAAGATATTTCTTTTCCCAGAATAGAACTTAAAGCGTTCCAAATATCCACTTGTAGATTCTACAAAAAGAGTGTTTCAAAACTGCTCTTTCAAAAGAAAAGCTCAAGTCTGTGAGTTGATTGCACTCATCACAAAGTTTCTGAGAATGCTTCTGTGTAGTTGTTATGTGAAGATACTTCCTTTTCCAGCATAGGCCTCAAAGCGCTCGAAACAAACACTTGCAGATTCTACAAAAGGAGTGTTTCCAAACTGTCCTATCAAAAGAAACGTTCAAGCCTGTGAGTTGAATGCACTCATCACACAGAAGTTTCGGAGAATGCTTCTGTGTAGTTTTTAGATGAAGATATTTCCTTTTCCAGCATAGGCGTCAAAGCGATCCAAATAAACACTTGCAGATTCTACAAAAGGAGTGTTTCCAAACTGCTCTATCAGAGGGAATGTTCAAGTCTGTTAGTTGAATGAAGTAATCACACAGAAGTTTGTGAGAATGCTTCTGTCTAGTTTCAGGTGAAGATATTTCTTTTCAAAGCATAGGCCTCAAAGCCCTCCAAATATCCACTTGCAGACACTACAAAAGGAGTGTTTCAAAACTGCTCTTTCAAAAGGAAGGCTCAAGTCTGTGAGTTGAATGCACTCATCACAAAGAAGTTTCTGAGAATGCTTCTGTGTAGTTGTTATGTGAAGGTACTTCCTTTTCCAGCATAGGCCTCAATGAGCTCGAAATAAACACTTGCAGATCCTACGAAAGTCGTGTTTCAAAACTGTCCTATCAAAAGAAACGTTCAAGTCTGTGAGTTGAATGCACTCATCACACAGAAGTTTCTGAGAATGCTTCTGTGTAGTTTTTAGGTGAAGATATTTCATTTCCCAGCACAGGCCTCCGAGCGCTCCAAATATGCACTTGCAGATTCTACAAAAAGAGAGCCTGAAAACTCTTCCACCAAAAAGAGGCTTCAACTCTATGAGTAGAATGCACTCATCACAAAGAAGTTTCTGAGAATGCTTCTGTCTAGTTTTTATGTGAAGATATTTCCTTTTCCAGCATAGGCGTCAAAGCGCTCTAAATAAACACTTGCAGATACTACTAAAGGAGTGCTTCCAAACAGCTATATCAAAAGCAATGTTCAAGTCTGTGAGTTGAATGCACTATTCACACAGAAGTTTGTGAGAATTCTTCTGCCTAGTTTTTAGGTGAAGATATTTCTTTTCCGAGAATAGTCCTTAAAGAGCTCCAAATATCCACTTGCAGATTCTATAAAAAGAGTGTTTCAAAGCTGCTCTTTCAAAAGAAAGGCTCAAGTCTGTGAGTTGAATGCACTCATCACAAAGAAGTTTCTTAGAATGCTTCTGTGTAGTTGTTATGTGAAGATACTTCCTTTTCCAGCATAGGCCTCAAAGCGCTCGAAATAAACACTTGCAGATTCTACAAAAGGAGTGTTTCAAAACTGTCCTATCAAAAGAAACGTTCACGTCTGTGAGTTGAATGCACTCATCACAGAGAAGTTTCTGAGAATGCTTCTGTGTAGTTTTTAGGTGAAGATATTTCCTTTTCCAGCATAGGCGTCAAAGCGATTCAAATAAACACTTGCAGATTTTACAAAAGGAGTGTATCCAAATTGCTCTATCAGAGGGAATGTTCAAGTCTGTGAGTTGAAGGCAGTAATCACACAGAAGTTTGTGAGAATGCTTCTGCCTAGTTTTTAGGTGAAGATATTTCATTTCCCAGAATAGGCCTTAAAGCGCTCCAAATTTCCACTTGCAGATTCTACAAAAAGAGCGTTTCAAAACTGCTCTTTCAAAAGGAAGGCTCAAGTCTGTGAGTTGAATGCACTCATCACAAAGAAGTTTCTGAGAATGCTTCTGTGTAGTAGTTATGTGAAGATACTTTCTTTTCCAGCATAGGCCCCAAAACGCTCGAAATAAACACTTGCAGATTCTACGAAAGGAGTGTTTCAAAACTGTCCTATCAAAAGAAACGTTCAAGTCTGTGAGTTGAATGCACTCATCACAGAGAAGTTTCTGAGAATGCTTCTGTGTAGTTTTTAGGTGAAGATATTTCCTTTTCCAGCATAGGCGTCAAAACGATCCAAATAAACACTTGCAGATTCTACAAAAGGAGTGTTTCCAAACTGCTGTATCAAGAGGAACGTTCAAGTCTGTGAGTAGAATCCACTCACCACAAAGAAGTTTCTGAGAATGCTTCTGTCTAGTTTTTATGTGAAGATATTTCCTTTTCCAGCATAGGCGTCAAAGCGCTCCAAATAAACACTTGCAGATTCTACAAAAGGAGTGTTTCCAAACTCCTCTATCAAAAGGAAGGTTCACGTCTGTGAGTTGAATGCACTAATCACACAGAAGTTTGTGAGAATGCCTCTGTCTAGTTTTTAGGTGAAGATATTTCTTTTCCCAGAATAGGCCTTAAAGCGCTCCAAATTTCCACTTGCAGATTCTACAAAAAGAGTGTTTCAAAACTGCTCTTTCAAAAGAAAAGCTCAAGTCTGTGAGTTGCATGCACTCATCACAAAGAAGTTTCTGAGAATGCTTCTGTGTAGTTGTTATGTGAAGATACTTCCTTTTCCAGCATAGGCCTCAAAGCGCTCGAAATAAACACTTGCAGATTCTACAAAAGGAGTGTTTCAAAACTGTCCTGTCAAAAGAAATGTTCAAGTCTGTGAGTTGAATGCACTCATCACAGAGAAGTTTCTGAGAATGCTTCTGTGTAGTTTTTAGGTGAAGATATTTCCTCTTCCAGCATAGGCGTCAAACCGATCCAAATAAACACTTGCAGCTTCTACAAAAGGAGTGTTTCCAAACTGTTGTATCAAGAGGAACGTTCAAGTCTGTGAGTAGAATCCACTCACCACAAAGAAGTTTCTGAGAATGCTTCTGTGTAATTTTTAGGTGAAGATATTTCCTTTTCCAGCATAGGCGTCAAAGCGATCCAAAAAAACACTTGCAGATTCTACAAAAGGAGTGTTTCCAAACTGCTCTATCAGAGGGAATGTTCAAGTCTGTGAGTTGAATGCAGTAATCACACAGAAGTTTGTGTAAATGCTTCTGTCTAGTTTCAAGTGAAGATATTTCTTTTCCCAGCATAGGCCTCAAAGCCCTCCAAATATCCACTTGCAGACTCTACAAAAAGAGTGTTTCAAAACGGCTCTTTCAAAAGGAAGGCTCAATTCTGTGAGTTGAATGCACTCATCACAAAGAAGTTTCTGAGAATGCTTCTGTGTAGTTGTTATGTGAAGACACTTCCTTTTCCAGCACAGGCCTCAATGCGCTCCAAATAAACACTTGTAGATCCTACGAAAGTAGTGTTTCAAAACTGTCCTATCAAAATAAACGTTCAAGTCTGTGAGTTGAATGCACTCATCACACAGAAGTTTCTGAGAATGCTTCTGTGTAGTTTTTAGGTGAAGATATTTCATTTCCCACCACAGGCCTCGGAGCGCTCCAAATATGCACTTGCAGATTCTACAAAAAGAGAGCCTGAAAACTCTTCCACCAAAAAGACGCTTCAACTCTATGAGTAGAATGCACTCATCACAAAGAAGTTTCTGAGAATGCATCTGTCTAGTTTTTATGTGAAGATATTTCCTTTTCCAGCATAGGCGTCAAAGCGCTCCAAATAAACACTTGCAGATACTACTAATGGAGTGCTTCCAAACTGCTCTATCAAAAACAATGTTCAAGTCTGTGAGTTGAATGCACTAATCACACAGAAGTTTGTGAGAATTCTTCTGTCTAGTTTTTAGGTGAAGATATTTCTTTTCCCAGAATAGGCCTTAAAGCGCTAAAAATATCCACTAGCAGAATCTATAAAAAGAGTGTTTCAAAACTGCTCTTTCAAAAGAAAGGCTCAAGTCTGTGAGTTGAATGCACTCATCACAAAGAAGTTTCTGAGAATGTTTCTGTGTAGTTGTTATGTGAAGATACTTCCTTTTCCAGCATAGGCCTCAAAGCGCTCGAAATAAACACTTGCAGATTCTACAAAAGGAGTGTTTCAAAACTGTCCTGTCAAAAGAAACTTTCAAGTCTGTGAGTTGAATGCACTCATCACAGAGAAGTTTCTGAGAATGCTTCTGTGTAGTTTTTAGGTGAAGATATTTCCTTTTCCAGCATAGGCGTCAAAGCGATCCAAATAAACACTTGCAGATTCTACAAAAGGAGTGTATCCAAACTGCTCTATCAGAGGGAATGTCCAAGTCTGTGAGTTGAATGCAGTCATCACACAGAAGTTTGTGAGAATGCTTCTGTCTAGTTTTTAGGTGAAGATATTTCATTTCCCAGAATAGGCCTTAAAGCGCTCCAAATTTCCACTTGCAGATTCTACAAAAAGAGTGTTTCAAAACTGCTCTTTCAAAAGGAAGGCTCAAGTCTGTGAGTTGAATGCACTCATCACAAAGAAGTTTCTGAGAATGCTTCTGTGTACTTGTGATGTGAAGATACTTCCTTTTCCAGCATAGGCCTCTATGCGCTCGAAATAAACACTTGCAGATCGTACGAAAGTAGTGTTTCAAAACTGTCCTATCAAAATAAACGTTCAAGTCTGTGAGTTGAATGCACTCATCACACAGAAGTTTCTGAGAATGCTTCTGTGTAGTTTTTAGGTGAAGATATTTCATTTCCCAGCACAGGCTTCGGAGCGCTCCAAATATGCACTTGCAGATTCTACAAAAGGGGTGTTTGCAAACTGCTCTATCAGAGGGAATGTTCAAGTCTGTGAGTTGAATGCAGTAATCACACAGAAGTTTGTGAGAATGCTTCTGTCTAGTTTCAGGTGAAGATATTTCTTTTCAAAGCATAGGCCTCAAAGCCCTCCAAATATCCACTTGCAGACTCTACAAAAAGAGTGTTTCAAAACTGCTCTTTCAAAAGGAAGGCTCAAGTCTGTGAGTTGAATGCACTCATCACAAAGAAGTTTCTGAGAATGCTTCTGTGTAGTTTTTATGTGAAGATACTTCCTTTTCCAGCGTAGGCCTCAATGTGCTCGAAATAAACACTTGCAGATCCTACGAAAGTAGTGTTTCAAAACTGTCCTATCAAAATAAACGTTCAAGTCTGTGAGTTGAATGCACTCATCACACAGAAGTTTCTGAGAATGCTTCTGTGTAGTTTTTAGGTGAAGATATTTCATTTCCCAGCACAGGCTTCGGAGCGCTCCAAATATGCACTTGCAGATTCTACAAAAAGAGAGCCTGAAAACTCTTCCACCAAAAAGAGGCTTCAACTCTATGAGTAGAATGCACTCATCACAAAGAAGTTTCTGAGAATACTTCTGTCTAGTTTTTATGTGAAGATATTTCCTTTTCCAGCATAGGCGTCAAAGCGCTCCAAATAAACACTTGCAGATTCTACTAAAGGAGTGCTTCCAAACTGCTCTATCAAAAGCAATGTTCAAGTCTGTGAGTTGAATGCACTGTTCACACAGAAGTTTGTGGGAATTCTTCTGCCTAGTTTTTTATTGAAGATATTTTTTTCCCAGAATAGGCCTTAAAGCGCTCCAAATATCCACTTGCAGATTCTATAAAAAGAGTGTTTCAAAACTACACTTTCAAAAGAAAGGCTCAAGTCTGTGAGTTGAATGCACTAATCACAAAGAAGTTTCTGAGAATGCTTCTGTGTAGTTGTTATGTGAAGATACTTCCTTTTCCAGCATAGGCTTCAAAGCGCTCGAAATAAACACTTGCAGATTCTACAAAAGGAGTGTTTCAAAACTGTCCTATCAAAAGAAACGTTCACGTCTGTGAGTTGAATGCACTCATCACAGAGAAGTTTCTGAGAATGCTTCTGTGTAGTTTTTAGGTGAAGATATTTCCTTTTCCAGCATAGGCGTCAAAGCGATTCAAATAAACACTTGCAGATTCTACAAAAGGAGTGTATCCAAACTGCTCTATCAGAGGGAATGTTCAAGTCTGTGAGTTGAAGGCAGTAATCACAGAGAAGTTTGTGAGAATGCTTCTGCCTAGTTTTTAGGTGAAGATATTTCATTTCCCAGAATAGGCCTTAAAGCGCTCCAAATTTCCACTTGCAGATTCTACAAAAAGAGTGTTTCAAAACTGCTCTTTCAAAAGGGAGGCTCAAGTCTGTGATTTGAATGCACTCATCACAAAGAAGTTTCTGAGAATGCTTCTGTGTAGTTGTTATGTGAAGATACTTTCTTTTCCAGCATAGGCCCCAAAGCGCTCGAAATAAACACTTGCAGATTCTACGAAAGGAGTGTTTCAAAACTGTCCTATCAAAAGAAACGTTCAAGTCTGTGAGTTGAATGCACTCATCACAGAGAAGTTTCTGAGAATGCTTCTGTGTAGTTTTTAGGTGAAGATATTTCCTTTACCAGCATAGGCGTAAAAGCGATCCAAATAAACACTTGCAGATTCTACAAAAGGAGTGTTTCCAAACTGCTGTATCAAGAGGAACGTTCAAGTCTGTGAGTAGAATCCTCTCACCACAAAGAAGTTTCTCAGAATGCTTCTGTCTAGTTTTTATGTGAAGATATTTCCTTTTCCAGCATAGGCGTCATAGCGCTCCAAATAAACACTTGCAGATTCTACAAAAGGAGTGTTTCCAAACTGCTCTATCAAAAGGAAGTTTCAAGTCTGTGAGTTGAATGCACTAATCACACAGAAGTTTGTGAGAATGCCTCTGTCTAGTTTTTAGGTGAAGATATTTCTTTTCCCAGAATAGGCCTTAAAGCGCTCCAAATTTCCACTTGCAGATTCTACAAAAAGAGTGTTTCAAAACTGCTCTTTCAAAAGAAAAGCTCAAGTCTGTGAGTTGAATGCACTCATCACAAAGAAGTTTCTGAGAATGCTTCTGTGTAGTTGTTATGTGAAGATACATCCTTTTCCAGCATAGGCCTCAAAGCGCTCGAAATAAACACTTGCAGATTCTACAAAAGGAGTGTTTCAAAACTGTCCTGTCAAAAGAAACGTTCAAGTCTGTGAGTTGAATGCACTCATCACAGAGAAGTTTCTGAGAATGCTTCTGTGTAGTTTTTAGGTGAAGATATTTCCTTTTCCAGCATAGGCGTCAAACCGATCCAAATAAACACTTGCAGCTTCTACAAAAGGAGTGTTTCCAAACTGCTGTATCAAGAGGAACGTTCAAGTCTGTGAGTAGAATCCACTCACCACAAAGAAGTTTCTGAGAATGCTTCTGTGTAGTTTTTAGGTGAAGATATTTCCTTTTCCAGCATAGGCGTCAAAGCGATCCAAATAAACACTTGCAGATTCTACAAAAGGAGTGTTTCCAAACTGCTCTATCAGAGGGAATGTTCAAGTCTGTGAGTTGAATGCAGTAATCACACAGAAGTTTGTGAGAATGCTTCTGTCTAGTTTTTAGGTGAAGATATTTCATTTCCCAGAATAGGCCTTAAAGCGCTCCAAATTTCCACTTGCAGATTCTACAAAAAGAGTGTTTCAAAACTGCTCTTTCAAAAGGAAGGCTCAAGTCTGTGAGTTGAATGCACTCATCACAAAGAAGTTTCTGAGAATGCTTCTGTGTACTTGTGATGTGAAGATACTTCCTTTTCCAGCATAGGCCCCAAAGCGCTCGAAATAAACACTTGCAGCTTCTACAAAAGGTGTGTTTCCAAACTGCTGTATCAAGAGGAACGTTCAAGTCTGTGAGTAGAATCCACTCACCACAAAGGAGTTTCTGAGAATGCTTCTGTCTAGTTTTTATGTGAAGATATTTCCTTTTCCAGCATAGACGTCAAAGCGATCCAAATAAACACTTGCAGATTCTACAAAAGGGGTGTTTCCAAACTGCTCTATCGGAGGGAATGTTCAAGTCTGTGAGTTGAATGCAGTAATCACACAGAAGTTTGTGAGAATGGTTCTGTCTAGTTTCAGGTGAAGATATTTCTTTTCAAAGCATAGGCCTCAAAGCCCTCCAAATATCCACTTGCAGACTCTACAAAAAGAGTGTTTCAAAACTGCTCTTTCAAAAGGAAGGCTCAAGTCTGTGAGTTGAATGCACTCATCTCAAAGAAGTTTCTGAGAATGCTTCTGTGTAGTTTTTATGTGAAGATACTTCCTTTTCCAGCGTAGGCCTCAATGTGCTCAAAATAAACACTTGCAGATCCTACGAAAGTAGTGTTTCAAAGCTGTCCTATCAAAATAAACGTTCAAGTCTGTGAGTTGAATGCACTCATCACACAGAAGTTTCTGAGAATGCTTCTGTGTAGTTTTTAGGTGAAGATATTTCATTTCCCAGCAGAGGCTTCCGAGCGCTCCAAATATGCACTTGCAGATTCTACAAAAAGAGAGCCTGAAAACTCTTCCACCAAAAAGAGGCTTCAACTCTATGAGTAGAATGCACTCATCACAAAGAAGTTTCTGAGAATACTTCTGTCTAGTTTTTATGTGAAGATATTTCCTTTTCCAGCATAGGCGTCAAAGCGCTCCAAATAAACACTTGCAGATTCTACTAAAGGAGTGCTTCCAAACTGCTCTATCAAAAGCAATGTTCAAGTCTGTGAGTTGAATGCACTATTCACACAGAAGTTTGTGAGAATTCTTCTGCCTAGTTTTTAGGTGAAGATATTTCTTTTCCCAGAATAGGCCTTAAAGCGCTCCAAATATCCACTTGCAGATTCTATAAAAAGAGTGTTTCAAAACTGCTCTTTCAAAAGAAAGGCTCAAGTCTGTGAGTTGAATGCACTCGTCACAAAGAAGTTTCTGAGAATGCTTCTGTGTAGTTTTTAGGTGAAGATATTTCCTTTTCCAGCATAGGCGTCAAAGCGATTCAAATAAACACTTGCAGATTCTACAAAAGGAGTGTTTCCAAACTGCTGTATCAAGAGGAACGTTCAAGTCTGTGAGTAGAATCCACTCACCACAAAGAAGTTTCTGAAAATCCTTCTGTGTAGTTTTTAGGTGAAGATATTTCCTTTTCCAGCATAGGCGTCAAAGCGCTCCAAATAAACACTTGCAGATTCTACAAAAGGAGTGTTTCCAAACTGCTGTATCAAAAGGAAGGTTCAAGTCTGTGAGTTGGATGCACTAATCACACAGAAGTTTGTGAGAATGCTTCTGTCCAGTTTTTAGGTGAAGATATTTCTTTTCCCAGAATAGAACTTAAAGCGTTCCAAATATCCACTTGCAGATTCTACAAAAAGAGTGTTTCAAAACTGCTCTTTCAAAAGAAAAGCTCAAGTCTGTGAGTTGATTGCACTCATCACAAAGTTTCTGAGAATGCTTCTGTGTAGTTGTTATGTGAAGATACTTCCTTTTCCAGCATAGGCCTCAAATCGCTCGAAATAAACACTTGCAGATTCTACAAAAGGAGTGTTTCAAAACTGTCCTATCAAAAGAAACGTTCAAGTCTGTGAGTTGAATGCACTCATCACAGAGAAGTTTCTGAGAATGCTTCTGTGTAGTTTTTAGGTGAAGATATTTCTTTTTCCAGCATAGGCGTCAAAGCGATCCAAATAAACACTTGCAGATTCTACAAAAGGAGTGTTTCCAAACTGCTGTATCAAGAGGAACGTTCAAGTCTGTGAGTAGAATCCACTCACCACAAAGAAGTTTCTGAGAATGCTTCTGTCTAGTGTTTATGTGAAGATATTTCCTTTTCCAGCATAGGCGTCAAAGCGCTCCAAATAAACACTTGCAGATTCTACAAAAGGAGTGTTTCCAAACTGCTCTATCAGAGGGAATGTTCAAGTCTGTGAGTGGAATGCACTAGTCAGACAGAAGTTTGTGAGAATGCCTCTGTCTAGTTTTTAGGTGAAGATATTTCTTTTCCCAGAATAGGCCTTAAAGCGCTCCAAATTTCCACTTGCAGATTCTACAAAAAGAGTGTTTCAAAACTGCTCTTTCAATAGAAAAGCTCAAGTCTGTGAGTTGAATGCACTCATCACAAAGAAGTTTCTGAGAATGCTTCTGTGTAGTTGTTATGTGAAGATACTTCCTTTTCCAGCATAGGCCTCAAAGCGCTCGAAATAAACACTTGCAGATTCTACAAAAGGAGTGTTTCAAAACTGTCCTGTCAAAAGAAACGTTCAAGTCTGTGAGTTGAATGCACTCATCACAGAGAAGTTTCTGAGAATGCTTCTGTGTAGTTTTTAGGTGAAGATATTTCCTTTTCCAGCATAGGCGTCAGAGCGATCCAAATAAACACTTGCAGCTTCTACAAAAGGAGTGTTTCCAAACTGCTGTATCAAGAGGAACGTTCAAGTCTGTGAGTAGAATCCACTCACCACAAAGAAGTTTCTGAAAATGCTTCTGTGTAGTTTTTAGGTGAAGATATTTCCTTTTCCAGCATAGGCGTCAAAGCGATCCAAATAAACACTTGCAGCTTCTACAAAAGGAGTGTTTCCAAACTGCTGTATCAAGAGGAAAGTTCAAGTCTGTGAGTAGAATCCACTCACCACAAAGAAGTTTCTGAAAATGCTTCTGTGTAGTTTTTAGGTGAAGATATTTCCTTTTCCAGCATAGGCGTCAAAGCGATCCAAATAAACACTTGCAGATTCTACAAAAGGAGTGTTTCCAAACTGCTCTATCAGAGGGAATGTTAAAGTCTGTGAGTTGAATGCAGTAATCACACAGAAGTTTGTGAGAATGCTTCTGTCTAGTTTCAGGTGAAGATATTTCTTTTCCCAGCATAGGCCTCAAAGCCCTCCAAATATCCACTTGCAGAGTCTACAAAAAGAGTGTTTCAAAACTGCTCTTTCAAAAGGAAGGCTCAATTCTGTGAGTTGAATGCACTCATCACAAAGAAGTTTCTTAGAATGCTTCTGTGTAGTTGTTATGTGAAGATACTTCCTTTTCCAGCATAGGCCTCAATGCGCTCAAAATAAACACTTGCAGATCCTACGAAAGTAGTGTTTCAAAACTGTCCTATCAAAATAAACGTTCAAGTCTGTGAGTTGAATGCACTCATCACACAGAAGTTTCTGAGAATGTTTCTGTGTAGTTTTTAGGTGAAGATATTTCCTTTTCCAGCATAGGCGTCAAAGCGATCCAAATAAACCCTTGCAGATTCTACAAAAGGAGTGTTTCCAAACTGCTCTATCAGAGGGAATGTTCTAGTCTGTGAGTTGAATGCAGTAATCACACAGAAGTTTGTGAGAATGCTTCTGTCTAGTTTGTAGGTGAAGATATTTCATTTCCCAGAATAGGCCTTAAAGCGCTCCAAATTTCCACTTGCAGATTCTACAAAAAGAGTGTTTCAAAACTGCTCTTTCAAAAGAAAGGCTCAAGTCTGTGATTTGAATGGACTCATCACAAAGAAGTTTCTGAGAATGCTTCTGTGTAGTTGTTATGTGAAGATACTTCCTTTTCCAGCATAGGCCTCAAAGCGCTCGAAATAAACACTTGCAGATTCTACAAAAGGAGTGTTTCAAAACTGTCCTATCAAAAGAAACGTTCACGTCTGTGAGTTGAATGCACTCATCACAGAGAAGTTTCTGAGAATGCTTCTGTGTAGTTTTTAGGTGAAGATATTTCCTTTTCCAGCATAGGCGTCAAAGCGATTGAAATAAACACTTGCAGATTCTACAAAAGGAGTGTTTCCAAACTGCTGTATCAAGAGGAACGTTCAAGTCTGTGAGTAGAATCCACTCACCACAAAGAAGTTTCTGAAAATGCTTCTGTGTAGTTTTTAGGTGAAGATATTTCCTTTTCCAGCATAGGCGTCAAAGCGCTCCAAATAAACACTTGCAGATTCTACAAAAGGAGTGTTTCCAAACTGCTCTATCAAAAGGAAGGTTCAAGTCTGTGAGTTGAATGCACTAATCACACAGAAGTTTGTGAGAATGCTTCTGTCCAGTTTTTAGGTGAAGATATTTCTTTTCCCAGAATAGAACTTAAAGCGTTCCAAATATCCACTTGCAGATTCTACAAAAAGAGTGTTTCAAAACTGCTCTTTCAAAAGAAAAGCTCAAGTCTGTGAGTTGATTGCACTCATCACAAAGTTTCTGAGAATGCTTCTGTGTAGTTGTTATGTGAAGATACTTCCTTTTCCAGCATAGGCCTCAAAGCGCTCGAAACAAACACTTGCAGATTCTACAAAAGGAGTGTTTCCAAACTGTCCTATCAAAAGAAACGTTCAAGCCTGTGAGTTGAATGCACTCATCACACAGAAGTTTCGGAGAATGCTTCTGTGTAGTTTTTAGATGAAGATATTTCCTTTTCCAGCATAGGCGTCAAAGCGATCCAAATAAACACTTGCAGATTCTACAAAAGGAGTGTTTCCAAACTGCTCTATCAGAGGGAATGTTCAAGTCTGTTAGTTGAATGAAGTAATCACACAGAAGTTTGTGAGAATGCTTCTGTCTAGTTTCAGGTGAAGATATTTCTTTTCAAAGCATAGGCCTCAAAGCCCTCCAAATATCCACTTGCAGACACTACAAAAGGAGTGTTTCAAAACTGCTCTTTCAAAAGGAAGGCTCAAGTCTGTGAGTTGAATGCACTCATCACAAAGAAGTTTCTGAGAATGCTTCTGTGTAGTTGTTATGTGAAGGTACTTCCTTTTCCAGCATAGGCCTCAATGAGCTCGAAATAAACACTTGCAGATCCTACGAAAGTCGTGTTTCAAAACTGTCCTATCAAAAGAAACGTTCAAGTCTGTGAGTTGAATGCACACATCACACAGAAGTTTCTGAGAATGCTTCTGTGTAGTTTTTAGGTGAAGATATTTCATTTCCCAGCACAGGCCTCCGAGCGCTCCAAATATGCACTTGCAGATTCTACAAAAAGAGAGCCTGAAAACTCTTCCACCAAAAAGAGGCTTCAACTCTATGAGTAGAATGCACTCATCACAAAGAAGTTTCTGAGAATGCTTCTGTCTAGTTTTTATGTGAAGATATTTCCTTTTCCAGCATAGGCGTCAAAGCGCTCTAAATAAACACTTGCAGATACTACTAAAGGAGTGCTTCCAAACAGCTATATCAAAAGCAATGTTCAAGTCTGTGAGTTGAATGCACTATTCACACAGAAGTTTGTGAGAATTCTTCTGCCTAGTTTTTAGGTGAAGATATTTCTTTTCCGAGAATAGTCCTTAAAGAGCTCCAAATATCCACTTGCAGATTCTATAAAAAGAGTGTTTCAAAGCTGCTCTTTCAAAAGAAAGGCTCAAGTCTGTGAGTTGAATGCACTCATCACAAAGAAGTTTCTTAGAATGCTTCTGTGTAGTTGTTATGTGAAGATACTTCCTTTTCCAGCATAGGCCTCAAAGCGCTCGAAATAAACACTTGCAGATTCTACAAAAGGAGTGTTTCAAAACTGTCCTATCAAAAGAAACGTTCACGTCTGTGAGTTGAATGCACTCATCACAGAGAAGTTTCTGAGAATGCTTCTGTGTAGTTTTTAGGTGAAGATATTTCCTTTTCCAGCATAGGCGTCAAAGCGATTCAAATAAACACTTGCAGATTTTACAAAAGGAGTGTATCCAAATTGCTCTATCAGAGGGAATGTTCAAGTCTGTGAGTTGAAGGCAGTAATCACACAGAAGTTTGTGAGAATGCTTCTGCCTAGTTTTTAGGTGAAGATATTTCATTTCCCAGAATAGGCCTTAAAGCGCTCCAAATTTCCACTTGCAGATTCTACAAAAAGAGCGTTTCAAAACTGCTCTTTCAAAAGGAAGGCTCAAGTCTGTGAGTTGAATGCACTCATCACAAAGAAGTTTCTGAGAATGCTTCTGTGTAGTAGTTATGTGAAGATACTTTCTTTTCCAGCATAGGCCCCAAAACGCTCGAAATAAACACTTGCAGATTCTACGAAAGGAGTGTTTCAAAACTGTCCTATCAAAAGAAACGTTCAAGTCTGTGAGTTGAATGCACTCATCACAGAGAAGTTTCTGAGAATGCTTCTGTGTAGTTTTTAGGTGAAGATATTTCCTTTTCCAGCATAGGCGTCAAAACGATCCAAATAAACACTTGCAGATTCTACAAAAGGAGTGTTTCCAAACTGCTGTATCAAGAGGAACGTTCAAGTCTGTGAGTAGAATCCACTCACCACAAAGAAGTTTCTGAGAATGCTTCTGTCTAGTTTTTATGTGAAGATATTTCCTTTTCCAGCATAGGCGTCAAAGCGCTCCAAATAAACACTTGCAGATTCTACAAAAGGAGTGTTTCCAAACTCCTCTATCAAAAGGAAGGTTCACGTCTGTGAGTTGAATGCACTAATCACACAGAAGTTTGTGAGAATGCCTCTGTCTAGTTTTTAGGTGAAGATATTTCTTTTCCCAGAATAGGCCTTAAAGCGCTCCAAATTTCCACTTGCAGATTCTACAAAAAGAGTGTTTCAAAACTGCTCTTTCAAAAGAAAAGCTCAAGTCTGTGAGTTGCATGCACTCATCACAAAGAAGTTTCTGAGAATGCTTCTGTGTAGTTGTTATGTGAAGATACTTCCTTTTCCAGCATAGGCCTCAAAGCGCTCGAAATAAACACTTGCAGATTCTACAAAAGGAGTGTTTCAAAACTGTCCTGTCAAAAGAAATGTTCAAGTCTGTGAGTTGAATGCACTCATCACAGAGAAGTTTCTGAGAATGCTTCTGTGTAGTTTTTAGGTGAAGATATTTCCTCTTCCAGCATAGGCGTCAAACCGATCCAAATAAACACTTGCAGCTTCTACAAAAGGAGTGTTTCCAAACTGTTGTATCAAGAGGAACGTTCAAGTCTGTGAGTAGAATCCACTCACCACAAAGAAGTTTCTGAGAATGCTTCTGTGTAATTTTTAGGTGAAGATATTTCCTTTTCCAGCATAGGCGTCAAAGCGATCCAAAAAAACACTTGCAGATTCTACAAAAGGAGTGTTTCCAAACTGCTCTATCAGAGGGAATGTTCAAGTCTGTGAGTTGAATGCAGTAATCACACAGAAGTTTGTGTAAATGCTTCTGTCTAGTTTCAGGTGAAGATATTTCTTTTCCCAGCATAGGCCTCAAAGCCCTCCAAATATCCACTTGCAGACTCTACAAAAAGAGTGTTTCAAAACGGCTCTTTCAAAAGGAAGGCTCAATTCTGTGAGTTGAATGCACTCATCACAAAGAAGTTTCTGAGAATGCTTCTGTGTAGTTGTTATGTGAAGATACTTCCTTTTCCAGCACAGGCCTCAATGCGCTCCAAATAAACACTTGTAGATCCTACGAAAGTAGTGTTTCAAAACTGTCCTATCAAAATAAACGTTCAAGTCTGTGAGTTGAATGCACTCATCACACAGAAGTTTCTGAGAATGCTTCTGTGTAGTTTTTAGGTGAAGATATTTCATTTCCCACCACAGGCCTCGGAGCGCTCCAAATATGCACTTGCAGATTCTACAAAAAGAGAGCCTGAAAACTCTTCCACCAAAAAGACGCTTCAACTCTATGAGTAGAATGCACTCATCACAAAGAAGTTTCTGAGAATGCATCTGTCTAGTTTTTATGTGAAGATATTTCCTTTTCCAGCATAGGCGTCAAAGCGCTCCAAATAAACACTTGCAGATACTACTAATGGAGTGCTTCAAAACTGCTCTATCAAAAACAATGTTCAAGTCTGTGAGTTGAATGCACTAATCACACAGAAGTTTGTGAGAATTCTTCTGTCTAGTTTTTAGGTGAAGATATTTCTTTTCCCAGAATAGGCCTTAAAGCGCTAAAAATATCCACTAGCAGAATCTATAAAAAGAGTGTTTCAAAACTGCTCTTTCAAAAGAAAGGCTCAAGTCTGTGAGTTGAATGCACTCATCACAAAGAAGTTTCTGAGAATGTTTCTGTGTAGTTGTTATGTGAAGATACTTCCTTTTCCAGCATAGGCCTCAAAGCGCTCGAAATAAACACTTGCAGATTCTACAAAAGGAGTGTTTCAAAACTGTCCTGTCAAAAGAAACTTTCAAGTCTGTGAGTTGAATGCACTCATCACAGAGAAGTTTCTGAGAATGCTTCTGTGTAGTTTTTAGGTGAAGATATTTCCTTTTCCAGCATAGGCGTCAAAGCGATCCAAATAAACACTTGCAGATTCTACAAAAGGAGTGTATCCAAACTGCTCTATCAGAGGGAATGTCCAAGTCTGTGAGTTGAATGCAGTAATCACACAGAAGTTTGTGAGAATGCTTCTGTCTAGTTTTTAGGTGAAGATATTTCATTTCCCAGAATAGGCCTTAAAGCGCTCCAAATTTCCACTTGCAGATTCTACAAAAAGAGTGTTTCAAAACTGCTCTTTCAAAAGGAAGGCTCAAGTCTGTGAGTTGAATGCACTCATCACAAAGAAGTTTCTGAGAATGCTTCTGTGTACTTGTGATGTGAAGATACTTCCTTTTCCAGCATAGGCCTCTATGCGCTCGAAATAAACACTTGCAGATCGTACGAAAGTAGTGTTTCAAAACTGTCCTATCAAAATAAACGTTCAAGTCTGTGAGTTGAATGCACTCATCACACAGAAGTTTCTGAGAATGCTTCTGTGTAGTTTTTAGGTGAAGATATTTCATTTCCCAGCACAGGCTTCGGAGCGCTCCAAATATGCACTTGCAGATTCTACAAAAGGGGTGTTTGCAAACTGCTCTATCAGAGGGAATGTTCAAGTCTGTGAGTTGAATGCAGTAATCACACAGAAGTTTGTGAGAATGCTTCTGTCTAGTTTCAGGTGAAGATATTTCTTTTCAAAGCATAGGCCTCAAAGCCCTCCAAATATCCACTTGCAGACTCTACAAAAAGAGTGTTTCAAAACTGCTCTTTCAAAAGGAAGGCTCAAGTCTGTGAGTTGAATGCACTCATCACAAAGAAGTTTCTGAGAATGCTTCTGTGTAATTTTTATGTGAAGATACTTCCTTTTCCAGCGTAGGCCTCAATGTGCTCGAAATAAACACTTGCAGATCCTACGAAAGTAGTGTTTCAAAACTGTCCTATCAAAATAAACGTTCAAGTCTGTGAGTTGAATGCACTCATCACACAGAAGTTTCTGAGAATGCTTCTGTGTAGTTTTTAGGTGAAGATATTTCATTTCCCAGCACAGGCTTCGGAGCGCTCCAAATATGCACTTGCAGATTCTACAAAAAGAGAGCCTGAAAACTCTTCCACCAAAAAGAGGCTTCAACTCTATGAGTAGAATGCACTCATCACAAAGAAGTTTCTGAGAATACTTCTGTCTAGTTTTTATGTGAAGATATTTCCTTTTCCAGCATAGGCGTCAAAGCGCTCCAAATAAACACTTGCAGATTCTACTAAAGGAGTGCTTCCAAACTGCTCTATCAAAAGCAATGTTCAAGTCTGTGAGTTGAAAGCACTGTTCACACAGAAGTTTGTGAGAATTCTTCTGCCTAGTTTTTTGGTGAAGATATTTTTTTCCCAGAATAGGCCTTAAAGCGCTCCAAATATCCACTTGCAGATTCTATAAAAAGAGTGTTTCAAAACTACACTTTCAAAAGAAAGGCTCAAGTCTGTGAGTTGAATGCACTAATCACAAAGAAGTTTCTGAGAATGCTTCTGTGTAGTTGTTATGTGAAGATACTTCCTTTTCCAGCATAGGCTTCAAAGCGCTCGAAATAAACACTTGCAGATTCTACAAAAGGAGTGTTTCAAAACTGTCCTATCAAAAGAAACGTTCACGTCTGTGAGTTGAATGCACTCATCACAGAGAAGTTTCTGAGAATGCTTCTGTGTAGTTTTTAGGTGAAGATATTTCCTTTTCCAGCATAGGCGTCAAAGCGATTCAAATAAACACTTGCAGATTCTACAAAAGGAGTGTATCCAAACTGCTCTATCAGAGGGAATGTTCAAGTCTGTGAGTTGAAGGCAGTAATCACAGAGAAGTTTGTGAGAATGCTTCTGCCTAGTTTTTAGGTGAAGATATTTCATTTCCCAGAATAGGCCTTAAAGCGCTCCAAATTTCCACTTGCAGATTCTACAAAAAGAGTGTTTCAAAACTGCTCTTTCAAAAGGGAGGCTCAAGTCTGTGATTTGAATGCACTCATCACAAAGAAGTTTCTGAGAATGCTTCTGTGTAGTTGTTATGTGAAGATACTTTCTTTTCCAGCATAGGCCCCAAAGCGCTCGAAATAAACACTTGCAGATTCTACGAAAGGAGTGTTTCAAAACTGTCCTATCAAAAGAAACGTTCAAGTCTGTGAGTTGAATGCACTCATCACAGAGAAGTTTCTGAGAATGCTTCTGTGTAGTTTTTAGGTGAAGATATTTCCTTTACCAGCATAGGCGTAAAAGCGATCCAAATAAACACTTGCAGATTCTACAAAAGGAGCGTTTCCAAACTGCTGTATCAAGAGGAACGTTCAAGTCTGTGAGTAGAATCCTCTCACCACAAAGAAGTTTCTCAGAATGCTTCTGTCTAGTTTTTATGTGAAGATATTTCCTTTTCCAGCATAGGCGTCATAGCGCTCCAAATAAACACTTGCAGATTCTACAAAAGGAGTGTTTCCAAACTGCTCTATCAAAAGGAAGTTTCAAGTCTGTGAGTTGAATGCACTAATCACACAGAAGTTTGTGAGAATGCCTCTGTCTAGTTTTTAGGTGAAGATATTTCTTTTCCCAGAATAGGCCTTAAAGCGCTCCAAATTTCCACTTGCAGATTCTACAAAAAGAGTGTTTCAAAACTGCTCTTTCAAAAGAAAAGCTCAAGTCTGTGAGTTGAATGCACTCATCACAAAGAAGTTTCTGAGAATGCTTCTGTGTAGTTGTTATGTGAAGATACATCCTTTTCCAGCATAGGCCTCAAAGCGCTCGAAATAAACACTTGCAGATTCTACAAAAGGAGTGTTTCAAAACTGTCCTGTCAAAAGAAACGTTCAAGTCTGTGAGTTGAATGCACTCATCACAGAGAAGTTTCTGAGAATGCTTCTGTGTAGTTTTTAGGTGAAGATATTTCCTTTTCCAGCATAGGCGTCAAACCGATCCAAATAAACACTTGCAGCTTCTACAAAAGGAGTGTTTCCAAACTGCTGTATCAAGAGGAACGTTCAAGTCTGTGAGTAGAATCCACTCACCACAAAGAAGTTTCTGAGAATGCTTCTGTGTAGTTTTTAGGTGAAGATATTTCCTTTTCCAGCATAGGCGTCAAAGCGATCCAAATAAACACTTGCAGATTCTACAAAAGGAGTGTTTCCAAACTGCTCTATCAGAGGGAATGTTCAAGTCTGTGAGTTGAATGCAGTAATCACACAGAAGTTTGTGAGAATGCTTCTGTCTAGTTTTTAGGTGAAGATATTTCATTTCCCAGAATAGGCCTTAAAGCGCTCCAAATTTCCACTTGCAGATTCTACAAAAAGAGTGTTTCAAAACTGCTCTTTCAAAAGGAAGGCTCAAGTCTGTGAGTTGAATGCACTCATCACAAAGAAGTTTCTGAGAATGCTTCTGTGTACTTGTGATGTGAAGATACTTCCTTTTCCAGCATAGGCCCCAAAGCGCTCGAAATAAACACTTGCAGCTTCTACAAAAGGTGTGTTTCCAAACTGCTGTATCAAGAGGAACGTTCAAGTCTGTGAGTAGAATCCACTCACCACAAAGGAGTTTCTGAGAATGCTTCTGTCTAGTTTTTATGTGAAGATATTTCCTTTTCCAGCATAGACGTCAAAGCGATCCAAATAAACACTTGCAGATTCTACAAAAGGGGTGTTTCCAAACTGCTCTATCGGAGGGAATGTTCAAGTCTGTGAGTTGAATGCAGTAATCACACAGAAGTTTGTGAGAATGGTTCTGTCTAGTTTCAGGTGAAGATATTTCTTTTCAAAGCATAGGCCTCAAAGCCCTCCAAATATCCACTTGCAGACTCTACAAAAAGAGTGTTTCAAAACTGCTCTTTCAAAAGGAAGGCTCAAGTCTGTGAGTTGAATGCACTCATCTCAAAGAAGTTTCTGAGAATGCTTCTGTGTAGTTTTTATGTGAAGATACTTCCTTTTCCAGCGTAGGCCTCAATGTGCTCAAAATAAACACTTGCAGATCCTACGAAAGTAGTGTTTCAAAGCTGTCCTATCAAAATAAACGTTCAAGTCTGTGAGTTGAATGCACTCATCACACAGAAGTTTCTGAGAATGCTTCTGTGTAGTTTTTAGGTGAAGATATTTCATTTCCCAGCAGAGGCTTCCGAGCGCTCCAAATATGCACTTGCAGATTCTACAAAAAGAGAGCCTGAAAACTCTTCCACCAAAAAGAGGCTTCAACTCTATGAGTAGAATGCACTCATCACAAAGAAGTTTCTGAGAATACTTCTGTCTAGTTTTTATGTGAAGATATTTCCTTTTCCAGCATAGGCGTCAAAGCGCTCCAAATAAACACTTGCAGATTCTACTAAAGGAGTGCTTCCAAACTGCTCTATCAAAAGCAATGTTCAAGTCTGTGAGTTGAATGCACTATTCACACAGAAGTTTGTGAGAATTCTTCTGCCTAGTTTTTAGGTGAAGATATTTCTTTTCCCAGAATAGGCCTTAAAGCGCTCCAAATATCCACTTGCAGATTCTATAAAAAGAGTGTTTCAAAACTGCTCTTTCAAAAGAAAGGCTCAAGTCTGTGAGTTGAATGCACTCGTCACAAAGAAGTTTCTGAGAATGCTTCTGTGTAGTTTTTAGGTGAAGATATTTCCTTTTCCAGCATAGGCGTCAAAGCGATTCAAATAAACACTTGCAGATTCTACAAAAGGAGTGTTTCCAAACTGCTGTATCAAGAGGAACGTTCAACTCTGTGAGTAGAATCCACTCACCACAAAGAAGTTTCTGAAAATCCTTCTGTGTAGTTTTTAGGTGAAGATATTTCCTTTTCCAGCATAGGCGTCAAAGCGCTCCAAATAAACACTTGCAGATTCTACAAAAGGAGTGTTTCCAAACGGCTGTATCAAAAGGAAGGTTCAAGTCTGTGAGTTGGATGCACTAATCACACAGAAGTTTGTGAGAATGCTTCTGTCCAGTTTTTAGGTGAAGATATTTCTTTTCCCAGAATAGAACTTAAAGCGTTCCAAATATCCACTTGCAGATTCTACAAAAAGAGTGTTTCAAAACTGCTCTTTCAAAAGAAAAGCTCAAGTCTGTGAGTTGATTGCACTCATCACAAAGTTTCTGAGAATGCTTCTGTGTAGTTGTTATGTGAAGATACTTCCTTTTCCAGCATAGGCCTCAAATCGCTCGAAATAAACACTTGCAGATTCTACAAAAGGAGTGTTTCAAAACTGTCCTATCAAAAGAAACGTTCAAGTCTGTGAGTTGAATGCACTCATCACAGAGAAGTTTCTGAGAATGCTTCTGTGTAGTTTTTAGGTGAAGATATTTCTTTTTCCAGCATAGGCGTCAAAGCGATCCAAATAAACACTTGCAGATTCTACAAAAGGAGTGTTTCCAAACTGCTGTATCAAGAGGAACGTTCAAGTCTGTGAGTAGAATCGACTCACCACAAAGAAGTTTCTGAGAATGCTTCTGTCTAGTGTTTATGTGAAGATATTTCCTTTTCCAGCATAGGCGTCAAAGCGCTCCAAATAAACACTTGCAGATTCTACAAAAGGAGTGTTTCCAAACTGCTCTATCAGAGGGAATGTTCAAGTCTGTGAGTGGAATGCACTAGTCAGACAGAAGTTTGTGAGAATGCCTCTGTCTAGTTTTTAGGTGAAGATATTTCTTTTCCCAGAATAGGCCTTAAAGCGCTCCAAATTTCCACTTGCAGATTCTACAAAAAGAGTGTTTCAAAACTGCTCTTTCAATAGAAAAGCTCAAGTCTGTGAGTTGAATGCACTCATCACAAAGAAGTTTCTGAGAATGCTTCTGTGTAGTTGTTATGTGAAGATACTTCCTTTTCCAGCATAGGCCTCAAAGCGCTCGAAATAAACACTTGCAGATTCTACAAAAGGAGTGTTTCAAAACTGTCCTGTCAAAAGAAACGTTCAAGTCTGTGAGTTGAATGCACTCATCACAGAGAAGTTTCTGAGAATGCTTCTGTGTAGTTTTTAGGTGAAGATATTTCCTTTTCCAGCATAGGCGTCAAAGCGATCCAAATAAACACTTCCAGATTCTACAAAAGGAGTGTTTCCAAACTGCTGTATCAAGAGGAACGTTCAAGTCTGTGAGTAGAATCCACTCAACACAAAGAAGTTTCTGAGAATGCTTCTGTCTAGTTTTTATGTGAAGATATTTCCTTTTCCAGCATAGGCGTCAAAGCGCTCCAAATAAACACTTGCAGATTCTACAAAAGGAGTGTTTCCAAACTCCTCTATCAAAAGGAAGGTTCACGTCTGTGAGTTGAATGCACTAATCACACAGAAGTTTGTGAGAATGCCTCTGTCTAGTTTTTAGGTGAAGATATTTCTTTTCCCAGAATAGGCCTTAAAGCGCTCCAAATTTCCACTTGCAGATTCTACAAAAAGAGTGTTTCAAAACTGCTCTTTCAAAAGAAAAGCTCAAGTCTGTGAGTTGAATGCACTCATCACAAAGAAGTTTCTGAGAATGCTTCTGTGTAGTTGTTATGTGAAGATACTTCCTTTTCCAGCATAGGCCTCAAAGCGCTCGAAATAAACACTTGCAGATTCTACAAAAGGAGTGTTTCAAAACTGTCCTGTCAAAAGAAACGTTCAAGTCTGTGAGTTGAATGCACTCATCACAGAGAAGTTTCTGAGAATGCTTCTGTGTAGTTTTTAGGTGAAGATATTTCCTCTTCCAGCATAGGCGTCAAACCGATCCAAATAAACACTTGCAGCTTCTACAAAAGGAGTGTTTCCAAACTGTTGTATCAAGAGGAACGTTCAAGTCTGTGAGTAGAATCCACTCACCACAAAGAAGTTTCTGAGAATGCTTCTGTGTAATTTTTAGGTGAAGATATTTCCTTTTCCAGCATAGGCGTCAAAGCGATCCAAATAAACACTTGCAGATTCTACAAAAGGAGTGTTTCCAAACTGCTCTATCAGAGGGAATGTTCAAGTCTGTGAGTTGAATGCAGTAATCACACAGAAGTTTGTGAGAATGCTTCTGTCTAGTTTCAGGTGAAGATATTTCTTTTCCCAGCATAGGCCTCAAAGCCCTCCAAATATCCACTTGCAGACTCTACAAAAAGAGTGTTTCAAAACTGCTCTTTCAAAAGGAAGGCTCAATTCTGTGAGTTGAATGCACTCATCACAAAGAAGTTTCTGAGAATGCTTCTGTGTACTTGTGATGTGAAGATACTTCCTTTTCCAGCATAGGCCTCTATGCGCTCGAAATAAACACTTGCAGATCGTACGAAAGTAGTGTTTCAAAACTGTCCTATCAAAATAAACGTTCAAGTCTGTGAGTTGAATGCACTCATCACACAGAAGTTTCTGAGAATGCTTCTGTGTAGTTTTTAGGTGAAGATATTTCATTTCCCAGCACAGGCTTCGGAGCGCTCCAAATATGCACTTGCAGATTCTACAAAAAGAGAGCCTGAAAACTCTTCCACCAAAAAGACGCTTCAACTCTATGAGTAGAATGCACTCATCACAAAGAAGTTTCTGAGAATACTTCTGTCTAGTTTTTATGTGAAGATATTTCCTTTTCCAGCATAGGCGTCAAAGCGCTCCAAATAAACACTTGCAGATTCTACTAAAGGAGTGCTTCCAAACTGCTCTATCAAAAGCAATGTTCAAGTCTGTGAGTTGAATGCACTGTTCACACAGAAGTTTGTGAGAATTCTTCTGCCTAGTTTTTTGGTGAAGATATTTTTTTCCCAGAATAGGCCTTAAAGCGCTCCAAATATCCACTTGCAGATTCTATAAAAAGAGTGTTTCAAAACTGCACTTTCAAAAGAAAGGCTCAAGTCTGTGAGTTGAATGCACTCATCACAAAGAAGTTTCTGAGAATGCTTCTGTGTAGTTGTTATGTGAAGATACTTCCTTTTCCAGCATAGGCTTCAAAGCGCTCGAAATAAACACTTGCAGATTCTACAAAAGGAGTGTTTCAAAACTGTCCTATCAAAAGAAACGTTCACGTCTGTGAGTTGAATGCACTCATCACAGAGAAGTTTCTGAGAATGCTTCTGTGTAGTTTTTAGGTGAAGATATTTCCTTTTCCAGCATAGGCATCAAAGCGATTCAAATAAACACTTGCAGATTCTACAAAAGGAGTGTATCCAAACTGCTCTATCAGAGGGAATGTTCAAGTCTGTGAGTTGAAGGCAGTAATCACAGAGAAGTTTGTGAGAATGCTTCTGCCTAGTTTTTAGGTGAAGATATTTCATTTCCCAGAATAGGCCTTAAAGCGCTCCAAATTTCCACTTGCAGATTCTACAAAAAGAGTGTTTCAAAACTGCTCTTTCAAAAGGGAGGCTCAAGTCTGTGAGTTGAATGCACTCATCACAAAGAAGTTTCTGAGAATGCTTCTGTGTAGTTGTTATGTGAAGATACTTCCTTTTCCAGCATAGGCCCCAAAGCGCTAGAAATAAACACTTGCAGATTCTACGAAAGGAGTGTTTCAAAACTGTCCTATCAAAAGAAACGTTCAAGTCTGTGAGTTGAATGCACTCATCACAGAGAAGTTTCTGAGAATGCTTCTGTGTAGTTTTTAGGTGAAGATATTTCCTTTACCAGCATAGGCGTAAAAGCGATCCAAATAAACACTTGCAGATTCTACAAAAGGAGTGTTTCCAAACTGCTGTATCAAGAGGAACGTTGAAGTCTGTGAGTAGAATCCTCTTACCACAAAGAAGTTTCTCAGAATGCTTCTGTCTAGTTTTTATGTGAAGATATTTCCTTTTCCAGCATAGGCGTCATAGCGCTCCAAATAAACAATTGCAGATTCTACAAAAGGAGTGTTTCCAAACTGCTCTATCAAAAGGAAGTTTCAAGTCTGTGAGTTGAATGCACTAATCACACAGAAGTTTGTGAGAATGCCTCTGTCTAGTTTTTAGGTGAAGATATTTCTTTTCCCAGAATAGGCCTTAAAGCGCTCCAAATTTCCACTTGCAGATTCTACAAAAAGAGTGTTTCAAAACTGCTCTTTCAAAAGAAAAGCTCAAGTCTGTGAGTTGAATGCACTCATCACAAAGAAGTTTCTGAGAATGCTTCTGTGTAGTTGTTATGTGAAGATACATCCTTTTCCAGCATAGGCCTCAAAGCGCTCGAAATAAACACTTGCAGATTCTACAAAAGGAGTGTTTCAAAACTGTCCTGTCAAAAGAAACGTTCAAGTCTGTGAGTTGAATGCACTCATCACAGAGAAGTTTCTGACAATGCTTCTGTGTAGTTTTTAGGTGAAGATATTTCCTTTTCCAGCATAGGCGTCAAACCGATCCAAATAAACACTTGCAGCTTCTACAAAAGGAGTGTTTCCAAACTGCTGTATCAAGAGGAACGTTCAAGTCTGTGAGTAGAATCCACTCACCACAAAGAAGTTTCTGAGAATGCTTCTGTGTAGTTTTTAGGTGAAGATATTTCCTTTTCCAGCATAGGCGTCAAAGCGATCCAAATAAACACTTGCAGATTCTACAAAAGGAGTGTTTCCAAACTGCTCTATCAGAGGGAATGTTCAAGTCTGTGAGTTGAATGCAGTAATCACACAGAAGTTTGTGAGAATGCTTCTGTCTAGTTTCAGGTGAAGATATTTCTTTTCCCAGCATAGGCCTCAAAGCCCTCCAAATATCCACTTGCAGACTCTACAAAAAGAGTGTTTCAAAACCGCTCTTTCAAAAGGAAGGCTCAATTCTGTGAGTTGAATGCACTCATCACAAAGAAGTTTCTGAGAATGCTTCTGTGTAGTTGTTATGTGAAGATACTTCCTTTTCCAGCATAGGCCTATATGCGCTCGAAATAAACACATGCAGATCCTACGAAAGTAGTGTTTCAAAACTGTCCTATCAAAATAAACGTTCAAGTCTGTGAGTTGAATGCACTCATCACACAGAAGTTTCTGAGAATGCTTCTGTGTAGTTTTTAGGTGAAGATATTTCATTTCCCAGCACAGGCTTCGGAGCGCTCCAAATATGCACTTGCAGATTCTACAAAAAGAGAGCCTGAAAACTCTTCCACCAAAAAGAGGCTTCAACTCTATGAGTAGAATGCACTCATCACAAAGAAGTTTCTGAGAATACTTCTGTCTAGTTTTTATGTGAAGATATTTCCTTTTCCAGCATAGGCGTCAAAGCGCTCCAAATAAACACTTGCAGATTCTACTAAAGGAGTGCTTCCAAACTGCTCTATCAAAAGCAATGTTCAAGTCTGTGAGTTGAATGCACTGTTCACACAGAAGTTTGTGAGAATTCTTCTGCCTAGTTTTTAGGTGAGGATATTTTTTTCCCAGAATAGGCCTTAAAGCGCTCCAAATATCCACTTGCAGATTCTATAAAAAGAGTGTTTCAAAACTGCACTTTCAAAAGAAAGGCTCAAGTCTGTGAGTTGAATGCACTCATCACAAAGAAGTTTCTGAGAATGCTTCTGTGTAGTTGTTATGTGAAGATACTTCCTTTTCCAGCATAGGCTTCAAAGCGCTCGAAATAAACACTTGCAGATTCTACAAAAGGAGTGTTTCAAAACTGTCCTATCAAAAGAAACGTTCACGTCTGTGAGTTGAATGCACTCATCACAGAGAAGTTTCTGAGAATGCTTCTGTGTAGTTTTTAGGTGAAGATATTTCCTTTTCCATCATAGGCGTCAAAGCGATTCAAATAAACACTTGCAGATTCTACAAAAGGAGTGTTTCCAAGCTGGTGTATCAAGAGGAACGTTCAAGTCTGTGAGTAGAATCCACTCACCACAAAGAAGTTTCTGAGAATGCTTCTGTCTAGTTTTTATGTGAAGATATTTCCTTTTACAGCATAGGCGTGAAAGCGCTCCAAATAAACACTTGCAGATTCTACCAAAGGAGTGTTTCCAAACTACTCTATCAAAAGGAAGGTTCACGTCTGTGAGTTGAATGCACTAATCACACAGAAGTTTGTGAGAATGCCTCTGTCTAGTTTTTAGGTGAAGATATTTCTTTTCCCAGAATAGGCCTTAAAGCGCTCCAAATTTCCACTTGCAGATTCTACAAAAAGAGTGTTTCAAAACTGCTCTTTCAAATGAAAAGCTCAAGTCTGTGAGTTGAATGCACTCATCACAAAGAAGTTTCTGAGAATGCTTCTGTGTAGTTGTTATGTGAAGATACTTCCTTTTCCAGCATAGGCCTCAAAGCGCTCGAAATAAACACTTGCACATTCTACAAAAGGAGTGTTTCAAAACTGTCCTATCAAAAGAAACGTTCAAGTCTGTGAGTTGAATGCACTCATCACAGAGAAGTTTCTGAGAATGCTTCTGTGTAGTTTTTAGGTGAAGATATTTCCTTTTCCAGCATAGGCGTCAAACCGATCCAAATAAACACTTGCAGATTCTACAAAAGGAGTGTTTCCAAGCTGGTGTATCAAGAGGAACGTTCAAGTCTGTGAGTAGAATCCACTCACCACAAAGAAGTTTCTGAGAATGCTTCTGTCTAGTTTTTATGTGAAGATATTTCCTTTTCCAGCATAGGCGTCAAAGCGCTCCAAATAAACACTTGCAGATTCTACCAAAGGAGTGTTTCCAAACTACTCTATCAAAAGGAAGGTTCACGTCTGTGAGTTGAATGCACTAATCACACAGAAGTTTGTGAGAATGCCTCTGTCTAGTTTTTAGGTGAAGATATTTCTTTTCCCAGAATAGGCCTTAAAGCGCTCCAAATTTCCACTTGCAGATTCTACAAAAAGAGTGTTTCAAAACTGCTCTTTCAAAAGAAAAGCTCAAGTCTGTGAGTTGAATGCACTCATCACAAAAAAGTTTCTGAGAATGCTTCTGTGTAGTTGTTATATGAAGATACTTCCTTTTCCAGCATAGGCCCCAAAGCGCTCGAAATAAACACTTGCAGATTCTACAAAAGGAGTGTTTCAAAACTGTCCTGTCAAAAGAAACGTTCAAGTCTGTGAGTTGAATGCACTCAACACAGAGAAGTTTCTGAGAATGCTTCTGTGTAGTTTTAGGTGAAGATATTTCCTTTTCCAGCATAGGCGTCAAAGCGATCCAAATAAACACTTGCACATTCTTCAAAAGGAGTGTTTCCAAGCTGCTGTATCAAGAGGAACGTTCAAGTCTGTGAGTAGAAGGCACTCACCACAAAGAAGTTTCTGAGAATGCTTCTGTCTAGTTTTTATGTGAAGATATTTCCTTTTCCAGCATAGGCGTCAAAGCGCTCCAAATAAACACTTGCAGATTCTACAAAAGGAGTGTTTCCAAACTGTTCTATCAAAAGGAAGGTTCAAGTCTGTGAGTTGAATGCACTAATCACACAGAAGTTTGTGAGAATGCTTCTGTCCAGTTTTTAGGTGAAGATATTTCTTTTCCCAGAATAGAATTTAAAGCGCTCCAAATATCCACTTGCAGATTCTACAAAAAGAGTGTTTCAAAACTGCTCTTTCAAAAGAAAAGCTCAAGTCTGTGAGTTGAATGCACTCATCACACAGAAGTTTCTGAGAATGCTTCTGTGTAGTTTTTAGGTGAAGATATTTCCTTTTCCAGCATAGGCGTCAAAGCGATCCAAATAAACACTTGCAGATTCTACAAAAGGATTGTTTCCAAACTGCTCTATCAGAGAGAATGTTCAAGTCTGTGAGTTCAATGCAGTAATCACACAGAAGTTTGTGAGAATGCTTCTGTCTAGTTTCAGGTGAAGATATTTCTTTTCCCAGCCTAGGCCTCCAAGCCCTCCAAATATCCACTTGCAGACTCTACAAAAAGAGTGTTTCAAAACTGCTCTTTCAAAAGGAAGGCTCAATTCTGTGAGTTGAATGCACTCATCACAAAGAAGTTTCTGAGAATGCTTCTGTGTAGTTGTTATGTGAAGATACTTCCTTTTCCAGCATAGGCCTCAATGCGCTCGAAATAAACACTTGCAGATCCTACGAAAGTAGTGTTTCAAAACTGTCCTATCAAAATAAACGTTCAAGTCTGTGAGTTGAATGCACTCATCCCAGAGAAGTTTCTGAGAATTCTTCTGTGTAGTTTTTAGGTGAAGATATTTCCTTTTCCAGCATAGGTGTCAAAGCGATCCAAATAAACACTTGCAGATTCTACAAAAGGAGTGTTTCCAAACTGCTCTATCAAGAGGAATGTTCAAGTCTGTGAGTAGAATGCACACACCACAAAGAAGTTTCTGAGAATGCTTCTGTCTAGTTTTTATGTGAAGATATTTCCTTTTCCAGCATAGGCGTCAAAGCACTCCAAATAAACACTTGCAGATTCTACAAAAGGGGTGTTTCCAAACTGCTCTATCAGAGGGAATGTTCAAGTCTGTGAGTTGAATGCACTAGTTAGACAGAAGTTTGTCAGAATGCTTCTGTGTTGTTTTTAGGTGATGTGATTTCCTTTTCCAGCATAGGAGACAAAGCGATCCAAATAAACACTTGCAGATTCTACAAAAGGAGGGTTACCAAACTGCTCTATCAGAGGGAATGTTCAAGCCTGTGAGTTGAATGCAGTAATCACACAGAAGTTTGTGAGAATGCTTCTGTCTAGTTTCAGGTGAAGATAATTCTTTTCAAAGCATAGGCCTCAAAGCCGTCGAAATATCCACTTGCAGACACTACAAAAAGAGTGTTTCAAAACTGCTCTTTCCAAAGGAAGGCTCAAGTCTGTGAGTTGAATGCACTCATCACAAAGAAGTTTCTGAGAATGCTTCTGTGTAGTTGTTATGTGAAGATACTTCCTTTTCCAGCATAGGCCTCAATGCGCTCGAAATAAACACTTGCAGATCCTACGAAAGTCGTGTTTCAAAACTCTCCTATCAAAATAAACGTTCAAGTCTGTGAGTTGAATGCACTCATCACACAGAAGTTTCTGAGAAGGCTTCTGTGTAGTTTTTAGGTGAAGATATTTCATTTCCCAGCACAGGCCTCGGAGCGCTCCAAATATGCACTTGCAGATTCTACAAAAAGAGAGCCTGAAAACTCTTCCACCAAAAAGAGGCTTCAACTCTATGAGTAGAATGCACTCATCACAAAGAAGTTTCTGAGAATGCTTCTGTCTAGTTTTTATGTGAAGATATTTCCTTTTCCAGCATAGGCGTCAAAGCGCTCCAAATAAACACTTGCAGATTCTACAAAAGGAGTGTATCCAAACTGCTCTATCAGAAGGAATGTTGAAGTCTGTGAGTTGAATGCAGTAATCACACAGAAGTTTGTGAGAATGCTTCTGTCTAGTTTGTAGGTGAAGAAATTTCATTTCCCAGAATAGGCCTTAAAGCGCTCCAAATTTCCACTTGCAGATTCTACAAAAAGAGTGTTTCAAAACTGCTCTTTCAAAAGAAAGGCTCAAGTCTGTGATTTGAATGGACTCATCACAAAGAAGTTTCTGAGAATGCTTCTGTGTAGTTGATATGTGAAGATACTTCCTTTTCCAGCATAGGTCTCAAAGCGCTCGAAATAAACACTTGCAGATCCTACAAAAGGAGTGTTTCAAAACTGTCCTGTCAAAAGAAAGGTTCAAGTCTGTGAGTTGAATGCACTCATCACAGAGAAGTTTCTGACAATGCTTCTGTGTAGTTTTTAGGTGAAGATATTTCCTTTTCCACCATAGGCGTCAAACCGATCCAAATAAACACTTGCAGATTCTACAAAAGGAGTGTTTCCAAACTACTCTATCAAGAGAAATGTTCAAGTCTGTGAGTAGAATGCACTTACCACAAAGAAGTTTCTGAGAATGCTTCTGTCTAGTTTTTATGTGAAGATATTTCCTTTTCCAGCATAGGCGTCAAAGCGCTCCAAATAAACACTTGCAGATTCAACAAAAGGAGTGTTTCCAAACTGCTCTATCAAAAGGAAGGTTCAAGTCTGTGAGTTGAATGCACTAGTTAGACAGAAGTTTCTGAGAATGCTTCTGAGTAGTTGTTATGTGAAGATATTTCCTTTTCCAGCATAGGCCTCAAAGGGCTCTAAATAAAAACTTGCAGATTCTAGGAAAGCAGTGTTTCAAAACTGTCCTATCAAAATAAACGTTCAAGTCTGTGAGTTGAATGCACTCATCACACAAAAGTTTCTGAGAATGCTTCTGTCTAGTTTTTATGTGAAGATATTTCCTTTTCCAACATAGGCGTCAAAGCGCTCCAAATAAACACTTGCAGATTCTACAAAAGGAGTGTTTCCAAACTGCTCTATCAAAAGGAAGGTTCAAGTCCGAGAGTTGAATGCACTAATCACACAGAAGTTTGTGAGAATGCTTCTCCCTAGTTTTTAGGTGAAGATATTTCTTTTCCAAGAATAGGCCTGAAAGCGCTCCAAATTTCCACTTGCAGATTCTACAAAAAGAGTGTTTCAAAACTGCTCTTTCAAAAGAAAGGCTCAAGTCTGTGAGTTGAATGCACTCATCACAAAGAAGTTTCTGAGAATGCTTCTGTGTAGTTGTTATGTGAAGATACTTCCTTTTCCAGCATAGGCCTCAAAGCGCTCGAAATAAATACTTGCAGATTCTACAAAAGGAGTGTTTCCAAACTGTCCTATCAAAAGAAACGTTCAAGTCTGTGAGTTGAATGCACTCATCACAGAGAAGTTTCTGAGAATGCTTCTGTGTAGTTTTTAGGTGAAGATATTTCCTTTTCCAGCATAGGCGTCAAACCGATCCAAATAAACACTTGCAGATTCTACAAAAGTTGTGTTTCCAAGCTGCTGTATCAAGAGGAACGTTCAAGTCTGTGAGTAGAATCCACTCACCACAAAGAAGTTTCTGAGAATGCTTCTGTCTAGTTTTTATGTGAAGATATTTCCTTTTCCAGCATAGGCGTCAAAGCGCTCCAAATAAACACTTGCAGATTCTACAAAAGGAGTGTTTCCAAACTGCTCTATCAAAAGGAAGGTTCAAGTCTGTGAGTTGAATGCACTAATCACACAGAAGTTTGTGAGAATGCTTCTGTCCATTTTTTAGGTTAAGATATTTCTTTTCCCAGAATAGAATTTAAAGCGTTCCAAATATCCTCTTGCAGACTCTACAAAAAGAGTGTTTCAAAACTGCTCTTTCAAAAGGAAGGCTCAAGTCTGTGAGTTGAATGTACTCATCACAAAGTAGTTTCTGAGAATGCTTCTGTGTAGTTGTTATGTGAAGATACGTCCTTTTCCATCATAGGCCTCAAAGCGCTCGAAATAAACACTTGCAGATTCTAGGAAAGCAGTGTTTCAAAACTGTCCTATCAAAATAAATGTTCACGTCTGTGAGTTGAATGCACTCGTCACAGAGAAGTTTCTGAGAATTCTTCTGTGTAGTTTTTAGGTGAAGGTATTTCCTTTTCCAGCATAGGCGTCAAAGCGATTGAAATAAACACTGGCAGATTCTACAAAAGGAGTGTATCCAAACTGCTCTATCAGAGGGAATGTTCAAGTCTGTGAGTTGAATGTAGTAAACACACAGAAGTTTGTGAGAATGCTTCTGTCTAGTTTTTAGGTGAAGATATTTCTTTTCCCAGAATAGGCCTTAAAGCGCTCCAAATTTCCACTTGCAGATTCTACAAAAAGAGTGTTTCAAAACTGCTCTTTCAAAAGGAAGGCTCAAGTCCGTGAGTTGAATGCACTCATCACAAAGAAGTTTCTGAGAATGCTTCTGTGTAGTTGTTATGTGAAGATACTTCCTTTTCCAGCATAGGCCCCAAAGCGCTCGAAATAATCATTTGCAGATTCTACGAAAGGAGTGTTTCAAAACTGTCCTATCAAAAGAAACCTTCAAGTCTGTGAGTTGAATGCAGTCATCACAGAGAAGTTTCTGAGAATGCTTCTGTGTAGTTTTTAGGTGAAGATATTTCCTTTTCCAGCATAGGCGTCAAAGCGATCCAAATAAACACTTGGAGATTCTACAAAAGGAGTGTTTCCAAACTGCTCTATCAAGAGGAATGTTCAAGTCTGTGAGTAGAATGCACTCACCACAAGAAGTTTCTGAGAATGCTTCTGTCTAGTTTTTATGTGAAGATATTTCCTTTTCCAGCATAGGCGTCAAAGCGCTCCAAATAAACACTTGCAGATTCTACAAAAGGAGTGTTTCCAAACTGCTCTATCAGAGGGAATGTTCAAGTCTGTGAGTTGAATGCACTAGTCAGACAGAAGTTTGTGAGAATGCTTCTGTGTAGTTTTTAGGTGAAGATATTTCCTTTTCCAGCATAGGCGTCAAAGCGATCCAAATAAACACTTCCAGATTCTACAAAAGGAGTGTTTCCAAACTGCTGTATCAAGAGAAACGTTCAAGTCTGTGAGTAGAATCCACTCAACACAAAGAAGTTTCTGAGAATGCTTCTGTCTAGTTTTTATGTGAAGATATTTCCTTTTCCAGCATAGGCGTCAAAGCGCTCCAAATAAACACTTGCAGATTCTACAAAAGGAGTGTTTCCAAACTCCTCTATCAAAAGGAAGGTTCACGTCTGTGAGTTGAATGCACTAATCACACAGAAGTTTGTGAGAATGCCTCTGTCTAGTTTTTAGGTGAAGATATTTCTTTTCCCAGAATAGGCCTTAAAGCGCTCCAAATTTCCACTTGCAGATTCTACAAAAAGAGTGTTTCAAAACTGCTCTTTCAAAAGAAAAGCTCAAGTCTGTGAGTTGAATGCACTCATCACAAAGAAGTTTCTGAGAATGCTTCTGTGTAGTTGTTATGTGAAGATACTTCCTTTTCCAGCATAGGCCTCAAAGCGCTCGAAATAAACACTTGCAGATTCTACAAAAGGAGTGTTTCAAAACTGTCCTGTCAAAAGAAACGTTCAAGTCTGTGAGTTGAATGCACTCATCACAGAGAAGTTTCTGAGAATGCTTCTGTGTAGTTTTTAGGTGAAGATATTTCCTCTTCCAGCATAGGCGTCAAACCGATCCAAATAAACACTTGCAGCTTCTACAAAAGGAGTGTTTCCAAACTGTTGTATCAAGAGGAACGTTCAAGTCTGTGAGTAGAATCCACTCACCACAAAGAAGTTTCTGAGAATGCTTCTGTGTAATTTTTAGGTGAAGATATTTCCTTTTCCAGCATAGGCGTCAAAGCGATCCAAATAAACACTTGCAGATTCTACAAAAGGAGTGTTTCCAAACTGCTCTATCAGAGGGAATGTTCAAGTCTGTGAGTTGAATGCAGTAATCACACAGAAGTTTGTGAGAATGCTTCTGTCTAGTTTCAGGTGAAGATATTTCTTTTCCCAGCATAGGCCTCAAAGCCCTCCAAATATCCACTTGCAGACTCTACAAAAAGAGTGTTTCAAAACTGCTCTTTCAAAAGGAAGGCTCAATTCTGTGAGTTGAATGCACTCATCACAAAGAAGTTTCTGAGAATGCTTCTGTGTACTTGTGATGTGAAGATACTTCCTTTTCCAGCATAGGCCTCTATGCGCTCGAAATAAACACTTGCAGATCGTACGAAAGTAGTGTTTCAAAACTGTCCTATCAAAATAAACGTTCAAGTCTGTGAGTTGAATGCACTCATCACACAGAAGTTTCTGAGAATGCTTCTGTGTAGTTTTTAGGTGAAGATATTTCATTTCCCAGCACAGGCTTCGGAGCGCTCCAAATATGCACTTGCAGATTCTACAAAAAGAGAGCCTGAAAACTCTTCCACCAAAAAGACGCTTCAACTCTATGAGTAGAATGCACTCATCACAAAGAAGTTTCTGAGAATACTTCTGTCTAGTTTTTATGTGAAGATATTTCCTTTTCCAGCATAGGCGTCAAAGCGCTCCAAATAAACACTTGCAGATTCTACTAAAGGAGTGCTTCCAAACTGCTCTATCAAAAGCAATGTTCAAGTCTGTGAGTTGAATGCACTGTTCACACAGAAGTTTGTGAGAATTCTTCTGCCTAGTTTTTTGGTGAAGATATTTTTTTCCCAGAATAGGCCTTAAAGCGCTCCAAATATCCACTTGCAGATTCTATAAAAAGAGTGTTTCAAAACTGCACTTTCAAAAGAAAGGCTCAAGTCTGTGAGTTGAATGCACTCATCACAAAGAAGTTTCTGAGAATGCTTCTGTGTAGTTGTTATGTGAAGATACTTCCTTTTCCAGCATAGGCTTCAAAGCGCTCGAAATAAACACTTGCAGATTCTACAAAAGGAGTGTTTCAAAACTGTCCTATCAAAAGAAACGTTCACGTCTGTGAGTTGAATGCACTCATCACAGAGAAGTTTCTGAGAATGCTTCTGTGTAGTTTTTAGGTGAAGATATTTCCTTTTCCAGCATAGGCATCAAAGCGATTCAAATAAACACTTGCAGATTCTACAAAAGGAGTGTATCCAAACTGCTCTATCAGAGGGAATGTTCAAGTCTGTGAGTTGAAGGCAGTAATCACAGAGAAGTTTGTGAGAATGCTTCTGCCTAGTTTTTAGGTGAAGATATTTCATTTCCCAGAATAGGCCTTAAAGCGCTCCAAATTTCCACTTGCAGATTCTACAAAAAGAGTGTTTCAAAACTGCTCTTTCAAAAGGGAGGCTCAAGTCTGTGAGTTGAATGCACTCATCACAAAGAAGTTTCTGAGAATGCTTCTGTGTAGTTGTTATGTGAAGATACTTCCTTTTCCAGCATAGGCCCCAAAGCGCTAGAAATAAACACTTGCAGATTCTACGAAAGGAGTGTTTCAAAACTGTCCTATCAAAAGAAACGTTCAAGTCTGTGAGTTGAATGCACTCATCACAGAGAAGTTTCTGAGAATGCTTCTGTGTAGTTTTTAGGTGAAGATATTTCCTTTACCAGCATAGGCGTAAAAGCGATCCAAATAAACACTTGCAGATTCTACAAAAGGAGTGTTTCCAAACTGCTGTATCAAGAGGAACGTTGAAGTCTGTGAGTAGAATCCTCTTACCACAAAGAAGTTTCTCAGAATGCTTCTGTCTAGTTTTTATGTGAAGATATTTCCTTTTCCAGCATAGGCGTCATAGCGCTCCAAATAAACAATTGCAGATTCTACAAAAGGAGTGTTTCCAAACTGCTCTATCAAAAGGAAGTTTCAAGTCTGTGAGTTGAATGCACTAATCACACAGAAGTTTGTGAGAATGCCTCTGTCTAGTTTTTAGGTGAAGATATTTCTTTTCCCAGAATAGGCCTTAAAGCGCTCCAAATTTCCACTTGCAGATTCTACAAAAAGAGTGTTTCAAAACTGCTCTTTCAAAAGAAAAGCTCAAGTCTGTGAGTTGAATGCACTCATCACAAAGAAGTTTCTGAGAATGCTTCTGTGTAGTTGTTATGTGAAGATACATCCTTTTCCAGCATAGGCCTCAAAGCGCTCGAAATAAACACTTGCAGATTCTACAAAAGGAGTGTTTCAAAACTGTCCTGTCAAAAGAAACGTTCAAGTCTGTGAGTTGAATGCACTCATCACAGAGAAGTTTCTGACAATGCTTCTGTGTAGTTTTTAGGTGAAGATATTTCCTTTTCCAGCATAGGCGTCAAACCGATCCAAATAAACACTTGCAGCTTCTACAAAAGGAGTGTTTCCAAACTGCTGTATCAAGAGGAACGTTCAAGTCTGTGAGTAGAATCCACTCACCACAAAGAAGTTTCTGAGAATGCTTCTGTGTAGTTTTTAGGTGAAGATATTTCCTTTTCCAGCATAGGCGTCAAAGCGATCCAAATAAACACTTGCAGATTCTACAAAAGGAGTGTTTCCAAACTGCTCTATCAGAGGGAATGTTCAAGTCTGTGAGTTGAATGCAGTAATCACACAGAAGTTTGTGAGAATGCTTCTGTCTAGTTTCAGGTGAAGATATTTCTTTTCCCAGCATAGGCCTCAAAGCCCTCCAAATATCCACTTGCAGACTCTACAAAAAGAGTGTTTCAAAACTGCTCTTTCAAAAGGAAGGCTCAATTCTGTGAGTTGAATGCACTCATCACAAAGAAGTTTCTGAGAATGCTTCTGTGTAGTTGTTATGTGAAGATACTTCCTTTTCCAGCATAGGCCTATATGCGCTCGAAATAAACACATGCAGATCCTACGAAAGTAGTGTTTCAAAACTGTCCTATCAAAATAAACGTTCAAGTCTGTGAGTTGAATGCACTCATCACACAGAAGTTTCTGAGAATGCTTCTGTGTAGTTTTTAGGTGAAGATATTTCATTTCCCAGCACAGGCTTCGGAGCGCTCCAAATATGCACTTGCAGATTCTACAAAAAGAGAGCCTGAAAACTCTTCCACCAAAAAGAGGCTTCAACTCTATGAGTAGAATGCACTCATCACAAAGAAGTTTCTGAGAATACTTCTGTCTAGTTTTTATGTGAAGATATTTCCTTTTCCAGCATAGGCGTCAAAGCGCTCCAAATAAACACTTGCAGATTCTACTAAAGGAGTGCTTCCAAACTGCTCTATCAAAAGCAATGTTCAAGTCTGTGAGTTGAATGCACTGTTCACACAGAAGTTTGTGAGAATTCTTCTGCCTAGTTTTTAGGTGAGGATATTTTTTTCCCAGAATAGGCCTTAAAGCGCTCCAAATATCCACTTGCAGATTCTATAAAAAGAGTGTTTCAAAACTGCACTTTCAAAAGAAAGGCTCAAGTCTGTGAGTTGAATGCACTCATCACAAAGAAGTTTCTGAGAATGCTTCTGTGTAGTTGTTATGTGAAGATACTTCCTTTTCCAGCATAGGCTTCAAAGCGCTCGAAATAAACACTTGCAGATTCTACAAAAGGAGTGTTTCAAAACTGTCCTATCAAAAGAAACGTTCACGTCTGTGAGTTGAATGCACTCATCACAGAGAAGTTTCTGAGAATGCTTCTGTGTAGTTTTTAGGTGAAGATATTTCCTTTTCCATCATAGGCGTCAAAGCGATTCAAATAAACACTTGCAGATTCTACAAAAGGAGTGTATCCAAACTGCTCTATCAGAGGGAATGTTCAAGTCTGTGAGTTGAAGGCAGTAATCACAGAGAAGTTTGTGAGAATGCTTCTGCCTAGTTTTTAGGTGAAGATATTTCATTTCCCAGAATAGGCCTTAAAGCGCTCCAAATTTCCACTTGCAGATTCTACAAAAAGAGTGTTTCAAAACTGCTCTTTCAAAAGGGAGGCTCAAGTCTGTGAGTTGAATGCACTCATCACAAAGAAGTTTCTGAGAATGCTTCTGTGTAGTTGTTATGTGAAGATACTTCCTTTTCCAGCATAGGCCCCAAAGCGCTAGAAATAAACACTTGCAGATTCTACGAAAGGAGTGTTTCAAAACTGTCCTATCAAAAGAAACGTTCAAGTCTGTGAGTTGAATGCACTCATCACAGAGAAGTTTCTGAGAATGCTTCTGTGTAGTTTTTTGGTGAAGATATTTCCTTTACCAGCATAGGCGTAAAAGCGATCCAAATAAACACTTGCAGATTCTACAAAAGTAGTGTTTCCAAACTGCTGTATCAAGAGGAACGTTCAAGTCTGTGAGTAGAATCCTCTCACCACAAAGAAGTTTCTCAGAATGCTTCTGTCTAGTTTTTATGTGAAGATATTTCCTTTTCCAGCATAGGCGTCATAGCGCTCCAAATAAACAATTGCAGATTCTACAAAAGGAGTGTTTCCAAACTGCTCTATCAAAAGGAAGTTTCAAGTCTGTGAGGTGAATGCACTAATCACACAGAAGTTTGTGAGAATGCCTCTGTCTAGTTTTTAGGTGAAGATATTTCTTTTCCCAGAATAGGCCTTAAAGCGCTCCAAATTTCCACTTGCAGATTCTACAAAAAGAGTGTTTCAAAACTGCTCTTTCAAAAGAAAAGCTCAAGTCTGTGAGTTGAATGCACTCATCACAAAGAAGTTTCTGAGAATGCTTCTGTGTAGTTGTTATGTGAAGATACATCCTTTTCCAGCATAGGCCTCAAAGCGCTCGAAATAAACACTTGCAGATTCTACAAAAGGAGTGTTTCAAAACTGTCCTGTCAAAAGAAACGTTCAAGTCTGTGAGTTGAATGCACTCATCACAGAGAAGTTTCTGAGAATGCTTCTGTGTAGTTTTTAGGTGAAGATATTTCCTTTTCCAGCATAGGCGTCAAACCGATCCAAATAAACACTTGCAGCTTCTACAAAAGGAGTGTTTCCAAACTGCTGTATCAAGAGGAACGTTCAAGTCTGTGAGTAGAATCCACTCACCACAAAGAAGTTTCTGAGAATGCTTCTGTGTAGTTTTTAGGTGAAGATATTTCCTTTTCCAGCATAGGCGTCAAAGCGATCCAAATAAACACTTGCAGATTCTACAAAAGGAGTGTTTCCAAACTGCTCTATCAGAGGGAATGTTCAAGTCTGTGAGTTGAATGCAGTAATCACACAGAAGTTTGTTAGAATGCTTCTGTCTAGTTTCAGGTGAAGATATTTCTTTTCCCAGCATAGGCCTCAAAGCCCTCCAAATATCCACTTGCAGACTCTACAAAAAGAGTGTTTCAAAACTGCTCTTTCAAAAGGAAGGCTCAATTCTGTGAGTTGAATGCACTCATCACAAAGAAGTTTCTGAGAATGCTTCTGTGTAGTTGTTATGTGAAGATACTTCCTTTTCCAGCATAGGCCTCTATGCGCTCGAAATAAACACTTGCAGATCCTACGAAAGTAGTGTTTCAAAACTGTCCTATCAAAATAAACGTTCAAGTCTGTGAGTTGAATGCACTCATCACACAGAAGTTTCTGAGAATGCTTCTGTGTAGTTTTTAGGTGAAGATATTTCATTTCCCAGCACAGGCTTCGGAGCGCTCCAAATATGCACTTGCAGATTCTATAAAAAGAGAGCCTGAAAACTCCTCCACCAAAAAGAGGCTTCAACTCTATGAGTAGAATGCACTCATCACAAAGAAGTTTCTGAGAATGCTTCTGTCTAGTTTTTATGTGAAGATATTTCCTTTTCCAGCATAGTTGTCAAAGCCCTCCAAATAAACACTTGCAGATTCTACTAAAGGAGTGCTTCCAAACTGCTCTATCAAAAGCAAAGTTCAAGTCTGTGAGTTGAATGCACTATTCACACAGAAGTTTGTGAGAATTCTTCTGCCTAGTTTTTAGGTGAAGATATTTCTTTTCCCAGAATAGGCCTTAAAGCGCTCCAAATATCCACTTGCAGATTCTATAAAAAGAGTGTTTCAAAACTGCTCTTTCAAAAGAAAGGCTCAAGTCTGTGAGTTGAATGCACTCGTCACAAAGAAGTTTCTGAGAATGCTTCTGTGTAGTTGTTATGTGAAGATACTTCCTTTTCCAGCATAGGCCTCAAAGCGCTCGAAATAAACACTTGCAGATTCTACAAAAGGAGTGTTTCAAAACTGTCCTATCAAAAGAAACGTTCACGTCTGTGAGTTGAATGCACTCATCACAGAGAAGTTTCTGAGAATGCTTCTGTGTAGTTTTTAGGTGAAGATATTTCCTTTTCCAGCATAGGCGTCAAAGCGATTCAAATAAACACTTGCAGATTTTACAAAAGGAGTGTATCCAAATTGCTCTATCAGAGGGAATGTTCAAGTCTGTGAGTTGAAGGCAGTAATCACACAGAAGTTTGTGAGAATGCTTCTGCCTAGTTTTTAGGTGAAGATATTTCATTTCCCAGAATAGGCCTTAAAGCGCTCCAAATTTCCACTTGCAGATTCTACAAAAAGAGCGTTTCAAAACTGCTCTTTCAAAAGGAAGGCTCAAGTCTGTGAGTTGAATGCACTCATCACAAAGAAGTTTCTGAGAATGCTTCTGTGTAGTAGTTATGTGAAGATACTTCCTTTTCCAGCATAGGCCCCAAAACGCTCGAAATAAACACTTGCAGATTCTACGAAAGGAGTGTTTCAAAACTGTCCTATCAAAAGAAACGTTCAAGTCTGTGAGTTGAATGCAGTCATCACAGAGAAGTTTCTGAGAATGCTTCTGTGTAGTTTTTAGGTGAAGATATTTCCTTTTCCAGCATAGGCGTCAAAACGATCCAAATAAACACTTGCAGATTCTACAAAAGGAGTGTTTCCAAACTGCTGTATCAAGAGGAACGTTCAAGTCTGTGAGTAGAATCCACTCACCACAAAGAAGTTTCTGAGAATGCTTCTGTCTAGTTTTTATGTGAAGATATTTCCTTTTCCTGCATAGGCGTCATAGCGCTCCAAATAAACACTTGGAGATTCTACAAAAGGAGTGTTTCCAAACTGCTTTATCAAAAGGAAGGTTCAAGTCTGTGAGTTGAATGCACTAATCACACAGAAGTTTGTGAGAATGCCTCTGTCTGGTTTTTAGGTGAAGATATTTCTTTTCCCAGAATAGGCCTTAAAGCGCTCCAAATTTCCACTTGCAGATTCTACAAAAAGAGTGTTTCAAAACTGCTCTTTCAAAAGAAAAGCTCAAGTCTGTGAGTTGAATGCACTCATCACAAAGAAGTTTCTGAGAATGCTTCTGTGTAGTTGTTACGTGAAGATATTTCCTTTTCCAGCATAGGCCTCAAAGCGCACGAAATAAACACTTGCAGATTCTACGAAAGGAGTGTTTCAAAACTGTCCTATCAAAAGAAACGTTCAAGTCTGTGAGTTGAATGCAGTCATCACAGAGAAGTTTCTGAGAATGCTTCTGTGTAGTTTTTAGGTGAAGATATTTCCTTTTCCAGCATAGGCGTCAAACCGATCCAAATAAACACTTGCAGCTTCTACAAAAGGAGTGTTTCCAAACTGTTGTATCAAGAGGAACGTTCAAGTCAGTGAGTAGAATCCACTCACCACAAAGAAGTTTCTGAGAATGCTTCTGTGTAGTTTTTAGGTGAAGATATTTCCTTTTCCAGCATAGGCGTCAAAGCGATCCAAAAAAACACTTGCAGATTCTACAAAAGGAGTGTTTCCAAACTGCTCTATCAGAGGGAATGTTCAAGTCTGTGAGTTGAATGCAGTAATCACACAGAAGTTTGTGAGAATGCTTCTGTCTAGTTTCAGGTGAAGATATTTCTTTTCCCAGCATAGGCCTCAAAGCCCTCCAAATATCCACTTGCAGACTCTACAAAAAGAGTGTTTCAAAACTGCTCTTTCAAATGGAAGGCTCAATTCTGTGAGTTGAATGCACTCATCACAAAGAAGTTTCTGAGAATGCTTCTGTGTAGTTGTTATGTGAAGATACTTCCTTTTCCAGCATAGGCCTCAATGCGCTCGAAATAAACACTTGCAGATCCTACGAAAGCAGTGTTTCAAAACTGTCCTATCAAAATAAACGTTCAAGTCTGCGAGTTGAATGCACTCATCACACAGAAGTTTCTGAGAATGCTTCTGTGTAGTTTTTAGGTGAAGATATTTCCTTTTCCAGCATAGGCGTCAAAGCGATCCAAATAAACCCTTGCAGATTCTACAAAAGGAGTGTATCCAAACTGCTCTATCAGAGGGAATGTTCAAGTCTGTGAGTTGAATGCAGTAATCACACAGAAGTTTGTGAGAATGCTTCTGTCTAGTTTGTAGGTGAAGATATTTCATTTCCCAGAATAGGCCTTAAAGCGCTCCAAATTTCCACTTGCAGATTCTACAAAAAGAGTGTTTCAAAACTGCTCTTTCAAAAGGAAGGCTCAAGTCTGTGAGTTGAATGCACTCATCACAAACAAGTTTCTGAGAATGCTTCTGTGTAGTTGTTATGTGAAGATACTTCCTTTTCCAGCATAGGCCCCAAAGCCCTCGAAATAAACACTTGCAGATTCTACGAAAGGAGTGTTTCAAAACTGTCCTATCAAAAGAAACGTTCAAGTCTGTCAGTTGAATGCACTCATCACAGAGAAGTTTCTGAGAATGCTTCTGTGTAGTTTTTAGGTGAAGATATTTCCTTTTCCAGCATAGGCGTCAAAGCGATCCAAATAAACACTTGCAGATTCTACAAAAGGAGTGTTTCCAAACTGCTCTATCAGAGGGAATGTTCAAGTCTGTGAGTTGAATGCAGTAATCACACAGAAGTTTGTGAAAATGCTTCTGTCTAGTTTCAGGTGAAGATATTTCTTTTCCCAGCATAGGCCTCAAAGCCCTCCAAATATCCACTTGCAGACTCTACAAAAAGAGTGTTTCAAAACTGCTCTTTCAAAAGGAAGGCTCAATTCTGTGAGTTGAATGCACTCATCACAAAGAAGTTTCTGAGAATGCTTCTGTGTAGTTGTTATGTGAAGATACTTCCTTTTCCAGCATAGGCCTCAATGCGCTCCAAATAAACACTTGCAGATTCTACGAAAGGAGTGTTTCAAAACTGTCCTATCAAAATAAACGTTGAAGTCTGTGAGTTGAATGCACTCATCACACAGAAGTTTCTGAGAATGCTTCTGTGTAGTTTTTAGGTGAAGATATTTCATTTCCCACCACAGGCCTCGGAGCGCTCAAAATATGCACTTGCAGATTGTACAAAAAGAGAGCCTGAAAACTCTTCCACCAAAAAGACGCTTCAACTCTATGAGTAGAATGCACTCATCACAAAGAAGTTTCTGAGAATGCATCTGTCTAGTTTTTATGTGAAGATATTTCCTTTTCCAGCATAGGCGTCAAAGCGCTCCAAATAAACACTTGCAGATTCTACTAAAGGAGTGCTTCCAAACTGCTCTATCAAAAGCAATGTTCAAGTCTGTGAGTTGAATGCACTAATCACACAGAAGTTTGTGAGAATTCTTCTGTCTAGTTTTTGGTGAAGATATTTCTTTTCCCAGAATAGGCCTTAAAGCGCTCCAAATATCCACTTGCAGATTCTACAAAAAGAGTGTTTCAAAACTGCTCTTTCAAAAGGAAGGCTCAAGTCTGTGAGTTGAATGCACTTATCACAAAGAACTTTCTGAGAATGCTTCTGTGTAGTCGTTATGTGAAGATACTTCCTTTTCCAGCATAGGCCTCAAAGCGCTCGAAAGAAACACTTGCAGATTCTACAAAAGGAGTGTTTCAAAACTGTCCTATCAAAAGAAACGTTCAAGTCTGTGAGTTGAATGCACTCATCACAGAGAAGTTTCTGAGAATGCTTCTGTGTAGTTTTTAGGTGAAGATATTTCCTTTTCCAGCATAGGCGTCAAAGCGATCCAAATAAACACTTGCAGATTCTACAAAAGGAGTGTATCCAAACTGCTCTATCAGAGGGAATGTTCAAGTCTGTGAGTTGAATGCAGTAATCACACAGAAGTTTGTGAGAATGCTTCTGTCTAGTTTTTAGGTGAAGATATTTCATTTCCCAGAATAGGTCTTAAAGCGCTCCAAATTTCCACTTGCAGATTCTACAAAAAGAGTGTTTCAAAACTCCTCTTTCAAAAGGAAGGCTCAAGTCTGTGAGTTGAATGCACTCATCACAAAGAAGTTTCTGAGAATGCTTCTGTGTAGTTGTTATGTGAAGATACTTCCTTTTCCAGCATAGGCCTCAAAGCGCTCGAAATAAACACTTGCAGATTCTACAAAAGGAGTGTTTCAAAACTGTCCTGTCAAAAGAAACGTTCAAGTCTGTGAGTTGAATGTAGTAATCACACAGAAGTTTCTGAGAATGCTTCTGTGTAGTTTTTAGGTGAAGATATTTCCTTTTCCAGCATAGGCGTCAAAGCGATCCAAATAAACACTTCCAGATTCTACAAAAGGAGTGTTTCCAAACTGCTGTATCAAGAGGAACGTTCAAGTCTGTGAGTAGAATCCACTCAACACAAAGAAGTTTCTGAGAATGCTTCTGTCTAGTTTTTATGTGAAGATATTTCCTTTTCCAGCATAGGCGTCAAAGCGCTCCAAATAAACACTTGCAGATTCTACAAAAGGAGTGTTTCCAAACTCCTCTATCAAAAGGAAGGTTCACGTCTGTGAGTTGAATGCACTAATCACACAGAAGTTTGTGAGAATGCCTCTGTCTAGTTTTTAGGTGAAGATATTTCTTTTCCCAGAATAGGCCTTAAAGCGCTCCAAATTTCCACTTGCAGATTCTACAAAAAGAGTGTTTCAAAACTGCTCTTTCAAAAGAAAAGCTCAAGTCTGTGAGTTGAATGCACTCATCACAAAGAAGTTTCTGAGAATGCTTCTGTGTAGTTGTTATGTGAAGATACTTCCTTTTCCAGCATAGGCCTCAAAGCGCTCGAAATAAACACTTGCAGATTCTACAAAAGGAGTGTTTCAAAACTGTCCTGTCAAAAGAAACGTTCAAGTCTGTGAGTTGAATGCACTCATCACAGAGAAGTTTCTGAGAATGCTTCTGTGTAGTTTTTAGGTGAAGATATTTCCTCTTCCAGCATAGGCGTCAAACCGATCCAAATAAACACTTGCAGCTTCTACAAAAGGAGTGTTTCCAAACTGTTGTATCAAGAGGAACGTTCAAGTCTGTGAGTAGAATCCACTCACCACAAAGAAGTTTCTGAGAATGCTTCTGTGTAATTTTTAGGTGAAGATATTTCCTTTTCCAGCATAGGCGTCAAAGCGATCCAAAAAAACACTTGCAGATTCTACAAAAGGAGTGTTTCCAAACTGCTCTATCAGAGGGAATGTTCAAGTCTGTGAGTTGAATGCAGTAATCACACAGAAGTTTGTGAGAATGCTTCTGTCTAGTTTCAGGTGAAGATATTTCTTTTCCCAGCATAGGCCTCAAAGCCCTCCAAATATCCACTTGCAGACTCTACAAAAAGAGTGTTTCAAAACTGCTCTTTCAAAAGGAAGGCTCAATTCTGTGAGTTGAATGCACTCATCACAAAGAAGTTTCTGAGAATGCTTCTGTGTACTTGTGATGTGAAGATACTTCCTTTTCCAGCATAGGCCTCTATGCGCTCGAAATAAACACTTGCAGATCGTACGAAAGTAGTGTTTCAAAACTGTCCTATCAAAATAAACGTTCAAGTCTGTGAGTTGAATGCACTCATCACACAGAAGTTTCTGAGAATGCTTCTGTGTAGTTTTTAGGTGAAGATATTTCATTTCCCAGCACAGGCTTCGGAGCGCTCCAAATATGCACTTGCAGATTCTACAAAAAGAGAGCCTGAAAACTCTTCCACCAAAAAGACGCTTCAACTCTATGAGTAGAATGCACTCATCACAAAGAAGTTTCTGAGAATACTTCTGTCTAGTTTTTATGTGAAGATATTTCGTTTTCCAGCATAGGCGTCAAAGCGCTCCAAATAAACACTTGCAGATTCTACTAAAGGAGTGCTTCCAAACTGCTCTATCAAAAGCAATGTTCAAGTCTGTGAGTTGAATGCACTGTTCACACAGAAGTTTGTGAGAATTCTTCTGCCTAGTTTTTTGGTGAAGATATTTTTTTCCCAGAATAGGCCTTAAAGCGCTCCAAATATCCACTTGCAGATTCTATAAAAAGAGTGTTTCAAAACTGCACTTTCAAAAGAAAGTCTCAAGTCTGTGAGTTGAATGCACTCATCACAAAGAAGTTTCTGAGAATGCTTCTGTGTAGTTGTTATGTGAAGATACTTCCTTTTCCAGCATAGGCTTCAAAGCGCTCGAAATAAACACTTGCAGATTCTACAAAAGGAGTGTTTCAAAACTGTCCTATCAAAAGAAACGTTCACGTCTGTGAGTTGAATGCACTCATCACAGAGAAGTTTCTGAGAATGCTTCTGTGTAGTTTTTAGGTGAAGATATTTCCTTTTCCAGCATAGGCGTCAAAGTGATTCAAATAAACACTTGCAGATTCTACAAAAGGAGTGTATCCAAACTGCTCTATCAGAGGGAATGTTCAAGTCTGTGAGTTGAAGGCAGTAATCACAGAGAAGTTTGTGAGAATGCTTCTGCCTAGTTTTTAGGTGAAGATATTTCATTTCCCAGAATAGGCCTTAAAGCGCTCCAAATTTCCACTTGCAGATTCTACAAAAAGAGTGTTTCAAAACTGCTCTTTCAAAAGGGAGGCTCAAGTCTGTGAGTTGAATGCACTCATCACAAAGAAGTTTCTGAGAATGCTTCTGTGTAGTTGTTATGTGAAGATACTTCCTTTTCCAGCATAGGCCCCAAAGCGCTAGAAATAAACACTTGCAGATTCTACGAAAGGAGTGTTTCAAAACTGTCCTATCAAAAGAAACGTTCAAGTCTGTGAGTTGAATGCACTCATCACAGAGAAGTTTCTGAGAATGCTTCTGTGTAGTTTTTAGGTGAAGATATTTCCTTTACCAGCATAGGCGTAAAAGCGATCCAAATAAACACTTGCAGATTCTACAAAAGGAGTGTTTCCAAACTGCTGTATCAAGAGGAACGTTGAAGTCTGTGAGTAGAATCCTCTTACCACAAAGAAGTTTCTCAGAATGCTTCTGTCTAGTTTTTATGTGAAGATATTTCCTTTTCCAGCATAGGCGTCATAGCGCTCCAAATAAACAATTGCAGATTCTACAAAAGGAGTGTTTCCAAACTGCTCTATCAAAAGGAAGTTTCAAGTCTGTGAGTTGAATGCACTAATCACACAGAAGTTTGTGAGAATGCCTCTGTCTAGTTTTTAGGTGAAGATATTTCTTTTCCCAGAATAGGCCTTAAAGCGCTCCAAATTTCCACTTGCAGATTCTACAAAAAGAGTGTTTCAAAACTGCTCTTTCAAAAGAAAAGCTCAAGTCTGTGAGTTGAATGCACTCATCACAAAGAAGTTTCTGAGAATGCTTCTGTGTAGTTGTTATGTGAAGATACATCCTTTTCCAGCATAGGCCTCAAAGCGCTCGAAATAAACACTTGCAGATTCTACAAAAGGAGTGTTTCAAAACTGTCCTGTCAAAAGAAACGTTCAAGTCTGTGAGTTGAATGCACTCATCACAGAGAAGTTTCTGACAATGCTTCTGTGTAGTTTTTAGGTGAAGATATTTCCTTTTCCAGCATAGGCGTCAAACCGATCCAAATAAACACTTGCAGCTTCTACAAAAGGAGTGTTTCCAAACTGCTGTATCAAGAGGAACGTTCAAGTCAGTGAGTAGAATCCACTCACCACAAAGAAGTTTCTGAGAATGCTTCTGTGTAGTTTTTAGGTGAAGATATTTCCTTTTCCAGCATAGGCGTCAAAGCGATCCAAATAAACACTTGCAGATTCTACAAAAGGAGTGTTTCCAAACTGCTCTATCAGAGGGAATGTTCAAGTCTGTGAGTTGAATGCAGTAATCACACAGAAGTTTGTGAGAATGCTTCTGTCTAGTTTCAGGTGAAGATATTTCTTTTCCCAGCATAGGCCTCAAAGCCCTCCAAATATCCACTTGCAGACTCTACAAAAAGAGTGTTTCAAAACTGCTCTTTCAAAAGGAAGGCTCAATTCTGTGAGTTGAATGCACTCATCACAAAGAAGTTTCTGAGAATGCTTCTGTGTAGTTGTTATGTGAAGATACTTCCTTTTCCAGCATAGGCCTATATGCGCTCGAAATAAACACATGCAGATCCTACGAAAGTAGTGTTTCAAAACTGTCCTATCAAAATAAACGTTCAAGTCTGTGAGTTGAATGCACTCATCACACAGAAGTTTCTGAGAATGCTTCTGTGTAGTTTTTAGGTGAAGATATTTCATTTCCCAGCACAGGCTTCGGAGCGCTCCAAATATGCACTTGCAGATTCTACAAAAAGAGAGCCTGAAAACTCTTCCACCAAAAAGAGGCTTCAACTCTATGAGTAGAATGCACTCATCACAAAGAAGTTTCTGAGAATACTTCTGTCTAGTTTTTATGTGAAGATATTTCCTTTTCCAGCATAGGCGTCAAAGCGCTCCAAATAAACACTTGCAGATTCTACTAAAGGAGTGCTTCCAAACTGCTCTATCAAAAGCAATGTTCAAGTCTGTGAGTTGAATGCACTGTTCACACAGAAGTTTGTGAGAATTCTTCTGCCTAGTTTTTAGGTGAGGATATTTTTTTCCCAGAATAGGCCTTAAAGCGCTCCAAATATCCACTTGCAGATTCTATAAAAAGAGTGTTTCAAAACTGCACTTTCAAAAGAAAGGCTCAAGTCTGTGAGTTGAATGCACTCATCACAAAGAAGTTTCTGAGAATGCTTCTGTGTAGTTGTTATGTGAAGATACTTCCTTTTCCAGCATAGGCTTCAAAGCGCTCGAAATAAACACTTGCAGATTCTACAAAAGGAGTGTTTCAAAACTGTCCTATCAAAAGAAACGTTCACGTCTGTGAGTTGAATGCACTCATCACAGAGAAGTTTCTGAGAATGCTTCTGTGTAGTTTTTAGGTGAAGATATTTCCTTTTCCATCATAGGCGTCAAAGCGATTCAAATAAACACTTGCAGATTCTACAAAAGGAGTGTTTCCAAGCTGGTGTATCAAGAGGAACGTTCAAGTCTGTGAGTAGAATCCACTCACCACAAAGAAGTTTCTGAGAATGCTTCTGTCTAGTTTTTATGTGAAGATATTTCCTTTTACAGCATAGGCGTGAAAGCGCTCCAAATAAACACTTGCAGATTCTACCAAAGGAGTGTTTCCAAACTACTCTATCAAAAGGAAGGTTCACGTCTGTGAGTTGAATGCACTAATCACACAGAAGTTTGTGAGAATGCCTCTGTCTAGTTTTTAGGTGAAGATATTTCTTTTCCCAGAATAGGCCTTAAAGCGCTCCAAATTTCCACTTGCAGATTCTACAAAAAGAGTGTTTCAAAACTGCTCTTTCAAATGAAAAGCTCAAGTCTGTGAGTTGAATGCACTCATCACAAAGAAGTTTCTGAGAATGCTTCTGTGTAGTTGTTATGTGAAGATACTTCCTTTTCCAGCATAGGCCTCAAAGCGCTCGAAATAAACACTTGCACATTCTACAAAAGGAGTGTTTCAAAACTGTCCTATCAAAAGAAACGTTCAAGTCTGTGAGTTGAATGCACTCATCACAGAGAAGTTTCTGAGAATGCTTCTGTGTAGTTTTTAGGTGAAGATATTTCCTTTTCCAGCATAGGCGTCAAACCGATCCAAATAAACACTTGCAGATTCTACAAAAGGAGTGTTTCCAAGCTGGTGTATCAAGAGGAACGTTCAAGTCTGTGAGTAGAATCCACTCACCACAAAGAAGTTTCTGAGAATGCTTCTGTCTAGTTTTTATGTGAAGATATTTCCTTTTCCAGCATAGGCGTCAAAGCGCTCCAAATAAACACTTGCAGATTCTACCAAAGGAGTGTTTCCAAACTACTCTATCAAAAGGAAGGTTCACGTCTGTGAGTTGAATGCACTAATCACACAGAAGTTTGTGAGAATGCCTCTGTCTAGTTTTTAGGTGAAGATATTTCTTTTCCCAGAATAGGCCTTAAAGCGCTCCAAATTTCCACTTGCAGATTCTACAAAAAGAGTGTTTCAAAACTGCTCTTTCAAAAGAAAAGCTCAAGTCTGTGAGTTGAATGCACTCATCACAAAAAAGTTTCTGAGAATGCTTCTGTGTAGTTGTTATATGAAGATACTTCCTTTTCCAGCATAGGCCCCAAAGCGCTCGAAATAAACACTTGCAGATTCTACAAAAGGAGTGTTTCAAAACTGTCCTGTCAAAAGAAACGTTCAAGTCTGTGAGTTGAATGCACTCAACACAGAGAAGTTTCTGAGAATGCTTCTGTGTAGTTTTAGGTGAAGATATTTCCTTTTCCAGCATAGGCGTCAAAGCGATCCAAATAAACACTTGCACATTCTTCAAAAGGAGTGTTTCCAAGCTGCTGTATCAAGAGGAACGTTCAAGTCTGTGAGTAGAAGGCACTCACCACAAAGAAGTTTCTGAGAATGCTTCTGTCTAGTTTTTATGTGAAGATATTTCCTTTTCCAGCATAGGCGTCAAAGCGCTCCAAATAAACACTTGCAGATTCTACAAAAGGAGTGTTTCCAAACTGTTCTATCAAAAGGAAGGTTCAAGTCTGTGAGTTGAATGCACTAATCACACAGAAGTTTGTGAGAATGCTTCTGTCCAGTTTTTAGGTGAAGATATTTCTTTTCCCAGAATAGAATTTAAAGCGCTCCAAATATCCACTTGCAGATTCTACAAAAAGAGTGTTTCAAAACTGCTCTTTCAAAAGAAAAGCTCAAGTCTGTGAGTTGAATGCACTCATCACACAGAAGTTTCTGAGAATGCTTCTGTGTAGTTTTTAGGTGAAGATATTTCCTTTTCCAGCATAGGCGTCAAAGCGATCCAAATAAACACTTGCAGATTCTACAAAAGGATTGTTTCCAAACTGCTCTATCAGAGAGAATGTTCAAGTCTGTGAGTTCAATGCAGTAATCACACAGAAGTTTGTGAGAATGCTTCTGTCTAGTTTCAGGTGAAGATATTTCTTTTCCCAGCCTAGGCCTCCAAGCCCTCCAAATATCCACTTGCAGACTCTACAAAAAGAGTGTTTCAAAACTGCTCTTTCAAAAGGAAGGCTCAATTCTGTGAGTTGAATGCACTCATCACAAAGAAGTTTCTGAGAATGCTTCTGTGTAGTTGTTATGTGAAGATACTTCCTTTTCCAGCATAGGCCTCAATGCGCTCGAAATAAACACTTGCAGATCCTACGAAAGTAGTGTTTCAAAACTGTCCTATCAAAATAAACGTTCAAGTCTGTGAGTTGAATGCACTCATCCCAGAGAAGTTTCTGAGAATTCTTCTGTGTAGTTTTTAGGTGAAGATATTTCCTTTTCCAGCATAGGTGTCAAAGCGATCCAAATAAACACTTGCAGATTCTACAAAAGGAGTGTTTCCAAACTGCTCTATCAAGAGGAATGTTCAAGTCTGTGAGTAGAATGCACACACCACAAAGAAGTTTCTGAGAATGCTTCTGTCTAGTTTTTATGTGAAGATATTTCCTTTTCCAGCATAGGCGTCAAAGCACTCCAAATAAACACTTGCAGATTCTACAAAAGGGGTGTTTCCAAACTGCTCTATCAGAGGGAATGTTCAAGTCTGTGAGTTGAATGCACTAGTTAGACAGAAGTTTGTCAGAATGCTTCTGTGTTGTTTTTAGGTGATGTGATTTCCTTTTCCAGCATAGGAGACAAAGCGATCCAAATAAACACTTGCAGATTCTACAAAAGGAGGGTTTCCAAACTGCTCTATCAGAGGGAATGTTCAAGCCTGTGAGTTGAATGCAGTAATCACACAGAAGTTTGTGAGAATGCTTCTGTCTAGTTTCAGGTGAAGATAATTCTTTTCAAAGCATAGGCCTCAAAGCCGTCGAAATATCCACTTGCAGACACTACAAAAAGAGTGTTTCAAAACTGCTCTTTCCAAAGGAAGGCTCAAGTCTGTGAGTTGAATGCACTCATCACAAAGAAGTTTCTGAGAATGCTTCTGTGTAGTTGTTATGTGAAGATACTTCCTTTTCCAGCATAGGCCTCAATGCGCTCGAAATAAACACTTGCAGATCCTACGAAAGTCGTGTTTCAAAACTCTCCTATCAAAATAAACGTTCAAGTCTGTGAGTTGAATGCACTCATCACACAGAAGTTTCTGAGAAGGCTTCTGTGTAGTTTTTAGGTGAAGATATTTCATTTCCCAGCACAGGCCTCGGAGCGCTCCAAATATGCACTTGCAGATTCTACAAAAAGAGAGCCTGAAAACTCTTCCACCAAAAAGAGGCTTCAACTCTATGAGTAGAATGCACTCATCACAAAGAAGTTTCTGAGAATGCTTCTGTCTAGTTTTTATGTGAAGATATTTCCTTTTCCAGCATAGGCGTCAAAGCGCTCCAAATAAACACTTGCAGATTCTACAAAAGGAGTGTATCCAAACTGCTCTATCAGAAGGAATGTTGAAGTCTGTGAGTTGAATGCAGTAATCACACAGAAGTTTGTGAGAATGCTTCTGTCTAGTTTGTAGGTGAAGAAATTTCATTTCCCAGAATAGGCCTTAAAGCGCTCCAAATTTCCACTTGCAGATTCTACAAAAAGAGTGTTTCAAAACTGCTCTTTCAAAAGAAAGGCTCAAGTCTGTGATTTGAATGGACTCATCACAAAGAAGTTTCTGAGAATGCTTCTGTGTAGTTGATATGTGAAGATACTTCCTTTTCCAGCATAGGTCTCAAAGCGCTCGAAATAAACACTTGCAGATCCTACAAAAGGAGTGTTTCAAAACTGTCCTGTCAAAAGAAAGGTTCAAGTCTGTGAGTTGAATGCACTCATCACAGAGAAGTTTCTGACAATGCTTCTGTGTAGTTTTTAGGTGAAGATATTTCCTTTTCCACCATAGGCGTCAAACCGATCCAAATAAACACTTGCAGATTCTACAAAAGGAGTGTTTCCAAACTACTCTATCAAGAGAAATGTTCAAGTCTGTGAGTAGAATGCACTTACCACAAAGAAGTTTCTGAGAATGCTTCTGTCTAGTTTTTATGTGAAGATATTTCCTTTTCCAGCATAGGCGTCAAAGCGCTCCAAATAAACACTTGCAGATTCAACAAAAGGAGTGTTTCCAAACTGCTCTATCAAAAGGAAGGTTCAAGTCTGTGAGTTGAATGCACTAGTTAGACAGAAGTTTCTGAGAATGCTTCTGAGTAGTTGTTATGTGAAGATATTTCCTTTTCCAGCATAGGCCTCAAAGGGCTCTAAATAAAAACTTGCAGATTCTAGGAAAGCAGTGTTTCAAAACTGTCCTATCAAAATAAACGTTCAAGTCTGTGAGTTGAATGCACTCATCACACAAAAGTTTCTGAGAATGCTTCTGTCTAGTTTTTATGTGAAGATATTTCCTTTTCCAACATAGGCGTCAAAGCGCTCCAAATAAACACTTGCAGATTCTACAAAAGGAGTGTTTCCAAACTGCTCTATCAAAAGGAAGGTTCAAGTCCGAGAGTTGAATGCACTAATCACACAGAAGTTTGTGAGAATGCTTCTCCCTAGTTTTTAGGTGAAGATATTTCTTTTCCAAGAATAGGCCTGAAAGCGCTCCAAATTTCCACTTGCAGATTCTACAAAAAGAGTGTTTCAAAACTGCTCTTTCAAAAGAAAGGCTCAAGTCTGTGAGTTGAATGCACTCATCACAAAGAAGTTTCTGAGAATGCTTCTGTGTAGTTGTTATGTGAAGATACTTCCTTTTCCAGCATAGGCCTCAAAGCGCTCGAAATAAATACTTGCAGATTCTACAAAAGGAGTGTTTCCAAACTGTCCTATCAAAAGAAACGTTCAAGTCTGTGAGTTGAATGCACTCATCACAGAGAAGTTTCTGAGAATGCTTCTGTGTAGTTTTTAGGTGAAGATATTTCCTTTTCCAGCATAGGCGTCAAACCGATCCAAATAAACACTTGCAGATTCTACAAAAGTTGTGTTTCCAAGCTGCTGTATCAAGAGGAACGTTCAAGTCTGTGAGTAGAATCCACTCACCACAAAGAAGTTTCTGAGAATGCTTCTGTCTAGTTTTTATGTGAAGATATTTCCTTTTCCAGCATAGGCGTCAAAGCGCTCCAAATAAACACTTGCAGATTCTACAAAAGGAGTGTTTCCAAACTGCTCTATCAAAAGGAAGGTTCAAGTCTGTGAGTTGAATGCACTAATCACACAGAAGTTTGTGAGAATGCTTCTGTCCATTTTTTAGGTTAAGATATTTCTTTTCCCAGAATAGAATTTAAAGCGTTCCAAATATCCTCTTGCAGACTCTACAAAAAGAGTGTTTCAAAACTGCTCTTTCAAAAGGAAGGCTCAAGTCTGTGAGTTGAATGTACTCATCACAAAGTAGTTTCTGAGAATGCTTCTGTGTAGTTGTTATGTGAAGATACGTCCTTTTCCATCATAGGCCTCAAAGCGCTCGAAATAAACACTTGCAGATTCTAGGAAAGCAGTGTTTCAAAACTGTCCTATCAAAATAAATGTTCACGTCTGTGAGTTGAATGCACTCGTCACAGAGAAGTTTCTGAGAATTCTTCTGTGTAGTTTTTAGGTGAAGGTATTTCCTTTTCCAGCATAGGCGTCAAAGCGATTGAAATAAACACTGGCAGATTCTACAAAAGGAGTGTATCCAAACTGCTCTATCAGAGGGAATGTTCAAGTCTGTGAGTTGAATGTAGTAAACACACAGAAGTTTGTGAGAATGCTTCTGTCTAGTTTTTAGGTGAAGATATTTCTTTTCCCAGAATAGGCCTTAAAGCGCTCCAAATTTCCACTTGCAGATTCTACAAAAAGAGTGTTTCAAAACTGCTCTTTCAAAAGGAAGGCTCAAGTCCGTGAGTTGAATGCACTCATCACAAAGAAGTTTCTGAGAATGCTTCTGTGTAGTTGTTATGTGAAGATACTTCCTTTTCCAGCATAGGCCCCAAAGCGCTCGAAATAATCATTTGCAGATTCTACGAAAGGAGTGTTTCAAAACTGTCCTATCAAAAGAAACCTTCAAGTCTGTGAGTTGAATGCAGTCATCACAGAGAAGTTTCTGAGAATGCTTCTGTGTAGTTTTTAGGTGAAGATATTTCCTTTTCCAGCATAGGCGTCAAAGCGATCCAAATAAACACTTGGAGATTCTACAAAAGGAGTGTTTCCAAACTGCTCTATCAAGAGGAATGTTCAAGTCTGTGAGTAGAATGCACTCACCACAAGAAGTTTCTGAGAATGCTTCTGTCTAGTTTTTATGTGAAGATATTTCCTTTTCCAGCATAGGCGTCAAAGCGCTCCAAATAAACACTTGCAGATTCTACAAAAGGAGTGTTTCCAAACTGCTCTATCAGAGGGAATGTTCAAGTCTGTGAGTTGAATGCACTAGTCAGACAGAAGTTTGTGAGAATGCTTCTGTGTAGTTTTTAGGTGAAGATATTTCCTTTTCCAGCATAGGCGTCAAAGCGATCCAAATAAACACTTGCAGATTCTACAAAAGGAGTGTTTCCAAACTGCTCTATCAGAGAGAATGTTCAAGTCTGTGAGTTGAATGCTCTAGTTAGACAGAATTTTCTGAGAATCCTTCTGTGTAGCTGTTATGTGAAGATACTTCCTTTTCCAGCATAGGCCTCAAAGGGCTCTAAATAAAAACTTGCAGATTATAGGAAAGCAGTGTTTCAAAACTGTCCTATCAAAATAAACGTTCAAGTCTGTGAGTTGAATGCACTCATCACACAGAAGTTTCTGAGAATGCTTCTGTCTAGTTTTTACGTGAAGATATTTCCTTTTCCAGCATAGGCGTCAAAGCGCTCCAAATAAACAATTGCAGATTCTACTAAAGGAGAGTTTCCAAACTGCTCTATCAAAAGGAAGGTTCAAGTCTGTGAGTTGAATGCACAAATCACACAGAAGTTTGTGAGAATGCTTCTGTCTAGTTTTTAGGTGAAGATATTTCTTTTCCCAGAATAGGCCTTAAAGCGCTCCAAATATCCACTTGCAGATTCTACAAAAAGAGTGTTTCAAAACTGCTCTTTCAAAAGAAAGGCGCAAGTCTGTGAATTGAATGCACTCATCACAAAAAAGTTTCTGAGAATGCTTCTGTGTAGTTGTTATGTGAAGATACTTCCTTTTCGAACATAGGCCTCAAAGCGCTCGAAACAAACACTTGCAGATTCTACAAAAGGAGTGTTTCAAAACTGTCCTATCAAAAGAAACGTTCAAGTCTGTGAGTTGAATGCACTCATCACAGAGAAGTTTCTAAGAATTCTTCTGTGTAGTTTTTAGGTGAAGATATTTCCTTTTCCAGCATAGGCGTCAAAGCGATCCAAATAAACACTTGCAGATTCTACAAAAGGAGGGTTTCCAAACCGCTCTATCAAGAGGAATGTTCAAGTCTGTGAGTAGAATGCACTCACCACAAAGAAGTTTCTGAGAATGCTTCTGTCTAGTTTTTATGTGAAGACATTTCCTTTTCCAGCATAGGCGTCAAAGCGCTCCAAATAAACACTTGCAGATTCTACAAAAGGGGTGTTTCCAAACTGCTCTATCAGAGGGAATGTTCAAGTCTGTGAGTTGAATGCACTAGTCAGACAGAAGTTTCTGAGAATTCTTCTGTGTAGTTTTTAGGTGACGATATTTCATTTCCCAGCACGGGCCTCGGAGCGCTCCAAATATGCACTTGCAGATTCTAGAAAAGGAGAGCCTGAAAACTCTTCCACCAAAAAGAGGCTTCAACTCTATGAGTAGAATGCACTCATCACAAAGAAGTTTCTGAGAATGCTTCTGTCTAGTTTTTATGTGAAGATATTTCCTTTTCCCGCATAGGCGTCAAAGCGCTCCAAATAAACACTTGCAGATTCTACTAAAGGAGTGCTTCCAAACTGCTCTATCAAAAGCAATGTTCAAGTCTATGAGTTGAATGCACTAATCACACAGAAGTTTGTGAGAATTCTTCTGTCTAGTTTTTAGGTGAAGATATTTCTTTTCCCAGAATAGGCCTTAAAGCGCTCCAAATTTCCACTTGCAGATTCTACAAAAAGAGTGTTTCAAAACTGCTCTTTCAAAAGGAAGGCTCAAGTCTGTGAGTTGAATGCACTCATCACAAAGAACTTTCTGAGAATGCTTCTGTGTAGTCGTTATGTGAAGATACTTCCTTTTCCAGCATAGGCCTCAAAGCGCTCGAAGCAAACATTTGCAGATTCTACAAAAGGAGTGTTTCAAAACTGTCCTATCAAAAGAAACGTTCTAGTCCGTGAGTTGAATGCACTCATCACAGAGAAGTTTCTGAGAATGCTTCTGTGTAGTTTTTAGGTGAAGATATTTCCTTTTCCAGCATAGGCGTCAAAGCGATCCATATAAACACTTGCAGATTCTACAAAAGGAGTGTATCCAAACTGCTCTATCAGAGGGAATGTTCAAGTCTGTGAGTTGAATGCAGTAATCACACAGAAGTTTGTGAGAATGCTTCTGTCTACTTTCAGGTGAAGATAATTGTTTTCGCAGCATAGGCCTAAAAGCCCTCCAAATATCCACTTGCAGACTCTACAAAAAGAGTGTTTCAAAACTGTTCTTTCAAAAGGAAGACTCAATTCTGTGAGTTGAATGCACTCATCACAAAGAAGTTTCTGAGAATGCTTCTGTGTAGTTGTTATGTGAAGATACTTCCTTTTCCAGCATAGGCCTCAATGCGCTCGAAATAAACACTTGCAGATCCTACGAAAGTAGTGTTTCAAAATTGTCCTATCAAAATAAACGTTCAAGTCTGTGAGTTGAATGCAGTAATCACACAGAAGTTTCTGAGAATGCTTCTGTGTAGTTTTTAGGTGAAGATATTTCCTTTTCCAGCATAGGCGTCAAAGCGCTCCAAATAAACACTTGCAGATTCTACAAAAGGAGTGTATCCAAACTGCTCTATCAGAGGGAATGTTCAAGTCTGTGAGTTGAATGCAGTAATCACACAGAAGTTTGTGAGAATGCTTCTGTCTAGTTTGTAGGTGAAGATATTTCATTTCCCAGAATAGGCCTTAAAGCGCTCCAAATTTCCACTTGCAGATTCTACAAAATGAGTGTTTCAAAACTGCTCTTTCAAAAGAAAGGCTCAAGTCTGTGATTTGAATGGACTCATCACAAAGAAGTTTCTGAGAATGCTTCTGTGTAGTTGATATGTGAAGATACTTCCTTTTCCAGCATAGGTCTCAAAGCGCTCGAAATAAACACTTGCAGATCCTACAAAAGGAGTGTTTCAAAACTGTCCTTTCAAAAGAAACGTTCAAGTCTGTGAGTTGAATGCAGTCATCACAGAGAAGTTTCTGATAATGCTTCTGTGTAGTTTTTAGGTGAAGGTATTTCCTTTTCCAACATAGGCGTCAAAGCGATCCAAATAAACACTTGCAGATTCTTCAAAAGGAGTGTTTCCAAACTGCTGTTTCAAGACGAACGTTCAAGTCTGTGAGTAGAATCCACTCACAACAAAGAAGTTTCTGAGAATGCTTCTGTCTAGTTTTTATGTGAAGATATTTCCTTTTCCAACATAGGCGTCAAAGCGCTCCAAATAAACACTTGCAGATTCTACAAAAGGAGTGTTTCCAAACTGCTCTATCAAAAGGAAGTTTCAAGTCTGTGAGTTGAATGCACTAATCACACAGAAGTTTGTGAGAATGCTTCTGTCTACTTTCAGGTGAAGAGAATTCTTTTCCCAGCATAGGCCTCAAAGCCCTCCAAATATCCACTTGCAGACTCTACAAAAAGAGTGTTTCAAAACTGCTCTTTCAAAAGGAAGACTCAATTCTGTGAGTTGAATGCACTCATCACAAAGAAGTTTCTGAGAATGCTTCTGTGTAGTTGTTATGTGAAGATACCTCCTTTTCCAGCATAGGCCTCAATGCGCTCGAAATAAACACTTGCAGATCCTACGAAATTAGTGTTTCAAAACTGTCCTATCAAAATAAACGTTCAAGTCTGTGAGTTGAATGCACTCATCACACAGAAGTTTCTGAGAATGCTTCTGTGTAGTTTTTAGGTGAAGATATTTCATTTCCCAGCACAGGCCTCGGAGCGCTCCAAATATGCACTTGCAGATTCTACAAAAAGAGAGCCTGAAAACTCTTCCACCAAAAAGAGGCTTCAACTCTATGAGTAGAGTGTACTCATCACAAAGAAGTTTCTGAGAATGCTTCTGTCTAGTTTTTATGTGAAGATATTTCCTTTTCCAGCATAGGCGTCAAAGCGCTCCAAATAAACACTTGCAGATTCTACTAAAGGAGTGCTTCCAAACTGCTCTATCAAAAGCAATGTTCAAGTCTGTGAGTTGAATGCACTAATCACACAGAAGTTTGTGAGAATTCTTCTGTCTAGTTTTTAGGTGAAGATATTTCTTTTCCCAGAATAGGCCTTAAAGCGCTCCAAATTTCCACTTGCAGATTCTACAAAAAGAGTGTTTCAAAACTGCTCTTTCAAAAGGAAGGCTCAAGTCTGTGAGTTGAATGCACTCATCACAAAGAACTTTCTGAGAATGCTTCTGTGTAGTCGTTATGTGAAGATACTTCCTTTTCCAGCATAGGCCTCAAAGCGCTCGAAACAAACATTTGCAGATTCCACAAAAGGAGTGTTTCAAAACTGTCCTATCAAAAGAAACGTTCTAGTCTGTGAGTTGAATGCACTCATCACAGAGAAGTTTCTGAGAATGCTTGTGTGTAGTTTTTAGGTGAAGATATTTCCTTTTCCAGCATAGGCGTCAAAGCGATCCATATTAACACTTGCAGATTCTACAAAAGGAGTGTATCCAAACTGCTCTATCAGAGGGAATGTTCAAGTCTGTGAGTTGAATGCAGTAATCACACAGAAGTTTGTGAGAATGCTTCTGTCTAGTTTTTAGGTGAAGATATTTCATTTCCCAGAATAGGCCTTAAAGCGCTCCAAATTTCCACTTGCAGATTCTACAAAAAGAGTGTTTCAAAACTGCTCTTTCAAAAGGAAGGCTCAAGCCTGTGAGTTGAATGCACTCATCACAAAGAAGTTTCTGAGAATGCTTCTGTGTAGTTATGTGAAGATACTTCCTTTTCCAGCATAGGCCCCAAAGCGCTCGAAGTAAACACTTGCAGATTCTACGAAAGGAGTGTTTCAAAACTGTCCTATCAAAAGAAACGTTCAAGTCTGTGAGTTGAATGCACTCATCACAGAGAAATTTCTGAGAATGCTTGTGTGTAGTTTTTAGGTGAAGATATTGCCTTTTCCAGCATAGGCGTCAAAGCGATCCAAATAAACACTTGCAGATTCTACAAAAGGAGTGTTTCCAAACTGCTGTATCAAGAGGAACGTTCAAGTCTGTGAGTAGAATCCACTCACCACAAAGAAGTTTCTGAGAATGCTTCTGTCTAGTTTTTATGTGAAGATATTTCCTTTTCCAGCATAGGCGTCAAAGCGCTCCAAATAAACACTTGCAGATTCTACAAAAGGAGTGTTTCCAAACTGCTCTATCAAAAGGAAGGTTCAAGTCTGTGAGTTGAATGCACTAATCACACAGAAGTTTGTGAGAATGCCTCTGTCTAGTTTTTAGGTGAAGATATTTCCTTTCCCAGAATAGGCCTTAAAGCGCTCCAAATTTCCACTTGCAGATTCTACAAAAAGAGTGTTTCAAAACTGCTCTTTCAAAAGAAAAGCTCAAGTCTGTGAGTTGAATGCACTCATCACAGAGAAGTTTCTGAGAATGCTTCTGTGTAGTTTTTAGGTGAAGGTATTTCCTTTTCCAGCATAGGCGTCAAAGCGATCCAAGTAAACACTTGCAGATTCTTCAAAAGGAGTGTTTCCAAACTGCTGTATCAAGACGAACGTTCAAGTCTGTGAGTAGAATCCGCTCACCACAAAGAAGTTTCTGAGAATGCTTCTGTCTAGTTTTTATGTGAAGATATTTCCTTTTCCAACATAGGCGTCAAAGCGCTCCAAATAAACACTTGCAGATTCTACAAAAGGAGTGTTTCCAAACTGCTCTATCAAAAGGAAGGTTCAAGTCTGTGAGTTGAATGCACTAATCACACAGAAGTTTGTGAGAATGCTTCTGTCCAGTTTTTAGGTGAAGATATTTCTTTTCCCAGAATAGAACTTAAAGCGTTCCAAATATCCACTTGCAGATTCTACAAAAAGAGTGTTTCAAAACTGCTCTTTCAAAAGAAAGGCTCAAGTCTGTGAGTTGAATGCACTCATCACAAAGAAGTTTCTGAGAATGCTTCTGTGTAGTTGTTATGTGAAGATACTTTCTTTTCCAGCATAGGCCTCAAAGCGCTCGAAACAAACATTTGCAGATTCTACAAAAGGAGTGTTTCAAAACTGTCCTATCAAAAGAAACGTTCAAGTCTGTGAGTTGAATGCACTCATCACAGAGAAGTTTCTGAGAATGCTTCTGTGTAGTTTTTAGGTGAAGATATTTCCTTTTCCAGCATAGGCGTCAAAGCGATCCAAATAAACACTTGCAGATTCTACAAAAGGAGTTTTTCCAAACTGCTCTATCAGAGGGAATGTTCAAGTCTGTGAGTTGAATGCAGTAATCACACAGAAGTTTGTGAGAATGCTTCTGTCTAGTTTCAGGTGAAGATATTTCTTTTCAAAGCATAGGCCTCAAAGCCCTCCAAATATCCACTTGCAGCCACTACAAAAAGAGTGTTTCAAAACTGCTCTTTCAAAAGGAAGGCTCAAGTCTGTGAGTTGAATGCACTCAACACAAAGAAGTTTCTGAGAATTCTTCTGTGTAGTTGTTATGTGAAGATACTTCCTTTTCCAGCATAGGCCTCAATGCGCTCGAAATAAACACTTGCAGATCCTACGAAAGTCGTGTTTCAAAACTGTCCTATCAAAATAAACGTTCAAGTCTGTGAGTTGAATGCACTCATCACACAGAAGTTTCTGAGAATGCTGCTGTGTAGTTTTTAGGGGAAGAAATTTCATTTCCCAGCACAGGCCTCGGAGCGCTCCAAATATGCACTTGCAGATTCTACAAACAGAGAGCCTAAAAACTCTTCCACCAAAAAGAGGCTTCAACTCTATGAGTAGAATGCACTCATCACACAGAAGTTTGTGAGAATGCTTCTGTCTAGTTTTTATGTGAAGATATTTCCTTTTCCAGCATAGGCGTCAAACCGCTCCAAATAAACACTTGCAGATTCTACTAAAGGAGTGCTTCCAAACTGCTCTATCAAAAGCAATGTTCAAGTCTGTGAGTTGAATGCACTATTCACACAGAAGTTTGTGAGAATTCTTCTGCCTAGTTTTTAGGTGAAGATATGTCTTTTCCCAGAATAGGCCTTAAAGCACTCCAAATATCCACTTGCAGATTCTATAAAAAGCGTGTTTCAAAACTGCTCTTTCAAAAGAAAGGCTCAAGTCTGTGAGTTGAATGCACTCATCACAAAGAAGTTTCTGAGAATGCTTCTGTGTAGTTGTTATGTGAAGATACTTCCTTTTCCAGCATAGGCCTCAAAGCGCTCGAAATAAACACTTGCAGATTCTACAAAAGGAGTGTTTCAAAACTGTCCTATCAAAAGAAACGTTCCCGTCTGTGAGTTGAATGCACTCATCACAGAGAAGTTTCTGAGAATGCTTCTGTGTAGTTTTTAGGTGAAGATATTTCCTTTTCCAGCATAGGCGTCAAAGCGATCCAAATAAACACTTGCAGATTCTACAAAAGGAGGGTTTCCAAACTGCTCTATCAAGAGGAATGTTCAAGTCTGTGAGTAGAATGCACTCACCACAAAGAAGTTTCTGAGAATGCTTCTGTCTAGTTTTTATGTGAAGATATTTCCTTTTCCAGCATAGGCGTCAATGCGCTCCAAATAAACACTTGCAGATTCTACAAAAGGGGTGTTTCCAAACTGCTCTATCAGAGGGAATGTTCAAGTCTGTGAGTTGAATGCACTAGTCAGACAGAAGTTTGTGAGAATGCTTCTGTGTAGTTTTTAGGTGAAGATATTTCATTTCCCAGCACAGGCCTCGGAGCGCTCCAAATATGCACTTGCAGATTCTAGAAAAGGAGAGCCTGAAAACTCTTCCACCAAAAAGAGGCTTCAACTCTATGAGTAGAATGCACTCATCACAAAGAAGTTTCTGAGAATGCTTCTGTCTAGTTTTTATGTGAAGATATTTCCTTTTCCAGCATAGGCGTCAAAGCGCTCCAAATAAACACTTGCAGATTCTACTAAACGAGTGCTTCCAAACTGCTCTATCAAAAGCAATGTTCAAGTCTATGAGTTGAATGCACTGATCACACAGAAGTTTGTGAGAATTCTTCTGTCTAGTTTTTAGATGAAGATATTTCTTTTCCCAGAATAGGCCTTAAAGCGCTCCAAATTTCCACTTGCAGATTCTACAAAAAGAGTGTTTCAAAACTGCTCTTTCAAAAGGAAGGCTCAAGTCTGTGAGTTGAATGCACTCATCACAAAGAACTTTCTGAGAATGCTTCTGTGTAGTCGTTATGTGAAGATACTTCCTTTTCCAGCATAGGCCTCAAAGCGCTCGAAACAAACATTTGCAGATTCTACAAAAGGAGTGTTTCAAAACTGTCCTATCAAAAGAAACGTTCTAGTCTGTTAGTTGAATGCACACATCACAGAGAAGTTTCTGAGAATGCTTCTGTGTAGTTTTTAGGTGAAGATATTTCCTTTTCCAGCATAGGCGTCAAAGCGATCCATATAAACACTTGCAGATTCTACAAAAGGAGTGTATCCAAACTGCTCTATCAGAGGGAATGTTCAAGTCTGTGAGTTGAATGCAGTAATCACACAGAAGTTTGTGAGAATGCTTCTGTCTAGTTTTTAGGTGAAGATATTTCATTTCCCAGAATAGGCCTTAAAGCGCTCCAAATTTCCACTTGCAGATTCTACAAAAAGAGTGTTTCAAAACTGCTCTTTCAAAAGAAAGGCTCAAGTCTGTGAGTTGAATGCACTCATCACAAAGAAGTTTCTGAGAATGCTTCTGTGTAGTTGTTATGTGAAGATACTTCCTTTTCCAGCATAGGCCTCAAAGCGCTCGAAACAAACATTTGCAGATTCTACAAAAGGAGTGTTTCAAAACTGTCCTATCAAAAGAAACGTTCAAGTCTGTGAGTTGAATGCACTCATCACACAGAAGTTTCGGAGAATGCTTCTGTGTAGTTTTTAGGTGAAGATATTTCCTTTTCCAGCATAGGCGTCAAAGCGATCCAAATAACACTTGCAGATTCTACAAAAGGAGTGTTTCTGAATTGCTCTATCAGAGGGAATGTTCAAGTCTGTGAGTTGAATGCACTAGTCAGACAGAAGTTTGTGAGAATGCTTCTGTGTAGTTTTTAGGTGAAGATATTTCCTTTTCCAGTATAGGCGTCAAAGCGATCCAATTAAACACTTGCAGATTCCACAAAAGGAGTGTTTGCAAACTGCTCTATCAGAGGGAATGTTCAAGTCTGTGAGTTGAATGCAGTAATCACACAGAAGTTTGTGAGAATGCTTCTGTCTAGTTTCAGGTGAAGATATTTCTCTTCCCAGCATATGCCTCAAAGCCCTCCAAATATCCACTTGCAGACTCTACAAAAAGAGTGTTTCAAAATGCTCTTTCAAAAGGAAGGCTCAAGTCTGTGAGTTGAATGCACTCATCATAAAGAAGTTTCTGATAATGCTTCTGTGTAGTTGTTATGTGAAGATACTTCCTTTTCCAGCATAGGCCTCAATGCGCTCGAAATAAACACTTGCAGATCCTACGAGAGGAGTGTTTCAAAACTGTCCTATCAAAATAAACGTTCAAGTCTGTGAGTTGAATGCACTCATCACACAGAAGTTTCTGAGAATGCTTCTGTGTAGTTTTTAGGTGAAAATATTTCATTTCCCAGCACAGGCCTCAGAGCGCTCCAAATATGCTCTTGCAGATTCTACAAAAAGAGAGCTTGAAAACTCTTCCACCAAAAAGGGGCTTCAACTCTATGAGTACAATGCACTCATCACAAAGAAGTTTCTGAGAATGCTTCTGTCTAGTTTTTATGTGAAGATAATTCCTTTTCCAGCATAGGCGTCAAAGCGCTCCAAATAAACACTTGCAGATTCTACTAAAGGAGTGTTTCCAAACTGCTCTATCAAAAGCAATGTTCAAGTCTGTGAGTTGAATGCACTAATCACACAGAAGTTTGTGAGAATTCTTCTGTCTAGTTTTTAGGTGAAGATATTTCTTTTCCCAGAATAGGCCTTAAAGCGCTCCAAATATGCACTTGCAGATTCTATAAAAAGAGTGTTTCAAAACCGCTCTTTCAAAAGAAATGCTCAAGTCTGTGAGTTGAATGCACTCATCCCAAGAAGTTTCTGAGAATGCTTCTGTGTAGTTGTTATGTGAAGATACTTTCTTTTCCAGCATTGGCCTCAAAGCGCTCGAAATAAACACTTGCAGATTCCACAAAAGGAGTGTTTCAAAACTGTCCTATCAAAAGAAACGTTCAAGTCCGTGAGTTAAATGCACTCATCACAGAGAAGTTTCTGAGAATGCTTCTGTGTAGTTTTTAGGTGAAGATATTTCCTTTTCCAGCATAGGCGTCAAAGCGATCCAAATAAACACTTGCAGATTCTACAAAAGGAGAGTATCCAAACTGCTCTATCAGAGGGAATGTTCAAGTCTGTGAGTTGAATGCAGTAATCACACAGAAGTTTGTGAGAATGCTTCTGTCTAGTTTTTAGGTGAAGATATTTCTTTTCCCAGAATAGGCCTTAAAGCGCTCCAAATATCCACTTGCAGATTCTACAAAAAGAGTGTTTCAAAACTGCTCTTTCAAAAGAAAGGCGCAAGTCTGTGAGTTGAATGCACTCATCACAAAAAAGTTTCTGAGAATGCTTCTGTGTAGTTGTTATGTGAAGATACTTCCTTTTCGAACATAGTACTCAAAGCGCTCGAAACAAACACTTGCAAATTCTACAAAAGGAGTGTTTCAAAACTGTCGTATCAAAAGAAACGTTCAAGTCTGTGAGTTGAATGCACTCATCACAGAGAAGTTTCTGAGAATTCTTCTGTGTAGTTTTTAGGTGAAGATATTTCCTTTTCCAGCATAGGCGTCAAAGCGATCCAAATAAACACTTGCAGATTCTACAAAAGGAGGGTTTCCAAACTGCTCTATCAAGAGGAGTGTTCAAGTCTGTGAGTAGAATGCATACACCACAAAGAAGTTTCTGAGAATGCTTCTGTCTAGTTTTTATGTGAAGATATTTCCTTTTCCAGCATAGGCGTCAAAGCGCTCCAAATAAACACTTGCAGATTCTACAAAAGGGGTGTTTCCAAACTGCTCTATCAGAGGGAATATTCAAGTCTGTGAGTTGAATGCAGTAGTCAGACAGAAGTTTGTGAGAATGCTTCTGTGTAGTTTTTAGGTGAAGATATTTCCTTTTCCAGCATAGGTCTCAAAGTGATCCAAATAAACACTTGTAGATTCTACAAAAGGAGTGTTTCCAAACTGCTCTATCAGAGGGAATGTTCAAGTCTGTGAGTTGAATGCAGTAATCACACAGAAGTTTGTGAGAATTCTTCTGTCTAGTTTCAGGTGGAGATATTTCTTTTCCCAGCATAGGCCTCAAATCCCTCCAATTATCCACATGCAGACTCTACAAAAAGAGTGTTTCAAAACTGCTCTTTCAAAAGGAAGGCTCAGTTCTGTGAGATGAATGAACTCATCACAAAGACGTTTCTGAGAATGCTTCTGTGTAGTTGTTATGTGAAGATACTTCCTTTTCCAGCATAGGCCTCAATGCGCTCCAAATAAACAATTGCAGATCCTACGAAAGCAGTGTTTCAAAACTGTCCTATCAAAATAAACGATCAAGTCTGTGAGTTGAATGCACTCATCACACAGAAGTTTCTGAGAATGCTTCTGTGTAGTTTTTAGGTGAAGATATTTCATTTCCCAGCACAGGCCTCGGAGCGCTCCAAATATGCACTTGCAGATTGTAGAAAAGGAGAGCCTGAAAACTCTTCCACCAAAAAGAGGCTTCAACTCTATGAGTAGAATGCACTCATCACAAAGAAGTTTCTGAGAATGCTTCTGTCTAGTTTTTATGTGAAGATATTTCCTTTTCCAGTATAGGCGTCAAAGAGCTCCAAATAAACACTAGCAGATTCTGCTAAAGAAGTGCTTCCAAACTGCTCTATCAAAAGCAATGTTCAAGTCTGTGAGTTGAATGCACTAATCACACAGAAGTTTGTGAGAATTCTTCTGTCTAGTTTTTAGGTGAAGATATTTCTTTTCCCAGAATAGGCCTTAAAGCGCTCCAAATTTCCACTTGCAGATTCTACAAAAAGAGTGTTTCAAAACTGCTCTTTCAAAAGGAAGGCTCAAGTCTGTGAGTTGAATGCACTCATCACAAAGAACTTTCTGAGAATGCTTCTGTGTAGTCGTTATGTGAAGATACTTCCTTTTCCAGCATAGGCCTCAAAGCGCTCGAAACAAACCTTTGCAGATTCTACAAAAGGAGTGTTTCAAAACTGTCCTATCAAAAGAAACGTTCTAGTCTGTGAGTTGAATGCACTCATCACAGAGAAGTTTGTGAGAATGCTTCTGTGTAGTTTTTAGGTGAAGATATTTCCTTTTCCAGCATAGGCGTCAAAGCGATCCATATAAACACTTGCAGATTCTACAAAAGGAGTGTATCCAAACTGCTCTATCAGAGGGAATGTTCATGTCTGTGAGTTGAATGCAGTAATCACACAGAAGTTTGTGAGAATGCTTCTGTCTAGTTTTTAGGTGAAGATATTTCATTTCCAAGAATAGGCCTTAAAGCGCTCCAAATTTCCACTTGCAGATTCTACAAAAAGAGTGTTTCAAAACTGCTCTTTCAAAAGGAAGGCTCAAGCCTGTGAGTTGAATGCACTCATCACAAAGAAGTTTCTGGGAATGCTTCTGTGTAGTTGTTATGTGAAGATACTTCCTTTTCCTGCATAGGCCTCAAAGCGCTCGAAATAAACACTTGCAGATTCTACGAAAGGAGTGTTTCAAAACTGTCCTATCAAAAGAAACGTTCAAGTCTGTGAGTTGAATGCACTCATCACACAGAAGTTTCTGAGAATGCTTCTGTGTAGATTTAGGTGAAGATATTTCCTTTTGCAGCATAGGCGTCAAAGCGATCCAAATAAACACTTGCAGATTCTACAAAAGGAGTGTATCCAAACTGCTCTATCAGAGGGAATGTTCAAGTCTGTGAGTTGAATGCAGTAATCACACAGAAGTTTGTGAGAATGCTTCTGTCTAGTTTGTAGGTGAAGATATTTCATTTCCCAGAATAGGCCTTAAAGCGCTCCAAATTTCCACTTGCAGATTCTACAAAAAGAGTGTTTCAAAACTGCTCTTTCAAAAGAAAGGCTCAAGTCTGTGATTTGAATGGACTCATCACAAAGAAGTTTCTGAGAATGCTTCTGTGTAGTTGATATGTGAAGATACTTCCTTTTCCAGCATAGGTCTCAAAGCGCTCGAAATAAACACTTACAGATCCTACAAAAGGAGTGTTTCAAAACTGTCCTGTCAAAAGAAACGTTCAAGTCTGTGAGTTGAATGCACTCATCACAGAGAAGTTTCTGAGAATGCTTCTGTGTAGTTTTTAGGTGAAGATAATTCCTTTTCCAGCATAGGCGTCAAAGCGATCCAAATAAACACTTGCAGATTCTTCAAAAGGAGTGTTTCCAAACTGCTGTATCAAGACGAACGTTGAAGTCTGTGAGTAGAATCCACTCACCACAAAGAAGTTTCTGAGAATGCTTCTGTCTAGTTTTTATGTGAAGATATTTCCTTTTCCAACATAGGCGTCAAAGCGCTCCAAATAAACACTTGCAGATTCTACAAAAGGACTGTTTCCAAACTGCTCTATCAAAAGGAAGGTTCAAGTCTGTGAGTTCAATGCACTAATCACACAGAAGTTTGTGAGAATGCCTCTGTCTAGTTTTTAGGTGAAGATATTTCTTTTCCCAGAATAGGCCTTAAAGCGCTCCAAATTTCCACTTGCAGATTCTACAAAAAGAGTGTTTCAAAACTGCTCTTTCAAAAGAAAGGCTCAAGTCTGTGAGTTGAATGCACTCATCACAGAGAAGTTTCTGAGAATGCTTCTGTGTAGTTGTTAAGTGAAGATACTTCCTTTTCCAGCATAGGCCTCAAAGCGCTCGAAATAAACACTTGCAGATTCTAGAAGAGGAGTGTTTCAAAACAGTCCTATCAAAAGAAACGTTCAAGTCTGTGAGTTGAATGCACTCATCACAGAGAAGTTTCTGAGAATGCTTCTGTGTAGTTTTTAGGTGAAGATATTTCCTTTTCCAGCATAGGCGTCAAAGCGATCCAAATAAACACTTGCAGATTCTACAAAAGGAGTGTTTCCAAGCTGCTGTATCAAGAGGAACGTTCAAGTCTGTGAGAAGAATCCACTCATCACAAAAAAGTTTCTGAGAATGCTTCTGTCTAGTTTTTATGTGAAGATATTTCCTTTTCCAGCATAGGCGTCAAATCGATCCAAATAAACACTTGTAGATTCTACAAAAGGAGTGTTTCCAAACTACTCTATCAAGAGAAATGTTCAAGTCTGTGAGTAGAATGCACTTACCACAAAGAAGTTTCTGAGAATGCTTCTGTCTAGTTTTTATGTGAAGATATTTCCTTTTCCAGCATAGGCGTCAAAGCGCTCCAAATAAACACTTGCAGATTCTACAAAAGGAGTGTTTCCAAACTGCTCTATCAGAGAGAATGTTCAAGTCTGTGAGTTGAATGCCCTAGTTAGACAGAATTTTCTGAGAATCCTTCTGTGTAGTTGTTATGTGAAGATACTTCCTTTTCCAGCATAGGCCTCAAAGGGCTCTAAATAAAAACTTGCAGATTCTAGGAAAGCAGTGTTTCAAAACTGTCCTATCAAAATAAACGTTCAAGTCTGTGAGTTGAATGCACTCATCACACAGAAGTTTCTGAGAATGCTTCTGTCTAGTTTTTACGTGAAGATATTTCCTTTTCCAGCATAGGCGTCAAAGCGCTCCAAATAAACAATTGCAGATTCTACTAAAGGAGAGTTTCCAAACTGCTCTATCAAAAGGAAGGTTCAAGTCTGTGAGTTGAATGCACTAATCACACAGAAGTTTGTGAGAATGCTTCTGTCTAGTTTTTAGGTGAAGATATTTCTTTTCCCAGAATAGGCCTTAAAGCGCTCCAAATATCCACTTGCAGATTCTACAAAAAGAGTGTTTCAAAACTGCTCTTTCAAAAGAAAGGCGCAAGTCTGTGAATTGAATGCACTCATCACAAAAAAGTTTCTGAGAATGCTTCTGTGTAGTTGTTATGTGAAGATACTTCCTTTTCCAGCATGGGCCTCAAAGCGCTCGAAATAAACACTTGCAGATTCTACAAAAGGAGTGTTTCTAAACTGTCCTGTCAAAAGAAACGTTCAAGTCTGTGAGTTGAATGCACTCACCACAAAGAAGTTTCTGAGAATGCTTCTGTTTAGTTTTTATGTGAAGATATTTCCTTTTCCAGCATAGGCGTCAAAGCGCTCAAAATAAACACTTGCAGATTCTACAAAAGGAGTGTTTCCAAACTGCTCTATCAGACGGAATGTTCAAGTCTGTGAGTTGAATGCAGTAATCACACAGAAGTTTGTGAGAATGCTTCTGTCTACTTTCAGGTGAAGATAATTGTTTTCCCAGCATAGGCCTAAAAGCCCTCCAAATATCCACTTGCAGACTCTACAAAAAGAGTGTTTCAAAACTGTTCTTTCAAAAGGAAGACTCAATTCTGTGAGTTGAATGCACTCATCACAAAGAAGTTTCTGAGAATGCTTCTGTGTAGTTGTTATGTGAAGATACTTCCTTTTCCAGCATAGGCCTCAATGCGCTCGAAATAAACACTTGCAGATCCTACGAAAGTAGTGTTTCAAAATTGTCCTATCAAAATAAACGTTCAAGTCTGTGAGTTGAATGCAGTAATCACACAGAAGTTTCTGAGAATGCTTCTGTGTAGTTTTTAGGTGAAGATATTTCCTTTTCCAGCATAGGCGTCAAAGCGCTCCAAATAAACACTTGCAGATTCTACAAAAGGAGTGTATCCAAACTGCTCTATCAGAGGGAATGTTCAAGTCTGTGAGTTGAATGCAGTAATCACACAGAAGTTTGTGAGAATGCTTCTGTCTAGTTTTTAGGTGAAGATATTTCATTTCCCAGAATAGGCCTTAAAGCGCTCCAAATTTCCACTTGCAGATTCTACAAAAAGAGTGTTTCAAAACTGCTCTTTCAAAAGAAAGGCTCAAGTCTGTGAGTTGAATGCACTCATCACAAAGAAGTTTCTGAGAATGCTTCTGTGTAGTTGTTATGTGAAGATACTTCCTTTTCCAGCATAGGCCTCAAAGCGCTCGAAACAAACATTTGCAGATTCTACAAAAGGAGTGTTTCAAAACTGTCCTATCAAAAGAAACGTTCAAGTCTGTGAGTTGAATGCACTCATCACACAGAAGTTTCGGAGAATGCTTCTGTGTAGTTTTTTGGTGAAGATATTTCCTTTTCCAGCATAGGCGTCAAAGCGATCCAAATAACACTTGCAGATTCTACAAAAGGAGTGTTTCTGAATTGCTCTATCAGAGGGAATGTTCAAGTCTGTGAGTTGAATGCACTAGTCAGACAGAAGTTTGTGAGAATGCTTCTGTGTAGTTTTTAGGTGAAGATATTTCCTTTTCCAGTATAGGCGTCAAAGCGATCCAATTAAACACTTGCAGATTCCACAAAAGGAGTGTTTGCAAACTGCTCTATCAGAGGGAATGTTCAAGTCTGTGAGTTGAATGCAGTAATCACACAGAAGTTTGTGAGAATGCTTCTGTCTAGTTTCAGGTGAAGATATATCTCTTCCCAGCATATGCCTCAAAGCCCTCCAAATATCCACTTGCAGACTCTACAAAAAGAGTGTTTCAAAATGCTCTTTCAAAAGGAAGGCTCAAGTCTGTGAGTTGAATGCACTCATCATAAAGAAGTTTCTGATAATGCTTCTGTGTAGTTGTTATGTGAAGATACTTCCTTTTCCAGCATAGGCCTCAATGCGCTCGAAATAAACACTTGCAGATCCTACGAGAGGAGTGTTTCAAAACTGTCCTATCAAAATAAACGTTCAAGTCTGTGAGTTGAATGCACTCATCACACAGAAGTTTCTGAGAATGCTTCTGTGTAGTTTTTAGGTGAAAATATTTCATTTCCCAGCACAGGCCTCAGAGCGCTCCAAATATGCTCTTGCAGATTCTACAAAAAGAGAGCTTGAAAACTCTTCCACCAAAAAGGGGCTTCAACTCTATGAGTACAATGCACTCATCACAAAGAAGTTTCTGAGAATGCTTCTGTCTAGTTTTTATGTGAAGATAATTCCTTTTCCAGCATAGGCGTCAAAGCGCTCCAAATAAACACTTGCAGATTCTACTAAAGGAGTGTTTCCAAACTGCTCTATCAAAAGCAATGTTCAAGTCTGTGAGTTGAATGCACTAATCACACAGAAGTTTGTGAGAATTCTTCTGTCTAGTTTTTAGGTGAAGATATTTCTTTTCCCAGAATAGGCCTTAAAGCGCTCCAAATATGCACTTGCAGATTCTATAAAAAGAGTGTTTCAAAACCGCTCTTTCAAAAGAAATGCTCAAGTCTGTGAGTTGAATGCACTCATCCCAAGAAGTTTCTGAGAATGCTTCTGTGTAGTTGTTATGTGAAGATACTTTCTTTTCCAGCATTGGCCTCAAAGCGCTCGAAATAAACACTTGCAGATTCCACAAAAGGAGTGTTTCAAAACTGTCCTATCAAAAGAAACGTTCAAGTCCGTGAGTTAAATGCACTCATCACAGAGAAGTTTCTGAGAATGCTTCTGTGTAGTTTTTAGGTGAAGATATTTCCTTTTCCAGCATAGGCGTCAAAGCGATCCAAATAAACACTTGCAGATTCTACAAAAGGAGAGTATCCAAACTGCTCTATCAGAGGGAATGTTCAAGTCTGTGAGTTGAATGCAGTAATCACACAGAAGTTTGTGAGAATGCTTCTGTCTAGTTTTTAGGTGAAGATATTTCTTTTCCCAGAATAGGCCTTAAAGCGCTCCAAATATCCACTTGCAGATTCTACAAAAAGAGTGTTTCAAAACTGCTCTTTCAAAAGAAAGGCGCAAGTCTGTGAGTTGAATGCACTCATCACAAAAAAGTTTCTGAGAATGCTTCTGTGTAGTTGTTATGTGAAGATACTTCCTTTTCGAACATAGTACTCAAAGCGCTCGAAACAAACACTTGCAAATTCTACAAAAGGAGTGTTTCAAAACTGTCGTATCAAAAGAAACGTTCAAGTCTGTGAGTTGAATGCACTCATCACAGAGAAGTTTCTGAGAATTCTTCTGTGTAGTTTTTAGGTGAAGATATTTCCTTTTCCAGCATAGGCGTCAAAGCGATCCAAATAAACACTTGCAGATTCTACAAAAGGAGGGTTTCCAAACTGCTCTATCAAGAGGAGTGTTCAAGTCTGTGAGTAGAATGCATACACCACAAAGAAGTTTCTGAGAATGCTTCTGTCTAGTTTTTATGTGAAGATATTTCCTTTTCCAGCATAGGCGTCAAAGCGCTCCAAATAAACACTTGCAGATTCTACAAAAGGGGTGTTTCCAAACTGCTCTATCAGAGGGAATATTCAAGTCTGTGAGTTGAATGCAGTAGTCAGACAGAAGTTTGTGAGAATGCTTCTGTGTAGTTTTTAGGTGAAGATATTTCCTTTTCCAGCATAGGTCTCAAAGTGATCCAAAAAAACACTTGTAGATTCTACAAAAGGAGTGTTTCCAAACTGCTCTATCAGAGGGAATGTTCAAGTCTGTGAGTTGAATGCAGTAATCACACAGAAGTTTGTGAGAATTCTTCTGTCTAGTTTCAGGTGGAGATATTTCTTTTCCCAGCATAGGCCTCAAATCCCTCCAATTATCCACATGCAGACTCTACAAAAAGAGTGTTTCAAAACTGCTCTTTCAAAAGGAAGGCTCAGTTCTGTGAGATGAATGAACTCATCACAAAGACGTTTCTGAGAATGCTTCTGTGTAGTTGTTATGTGAAGATACTTCCTTTTCCAGCATAGGCCTCAATGCGCTCCAAATAAACAATTGCAGATCCTACGAAAGCAGTGTTTCAAAACTGTCCTATCAAAATAAACGATCAAGTCTGTGAGTTGAATGCACTCATCACACAGAAGTTTCTGAGAATGCTTCTGTGTAGTTTTTAGGTGAAGATATTTCATTTCCCAGCACAGGCCTCGGAGCGCTCCAAATATGCACTTGCAGATTGTAGAAAAGGAGAGCCTGAAAACTCTTCCACCAAAAAGAGGCTTCAACTCTATGAGTAGAATGCACTCATCACAAAGAAGTTTCTGAGAATGCTTCTGTCTAGTTTTTATGTGAAGATATTTCCTTTTCCAGTATAGGCGTCAAAGCGCTCCAAATAAACACTAGCAGATTCTGCTAAAGAAGTGCTTCCAAACTGCTCTATCAAAAGCAATGTTCAAGTCTGTGAGTTGAATGCACTAATCACACAGAAGTTTGTGAGAATTCTTCTGTCTAGTTTTTAGGTGAAGATATTTCTTTTCCCAGAATAGGCCTTAAAGCGCTCCAAATTTCCACTTGCAGATTCTACAAAAAGAGTGTTTCAAAACTGCTCTTTCAAAAGGAAGGCTCAAGTCTGTGAGTTGAATGCACTCATCACAAAGAACTTTCTGAGAATGCTTCTGTGTAGTCGTTATGTGAAGATACTTCCTTTTCCAGCATAGGCCTCAAAGCGCTCGAAACAAACCTTTGCAGATTCTACAAAAGGAGTGTTTCAAAACTGTCCTATCAAAAGAAACGTTCTAGTCTGTGAGTTGAATGCACTCATCACAGAGAAGTTTGTGAGAATGCTTCTGTGTAGTTTTTAGGTGAAGATATTTCCTTTTCCAGCATAGGCGTCAAAGCGATCCATATAAACACTTGCAGATTCTACAAAAGGAGTGTATCCAAACTGCTCTATCAGAGGGAATGTTCATGTCTGTGAGTTGAATGCAGTAATCACACAGAAGTTTGTGAGAATGCTTCTGTCTAGTTTTTAGGTGAAGATATTTCATTTCCAAGAATAGGCCTTAAAGCGCTCCAAATTTCCACTTGCAGATTCTACAAAAAGAGTGTTTCAAAACTGCTCTTTCAAAAGGAAGGCTCAAGCCTGTGAGTTGAATGCACTCATCACAAAGAAGTTTCTGGGAATGCTTCTGTGTAGTTGTTATGTGAAGATACTTCCTTTTCCTGCATAGGCCTCAAAGCGCTCGAAATAAACACTTGCAGATTCTACGAAAGGAGTGTTTCAAAACTGTCCTATCAAAAGAAACGTTCAAGTCTGTGAGTTGAATGCACTCATCACACAGAAGTTTCTGAGAATGCTTCTGTGTAGATTTAGGTGAAGATATTTCCTTTTGCAGCATAGGCGTCAAAGCGATCCAAATAAACACTTGCAGATTCTACAAAAGGAGTGTATCCAAACTGCTCTATCAGAGGGAATGTTCAAGTCTGTGAGTTGAATGCAGTAATCACACAGAAGTTTGTGAGAATGCTTCTGTCTAGTTTGTAGGTGAAGATATTTCATTTCCCAGAATAGGCCTTAAAGCGCTCCAAATTTCCACTTGCAGATTCTACAAAAAGAGTGTTTCAAAACTGCTCTTTCAAAAGAAAGGCTCAAGTCTGTGATTTGAATGGACTCATCACAAAGAAGTTTCTGAGAATGCTTCTGTGTAGTTGATATGTGAAGATACTTCCTTTTCCAGCATAGGTCTCAAAGCGCTCGAAATAAACACTTACAGATCCTACAAAAGGAGTGTTTCAAAACTGTCCTGTCAAAAGAAACGTTCAAGTCTGTGAGTTGAATGCACTCATCACAGAGAAGTTTCTGAGAATGCTTCTGTGTAGTTTTTAGGTGAAGATAATTCCTTTTCCAGCATAGGCGTCAAAGCGATCCAAATAAACACTTGCAGATTCTTCAAAAGGAGTGTTTCCAAACTGCTGTATCAAGACGAACGTTGAAGTCTGTGAGTAGAATCCACTCACCACAAAGAAGTTTCTGAGAATGCTTCTGTCTAGTTTTTATGTGAAGATATTTCCTTTTCCAACATAGGCGTCAAAGCGCTCCAAATAAACACTTGCAGATTCTACAAAAGGACTGTTTCCAAACTGCTCTATCAAAAGGAAGGTTCAAGTCTGTGAGTTCAATGCACTAATCACACAGAAGTTTGTGAGAATGCCTCTGTCTAGTTTTTAGGTGAAGATATTTCTTTTCCCAGAATAGGCCTTAAAGCGCTCCAAATTTCCACTTGCAGATTCTACAAAAAGAGTGTTTCAAAACTGCTCTTTCAAAAGAAAGGCTCAAGTCTGTGAGTTGAATGCACTCATCACAGAGAAGTTTCTGAGAATGCTTCTGTGTAGTTGTTAAGTGAAGATACTTCCTTTTCCAGCATAGGCCTCAAAGCGCTCGAAATAAACACTTGCAGATTCTAGAAGAGGAGTGTTTCAAAACAGTCCTATCAAAAGAAACGTTCAAGTCTGTGAGTTGAATGCACTCATCACAGAGAAGTTTCTGAGAATGCTTCTGCGTAGTTTTTAGGTGAAGATATTTCCTTTTCCAGCATAGGCGTCAAAGCGATCCAAATAAACACTTGCAGATTCTACAAAAGGAGTGTTTCCAAGCTGCTGTATCAAGAGGAACGTTCAAGTCTGTGAGAAGAATCCACTCATCACAAAAAAGTTTCTGAGAATGCTTCTGTCTAGTTTTTATGTGAAGATATTTCCTTTTCCAGCATAGGCGTCAAAGCGATCCAAATAAACACTTGTAGATTCTACAAAAGGAGTGTTTCCAAACTACTCTATCAAGAGAAATGTTCAAGTCTGTGAGTAGAATGCACTTACCACAAAGAAGTTTCTGAGAATGCTTCTGTCTAGTTTTTATGTGAAGATATTTCCTTTTCCAGCATAGGCGTCAAAGCGCTCCAAATAAACACTTGCAGATTCTACAAAAGGAGTGTTTCCAAACTGCTCTATCAGAGAGAATGTTCAAGTCTGTGAGTTGAATGCCCTAGTTAGACAGAATTTTCTGAGAATCCTTCTGTGTAGTTGTTATGTGAAGATACTTCCTTTTCCAGCATAGGCCTCAAAGGGCTCTAAATAAAAACTTGCAGATTCTAGGAAAGCAGTGTTTCAAAACTGTCCTATCAAAATAAACGTTCAAGTCTGTGAGTTGAATGCACTCATCACACAGAAGTTTCTGAGAATGCTTCTGTCTAGTTTTTACGTGAAGATATTTCCTTTTCCAGCATAGGCGTCAAAGCGCTCCAAATAAACAATTGCAGATTCTACTAAAGGAGAGTTTCCAAACTGCTCTATCAAAAGGAAGGTTCAAGTCTGTGAGTTGAATGCACTAATCACACAGAAGTTTGTGAGAATGCTTCTGTCTAGTTTTTAGGTGAAGATATTTCTTTTCCCAGAATAGGCCTTAAAGCGCTCCAAATATCCACTTGCAGATTCTACAAAAAGAGTGTTTCAAAACTGCTCTTTCAAAAGAAAGGCGCAAGTCTGTGAATTGAATGCACTCATCACAAAAAAGTTTCTGAGAATGCTTCTGTGTAGTTGTTATGTGAAGATACTTCCTTTTCCAGCATGGGCCTCAAAGCGCTCGAAATAAACACTTGCAGATTCTACAAAAGGAGTGTTTCTAAACTGTCCTGTCAAAAGAAACGTTCAAGTCTGTGAGTTGAATGCACTCACCACAAAGAAGTTTCTGAGAATGCTTCTGTTTAGTTTTTATGTGAAGATATTTCCTTTTCCAGCATAGGCGTCAAAGCGCTCAAAATAAACACTTGCAGATTCTACAAAAGGAGTGTTTCCAAACTGCTCTATCAGACGGAATGTTCAAGTCTGTGAGTTGAATGCAGTAATCACACAGAAGTTTGTGAGAATGCTTCTGTCTACTTTCAGGTGAAGATAATTGTTTTCCCAGCATAGGCCTAAAAGCCCTCCAAATATCCACTTGCAGACTCTACAAAAAGAGTGTTTCAAAACTGTTCTTTCAAAAGGAAGACTGAATTCTGTGAGTTGAATGCACTCATCACAAAGAAGTTTCTGAGAATGCTTCTGTGTAGTTGTTATGTGAAGATACTTCCTTTTTCAGCATAGGCCTCAATGCGCTCGAAATAAACACTTGCAGATCCTACGAAAGTAGTGTTTCAAAATTGTCCTATCAAAATAAACGTTCAAGTCTGTGAGTTGAATGCAGTAATCACACAGAAGTTTCTGAGAATGCTTCTGTGTAGTTTTTAGGTGAAGATATTTCCTTTTCCAGCATAGGCGTCAAAGCGCTCCAAATAAACACTTGCAGATTCTACAAAAGGAGTGTATCCAAACTGCTCTATCAGAGGGAATGTTCAAGTCTGTGAGTTGAATGCAGTAATCACACAGAAGTTTGTGAGAATGCTTCTGTCTAGTTTGTAGGTGAAGATATTTCATTTCCCAGAATAGGCCTTAAAGCGCTCCAAATTTCCACTTGCAGATTCTACAAAAAGAGTGTTTCAAAACTGCTCCTTCAAAAGAAAGGCTCAAGTCTGTGATTTGAATGGACTCATCACAAAGAAGTTTCTGAGAATGCTTCTGTGTAGTTGATATGTGAAGATACTTCCTTTTCCAGCATAGGTCTCAAAGCGCTCGAAACAAACATTTGCAGATTCCACAAAAGGAGTGTTTCAAAACTGTCCTATCAAAAGAAACGTTCTAGTCTGTGAGTTGAATGCACTCATCACAGAGAAGTTTCTGAGAATGCTTCTGTGTAGTTTTTAGGTGAAGATATTTCCTTTTCCAGCATAGGCGTCAAAGCGATCCATATAAACACTTGCAAATTCTACAAAAGGAGTGTATCCAAACTGCTCTATCAGAGGGAATGTTCAAGTCTGTGAGTTGAATGCAGTAATCACACAGAAGTTTGTGAGAATGCTTCTGTCTAGTTTTTAGGTGAAGATATTTCATTTCCCAGAATAGGCCTTAAAGCGCTCCAAATTTCCACTTGCAGATTCTACAAAAAGAGTGTTTCAAAACTGCTCTTTCAAAAGGAAGGCTCAAGCCTGTGAGTTGAATGCACTCATCACAAAGAAGTTTCTGAGAATGCTTCTGTGTAGTTATGTGAAGATACTTCCTTTTCCAGCATAGGCCCCAAAGCGCTCGAAGTAAACACTTGCAGATTCTACGAAAGGAGTGTTTCAAAACTGTCCTATCAAAAGAAACGTTCAAGTCTGTGAGTTGAATGCACTCATCACAGAGAAATTTCTGAGAATGCTTCTGTGTAGTTTTTAGGTGAAGATATTGCCTTTTCCAGCATAGGCGTCAAAGCGATCCAAATAAACACTTGCAGATTCTACAAAAGGAGTGTTTCCAAACTGCTGTATCAAGAGGAACGTTCAAGTCTGTGAGTAGAATCCACTCACCACAAAGAAGTTTCTGAGAATGCTTCTGTCTAGTTTTTATGTGAAGATATTTCCTTTTCCAGCATAGGCGTCAAAGCGCTCCAAATAAACACTTGCAGATTCTACAAAAGGAGTGTTTCCAAACTGCTCTATCAAAAGGAAGGTTCAAGTCTGTGAGTTGAATGCACTAATCACACAGAAGTTTGTGAGAATGCCTCTGTCTAGTTTTTAGGTGAAGATATTTCCTTTCCCAGAATAGGCCTTAAAGCGCTCCAAATTTCCACTTGCAGATTCTACAAAAAGAGTGTTTCAAAACTGCTCTTTCAAAAGAAAAGCTCAAGTCTGTGAGTTGAATGCACTCATCACAGAGAAGTTTCTGAGAATGCTTCTGTGTAGTTTTTAGGTGAAGGTATTTCCTTTTCCAGCATAGGCGTCAAAGCGATCCAAGTAAATACTTGCAGATTCTTCAAAAGGAGTGTTTCCAAACTGCTGTATCAAGACGAACGTTCAAGTCTGTGAGTAGAATCCGCTCACCACAAAGAAGTTTCTGAGAATGCTTCTGTCTAGTTTTTATGTGAAGATATTTCCTTTTCCAGCATAGGCGTCAAAGCGCTCCAAATAAACACTTGCAGATTCTACAAAAGGAGTGTTTCCAAACTGCTCTATCAAAAGGAAGGTTCAAGTCTGTGAGTTGAATGCACTAATCACACAGAAGTTTGTGAGAATGCTTCTGTCCAGTTTTTAGGTGAAGATATTTCTTTTCCCAGAATAGAACTTAAAGCGTTCCAAATATCCACTTGCAGATTCTACAAAAAGAGTGTTTCAAAACTGCTCTTTCAAAAGAAAGGCTCAAGTCTGTGAGTTGAATGCACTCATCACAAAGAAGTTTCTGAGAATGCTTCTGTGTAGTTGTTATGTGAAGATACTTCCTTTTCCAGCATAGGCCTCAAAGCGCTCGAAACAAACATTTGCAGATTCTACAAAAGGAGTGTTTCAAAACTGTCCTATCAAAAGAAACGTTCAAGTCTGTGAGTTGAATGCACTCATCACACAGAAGTTTCGGAGAATGCTTCTGTGTAGTTTTTAGGTGAAGATATTTCCTTTTCCAGCATAGGCGTCAAAGCGATCCAAATAACACTTGCAGACTCTACAAAAGGAGTGTTTCTGAATTGCTCTATCAGAGGGAATGTTCAAGTCTGTGAGTTGAATGCACTAGTCAGACAGAAGTTTGTGAGAATGCTTCTGTGTAGTTTTTAGGTGAAGATATTTCCTTTTCCAGCATAGGCGTCAAAGCGATCCAATTAAACACTTGCAGATTCCACAAAAGGAGTGTTTGCAAACTGCTCTATCAGAGGGAATGTTCAAGTCTGAGAGTTGAATGCAGTAATCACACAGAAGTTTGTGAGAATGCTTCTGTCTAGTTTCAGGTGAAGATATTTCTCTTCCCAGCATATGCCTCAAAGCCCTCCAAATATCCACTTGCAGACTCTACAAAAGGAGTGTTTCAAAATGCTCTTTCAAAAGGAAGGCTCAAGTCTGTGAGTTGAATGCACTCATCATAAAGAAGTTTCTGATAATGCTTCTGTGTAGTTTTTATGTGAAGATACTTCCTTTTCCAGCATAGGCCTCAATGCGCTCGAAATAAACACTTGCAGATCCTACGAGAGGAGTGTTTCAAAACTGTCCTATCAAAATAAACGTTCAAGTCTGTGAGTTGAATGCACTCATCACACAGAAGTTTCTGAGAATGCTTCTGTGTAGTTTTTAGGTGAAAATATTTCATTTCCCAGCACAGGCCTCAGAGCGCTCCAAATATGCTCTTGCAGATTCTACAAAAAGAGAGCTTGAAAACTCTTCCACCAAAAAGGGGCTTCAACTCTATGAGTACAATGCACTCATCACAAAGAAGTTTCTGAGAATGCTTCTGTCTAGTTTTTATGTGAAGATAATTCCTTTTCCAGCATAGGCGTCAAAGCGCTCCAAATAAACACTTGCAGATTCTACTAAAGGAGTGTTTCCAAACTGCTCTATCAAAAGCAATGTTCAAGTCTGTGAGTTGAATGCACTAATCACACAGAAGTTTGTGAGAATTCTTCTGTCTAGTTTTTAGGTGAAGATATTTCTTTTCCCAGAATAGGCCTTAAAGCGCTCCAAATATGCACTTGCAGATTCTATAAAAAGAGTGTTTCAAAACCGCTCTTTCAAAAGAAAGGCTCAAGTCTGTGAGTTGAATGCACTCATCCCAAGAAGTTTCTGAGAATGCTTCTGTGTAGTTGTTATGTGAAGATACTTTCTTTTCCAGCATTGGCCACAAAGCGCTCGAAATAAACACTTGCAGATTCCACAAAAGGAGTGTTTCAAAACTGTCCTATCAAAAGAAACGTTCAAGTCCGTGAGTTAAATGCACTCATCACAGAGAAGTTTCTGAGAATGCTTCTGTGTAGTTTTTAGGTGAAGATATTTCCTTTTCCAGCATAGGCGTCAAAGCGATCCAAATAAACACTTGCAGATTCTACAAAAGGAGTGTATCCAAACTGCTCTATCAGAGGGAATGTTCAAGTCTGTGAGTTGAATGCAGTAATCACACAGAAGTTTGTGAGAATTCTTCTGTCTAGTTTTTAGGTGAAGATATTTCTTTTCCCAGAATAGGCCTTAAGGCGCTCCAAATTTCCACTTGCAGATTCTACAAAAAGAGTGTTTCAAAACTGCTCTTTCAAAAGGAAGGCTCAAGTCTGTGAGTTGAATGCACTCATCACAAAGAAGTTTCTGAGAATGCTTCTGTGTAGTTGTTATGTGAAGATACTTCCTTTTCCAGCATAGGCCTCAAAGCGCTCGAAATAAACACTTGCAGATTCTACGAAAGGAGTGTGTCAAAACTGTCCTATCAAAAGAAACGTTCAAGTCTGTGAGTTGAATGCAGTCATCACAGAGAAGTTTCTGAGAATGCTTCTGTGTAGTTTTTAGGTGAAGATATTTCCTTTTTCAGCATAGGCCTCAAATCGCTCGAAACAAACACTTGCAGATTCTACAAAAGGAGTGTTTTCAAACTGCTCTATCAAGAGAAATGTTCAAGTCTGTCAGTAGAATGCACTCCCCACAAAGAAGTTTCTGAGAATGCTTCTGTCTAGTTTTTATGTGAAGATATTTCCTTTTCCAGCATAGGCGTCAAAGCGATCCAAATAACACTTGCAGATTCTACAAAAGGAGTGTTTCTGAATTGCTCTATCAGAGGGAATGTTCAAGTCTGTGAGTTGAATGCACTAGTCAGAGAGAAGTTTGTGAGAATGCTTCTGTGTAGTTTTTAGGTGAAGATATTTCCTTTTCCAGCATAGGCGTCAAAGCGATCCAAATAAACACTTGCAGATTCCACAAAAGGAGTGTTTGCAAACTGCTCTATCAGAGGGAATGTTCAAGTCTGTGAGTTGAATGCAGTAATCACACAGAAGTTTGTGAGAATGCTTCTGTCTAGTTTCAGGTGAAGATATTTCTCTTCCCAGCATATGCCTCAAAGCCCTCCAAATATCCACTTGCAGACACTACAAAAAGAGTGTTTCAAAATGCTCTTTCAAAAGGAAGGCTCAAGTCTGTGAGTTGAATGCACTCATCATAAAGAAGTTTCTGATAATGCTTCTGTGTAGTTGTTATGTGAAGATACTTCCTTTTCCAGCATAGGCCTCAATGCGATCGAAATAAACACTTGCAGATCCTACGAGAGGAGTGTTTCATAACTGTCCTATCAAAATAAACGTTCAAGTCTGTGAGTTGAATGCACTCATCACACAGAAGTTTCTGAGAATGCTTCTGTGTAGTTTTTAGGTGAAAATATTTCATTTCCCAGCACAGGCCTCAGAGCGCTCCAAATATGCTCTTGCAGATTCTACAAAAAGAGAGCTTGAAAACTCTTCCACCAAAAAGGGGCTTCTACTCTATGAGTACAATGCACTCATCACAAAGAAGTTTCTGAGAATGCTTCTGTCTAGTTTTTATGTGAAGATAATTCCTTTGCCAGCATAGGCGTCAAAGCGCTCCAAATAAACACTTGCAGATTCTACTAAAGGAGTGTTTCCAAACTGTTCTATCAAAAGCAATGTTCAAGTCTGTGAGTTGAATGCACTAATCACACAGAAGTTTGTGAGAATTCTTCTGTCTAGTTTTTAGGTGAAGATATTTCTTTTCCCAGAATAGGCCTTAAAGCGCTCCAAATATGCACTTGCAGATTCTATAAAAAGAGTGTTTCAAAACCGCTCTTTCAAAAGAAAGGCTCAAGTCTGTGAGTTGAATGCACTCATCCCAAGAAGTTTCTGAGAATGCTTCTGTGTAGTTGTTATGTGAAGATACTTTCTTTTCCAGCATTGGCCTCAAAGCGCTCGAAATAAACACTTGCAGATTCCACAAAAGGAGTGTTTCAAAACTGTCCTATCAAAAGAAACGTTCAAGTCCGTGAGTTAAATGCACTCATCACAGAGAAGTTTCTGAGAATGCTTCTGTGTAGTTTTTAGGTGAAGATATTTCCTTTTCCAGCATAGGCGTCAAAGCGATCCAAATAAACACTTGCAGATTCTACAAAAGGAGTGTATCCAAACTGCTCTATCAGAGGGAATGTTCAAGTCTGTGAGTTGAATGCAGTAATCACAGAGAAGTTTGTGAGAATTCTTCTGTCTAGTTTTTAGGTGAAGATATTTCTTTTCCCAGAATAGGCCTTAAGGCGCTCCAAATTTCCACTTGCAGATTCTACAAAAAGAGTGTTTCAAAACTGCTCTTTCAAAAGGAAGGCTCAAGTCTGTGAGTTGAATGCACTCATCACAAAGAAGTTTCTGAGAATGCTTCTGTGTAGTTGTTATGTGAAGATACTTCCTTTTCCAGCATAGGCCTCAAAGCGCTCGAAATAAACACTTGCAGATTCTACGAAAGGAGTGTGTCAAAACTGTCCTATCAAAAGAAACGTTCAAGTCTGTGAGTTGAATGCAGTCATCACAGAGAAGTTTCTGAGAATGCTTCTGTGTAGTTTTTAGGTGAAGATATTTCCTTTTTCAGCATAGGCCTCAAATCGCTCGAAACAAACACTTGCAGATTCTACAAAAGGAGTGTTTTCAAACTGCTCTATCAAGAGAAATGTTCAAGTCTGTCAGTAGAATGCACTCCCCACAAAGAAGTTTCTGAGAATGCTTCTGTCTAGTTTTTATGTGAAGATATTTCCTTTTCCAGCATAGGCGTCAAAGCGATCCAAATAACACTTGCAGATTCTACAAAAGGAGTGTTTCTGAATTGCTCTATCAGAGGGAATGTTCAAGTCTGTGAGTTGAATGCACTAGTCAGACAGAAGTTTGTGAGAATGCTTCTGTGTAGTTTTTAGGTGAAGATATTTCCTTTTCCAGCATAGGCGTCAAAGCGATCCAAATAAACACTTGCAGATTCTACAAAAGGAGTGTTTCCAAACTGCTCTATCAGAGGGAATGTTCAAGTCTGTGAGTTGAATGCAGTAATCACACAGAAGTTTGTGAGAATGCTTCTGTCTAGTTTCAGGTGAAGATATTTCTTTTCCCAGCATAGGCCTCAAAGCCCTCCAAATATCCACTTGCAGACTCTACAAAAAGAGTGTTTCAAAACTGCTCTTTCAAGAGGAAGGCTCAAGTCTGTGAGTTGAATGCACTCATCACAAAGAAGTTTCTGATAATGCTTCTGTGTAGTTGTTATGTGAAGATACTTCCTTTTCCATCATAGGCCTCTAAGCGCTCGAAATAAACACTTGCAGATCCTACGAAAGGAGTGTTTCAAAACTGTCATATCAAAATAAACGTTCAAGTCTGTGAGTTGAATGCACTCATCACACAGAAGTTTCTGAGAATGCTTCTGTGTAGTTATTAGGTGAAGATATTTCATTTCCCAGCACTGGCCTCAGAGCGCTCAAAATATGCACTTGCAGATTCTACAAAAAGAGAGTTTGAAAACTCTTCCACCAAAAAGAGGCTTCAAGTCTATGAGTAGAATGCACTCATCACAAAGAAGTTTCTGAGAATGCTTCTGTCTAGTTTTTATGTGAAGATATTTCCTTTTCCAGCATAGGTGTCAAAGCGCTCCAAATAAACACTTGCAGATTCTACTAAAGGAGTGTTTCCAAACTGCTCTATCAAAAGCAATATTCAAGCCTGTGAGTTGAATGCAGTAATCACACAGAAATTGTGAGAATGCTTCTGTGTAGTTTTTAGGTGAAGATATTTCCTTTTCCAGCATAGGCCTCAAAGCCCTCCAAATATTCACTTGCAGACTCTACAAAAAGAGTGTTTCAAAACTGCTCTTTCAAGAGGATGGCTCAAGTCTGTGAGTTGAATGCACTTATCACAAAGAAGCTTCTGAGAATGCTTCTGTGTAGCTGTTATGTGAAGATACTTCGTTTTCCAAAGTAGGCCTCAAAGCGCTCGAAATAAACACTTGCAGATTCTACGAAAGGAGTGTTTCAAAACTGTCCTATCAAAAGAAACGTTCAAGTCTGTGAGTTGAATGCACTCATCACACAGAAGTTTCTGAGAATGCTTCTGTGTAGTTTTTACGTGAAGGTATTTCATTTCCCAGCGTAGGCCTCAGAGCTCTCCAAATATGCACTTGCAGAGTCTACAAAAAGAGAGCTTCAAAACTCTTCTGTCAAAAGGAGGCTTCAACTCGGTGAGTAGAATGCACTCATCACAAAGAAGTTTTTGAGAATGCTTCTGTCTAGTTTTTAGGTGAAGATATTTCCTTTTCCAGCACAGGCGTCAAAGCGATCCAAATAAACACTTGCAGATTCTACAAAAGGAGTGTTTCCAAACTGCTCTATCAGAGGGAATGTTCAAGTCTGTGAGTTGAATGCAGTAATCACACAGAAGTTTGTGAGAATGCTTCTGTCTAGTTTCAGGTGAAGATATTTCTTTTCCCAGCATAGGCCTCAAAGCCCTCCAAATATCCACTTGCAGACTCTACAAAAAGAGTGTTTCAAAACTGCTCTTTCAAGAGGAAGGCTCAAGTCTGTGAGTTGAATGCACTCATCACAAAGAAGTTTCTGATAATGCTTCTGTGTAGTTGTTATGTGAAGATACTTCCTTTTCCATCATAGGCCTCTAAGCGCTCGAAATAAACACTTGCAGATCCTACGAAAGGAGTGTTTCAAAACTGTCCTATCAAAATAAACGTTCAAGTCTGTGAGTTGAATGCACTCATCACACAGAAGTTTCTGAGAATGCTTCTGTGTAGTTATTAGGTGAAGATATTTCATTTCCCAGCACTGGCCTCAGAGCGCTCAAAATATGCACTTGCAGATTCTACAAAAAGAGAGTTTGAAAACTCTTCCACCAAAAAGAGGCTTCAAGTCTATGAGTAGAATGCACTCATCACAAAGAAGTTTCTGAGAATGCTTCTGTCTAGTTTTTATGTGAAGATATTTCCTTTTCCAGCATAGGTGTCAAAGCGCTCCAAATAAACACTTGCAGATTCTACTAAAGGAGTGTTTCCAAACTGCTCTATCAAAAGCAATATTCAAGCCTGTGAGTTGAATGCAGTAATCACACAGAAATTGTGAGAATGCTTCTGTGTAGTTTTTAGGTGAAGATATTTCCTTTTCCAGCATAGGCCTCAAAGCCCTCCAAATATTCACTTGCAGACTCTACAAAAAGAGTGTTTCAAAACTGCTCTTTCAAGAGGATGGCTCAAGTCTGTGAGTTGAATGCACTTATCACAAAGAAGCTTCTGAGAATGCTTCTGTGTAGCTGTTATGTGAAGATACTTCGTTTTCCAAAGTAGGCCTCAAAGCGCTCGAAATAAACACTTGCAGATTCTACGAAAGGAGTGTTTCAAAACTGTCCTATCAAAAGAAACGTTCAAGTCTGTGAGTTGAATGCACTCATCACACAGAAGTTTCTGAGAATGCTTCTGTGTAGTTTTTAAGTGAAGGTATTTCATTTCCCAGCGTAGGCCTCAGAGCTCTCCAAATATGCACTTGCAGAGTCTACAAAAAGAGAGCTTCAAAACTCTTCTGTGAAAAGGAGGCTTCAACTCGGTGAGTAGAATGCACTCATCACAAAGAAGTTTTTGAGAATGCTTCTGTCTAGTTTTTAGGTGAAGATATTTCCTTTTCCAGCACAGGCGTCAAAGCGCTCCAAATAAACACTTGCAGATTCTACAAAAGGAGTGTTTACAAACTGCTCTATCAAAAGGAATGTTCAAGTCTGTGAGTGAAGTGCACCCTACGCACAGAGGTTTGTGAGCATGCTTCTCTCTAGTTTTCAGGTGAAGATATTTCATTTCCCATCATAGGCCTCAAAGAGCTCCAAATATCCACATGCAGATTCTACAGAAAGAGTGTTTCTAAACTACTCTTTCAAAAGGAAGGGTCAAGTTTGTGAGTTGAATGCACTCACCACCAAGAAGTTTCTGAGAATGCCTCTGTCTAGTTGTTATGTGAAGATATTTCCTTTTCCAGCGTAGGCCTCAAAGCGCTCCAAATAAACACTTGCAGATTCTACAAAAGGAGTGTTACAAAACTGTTATATGCAAAAGAACGTTCATGTCTGTGAGTTGAATGCACTCATCACACAGAAGTTTCCGAGAATGCTTCTGGCTAGTTTTTAGGTGAAGAAAATTCATTTCCCAGCATAGGCCTCAATGCGCTCCAAATATCCACTTACAGATTCTACAAAAAGAGTGTTTCAAAACTGCTCTTTCAAAAGGAAGTTTCAAGTCTGTGAGTTGAATATACTCATCACAAGAAGTTTCTGAGAATGCTTCCGTCTAGTTCTTATGTGAAGATATTTCCTTTTCCAGCGCAGGCCTCAGAGCTCTCCAAATATCCACTTGCAGTTTCTACAAAAAGTGTATTTCAAAACTGCTCTTTCAAAAGGAACGTTCAAGTCTGTAAGTTGAACGCACTCTTGAGTAAGAGGTTTCTGAGAATGGTTCTATCTAGTTTTCATCTGCATGTATTTCCTTTTCCACTAGATGTCGGAATCGCTCCAAATATACACTTGCAGAAATTACAAAAAGAGTGTTTCTAAACTACTCTATCAAAAATCAGTTTCAACTCTGTGAGTTGAGTGCAAACATCACAAAGTAGTTTCTTAGAATTCTTCTGTCTAGTTTTTAGCGGTAGATATTTCATTTCCCAGCATAGGCCTCAGAGCGTTCCAAATATCGACCTGCATGTAATAGAAAAAGAGTGTTTCAAAACTGCTCTTTCAAAAGAAAGGCTCAAGTCTGTGAGTTGAATGCACTCATCACACAGAAGTTTCTGAGAATGCTTCTGTGTAGTTGTTGTGTGAAGATACATCCTTTTCCAGCATAGGCCTCAAAGCGCTCGAGACAAATACTTGCAGATTCCACAAGAGGAGTGTTTCAAAATTGTGCTATCAAAAGAAACGTTCAATTCTTTGAGTTGAATGCACTCATCACACAAAAGTTTCTGAGAAGGCTTCTGTGTAGTTTTTAGGTGAAGATATTTCCTTTTCCAGCATAGGCGTCGAAGCGCTCCAAATAAACACTTGCAGATTCTACAAAAGGAGTGTTTCCAAACTGCCGTATCACAGGGAATGTTCAAGTCTGTGAGTTGAATGCACTAATCACACAAAAGTTTGTGAGAATGCTTCTGTCTAGTTTTTAGGTGAAGATATTTCTTTTCCCAGCATAGGCCTCAAAGCCCTCCAAATATCCACTTGCAGATTCTACAAAAAGAGTGTTTCAAAACTGCTCTTTCAAAAGGAAGGCTCAAGTCTGTGAGTTGAATGCACTCATCACAAAGAAGTTTCTGAGAATGCTTCTGTGTAGTTGTTATGGGAAGATACTTCCTTTTCCACCATCGGCCTCAAGGGGCTCGAGATAAATAATTGCAGATTCTACAAAAGGAGTGTTTCAAAACTGTCCTATCAAAAGAAACGTTCAAGTCTGTGAGTTGAAAGCACTCATTACACAGAAGTTTCTGAGAATGCTTCTGTGTAATTTTTAGGAGAAGATATTTCTCTTCCCAGCATAGGCCTCCGAGCACTCAAAATATGCACTGGCAGATTCTACAAAAAGAGAGCTTCAAAACTCTTCCATCAAAAAGAGGCTTCAACTCTGTGGGTAGAATGCACTCATCACAAAGAAGTTTCTGAGAATGCTTCTGTCTAGTTTTTAGGTGAAGATATTTCCTTTTCCAGCATAGGCGTCAAAGCACTCCAAGTAAACACTTGCAGATTCTACAAAAGGAGTGTTTCAAAACTGTCCTACCAAAAGAAACGTTCAAGTCTGTGAGTTGAAAGCACTCATCACACAGAAGTTTGTGAGAATGCTTCTGTCTAGTTTTTAGGTGAAGATATTTCTTTTCCCAGCATAGGCATTAAACCCACAAAGTATCCACTTGCAGACTCTACAAAAAGAGTGTTTCAAAACTGCTCTTTCAAAAGGAAGGCTCAAGTCTGTAAGTTGAATGCACTCATCACAAAGAAGTTTCTGAGAATGCTTCTGTGTAGTTGTTATGTGAAGATACTTCCTTTTCCACCATAGGCCTCAAAGCGCTGGAAATAAACACTTGCAGATTCTACGAAAGGAGTGTTTCAAAACTGTCCTATCAAAACAAACGTTCAAGTCTGTGAGTTGAATGCACTCATCACACAGAAGTTTCTGAGAATGCTTCTGTGTACTTATTAGGTGAAGATATTTCATTTCCCAGCATAGGCCTCAGAGCGCTCCAAATATGCACTTGCAGATTCTACAAAAAGAGAGCTTGAAAACTCTCCCGCCAAAAACAGGCTTCAACTCTGTGAGTAGAATGCACTCATCACAAAGAAGTTTCTGAGAATGCTTCTGTGTAGTTGTTATGTGAAGATACTTCCTTTTCCAAAATAGGCATCAAAGCTCTCGAAATAAACACTTGAAGGTTCTAAGAAGGGAGCGTTTCAAAACTATCCTATGAAAAGAAACTTTCATGTCTGTGAGTTGAATGCACTCATCACACAGAAGTTTCTGAGAATGCTTCTGTGTAGTTTTTATGCGAAGATACTTCCTTTTCCACCATAGGCCTCAAAGCGCTCGAAATAAACACTTGCAGATTATACGAAAGGAGTGTTTCAAAACTGTGCTATCAAAACAAACGTTCAAGTCTGTGAGTTGAATGCACTCATCACACAGAAGTTTCTGAGAATGCTTCTGTGTACTTCTTAGGTGAAGATATTTGATTTCCCAGCATAGGCCTCAGAGCGATCCAAATATGCAGTTGCAGATTCTTCAAAAAGAGAACTTCAGAACTCTTCTATCAAAAAGACGCTTCAACTCTGTGAGTAGAATGCACTCATCACAAAGAAGTTCTGAGAATGCTTCTGTCTAGTTTTTATATGAAGATATTTCCTTTTCCAGCATAGGCGTCAAAGCGCTCCAAATAAACACCTGCAGATTCTACAAAAGGAGTGTTTCCAAACTGCTCTATCAGGGGGAGTGTTCAAGTCTGTGAGTTGAATGCGCTCATCACACAGAACTTTGTGAGAATGTTTCTGTCTAGTTTTTAGGTGAAGATATTTCTTTTCCCAGCATAGGCCTCAAAGCCCTCCAAATATCCACTTGCAGACTCTACAAAAAGAGTGTTTCAAAACTGCTCTTTCAAAAGGAAGGCTCAAGTCTGTGCGTTGAATGCACTCATCACAAAGAAGTTTCTGAGAATGCTTCTGTGTAGTTGTTATGTGAAGATACTTCCTTTTCCAGCATAGGCCTCAAAGCGCTCGAAATAAACACTTGCAGAGTCTATGAAAGGAGTGTTTCAAAACTGTCCTATAAAAAGAAACGTTCAAGTCTGTGAGTTGAATGCACTCATCACACAGAAGTTTCTGAGATTGCTTCTGTGTAGTTTTTAGGAGAAGATATTTCATTTCCCAGCATAGGCCTCCGAGCCCTCAAAATATGCACTGGCAGATTCTACAAAAAGAGAGCTTCAAAACTCTTCCATCAAGAAGAGGCTTCAACTCTGTGGGTAGATTGCACTCATCACAAAGAAGTTTCTGAGAAGGCTTCCGTGTAGTTGTTATGTGAAGATACTTCCTTTTCCAGCATAGGCCTCAAAGCGCTCGAAATAAACACTTGCAGATTCTACAAAAGGAGTGTTTCAAAACTGTCTTATGAAAAGAAACGTTGAAGTCTGAGAGATGAAAGCAAACATCACACAGAAGTTTCTGAGAATGCTTCTGTGTAGTTTTTAGGTGAAGATATTTCCTTTTCCAGCATAGGCCACTAAGCGATCTAAATAAACACTTGCAGATTCTACAAAAGGAGGGTTTCCAAACTGCTCTATCAAGAGGAATGTTAAAGTTTGTGAGTAGAATGCACTCATCACAAAGAAGTTTCTGAGAATGCTTCTGTCTAGTTTTTATGTGAAGATATTTCCTTTTCCAGCATAGGCATCAAAGCGTTCCAAATAAACACTTGCAGATTCTACAAAAGGAGTGTTTCAAAACTGTCCTATCAAAAGAAACGTTCAAGTCTGTGAGATGAAAGCACTCATCACACAGAAGCTTGTGAGAATGCTTCTGTCTAATTTTTAGGTGAAGATATTTCTTTTCCCAGCATAGGCCTCAAAGCCCTCCAAATATCCACTGGCAGACTCTACAAAAGGAGTGTTTCAAAACTGCTCTTTCAAAAGGAAGGCTCAAGTCGGTGAGTTGAATGCACTCATCCAAAGAAGTTTCTGAGAATTCTTCTGTGTAGTTTTTATGTGAAGATACTTCCTTTTCCAGCATTGGCCTCAAAGCGCTCGAAGTAAACACTTGCAGATACTACAAAAGGAGTGTTTCAAAACTGTCCTATAAAAAGAAACGTTCAAGTCTGTGAGTTGAAAGCACTCATCACACAGAAATTTCTGAGAATGCTTCTGTGTAGTTTTTAGGTGAAGATATTTCCTTTTCCAGCATCGGCGTCAAAGCGATCCAAATAAACACTTGCAGATTCTACAAATGGAGTGTTTCCAAACTACTCTCTCAAGAGGAATGTTCAAGTCTGTGAGTAGAATGCACTCATCACAAAGAAGTTTCCGAGGATGCCTCTGTCTAGTTTTTATGTGAAGATATTTCCTTTTCCAGCATAGGCGTCAAAGCGTTCTAAATAAACACTTGCAGATTCTGCAAAAGGAGAGTTTCCAAACTGCTGTATCAAAAGGAATGTTCAAGTCTGTGAGTTGAATGCACTAATCACACAGAAGTTTGTGAGAATGCTTCTGTCTAGTTTTTAGGTGAAGATATTTCTTTTCCCACCATAGGCTTTAAAGCGCTCCAAATATCCACTTGCAGATTCTACACAAAGAGTGTTTCAAAACCGCTCTTTCAAAACAAAGGCTGAAGTCTGTGAGTTGAATGCACTCATCACAAAGAAGTTTCTGAGAATGTTTCTGTGTAGTTGTTATGTGAAGATACTTCCTTTTCCAGCGTAGGCCTCAAAGCACTCGAAATAAACACTTGCAGATTTTACAAAAGGAGTGTTTCAAAACTGTCCTAACAAAAGAAACGTTCAAGTCTGTGAGTTGAATGCACTCATCACACAGAAGTTTCTGAGAATGCTTCTGTGTAGTTTTTAGGTGAAGATTTTTCCTTTTCCAGCATAGGCGTCAAAGCGATCCAAATAAACACTTGCAGATTCTACAAAAGGTGTGTTTCGAAACTACTCTCTCAAGAGGAATGTTCAAGTCTGTGAGTAGAATGCACTCATCACAAAGAAGTTTCTGAGGATGCTTCTGTCTTGTTTTTATGTGAAGATATTTCCTTTTCCAGCATAGGCGTCAAAGCGTTCTAAATAAACACTTGCAGATTCTGCAAAAGGAGAGTTTCCAAACTGCTGTATCAAAAGGAATGTTCAAGTCTGTGAGTTGAATGCACTAATCACACAGAAGTTTGTGAGAATGCTTCTGTCTAGTTTTTAGGTGAAGATATTTCTTTTCCCACAATAGGCTTTAAAGCCCTCCAAATATCCACTTGCAGATTCTACACAAAGAGTGTTTCAAAACCGCTCTTTCAAAAGAAAGGCTCAAGTATGTGAGTTGAATGCACTCATCACAAAGAAGTTTCTGAGAATGTTTCTGTGTAGTTGTTATGTGAAGATACTTCCTTTTCCAGCATAGGCCTCAAAGCGCTCGAAATAAACACTTGCAGATTCTACAAAAGGAGTGTTTCAAAACTGTCCTATCAAAAGAAACGTTCAAGTCTGTGAGTTGAATGCACTCATCACACAGATGTTTGTGAGAATGATTCTGTCTAGTTTTTAGGTGAAGATATTTCCTTTCCTAGCATAGGCCACAAAGCCCTCCAAATATCCACTTGCAGACTGTACAAAAAGAGTGTTTCAAAACTGCTCTTTCAAAAGGCAGGTTGAACTCTGTGAGTTGAATGCATAAAGCACAGTGAACTTTCTGCGAATGCTTTTGTCTAGTTTCTAGGTGAAGATATTTCCTTGTCCATTTCAGGCCTCAAAGCATTCCATCCATCCACTTGAAGATTCTTCTAAAAGAGTGTTTCAAAACTTCTCTATCGAAAGAAAGGTGTAACTCTGTGAGTTGAATGCAGGCAATACAAAGAAGTTTCTGGGAATGCTTCTCCGTATTTTTTAGGTGAAGACATTTCCTTTTCCAGCATTGGCGTCAAAGCGCTCCAAATAAACACTTGCAGATTCTACAAAAGGAGTGTTTCCAAACTGCTCTATCAAGGGGAATGTTCAAGTCTGTGAGTTGAATGCACTCATCATACGGAAGTTTTTGAGAATGATTCTGTATAGTTTTTAGGGGAAGATATTTCTTTTCATAGCATAGGCCATAAAGCGCTCCAAATATTCAATTGCAGATTCTACAAACAGAGTGTTTCAAAACTCCTCTTTGAAAAGAAAGGCTCAAGTCTGTGAGTTGAATGCACTCATCACACAGAAGTTTCTGAGAATGCTTCTGTGTAGTTTTTAGGTGAAGATATTTCATTTCCCAGCACAGGCCTCAGAGCGCTCCAAATATGCACTTGCAGATTCCACAAAAAGAGAGCTTGAAAACTCTTCCACCAAAAAGAGGCTTCAACTCTATGAGTAGAATGCACTCATCAGAAAGAAGTTACTGAGAATGCTTCTGTCTAGTTTTTATGTGAAGCTATTTCCTTTTCCAGCATAGGCGTCAAAGCGCTCCAAATAAACACTTGCAGATTCCAATAAAACAGTGTCTCCAAACTGCTCTATCAAAAGAAATGTTCAAGTCTGTGAGTTGAATGCACTAATCACACAGAAGTTTGTGAGAATTATTCGGTCTAGTTTTTAGGTGAAGATATTTCTTTCCCCAGAGTAGGCCTTAAAGCGCTCCAAATATCCACTTGCAGATTCTACAAAAAGAGTGTTTCAAAACTGCTCTTTCAAAAGAACGGCTCAAGTCGGTGAGTTGAATGCACTCATCACACAGAAGTTTCTGAGAATGCTTCTGTGTAGTTGTTATGTGAAGATACTTCCTTTTCCAGCATAGGCCTCAAAGCGCTCGAAATAAACACTTGCAGATTCTACGAAAGGAGTGTTTCAAAACTGTCCTATCAAAAGAAACTTTCAAGTCTGTGAGTTGAAAGCAGTCATCACAGAGAAGTTTCTGAGAATGCTTCTGTGTAGTTTTTAGGTGAAGATATTTCCTTTTCCAGCGTAGGCGTCAAAGCGCTCCAAATAAACACTTGCAGATTCTACAAAAGGAGTGTATCCAAACTGCTCTATCAGAGGGAATGTTCAAGTCTGTGAGTTGAATGCAGTAATCACACAGAAGTTTGTGAGAATGCTTCTGTCTAGTTTTTAGGTGAAGATATTTCTTTTCCCACAATAGGCCTTAAAGCGCTCCAAATATCCACTTGCAGATTCTACACAAAGAGTGTTTCAAAACCGCTCTTTCAAAAGGAAGGCTCAAGTCTGTGAGCTGAATGCAATCATCACAAAGAAGTTTCTGAGAATGCTTCTGTGTAGTTGTTATGTGAAGATACTTCCTTTTCCAGCATAGGCCTCAAAGCGCTCGAAATAAACACTTGCAGATTCTACGAAAGGAGTGTTTCAAAACTGCTCTATCAGAGGGAATGTTCAAGTCCGTGAGTTGAATGCAGTAATCACACAGAGGTTTGTGAGAATGCTTCTGTCTAGTTTTCAGGTGAAGATATTTCTTTTCCCAGAATAGGCCTTAAAGCGCTCCAAATTTCCACTTGCATATTCTACAAAAAGAGTTTTTCAAAACTGCTCTTTCAAAAGAAAGGCTCAAGTCTGTGAGTTGAATGCACTCATCACAAAGAAGTTTCTGAGAATGCTTCTGTGTAGTTGTTATGTGAAGATACTTCCTTTTCCAGCATAGGCCTCAAAGCGCTCGAAATAAACACTTGCAGATTCTGCAAAAGGAGTGTTTCAAAACTGTCCTATCAAAAGAAACGTTCAAGTCTGTGAGTTGAATGCACTCATGACAAATAAGTTCCTGAGAATGCTTCTGTCTAGTTTTTATGTGAAGATATTTCATTTTCCTGCATACGCATCAAAGCGCTCCAAATAAACACTTGCGGATTCTACAAAAGGAGTGTTTCCAAACTCCTCTATCAAAAGGAATGTTCAAGTCTGTGAGTTGAATGCACTAATCACACAGAAGTTTGTGAGAATGCATCTGTCTAGTTTTTAGGTGAAGATATTTCTTTTCCCAGAATAGGCCTTAAAGCGCTCCAAATATCCACTTGCAGATTCTACAAAAAGAGTGTTTGAAAACTGCTCTTTGAAAAGAAAGGCTCAAGTCTGTGAGTTGAATGCACTCATCACAAAGAAGTTTCAGAGAATGCTTCTGTGTAGTTGTTATGTGTAGATACTTCCTTTTCCAGCATAGGCCTCAAAGCGCGTGAAATAAACACTTGCAGATTCTACAAAAGGAGTGTTTCAAAACTGTCCTATGAGAAGAAACGTTCAACTCTGTGAGTTGAAAGAACTCATCACACAGAAGTTTCTGAGAATGCTTCTGTGTAGTTTTTACGTGAAGATATTTCCTTTTCCAGCATAGGCCTGAAAGCGATCCAAATAAACACTTGCAGATTCTACAAAAGGAGTGTTTCCAAACTGCTCTATCAGAGGGAATGTTCAAATCTGTGAGATGAATGCACTAATCAGAGAGAAGTTTGTGAGAATGCTTCTGTCTAGTTTTTAGGTGAAGATATTTCTTTTCCCAGCATACGCCTCAAAGCCCTCTAAACATCCACTTACAGACTCTACAAAAAGAGTGCTTCAAAACTGCTCTTTCAAAAGGAAGGCTCAAGGCTGTGAGTTGAATGCACTCATCACAAAGAATTTTCTGAGAATGCTTCTGTGTAGTTGTTATCTGAAGATACTTCCTTTTCCAGCATAGGCTTCAAAGCGCTCGAAATGAACACTTACAGAATCTACGAAAGGAGTGTCTCAAACTGTCCTATCAAAAGAAACGTTCAAGTCTGTGAGTTGAATGCTCTCATCACACAGAAGTTTCTGAAAATGCTTCTGTGTAGCTTGTAAGTGTAGATATTTCATTTCCCAGCGTAGGCCTCGGAGAGCTCCAAATGTGCACTTGCAGATTCTACAAAAAGAGAGCTTGAAAACTCTTCCTCCAAAAATAGGCTTCAACTCTGGGAGTAGAATGCACTCATCACACAGAAGTTTCTGAGAATGTTTCTGTCTAGTTTTTTTGTGAAGATATTTCCTTTTCCAGCATAGGCGTCAGAGTGCTCCAAATAAACACTTGCAGATTCTACAAAAGGAGTGTTTCCAAACTGCTCTATCAAAAGGAATGTTCAAGTCTGTGAGTTGAATGCACTCATCACACAGAAGTTTTTGAGAATGCTTCTGTCTAGTTTTTAGGGGAAGATATTCCTTTTCCCAGCCTAGGTCATAAAGTGCTCCAAATATCCACTTGTAGATTCTACACAAAGAGTGTTTCAAAACTGCTCTTTCAAAAGAAAGGCTCAAGTCTGTGAGTTGAATGCACTCATCACAAAGAAGTTTCTGAGAATGCTTCTGTCAAGTTTTTATGTGAAGATATTTCCTTTTCCATCATAGGCGTCAAAGCGCTCCAAATAAACACTTGCAGATCCCACAAAAGGAGTGTTTCCCAACTACTCTATCAAAAGGAGTGTCCAAGTCTGTGAGTTGAACGCACTAATCATACAGAAGTTTGTGAGAATGCTTCTGTCTTGTTTTTAGGTGAAGATATTTCTTTTCCCAGGATAGGCCTCAAAGCCCTCCAAATATCCACTTGCAAACTCTACAAAAAGAGTGTTTCAAAACTGCTCTTTCAAAAAGAAGGCTCAAGTCTGTGAGTTGAATGCACTCATCACAAAGAATTTTCTGAGAATGCTTCTGTGTAGTTGTTATGTGAAGATACTTCCTTTTCCAGCATAGGCCTCAAAGCGCTCGAAATAAACACTTGCAGATTCTACGAAAGGAGTGTTTCAAAACTGTCCTATCAAAAGAAACGTTCACGTCTGTGAGTTGAATGCACTCTTCACACAGAAGATTCTGAGAATGCTTCTGTGTAGTTTTTAGGTGAAGATATTTCATTTCCTAGCATACGCCTCAAACGCGCTCCAAATATACACTTGCAGATTCTACAAAAAGAGAGCTTGAAAACTCTTCCACCAAAAACAGGATTCAACTCTGTGAGTAGAATGCACACATCACAAAGAAGTTTCTGAGAATGCTTCTGTGTAGTTGTTATGTGAAGATACTTCCTTATCCAAAATAGGCCTCAAAGCGCTCGAAATAAACACTTGAAGATTCTACGAAAGGAGTGTTTCAAAACTGTCCTATCAAAAGAAACGTTCAAGTCTGTGAGTTGAATGCACTCATCACACAGAAGTTTCTGAGAATGCTTCTGTGTAGTTTTTAGGTGAAGATATTTCCTTTTCCAGCATCGGCATCAAAGCGATCCAAATAAACACTTGCAGATTCTACAAAAGGAGTGTTTCCAAACTGCTCTCTCAAGAGGAATGTTCAAGTCCATGAGTAGAGCGCACTCATCAAAAAGAAGTTTCTGAGAATGCTTCTGTCTAGTTTTTATGTGAAGATATTTCCTTTTCCAGCATAGGCCTCAAAGCGCTCGAAAGAAACACTTGCAGATTCTACAAAAGGAGTGTTTCCAAACTGCTCTCTCAAGAGGAATCTTCAAGTTTGGGAGTAGAATGCACTCATCAGAAAGTAGTTTCTGAGAATGCTTCTGTCTAGTTTTTATGTGAAGATATTTCCTTTTCCAGCATAGGCGTCAAAGCGTTCCAAATAAGCACTTGCAGATTCTACAAAAGGAGTGTTTCCAGACTGCTCTATCAGAGGGAATGTTCAAGTCTGTGAGTTGAATGCACTAATCAGACAGAAGTTTGTGAGAATGCTTCTGTCTAGTTTTAGGTGAAGATAGTTCTTTTCCCAGCATAGGCCTCAAAGCCCTCCAAATATCCACTTGCAGACTCTACAAAAAGAGTGTTTCAAAACTGCTCTTTCAAAAGGAAGGCTCAAGTCTGTGAGTTGAATGCACTCATCACAAAGAACTTTCTGAGAATGCTTCTGTGTAGTCGTTATGTGAAGATACTTCCTTTTCCAGCATAGGCCTCAAAGCGCTCGAAACAAACCTTTGCAGATTCTACAAAAGGAGTGTTTCAAAACTGTCCTATCAAAAGAAACGTTCTAGTCTGTGAGTTGAATGCACTCATCACAGAGAAGTTTGTGAGAATGCTTCTGTGTAGTTTTTAGGTGAAGATATTTCCTTTTCCAGCATAGGCGTCAAAGCGATCCATATAAACACTTGCAGATTCTACAAAAGGAGTGTATCCAAACTGCTCTATCAGAGGGAATGTTCATGTCTGTGAGTTGAATGCAGTAATCACACAGAAGTTTGTGAGAATGCTTCTGTCTAGTTTTCAGGTGAAGATATTTCATTTCCCAGAATAGGCCTTAAAGCGCTCCAAATTTCCACTTGCAGATTCTACAAAAAGAGTGTTTCAAAACTGCTCTTTCAAAAGGAAGGCTCAAGCCTGTGAGTTGAATGCACTCATCACAAAGAAGTTTCTGGGAATGCTTCTGTGTAGTTGTTATGTGAAGATACTTCCTTTTCCAGCATAGGCCTCAAAGCGCTCGAAATAAACACTTGCAGATTCTACGAAAGGAGTGTTTCAAAACTGTCCTATCAAAAGAAACGTTCAAGTCTGTGAGTTGAATGCACTCATCACAGAGAAGTTTCTGAGAATGCTTCTGTGTAGTTTTTAGGTGAAGATATTTCCTTTTCCAGCATAGGCGTCAAAGCGATCCTAATAAACACTTACAGATTCTACAAAAGGAGTGTTTCCAAACTGCTGTATCAAGAGGAACTTTCAAGTCTGTGAGTAGAATCCACTCACCACAAAGAAGTTTCTGAGAATGCTTCTGTCTAGTTTTTATGTGAAGATATTTCCTTTTCCAGCCTAGGCGTCAAAGCGCTCCAAATAAACACTTGCAGATTCTACAAAAGGAGTGTTTCCAAACTGCTCTATCAAAAGGAAGGTTCAAGTCTGTGAGTTGAATGCACTAATCACACAGAAGTTTGTGAGAATGCCTCTGTCTAGTTTTTAGGTGAAGATATTTCCTTTCCCAGAATAGGCCTTAAAGCGCTCCAAATTTCAACTTGCAGATTCTACAAAAAGAGTGTTTCAAAACTGCTCTTTCAAAAGAAAAGCTCAAGTCTGTGAGTTGAATGCACTCATCACACAGAAGTTTCTGAGAATGCTTCTGTGTAGTTTTTACGTGAAGGTATTTCATTTCCCAGCGTAGGCCTCAGAGCTCTCCAAATATGCACTTGCAGAGTCTACAAAAAGAGAGCTTCAAAACTCTTCTGTCAAAAGGAGGCTTCAACTCGGTGAGTAGAATGCACTCATCACAAAGAAGTTTTTGAGAATGCTTCTGTCTAGTTTTTAGGTGAAGATATTTCCTTTTCCAGCACAGGCGTCAAAGCGCTCCAAATAAACACTTGCAGATTCTACAAAAGGAGTGTTTACAAACTGCTCTATCAAAAGGAATGTTCAAGTCTGTGAGTGAAGTGCACCCTACGCACAGAGGTTTGTGAGCATGCTTCTCTCTAGTTTTCAGGTGAAGATATTTCATTTCCCATCATAGGCCTCAAAGAGCTCCAAATATCCACATGCAGATTCTACAGAAAGAGTGTTTCTAAACTACTCTTTCAAAAGGAAGGGTCAAGTTTGTGAGTTGAATGCACTCACCACCAAGAAGTTTCTGAGAATGCCTCTGTCTAGTTGTTATGTGAAGATATTTCCTTTTCCAGCGTAGGCCTCAAAGCGCTCCAAATAAACACTTGCAGATTCTACAAAAGGAGTGTTACAAAACTGTTATATGCAAAAGAACGTTCATGTCTGTGAGTTGAATGCACTCATCACACAGAAGTTTCCGAGAATGCTTCTGGCTAGTTTTTAGGTGAAGAAAATTCATTTCCCAGCATAGGCCTCAATGCGCTCCAAATATCCACTTACAGATTCTACAAAAAGAGTGTTTCAAAACTGCTCTTTCAAAAGGAAGTTTCAAGTCTGTGAGTTGAATATACTCATCACAAGAAGTTTCTGAGAATGCTTCCGTCTAGTTCTTATGTGAAGATATTTCCTTTTCCAGCGCAGGCCTCAGAGCTCTCCAAATATCCACTTGCAGTTTCTACAAAAAGTGTATTTCAAAACTGCTCTTTCAAAAGGAACGTTCAAGTCTGTAAGTTGAACGCACTCTTGAGTAAGAGGTTTCTGAGAATGGTTCTATCTAGTTTTCATCTGCATGTATTTCCTTTTCCACTAGATGTCGGAATCGCTCCAAATATACACTTGCAGAAATTACAAAAAGAGTGTTTCTAAACTACTCTATCAAAAATCAGTTTCAACTCTGTGAGTTGAGTGCAAACATCACAAAGTAGTTTCTTAGAATTCTTCTGTCTAGTTTTTAGCGGTAGATATTTCATTTCCCAGCATAGGCCTCAGAGCGTTCCAAATATCGACCTGCATGTAATAGAAAAAGAGTGTTTCAAAACTGCTCTTTCAAAAGAAAGGCTCAAGTCTGTGAGTTGAATGCACTCATCACACAGAAGTTTCTGAGAATGCTTCTGTGTAGTTGTTGTGTGAAGATACATCCTTTTCCAGCATAGGCCTCAAAGCGCTCGAGACAAATACTTGCAGATTCCACAAGAGGAGTGTTTCAAAATTGTGCTATCAAAAGAAACGTTCAATTCTTTGAGTTGAATGCACTCATCACACAAAAGTTTCTGAGAAGGCTTCTGTGTAGTTTTTAGGTGAAGATATTTCCTTTTCCAGCATAGGCGTCGAAGCGCTCCAAATAAACACTTGCAGATTCTACAAAAGGAGTGTTTCCAAACTGCCGTATCACAGGGAATGTTCAAGTCTGTGAGTTGAATGCACTAATCACACAAAAGTTTGTGAGAATGCTTCTGTCTAGTTTTTAGGTGAAGATATTTCTTTTCCCAGCATAGGCCTCAAAGCCCTCCAAATATCCACTTGCAGATTCTACAAAAAGAGTGTTTCAAAACTGCTCTTTCAAAAGGAAGGCTCAAGTCTGTGAGTTGAATGCACTCATCACAAAGAAGTTTCTGAGAATGCTTCTGTGTAGTTGTTATGGGAAGATACTTCCTTTTCCACCATCGGCCTCAAGGGGCTCGAGATAAATAATTGCAGATTCTACAAAAGGAGTGTTTCAAAACTGTCCTATCAAAAGAAACGTTCAAGTCTGTGAGTTGAAAGCACTCATTACACAGAAGTTTCTGAGAATGCTTCTGTGTAATTTTTAGGAGAAGATATTTCTCTTCCCAGCATAGGCCTCCGAGCACTCAAAATATGCACTGGCAGATTCTACAAAAAGAGAGCTTCAAAACTCTTCCATCAAAAAGAGGCTTCAACTCTGTGGGTAGAATGCACTCATCACAAAGAAGTTTCTGAGAATGCTTCTGTCTAGTTTTTAGGTGAAGATATTTCCTTTTCCAGCATAGGCGTCAAAGCACTCCAAGTAAACACTTGCAGATTCTACAAAAGGAGTGTTTCAAAACTGTCCTACCAAAAGAAACGTTCAAGTCTGTGAGTTGAAAGCACTCATCACACAGAAGTTTGTGAGAATGCTTCTGTCTAGTTTTTAGGTGAAGATATTTCTTTTCCCAGCATAGGCATTAAACCCACAAAGTATCCACTTGCAGACTCTACAAAAAGAGTGTTTCAAAACTGCTCTTTCAAAAGGAAGGCTCAAGTCTGTAAGTTGAATGCACTCATCACAAAGAAGTTTCTGAGAATGCTTCTGTGTAGTTGTTATGTGAAGATACTTCCTTTTCCACCATAGGCCTCAAAGCGCTGGAAATAAACACTTGCAGATTCTACGAAAGGAGTGTTTCAAAACTGTCCTATCAAAACAAACGTTCAAGTCTGTGAGTTGAATGCACTCATCACACAGAAGTTTCTGAGAATGCTTCTGTGTACTTATTAGGTGAAGATATTTCATTTCCCAGCATAGGCCTCAGAGCGCTCCAAATATGCACTTGCAGATTCTACAAAAAGAGAGCTTGAAAACTCTCCCGCCAAAAACAGGCTTCAACTCTGTGAGTAGAATGCACTCATCACAAAGAAGTTTCTGAGAATGCTTCTGTGTAGTTGTTATGTGAAGATACTTCCTTTTCCAAAATAGGCATCAAAGCTCTCGAAATAAACACTTGAAGGTTCTAAGAAGGGAGCGTTTCAAAACTATCCTATGAAAAGAAACTTTCATGTCTGTGAGTTGAATGCACTCATCACACAGAAGTTTCTGAGAATGCTTCTGTGTAGTTTTTATGCGAAGATACTTCCTTTTCCACCATAGGCCTCAAAGCGCTCGAAATAAACACTTGCAGATTATACGAAAGGAGTGTTTCAAAACTGTGCTATCAAAACAAACGTTCAAGTCTGTGAGTTGAATGCACTCATCACACAGAAGTTTCTGAGAATGCTTCTGTGTACTTCTTAGGTGAAGATATTTGATTTCCCAGCATAGGCCTCAGAGCGATCCAAATATGCAGTTGCAGATTCTTCAAAAAGAGAACTTCAGAACTCTTCTATCAAAAAGACGCTTCAACTCTGTGAGTAGAATGCACTCATCACAAAGAAGTTCTGAGAATGCTTCTGTCTAGTTTTTATATGAAGATATTTCCTTTTCCAGCATAGGCGTCAAAGCGCTCCAAATAAACACTTGCAGATTCTACAAAAGGAGTGTTTCCAAACTGCTCTATCAGGGGGAGTGTTCAAGTCTGTGAGTTGAATGCGCTCATCACACAGAACTTTGTGAGAATGTTTCTGTCTAGTTTTTAGGTGAAGATATTTCTTTTCCCAGCATAGGCCTCAAAGCCCTCCAAATATCCACTTGCAGACTCTACAAAAAGAGTGTTTCAAAACTGCTCTTTCAAAAGGAAGGCTCAAGTCTGTGCGTTGAATGCACTCATCACAAAGAAGTTTCTGAGAATGCTTCTGTGTAGTTGTTATGTGAAGATACTTCCTTTTCCAGCATAGGCCTCAAAGCGCTCGAAATAAACACTTGCAGAGTCTATGAAAGGAGTGTTTCAAAACTGTCCTATAAAAAGAAACGTTCAAGTCTGTGAGTTGAATGCACTCATCACACAGAAGTTTCTGAGATTGCTTCTGTGTAGTTTTTAGGAGAAGATATTTCATTTCCCAGCATAGGCCTCCGAGCCCTCAAAATATGCACTGGCAGATTCTACAAAAAGAGAGCTTCAAAACTCTTCCATCAAGAAGAGGCTTCAACTCTGTGGGTAGATTGCACTCATCACAAAGAAGTTTCTGAGAAGGCTTCCGTGTAGTTGTTATGTGAAGATACTTCCTTTTCCAGCATAGGCCTCAAAGCGCTCGAAATAAACACTTGCAGATTCTACAAAAGGAGTGTTTCAAAACTGTCTTATGAAAAGAAACGTTGAAGTCTGAGAGATGAAAGCAAACATCACACAGAAGTTTCTGAGAATGCTTCTGTGTAGTTTTTAGGTGAAGATATTTCCTTTTCCAGCATAGGCCACTAAGCGATCTAAATAAACACTTGCAGATTCTACAAAAGGAGGGTTTCCAAACTGCTCTATCAAGAGGAATGTTAAAGTTTGTGAGTAGAATGCACTCATCACAAAGAAGTTTCTGAGAATGCTTCTGTCTAGTTTTTATGTGAAGATATTTCCTTTTCCAGCATAGGCGTCAAAGCGTTCCAAATAAACACTTGCAGATTCTACAAAAGGAGTGTTTCAAAACTGTCCTATCAAAAGAAACGTTCAAGTCTGTGAGATGAAAGCACTCATCACACAGAAGCTTGTGAGAATGCTTCTGTCTAATTTTTAGGTGAAGATATTTCTTTTCCCAGCATAGGCCTCAAAGCCCTCCAAATATCCACTGGCAGACTCTACAAAAGGAGTGTTTCAAAACTGCTCTTTCAAAAGGAAGGCTCAAGTCGGTGAGTTGAATGCACTCATCACAAAGAAGTTTCTGAGAATTCTTCTGTGTAGTTTTTATGTGAAGATACTTCCTTTTCCAGCATTGGCCTCAAAGCGCTCGAAGTAAACACTTGCAGATACTACAAAAGGAGTGTTTCAAAACTGTCCTATAAAAAGAAACGTTCAAGTCTGTGAGTTGAAAGCACTCATCACACAGAAATTTCTGAGAATGCTTCTGTGTAGTTTTTAGGTGAAGATATTTCCTTTTCCAGCATCGACGTCAAAGCGATCCAAATAAACACTTGCAGATTCTACAAATGGAGTGTTTCCAAACTACTCTCTCAAGAGGAATGTTCAAGTCTGTGAGTAGAATGCACTCATCACAAAGAAGTTTCTGAGGATGCCTCTGTCTAGTTTTTATGTGAAGATATTTCCTTTTCCAGCATAGGCGTCAAAGCGTTCTAAATAAACACTTGCAGATTCTGCAAAAGGAGAGTTTCCAAACTGCTGTATCAAAAGGAATGTTCAAGTCTGTGAGTTGAATGCACTAATCACACAGAAGTTTGTGAGAATGCTTCTGTCTAGTTTTTAGGTGAAGATATTTCTTTTCCCACCATAGGCTTTAAAGCGCTCCAAATATCCACTTGCAGATTCTACACAAAGAGTGTTTCAAAACCGCTCTTTCAAAACAAAGGCTGAAGTCTGTGAGTTGAATGCACTCATCACAAAGAAGTTTCTGAGAATGTTTCTGTGTAGTTGTTACGTGAAGATACTTCCTTTTCCAGCGTAGGCCTCAAAGCACTCGAAATAAACACTTGCAGATTTTACAAAAGGAGTGTTTCAAAACTGTCCTAACAAAAGAAACGTTCAAGTCTGTGAGTTGAATGCACTCATCACACAGAAGTTTCTGAGAATGCTTCTGTGTAGTTTTTAGGTGAAGATTTTTCCTTTTCCAGCATCGGCGTCAAAGCGATCCAAATAAACACTTGCAGATTCTACAAAAGGTGTGTTTCGAAACTACTCTCTCAAGAGGAATGTTCAAGTCTGTGAGTAGAATGCACTCATCACAAAGAAGTTTCTGAGGATGCTTCTGTCTTGTTTTTATGTGAAGATATTTCCTTTTCCAGCATAGGCGTCAAAGCGTTCTAAATAAACACTTGCAGATTCTGCAAAAGGAGAGTTTCCAAACTGCTGTATCAAAAGGAATGTTCAAGTCTGTGAGTTGAATGCACTAATCACACAGAAGTTTGTGAGAATGCTTCTGTCTAGTTTTTAGGTGAAGATATTTCTTTTCCCACAATAGGCTTTAAAGCCCTCCAAATATCCACTTGCAGATTCTACACAAAGAGTGTTTCAAAACCGCTCTTTCAAAAGAAAGGCTCAAGTATGTGAGTTGAATGCACTCATCACAAAGAAGTTTCTGAGAATGTTTCTGTGTAGTTGTTATGTGAAGATACTTCCTTTTCCAGCATAGGCCTCAAAGCGCTCGAAATAAACACTTGCAGATTCTACAAAAGGAGTGTTTCAAAACTGTCCTATCAAAAGAAACGTTCAAGTCTGTGAGTTGAATGCACTCATCACACAGAAGTTTCTGAGAATGCTTCTGTGTAGTTTTTAGGTGAAGATATTTCCTTTTCCAGCATAGGCGTCAACGCGATCCAAATAAACACTTGCAGATTCTACAAAAGGAGTGTTTCCAAACTGCTCTCTCAAGAGGAATGTTCAAGTCTGTGAGTAGAATGCACTCATCACAAAGAAGTTTGTGAGAATGCTTCTGTCTGGTTTTTATGTGAAGATATTTCCTTTTCCAGCATAGGCGTCAAAGCGCTCCAAGTAAACACTTGCAGATTCTACAAAAGAAGTGTTTCCAAACTGCCCTATCAGAGGGAATGTTCAAGTCTGTGAGTTGAATGCACTAATCACACAGATGTTTGTGAGAATGATTCTGTCTAGTTTTTAGGTGAAGATATTTCCTTTCCTAGCATAGGCCACAAAGCCCTCCAAATATCCACTTGCAGACTGTACAAAAAGAGTGTTTCAAAACTGCTCTTTCAAAAGGCAGGTTGAACTCTGTGAGTTGAATGCATAAAGCACAGTGAACTTTCTGCGAATGCTTTTGTCTAGTTTCTAGGTGAAGATATTTCCTTGTCCATTTCAGGCCTCAAAGCATTCCATCCATCCACTTGAAGATTCTTCTAAAAGAGTGTTTCAAAACTTCTCTATCGAAAGAAAGGTGTAACTCTGTGAGTTGAATGCAGGCAATACAAAGAAGTTTCTGGGAATGCTTCTCCGTATTTTTTAGGTGAAGACATTTCCTTTTCCAGCATTGGCGTCAAAGCGCTCCAAATAAACACTTGCAGATTCTACAAAAGGAGTGTTTCCAAACTGCTCTATCAAGGGGAATGTTCAAGTCTGTGAGTTGAATGCACTCATCATACGGAAGTTTTTGAGAATGATTCTGTATAGTTTTTAGGGGAAGATATTTCTTTTCATAGCATAGGCCATAAAGCGCTCCAAATATTCAATTGCAGATTCTACAAACAGAGTGTTTCAAAACTCCTCTTTGAAAAGAAAGGCTCAAGTCTGTGAGTTGAATGCACTCATCACACAGAAGTTTCTGAGAATGCTTCTGTGTAGTTTTTAGGTGAAGATATTTCATTTCCCAGCACAGGCCTCAGAGCGCTCCAAATATGCACTTGCAGATTCCACAAAAAGAGAGCTTGAAAACTCTTCCACCAAAAAGAGGCTTCAACTCTATGAGTAGAATGCACTCATCAGAAAGAAGTTACTGAGAATGCTTCTGTCTAGTTTTTATGTGAAGCTATTTCCTTTTCCAGCATAGGCGTCAAAGCGCTCCAAATAAACACTTGCAGATTCCAATAAAAGAGTGTCTCCAAACTGCTCTATCAAAAGAAATGTTCAAGTCTGTGAGTTGAATGCACTAATCACACAGAAGTTTGTGAGAATTATTCGGTCTAGTTTTTAGGTGAAGATATTTCTTTTCCCAGAGTAGGCCTTAAAGCGCTGCAAATATCCACTTGCAGATTCTACAAAAAGAGTGTTTCAAAACTGCTCTTTCAAAAGAACGGCTCAAGTCGGTGAGTTGAATGCACTCATCACACAGAAGTTTCTGAGAATGCTTCTGTGTAGTTGTTATGTGAAGATACTTCCTTTTCCAGCATAGGCCTCAAAGCGCTCGAAATAAACACTTGCAGATTCTACGAAAGGAGTGTTTCAAAACTGTCCTATCAAAAGAAACTTTCAAGTCTGTGAGTTGAAAGCAGTCATCACAGAGAAGTTTCTGAGAATGCTTCTGTGTAGTTTTTAGGTGAAGATATTTCCTTTTCCAGCGTAGGCGTCAAAGCGCTCCAAATAAACACTTGCAGATTCTACAAAAGGAGTGTATCCAAACTGCTCTATCAGAGGGAATGTTCAAGTCTGTGAGTTGAATGCAGTAATCACACAGAAGTTTTTGAGAATGCTTCTGTCTAGTTTTTAGGTGAAGATATTTCTTTTCCCACAATAGGCCTTAAAGCGCTCCAAATATCCACTTGCAGATTCTACACAAAGTGTGTTTCAAAACCGCTTTTTCAAAAGGAAGGCTCAAGTCTGTGAGCTGAATGCAATCATCACAAAGAAGTTTCTGAGAATGCTTCTTTGTAGTTGTTATGTGAAGATACTTCCTTTTCCAGCATAGGCCTCAAAGCGCTCGAAATAAACACTTGCAGATTCTACGAAAGGAGTGTTTCAAAACTGCTCTATCAGAGGGAATGTTCAAGTCCGTGAGTTGAATGCAGTAATCACACAGAGGTTTGTGAGAATGCTTCTGTCTAGTTTTCAGGTGAAGATATTTCTTTTCCCAGAATAGGCCTTAAAGCGCTCCAAATTTCCACTTGCATATTCTACAAAAAGAGTTTTTCAAAACTGCTCTTTCAAAAGAAAGGCTCAAGTCTGTGAGTTGAATGCACTCATCACAAAGAAGTTTCTGAGAATGGTTCTGTGTAGTTGTTATGTGAAGATACTTCCTTTTCCAGCATAGGCCTCAAAGCGCTCGAAATAAACACTTGCAGATTCTGCAAAAGGAGTGTTTCAAAACTGTCCTATCAAAAGAAACGTTCAAGTCTGTGAGTTGAATGCACTCATGACAAATAAGTTCCTGAGAATGCTTCTGTCTAGTTTTTATGTGAAGATATTTCATTTTCCTGCATACGCAACAAAGCGCTCCAAATAAACACTTGCGGATTCTACAAAAGGAGTGTTTCCAAACTCCTCTATCAAAAGGAATGTTCAAGTCTGTGAGTTGAATGCACTAATCACACAGAAGTTTGTGAGAATGCATCTGTCTAGTTTTTAGGTGAAGATATTTCTTTTCCCAGAATAGGCCTTAAAGCGCTCCAAATATCCACTTGCAGATTCTACAAAAAGAGTGTTTGAAAACTGCTCTTTGAAAAGAAAGGCTCAAGTCTGTGAGTTGAATGCACTCATCACACAGAAGTTTCAGAAAATGCTTCTGTGTAGTTGTTATGTGTAGATACTTCCTTTTCCAGCATAGGCCTCAAAGCGCGTGAAATAAACACTTGCAGATTCTACAAAAGGAGTGTTTCAAAACTGTCCTATGAGAAGAAACGTTCAACTCTGTGAGTTGAAAGAACTCATCACACAGAAGTTTCTGAGAATGCTTCTGTGTAGTTTTTATGTGAAGATATTTCCTTTTCCAGCATAGGCCTGAAAGCGATCCAAATAAACACTTGCAGATTCTACAAAAGGAGTGTTTCCAAACTGCTCTATCAGAGGGAATGTTCAAATCTGTGAGGTGAATGCACTAATCAGAGAGAAGTTTGTGAGAATGCTTCTGTCTAGTTTTTAGGTGAAGATATTTCTTTTCCCAGCATACGCCTCAAAGCCCTCTAAACATCCACTTACAGACTCTACAAAAAGAGTGCTTCAAAACTGCTCTTTCAAAAGGAAGGCTCAAGGCTGTGAGTTGAATGCACTCATCACAAAGAATTTTCTGAGAATGCTTCTGTGTAGTTGTTATCTGAAGATACTTCCTTTTCCAGCATAGGCTTCAAAGCGCTCGAAATGAACACTTACAGAATCTACGAAAGGAGTGTCTCAAACTGTCCTATCAAAAGAAACGTTCAAGTCTGTGAGTTGAATGCTCTCATCACACAGAAGTTTCTGAAAATGCTTCTGTGTAGCTTGTAAGTGTAGATATTTCATTTCCCAGCGTAGGCCTCGGAGAGCTCCAAATGTGCACTTGCAGATTCTACAAAAAGAGAGCTTGAAAACTCTTCCTCCAAAAATAGGCTTCAACTCTGGGAGTAGAATGCACTCATCACACAGAAGTTTCTGAGAATGTTTCTGTCTAGTTTTTTTGTGAAGATATTTCCTTTTCCAGCATAGGCGTCAGAGCGCTCCAAATAAACACTTGCAGATTCTACAAAAGGAGTGTTTCCAAACTGCTCTATCAAAAGGAATGTTCAAGTCTGTGAGTTGAATGCACTCATCACACAGAAGTTTTTGAGAATGCTTCTGTCTAGTTTTTAGGGGAAGATATTCCTTTTCCCAGCCTAGGTCATAAAGTGCTCCAAATATCCACTTGTAGATTCTACACAAAGAGTGTTTCAAAACTGCTCTTTCAAAAGAAAGGCTCAAGTCTGTGAGTTGAATGCACTCATCACAAAGAAGTTTCTGAGAATGCTTCTGTCAAGTTTTTATGTGAAGATATTTCCTTTTCCATCATAGGCGTCAAAGCGCTCCAAATAAACACTTGCAGATTCCACAAAAGGAGTGTTTCCCAACTACTCTATCAAAAGGAGTGTCCAAGTCTGTGAGTTGAACGCACTAATCATACAGAAGTTTGTGAGAATGCTTCTGTCTTGTTTTTAGGTGAAGATATTTCTTTTCCCAGGATAGGCCTCAAAGCCCTCCAAATATCCACTTGCAAACTCTACAAAAAGAGTGTTTCAAAACTGCTCTTTCAAAAAGAAGGCTCAAGTCTGTGAGTTGAATGCACTCATCACAAAGAATTTTCTGAGAATGCTTCTGTGTAGTTGTTATGTGAAGATACTTCCTTTTCCAGCATAGGCCTCAAAGCGCTCGAAATAAACACTTGCAGATTCTACGAAAGGAGTGTTTCAAAACTGTCCTATCAAAAGAAACGTTCACGTCTGTGAGTTGAATGCACTCTTCACACAGAAGATTCTGAGAATGCTTCTGTGTAGTTTTTAGGTGAAGATATTTCATTTCCTAGCATAGGCCTCAAACGCGCTCCAAATATACACTTGCAGATTCTACAAAAAGAGAGCTTGAAAACTCTTCCACCAAAAACAGGATTCAACTCTGTGAGTAGAATGCACACATCACAAAGAAGTTTCTGAGAATGCTTCTGTGTAGTTGTTATGTGAAGATACTTCCTTATCCAAAATAGGCCTCAAAGCGCTCGAAATAAACACTTGAAGATTCTACGAAAGGAGTGTTTCAAAACTGTCCTATCAAAAGAAACGTTCAAGTCTGTGAGTTGAATGCACTCATCACACAGAAGTTTCTGAGAATGCTTCTGTGTAGTTTTTAGGTGAAGATATTTCCTTTTCCAGCATCGGCGTCAAAGCGATCCAAATAAACACTTGCAGATTCTACAAAAGGAGTGTTTCCAAACTGCTCTCTCAAGAGGAATGTTCAAGTCCATGAGTAGAGCGCACTCATCAAAAAGAAGTTTCTGAGAATGCTTCTGTCTAGTTTTTATGTGAAGATATTTCCTTTTCCAGCATAGGTGTCAAAGCGCTCCAAATAAACACTTGCACATTCTACAAAAGGAGTGTTTCCAAACTGCTCTATCAAAAGGAATGTTCTAGTCTGTGAGTTGAATGCACTAATCACACCGAAGTTTGTGAGAATGCTTCTGTCTAGTTTTTAGGTGAAGATATTTCTTTTCCCTGAATAGGCCTAAAAGCACTCCAAATATCTACTTCCAGATTCTACAAAAAGAGTGTTTCAAAACTGCTCTTTCAAAAGAAAGGCTCAAGTCTGTGAGTTGAATGCACTCAAAACAAAGTAGTTTCTGAGAATGCTTCTGTGTAGTTGTTATGTGAAGATACTTCCTTTTCCAGCATAGGCCTCAAAGCGCTCGAAAGAAACACTTGCAGATTCTACAAAAGGAGTGTTTCCAAACTGCTCTCTCAAGAGGAATCTTCAAGTTTGGGAGTAGAATGCACTCATCAGAAAGTAGTTTCTGAGAATGCTTCTGTCTAGTTTTTATGTGAAGATATTTCCTTTTCCAGCATAGGCGTCAAAGCGTTCCAAATAAGCACTTGCAGATTCTACAAAAGGAGTGTTTCCAGACTGCTCTATCAGAGGGAATGTTCAAGTCTGTGAGTTGAATGCACTAATCAGACAGAAGTTTGTGAGAATGCTTCTGTCTAGTTTTAGGTGAAGATAGTTCTTTTCCCAGCATAGGCCACAAAGCCCTCCAAATATCCACTTGCAGACTCTACAAAAAGAGTGTTTCCAAACTGCTCTTTCAAAAGACTGGTTGTACTCTGTGAGTTGAATGCAGAAAGCACAGGGAACTTTCTGCGAATGCTTTTGTCTATTTTCTAGGTGAAGATATTTCCTTGTCCAGGACAGGCCTCAAAGCACTCTATCCATCCACTTGAATATTCTTCTAAAAGAGTGTTTCAAAACTTCTCTATCGAAAGAAAGGTGTAAGTCTGTGAGTTGAATGCAGACGTTACGAAGAAGTTTCTGGGAATGCTTCTCTGTAGTTTTTAGGTGAAGATATTTCCTTTTCCAGCATAGGCTTTAAAGTGCTCCAAATAAACACCTGCAGATTCTACAAAAGGAGTGTTTCCAAAGTGCTCTATCAAAACGAATGTTCAAGTCTGTGTGTTGAATGCACTCATCCACAGAAGTTTGTGAGCATGCTTCTGTCTAGTTTTTAGGGGAAGATATTTCTTTTCCCAGCATAGGCCATAAAGCGCTCCAACTATCCACTTGCAGACTCTACAAAAGGAGTGTTTCAAAAGTGCTCTTTCAAAAGGAAGGTTCAAGTCTGTGAGTTGAATGCACTCATCACAAAGAAGTTTCTGAGAATGCTTCTGTGTAGTTGTTATGTGAAGATACATCCTTTTCCAACATAGGCCTCAAAGCGCTCGAAATAAACATTTTCAGATTCTACAAAAGGAGTGTTTCAAGACTGTCCTATGAAATGAAATGTTCAAGTCTGTGAGTTGAATGCACTAATCACACAGAAGTTTGTGAGAATGCTTCTGTCTAGTTTTTACGTGAAGATATTTCTTTTCCCAGCATAGGCCTTAAAGCGCTCCAAATATCCACTTGCAGATTCTACAAAAAGAGTGTTTCAAAACTGCTCTTTCAAAAGAAACGCTCAAGTTTGTGAGTTGAATGCACTCATCACAAAGAAGTTTCTGAGAATGCTTCTGTGTAGTTGTTATGTGAAGATACTTCCTTTTCCAGCATAGGCCTCAAAGCGCTCGAAATAATCACTTGCAGATTCTACAAAAGGAGTGTTTCAAAACTGTCCTATGAAAAGAAACGTTCAAGTCTGTGAGTTGAAAGCACTCATCACACAGAAGTTTCTGAGAATGCTTCTGTGTAGTTTTTAGGTGAAGATATTTCCTTTTCCAGCATAGGCCTCAAAGCGATCCAAATAAACACTTGCAGATCCTACAAAAGGAGTGTTTCCAAACTGCTCTCTCAAGAGGAATGTTCAAGACTGTGAGTAGAATGCACTCATCAGAAAGAAGTTTCTGAGAATGCTTCTGTCAAGTTTTTATGTGAGGATATTTCCTTTTCCAGCATAGGCGTCAAAGCGTTCCAAATAAACACTTGCAGATTCTACAAAAGGAGTGTTTCCAAACTACCTTATCAGAGGGAATGTTCAAGTCTGTGAGTTGAATGCACTAATCACACAGATGTTTGTGAGAATGCTTCTGTCTAGTTTTTAGTTGAAGATATTTCTTTTCCCTGCATATGCCTCAAAGCCCTGCAAATATCCACTTGCAGACTCTACAAAAAGAGGGTTTCAAAACTGCTCTTTCAAAAGGCAGGTTGGACTCTGTGAGTTGAATGCACAAAGCAGAAGGAACTTTCTGCGAATGCTTTTGTCTAGTTTCTAGGTGAAGATATTACCTTGTCCAGGACAGGCCTCAAAGCACTCCATTCTTCAACTGGAAGATTCTTCTAAAAGAGTGTTTCAAAACTTCTCTATCGAAAGAAAGGTGTAACTCTGTGAGTTGAACGCCGACGTTACAAAGAAGTTTCTGGGAATGCTTCTGTCTAGTTTTTTTGTGAAGACATTTCCTTTTCCAGCATAGTCGTCAAAGCGTTCCAAATAAACACTTGCAGATACTACAAAAGGAGTGTTTCCAAACTGTTCTATCAGAGGGAATGTTCAAGTCTGTGAGTTGAATGCACTGATCAGACAGAAGTTTGAAAGAATGCTTCTGTCTAGCTTTTAGGTGAAGATGTTTCTTGTCACAGCATAGGCCTCAAAGCCCTCCAAACATCCACTTACAGACTCTACAAAAAGATTGCTTCAAAACTGCTCTTTCAAAAGGAAGGCTGAAGTCTGTGAGTTGAATGCACTCATCACACAGAAGTTTCTGAGAATGCTTCTGTGTAGTTTTTAAGTGAAGATATTTCATTTCCCAGCATAGGCCTCGGAGCGCTCCAAATATGCACTTGCAGATTCTACAAAAAGAGAGCTTGAAAACTCTTCCACCAAAAACAGGCTTCAACTCTGTGAGTAGAATGCACTCATCACAAGGAAGTTTCTGAGAATGCTTCTGTGTAGTTGTAATGTGAAGATACTTCCTTATCCAAAATAGGCCTCAAAGCGCTCGAAATAAACACTTGAAGATTCTACGAAAGGAGTGTTTCAAAACTGTCCTATCAAAAGAAACGTTCAAGTCTGTGAGTTGAATGCACTCATCCCACAGAAGTTTCTGAGAATGCTTCTGTGTAGTTTTTAGGTGAAGATATTTCCTTTTCCAGCATCGGCGTCAAAGCGATCCAAATAAACACTTGCAGATTCTAGAAAAGGAGTGTTTCCAAACTGCTCTCTCAAGAGGAATGTTCAAGTCCGTGAGTAGAGCGCACTCATCACAAAGAAGTTTCTGAGAATGCTTCTGTCTAGTTTTTATGTGATGATATTTCCTTTTCCAGCATAGGTGTCAAAGCGCTCCAAATAAACACTTGCAGATTCTACAAAAGGAGTGTTTCCAAACTGCTCTATCAAAAGGAATGTTCAAGTCTGTGAGTTGAATGCACTAATCACACAGAAGTTTGTGAGAATGCTTCTGACTAGTTTTTAGGTGAAGATATTTCTTTTCCCAGAATAGGCCTTAAAGCGCTCCAAATATCTACTTACGGATTCTACAAAAAGAGTGTTTCAAAACTGCTCTTTCAAAAGAAAGGCTCAAGTCTGTGAGTTGAATGCACTCAAAACAAAGTAGTTTCTGAGAATGCTTCTGTGTAGTTGTTATGTGAAGATATTTCCTTTTCCCGCATAGGCCTCAAAGCGCGCGAAAGAAACACTTGTAGATTCTACAAAAGGAGTGTTTCCAAACTGCTCTCTCAAGAGTAATGTTCAAGTCTGTGAGTAGAATGCACTCATCACTAAGAAGTTTCTGAGAATGCTTCTGGCTAGTTTTTATGTGAAGATATTTCCTTTTCCAGTAAAGCCGTCAAAGCGTTCCAAATAAACACTTGCAGATTCTATGAAAGGAGTGTTTCAAAACTGTCCTATCAAAAGAAACGTTCAAGTCTGTGAGTTGAATGCACTCATCACAAAGAAGTTCCTGAGAATGCTTCTATCTAGTTTTTATGTGAAGATATTTCCTTTTCCTGCATAGGCGTCAAAGCGCTCCAAATAAACACTTGCAGATTCTACAAAAGGAGTGTTTCCAAACTGCTCTATCAAAAGGAACGTTCAAGTCTGTGAGTTGAATGCACTAATCACACAGACGTTTGTGAGAATGCTTCTGTCTAGTTTTTAGGTGAAGATATTTCTTTTCCCAGAATAGGCCTTGAAGCGCTCCAAATATCCACTTGCAGATTCTACAAAAAGAGTGTTTCAAAACTGCTCTTTCAAAAGAAAGGCTCAATTCCGTGAGTTGAATGCACTCATCACAAAGAAGTTTCTGAGAATGCTTCTGTGTAGTTGTTATGTGAAGATACTTCCTTTTCCACCATAGGCCTCAAAGTGCTCGAAATAAACACTTGCAGATTCTACAAAAGGAGTGTTTCAAAACTGTCCTATGAAAAGAAACGTTCAAGTCTGTGTGTTGAAAGCACTCATCACACAGAAGTTTCTGAGAATGCTTCTGTGTAGTTTTTAGGTGATGATATTTCCTTTTTCTGCGTAGGCCACAAAGCGATCCAAATAAACACTTGCAGATTCTACAAAAGGAGTGTTTCCAAACTGCTCTCTCAAGAGGAATCTTCAAGTTCGTGAGTAGAATGCACTCATCAGAAAGAAGTTTCTGAGAATGCTTCTGTCTAGTTTTTATGTGACGATATTTCCTTTTCCAGCATAGGCGTCAAAGCATTCCAAATAAACACTTGCAGATTCTACAAAAGGAGTGTTTCCAAACTGCTCTATCAAAAGGAATGTTCAAGTCTGTGAGTTGGATGCACTAATCAGACAGAAGTTTGTGAGAATGCTTCTGTCTAGTTTTAGGTGAAGATATTTCTTTTCACAGCATAGGCCTCAAAGCCCTCCCAATATCCACTTGCAGACGCTACAAAAAGAGTGTTTCAAAACTGCTCTTTCAAAATGAAGGCACAAGTCTGTAAGATGAATGCAATCATCACAAAGATGTTTCTGAGAATGCTTCTGTGTAGTTGTTATGTGAAGATACTTCCTTTTCCAGCATAGGCCCCAAAGCGCTCGAAATAAACACTTGCAGATTCTACGAAAGGAGTGTTTCAAATCTGTCCTATCAAAAGAAACGTTCAAGTCTGTGAGTTGAATGCACTCATGACACAGAAGTTTCTGAGAATGCTTCTGTGTAATTTTTAGGTGAAGATATTTCATTTCCCAGCATAGGCCTCAAACGCGCTCCAAATATGCACTTGCAGATTATAAAAAAAGAGAGCTTGAAAACTCTTCCGCCAAAAACAGGCTTCAACTCTGTGAGTAGAATGCACTCATCACAAAGAAGTTTCTGAGAATGCTTCTGTAGTTTTAATGTGAAGATACTTCCTTATCCAAAATAGGCCTGAAAGCGCTCGAAATAAACACTTGAAGATTCTACGAAAGGAGTGTTTCAAAACTGTCCTATCAAAAGAAACGTTCAAGTCCGTGAGTTGAATGCACTCATCCCACAGAAGTTTCTGAGAATGCTTTTGTGTACTTTTTAGGTGAAGATATTTCATTTCCCAGCGTAGGCCTCAATGCGCTCCAAATATCCACTAACAGATTCTACAAAAAGGGTGTTTCAAAACTGCTCTTTCAAAAGGAAATTTCAAGTCTGTGAGTTGAATGTACTCCTCACAAAGTAGTTTCTGAGAATGCTTCCATCTAGTTCTTATGTGAAGATATTTCCTTTTCCAGCGCAGGCCTCAGAGCTCTCCAAATATCCACTTGCAGTTTCTATAAAAGTGTGTTTCAAAACTGCTCTTTCAAAAGGAACGTTCAAGCCTGTAAGTTGAACGCACTCTTGAGTAAGAGGTTTCTGAGAATGGTTCTATCTAGTTTTCATCTGCATGTATTTACCTTTCCACTAGATGACGCAATCGCTCCAAATATACACTTGCAGAAATTACAAAAAGAGTGTTTCTAAACTACTCTATCAAAAATCTGTTTCAACTCTGTGAGTTGAGTGCAAGCATCGCAAAGTAGTTTCTGACAATGCTTCTGTCTAGTTTTTAGCGGTAGATATTTCATTTCCCAGCACAGGCCTCAGAGCGCTCCAAATATCGACCTGCAGATAATACAAAAAGAGTGTTTCAAAACTGCTCTTTCAAAAGAAAGGCTCAAGTCTGTGAGTTGAATGCACTCATCACACAGAAGTTTCTGAGAATGCTTCTGTGTAGTTGTTATGTGAAGATACATCCTTTTCCAGCATAGGCCTCAAAGCGCTCGAGACAAATACTTGCAGATTCCACAAGAGGAGTGTTTCAAAATTGTCCTATCAAAAGAAACGTTCAAGTCTTTGAGTTGAATGCACTCATCACACAAAAGTTTCTGAGAAGGCTTCTGTGTAGTTTTTAGGTGAAGATATTTCCTTTTCCAGCATAGGCGTCGAAGCGCTCCAAATAAACACTTGCAGATTCTACAAAAGGAGTGTTTCCAAATTGCCGTATCACAGGGAATGTTCAAGTCTGTGAGTTGAATGCACTAATCACACAAAAGTTTGTGAGAATGCTTCTGTCTAGTTTTTAGGTGAAGATGTTTCTTGTCACAGCATAGGCCTCAAAGCCCTCCAAACATCCACTTACAGACTCTACAAAAAGATTGCTTCAAAACTGCTCTTTCAAAAGGAAGGCTCAAGTCTGTGAGTTGAATGCACTCATCACACAGAAGTTTCTGAGAATGCTTCTGTGTAGTTTTTAGGTGAAAATATTTCATTTCCCAGCACAGGCCTCAGAGCGCTCCAAATATGCTCTTGCAGATTCTACAAAAAGAGAGCTTGAAAACTCTTCCACCAAAAAGAGGCTTCAACTCTATGAGTACAATGCACTCATCACAAAGAAGTTTCTGAGAATGCTTCTGTCTAGTTTTTATGTGAAGATAATTCCTTTTCCAGCATAGGCGTCAAAGCGCTCCAAATAAACACTTGCAGATTCTACTAAAGGAGTGTTTCCAAACTGCTCTATCAAAAGCAATATTCAAGTCTGTGAGTTGAATGCACTAATCACACAGAAGTTTGTGAGAATTCTTCTGTCTAGTTTTTAGGTGAAGGTATTTCTTTTCCCAGAATAGGCCTTAAAGCGCTCCAAATATGCACTTGCAGATTCTATAAAAAGAGTGTTTCAAAACTGCTCTTTCAAAAGAAAGGCTCAAGTCTGTGAGTTGAATGCATTCATCCCAAGAAGTTTCTGAGAATGCTTCTGTGTAGTTGTTATGTGAAGATACTTTCTTTTCCAGCATTGGCCTCAAAGCGCTCGAAATAAACACTTGCAGATTCCACAAAAGGAGTGTTTCAAAACTGTCCTATCAAAAGAAACGTTCAAGTCTGTGAGTTAAATGCACTCATCACAGAGAAGTTTCTGAGAATGCTTCTGTGTAGTTTTTAGGTGAAGATATTTCCTTTTCCAGCATAGGCGTCAAAGCGATCCAAATAAACACTTGCAGATTCTACAAAAGGAGTGTATCCACACTGCTCTATCAGAGGGAATGTTCAAGTCTGTGAGTTGAATGCAGTAATCACATAGAAGTTTGTGAGAATGCTTCTGTCTAGTTTTTAGGTGAAGATAATTCTTTTCCCAGAATAGGCCTTAAAGCGCACCAAATTTCCACTTGCAGATTCTACAAAAAGAGTGTTTCAAAACTGCTCTTTCAAAAGGAAGGCTCAAGTCTGTGAGTTGAATGCACTCATCACAAAGAAGTTTCTGAGAATTCTTCTGTGTAGTTGTTATGTGAAGATACTTCCTTTTCCAGCATAGGCCTCAAAGCCCTCGAAATAAACACTTGCAGATTCTAGGAAAGCGGTGTTTCAAAACTGTCCTATCAAAATAAACGTACAAGTCTGTGAGTAGAATTCACTCACCACAAAGAAGTTTCTGAGAATGTTTCTGTCTAGTTTCTATGTGAAGATATTTCCTTTTCCAGCATAGGCGTCAAAGCGCTCCAAATAAACACTTGCAGATTCTACAAAAGGAGTTTTTCCAAAATGCTCTATCAAAAGGAATGTTCAAGTCTGTGAGTTGAAGGCACTAATCACACAGAAGTTTGTGAGAATGCTTCTGTCTAGTTTTTAGGTGAAGATATTTCTTTTCCCAGCATAGGCCTTTAAGCGCTCCAAATATCCACATACAGATTCTACAAAAAGAGTGTTTCAAAACTGATCTTTCAAAAGAAAGGCTCAAGTCTGTGAGTTGAATGGACTCAACACAAAGAAGTTTCTGAGAATGCTTCTGTGTAGTTTTTATGTGAAGATTCTTCCTTTTCCAGCATAGGCCTCTAAACTCTCGAAATAAACACTTGCAGATTCTACAAAAGGAGTGTTTCAAAACTGTCTTATCAAAACAAACGTTCAAGTCCGTGAGTTGAATGCACTCATCACACAGAAATTTCTGAGATTGCTTCTTTGTAGTTTTTAGGTGAAGATATTTACTTTTAAAGCATAGGCGTCAAAGCGATCCAAATAAACACTTGCAGATTCTACAAAAGGAGTGTTTACAAACTGCTGTATCAAGAGGAACGTTCAAGTCTGTGAGTAGAATGCACTCACCACAAAGAAGTTTCTGAGAATGCTTCTGTCTAGTTTTTATGTGAAGATATTTCCTTTTCCAGCATAGGCGTCAAATCGCTCCAAATAAACAATTGCAGATTCTACTAAAGGAGTGTTTTCAAACTGCTCTATCAAAAGGAAGGTTCAAGTCTGTGAGTTGAATGCACTAATCACACAGAAGTTTGTGAGAATGCTTCTGTCTAGTTTTTAGGTGAAGATATTTCTTTTCCCAGAATAGGCCTTAAATGGCTCCAAATATCCACCTGCAGATTCTACAAAAAGAGTGTTTCAAAACTGCTCTTTCAAAAGAAAGGCTCAATTCTGTGAGTTGAATGCACTCATCACAGAGAAGTTTCTTTTTTTTTTTTTTTTTTTTTTTTACATTTTTTTTTCTTTTATTATTATTATTATTATTATTATTATACTTTAGGTTTTATGGTACATGTGCACAATGTGCAGGTAAGTTACATATGTATACATGTGCCATGCTGGTGCGCTGCACCCACCAACTCGTCATCTAGCATTAGGTATATCTCCCAATGCTATCCCTCCCCCCTCACCCCACCCCACTACAGTCCCCAGAGTGTGATGTTCCCCTTCCTGTGTCCATGTGTTCTCATTGTTCAATTCCCACCTATGAGTGAGAATATGTGGTGTTTGGTTTTTTGTTCTTGCGATAGTTTACTGAGAATGATGATTTCCAATTTCATCCATGTCCCTACAAAGGACGTGAACTCATCATTTTTTATGGCTGCATAGTATTCCATGGTGTATATGTGCCACATTTTCTTAATCCAGTCTATCATTGTTGGACATTTGGGTTGGTTCCAAGTCTTTGCTATTGTGAATAATGCCGCAATAAACATACGTGTGCATGTGTCTTTATAGCAGCATGATTTATAGTCCTTTGGGTATACACCCAGAAATGGGATGGCTGCGTCGAATGGAATTTCTAGTTCTAGATCCCTGAGGAATCGCCACACTGACTTCCACAAGGGTTGAACTAGTTTACAGTCCCACCAACAGTGTAAAAGTGTTCCTATTTCTCCACATCCTCTCCAGCACCTGTTGTTTCCTGACTTTTTAATGATTGCCATTCTAACTGGTGTGAGATGGTATCTCATTTGATGCAGCCAAAAAACACATGAAAAAATGCTCACAGAGAAGTTTCTGAGAATGCTTCTGTGTAGTTTTTAGGTGAAGATATTTCCTTTTCCAGCATAGGCCTCAAAGCGCTCGAAACAAACACTTGCAGATTCTACAAAAGGAGTGTTTTCAAACTGCTCTATCAAGAGAAATGTTCAAGTCTGTCAGTAGAATGCACTCCCCACAAAGAAGTTTCTGAGAATGCTTCTGTCTAGTTTTTATGTGAAGATATTTCCTTTTCCAGCATAGGCGTCAAAGCGATCCAAATAACACTTGCAGATTCTACAAAAGGAGTGTTTCTGAACTGCTCTATCAGAGGGAATGTTCAAGTCTGTGAGTTGAATGCACTAGTCAGACAGAAGTTTGTGAGAATGCTTCTGTGTAGTTTTTAGGTGAAGATATTTCCTTTTCCAGCATAGGCGTCAAAGCGATCCAAATTTCCACTTGCAGATTCCACAAAAGGAGTGTTTGCAAACTGCTCTATCAGAGGGAATGTTCAAGTCTGTGAGTTGAATGCAGTAATCACACAGAAGTTTGTGAGAATGCCTCTGTCTAGTTTCAGGTGAAGATATTTCTCTTCCCAGCATATGCCTCAAAGCCCTCCAAATATCCACTTGCAGACTCTACAAAAAGAGTGTTTCAAAATGCTCTTTCAAAAGGAAGGCTCAAGTCTATGAGTTGAATGCACTCATCATAAAGAAGTTTCTGATAATGCTTCTGTGTAGTTGTTATGTGAAGATACTTCCTTTTCCAGCATAGGCCTCAATGCGCTCGAAATAAACACTTGCAGATCCTACGAGAGGAGTGTTTCAAAACTGTCCTATCAAAATAAACGTTCAAGTCTGTGAGTTGAATGCACTCATCACACAGAAGTTTCTGAGAATGCTTCTGTGTAGTTTTTAGGTGAAAATATTTCATTTCCCAGCACAGGCCTCAGAGCGCTCCAAATATGCTCTTGCAGATTCTACAAAAAGAGAGCTTGAAAACTCTTCCACCAAAAAGGGTCTTCAACTCTATGAGTACAATGCACTCATCACAAAGAAGTTTCTGAGAATGCTTCTGTCTAGTTTTTATGTGAAGATAATTCCTTTTCCAGCATAGGCGTCAAAGCGCTCCAAATAAACACTTGCAGATTCTACTAAAGGAGTGTTTCCAAACTGCTCTATCAAAAGCAATGTTCAAGTCTGTGAGTTGAATGCACTAATCACACAGAAGTTTGTGAGAATTCTTCTGTCTAGTTTTTAGGTGAAGATATTTCTTTTCCCAGAATAGGCCTTAAAACGCTCCAAATATGCACTTGCAGATTCTATAAAAAGAGTGTTTCAAAACCGCTCTTTCAAAAGAAAGGCTCAAGTCTGTGAGTTGAATGCACTCATCCAAAGAAGTTTCTGAGAATGCTTCTGTGTAGTTGTTATGTGAAGATATTTTCTTTTCCAGCATTGGCCTCAAAGCGCTCGAAATAAACACTTGCAGATTCCACAAAAGGAGTGTTTCAAAACTGTCCTATCAAAAGAAACGTTCAAGTCCGTGAGTTAAATGCACTCATCACAGAGAAGTTTCTGAGAATGCTTCTGTGTAGTTTTTAGGTGAAGATATTTCCTTTTCCAGCATAGGCGTCAAAGCGCCCCAAATAAACCCTTGCAGATCCTACAAAAGGAGTGTTTCCAAACTGCTCTATCAGAGGGAATGTTCAAGTCTCTGAGTTGAATGCACTAGTCAGACAGAAGTTTGTGAGAATGCTTCTGTGTAGTTTTTAGGTGAAGACATTTCCTTTTCCAGCATAGGCGTCAAAGCGATCCAAACAAACACTTGCAGATTCTACAAAAGCAGTGTTTCCAAACTGCTCTATCAGAGTGAATGTTCAAGTCTGTGAGTTGAATGCAGTAATCACACAGAAGTTTGTGAGAATGCTTCTGTCTAGTTTCAGGTGAAGATATTTCTTTTCCCAGCATAGGCCTCCAAGCCCTCCAAGTATCCACTTGCAGACTCTACAAAAAGAGTGTTTCAAAACTGCTCTTTCAAAAGGAAGGCTCAAATCTGTGAGTTGAATGCACTCATCACAAAGAAGTTTCTGAGAATGCTTCTGTGTAGTTGTTATGTGAAGATACTTCCTTTTCCAGCATAGGCCTCAATGCGCTCGAAATAAACACTTGCAGATCCTACGAGAGGAGTGTTTCAAAACTGTCCTATCAAAATAAACGTTCAAGTCTGTGAGTTGAATGCACTCATCACACAGAAGTTTCTGAGAATGCTTCTGTGTAGTTTTTAGGTGAAAATATTTCATTTCCCAGCACAGGCCTCAGAGCGCTCCAAATATGCTCTTGCAGATTCTACAAAAAGAGAGCTTGAAAACTCTTCCACCAAAAAGGGTCTTCAACTCTATGAGTACAATGCACTCATCACAAAGAAGTTTCTGAGAATGCTTCTGTCTAGTTTTTATGTGAAGATAATTCCTTTTCCAGCATAGGCGTCAAAGCGCTCCAAATAAACACTTGCAGATTCTACTAAAGGAGTGTTTCCAAACTGCTCTATCAAAAGCAATGTTCAAGTCTGTGAGTTGAATGCACTAATCACACAGAAGTTTGTGAGAATTCTTCTGTCTAGTTTTTAGGTGAAGATATTTCTTTTCCCAGAATAGGCCTTAAAACGCTCCAAATATGCACTTGCAGATTCTATAAAAAGAGTGTTTCAAAACCGCTCTTTCAAAAGAAAGGCTCAAGTCTGTGAGTTGAATGCACTCATCCAAAGAAGTTTCTGAGAATGCTTCTGTGTAGTTGTTATGTGAAGATATTTTCTTTTCCAGCATTGGCCTCAAAGCGCTCGAAATAAACACTTGCAGATTCTACAAAAGGAGTGTTTCAAAACTGTCCTATCAAAAGAAACGTTCAAGTCCGTGAGTTAAATGCACTCATCACAGAGAAGTTTCTGAGAATGCTTCTGTGTAGTTTTTAGGTGAAGATATTTCCTTTTCCAGCATAGGCGTCAAAGCGCCCCAAATAAACCCTTGCAGATCCTACAAAAGGAGTGTTTCCAAACTGCTCTATCAGAGGGAATGTTCAAGTCTCTGAGTTGAATGCACTAGTCAGACAGAAGTTTGTGAGAATGCTTCTGTGTAGTTTTTAGGTGAAGACATTTCCTTTTCCAGCATAGGCGTCAAAGCGATCCAAACAAACACTTGCAGATTCTACAAAAGCAGTGTTTCCAAACTGCTCTATCAGAGTGAATGTTCAAGTCTGTGAGTTGAATGCAGTAATCACACAGAAATTTGTGAGAATGCTTCTGTCTAGTTTCAGGTGAAGATATTTCTTTTCCCAGCATAGGCCTCCAAGCCCTCCAAGTATCCACTTGCAGACTCTACAAAAAGAGTGTTTCAAAACTGCTCTTTCAAAAGGAAGGCTCAAATCTGTGAGTTGAATGCACTCATCACAAAGAAGTTTCTGAGAATGCTTCTGTGTAGTTGTTATGTGAAGATACTTCCTTTTCCAGCATAGGCCTCAATGCGCTCGAAATAAACACTTGCAGATTCTAGGAAAGCAGTGTTTCAAAACTGTCCTATCAAAATAAACGTTCAAGTCTGTGAGTTGAATCCACTCATCACACAGAAGTTTCTGAGAACGCTTCTGTGTAGTTTTTAGGTGGAGACATTTCCTTTTCCAGCATAGGCGTCAAAGCGATCCAAATAAACACTTGCAGATTCTACAAAAGGAGTGTTTCCAAACTGCTCTATCAAGAGCAACGTTTAAGTCTGTGAGTAGAATGCACTCACCACAAAGAAGTTTCTGAGAATGCTTCTGTCTAGATTTTATGTGAAGATATTTCCTTTTCCAGCATAGGCCTCAAAGCCCTCCAAATATTCACTTGCAGACTCTACAAAAAGAGTGTTTCAAAACTGCTCTTTCAAAAGGAAGGCTCAAGTCTGTGAGTTGAATGCACTTATCACAAAGAAGCTTCTGAGAATGCTTCTGTGTAGCTGTTATGTGAAGATACTTCGTTTTCCAAAGTAGGCCTCAAAGCGCTCGAAATAAACACTTGCAGATTCTACGAAAGGAGTGTTTCAAAACTGTCCTATCAAAAGAAACGTTCAAGTCTGTGAGTTGAATGCACTCATCACACAGAAGTTTCTGAGAATGCTTCTGTGTAGTTTTTACGTGAAGGTATTTCATTTCCCAGCGTAGGCCTCAGAGCTCTCCAAATATGCACTTGCAGAGTCTACAAAAAGAGAGCTTCAAAACTCTTCTGTCAAAAGGAGGCTTCAACTCGGTGAGTAGAATGCACTCATCACAAAGAAGTTTTTGAGAATGCTTCTGTCTAGTTTTTAGGTGAAGATATTTCCTTTTCCAGCACAGGCGTCAAAGCGCTCCAAATAAACACTTGCAGATTCTACAAAAGGAGTGTTTACAAACTGCTCTATCAAAAGGAATGTTCAAGTCTGTGAGTGAAGTGCACCCTACGCACAGAGGTTTGTGAGCATGCTTCTCTCTAGTTTTCAGGTGAAGATATTTCATTTCCCATCATAGGCCTCAAAGAGCTCCAAATATCCACATGCAGATTCTACAAAAAGAGTGTTTCTAAACTACTCTTTCAAAAGGAAGGGTCAAGTTTGTGAGTTGAATGCACTCACCACCAAGAAGTTTCTGAGAATGCCTCTGTCTAGTTGTTATGTGAAGATATTTCCTTTTCCAGCGTAGGCCTCAAAGCGCTCCAAATAAACACTTGCAGATTCTACAAAAGGAGTGTTACAAAACTGTTATGTGCAAAAGAACGTTCATGTCTGTGAGTTGAATGCACTCATCACACAGAAGTTTCCGAGAATGCTTCTGGCTAGTTTTTAGGTGAAGAAAATTCATTTCCCAGCATAGGCGTCAATGCGCTCCAAATATCCACTTACACATTCTACAAAAAGAGTGTTTCAAAACTGCTCTTTCAAAAGGAAGTTTCAAGTCTGTGAGTTGAATATACTCATCACAAGAAGTTTCTGAGAATTCTTCCGTCTAGTTCTTATGTGAAGATATTTCCTTTTCCAGCGCAGGCCTCAGAGCTCTCCAAATATCCACTTGCAGTTTCTACAAAAAGTGTGTTTCAAAACTGCTCTTTCAAAAGGAACGTTCAAGTCTGTAAGTTGAACGCACTCTTGAGTAAGAGGTTTCTGAGAATGGTTCTATCTAGTTTTCATCTGCATGTATTTCCTTTTCCACTAGATGGCGCAATCGCTCCAAATATACACTTGCAGAAATTTCAAAAAGAGTGTTTCTAAACTACTCTATCAAAAATCAGTTTCAACTCTGTGAGTTGAGTGCAAACATCACAAAGTAGTTTCTTAGAATTCTTCTGTCTAGTTTTTAGCGGTAGATATTTCATTTCCCAGCATAGGCCTCAGAGCGTTCCAAATATCGACCTGCATGTAATAGAAAAAGAGTGTTTCAAAACTGCTCTTTCAAAAGAAAGGCTCAAGTCTGTGAGTTGAATGCACTCATCACACAGAAGTTTCTGAGAATGCTTCTGTGTAGTTGTTATGTGAAGATACATCCTTTTCCAGCATAGGCCTCAAAGCGCTCGAGACAAATACTTGCAGATTCCACAAGAGGAGTGTTTCAAAATTGTGCTATCAAAAGAAACGTTCAATTCTTTGAGTTGAATGCACTCATCACACAAAAGATTCTGAGAAGGCTTCTGTGTAGTTTTTAGGTGAAGATATTTCCTTTTCCAGCATAGGCGTCGAAGCGCTCCAAATAAACACTTGCAGATTCTACAAAAGGAGTGTTTCCAAACTGCCGTATCACAGGGAATGTTCAAGTCTGTGAGTTGAATGCACTAATCACACAAAAGTTTGTGAGAATGCTTCTGTCTAGTTTTTAGGTGAAGATATTTCTTTTCCCAGCATAGGCCTCAAAGCCCTCCAAATATCCACTTGGAGATTCTACAAAAAGAGTGTTTCAAAACTGCTCTTTCAAAAGGAAGGCTCAAGTCTGTGAGTTGAATGCACTCATCACCAAGAAATTTCTGCGAATGCTTCTGTGTAGTTGTTATGGGAAGATACTTCCTTTTCCACCATCGGCCTCAAGGGGCTCGAGATAAATAATTGCAGATTCTACAAAAGGAGTGTTTCAAAACTGTCATATCAAAAGAAACGTTCAAGTCTGTGAGTTGAAAGCACTCATTACCCAGAAGTTTCTGAGAATGCTTCTGTGTAATTTTTAGGAGAAGATATTTCACTTCCCAGCATAGGCCTCCGAGCACTCAAAATATGCACTGGCAGATTCTACAAAAAGAGAGCTTCAAAACTCTTCCATCAAAAAGAGGCTTCAACTCTGTGGGTAGAATGCACTGATCACAAAGAAGTTTCTGAGAATGCTTCTGTCTAGTTTTTAGGTGAAGATATTTCCTTTTCCAGCATAGGCGTCAAAGCACTCCAAATAAACACTTGCAGATTCTACAAAAGGAGTGTTTCAAAACTGTCCTACCAAAAGAAACGTTCAAGTCTGTGAGTTGAAAGCACTCATCACACAGAAGTTTGTGAGAATGCTTCTGTCTAGTTTTTAGGTGAAGATATTTCTTTTCCCAGCATAGGCATTAAACCCACAAAGTATCCACTTGCAGACTCTACAAAAAGAGTGTTTCAAAACTGCTCTTTCAAAAGGAAGGCTCAAGTCTGTGAGTTGAATGCACTCATCACATAGAAGTTTCTGAGAATGCTTCTGTGTACTTATTAGGTGAAGATATTTCATTTCCCAGCATAGGCCTCAGAGCGCTCCAAATATGCACTTGCAGATTCTACAAAAAGAGAGCTTGAAATCTCTCCCGCCAAAAACAGGCTTCAACTCTGTGAGTAGAATGCACTCATCACAAAGAAGTTTCTGAGAATGCTTCTGTGTAGTTGTTATGTGAAGATACTTCCTTTTCCAAAATAGGCATCAAAGCTCTCGAAATAAACACTTGCAGGTTCTAAGAAGGGAGTGTTTCAAAACTATCCTATGAAAAGAAACTTTCATGTCTGTGAGTTGAATGCACTCATCACACAGAAGTTTCTGAGAATGCTTCTGTGTAGTTTTTATGCGAAGATACTTCCTTTTCCACCCTAGGCCTCAAAGCGCTCGAAATAAACACTTGCAGATTATACGAAAGGAGTGTTTCAAAACTGTCCTTTCAAAACAAACGTTCACGTCTGTGAGTAGAATGCACTCATCACACAGAAGTTTCTGAGAATGCTTCTGTGTACTTCTTAGGTGAAGATATTTGATTTCCCAGCATAGGCCTCAGAGCGATCCAAATATGCAGTTGCAGATTCTTCAAAAAGAGAACTTCAGAACTCTTCTATCAAAAAGACGCTTCAACTCTGTGAGTAGAATGCACTCATCACAAAGAAGTTCTGAGAATGCTTCTGTCTAGTTTTTATATGAAGATATTTCCTTTTCCAGCATAGGCGTCAAAGCGCTCCAAATAAACACTTGCAGATTCTACAAAAGGAGTGTTTCCAAACTGCTCTATCAGGGGGAGTGTTCAAGTCTGTGAGTTGAATGCGCTCATCACACAGAACTTTGTGAGAATGTTTCTGTCTAGTTTTTAGGTGAAGATATTTCTTTTCCCAGCATAGGCCTCAAAGCCCTCCAAATATCCACTTGCAGACTCTACAAAAAGAGTGTTTCAAAACTGCTCTTTCAAAAGGAAGGCTCAAGTCTGTGCGTTGAATGCACTCATCACAAAGAAGTTTCTGAGAATGCTTCTGTGTAGTTGTTATGTGAAGATACTTCCTTTTCCACCATAGGCCTCAAAGCGCTCGAAATAAACACTTGCAGAGTCTATGAAAGGAGTGTTTCAAAACTGTCCTATAAAAAGAAACGTTCAAGTCTGTGAGTTGAATGCACTCATCACACAGAAGTTTCTGAGATTGCTTCTGTGTAGTTTTTAGGAGAAGATATTTCATTTCCCAGCATAGGCCTCCGAGCCCTCAAAATATGCACTGGCAGATTCTACAAAAAGAGAGCTTCAAAACTCTTCCATCAAGAAGAGGCTTCAACTCTGTGGGTAGATTGCACTCATCACAAAGAAGTTTCTGAGAAGGCTTCCGTGTAGTTGTTATGTGAAGATACTTCCTTTTCCAGCATAGGCCTCAAAGCGCTCGAAATAAACACTTGCAGATTCTACAAAAGGAGTGTTTCAAAACTGTCTTATGAAAAGAAACGTTGAAGTCTGAGAGATGACAGCAAACATCACACAGAAGTTTCTGAGAATGCTTCTGTGTAGTTTTTAGGTGAAGATATTTCCTTTTCCAGCATAGGCCACTAAGCGATCTAAGTAAACACTTGCAGATTCTACAAAAGGAGGGTTTCCAAACTGCTCTATCAAGAGGAATGTTAAAGTTTGTGAGCAGAATGCACTCATCACAAAGAAGTTTCTGAGAATGCTTCTGTCTAGTTTTTATGTGAAGATATTTCCTTTTCCAGCATAGGCGTCAACGCGTTCCAAATAAACACTTGCAGATTCTACAAAAGGAGTGTTTCAAAACTGTCCTATCAAAAGAAACGTTCAAGTCTGTGAGATGAAAGCACTCATCACACAGAAGCTTGTGAGAATGCTTCTGTCTAATTTTTAGGTGAAGATATTTCTTTTCCCAGCATAGGCCTCAAAGCCCTCCAAATATCCACTTGCAGACTCTACAAAAGGAGTGTCTCAAAACTGCTCTTTCAAAAGGAAGGCTCAAGTCGGTGAGTTGAATGCACTCATCACAAAGAAGTTTCTGAGAATGCTTCTGTGTAGTTTTTATGTGAAGATACTTCCTTTTCCAGCATTGGCCTCAAAGCGCTCGAAATAAACACTTGCAGATTCTACAAAAGGAGTGTTTCAAAACTGTCGTATAAAAAGAAACGTTCAAGTCTGTGAGTTGAAAGCACTCATCACACAGAAATTTCTGAGAATGCTTCTGTGTAGTTTTTAGGTGAAGATATTTCCTTTTCCAGCATCGGCGTCAAAGCGATCCAAATAAACACTTGCAGATTCTACAAAAGGAGTGTTTCCAAACTACTCTCTCAAGGGGAATGTTCAAGTCTGTGAGTAGAATGCACTCATCACAAAGAAGTTTCTGAGGATGCCTCTGTCTAGTTTTTATGTGAAGATATTTGCTTTTCCAGCATAGGCGTCAAAGCGTTCTAAATAAACACTTGCAGATTCTGCAAAAGGAGAGTTTCCAAACTGCTTTATCAAAAGGAATGTTCAAGTCTGTGAGTTGAATGCACTAATCACACAGAAGTTTGTGAGAATGCTTCTGTCTAGTTTTTAGGTGAAGATATTTCTTTTCCCACCATAGGCTTTAAAGCGCTCCAAATATCCACTTGCAGATTCTACACAAAGAGTGTTTCAAAACCGCTCTTTCAAAAGAAAGGCTGAAGAGTGTGCGTTGAATGCACTCATCACAAAGAAGTTTCTGAGAATGTTTCTGTGTAGTTGTTATGTGAAGATACTTCCTTTTCCAGCGTAGGCCTCAAAGCACTCGAAATAAACACTTGCAGATTCTACAAAAGGAGTGTTTCAAAACTGTCCTAACAAAAGAAACGTTCAAGTCTGTGAGTTGAATGCACTCATCACACAGAAGTTTCTGAGAATGCTTCTGTGTAGTTTTTAGGTGAAGATTTTTCCTTTTCCAGCATCGGCGTCAAAGCGATCCAAATAAACACTTGCAGATTCTACAAAAGGTGTGTTTCCAAACTACTCTCTCAAGAGGAATGTTCAAGTCTGTGAGTAGAATGCACTCATCACAAAGAAGTTTCTGAGGATGCTTCTGTCTTGTTTTTATGTGAAGATATTTCCTTTTCCAACATAGGCGTCAAAGCGTTCTAAATAAACACTTGCAGATTCTGCAAAAGGAGAGTTTCCAAACTGCTGTATCAAAAGGAATGTTCATGTCTGTGAGTTGAATGCACTAATCACACAGAAGTTTGTGAGAATGCTTCTGTCTAGTTTTTAGGTGAAGATATTTGTTTTCCCACAACAGGCTTTAAAGCGCTCCAAATATCCACTTGCAGATTCTACACAAAGAGTGTTTCAAAACCGCTCTTTCAAAGGAAAGGCTCAAGTATGTGAGTTGAATGCACTCATCACAAAGAAGTTTCTGAGAATGTTTCTGTGTAGTTGTTATGTGAAGATACTTCGTTTTCCAGCATAGGCCTCAAACCGCTCGAAATAAACACTTGCAGATTCTACAAAAGGAGTGTTTCAAAACTGTCCTATCAAAAGAAACATTCAAGTCTGTGAGTTGAATGCACTCATCACACAGAAGTTTCTGAGAATGCTTCTGTGTAGTTTTTAGGTGAAGATATTTCCTTTTCCAGCATAGGCGTCAACGCGATCCAAATAAACACTTGCAGATTCTAGAAAAGGAGTGTTTCCAAACTGCTCTCTCAAGAGGAATGTTGAAGTCCGTGAGTAGAATGCACTCATCACAAAGAAGTTTCTGAGAATGCTTCTGGCTAGTTTTTATGTGAAGATATTTCCTTTTCCAGCATAGGCGTCAAAGCGCTCCAAGTAAACACTTGCAGATTCTACAAAAGAAGTGTTTCCAAACTGCCCTATCACAGGGTATGTTCAAGTCTGTGAGTTGAATGCACTAATCACACAGATGCTTGTGAGAATGATTCTGTCTAGTTTTTAGGTGAAGATATTTCCTTTCCTAGCATAGGCCTCAAAGCCCTCCAAATATCCACTTGCAGACCGTACACAAAGAGTGTTTCAAAACTGCTCTTTCAAAAGGCAGGTTGAACTCTGTGAGTTGAATGCATAAAGCACAGTGAAATTTCTGCGAATGCTTTTGTCGAGTTTCTAGGTGAAGATATTTCCTTGTCCAGGTCAGGCCTCAAAGCATTCCATCCATCCACTTGAAGATTCTTCTAAAAGAGTGTTTCAAAACTTCTCTATCGAAAGAAAGGTGTAACTCTGTGAGTTGAATGCAGGCAATACAAAGAAGTTTCTGGGAATGCTTCTCCGTATTTTTTAGGTGAAGACATTTCCTTTTCCAGCATAGGCGTAAAAGCGCTCCAAATAAACACTTGCAGATTCTACAAAAGGAGTGTTTCCAAACTGCTCTATCAAGGGGAATGTTCAAGTCTGTGAGTTGAATGCACTCATCATACGGAAGTTTTTGAGAATGATTCTGTATAGTTTTTAGGGGAAGATATTTCTTTTCATAGCATAGGCCATAAAGCGCTCCAAATATCCAATTGCAGATTCTACAAAAAGTGTGTTTCAAAACTCCTCTTTGAAAAGAAAGGCTCAAGTCTGTGAGTAGAATGCACTCACCACAAAGAAGTTTCTGAGAATGCTTCTGTCTAGTTTTTATGTGAAGATATTTCCTTTTCCAGCATAGGCGCCAAAGCGCTCCAAATAAACACTTGCAGATTCTACAAAAGGAGTGTTTCCGAACTGGTCTATCAAAAGGAATGTTCAAGTCTGTGATTTGAATGCACTAATCACACAGAAGTTTGTGAGAATGCTTCTGTCTTGTTTTTAGGTGAAGATATTTCTTTTTCCAGAAAATGCCTCAAAGCCCTCCAAATATCCACTTGCAGACTCTACAAAAAGAGTGTTTGAAAACTGCTCTTTCAAAAGGAAGGCTCAAGTCTTTGAGTTGAATGCACTCATCACAAAGAAGTTTCTGAGTAGGCTTCTGTGTAGCTGTTATGTGAAGATACTTCCTTTTCCAGCATAGGCCTCAAAGCGCTCGAAATAAACACTTGCAGATTCTACAAAAGGAGTGTTTCCAAACTGTCCTATCAAAAGAAACGTTGAAGTCTGTGAGTTGAATGCACTCATCACACAGAAGTTTCTGAGAATTCTTCTGTGTAGTTTTTAGGTGAAGATATTTCATTTCCCAGCATAGGCCTCGGAGCGCTCCAAATATGCATTTGCACATTCTACAAAAAGAGAGCTTGAAAACTCTTCCACCAAAAAGAGGCTTCAACTCTGTGAGTAGAATGCAATCATCACAAAGAAGATTCTGAGAATTCTTTTGTCTAGTTTTTATGTGAAGATATTTCCTTTTCCAGCATAGGCGTCAAAGCCCTCAAAATAAACACTTCCAGATTCTACAAAAGGAGTGTTTCCCAACTGCTCTATCAAAAGGAATGTTCAAGTCTGTGAGTTGAATGCACTAATCACACAGAAGTTTGTGAGAATGCTTCTGTCTAGTTTTTAGGTGAAGATATTTCTTTTCCCAGAATAGGCCTTAAAGCGCTCCAAATATCCACTTGCAGATTCTACAAAAAGAGTGTTTCAAAACTGCTCTTTCAAAAGAAAGGCCCAAGTCTGTGAGTTGAATGCACTCATCACAAAGAAGTTTCTGAGAATGCTTCTGTGTAGTTGTTATGTGAAGATACTTCCTTTTCCAGCATAGGCCTCAAAGCGCTCGAAATAAACACTTACAGATTCTACAAAAGGAGTGTTTCAAAACTCTCGTATCAATAGAAACGTTCAAGTCTATGAGTTGAATGTACTCATCCCACAGAAGTTTCTGAGAATGCTTCTGTGTAGTTTTTAGGTGAAGATATTTCCTTTTCCAGCATAGGCGTCAAAGCGATCCAAATAGACGCTTGCAGATACTAGAAAAGGAGTGTTTCCAAACTGCTCTCTCAAGAGGAATGTTCAAGTCTGTGAGTAGAATGCACTCATCACAAAGAAGTTTCTGAGAATGCTTCTGTGTAGTTGTTATGTGAAGATAGTTCCTTTTCCAGCATAGGCCTCAAAGCGCTCGAAATAAACACTTGCAGATTCTACGAAAGGACTGTTTCAAAACTGTCCTATCAAAAGAAACGTTCAAGTCCGTGAGTTGAATGCACTCATCACACTGAAGTTTCTGAGAATGCTTCTGTGTAGTTTTTAGGTGAAGATATTTCATTTCCCAGCATAAGTCTCGGAGCGCTCCAAATATGCACTTGCAGATTCTAGAAAAAGAGAGGTTGAAAACTCTTCCACCAAAAAGAGGCTGCAACTCTGTGAGTAGAATGAAGTCATAACAAAGATGTTTCTGAGAATGCTTCTGTGTAGTATTTATGTGAAGATATTTCCTTTTCCAGCATAGGCGTCAAAGCGCTGGAAATAAACACTTGCAGATTCTACAAAGGGAGAGTTTCCAAACTGCTCTATCAAAAGGAATGTTCAAGTCTGTGAGTTGAATGCACTAATCACACAGAAGTTTGTGAGAATGCTTCTGTCTAGTTTTTAGGTGAAGATATTTCTTTTCCCAGAATAGGCCTTAAAGCGCTCCAAATATCCACTTGCAGATTCTACAAAAAGAGTGTTTCACAACTGCTCTTTCAAAACAAAGGCCCAAGTCTGTGAGTTGAATGCACTCATCACAAAGAAGTTTCTGAGAATGCTTCTGTGTAGTTGTTATGTGAAGATACTTCCTTTTCCAGCATAGGCCTCAAAGGGCTCGAAATAAACACTTACAGATTCTACAAAAGGAATGTTTCAAAACTGTCGTATCAATAGAAACGTTCAAGTCTATGAGTTGAATGCATTCATCACACAGAAGTTTCTGAGAATGCTTCTGTGTAGTTTTTAGGTGAAGATATTTCCTTTTCCAGCATAGGCGTCAAAGCGATCCAAATAGACACTTGCAGATACTACAAAAGGAGTGTTTCCAAACTGCTCTCTCAAGGGGAATGTTCAAGTCTGTGAGTAGAATGCACTCATCACAAAGAAGTTTCTGAGAATGTTTCTGGCTAGTTTTTATGTGAAGATATTTCCTTTTCCAGCATAGGCGACAAAGCGCTCCAAATAAACACTTGGAGATTCTACAAAAGGAGTGTTTCCAAACTGCCCTATCAGAGGGAATGTTCAAGTCTGTGTGTTGAATGCACTAATCAGACAGATGTTTGTGAGAATGCTTCTGTCTAGTTTTTAGGTGAAGATATTTCTTTTCCCAGCATAGGCCTCAAAGCTCTCCAAATATTCACTTGCAGATACTAGAAAAAGAGTGTTTCAAAACTGCTCTTTCAAAAGGAAGGCTCAAGTTTGTGAGTTGAATGCACTCATCACAAAGAAGTTTCTGAGAATGCTTCTGTGTAGTTGTTATGTGAAGATACTTCCTTTTCCAGCATACGCCTCAAAGCGCTCGAAATAAACACTTGCAGATTCTACGAAAGGAGTGTTTCAAAACTGTCCTTTCAATAGAAACGTTCAAGTCTGTGAGTTGAATGCACTCATCACACAGAAGTTTCTGAGAATGATTCTGTGTAGTTTTTAGGTGAAGATATTTCCTTTTCCAGCATAGGCGTCAAAGCGATCCAAATAGACACTTGTAGATACTTCAAAAGGAGTGTTTCCATACTGCTCTCTCAAGAGGAATGTTCAAGTCTGTGAGTAGAATGCACTCATCACAAAGAAGTTTCTGAGAATGTTTCTGGTTAGTTTTTATGTGAAGATATTTCCTTTTCCAGCATAGGCGACAAAGCGCACAAAATAAACACTTGCAGATTCTACAAAAGGAGTGTTTTCAAACTGCTCTATCAAAAGGAATGTTCAAGTCTGTGATTTGAATGCACTAATGACACAGAAGTTTGTGAGAATTCTTCTGTCTAGTTTTTAGGTGAAGATATTTCTTTTTCCAGAAAAGGCCTCAAAGACCTCCAAATATCCACTTGCAGACTCCACAAAAAGAGTGTTTCCAAACTGCTCTTTCAAAAGGAAGGCTCAAGTCTGTGAGTTGGATGCACTCATCACAAAGAAGTTTCTGAGAATGCTTCTGTGTAGTTGTTATGTGAAGATATTTCCTTTTCCAGCATACGCCTCAAAGCGCTCGAATTAAACACTTGCAGATTCTACGAAAGGAGTGTTTCAAAAATGTCTTTCAATAGAAACGTTCAAGTCTGTGAGTTTAATGCACTCATCACACAGAAGTTTCTGAGAATGCTTCTGTGTAGTTTTTAGGTGAAGATATTTCCTTTTCCAGCATAGGCGTCAAAGCGATCCAAATAAACACTTCCAGATTCTACAAAAGGAGTGTTTCCAAACTGCTGTATCAAGAGGAACGTTCACGTCTGTGAGTAGAATCCACTCGCCACAAAGAAGTTTCTGAGAATGCTTCTGTGTAGTAGTTATGTGAAGATACTTCCTTTTCCAGCATAGGCCTCAATGCGCTCGAAATAAACACTTGCAAATCCTACGAAAGTAGTGTTTCAAAACTGTCCTATCAAAATAAAAGTTCAAGTCTGTGAGTTGAATGCACTCATCACACAGAAGTTTCTGAGAATGCTTCTGTGTAGTTTTTAGGTGAAGATATTTCATTTCCCAGCACAGGCCTCGGAGCGCTCCAAATATGCACTTGCAGATTCTACAAAAAGAGAGCCTGAAAACTCTTCCACCAAAAAGAGGATTCAACTCTATGAGTAGAATGCACTCATCACAAAGAAGTTTCTCAGAATGCTTCTGTCTAGTTTTTATGTGAAGATATTTCATTTTCCAGCATAGGCGTCAAAGCGCTCCAAATAAACACTTGCAGATTCTACTAAAGGAGTGCTTCCAAACTGCTCTATCAAAAGCAATGTTCAAGTCTGTGAGTTGAATGCACTAATCACACAGAAGTTTGTGAGAATTCTTCTGTCTAGTTTTTAGGTGAAGATATTTCTTTTCCCAGAATAGGCCTTAAAGCGCTCCAAATATCCCCTTGCAGATTCTTTAAAAAGTGTGTTTCAAAACTGCTCTTTCAAAAGAAAGGCTCAAGTCTGTGAGTTGAATGCACTCATCACAAAGAAGTTTCTGAGAATGCTTCTGTGTGGTTGTTATGTGAAGATACTTCCTTTTCCAGCACAGGCCTCAAAGCGCTCGAAATAAACACTTGCAGATTCTACAAAAGGTGTGTTTAAAAACTGTCCTATCAAAAGAAACGTTCAAGTCTGTGAGTTGAATGGACTCATCACAGAGAAGTTTCTGAGAATGCTTCTGTGTAGTTTTTAGGTGAAGATATTTCCTTTTCCAGCATAGGCGTCAAAGCGATCCAAATAAACACTTGCAGATTCTTCAAAAGGAGTGTATCCAAACTGCTCTATCAGAGGGAATGTTCAAGTCTGTGACTTGAATGCAGTAATCACACAGAAGTTTGTGAGAAAGCTTCTGTCTAGTTTTTAGGTGAAGATATTTCATTTCCCAGAATAGGCCTTAAAGCGCTCCAAATTTCCACTTGCAGATTCTACAAAAAGAGTGTTTCAAAACTGCTCTTTCAAAAGGAAGGCTCAAGTCTGTGAGTTGAATGTACTCATCACAAAGAAGCTTCTGAGAATGCTTCTGTGTAGTTGTTATGTGAAGATACTTCCTTTTCCAGGATAGGCCCCAAAGCGCTCGAAATAAACACTTGCAGATTCTACAAAAGGAGTGTTTCAAAACTGTCCTGTCAAAAGAAACGTTCAAGTCTGTGAGTTGAATGCACTCATCACAGAGAAGTTTCTGAGAATGCTTCTGTGTAGTTTTTAGGTGAAGATATTTCCTTTTCCAGCATAGGCGTCCAAGCGATCCAAATAAAGACTTGCAGATTCTACAAAAGGAGTGTTTCCAAACTACTCTATCAAGAGAAATATTCAAGTCTGTGAGTAGAATGCACTCACCACAAAGAAGTTTCTGAGAATGCTTCTGTGTAGTTTTTATATGAAGATATTTCCTTTTCCAGCATAGGCGTCAAAGCGATCCAAATAAACACTTGCAGATTCTACAAAAGGAGTGTTTCCAAACTACTCTATCAAGAGAAATGTTCAAGTCTGTGAGTAGAATGCACTTACCACAAAGAAGTTCCTGAGAATGCTTCTGTCTAGTTTTTATGTGAAGATATTTCCTTTTCCAGCATAGGCGTCCAAGCGCTCCAAATAAACACTTGCAGATTCTACAAAAGGAGTGTTTCCAAACTGCTCTATCAGAGAGAATGTTCAAGTCTGTGAGTCGAATGCACTAGTTAGACAGAAGTTTCTGAGAATGCTTCTGTGTGGTTGTTATGTGAAGATACTTCCTTTTCCAGCATAGGCCTCAAAGAGCTCCAAATAAAAACTTGCAGATTCTAGGAAAGCAGTGTTTCAAAACTGTCCTATCAAAATAAACGTTCAAATCTGTGAGTTGAATGCACTCATCACACAGAAGTTTCTGAGAATGCTTCTGTGTAGTTGTTATGTGAAGATATTTCCTTTTCCAGCATAGGCCTCAATGCGCTCGAAATAAACACTTGGAGATCCTACGAAAGTAGTGTTTCAAAACTGTCCTATCAAAATAAACGTTCAAATCTGTGAGTTGAATGCACTCATCACACAGAAGTTTCTGAGAATGCTTCTGTGTAGTTTTTAGGTGAAGATATTTCCTTTTCCAGCATAGACGTCAAAGCGATCCAAATAAACACTTGCAGATTCTACAAAAGGGGTGTTTCCAAACTGCTCTATCAGAGGGAATGTTCAAGTCTGTTAGTTGAATGCAGTAATAACACAGAAGTTTGTGAGAATGCTTCTGTCTAGTTTCAGGTGAAGATATTTCTTTTCAAAGCATAGGCCTCAAAGCCCTCCAAATATCCACTTGCAGACTCTACAAAAAGAGTGTTTCAAAACTGCTCTTTCAAAAGGAAGGCTCAAGTCTGTGAGTTGAATGCACTCATCACAAAGAAGTTTCTGAGAATGCTTCTGTGTAGTTGATATGTGAAGATACTTCCTTTTCCAGCGTAGGCCTCAATGCGCTCGAAATAAACACTTGCAGATTCTACAAAAGGAGTGTATCCAAACTGCTCTATCAGAGGAAATGTTCAAGTCTGTGAGTTGAATGTAGTAATCACACAGAAGTTTGTGAGAATGCTTCTGTCTAGTTTTTAGGTGAAGATATTTCATTTCCCAGAATAGGCCTTAAAGCGCTCCAAATTTCCACTTGCAGATTCTACAAAAAGAATGTTTCAAAACTGCTCTTTCAAAAGGAAGGCTCAAGTCTGTGAGTTGAATGCACTCATCACAAAGAAGTTTCTGAGAATGCTTCTGTATACTTGTGATGTGAAGATACTTCCTTTTCCAGCATAGGCACCAAAGCGCTCGAAATAAACACTTGCAGCTTCTACAAAAGGAGTGTTTCCAAACTGCTGTATCAAGAGGAACGTTCAAGTCTGTGAGTAGAATCCACTCACCACAAAGAAGTTTCTGAGAATGCTTCTGTGTAGTTTTTAGGTGAAGATATTTCCTTTTCCAGCATAGGCGTCAAAGGGATCCAAATAAACACTTGCAGATTCTACAAAAGGAGTGTTTCCAAACTGCTCTATCAGAGGGAATGTTCAAGTCTGTGAGTTGAATGCAGTAATCACACAGAAGTTTGTGAGAATGCTTCTGTCTAGTTTCAGGTGAAGATATTTCTTTTCCCAGCATAGGCCTCAAAGCCCTCCAAATATCCACTTGCAGACTCTACAAAAAGAGTGTTTCAAAACTGCTCTTTCAAAAGGAAGGCTCAATTCTGTGAGTTGAATGCACTCATCACAAAGAAGTTTCTGAGAATGCTTCTGTGTAGTTGTTATGTGAAGATACTTCCTTTTCCAGCATAGGCCTCTATGCGCTCGAAATAAACACTTGCAGATCCTACGAAAGTAGTGTTTCAAAACTGTCCTATAAAAATAAACGTTCAAGTCTGTGAGTTGAATGCACTCATCACACAGAAGTTTCTGAGAATGCTTCTGTGTAGTTTTTAGGTGAAGATATTTCATTTCCCAGCACAGGCTTCGGAGCGCTACAAATATGCACTTGCAGATTCTACAAAAAGAGAGCCTGAAAACTCTTCCACCAAAAAGAGGCTTCAACTCTATGAGTAGAATGCACTCATCACAAAGAAGTTTCTGAGAATGCTTCTGTCTAGTTTTTATGTGAAGATATTTCCTTTTCCAGCATAGGCGTCAAAGCCCTCCAAATAAACACTTGCAGATTCTACTAAAGGAGTGCTTCCAAACTGCTCTATCAAAAGCAAAGTTCAAGTCTGTGAGTTGAATGCACTATTCACACAGAAGTTTGTGAGAATTCTTCTGCCTAGTTTTTAGGTGAAGATATTTCTTTTCCCAGAATAGGCCTTAAAGCGCTCCAAATATCCACTTGCAGATTCTATAAAAAGAGTGTTTCAAAACTGCTCTTTCAAAAGAAAGGCTCAAGTCTGTGAGTTGAATGCACTCGTCACAAAGAAGTTTCTGAGAATGCTTCTGTGTAGTTGTTATGTGAAGATACTTCCTTTTCCAGCATAGGCCTCAAAGCGCTCGAAATAAACACTTGCAGATTCTGCAAAAGGAGTGTTTCAAAACTGTCCTATCAAAAGAAACGTTCACGTCTGTGAGTTGAATGCACTCATCACAGAGAAGTTTCTGAGAATGCTTCTGTGTAGTTTTTAGGTGAAGATATTTCCTTTTCCAGCATAGGCGTCAAAGCGATTCAAATAAACACTTGCAGATTCTACAAAAGGAGTGTTTCCAAACTGCTGTATCAAGAGGAACGTTCAAGTCTGTGAGTAGAATCCACTCACCACAAAGAAGTTTCTGAAAATGCTTCTGTGTAGTTTTTAGGTGAAGATATTTCCTTTTCCAGCATAGGCGTCAAAGCGCTCCAAATAAACACTTGCAGATTCTACAAAAGGAGTGTTTCCAAACTGCTCTATCAAAAGGAAGGTTCAAGTCTGTGAGTTGAATGCACTAATCACACAGAAGTTTGTGAGAATGCTTCTGTCCAGTTTTTAGGTGAAGATATTTCTTTTCCCAGAATAGAACTTAAAGCGTTCCAAATATCCACTTGCAGATTCTACAAAAAGAGTGTTTCAAAACTGCTCTTTCAAAAGAAAAGCTCAAGTCTGTGAGTTGATTGCACTCATCACAAAGTTTCTGAGAATGCTTCTGTGTAGTTGTTATGTGAAGATACTTCCTTTTCCAGCATAGGCCTCAAATCGCTCGAAATAAACACTTGCAGATTCTACAAAAGGAGTGTTTCAAAACTGTCCTATCAAAAGAAACGTTCAAGTCTGTGAGTTGAATGCACTCATCACAGAGAAGTTTCTGAGAATGCTTCTGTGTAGTTTTTAGGTGAAGATATTTCTTTTTCCAGCATAGGCGTCAAAGCGATCCAAATAAACACTTGCAGATTCTACAAAAGGAGTGTTTCCAAACTGCTGTATCAAGAGGAACGTTCAAGTCTGTGAGTAGAATCCACTCACCACAAAGAAGTTTCTGAGAATGCTTCTGTCTAGTTTTTATGTGAAGATATTTCCTTTTCCAGCATAGGCGTCAAAGCGCTCCAAATAAACACTTGCAGATTCTACAAAAGGAGTGTTTCCAAACTGCTCTATCAGAGGGAATGTTCAAGTCTGTGAGTTGAATGCACTAGTCAGACAGAAGTTTGTGAGAATGCCTCTGTCTAGTTTTTAGGTGAAGATATTTCTTTTCCCAGAATAGGCCTTAAAGCGCTCCAAATTTCCACTTGCAGATTCTACAAAAAGAGTGTTTCAAAACTGCTCTTTCAAAAGAAAAGCTCAAGTCTGTGAGTTGAATGCACTCATCACAAAGAAGTTTCTGAGAATGCTTCTGTGTAGTTGTTATGTGAAGATACTTCCTTTTCCAGCATAGGCCCCAAAGCGCTAGAAATAAACATTTGCAGATTCTACAAAAGGAGTGTTTCTAAACTGTCCTGTCAAAAGAAACGTACAAGTCTGTGAGTTGAATGCACTCATCACAGAGAAGTTTCTGAGAATGCTTCTGTGTAGTTTTTAGGTGAAGATATTTCCTTTTCCAGCATAGGCGTCAGACCGATCCAAATAAACACTTGCAGATTCTACAAAAGGAGTGTTTCCAAGCTGGTGTATAAAGAGGAACGTTCAAGTCTGTGAGTAGAATCCACTCACCACAAAGAAGTTTCTGAGAATGCTTCTGTCTAGTTTTTATGTGAAGATATTTCCTTTTCCAGCATAGGCGTCAAAGCTTTCCAAATAAACACTTGCAGATTCTACCAAAGGAGTGTTTCCAAACTACTCTATCAAAAGGAATGTTCAAGTCTGTGAGTTGAATGCACTAGTCAGACAGACGTTTGTGAGAATGCTTCTGTGTAGTTTTTAGGTGAAGATATTTCATTTCCCAGCACAGGCTTCGGAGCGCTCCAAATATGCACTTGCAGATTCTACAAAAAGAGAGCGTGAAAACTCTTCCACCAAAAAGAGCCTTCACCTCTATGAGTAGAATGCACTCATCACAAAGAAGTTTCTGAGAATGCTTCTGTCTAGTTTTTATGTGAAGATATTTCCTTTTCCAGCATAGGCGTCAAAGCGCTCCAAATAAACACTTGCAGATTCTACTAAAGGAGTGCTTCCAAACTGCTCTATCAAAAGCAATGTTCAAGTCTGTGAGTTGAATGCAGTAATCACACAGAAGTTTGTGAGAATGCTTCTGTCTAGTTTGTAGGTGAAGATATTTCATTTCCTAGAATAGGCTTTAAAGCGCTCCAAATTTCCACTTGCAGATTCTACAAAAAGAGTGTTTCCAAACTGCTCTTTCAAAAGAAAGGCTCAAGTCTGTGAGTTGAATGCACTCATCACAAAGAAGTTTCTGAGAATGCTTCTGTGTAGTTGTTATGTGAAGATACTTCCTTTTCCAGCATAGGCCTCAAAGCGCTCGAAATAAACACTTGCAGATTCTACAAAAGGAGTGTTTCAAAACTGTCCTATCAAAAGAAACGTTCAAGTCCGTGAGTTGAATGCACTCATCACAGAGAAGTTTCTGAGAATGCTTCTGTGTAGTTTTTAGGTGAAGATATTTCCTTTTCCAGCATAGGCGTAAAAGCGATTCAAACAAACACTTGCAGATTCTACAAAAGGAGTGTATCCAAACTGCTCTATCAGAGGGAATGTTCAAGTCTGTGAGTTGAAGGCAGTAATCACACAGAAGTTTGTGAGAATGCTTCTGCCTAGTTTTTAGGTGAAGATATTTCATTTCCCAGAATAGGCCTTAAAGCGCTCCAAATTTCCACTTGCAGATTCTACTAAAAGAGTGTTTCAAAACTGCTCTTTCAAAAGGTAGGCTCAAGTCTGTGAGTTGAATGCACTCATCACAAAGAAGTTTCTGAGAATGCTTCTGTGTAGTTGTTATGTGAAGATACTTCCTTTTCCAGCATAGGCCCCAAAGCGCTCGAAATAAACACTTGCAGATTCTACGAAAGGAGTGTTTCAAAACTGTCCTATCAAAAGAAACTTTCAAGTCTGTGAGTTGAATGCACTCATCACAGAGAAGTTTCTGAGAATGCTTCTGTGTAGTTTTTAGGTGAAGATATTTCCTTTTCCAGCATAGGCGTCAAAGCGATCCAAATAAACACTTGCAGATTCTACAAAAGGAGTGTTTCCAAACTGCTGTATCAAGAGGAACGTTCAAGTCTGTGAGTAGAATCCACTCACCAGAAAGAAGTTTGTGAGAATGCTTCTGTCTAGTTTTCATGTGAAGACATTTCCTTTTCCAGCATAGGCGTCAAAGCGCTCCACATAAACACTTGCAGATTCTACAAAAGGAGTGTTTCCAAACTACTCTATCAAAAGGAAGGTTCACGTCTGTGAGTTGAATGCACTAATCCCACAGAAGTTTGTGAGAATGCCTCTGTCTAGTTTTTAGGTGAAGATATTTCTTTTCCCAGAATAGGCCTTAAAGCGCTCCAAATTTCCACTTGCAGATTCTACAAAAAGAGTGTTTCAAAACTGCTCTTTCAAAAGAAAAGCTCAAGTCTGTGAGTTGAATGCACTCATCACAAAGAAGTTTCTGAGAATGCTTCTGTGTAGTTGTTATGTGAAGATACTTCTTTTCCAGCATAGGCCTCAAAGCGCTCGAAATAAACACTTGCAGATTCTACAAAAGGAGTGTTTCAAAACTGTCCTCTCAAAAGAAACGTTCAACTCTGCGAGTTGAATGCACTCATCACAGAGAAGTTTCTGAGAATGCTTCTGTGTAGTTTTTAGGTGAAGATATTTCCTTTTCCAGCATAGGCGTCAAACCGATCCAAATAAACACTTGCAGCTTCTACAAAAGGGGTGTTTCCAAACTGCTGTATCAAGAGGAACGTTCAAGTCTGTGAGTAGAATCCACTCACCACAAAGAAGTTTCTGAGAATGCTTCTGTGTAGTTTTTAGGTGAAGATACTTCCTTTTCCAGCATAGGCGTCAAAGCCATCCAAATAAACACTTGCAGATTCTACAAAAGGAGTGTTTCCAAACTGCTCTATCAGAGGGAATGTTCAAGTCTGTGAGTTGAATGCAGTAATCACACAGAAGTTTGTGAGAATGCTTCTGTCTAGTTTCAGGTGAAGATATTTCTTTTCCCAGCATAGGCCTCAAAGCCCTCCAAATATCCACTTGCAGACTCTACAAAAAGAGTGTTTCAAAACTGCTCTTTCAAAAGGAAGGCTAAATTCTGTGAGTTGAATGCATTCATCACAAAGAAGTTTCTGAGAATGCTTCTGTGTAGTTGTTATGTGAAGATACTTCCTTTTCCAGCATAGGCCTCAATGCGCTCGAAATAAACACTTGCAGATCCTACGAAAGTAGTGTTTCAAAACTGTCCTATCAAAATAAACGTTCAAGTCTGTGAGTTGAATGCACTCATCACACAGAAGGTTCTGAGAATGCTTCTGTGTAGTTTTTAGGTGAAGATATTTCCGTTTCCAGCATAGGCGTCAAAGCGAACCAAATAAACCCTTGCAGATTCTACAAAAGGAGTGTATCCAAACTGCTCTATCAGAGGGAATGTTCAAGTCTGTGAGTTGAATGCAGTAATCACACAGAAATTTGTGAGAATGCTTCTGTCTAGTTTGTAGGTGAAGATATTTCATTTCCCAGAATAGGCCTTAAAGCGCTCCAAATTTCCACTTGCAGATTCTACAAAAAGAGTGTTTCAAAACTGCTCTTTCAAAAGGAAGGCTCAAGTCTGTGAGTTGAATGCACTCATCACAAAGAAGTTTCTGAGAATGCTTCTGTGTAGTTGTTATGTGAAGATACTTCCTTTTCCAGCATAGGCCCCAAAGCGCTCGAAATAAATACTTGAAGATTCTACGAAAGGAGTGTTTCAAAACTGTCCTACCAAAAGAAACGTTCAAGTCTGTGAGTTGAATGCACTCATCACAGAGAAGTTTCTGAGAATGCTTCTGTGTAGTTTTTAGGTGAAGATATTTCCTTTTCCAGCATAGGCGTCAAAGCGATCCAAATAAACACTTGCAGATTCTACAAAAGGAGTGTTTCCAAACTGCTGTCTCAGGAGGAATGTTCAAGTCGGTGAGTAGATTCCACTCACCACAAAGAAGTTTCTGAGAATGCTTCTGTCTAGTTTTTATGTGAAGATATTTCCTTTTCCAGCATAGGCGTCAAAGCGCTGCAAATAAACACTTGCAGATTCTACAAAAGGAGTGTTTCCAAACTGCTCTATCACAAGGAAGGTTCAAGTCTGTGAGTTGAATGCACTAATCACACAGAAGTTTGTGAGAATGCCTCTGTCTAGTTTTTAGGTGAAGATATTTCTTTTCCCAGAATAGGCCTTAAATCGCTCCAAATATCCACTTGCAGATTCTACAAAAAGAGTGTTTCAAAACTGCTCTTTCAAAAGAAAGGCTCAAGTCTGTGAGTTGAATGTACTCATCACAAAGTAGTTTCTGAGAATGCTTCTGTGTAGTTGTTATGTGAAGATACGTCCTTTTCCATCATAGGCCTCAAAGCGCTCGAAATAAACACTTGCAGATTCTAGGAAAGCAGTGTTTCAAAACTGTCCTATCAAAATAAACGTTCACGTCTGTGAGTTGAATGCACTCGTCACAGAGAAGTTTCTGAGAATTCCTCTGTGTAGTTTTTAGGTGAAGATATTTCCTTTTCCAGCATAGGCGTCAAAGCGATTGAAATAAACACTGGCAGATTCTACAAAAGGAGTGTATCCAAACTGCTCTATCAGAGGGAATGTTCAAGTCTGTGAGTTGAATGTAGTAATCACACAGAAGTTTGTGAGAATGCTTCTGTCTAGTTTTTAGGTGAAGATATTTCTTTTCCCAGAATAGGCCTTAAAGCGCTCCAAATTTCCACTTGCAGATTCTACAAAAAGAGTGTTTCAAAACTGCTCTTTCAAAAGGAAGGCTCAAGTCTGTGAGTTGAATGCACTCATCACAAAGAAGTTTCTGAGAATGCTTCTGTGTAGTTGTTATGTGAAGATACTTCCTTTTCCAGCATAGGCCCCAAAGCGCTCGAAATAATCATTTGCAGATTCTACGAAAGGAGTGTTTCAAAACTGTCCTATCCAAAGAAACCTTCAAGTCTGTGAGTTGAATGCAGTCATCACAGAGAAGTTTCTGAGAATGCTTCTGTGTAGTTTTTAGGTGAAGATATTTCCTTTTCCAGCATAGGCGTCAAAGCGATCCAAATAAACACTTGCAGATTCTACAAAAGGAGTGTTTCCAAACTGCTCTATCAAGAGGAATGTTCAAGTCTGTGAGTAGAATGCACTCACCACAAGAAGTTTCTGAGAATGCTTCTGTCTAGTTTTTATGTGAAGATATTTCCTTTTCCAGCATAGGCGTCAAAGCGCTCCAAATAAACACTTGCAGATCCTACAAAAGGAGTGTTTCCAAACTGCTCTATCAGAGGGAATGTTCAAGTCTGTGAGTTGAATGCACTAGTCAGACAGAAGTTTGTGAGAATGCTTCTGTGTAGTTTTTAGGTGAAGATATTTCCTTTTCCAGCATAGGCGTCAAAGCGATCCAAATAAACACTTGCAGATTCTACAAAAGGAGTGTTTCCAAACTGCTCTATCAGAGAGAATGTTCAAGTCTGTGAGTTGAATGCCCTAGTTAGACAGAATTTTCTGAGAATCCTTCTGTGTAGTTGTTATGTGAAGATACTTCCTTTTCCAGCATAGGCCTCAAAGGGCTCTAAATAAAAACTTGCAGATTCTAGGAAAGCAGTGTTTCAAAACTGTCCTATCAAAATAAACGTTCAAGTCTGTGAGTTGAATGCACTCATCACACAGAAGTTTCTGAGAATGCTTCTGTCTAGTTTTTACGTGAAGATATTTCCTTTTCCAGCATAGGCGTCAAAGCGCTCCAAATAAACAATTGCAGATTCTACTAAAGGAGAGTTTCCAAACTGCTCTATCAAAAGGAAGGTTCAAGTCTGTGAGTTGAATGCACTAATCACACAGAAGTTTGTGAGAATGCTTCTGTCTAGTTTTTAGGTGAAGATATTTCTTTTCCCAGAATAGGCCTTAAAGCGCTCCAAATATCCACTTGCAGATTCTACAAAAAGAGTATTTCAAAACTGCTCTTTCAAAAGAAAGGCGCAAGTCTGTGAATTGAATGCACTCATCACAAAAAAGTTTCTGAGAATGCTTCTGTGTAGTTGTTATGTGAAGATACTTCCTTTTTGAACATAGGCCTCAAAGCGCTCGAAACAAACACTTGCAGATTCTACAAAAGGAGTGTTTCAAAACTGTCCTATCAAAAGAAACGTTCAAGTCTGTGAGTTGAATGCACTCATCACAGAGAAGTTTCTAAGAATTCTTCTGTGTAGTTTTTAGGTGAAGATATTTCCTTTTCCAGCATAGGCGTCAAAGCGATCCAAATAAACACTTGCAGATTCTACAAAAGGAGGGTTTAAAAACCGCTCTATCAAGAGGAATGTTCAAGTCTGTGAGTAGAATGCACTCACCACAAAGAAGTTTCTGAGAATGCTTCTGTCTAGTTTTTATGTGAAGATATTTCCTTTTCCAGCATAGGCGTCAAAGTGCTCCAAATAAACACTTGCAGATTCTACAAAAGGGGTGTTTCCAAACTGCTCTATCAGAGGGAATGTTCAAGTCTGTGAGTTGAATGCACTAGTCAGACAGAAGTTTCTGAGAATTCTTCTGTGTAGTTTTTAGGTGACGATATTTCATTTCCCAGCACGGGCCTCGGAGCGCTCCAAATATGCACTTGCAGATTCTAGAAAAGGAGAGCCTGAAAACTCTTCCACCAAAAAGAGGCTTCAACTCTATGAGTAGAATGCACTCATCACAAAGAAGTTTCTGAGAATGCTTCTGTCTAGTTTTTATGTGAAGATATTTCCTTTTCCCGCATAGGCGTCAAAGCGCTCCAAATAAACACTTGCAGATTCTACTAAAGGAGTGCTTCCAAACTGCTCTATCAAAAGCAATGTTCAAGTCTATGAGTTGAATGCACTAATCACACAGAAGTTTGTGAGAATTCTTCTGTCTAGTTTTTAGGTGAAGATATTTCTTTTCCCAGAATAGGCCTTAAAGCGCTCCAAATTTCCACTTGCAGATTCTACAAAAAGAGTGTTTCAAAACTGCTCTTTCAAAAGGAAGGCTCAAGTCTGTGAGTTGAATGCACTCATCACAAAGAACTTTCTGAGAATGCTTCTGTGTAGTCGTTATGTGAAGATACTTCCTTTTCCAGCATAGGCCTCAAAGCGCTCGAAGCAAACATTTGCAGATTCTACAAAAGGAGTGTTTCAAAACTGTCCTATCAAAAGAAACGTTCTAGTCCGTGAGTTGAATGCACTCATCACAGAGAAGTTTCTGAGAATGCTTCTGTGTAGTTTTTAGGTGAAGATATTTCCTTTTCCAGCATAGGCGTCAAAGCGATCCAAATAAACACTTGCAGATTCTACAAAAGGAGTGTTTCCAAACTGCTCTATCAAGAGGAATGTTCAAGTCTGTGAGTAGAATGCACTCACCACAAGAAGTTTCTGAGAATGCTTCTGTCTAGTTTTTATGTGAAGATATTTCCTTTTCCAGCATAGGCGTCAAAGCGCTCCAAATAAACACTTGCAGATCCTACAAAAGGAGTGTTTCCAAACTGCTCTATCAGAGGGAATGTTCAAGTCTGTGAGTTGAATGCACTAGTCAGACAGAAGTTTGTGAGAATGCTTCTGTGTAGTTTTTAGGTGAAGATATTTCCTTTTCCAGCATAGGCGTCAAAGCGATCCAAATAAACACTTGCAGATTCTACAAAAGGAGTGTTTCCAAACTGCTCTATCAGAGAGAATGTTCAAGTCTGTGAGTTGAATGCCCTAGTTAGACAGAATTTTCTGAGAATCCTTCTGTGTAGTTGTTATGTGAAGATACTTCCTTTTCCAGCATAGGCCTCAAAGGGCTCTAAATAAAAACTTGCAGATTCTAGGAAAGCAGTGTTTCAAAACTGTCCTATCAAAATAAACGTTCAAGTCTGTGAGTTGAATGCACTCATCACACAGAAGTTTCTGAGAATGCTTCTGTCTAGTTTTTACGTGAAGATATTTCCTTTTCCAGCATAGGCGTCAAAGCGCTCCAAATAAACAATTGCAGATTCTACTAAAGGAGAGTTTCCAAACTGCTCTATCAAAAGGAAGGTTCAAGTCTGTGAGTTGAATGCACTAATCACACAGAAGTTTGTGAGAATGCTTCTGTCTAGTTTTTAGGTGAAGATATTTCTTTTCCCAGAATAGGCCTTAAAGCGCTCCAAATATCCACTTGCAGATTCTACAAAAAGAGTATTTCAAAACTGCTCTTTCAAAAGAAAGGCGCAAGTCTGTGAATTGAATGCACTCATCACAAAAAAGTTTCTGAGAATGCTTCTGTGTAGTTGTTATGTGAAGATACTTCCTTTTTGAACATAGGCCTCAAAGCGCTCGAAACAAACACTTGCAGATTCTACAAAAGGAGTGTTTCAAAACTGTCCTATCAAAAGAAACGTTCAAGTCTGTGAGTTGAATGCACTCATCACAGAGAAGTTTCTAAGAATTCTTCTGTGTAGTTTTTAGGTGAAGATATTTCCTTTTCCAGCATAGGCGTCAAAGCGATCCAAATAAACACTTGCAGATTCTACAAAAGGAGGGTTTAAAAACCGCTCTATCAAGAGGAATGTTCAAGTCTGTGAGTAGAATGCACTCACCACAAAGAAGTTTCTGAGAATGCTTCTGTCTAGTTTTTATGTGAAGATATTTCCTTTTCCAGCATAGGCGTCAAAGTGCTCCAAATAAACACTTGCAGATTCTACAAAAGGGGTGTTTCCAAACTGCTCTATCAGAGGGAATGTTCAAGTCTGTGAGTTGAATGCACTAGTCAGACAGAAGTTTCTGAGAATTCTTCTGTGTAGTTTTTAGGTGACGATATTTCATTTCCCAGCACGGGCCTCGGAGCGCTCCAAATATGCACTTGCAGATTCTAGAAAAGGAGAGCCTGAAAACTCTTCCACCAAAAAGAGGCTTCAACTCTATGAGTAGAATGCACTCATCACAAAGAAGTTTCTGAGAATGCTTCTGTCTAGTTTTTATGTGAAGATATTTCCTTTTCCCGCATAGGCGTCAAAGCGCTCCAAATAAACACTTGCAGATTCTACTAAAGGAGTGCTTCCAAACTGCTCTATCAAAAGCAATGTTCAAGTCTATGAGTTGAATGCACTAATCACACAGAAGTTTGTGAGAATTCTTCTGTCTAGTTTTTAGGTGAAGATATTTCTTTTCCCAGAATAGGCCTTAAAGCGCTCCAAATTTCCACTTGCAGATTCTACAAAAAGAGTGTTTCAAAACTGCTCTTTCAAAAGGAAGGCTCAAGTCTGTGAGTTGAATGCACTCATCACAAAGAACTTTCTGAGAATGCTTCTGTGTAGTCGTTATGTGAAGATACTTCCTTTTCCAGCATAGGCCTCAAAGCGCTCGAAGCAAACATTTGCAGATTCTACAAAAGGAGTGTTTCAAAACTGTCCTATCAAAAGAAACGTTCTAGTCCGTGAGTTGAATGCACTCATCACAGAGAAGTTTCTGAGAATGCTTCTGTGTAGTTTTTAGGTGAAGATATTTCCTTTTCCAGCATAGGCGTCAAAGCGATCCATATAAACACTTGCAGATTCTACAAAAGGAGTGTATCCAAACTGCTCTATGAGAGGGAATGTTCAAGTCTGTGAGTTGAATGCAGTAATCACAGAGAAGTTTGTGAGAATGCTTCTGTCTAGTTTTTAGGTGAAGATATTTCATTTCCCAGAATAGGCCTTAAAGCGCTCCAAATTTCCACTTGCAGATTCTACAAAAAGAGTGTTTCAAAACTGCTCTTTCAAAAGGAAGGCTCAAGCCTGTGAGTTGAATGCACTCATCACAAAGAAGTTTCTGAGAATGCTTCTGTGTAGTTGTTATGTGAAGATACTTCCTTTTCCAGCATAGGCACCAAAGCGCTCGAAGTAAACACTTGCAGATTCTACGAAAGGAGTGTTTCAAAACTGTCCTATCAAAAGAAACGTTCAAGTCTGTGAGTTGAATGCACTCATCACAGAGAAATTTCTGAGAATGCTTCTGTGTAGTTTTTAGATGAAGATATTTCCTTTTCCAGCATAGGCGTCAAAGCGATCCAAATAAACACTTGCAGATTCTACAAAAGGAGTGTTTCGAAACTGCTGTATCAAGAGGAACGTTCAAGTCTGTGAGTAGAATGCACTCACCACAAAGAAGTTTCTGAGAATGCTTCTGTCTAGTTTTTGTGTGAAGATATTTCCTTTTCCAGCATTGGCGTCAAAGCGTTCCAAATAAACACTTGCAGATCCTACAAAAGGAGTGTTTCCAAACTGCTCTATCAGAGAGAATGTTCAAGTCTGTGAGTTGAATGCACTAGTTAGACAGAAGTTTCTGAGAATGCTTCTGTGTAGTTGTTATGTGAAGATACTTCCTTTTCCAGCATAGGCCTCAAAGGGCTCTAAACAAACACTTGCAGATCCTAGGAAAGCAGTGTTTCAAAACTGTCCTATCAAAATAAACGTTCAAGTCTGTGAGTTGAATGCACTCATCACACAGAAGTTTCTGAGAATGCTTCTGTGTAGTTTTTAGGTGGAGATATTTCCTTTTCCAGCATAGGCATCAAAGCGATCCAAACAAACACTTGCAGAATATACAAAAGGAGTGTTTCCAAACTGCTGTATCAAGAGGAACGTTCAAGTCTGTGAGAAGAATGCACTCACCACAAAGAAGTTTGTGAGAATGCTTCTGTCTAGTTTTTATGTGAAGATATTTCCTTTTCCAGCATAGGCGTCAAAGCGCTCCAAATAAACACTTGCAGATTCTACTAAAGGAGTGCTTCCAAACTGCTCTATCAAAAGCAATGTTCAAGTCTGTGAGTTGAATGCACTATTCACACAGAAGTTTGTGAGAATTCTTCTGCCTAGTTTTTAGGTGAAGATATGTCTTTTCCCAGAATAGGCCTTAAAGCGCTCCAAATATCCACTTGCAGATTCTATAAAAAGAGTGTTTCAAAACTGCTCTTTCAAAAGAAAGTCTCAAGTCTGTGAGTTGAATGCACTCATCACAAAGAAGTTTCTGAGAATGCTTCTGTGTAGTTGTTATGTGAAGATACTTCCTTTTCCAGCATAGGCCTCAAAGCGCTCGAAATAAACACTTGCAGATTCTACAAAAGGAGTGTTTCAAAACTGTCCTATCAAAAGAAACGTTCCCGTCTGTGAGTTGAATGCACTCATCACAGAGAAGTTTCTGAGAATGCTTCTGTGTAGTTTTTAGGTGAAGATATTTCCTTTTCCAGCATAGGCGTCAAAGCGATCCAAATAAACACTTGCAGATTCTACAAAAGGAGGGTTTCCAAACTGCTCTATCAAGAGGAATGTTCAAGTCTGTGAGTAGAATGCACTCACCACAAAGAAGTTTCTGAGAATGCTTCTGTCTAGTTTTTATGTGAAGATATTTCCTTTTCCAGCATAGGCGTCAATGCGCTCCAAATAAACACTTGCAGATTCTACAAAAGGGGTGTTTCCAAACTGCTCTATCAGAGGGAATGTTCAAGTCTGTGAGTTGAATGCACTAGTCAGACAGAAGTTTGTGAGAATGCTTCTGTGTAGTTTTTAGGTGAAGATATTTCATTTCCCAGCACAGGCCTCGGAGCGCTCCAAATATGCACTTGCAGATTCTAGAAAAGGAGAGCCTGAAAACTCTTCCACCAAAAAGAGGCTTCAACTCTATGAGTAGAATGCACTCATCACAACGAAGTTTCTGAGAATGCTTCTGTCTAGTTTTTATGTGAAGATATTTCCTTTTCCAGCATAGGCGTCAAAGCGCTCCAAATAAACACTTGCAGATTCTACTAAAGGAGTGCTTCCAAACTGCTCTATCAAAAGCAATGTTCAAGTCTATGAGTTGAATGCACTGATCACACAGAAGTTTGTGAGAATTCTTCTGTCTAGTTTTTAGGTGAAGATATTTCTTTTCCCAGAATAGGCCTTAAAGCGCTCCAAATTTCCACTTGCAGATTCTACAAAAAGAGTGTTTCAAAACTGCTCTTTCAAAAGGAAGGCTCAAGTCTGTGAGTTGAATGCACTCATCACAAAGAACTTTCTGAGAATGCTTCTGTGTAGTCGTTATGTGAAGATACTTCCTTTTCCAGCATAGGCCTCAAAGCGCTCGAAACAAACATTTGCAGATTCTACAAAAGGAGTGTTTCAAAACTGTCCTATCAAAAGAAACGTTCTAGTCTGTTAGTTGAATGCACTCATCACAGAGAAGTTTCTGAGAATGCTTCTGTGTAGTTTTTAGGTGAAGATATTTCCTTTTCCAGCATAGGCGTCAAAGCGATCCATATAAACACTTGCAGATTCTACAAAAGGAGTGTATCCAAACTGCTCTATCAGAGGGAATGTTCAAGTCTGTGAGTTGAATGCAGTAATCACACAGAAGTTTGTGAGAATGCTTCTGTCTAGTTTTTAGGTGAAGATATTTCATTTCCCAGAATAGGCCTTAAAGCGCTCCAAATTTCCACTTGCATATTCTACAAAAAGAGCGTTTCAAAACTGCTCTTTCAAAAGGAAGGCTCAAGCCTGTGAGTTGAATGCACTCATCACAAAGAAGTTTCTGAGAATGCTTCTGTGTAGTTGTTATGTGAAGATACTTCCTTTTCCAGCATAGGCCCCAAAGCGCTCGAAGTAAACTCTTGCAGATTCTACGAAAGGAGTGTTTCAAAACTGTCCTATCAAAAGAAACGTTCAAGTCTATGAGTTGAATGCACTCATCACAGAGAAATTTCTGAGAATGCTTCTGTGTAGTTTTTAGGTGAAGATATTTCCTTTTCGAGCATAGGCGTCAAAGCGATCCAAGTAAACACTTGCAGATTCTACAAAAGGAGTGTTTCCAAACTGCTGTATCAAGAGGAACGTTCAAGTCTGTGAGTAGAATCCACTCACCACAAAGAAGTTTCTGAGAATGCTTCTGTCTAGTTTTTATGTGAAGATATTTCCTTTTCCAGCATAGGCGTCAAAGCGCTCCAAATAAACACTTGCAGATTCTACAAAAGGAGTGTTTCCAAACTGCTCTATCAAGAGAAATGTTCAAGTCTGTCAGTAGAATGCACTCCCCACAAAGAAGTTTCTGAGAATGCTTCTGTCTAGTTTTTATGTGAAGATATTTCCTTTTCCAGTATAGGCGTCAAAGCGATCCAAATAACACTTGCAGATTCTACAAAAGGAGTGTTTCTGAATTGCTCTATCAGAGGGAATGTTCAAGTCTGTGAGTTGAATGCACTAGTCAGACAGAAGTTTGTGAGAATGCTTCTGTGTAGTTTTTAGGTGAAGATATTTCCTTTTCCAGCATAGGCGTCAAAGCGATCCAAATAAACACTTGCAGATTCCACAAAAGGAGTGTTTGCAAACTGCTCTATCAGAGGGAATGTTCAAGTCTGTGAGTTGAATGCAGTAATCACACAGAAGTTTGTGAGAATGCTTCTGTCTAGTTTCAGGTGAAGATATTTCTCTTCCCAGCATATGCCTCAAAGCCCTCCAAATATCCACTTGCAGACTCTACAAAAAGAGTGTTTCAAAATGCTCTTTCAAAAGGAAGGCTCAAGTCTGTGAGTTGAATGCACTCATCATAAAGAAGTTTCTGAGAATGCTTCTGTGTAGTTGTTAGGTGAAGATACTTCCTTTTCCAGCATAGGCCTCAATGCGATCGAAATAAACACTTGCAGATCCTACGAGAGGAGTGTTTCAAAACTGTCCTATCAAAATAAACGTTCAAGTCTGTGAGTTGAATGCACTCATCACACAGAAGTTTCTGAGAATGCTTCTGTGTAGTTTTTAGGTGAAGTTATTTCTTTTTCCAGCATAGGCGCCAAGCGATCCAAATAGACACTTGTACATACTACAAAAGGAGTGTTTCCATACTGCTCTCTCAAGAGGAATGTTCAAGTCTGTGAGTAGAATGCACTCATCACAAAGAAGTTTCTGGGAATGTTTCTGGCTAGTTTTTATGTGAAGATATTTCCTTTTCCAGCATAGGCGCCAAAGCGCTCCAAATAAACACTTGCAGATTCTACAAAAGGAGTGTTTTCAAACTGCTCTATCAAAAGGAATGTTCAAGTCTGTGATTTGAATGCACTAATCACACAGAAGTTTGTGAGAATTCTTCTGTCTAGTTTTTAGGTGAAGGTATTTCTTTTTCCAGAAAAGGCCTCAAAGCCCTCCAAATATCCACTTGCAGACTCTACAAAAAGAGTGTTTCCAAACTGCTCTTTCAACAGGAAGGCTCAAGTCTGTGAGTTGAATGCACGCATCACAAAGAAGTTTCTGAGAATGCTTCTGTGTAATTGTTATGTGAAGATACTTCCTTTTCCAGCATACGCCTCAAAGCGCTCGAAATAAACACTTGCAGATTCTACGAAAGGAGTGGTTCAAAACTGTCCTATCAAAAGAAACGTTCAAGTCTGTGAGTTGAATGCACTCATCACACAGAAGTTTCTGAGAATGCTTCTGTGTAGTTTTTAAGTGAAGATCTTTCCTTTTCCAGCATAGATGTCAAAGCGATCCAAATAAACACTTGCAGATTCTACAAAAGGAGTGTTTCCAAACTGCTCTCTCAAATGGAATGTTCAAGTCTGTGAGTAGAATGCGCTCATCACAAAGAAGTTTCTGAGAATTCTTCTGTCTAATTTTTAGGTGAAGATATTTCCTTTTCCCGCAAAAGCGTCAAAGCGTTCCAAGTAAACACATGCAGATTCTACAAAAGGAGTGTTTCCAAACTGCTCTTTCAGAGGGAATGTTCAAGTGTGTGAGTTGAATGCACTATTCACACAGAAGTTTCTGAGAATGCTTCTGTCTAGTTTTTAGGTGAAGATATTTCTTTTCCCAGCATAGGCCTCAAAGCCCTCCAAATATCCACTTGCAGACTCTACTAAAAAAGTGTTTCAAAACTGCTCTTTCAAAAAGAAGGCTCAAGTCTGTGAGTTGAGTGCACTCATCAAAAAGAAGTTTCTGAGAATGCTTCTGTGTAGTTGTTATGTGAAGATACTTCATTTTCCAGCATAGGCCTCAAAGCGCTCGAAATAAACACTTGCAGATTCTACGAAAGGAGTGTTTCAAAACTGTCCTATCAAAAGAAACGTTCAAGTCTGTGAGTTGAATGCACTCATCACACAGAAGTTTCTGAGAATCCTTCTGTGTAGTTTTTAGGTGAAGATGTTTCATTTCCCAGCATAGGCCTCGGAGCGCTCCAAATATGCACTTGCAGATTCTACAAAAAGAGAGCTTGAAAACTCTTCCACCAAAAAGAGGCTTCAACTCTGTGAGTAGAATGCACTCATCACAAAGAAGTTTCTGAGAATTCTTTTGTGTAGTTTTTATGTGAAGATATTTCCTTTTCCAACATAGGCGTCAAAGCCCTCGAAATAAACACTTGCAGATTCTACAAAAGGAGTGTTTCCAAACTGCTCTATCAAAAGGAATGTTCAGGTCTGTGAGTTGAATGCACTAATCACACAGAAGTTTCTGAGAATGCTTCTGTGTAGTTTTTAGGTGAAGATATTTCCTTTTCCAGCAGACGTCAAAGCGATCCAAACAAACACTTGCAGATTCTACAAAAGGAGTGTTTCCAAACTGCTCTATCAAGAGGAATGTTGAAGTCTGTGAGTAGAACGCACTCATCACAAAGAAGTTTCTGAGAATTCTTCTAATTTTTATGTGAAGATATTTCGTTTTCCTGCATAAGCGCCAAAGCGCTCCAAATAAACACTTGCAGATTCTACAAAAGGAGTGTTTTCAAACTGCCCTATCAGAGGGAATGTTCAAGTCTGTGAGTTGAATGCACTAATCACACAGATGTTTGTGAGAATGCTTCTGTCTAGTTTTTAGGTGAAGATATTTCTTTTCCCAGCATAGGCCTCAAAGCCCCCCAAATATCCACTTGCAGACTCTACAAAAAGAATGTTTCAAAACTGCTCTTTCAAAAGGAAGGCCCAAGTCTGTGAGTTGAATGCACTCATCGCAAAGAAGTTTCCGAGAATGCTTCTGTGTAATTGTTATGTGAAGATACTTCCTTTTCCAGCCTAGGCCTCAAAGCGTTCGAAATAAACACTTGCAGATTCTACAAAAGGAGTGTTTCAAAACTGTCCTATCAAAAGAAACGTTCAAGTCTGTGAGTTGAATGCACTCATCACACAGAAGTTTCTGAGAATGCTTCTGTGTAGTTTTTAGGTGAAGATATTTCCTTTTACAGCATAGGCGTCAAAGCGATCCAAATAAACACTTGCAGATTCTACAAAAGGAGTGTTTCCAAACTGCTCTCTCAAGAAGAATGTTCAAGTCTGTGAGTAGAATGCACTCATCACAAAGTAGTTTCTGAGAATGCTTCTGTCTAGTTTTTATGTGAAGATATTTCCTTTTCCAGCATAGGCGCCAAGACGCTCCAAATAAACACTTGCAGATTCTACAAAAGGAGTGTTTCCCAACTGCTCTATCAAAAGGAATGTTCAAGTCTGTGATTTGAATGCACTAATCACACAGAAGTTTGTGAGAATTATTCTGTCTAGTTTTTAGGTGAAGATATTTCTTTTTCCAGAAAACTCCTCAAAGCCCTCCAAATATCCACTTGCAGACTCCACAAAAAGTGTGTTTCAAAACTGCTCTTTCAAAAGGAAGGCTCAAGTCTGTGAGTTGAATGCACTCATTTCAAAGAAGTTTCCGAGAAGGCTTCTGTGTAGTTGTTATGTGAAGATACTTCCTTTTCCAGCATAGGCCTCAAAGCGCTCGAAATAAACACTTGCAGATTCTACAAAAGGAGTGTTTCAAAACTGTCCTATCAAAAGAAACGTTCAAGTCTGTGAGTTGAATGCAGTTATCACAGAGAAGTTTCTGAGAATGCTTCTGTGTAGTTTTTAGGTGAAGATATTTCCTTTTTCAGCATAGGACTCAAATCGCTCGAAACAAACACTTGCAGATTCTACAAAAGGAGTGTTTTCAAACTGCTCTATCAAGAGAAATGTTCAAGTCTGTCAGTAGAATGCACTCCCCACAAAGAAGTTTCTGAGAATGCTTCTGTCTAGTTTTTATGTGAAGATATTTCCTTTTCCAGTATAGGCGTCAAAGCGATCCAAATAACACTTGCAGATTCTACAAAAGGAGTGTTTCTGAATTGCTCTATCAGAGGGAATGTTCAAGTCTGTGAGTTGAATGCACTAGTCAGACAGAAGTTTGTGAGAATGCTTCTGTGTAGTTTTTAGGTGAAGATATTTCCTTTTCCAGCATAGGCGTCAAAGCGATCCAAATAAACACTTGCAGATTCCACAAAAGGAGTGTTTGCAAACTGCTCTATCAGAGGGAATGTTCAAGTCTGTGAGTTGAATGCAGTAATCACACAGAAGTTTGTGAGAATGCTTCTGTCTAGTTTCAGGTGAAGATATTTCTCTTCCCAGCATATGCCTCAAAGCCCTCCAAATATCCACTTGCAGACTCTACAAAAAGAGTGTTTCAAAATGCTCTTTCAAAAGGAAGGCTCAAGTCTGTGAGTTGAATGCACTCATCATAAAGAAGTTTCTGAGAATGCTTCTGTGTAGTTGTTAGGTGAAGATACTTCCTTTTCCAGCATAGGCCTCAATGCGATCGAAATAAACACTTGCAGATCCTACGAGAGGAGTGTTTCAAAACTGTCCTATCAAAATAAACGTTCAAGTCTGTGAGTTGAATGCACTCATCACACAGAAGTTTCTGAGAATGCTTCTGTGTAGTTTTTAGGTGAAGTTATTTCTTTTTCCAGCATAGGCGCCAAGCGATCCAAATAGACACTTGTACATACTACAAAAGGAGTGTTTCCATACTGCTCTCTCAAGAGGAATGTTCAAGTCTGTGAGTAGAATGCACTCATCACAAAGAAGTTTCTGGGAATGTTTCTGGCTAGTTTTTATGTGAAGATATTTCCTTTTCCAGCATAGGCGCCAAAGCGCTCCAAATAAACACTTGCAGATTCTACAAAAGGAGTGTTTTCAAACTGCTCTATCAAAAGGAATGTTCAAGTCTGTGATTTGAATGCACTAAACACACAGAAGTTTGTGAGAATTCTTCTGTCTAGTTTTTAGGTGAAGGTATTTCTTTTTCCATAAAAGGCCTCAAAGCCCTCCAAATATCCACTTGCAGACTCTACAAAAAGAGTGTTTCCAAACTGCTCTTTCAACAGGAAGGCTCAAGTCTGTGAGTTGAATGCACGCATCACAAAGAAGTTTCTGAGAATGCTTCTGTGTAATTGTTATGTGAAGATACTTCCTTTTCCAGCATACGCCTCAAAGCGCTCGAAATAAACACTTGCAGATTCTACGAAAGGAGTGGTTCAAAACTGTCCTATCAAAAGAAACGTTCAAGTCTGTGAGTTGAATGCACTCATCACACAGAAGTTTCTGAGAATGCTTCTGTGTAGTTTTTAAGTGAAGATCTTTCCTTTTCCAGCATAGATGTCAAAGCGATCCAAATAAACACTTGCAGATTCTACAAAAGGAGTGTTTCCAAACTGCTCTCTCAAATGGAATGTTCAAGTCTGTGAGTAGAATGCGCTCATCACAAAGAAGTTTCTGAGAATTCTTCTGTCTAATTTTTAGGTGAAGATATTTCCTTTTCCCGCAAAAGCGTCAAAGCGTTCCAAGTAAACACATGCAGATTCTACAAAAGGAGTGTTTCCAAACTGCTCTTTCAGAGGGAATGTTCAAGTGTGTGAGTTGAATGCACTATTCACACAGAAGTTTCTGAGAATGCTTCTGTCTAGTTTTTAGGTGAAGATATTTCTTTTCCCAGCATAGGCCTCAAAGCCCTCCAAATATCCACTTGCAGACTCTACTAAAAAAGTGTTTCAAAACTGCTCTTTCAAAAAGAAGGCTCAAGTCTGTGAGTTGAGTGCACTCATCAAAAAGAAGTTTCTGAGAATGCTTCTGTGTAGTTGTTATGTGAAGATACTTCATTTTCCAGCATAGGCCTCAAAGCGCTCGAAATAAACACTTGCAGATTCTACGAAAGGAGTGTTTCAAAACTGTCCTATCAAAAGAAACGTTCAAGTCTGTGAGTTGAATGCACTCATCACACAGAAGTTTCTGAGAATCCTTCTGTGTAGTTTTTAGGTGAAGATGTTTCATTTCCCAGCATAGGCCTCGGAGCGCTCCAAATATGCACTTGCAGATTCTACAAAAAGAGAGCTTGAAAACTCTTCCACCAAAAAGAGGCTTCAACTCTGTGAGTAGAATGCACTCATCACAAAGAAGTTTCTGAGAATTCTTTTGTGTAGTTTTTATGTGAAGATATTTCCTTTTCCAACATAGGCGTCAAAGCCCTCGAAATAAACACTTGCAGATTCTACAAAAGGAGTGTTTCCAAACTGCTCTATCAAAAGGAATGTTCAGGTCTGTGAGTTGAATGCACTAATCACACAGAAGTTTCTGAGAATGCTTCTGTGTAGTTTTTAGGTGAAGATATTTCCTTTTCCAGCAGACGTCAAAGCGATCCAAACAAACACTTGCAGATTCTACAAAAGGAGTGTTTCCAAACTGCTCTATCAAGAGGAATGTTGAAGTCTGTGAGTAGAACGCACTCATCACAAAGAAGTTTCTGAGAATTCTTCTAATTTTTATGTGAAGATATTTCGTTTTCCTGCATAAGCGCCAAAGCGCTCCAAATAAACACTTGCAGATTCTACAAAAGGAGTGTTTTCAAACTGCCCTATCAGAGGGAATGTTCAAGTCTGTGAGTTGAATGCACTAATCACACAGATGTTTGTGAGAATGCTTCTGTCTAGTTTTTAGGTGAAGATATTTCTTTTCCCAGCATAGGCCTCAAAGCCCCCCAAATATCCACTTGCAGACTCTACAAAAAGAATGTTTCAAAACTGCTCTTTCAAAAGGAAGGCCCAAGTCTGTGAGTTGAATGCACTCATCGCAAAGAAGTTTCCGAGAATGCTTCTGTGTAATTGTTATGTGAAGATACTTCCTTTTCCAGCCTAGGCCTCAAAGCGTTCGAAATAAACACTTGCAGATTCTACAAAAGGAGTGTTTCAAAACTGTCCTATCAAAAGAAACGTTCAAGTCTGTGAGTTGAATGCACTCATCACACAGAAGTTTCTGAGAATGCTTCTGTGTAGTTTTTAGGTGAAGATATTTCCTTTTACAGCATAGGCGTCAAAGCGATCCAAATAAACACTTGCAGATTCTACAAAAGGAGTGTTTCCAAACTGCTCTCTCAAGAAGAATGTTCAAGTCTGTGAGTAGAATGCACTCATCACAAAGTAGTTTCTGAGAATGCTTCTGTCTAGTTTTTATGTGAAGATATTTCCTTTTCCAGCATAGGCGCAAAGACGCTCCAAATAAACACTTGCAGATTCTACAAAAGGAGTGTTTCCCAACTGCTCTATCAAAAGGAATGTTCAAGTCCGTGATTTGAATGCACTAATCACACAGAAGTTTGTGAGAATTATTCTGTCTAGTTTTTAGGTGAAGATATTTCTTTTTCCAGAAAACTCCTCAAAGCCCTCCAAATATCCACTTGCAGACTCCACAAAAAGTGTGTTTCAAAACTGCTCTTTCAAAAGGAAGGCTCAAGTCTGTGAGTTGAATGCACTCATTTCAAAGAAGTTTCCGAGAAGGCTTCTGTGTAGTTGTTATGTGAAGATACTTCCTTTTCCAGCATAGGCCTCAAAGCGCTCGAAATAAACACTTGCAGATTCTACAAAAGGAGTGTTTCAAAACTGTCCTATCAAAAGAAACGTTCAAGTCTGTGAGTTGAATGCACTCATCACACAGAAGTTTCTGAGAATGCTTCTGTGTAGTTTTTAGGTGAAGATATTTCATTTCCTAGCATAGGCCTCGGAGCGCTGCAAATATGCACTTGCAGATTCTACAAAAAGAGAGCTTGAAAACTCTTCCACCAAAAAGAGGCTTCAACTCTGTGAATAGAATGCACTCATCAAAAAGAAGTTTCTGAGAATTCTTTTGTCTAGTTTTTATGTGAAGATATTTCCTTTTCCAGCGTAGGCATCAAAGCCCTCGAAATAAACACTTGCAGATTCTACAAAAGGAGTGTTTCCAAACTGCTCTATCAAAAGGAATGTTCAAGTCTGTGAGTTGAATGCACTAATCACACAGAAGTTTGTGAGAATGCTTCTGTCTAGTTTTTAGGTGAAGATATTTCTTCTCCCAGAATAGGCCTTAAAGCGCTCCAAATATCCACTTGCAGATTCTACAAAAAGAGTGTTTCAAAACTGCTCTTTCAAAAGAAAGGCCCAAATCTGTGAGTTGAATGCACTCATCACAAAGAAGTTTCTGAGAATGCTTCTGTGTAGTTGTTAGGTGAAGATACTTCCTTTTCCAGCATAGGCCTCAAAGCGCTCGAAATAAAGACTTGCAGATTCTACAAAAGGAGTGTTTCAAAACTGTCATATCAATAGAAACGTTCTAGTCTGTGAGTTGAATGCACTCACCACACAGAAGTTTCTGCGAATGCTTCTGTGTAGTTTTTAGGTGAAGATATTTCCTTTTCCAGCATAGGCGTCAAAGCGATCCAAATAGGCAGTTGCAGATACTACAAAAGGAGTGTTTCCAAACTGCTCTCTCCAGAGGAATGTTCAAGTCTGTGAGTAGAATGCACTCATCACAAAGAAGTTTCAGAGAATGTTTCTGGCTAGTTTTTATGTGAAGATATTTCCTTTTAAAGCATAGACGTCAAAGCGCTCCAAATAAACACTTGCAGATTCTAAAAAAGGAGTGTTTCCAAACTGCCCTATCAGAGGGAATGTTCAACTCTGTGAGTTGAATGCACTAATCAGACAGAAGTTTCTGAGAATGCTTCTGTCTAGTTTTTAGGTGAAGGTATTTCTTTCCCCAACATAGGCCTCAAAGCCCTCCAAATATCCACTTGCAGACTCTACAAAAAGAGTGTTTCAAAACTGCTCTTTCAACAGGAAGGCTCAAGTCTGTGAGTTGAATGCACTCATCACAAAGAAGTTTCTGAGAATGCTTCTGTTTAATTGTTATGTGAAGATACTTCCTTTTCCAGCATACGCCTCAAAGCGCTCGAAATAAACACTTGCAGATTCTACGAAAGGAGTGGTTCAAAACTGTCCTATCAAAAGAAACGTTCAATTCTGTGAGTTGAATGCACTCATCACACAGAAGTTTCTGAGAATGCTTCTGTGTAGTTTTTAAGTGAAGATCTTTCCTTTTCCAGCATAGATGTCAAAGCGATCCAAATAAACACTTGCAGATTCTACAAAAGGAGTGTTTCCAAACGGCTCGCTCAAATGGAATGTTCAAGTCTGTGAGTAGAATGCGCTCATCACAAAGAAGTTTCTGAGAATTCTTCTGTCTAATTTTAGGTGAAGATATTTCCTTTTCCCGCAAAAGTGTCAAAGCGTTCCAAGTAAACACATGCAGATTCTACAAAAGGAGTGTTTCCAAACTGCTCTTTCAGAGGGAATGTTCAAGTCAGTGAGTTGAATGCACTATTCAGACAGAAGTTTCTGAGAATGCTTCTGTCTAGTTTTTAGGTGAAGATCACTCTTTTCCCAGCATAGGCCTCAAAGTCCCTCCAAATATCCACTTGCAGACTCTACTAAAAAAGTGTTTCAAAACTGCTCTTTCAAAAAGAAGGCTCAAGTCTGTGAGTTGAGTGCACTCATCACAAAGAAGTTTCTGAGAATGCTTCTGTGTAGTTGTTATGTGAAGATACTTCCTTTTCCAGCATAGGCCTCAAAGCGCTCGAAATAAACACTTGCAGATTCTACGAAAGGAAAGTTTCAAAACGTTCCTATCAAAAGAAACTTTCAAGTCTGTGAGTTGAATGCACTCATCACACAGAAGTTTCTGAGAATGCTTCTGTGTAGTTTTTGGATGAAGATATTTCATTTTCCAGCATAGGCCTCGGAGCGCTCCAAATATGCACCTGCAGATTCTACAAAAAGAGAGCTTGAAAACTCTTCCACCAAAAAGAGGCTTCATCTCTCTGAGTAGAATGCACTCATCGTAAAGAAGTTTCTGAGAATGCCTCTGTCTAGGTTTTATGTGAAGATATTTCCTTTTCCAGCATAGGCGTCAAAGCGCTCCAAATAAACACTTGCAGATTCTACAAAACGAGTGTTTCCAAACTGCTCTATCAAAAGGAATGTTCAAGTCTGTGAGTTGAATGCATTAATCACACATAAGTGTGTGAGAATTCTTCTGTCTAGTTTTTAGGTGAAGATATTTCTTTTTCCAGAAAAGGCCTTAAAGTGCTCCAAATATCCACTTGCAGACACTACAAAAAGAGTGTTTCAAAACTGCTCTTACAGAAGAAAGGCTCAAGTCTGTGAGTGGAATGCACTCATCACAAAGTAGTTTCTGAGAATTCTTCTGTGTAGTTGTTATGTGAAGATACTTCCTTTTCCAGCATAGTCCTCAAAGCGCTCGAAATAAACCCTTGCAGATTCTACAAAAGGAGTGTTTCAAAACTGTCTTATCAAAAGAAACGTTCAAGTCTGTGAGTTGAATGCACTCATCACACAGAAGTTTCTGAGAATGCTTCTGTGTAGTTTTTAGGTGAAGATATTTCCTTTTCCAGCCTAGACGTCAAAGCGATCCAAATAAACACTTGCAGATTCTACAAAAGGAGTTTTTCCAAATTGCTCTATCAAGAGGAATGTTCCAGTCTGTGAGTAGAATGCACTCATCACAAAGAAGTTTCTGAGAATGCTTCTGTGTAGTTGTTATGTGAAGATACTTCCTTTTCCAGCATAGGCCTCAAAGCGCTCGTAATAAAGACTTGCAGAATCTACAAAAGGAGTGTTTCAAAACTGTCCTATCAATAGAAACGTTCAAGTCTGTGAGTTGAATGCACTCATCACACAGAAGTTTCTGAGAATGCTTCTGTGTTGTTTTTAGGTGAAGATATTTCCTTTTAAAGCATAGGCGTCAAAGCGATCCAAATAGGCACTTGCAGATACTACAAAAGGAGTGTTTCCAAACTGCTCTCTCAAGAGGAATGTTCAAGTCTGTGAGTAGAATGCACTCATCAGAAAGAAGTTTCTGAGAATGTTTCTGGCTAGTTTTTATGTGAAGATATTTCCTTTTCCATCATACGCGTCAAAGCGCTCCAAATAAACACTTGCAGATTCTACAAAAGGAGTGTTTCAAAACTGCTCTATCAAGAGGAATGTTCAAGTCTGTGAGTGGAATGCACTCATCACAAAGAAGTTTCTGACAATTGTTCTGTCTAATTTTTATGTGAAGATATTTCATTTTCCAGCATGAGCGTCTTAGCGTTCCAAGTAAACACTTGCAGATTCTACAAAAGGAGTGTTTCCAAACTGCTCTTTCAGAGGGAATGTTCAAGTGTGTGAGTTGAATGCACTATTCAGACAGAAGTTTGTGAGAATGCTTCTGTCTAGTTTTTATGTGAAGATATTTCTTTTCCCAGCATAGGCCTCAAAGCCCTCCAAATATCCACTTGCAGACTCTACAAAAAGAGTGTTTCAAAACTGCTCTTTCAAAAGGAAGGCTCAAGTCTGTGAGTTGAATGCACTCATCACAAAGAAGTTTCTGAGAATGCTTCTCTGTAGTTGTTATGTGAAGAGGCTTGCTTTTCCAGCATAGGCCTCAAAGCGCTCGAAATAAACACTTGCAGATTCTACGAAAGGAGTGTTTCAAAACAGTCCTATCAAAAGAAACGTTGAAGTCTGTGAGTTGAATGCACTCATCACACAGAAGTTTCTGAGAATGCTTCTGTGTAGTTTTCAGGTGAAGATATTTCATTTCCCAGCATAGGCCTCGGAGCGCTCCAAATATGCACTTGCAGATTCAAGAAAAAGAGAGCTTGAAAACTCTTCCATCAAAAAGAGGCTTCAACTCTGTGAGTAGAATGAAGTCATAACAAAGATGTTTCTGAGAATTCTTCTGTATAGTTTTTATGTGAAGATATTTCCTTTTCCAGCATAGGCGTCAAAGCGCTCGAAATAAACACTTGCAGATTCTACAAAAGCAGTGTTTCCCAACTGCTCTATCAAAAGGAATGTTCAAGTCTGTGAGTTGAATGTACTAATCACACAGAAGTTTGTGAGAATGCTTCTGTCTAGTTTTTAGGTGAAGATATTTCTTTTCCCAGAATAGGCCTTAAAGCGCTCCAAATATCCACTTGCAGATTCTACAAAAAGAGTGTTTCAAAACTGCTCTTTCAAAAGAAAGGCCCAAGTCTGTGAGTTGAATGCACTCATCACAAAGAAGTTTCTGAGAATGCTTCTGTGTATTGTTATGTGAAGATATTTCCTTTTCAAGCATAGGCCTCAAAGCGCTCGAAATAAACACTTACAGATTCTACAAAAGGAGTGTTTCAAAACTGTCCTATCAAAAGAAACGTTGAAGTCTGTGAGTTGAATGCACTCATCACACAGAAGTTTCTGAGAATGCTTCTGTGTAGTTTTTAGGTGAAGATATTTCCTTTTCCAGCATAGGCGTCAAAGCGATCCAAATAGACACTTGCAGATACTACAAAAGGAGTGTTTCCAAACTGCTCTCTCAAGAGGAATGTTAAAGTCTGTGAGTACAATGCACTCATCACAAAGAAGTTTCTGAGAATGTTTCTGGCTAGTTTTTATGTGAAGATATTTCCTTTTCCAGCATAGGCGCCAAAGCGCTCCAAATAAACACTTGCAGATTCTACAAAAGGAGTGTTTCCAAACTGCCCTATCAGAGGGAATGCTCAAGTCTGTGTGTTGAATGCACTAATCACACAGGTGTTTCTGAGAATGCTTCTGTCTAGTTTTTAGGTGAAGATATTTCTTTTCCCAGCATAGGCCTCAAAGCCCTCCAAATATCCACTTGCAGACTCTACAAGAAGAGTGTTTCAAAACTGCTCTTTCAAAAGGAATGCCCAAGTCTGTGAGTTGAATGCACTCGTCACAAAGAAGTTTGCGAGAATGCTTCTAGGTTGTTGTTATGTGAAGATACTTCCTTTTCCAGCATAGGCCTCAAAGTGCTCGAAATAAACACTTGCAGATTCTACAAAAGGAGTGTTTCAAAACTGTCCTATCAAAAGAAACGTTCAAGTCTGTGAGTTGAATGCACTCATCACACAGAAGTTTCTCAGATTGCTTCTGTGTAGTTTTTAGGTGAAGATATTTCCTTTTCCAGCATAGGCGTCAAAGCGATCCAAATAAACACTTGCAGATTCTACAAAAGGAGTGCTTCCAAACTGCTCTCTCAAGAGGAATGTTCAAGTCTGTGAGTAGAATGCACTCATCACAAAGAAGTTTCTGAGAATGCTTCTGTCTAGTTTTTATGTGAAGATATTTCCATTTCCATCATAGGCGTCAAAGCGCTCCAAATAAACACTTGCAGATTCTACAAAAGGAGTGTTTCCAAACTGCTCTTTCAGAGGGAATGTTCAAGTCTGTGAGTTGAATGAACCAATCACACAGATGTTTGTGAGAATGCTTCCGGCTAGTTTTAATGTGAAGATATTTCCTTTTCCAGCATAGGCGTCAAATAGCTCCAAATATCCACTTGCAGATTCGACAAAAACAGTGTTTCAAAACTGCTCTTTCAAAAGAAAGGCCCAAATCTGTGAGTTGAATGCACTCATCACAAAGAAGTTTCTGAGAATGCTTCTGTGTAGTTGTTAGGTGAAGATACTTTCTTTTCCAGCATAGGCCTCAAAGCGCTCGAAATAAACACTTGCAGATTCTACAAAAGGAGTGTTTCAAAACTGTCCTATCAATAGAAACGTTCAAGTGTGTGAGTTGAACGCACTCATCACACAGAAGTTTCTGAGAATGCTTCTGTGTAGTTTTTAGGTGAAGATATTTCATTTCCCAGCATAGGCCTCGGAGCGCTGCAAATATGCACTTGCAGATTCTACAAAAAGAGAGCTTGAAAACTCTTCCACCAAAAAGAGGTTTCAACTCTATGAATAGAATGCACTCATCAAAAAGAAGTTTCTGAGAATCCTTTTGTCTAGTTTTTATGTGAAGAAATTTCCTTTTCCAGCGTAGGCATCAAAGCCCTCGAAATAAACACTTGCAGATTCTACAAAAGGAGTGTTTCCAAACTGCTCTATCAAAAGGAATGTTCAAGTCTGTGAGTTGAATGCACTAGTCACACAGAAGTTTGTGAGAATGCTTCTGTCTAGTTTTTAGGTGAAGATATTTCTTCTCCCAGAATAGGCCTTAAAGCGCTCCAAATATCCGCTTGCAGATTCTACAAAAAGAGTGTTTCAAAACTGCTCTTTCAAAAGAAAGGCCCAAATCTGTGAGTTGAATGCACTCATCACAAAGAAGTTTCTGAGAATGCTTCTGTGTAGTTGTTAGGTGAAGATACTTCCTTTTCCAGCATAGGCCTCAAAGCGCTCGAAATAAACACTTGCAGATTCTACAAAAGGAGTGTTTCAAAACTGTCCTATCAATAGAAACGTTCAAGTCTGTGAGTTGAATGCACTCATCACACAGAAGTTTCTGAGAATGCTTCTGTGTAGTTTTTAGGTGAAGATATTTCCTTTTCCAGCCTAGACGTCAAAGTGATCCAAATAAACACTTGCAGATTCTACAAAAGGAGTTTTTCCAAATTGCTCTATCAAGAGGAATGTTCCAGTCTGTGAGTAGAATGCACTCATCACAAAGAAGTTTCTGAGAATGCTTCTGTGTAGTTGTTATGTGAAGATACTTCCTTTTCCAGCATAGGCCTCAAAGCGCTCGAAATAAAGACTTGCAGAATCTACAAAAGGAGTGTTTCAAAACTGTCCTATCAATAGAAACGTTCAAGTCTGTGAGTTGAATGCACTCATCACACAGAAGTTTCTGAGAATGCTTCTGTGTTGTTTTTAGGTGAAGATATTTCCTTTTCCAGCATAGGCGTCAAAGCGATCCAAATAGGCACTTGCAGATACTACAAAAGGAGTGTTTCCAAACTGCTCTCTCAAGAGGAATGTTCAAGTCTGTGAGTAGAATGCACTCATCAGAAAGAAGTTTCTGAGAATGTTTCTGGCTAGTTTTTATGTGAAGATATTTCCTTTTCCATCATACGCGTCAAAGCGCTCCAAATAAACACTTGCAGATTCTACAAAAGGAGTGTTTCAAAACTGCTCTATCAAGAGGAATGTTCAAGTCTGTGAGTGGAATGCACTCATCACAAAGAAGTTTCTGACAATTGTTCTGTCTAATTTTTATGTGAAGATATTTCATTTTCCAGCATGAGCGTCTTAGCGTTCCAAGTAAACACTTGCAGATTCTACAAAAGGAGTGATTCCAAACTGCCCTATCAGAGAGAATGTTCAACTTTGTGAGTTGAATGCACTAATCAGACAGAAGTTTCTGAGAATGCTTCTGTCTAGTTTTTAGGTGAATGTATTTCTTTCCCCAACATAGGCCTCAAAGCCCACCAAATATCCACTTGCAGACTCTACAAAAAGAGTGTTTCAAAACTGCTCTTTCAACAGGAAGGCTCAAGTCTGTGAGTTGAATGCACGCATCACAAAGAAGTTTCTGAGAATGCTTCTGTGTAATTGTTATGTGAAGATACTTCCTTTTCCAGCATACGCCTCAAAGCGCTCGAAATAAACACTTGCAGATTCTACGAAAGGAGTGGTTCAAAACTGTCCTATCAAAAGAAACGTTCAAGTCTGTGAGTTGAATGCACTCATCACACAGAAGTTTCTGAGAATGCTTCTGTGTAGTTTTTAAGTGAAGATCTTTCCTTTTCCAGCATAGATGTCAAAGCGATCCAAATAAACACTTGCAGATTCTACAAAAGGAGTGTTTCCAAACTGCTCTCTCAAATGGAATGTTCAAGTCTGTGAGTAGAATGCGCTCATCACAAAGAAGTTTCTGAGAATTCTTCTTTCTAATTTTTAGGTGAAGATATTTCCTTTTCCCGCAAAAGCGTCAAAGCGTTCCAAGTAAACACATGCAGATTCTACAAAAGGAGTGTTTCCAAACTGCTCTTTCAGAGGGAATGTTCAAGTGTGTGAGTTGAATGCACTATTCACACAGAAGTTTCTGAGAATGCTTCTGTCTAGTTTTTAGGTGAAGATATTTCTTTTCCCAGCATAGGCCTCAAAGCCCTCCAAATATCCACTTGCAGACTCTACTAAAAAAGTGTTTCAAAACTGCTCTTTCAAAAAGAAGGCTCAAGTCTGTGAGTTGAGTGCACTCATCAAAAAGAAGTTTCTGAGAATGCTTCTGTGTAGTTGTTATGTGAAGATACTTCATTTTCCAGCATAGGCCTCAAAGCGCTCGAAATAAACACTTGCAGATTCTACGAAAGGAGTGTTTCAAAACTGTCCTATCAAAAGAAACGTTCAAGTCTGTGAGTTGAATGCACTCATCACACAGAAGTTTCTGAGAATGCTTCTGTGTAGTTTTTAGGTGAAGATATTTCATTTCCCAGCATAGGCCTCGGAGCGCTCCAAATATGCACTTGCAGATTCTACAAAAAGAGAGCTTGAAAACTCTTCCACCAAAAAGAGGCTTCAACTCTGTGAGTAGAATGCACTCATCACAAAGAAGTTTCTGAGAATTCTTTTGTCTAGTTTTTATGTGAAGATATTTCCTTTTCCAACATAGGCGTCAAAGCCCTCAAAATAAACACTTGCAGATTCTACAAAAGGAGTGTTTCCAAACTGCTCTATCAAAAGGAATGTTCAGGTCTGTGAGTTGAATGCACTAATCACACAGAAGTGTGTGAGAATTCTTCTGTCTAGTTTTTAGGTGAAGATATTTCTTTTTCCAGAAAAGGCCTTAAAGTGCTCCAAATATCCTCTTGCAGATACTACAAAAAGAGTTTTTCAAAGCTGCTCTTTCAGAAGAAAGGCTCAAGTCTGTGAGTGGAATGCACTCATCACAAAGAGGCTTCTGAGAATGCTTCTGTGTAGTTGTTATGTGAAGATACTTCCTTTTCCAGCAGAGGCCTCAAATCGCTCGAAATAAACACTTGCAGATTCTACAAAAGGCGTGTTTCAAAACTGTCCTATCAAAAGAAACGTTCAAGTCTGTGAGTTGAATGCACTCATCACACAGAAGTTTCTGAGAATGCTTCTGTGTAGTTTTTAGGTGAAGATATTTCCTTTTCCAGCATAGACGTCAAAGCGAACCAAATAAACACTTGCAGATTCTACAAAAGGCGTGTTTCCCTATTGCTCTATCAAGACGAATGTTCAAGTCTGTGAGTAGAATGCACTCATCACAAAGAATTTTCTGAGAATTCTTCTGTCTAATTTTTATGTGAGGATATTTCCTTTTCCAGCATAAGCGTCAAAGCGTTCCAAGTAAACACTTGCAGATTCTACAAAAGGAGTGTTTCCAAACTGCTCTTTCAGAGGGAATGTTCAAGTCTGTGAGTTGAATGCACTAATCAGACAGAAGTTTATGAGAATGCTTCTGTCTAGTTTTTAGATGAAGATACTTCTTTTCCCAGCATAGGCCTCAAAGCTCTCCAAATGTCCACTTGCAGACTCTACAAAAAGAGTGTTTCAAAACTGCTCTTTCAAAAGAAAGGATCAAGTCTGTGAGTTGAATGCACTCATCACACAGAAGTTTCTGAGAATGCTTCTGTGTAGTTTTTAGGTGAAGATATTTCATTTCCCAGCATAGGCCTCGGAGCGCTCCAAATATGCACTTGCAGATTCTACAAAAAGAGAGCTTGAAAACTCTTCCACCAAAAAGAGGCTTCAACTCTGTGAGTAGAATGCACTCATCACAAAGAAGTTTCTGAGAATGTTTCTGGCTAATTTTTATGTGAAGATATTTCCTTTTCCAGCATAGGGGCCAAAGCGCTCCAAATAAACACTTGCAAATCCTACAAAAGGAGTGTTTCCAAACTGCCCTATGAGAGGGAATGTTCAAGTCTGTGAGTTGAATGCACTAATCACACAGATGTTTGTGAGAATGCTTCTGTCTTGTTTTTAGGTGAAGATATTCCTTTTCCCAGCATAGGCCTCAAAGCCCTATAAATATCCACTTGCAGACTCTACAAAAAGAGTGTTTTAAAACTGCTCTTTCAAAAGGAAGGCTCAAGTCTGTGAGTTGAATGCACTCATCACAAAGAAGTTTCCGAGAATGCTTCTGTGTAGTTGTTATGTGAAGATACTTCCTTTTCCAGCAGAGGCCTCAAAGCGCTCGAAATAAACACTTGCAGATTCTACAAAAGGAGGGTTTCAAAACTGTCCTATCAAACGAAACGTTCAAGTCTGTGAGTTGAATGCACTCATCACACAGAAGTTTCTGAGAATGCTTCTGTGTAGTTTTTATGTGAAGATATTTCCTTTTCCAGCATAGGCATCAAAGCGCTCCAAATAAACACTTGCAGATTCTACAAAAGGAGTGTTTCCAAACTGCTCTATCAAAAGGATTGTTCAAGTCTGTGAGTTGAATGCACTAATCACACAGAAGTGTGTGAGAATTCTTCTGTCTAGTTTTTAGGTGAAGATATTTCTTTTTCCAGAAAAGGCCTTAAATTGCTCCAAATATCCACTTGCAGATACTACAAAAAGAGTGTTTCAAAGCTGCTCTTTCAGAAGAAAGGCTCAAGTCTGTGAGTTGAATGCAGTCATCACAAAGAGGCTTCTGAGAATGCTTCTGTGTAGTTGTTATGTGAAGATACTTCCTTTTCCAGCAGAGGCCTCAAAGCGCTCGAAATAAACACTTGCAGATTCTACAAAAGGCGTGTTTCAAAACTGTCCTATCAAAAGAAACGTTCAAGGCTGTGAGTTGAATGCACTCATCACACAGAAGTTTCTGAGAATGCTTCTGTGTAGTTTTTAGGTGAAGATATTTCCTTTTCCAGCATAGACGTCAAAGCGATCAAAATAAACACTTGCAGATTCTATAAAAGGAGTGTTTCCCTATTGCTCTATCAAGAGGAATGTTCAAGTCCGTGAGTAGAATGCACTAATCAGACAGAAGTTTATGAGAATGCTTCTGTCTAGTTTTTAGGTGAAGATATTTCTTTTCCCAGCATAGGCCTCAAATCCCTCCAAATATCCACTTGCAGACTATACAAAAAGAGTGTATCAAAACTGCTCTTTCAAAAGGAAGGCTCAAGTCTGTGAGTTGAATGCACTCATCACAAAGAAGTTTCCGAGAATGCTTCTGTGTAGTTGTTATGTGAAGATACTTCCTTTTCCAGCATAGGCCTCAAAGCCCTCGAAATAAACACTTGCGGATTCTACGAAAGGAGAGTTTCAAAACTGTCCTATCAAAAGAAACGTTCAAGTCTGTGAGTTGAATGCACTCATCACACAGAAGTTTCTGAGAATGCTTCTGTGTAGTTATTAGGTGAAGATATTTCATTTCCCAGCATAGGCCTCGGAGCGCTCCAAATATGCACTTGCAGATTCTACAAAAAGAGAGCTTGAAAACTCTTCCATCAAAAAGAGGCTTCAACTCTGTGAGTAGAATGCACTCATCACAAAGATGTTTCTGAGAATTCTTCTCTCTAATTTTTATGTGAAGATATTTCCATTTCCAGCATAGGCGTCAATTCGCTCGAAATAAACACTTGCAGATTCTACCAAAGGAGTGTTTCCAAACTGCTCTATCAGAAGGAATGTTCAAGTCTGTGAGTTGAATGCATTAATCACACAGAAGTGTGTGAGAATTCTTCTGTCTAGTTTTTAGGTAAAGATATTTCTTTTTCCAGAAAAGGCCTTAAAGTGCTCCAAATGTCCACTTGCAGATACTACAAAAAGAGTGTTTCAAAACTGCTCTTTCAGAAGAAAGGCTCAAGTCTGTGAGTGGAATGCACTCATCACAAAGAAGTTTCTGAGAATGCTTCTGTGTAGTTGTTATGTGAAGATACTTCCTTTTCCAGCATAGGCCTGAAAGCGCTCGAAATAAACACTTGCAGATTGTACAAAAGGAGTGTTTCAAAACTGTCCTATCAAAAGAAACGTTCAAGTCTGTGAGTTGAATGCACTCATCACACAGAAGTTTCTGAGAATGTTTCTGTGTAGTTTTTAGGTGGAGATATTACCTTTTCCAGCATAGACGTCAAAGCGATCCAAATAAACACTTGCAGATTCTACAAAAGGAGTGTTCGCTTTTGCTCTGTCAAGAGGAATGTTCAAGTCTGTGAGTAGAATGCACTCATCACAAAGTAGTTTCTGAGAATTTTTCTGTCTAATTTTTATGTGAGGATATTTCCTTTTCCAGCATAAGCGTCAAAGCGTTCCAAGTAAACACTTGCAGATTCTACAAAAGGAGTGTTTCCAAACTGCTCTTTCAGAGGGAATGTTCAAGTCTGTGAGTTGAATGCACTAATCAGACAGAAGTTTCTGAGAATGCTTCTGTCTAGTTTTTAGGTGAAGATATTTCTTTTCCCAGCATAGGCCTCAAAGCCCTCCAAATATCCACTTGCAGACTCTACAAAAAGAGTGTTTCAAAACTGCTCTTTCAAAAGGAAGGATCAAGTCTGTGAGTTGAATGCACTTATCACACAGAAGTTTCTGAGAATGCTTCTGTGTAGTTTCTAGGTTAAGATATTTCATTTCCCAGCATAGGCCTCGGAGCGCTCCAAATATGCACTTGCAGATTCTACAAAAAGAGAGCTTGAAAACTCTTCTTCCAAAAAGAGGCTTCAACTCTGTGAGTAGAATGCACTCATCAAAAAGATGCTTCTGAGAATTCTTCTGTCTAGTTTTTATGTGAAGATAATTCCTTTTCCAGGACAGGCGTCAATTCGCTCGAAATAAACACTTGCAGATTCTACAAAAGGAGTGTTTCCAAACTGCTCTATCAAAAGGAATGTTCAAGTCTGTGAGTTGAATGCACTAATCACACAGAAGTTTGTGAGAATGCTTCTGTCTAGTTTTTAGGTGAAGATATTTCTTTTCCCAGAATAGGCCTTAAAGCCCTCCAAATATCCACTTGCAGATTCTACAAAAAGAGTGTTTCAAAACTGCTCTTTCAAAAGAAAGTCCCAAGTCTGTGAGTTGAATGCACTCTTCACAAAGGAGTTTCTGAGAATGCTTCTGTGTAGTTGTTATGTGAAGATACTTCCTTTTCCAGCCTAGGCCTCAAAGCGCTCGAAATAAACACTTGCAGATTCTACAAAAAGAGTGTTTCAAAACTGTCCTATCAATAGAAACGTTCAAGTCTGTGAGTTGAATGCACTCATCACACAGAGGTTTCCTACAATGCTTCTGTGTAGTTTTTAGGTGAAGATATTTCCTTCTCCAGCATAGGCTTCAAAGCGATCAAAATACACACTTGCAGATACTACAAAAGGAGTGTTTCCAAACTGCTCTCTCAAGAGAAATGTTCAAGTCTGTGAGTAGAATGCACTCATCACAAAGAAGTTTCTGAGAATGTTTCTGGCTAGTTTTTATGTGAAGATATTTCCTTTTCCAGCATAGGCGCCAAAGCTCTCCAAATAAACACATGCAAATTCTACAAAAGGAGTGTTTCCAAACTGCCCTATCAGAGGGAATGTTCAAGTCTGTGAGTTGAATGCACTAATCACACAGATGTTTGTGAGAATGCTTCTGTCTTGTTTTTAGGTGAAGATATTTCTTTTCCCAGCATAGGCCTCAAAGCCCTATAAATATCCACTTGCAGACTCTAAAAAAAGAGTGTTTCAAAACTGCTCTTTCAAAAGGAAGGCTCAAGTCTGTGAGTTGAATGCACTCATCACAAAGAGGCTTCTGAGAATGCTTCTGTGTAGTTGTTAAGTGAAGATACTTCCTTTTCCAGCAGAGGCCTCAAAGCGCTCAAAATAAACACTTGCAGATTCTACAAAAGGCGTGTTTCAAAACTGTCCTATCAAAAGAAACGTTCAAGTCTGTGAGTTGAATGCACTCATCACACAGAAGTTTCTGAGAATGCTTCTGTGTAGTTTTTAGGTGAAGATATTTCCTTTTCCAGCATAGACGTCAAAGCGATCCAAATAAACACTTGCAGATTCTACAAAAGGAGTGTTTACCTATTGCTCTATCAAGAGGAATGTTCAACTCCGTGAGTAGAATGCACTCATCACAAAGAAGTTTCTGAGAATTCTTCTGTCTAATTTTTATGTGAGGATATTTCCTTTTCCAGCATAAGCGTCAAAGCGTTCCAAGTAAACACTTGCAGATTCTACAAAAGGAGTGTTTCCAAACTGCTCTTTCAGAGGGAATGTTCAAGTCTGTGAGTTGAATGCACTAATCAGACAGAAGTTTATGAGCATGCTTCTGTCTAGTTTTTAGGTGAAGATATTTCTTTTCCCAGCATAGGCCTCAAAGCCCTCCAAATATCCACTTGCAGACTGTACAAAAAGAGTGTTTCAAAACTGCTCTTTCAAAGGGAAGGCTCAAGTCTGTGAGTTGAATGCACTCATCACACAGAAGTTTCTGAGAATGCTTCTGTGTAGTTGTTATGTGAAGATACTTCCTTTTCCAGCATAGGCCTCAAAGCCCTCGAAATAAACACTTGCGGATTCTACGAAAGGAGAGTTTCAAAACTGTCCTATCAAAAGAAACGTTCAAGTATGTGAGTTGAATGCACTCATCACACAGAAGTTTCTGAGAATGCTTCTGTGTAGTTATTAGGTGAAGATATTTCATTTCCCAGCATTGGCCTCGGAGCGCTCCAAATATGCACTTGCAGATTCTACAAAAAGAGAGCTTGAAAACTCTTCCATCAAAAAGAGGCTTCAACTCTGTGAGTAGAATGCACTCATCACAAAGATGTTTCTGAGAATTCTTCTGTCTAATTTTTATGTGAAGATATTTCCATTTCCAGCATAGGCGTCAATTCGCTCGAAATAAACACTTGCAGATTCTACCAAAGGAGTGTTTCCAAACTGCTCTATCAGAAGGAATGTTCAAGTCTGTGGGTTGAACGCATTAATCACACAGAAGTGTGTGAGAATTCTTCTGTCTAGTTTTTAGGTAAAGATATTTCTTTTTCCAGAAAAGGCCTTAAAGTGCTCCAAATATCCACTTGCAGATACTACAAAAAGAGTGTTTCAAAACTGCTCTTTCAGAAGAAAGGCTCAAGTCTGTGAGTGGAATGCACTCATCACAAAGAAGTTTCTGAGAATGCTTCTGTGTAGTTGTTATGTGAAGATACTTCCTTTTCCAGCATAGGCCTCAAAGCGCTCGAAATAAACACTTGCAGATTGTACAAAAGGAGTGTTTCAAAACTGTCCTATCAAAAGAAACGTTCAAGTCTGTGAGTTGAATGCACTCATCACACAGAAGTTTCTGAGAATGCTTCTGTGTAGTTTTTAGGTGAAGATATTACCTTTTCCAGCATAGACGTCAAAGCGATCCAAATAAACACTTGCAGATTCTACATAAGGAGTCTTTCCCTATTGCTCTGTCAAGAGGAATGTTGAGGTCTGTGAGTAGAATGCACTCATCACAAAGAAGTTTCTGAGAATTCTTCTGTCTAATTTTTATGTGAAGATATTTCGTTTTCTAGCATAAGCGTCAAAGCGTTCCAAGTAAACACTTGCAGATTCTACAAAAGAAGTGTTTCCAAACTGCTCTTTCAGAGGGAATGTTCAAGTCTGTGAGTTGAATGCACTAATCACACAGAAGTTTGTGAGAATGCTTCTGTCTAGCTTTTTGGTGAAGATATTTCTTTTCCCAGAATAGGCCTTAAAGCGCTCCAAATATCCACGTGCAGATTCTACAGAAAGAGTGATTCAAAACTGCTCTTTCAGAAGAAAGCCTGAAGTCTGTGAGTTGAATGCACTCATCACAAAGAAGTTTCTGAGAATGCTTCTGTGTAGCTGTTATGTGAAGATACTTCCTTTTCCAGCATAGGCCTCAAAGCACTCGAAATAAATACTTGCAGATTCTACAAAAGGAGTGTTTCAAAACTGTCCTGTCAAAAGAAACGTTCAAGTCTGTGAGTTGAATGCACTCATCACACAGAAGTCTCTGAGAATGCTTCTGTGTAGTTTTTAGGTGAAGCTATTTCCTTTTCCAGCATAGACGTCAAAGCGATCCAAATAAACACTTGCAGATTCTACAAAAGGAGTGTTTCCAAACTGCTCTATCAAGAGGAATGTTCAAGTCTGTGAGTAGAATGCACTCATCACAAAGAAGTTTCTGAGAATTCTTCTGTCTAATTTTTATGTGAAGATATTTCGTTTTCCAGCATAAGCGTCATAGCGTTCCAAGTAAACACTTGCAGATTCTACAAAAGGAGTGTTTCCAAACTGCCCTTTCAGAGGGAATGTTCAAGTCTGTGAGTTGAATGCACTAATCAGACAGAAGTTTGTGAGAATGCTTCTGTCTAGTTTTTCGGTGAAGATATTTCTTTTCCCAGCATAGGCCTCAAAGCCCTCCAAATATCCACTTGCAGACTCTACAAAAAGAGTGTTTCAAAACTGCTCTTTCAAAAGGAAGGCTCAAGTCTGTGAGTTGAATGCACTCATCACAAAGAAGTTTCCGAGAATGCTTCTGTGTAGTTGTTATGTGAAGATACATCCTTTTCTAGCATAGGCCTCAAAGCGCCCGAAATAAACTCTTGCAGATTCTACAAAAGGAGTGTTTCAAAACTGTCCTATCAAAAGAAACGTTCAAGTCTGTGAGTTAAATGCACTCATCACACAGAAGTTTCTGAGAATGCTTCTGTGTAGTTTTTAGGTGCAGATATTTCATTTCCCAGCGTAGGCCTTGGAGCGCTCCAAATGTGCATTTGCAGATTCTACAAAAGGAGAGCTTGAAAACTCTTACACCAAAAAGAGGCTTCAACTCTCTGAGTAGAATGCACTCATCACAAAGAAGTTTCTGAGAATGCTTCTGTCTAGTTTTTATGTGAAGACATTTCCTTTTCCAGGATAGACGTCAAAGCGCTCCAAATAAACACTTGCAGATTCTACAAAAGGAGTGTTTCCAAACTGCTCTATCAAAAGGAATGTTCAAGTCTGTGAGTTGAATGCACTAATCACACAGAAGTTTGTGAGAATTCTTCTGTCTAGTTTTTAGGTGAAGATATTTCTTTTTCCAGAAAAGGCCTTAATGTGCTCCAAATATCCAGTTGCAGATTCTACAAAAAGAGTGTTTCAAAACTGCTCTTTCTTTTTTTTTTTTTTTTTTTTATTTTTTTATTTTTTTATTTTATTATTATTATTATTATTATTATTATACTTTAGGTTTTATGGTACATGTGCGCAATGTGCAGGTAAGTTACATATGTATACATGTGCCATGCTGGTGCGCTGCACCCACCAACTCATCATCTAACATTAGGTATATCTCCCAATGCTATCCCTCCCCCCTCCCCCCACCCCACAACAGTCCCCAGAGTGTGATGTTCCCCTTCCTGTGTCCATGTGTTCTCATTGTTCAATTCCCACCTATGAGTGAGAATATGCGGTGTTTGGTTTTTTGTTCTTGCGATAGTTTACTGAGAATGATGATTTCCAATTTCATCCATGTCCCTACAAAGGACGTGAACTCATCATTTTTTATGGCTGCATAGTATTCCATGGTGTATATGTGCCACATTTTCTTAATCCAGTCTATCATTGTTGGACATTTGGGTTGATTCCAAGTCTTTGCTATTGTGAATAATGCCGCAATAAACATACGTGTGCATGTGTCTTTATAGCAGCATGATTTATAGTCCTTTGGGTATATACCCAGTAATGGGATGGCTGGGTCGAATGGAATTTCTAGTTCTAGATCCCTGAGGAATCGCCACACTGACTTCCACAAGGGTTGAACTAGTTTACAGTCCCACCAACAGTGTAAAAGTGTTCCTATTTCTCCACATCCTCTCCAGCACCTGTTGTTTCCTGACTTTTTAATGATTGCCATTCTAACTGGTGTGAGATGGTATCTCATTGTGGTTTTGATTTGCATTTCTCTGATGGCCAGTGATGGTGAGCATTTTTTCATGTGTTTTTTGGCTGCATAAATGTCTTCTTTTGAGAAGTGTCTGTTCATGTCCTTCGCCCACTTTTTGATGGGGTTGTTTGTTTTTTCCTTGTAAATTTGTTGGAGTTCATTGTAGATTCTTGATATTAGCCTTTTCTCAGATGAGTAGGTTGCGAAAATTTTCTCCCATTTTGTAGGTTGCCTGTTCACTCTGGTGGTAGTTTCTTTTGCTGTGCAGAAGCTCTTGAGTTTAATTAGATCCCATTTGTCAATTTTGGCTTTTGTTGCCATTGCTTTTGGTGTTTTAGACATGAAGTCCTTGCCCATGCCTATCTCCTGAATGGTAATGCCTAGGTTTTCTTCTAGGGTTTTTATGGTTTTAGGTCTAACATTTAAGTCTTTAATCCATCTTGAATTGATTTTTGTATAAGGTGTAAGGAAGGGATCCAGTTTCAGCTTTCTACATATGGCTAGCCAGTTTTCCCAGCACCATTTATTAAATAGGGAATCCTTTCCCCATTTCTTGTTTTTGTCAGGTTTGTCAAAGATCAGATACTTGTAGATATGTGGCATTATTTCTGACGGCTCTGTTCTGTTCCATTGATCTATATCTCTGTTTTGGTACCAGTACCATGCTGTTTTGGTTACTGTAGCCTTGTAGTATAGTTTGAAGTCAGGTAGTGTGATGCCTCCAGTTTTGTTCTTTTGGCTTAGGATTGACTTGGCGATGCAGGCTCTTTTTTGGTTCCATATGAACTTTAAAGTAGTTTTTTCCAATTCTGTGAAGAAAGTCATTGGTAGCTTGAAGGGGATGGCATTGAATCTCTAAATTACCTTGGGAAGGATGGCCATTTTCATGATATTGATTCTTCCTAAAACTGCTCTTTCAAAAGAAAGGCTCAAGTCTGTGAGTAGAATGCACTCATCACAAAGGAGTTTCTGAGAATGCTTCTGTGTAGTTGTTATGTGAAGATACTTCCTTTTCCAGCATAGGCCTCAAAGCGCTCCAAATAAACACTTGCAGATTCTACGAAAGGAGTGTTTCAAAACTGTCCTATCAAAAGAAACGTTCAAGTCTGTGAGTTGAATGCACTCATCACACAGAAGTTTCTGAGAATGATTCTGTGTAGTTTATAGGTGAAGATATTTCATTTCCCAGCATAGGCCTCGGAGCGCTCCAAATATGCACTTGCAGATTCTACAAAAAGAGAGGTTGAAAACTCTTACACGAAAAAGAGGCTTCAACTCTGTGAGTAGAATGCACTCATCACAAAGAAGTTTCTAAGAATCCTTCTGTCTAGTTTTTATGTGAAGGTATTTCCTTTTCCATCATAGGCGTCAAAGCGCTCCAAATAAACACTTGCAGATTCTACAAAAGGAGTGTTTCCAAACTGCCCTATCAGAGGGAATGTTCAAGTCTGTGGGTTGAATGCATTAATCACACAGATGTTTGTCAGAATGCTTCTGTCTAGTTTTTAGGTGAAGATATTTCTTTTCCCAGAAGAGGCTTTAAAGCGCTGCAAATATTCACTTGCAGATTCTACAAAAAGAGTGTTTCAAAACTGCTCTTTCAAAAGAAAGGCTCAAGTCTGTGAGTTGAATGCACTCATCACAAAAAAGTGTCTGAGAATGCTTCTGTGTAGTTGTTATGTGAAGATACTTCCTTTTCCAGCCTAGGCCACAAAGCGCTAGAAATAAACACTTGCAGATTCTCCAAAAGGAGTGTTTCAAAACTGTCCTATCAAAAGAAACGTTCAAGTCTGTGAGTTGAATGCACTCATCACACAGAAGTTTCTGAGAATGCTTCTGTGTAGTTTTTAGGTGAAGATATTTCCTTTTCCAGCATAGGCGTCAAAGCGATCCAAATAAACACTTGCAGATTCTACAAAAGGAGTGTTTCCAAACTGCTCTCTCAAGAGGAAGGTTCAAGTCTGTGAGTAGAATGCACTCATCACAAAGAAGTTTCTGAGAATGCTTCTGTCTAGTTTTTATGTGAAGATATTTCCTTTTCCATCATAGGCGTCAAAGCGCTCCAAATAAACACTTGCAGATTCTACAAAAGGAGTGTTTCCAAACTGCTCTTTCAGAGGGAATGTTCAAGTCTGTGAGTTGAATGTACTAATCACAAACATGTTTGTGAGAATGCTTCTGGCTAGTTTTTATGTGAAGATATTTCCTTTTCCAGCATAGGCGTCAAAGAGCTCCAAATAAACACTTGCGGATTCTACAAAAGGAGTGTTTCCAAACTGCCCTATCAGAGGGAATGTTCAAGTCTGTGTGTTGAATGCACTAATCACACAGATGTTTGTGAGAATGCTTCTGTCTAGTTTTTAGGTGAAGATATTTCTTTTCCCAGCTTAGGCCTCAAAGCTCTCCAAATATCCACTTGCAGACTGTACAAAAAGAGTGTTTCAAAACTGCTCTTTCAAAAGGAAGGCCCAAGTCTGTGAGTTGAATGCACTCATCACAAAGAAGTTTCCGAGAAGGCTTCTGTGTAGTTGTTATGTGAAGATACTTCCTTTTCCAGAATACGCCTCAAAGCGTTCGAAATAAACACTTGCAGACTCTACGAAAGGAGTGTTTCAAAACTGTCCTTTCAATAGAAACGTTCAAGTCTGTGGGATGAATGCACTCATCACACAGAAGTTTCTGAGAATGCTTCTGTGTAGTTTTTAGGAGAAGATATTTCCTTTTCCAGCATAGGCGTCAAAGCGATCCAAATAAACACTTGCAGATTCTACAAAGGAGTGTTTCCAAACTGCTCTCTCAAGAGGAATATTCATGTCTCTGAGTAGAATGCACTCATCACGAAGAAGTTTCTGAGAATGCTTCGGTCTATTTTTTATGTGAAGATATTTCCTTTTCCAGCATAGGCGCGAAAGCTCTCCAAATAAACACTTGCAGATTCTACAAAAGGAGTGTTTCCCAACTGCTCTATCAAAAGGAATGTTCAAGTCTGTGATTTGAATGCACTAATCGCACAGAAGTTTATGAGAATTCTTCTGTCTAGTTTTTAGGGGAAGATATTTCTTTTTCCAGAAAAGGCCTCAAAGCCCTCCAAATATCCACTTGCAGACTCTACAAAAAGAGTGTTTCAAAACTGCTCTTTCAAAAGAAGGCTCAAGTCTGTGAGTTGAATGCACTCATCACAAAGAAGTTTCTGAGAAGGCTTCTGTGTAGTTGTTATGTGAAGATACTTCCTTTCCAGCATAGGCCTCAAAGCGCTCGAAGTAAACACTTGCAGATCCTACAAAAGGAGTGTTTCAAAACTGTCCTATCAAAAGAAACGTTCAAGTCTGTGAGTTGAATGCACTCATCACACAGAAGTTTCTGAGAATGCTTCTGTGTAGTTTTTAGGTGAAGATATTTCATTTCCCAGCATAGGCCTCGGAGCGCTGCAAATATGCACTTGCAGATTCTACAAAAAGAGAGCTTGAAAACTCTTCCACCAAAAAGAGGCTTCAACTCCTTGAGTAGAATGCACTCATCACAAAGAAGTTTCTGAGAATTCTTTTGTCTACTTTTTATGTGAAGATATTTCCTTTTCCAGCATAGGCGTCAAAGCCCTCGAAATAAACACCTCCAGATGCTACAAAAGGAGTGTTTCCAAACTGCTCTATCAAAAAGAATGTTCAAGTCTGTGAGTTGAATTCACTAATCACACAGAAGTTTGTGAGAATGCTTCTGTCTAGTTTTTAGGTGAAGATATTTCTTTTCCCAGAATAGGCCTTAAAGCGCTCCAAATATCCACTTGCAGATTCTACAAAAAGAGTGTTTCAAAACTGCTCTTTCAAAAGAAAGGCCCAAGTCTGTGAGTTGAATGCACTCATCACAAAGAAGTTTCTGAGAATGCTTCTGTGTAGTTGTTATGTGAAGATACTTCCTTTTCCAGCATAGGCCTCAAAGCGCTCAAAATAAACACATGCAGATTCTACAAAAGGAGTGTTTCAAAACTGTCCTATCAATAGAAACGTTCAAGTCTGTGAGTTCAATGCACTCATCACACAGAAGTTTCTGAGAATGCTTCTATGTAGTTTTTAGGTGAAGATATTTCCTTTTCCAGCATAGGCGTCAAAGAGATCAAAATAGACACTTGCAGATACTACAAAAGGAGTGTTTCCAAAATGCTCTCTCAAGAGGAATGTTCAAGACTGTGAGTAGAATGCACTCATCACAAAGAAGTTTCTGAGACTGCTTCTGTCTAGTTTTTATGTGAAGATATTTCCTTTTCAATCATAGGCGTCAAAGCGCTCCAAATAAACACTTGCAGATTCTACAAAAGGAGTGTTTCCAAACTGCTCTATCAGAGGGAATGTTGAAGTCTGGGAGTTGAATGCACTAATCACACAGATGTTTGTGAGAATGCTTCTGGCTAGTTTTTATGTGCAGATATTTCCTTTTCCAGCATAGGCGTCAAAGAGCTCCAAATAAACACTTGCAGATTCTACAAAGGCAGTGTTTCCAAACTGCCCTATCAAAGTGAATGTTCAACTCTGTGAGTTGAAAGCACTAATCACACAGATGTCTGTGAGAATGCTTCTGTCTAGTTTTTAGGTGAAGGTATTTCTTTTTCCAGAAAAGGCCTCAAAGCCCTCCAAATATCCATATGCAGACTCTACAAAAAGAGTGTTTCAAAACAGCTCTTTCAAAAGGAAGGCTCAAGTCTGTGAGATGAATGCACTCATCACAAAGAAGTTTCTGAGAATGCTTCTGTGTAGTTGTTATGTGAAGATACTTCCTTTTCCACCATAGGCTTCAAAGCTCTCGAAATAAACACTTGCAGATTCTACCAAAGGAGTGTTTCAAAACTGTCCTATCAAAAGAAAAGTTCAAGTCTGTGAGTTGAATGCACTCATCACACAGAAGTTTCTGAGAATGCTTCTGTGTAGTTTTCAGGTGAAGATATTTCATTTTCCAGCATAGGAGTCAAAGCGATCCAAATAAACACTTGCAGATTCTACATAAGGAGTGTTTCCAAACTGCTCTCTGAAGACGAATGTTCAACTCTGTGAGTAGAATGCACTCATCACAAAGAAGTTTCTGAGAATGCTTCTGTCTAGTTTTTATGTGAAGATATTTCGTTTTCCAGCATAGGCGTCAAAGCGCTCCAAATAAACACTTGCAGATTCTACAAAACGAGTGTTTCCAAACTGCTCTATCAAAAGGAATGTTCAAGTCTGTGAGTTGAATGCACTAATCACACAGAAGTTTGTGAGAATGCTTCTGTCTAGTTTTTAGGTGAAGATATTTCTTTTCCCAGAATAGACCTTAAAGCGCTATAAATATCCACTTGCAGATTCTACAAAAAGAGTGTTTCAAAACCGTTCTTTCAAAAGAAAGGCTCAAGTCTGTGAGTTGAATGCACTCATCACAAAGAAGTTTATGAGAATGCTTCTGGCTAGTTTTTATGTGAAGATATTTCCTTTTCCAGCCTAGGCGTCAAAGCGCTCCAAATAAACACTTGCAGATTCTACAAAAGGAGTGTTTCCAAACTGCCCTATGAGAGGGAATGTTCAAGTCTGTGAGCTGAATGCATTAATCACACAGATGTTTGTGAGAATGCTTCTGTCTAGTTTTTAGGTGAAGATATTTCTTTTCCCAACATAGGCCTCAAAGCCCTCCAAATATTCACTTGCAGACTCTACAAAAAGAGTGTTTCAAAACTGCTCTTTCAAAAGGCAGGTTGGACTCTGTGAGTCGAATGCACAAAGCACAGGGAACCTTCTGCGCATGCTTTTGTCTAGTTTCTACGTGAAGATATTTCCTTTCCCAGCATAGGCGTCAAAGCGCTCCAATAATCACTTGCAGATTCTACAAAAGGAGTTTTTCCAAACTGCTCTATCAAGAGGAATGTTCACGTCTGTGAGTTGAATACACTCATCACACAGGAGTTTTTGAGAATGCTTCTGTCCAGTTTTTAGGTTAAGATATTTCTTTTCAGAGCATAGGCCGTTAATCTCCCCAAATATCCACTTGCACATTCTACAAAAAGAGTGTTTCAAAACTGCTCTTTGATAAGAAAGTCTCAAGTCTGTGAGTTGAATGCACTCATCACAAAGAAGTTTCTGAGAATGCTTCTGTGTAGTTGTTAGGTGAAGATAATTCCTTTTCCATCATAGGCCTCAAAGCTCTCGAAATAAACACTTGCAGATTCTACGAAAGGAGTGTTTGAAAACTGTCCTATCAACAGAAACGTTCAAGTCTGTGAGTTGAATGCACTCGTCACACAGAAGTTTCTGAGAATGCTTCTGTGTAGTTTTTAGGTGAAGATATTTCATTTCCCAGCGTAGGCCTCGGAACGCTCCAAATATGCACTTGTAGATTCTACAAAAAGAGGGCTTGAAAACTTTTCCACCAAAAAGAGGCTTCAACTCTGTGAGTAGAATGCACTCATCACACAGAAGTTTCTGAGAATGCTTCTGTCTAATTTTTATGTGAAGATATTTCCTTTTCCATCATAGGCGTCAAAGCGCTCCAAATAAACCATTGCAGATTCTTCAAAAGGAGTGTTTCCAAACTGCTCTATCATAAGGAATGTTCAAGTCTGTGAGTTGAATGCACTAATCACACAGAAGTTTGTGAGAATGCTTCTGTCTAGTTTTTAGGTGAAGATATTTCTTTTCCCAGAATAGGCCATAAAGCGCTCCAAATATCCACTTGCAGAGTCTACAAAAAGAGTGTTTCAAAACTGCCCTTTGAAAAGAAAAGCTCAAGTCCGTGAGTAGAATGCACTCATCACAAAGAAGTTTCTGAGAATGCTTCTGTGTAGTTGTTATGTGAAGATATTTCCTTTTCCAGCATAGGCCTCAAAGCGCTCGAAATAAACACTTGCAGATTCTACAAAAAGAGTGTTTCAAAACTGTCCTATCAAAAGAAACGTTCAGCTCTGTGAGTTGAATGCACTCATGACACAGAAGTTTCTGAGAATGCTTCCGTGTAGTTGTTATGTGAAGATACTTCCTTTTCTAGCATAGGCTTCAAACCGCTCGAAATAAACACTTGCAGATTCTACAAAAGGAGTGTTTCAAAACTGTACAATCAAAAGAAACGTTCAAGTCGGTGAGTTGAATGCACTCATCACACAGAAGTTTCTGAGAATGCTTCAGTGTAGTTTTTAGGTGTAGATATTTCCTTTCCCAGCATAGGCGACAAAGCGATCCAAATAAACACTTGCAGATTCTACAAAAGGAGTGTTTCCAAACTGCTCTCTCAAGGGGAATGTTCAAGTCTGTGAGTAGAATGCACTCATCACAAAGAAGTTTCTGAGAATGCTTCTGTCTAGTTTTTATGCGAATATATTTCCTTTTCCAACATAGGCGTCAAAGCGTTCCAAATAAACACTTGCAGATTCTACAAAAGCAGTGTTTCCAAACTGCTCTGTCAGAGGGAATGTTCAAGTCTGTGAGTTGAATGCACTAATCAGACAGAAGTGTGTGAGAATGCTTCTGTCTAGTTTTTATGTGAAGATATTTCATTTCCCAGCATAGGCCTCAAAGCCCTCCAAATATCCACTTGCAGACTCTACAAAAAGAGTGTTTCAAAACTGCTCTTTCAAAAGGAAGGCTCAAGTCTGTGAGTTGAATGCACTCATCACAAAGAAGTTTCTGAGAATGCTTCTGTGTAGTTGTTATGTGAAGATACTTCCTTTTCCAGCCTAGGCCTCAAAGCGCTCAAAATAAACACTTGCAGATTCTACGAAAGGAGTGTTTCAAAACTGTCCTATCAAAAGAAACGTTCAACTCTGTGAGTTGAAAGCACTCATCACCCAGAAGTTTCTGAGAATACTTCTGTGTAGTTTTTAGGTGAAGATATTTCATTTCCCAGCATAGGCCACGGAGCGCTCCAAATATGCACTTGCAGATTCTACAAAAAGAGAGCTTGAAAACTCTTCCGCCAAAAAGAGGCTTCAACTCTGTAAGTAGAATGCACTCATCACAAAGAAGTTTCTGAGAATGCTTCTGTGTAGTTGTTAGTTGAAGATACTTCCTTTTCCAACATAGGCCTCAAAGCGCTCAAAATAAACACTTGCAGATTCTACAAAAGGAGTGTTTCAAAACTGTCCTATCAAAAGAAACGTTCAAGTCTGTGAGTTGAATGCACTCATCACACAGAAGTTTCTGAGAATGTTTCTGTGTAGTTTTTAGGTGAAGATATTTCATTTGCCAGCGTAGCCCTCGGAGCGCTCCAAATATACACTTGCAGATTCTACAGAAAGGGAGCTTGAAAACTCTTCCACCAAAAAGAGGCTTCAACTCTGTGAGTAGAATGCACTCATCCCAAAGTAGTTTCTGAGAATGCTTCTGTCTAGTTGTTATGTGAAGATATTTCCTTTTCCAGCATAGGCGTCAAAGCGCTCCAAATAAACACTTGCAGATTCTACAAAAGGAGTGTTTCCAAACTGCTCTATCAAAAAGAATGTTCAAGTCTGTGAGTTCAATGCACTAATCACCCAGAAGTTTGTGAGAATGCCTCTGTCTAGTTGTTAGGTGAAGATATTTCTTTTCCCAGAATAGGCCTTAAAGCGCTGCAAATATCCACTTGAAGATTCTACAAAAAGAGTGTTTCAAAACTGTTCTTTCAAAAGAAAGGCTCGTCTGTGAGTTGAATGCTCTCATCACAAAGAAGTTTCTGAGAATGCTTCTGGCTAGTTTTTATGTGAAGATATTTCCTTTTCCAGCATAGGCGTCAAAGCGTTCCAAATAAACACTTGCAGATTCTACAAAAGGAGTGTTTCCAAACTGCTCTATCCGATGGAATGTTCAAGTCTGTGAGTTGAATGCACTAATCAGACAGAAGTTTGTGAGAATGCTTCTGTCTAGTTTTTAGATGAAGATATTTTTTTCCCAGCATAGGCCCCAAAGCCCTCCAAATATCGACTTGCAGACTCTACAAACAGAGTGCTTCATAACTGCTCTTTCAAAGGGAAGGCTCAAGTCTGTGAGTTGAATGCACTCATCACAAAGAAGTTTCTGAGAATGCTTCTGTGTAGCTGTTATGTGAAGATACTTCCTTTTCCATCCTAGGCCTCAAAGCGCTCGAAATAAACACTTGCAGATTCTACGAAAGGAGTGTTTCAAAACTGTCCTATCAAAAGAAACGTTCAAGTCTGTGAGTTGAATGCACTCATCACACAGAAGTTTCTGAGAATGCTTCTGTGTAGTTTTTAGGTGAAGATATTTCATTTCCCAGCATAGGCCTCGTAGCGCTCCAAATATGCACTTGCAGATTCTACAAAAAGAGAGGTTGAAAACTCTTCCACCAAAAAGAGGCTTCAACTGTGTGAGTAGAATGCACTCATCACACAGAAGTTTCTGAGAATGCTTCTGTCTAGTTTTTATGTGAAGATATTTCCTTTTCCAGCATAGGCGTCAAAGGGTTCCAAATAAACACTTGCAGATTCTACAAAAGGAGTGTTTCCAAACTGCTCTATCAAAAGGAATGTTCAAGTCTGTGAGTTGAATGCACTAATCACACAGACGTTTGTGAGAATGCTTCTGTCTAGTTTTTATGTAAAGGTATTTCTTTTCCCAGAATAGGCCTTAAAGCGCTCCAAATATTCACTTGCAGATTCTGCAAAAAGAGTGTTTCAAAACTGCTCTTTCAAAAGAAAGGCTCAAGTCCGTGAGTTGAATGCACTCATCACACAGAAGTTTCTGAGAATGCTTCCGTGTAGTTGTTAGGTGAAGATACTTCCTTTTCCAGCATAGGCCTCCAAGCGCTCGAAATAAACACTTGCAGATTCTACAAAAGGAGTGTTTCAAAACTGTCCTATCAAAAGAAACGTTCAAGTCTGTGAGTTGAATGCACTCATCACACAGAAGTTTCTGAGAATGCTTCTGTCTAGTTTTTAGTTGAAGATACTTCCTTTTCCAGCATAGGCTTCAAACGGCTCGAAATAAACACTTGCAGATTCTACAAAAGGAGTGTTTCCAAACTGCCCTATCAGAGGGAATGTTCAAGTCTGTGAGTTGAATGCATTAATCACACAGATGTTTGTGAGAATTCTTCTGTCTAGTTTTTAGGTGAAGATATTTCTGTTCCCAGCATAGGCCTCAAAGCCCTCCAAATATTCACTTGCAGACTCTACAAAAAGAGTGTTTCAAAACTGCTCTTTCAAAAGGCAGGTTGGACTCTGTGAGTTGAATGCACAAAGCATAGGGAACTTTCTGCGCATGCTTTTGTCTAGTTTCTACGTGAAGATATTTCCTTTCCCAACATAGGCGTCAAAGCGCTCCAATAATCACTTGCAGATTCTACAAAAGGAATTTTTCCAAACTGCTCTATCAAGAGGAATGTTCACGTCTGTGAGTTGAATACACTCATCACACAGGAGTTTTTGAGAATGCTTCTGTCCAGTTTTTAGGGGAAGATATTTCTTTTCCCAGCATAGGCCGTAAATCGCTCCAAATATCCAATTGCAGATTCTACAAAAAGTGTGTTTCAAAACTGCTCTTTGAAAAGAAAGGCTCAAGTCTGTGAGTTGAATGCACTCATCACAAAAATGTTTCTGAGAATGCTTCTGTGTAGTTGTTATGTGAAGCTATTTCCTTTTCCTGCATAGGCCTCAAAGCGCTCGAAATAAACACTTGCAGATTCTACAAAAGGAGTGTTTCAAAACTGTCCTATGAAAAGAAACGTTCAAGTCTGTGAGTTGAAAGCACTCATCACAGAAGTTTCTGAGAATGCTTCTGTGTAGCTTTTGGGTGAAGACATTTCCTTTTCCAGCATAGGCGTCAAAGCGATCCAAATAAACACTTGCAGATTCTACAAAAGGAGTGTTTCCAAACTGCTCTCTCAAGAGGAATGTTCAAGTCTGTGAGTAGAATGCACTCATCACAAAGAAGTTTCTGAGAATTCTTCTGTTAAGATATTTCCTTTTCCATCATAGGCGTCAAAGCGTTCCAAATAAACACTTGCAGATTCTACAAAAGGAGTGTTTCCAAACTGCTCTATCAGAGGGAATGTTCAAGTCTCTGAGTTGAATGCATTAATCACAGAGATGTTTGTGAGAATGCTTCTGTCTAGTTTTTAGGTGAAGGTATTTCTTTTCCCAGCATAGGCCTCAAAGCCCTCCAAATATCCACATGCAGACTCTACAAAGAGAGTGTTTCAAAACTGCTCTTTCAAAAGGGAGGTTGGCCTCTGTGAGTTGAATGCACAAAGCACAGGGAGCTTTCTGCGAATGCTTTTGTCTAGTTTCTAGGTGAAGATATTTCCTTGTCCAGGACAGGCCTCAAAGCACTCCCTCCATCCACTTGAAGATTCTTCTAAAAGAGTGTTTCAAAACTTCTCTATCGAAAGAAAGGTGTAACTCTGTGAGTTGAATGCAGACGTTACAAACTAGTTTCTGGGAATGCTTCTCTGTAGTTTTTACGTGAAGATATTTCATTTCCCAGCATAGGCCTCGGAGCGCTCCAAATATGCACTTGTAGATTCTACAAAAAGAGAGCTTGAAAACTCTTCCACCAAAAAGAGGCTTCAACTCTGTGAGTAGAATGCACTCATCACACAGAAGTTTCTGAGAATGCTTCTGTCTAATTTTTATGTGAAGATATTTCCTTTTCCAGCATAGGCGTCAAAGCGCTCCAAATAAACACTTGCAGATTCTACAAAAGGAGTGTTTCCAAACTGCTCTATCAAAAGGAATGTTCAAGTCTGTGAGTTGAATGCACTAATCAGACAGAAGTTTGTGAGAATGCTTCTGTCTAGTTTTTAGGTGAAGATATTTCTTTTCCCAGAATAGGTCATAAAGCGCTCCAAATATCCACTTGCGGATTCTACAAAAAGAGTGTTTCAAAACTGCTCTTTCAAAAGAAAGGCTCAAGTCTGTGAGTTGAATGCACTCATCACAAAGAAGTGTCTGAGAATGCTTCTGTGTAGTTGTTATGTGAAGATATTTCCTTTTCCAGCCTAGGCCCCAAAGCGCTAGAAATAAACACTTGCAGATTCTCCAAAAGGAGTGTTTCAAAACTGTCCTATCAAAAGAAACGTTCAAGTCTGTGAGTTGAATGCACTCATCACACAGAAGTTTCTGAGAATGCTTCTGTCTAGTTTTTATGTGAAGATATTTCCTTTTCCATCATAGGCGTCAAAGCGCTCCAAATAAACACTTGCAGATCCTACAAAAGGAGTGTTTCCAAACTGCTCTTTCAGAGGGAATGTTCAAGTCTGTGAGTTGAATGCACTAATCACACACATGTTTGTGAGAATGCTTCTGGCTAGTTTTTATGTGAAGATATTTCCTTTTCCAGCATAGGCGTCAAAGAGCTCCAAAGAAACACTTGCGGATTCTACAAAAGGAGTGTTTCCAAACTGCCCTATCAGAGGGAATGTTCAAGTCTGTGTGTTGAAGGCACTAATCACACAGAAGTTTGTGAGAATGCTTCTGTCTAGTTTTTAGTTGAAGATATTTCTTTTCCCAGCTTAGGCCTCAAAGCTCTCCAAATATCCACTTGCAGACTCTACAAAAAGAGTGTTTCAAAACTGCTCTTTCAAAAGGAAGGCCCAAGTCTGTGAGTTGAATGCACTCATCACAAAGAAGTTTCCGAGAATGCTTCTGTGTAGTTGTTATGTGAAGATACTTCCTTTTCCAGCATAGGCCTCAAAGCGCTCGAAATAAACATTTGCAGATTCTACAAAAGGAGTGCTTCAAAACTGTCCTCTCAAAAGAAACGTTCAAGTCTGTGAGTTGAATGCGCTGATCATACAGAAGTTTCTGACAATGCTTCTGTGTAGTTTTTAGGTGAAGATATTTCCTTTTCCAGCATAGGCGTCAAAGCGATCCAAATAAACACTTGCAGATTCTACAAAAGGAGTGTTTACAAACTGCTCTCTCAAGAGGAATGTTCAACTCTGTGAGTAGAATGCACTCATCACAAAGAAGTTTCTGAGAATGCTTCGGTCTATTTTTTATGTGAAGATATTTCCTTTTCCAGCATAGGCGCAAAATCGCTCCAAATAAACACTTGCAGATTCTACAAAAGGAGTTTTTCCCAACTGCTCTATCAAAAGGAATGTTCAAGTCTGTGATTTGAATGCACTAATCACACAGAAGTTTGTGAGAATTCTTCTGTCTAGTTTTTAGGTGAAGATATTTCTTTTTCCAGAAAAGGCTTCCAAGCCCTCCAAATATCCACTTGCAGACTCTACAAAAAGAGTGTTTCAAAACTGCTCTTCCAAAAGAAGGCTCAAGTCTGTGAGATGAATGCACTCATCACAAAGAAGTTTCTGAGAAGGCTTCTGTGTAGTTGTTATGTGAAGATACTTCCTTTCCAGCATAGGCCTCAAAGCGCTCGAAGTAAACACTTGCAGATTCTACAAAAGGAGTGTTTCAAAACTGTCCTATCAAAAGAAACGTTCAAGTCTGTGAGTTGAATGCACTCATCACACAGAACTTTCTGAGAATGCTTCTGTGTAGTTTTTAGGTGAAGATATTTCATTTCCCAGCATAGGCCTCGGAGCGCTGCAAATATGCACTTGCAGATTCTACAAAAAGAGAGCTTGAAAACTCTTCCACCAAAAAGAGGCTTCAACTCCGTGAGTAGAATGCACTCATCACAAAGAAGTTTCTGAGAATTCTTTTGTCTAGTTTTTATGTGAAGATATTTCCTTTTCCAGCATAGGCGTCAAAGCCCTCGAAGTAAACACTTCCAGATTCTACAAAAGGAGTGTTTCCAAACTGCTCTATCAAAAGGAATGTTCAAGTCTGTGAGTTGAATTCACTAATCACACAGAAGTTTGTGAGAATGCTTTTGTCTAGTTTTTAGGTGAAGATATTTCTTTTCCCAGAATAGGCCTTAAAGCGCTCCAAATATCCACTTGCAGATTCTACAAAAAGAGTGTTTCAATACTGCTCTTTCAAAAGAAAGGCCCAAGTCTGTGAGTTGAATGCACTCATCACAAAGAAGTTTCTGAGAATGCTTCTGTGTAGTTGTTATGTGAAGATACTTCCTTTTCCAGCATAGGCCTCAAAGCGCTCGAAATAAACACTTGCAGATTCTACAAAAGGAGTGTTTCAAAACTTTCCTATCAATAGAAACGTTCAAGTCTGTGAGTTCAATGCACTCATCACACAGAAGTTTCTGAGAATGCTTCTATGTAGTTTTTAGTTGAAGATATTTCCTTTTCCAGCATAGGCGTCAAAGCGATCCAAATAGGCACTTGCAGATACTACAAAAGGAGTGTTTCCAAACTGCTCTCTCAAGAGGAATGTTCAAGTCTGTGAGTAGAATGCACTCATCGCAAAGAAGGTTCTGAGACTGCTTCTGTCTAGTTTTCATGTGAAGATATTTCCTTTTCCATCATAGGCGTCAAAGCGCTCCAAATAAACACTTCCAGATTCTACAAAAGGAGTGTTTCCAAACTGCTCTATCAGAGGGAATGTTGAAGTCTGTGAGTTGAATGCACTAATCACACAGATGTTTGTGAGAATGCTTCTGGCTAGTTTTTATGTGCAGATATTTCCTTTTCCAGCATAGGCGTCAAAGAACTCCAAATAAACACTTGCAGATTCTACAAAAACAGTGTTTCCAAACTGCCCTATCAGAGTGAATGTTCAACTCTGTGCGTTGAAAGCACTAATCACACAGATGTCTGTGAGAATGCTTCTGTCTAGTTTTTAGGTGAAGGTATTTCTTTTTCCAGAAAAGGCCTTAAAGTGCTCCAAATATCCACCTGCAGATTCTACAAAAAGAGTGTTTCAAAACTGCTCTTTCAAAAGAAAGGCTCAAGTCTGTGAGTTGAATGCACTCATCACAAAGAAGTTTCTGAGAATGCTTCTGTGTAGTTGTTATGTGAAGATACTTCCTTTTCCAGCATAGGCCTCAATGCGCTCGAAATAAACACTTGCAGATTCTACGAAAGGAGTGTTTCAAAACTGTCCTATCAAAAGAAACGTTCAAGTCCGTGAGTTCTATGCACTCATCACACAGAAGTTTCTGAGAATGCTTCTGTGTAGTTTTTAGGTGAAGATATTTCCTTTTCCAGCATAGACGTGAAAACGATCCAAATAAACACTTGCAGATACTACAAAAGGAGTGTTTCCAAACTGCTCTATCAAGAGGAATGTTCAAGTCTGTGAGTGGAATGCACTCATCACAAAGAAGTTTCGGAGAATTCTTCTGTCTAATTTTTATGTGAAGATATTTCGTTTTCCAGCATAAGCGTCATAGCCTTCCAAGTAAACACTTGCCGATTCTACAAAAGGAGTGTTTCCAAACTGCTATTTCAGAGGGAATGTTCAAGTCTGTAAGTTGAATGCACTATTCAGACAGAAGTTTGGGAGAAGGCTTCTGTCTAGTTTTTAGGTGAAGATATTTCTTTTCCCAGCATAGGCCTCAAAGCCCTCCAAATATCCACTTGCAGACTCTGCAAAAAGAGTGTTTCAAAACTGCTCTTTCAAAAGGAAGGCTCAAGTCTGTGAGTTGAATGCACTCATCACACAGAAGTTTCTGAGAATGCTTCTGGGTAGTTGTTATATGAAGATAGTTCCTTTTCCAGCATAAGCCTCAAAGCGCTCGAAATAAACACTTGCAGATTCTACGAAAGGAGTGCTTCAAAACTGTCCTATCAAAAGAAACGTTCAAGTCTGTCAGTTGAATGCACTCATCACAGAGAAGTTTCTGAGAATGCTTCTGTGTAGTTTTTAGGTGAAGATGTTTCATTTCCCAGCATAGGCCTCGGAGCGCTCCAAATATGCACTTGCAGATTCTGGAAAAAGAGAGCTTGAAAACTCTTCCACCAAAAAGAGGCTTCAACTCTGTGAGTAGAATGAAGTCATCACAAAGAAGTTTCTGAGAATTCTTCTCTCTAATTTTTATGTGAAGATATTTCCTTTTCCAGCATAGGCGTCAAAGCGCTCCAAATAAACACTTGCAGATTCTACCAAAGGAGTGTTTCCAAACTGCTCTATCAAAAAGAATGTTCAAGTCTGTGAGTTCAATGCACTAATCACCCAGAAGTTTGTGAGAATGCCTCTGTCTAGTTTTTAGGTGAAGATATTTCTTTTCCCAGAATAGGCCTTAAAGCGCTGCAAATATCCACTTGAAGATTTTACAAAAAGAGTGTTTCAAAACTGTTCTTTCAAAAGAAAGGCTCGTCTGTGAGTTGAATGCTCTCATCACAAAGAGGTTTCTGAGAATGCTTCTGGCTAGTTTTTATGTGAAGATAATTCCTTTTCCAGCATAGGCGTCAAAGCGTTCCAAATAAACACTTGCAGATTCTACAAAAGGAGTGTTTCCAAACTGCTCTATCCGAGGGAATGTTCAAGTCTGTGAGTTGAATGCACTAATCAGACAGAAGTTTGTGAGAATGCTTCTGTCTAGTTTTTAGATGAAGATATTTTTTTCCCAGCATAGGCCCCAAAGCCCTCCAAATATCGACTTGCAGAAGCTACAAACAGAGTGCTTCAAAACTGCTCTTTCAAAGGGAAGGCTCAAGTCTGTGAGTTGAATGCACTCATCACAAAGAAGTTTCTGAGAATGCTTCTGTGTAGTTGTTATGTGAAGATACTTCCTTTTCCATCCTAGGCCTCAAAGCGCTCGAAGTAAACACTTGCAGATTCTACGAAAGGAGTGTTTCAAAACTGTCCTATCAAAAGAAACGTTCAAGTCTGTGAGTTGAATGCACTCATCACACAGAAGTTTCTGAGAATGCTTCTGTGTAGTTTTTAGGTGAAGATATTTCATTTCCCAGCATAGGCCTCGTAGCGCTCCAAGTATGCATTTGCAGATTCTACAAAAAGAGAGGTTGAAAACTCTTCCACCAAAAAGAGGCTTCAACTCTGTGAGTAGAATGCACTCATCACACAGAAGTTTCTGAGAATGCTTCTGTCTAGTTTTTATGTGAAGATATTTCCTTTTCCAGCATTGGCGTCAAATCGCTCCAAATAAACACTTGCAGATTCTACAAAAGGAGTGTTTCCAAACTGCTCTATCAAAATGAATGTTCAAGTCTGTGAGTTGAATGCACTAATCACACAGAAGTTTGTGAGAATGCTTCTGTCTAGTTTTTATGTAAAGATATTTCTTTTCCCAGAATAGGCCTTAAAGCGCTCCAAATATTCACTTGCAGATTCTACAAAAAGAGTGTTTCAAAACTGCTCTTTCAAAAGAAAGGCTCAAGTCTGTGAGTTGAATGCACTCATCACACAGAAGTTTCTGAGAATGCTTCTGTGTAGTTGTTAGGTGAACATACTTCCTTTTCCAGCATAGGCCTCAAAGCGCTCGAAATAAACACTTGCAGATTCTACAAAAGGAGTGTTTCAAAACTGTCCTATCAAAAGAAACGTTCAAGTCTGTGAGTTGAATGCACTCATCACACAGAAGTTTCTGAGAATTCTTCCGTGTAGTTTTTAGGTGAAGATACTTCCTTTTCCAGCATAGGCTTCAAACGGCTCGAAATAAACACTTGCAGATTCTACAAAAGGAGTGTTTCAAAACTGTCCTATCAAAAGAAACGTTCAAGTCGGTGAGTTGAATGCACTCATCACAGAGAAGTTTCTGAGAATGTTTCAGTGTAGTTTTTAGGTGAAGATATTTCCTTTTCCAGCATAGGCGACAAAGCGATCCAAATAAACACTTGCAGATTCTACAAAAGGAGTGTTTCCAAACTGCTCTCTCAAGAGGAATGTTCAAGTCTGTGAGTAGAATGCACTCATCACAAAGAAGTTTCTGAGAATTCTTCTGTTAAGATATTTCCTTTTCCATCATAGGCGTCAAACCGTTCCAAATAAAAACTTGCAGATTCTACAAAAGGAGTGTTTCCAAACTGCTCTATCAGAGGGAATGTTCAAGTCTCTGAGTTGAATGCATTAATCACAGAGATGTTTGTGAGAATGCCTCTGTCTAGTTTTTAGGTGAAGGTATTTCTTTTCCCAGATAGGCCTCAAAGCCCTCCAAATATCCACATGCAGACTCTACAAAGAGAGTGTTTCAAAACTGCTCTTTCAAAAGGGAGGTTGGCCTCTGTGAGTTGAATGCACAAAGCACAGGGAACTTTCTGCGAATGCTTTTGTCTAGTTTCTAGGTGAAGATATTTCCTTGTCCAGGACAGGCCTCAAAGCACTCCATCCATCCACTTGAAGATTCTTCTAAAAGAGTGTTTCAAAACTTCTCTATCGAAAGAAAGGTGTAACTCTGTGAGTTGAATGCAGACGTTACAAAGTAGTTTCTGAGAATGCTTCTCTGTAGTTTTTAGGTGAAGATATTTCCTTTTCCAGCATAGGCGTCAAAGCGATCCAAATAAACACTTGCAGATTCTACAAAAGGAGTGTTTCCAAACTGGTCTCTCAAGAGGAATGTTCAAGTCTGTGAGTAGAATGCACTCATCACAAAGAAGTTTCTGAGAATGCTTCTGTCTAGTTTTTATGCGAAGATATTTCCTTTTCCAACATAGGCGTCAAAGCGTTGCAAATAAACACTTGCAGATTCTACAAAAGGAGTGTTTCCAAACTGCTCTATCAGAGGGAATGTTCAAGTCTGTGAGTTGAATGCATTAATCACAGAGATGTTTGTGAGAATGCTTCTGTCTAGTTTTTAGGTGAAGGTATTTCTTTTCCCAGTATAGGCCTCAAAGCCCTCCAAATATCCACATGCAGACTCTACAAAGAGAGTGTTTCAAAACTGCTCTTTCAAAAGGGAGGTTGGCCTCTGTGAGTTGAATGCACAAAGCACAGGGAACTTTCTGCGAATGCTTTTGTCTAGTTTCTAGGTGAAGATATTTTCTTGTCCAGGACAGGCCTCAAAGCACTCCATCCATCCACTTGAAGATTCTTCTAAAAGAGTGTTTCAAAACTTCTCTATCGAAAGAAAGGTGTAACTCTGTGAGTAGAATGCAGACGTTACAAAGTTGTTTCTGGGAATGCTTCTCTGTAGTTTTTAGGTGAAGATATTTCCTTTTCCAGCATAGGCGTCAAAGCGATCCAAATAAACACTTGCAGATTCTACAAAAGCAGTGTTTCCAAACTGCTCTATCAAAAGGAATGTTCAAGTCTGTGAGTTGAATGCACTCATCACACAGAAGATTTTGAGCATGCTTCTGTTTAGTTTTTAGGGGAAGATATTTCTTTTCCCAGCATAGGCCATAAAGCGCTCCAAATATCCACTTGCAGATTCAACAAAAAGAGTGTTTCAAAACTGCTCTTTGAAAAGAAAGTCTCAAGTCTGTGAGTTGAATGCACTCATCACAAAGAAGTTTCTGAGAATGCTTCTGTGTAGTTGTTATGTGAAGATACTTCCTTTTCCAGCATAGGCCTAAAAGCGCTTGAAAAAAACACTTGCAGATTCTACGAAAGGAGTGTTTCAAAACTGTCCTATCAACAGAAACGTTCAAGTCTGTGAGTTGAATGCACTCATCACAGAGGTTTCTGAGAATGCTTCTGTGTAGTTTTTAGGTGAAGATATTTCATTTCCCAGCATAGGCCTCGCAGCGCTCCAAATATGCACTTGTAGATTCTACAAAAAGAGAGCTTGAAAACTCTTCCACCAAAAAGAGGCTTCAACACTGTGAGTAGAATGCACTCATCACACAGAAGTTTCTGAGAATGCTTCTGTCTAATTTTTATTTGAAGATATTTCCTTTTCCAGCATAGGCGTCAAAGCGCTCCAAATAAACACTTGCAGATTCTACAAAAGGAGTGTTTCCAAACTGCTCTATCAAAAGGAATGTTCAAGTCTGTGAGTTGAATGCACTAATCACACAGATGTTTTTGAGAATGCTTCTGGCTAGTTTTTAGGTGAAGATATTTCTTTTCCCAGAATAGGCCATAAAGCGCTCCAAATATCCACTTGCAGATTCTACAAAACGAGTGTTTCCAAACTGCTCTATCATAGGGAATGTTCAAGTCTGTGAGTTGAATGCACTAATCACACAGATGTTTGTGAGAATGCTTCTTTCTTGTTTTTAGCTGAAGGTATGTCTTTTCCCAGCATAGGCCTCAAAGCCCTCCAAATATCCACTTGCAGACTCTACAAAAAGAGTGTTTCAAAACTGCTCTTTCAAAAGAAATGCTCAATTCTGTGAGTTGAATGCACTCATCACACAGAAGTTTCTGAGAATGCTTCTGTGTAGTTTTTAGGTGAAGATATTTCCTTTTCAAGCATAGGCATCAAAGCGATCCAAATAAACACTTGCAGATTCTACAAAAGGGGTGTTTCCAAACTGCTCTCTCAAGAGGAATTTTCAAGTCTGTGAGTAGAATGCACTCATCGCAAAGAAGTTTCTGAGAATGCTTCCGGCTAGTTTTTATATGAAGAGATTTCCTTTTCCAGCATAGGCGTCAAAGCGCTCCAAATAAACACTTGCAGATTCTACAAAAGGAGTGTTTCCAAACTGCTCTATCAAAAGGAATGTTCAAGTCTGTGAGTTGAATGCACTAATCACACAGAAGTTTGTGAGAATTCTTCTGTCTAGTTTTTAGGTGAAGATATTTCTCTTTCCAGAAAAGGCCTTAAAGTGCTCCAAATATCCACTTGCAGATTCTACAAAAAGAATGTTTCAAAACTGCTCTTTCAAAAGAAAGGCTCAAGTCTGTGAGTTGAATGCACTCATCACAAAGAAGTTTCTGAAAATGCTTCTGTGTAGTTGTTATGTAAAGATACTTCCTTTTCCAGCATAGGCCCCAAAGCGCTCGAAATAAACACTTGCAGATTCTACAAAAGGAGTGTTTCAAAACTGTTCTATCAAAAGAAACGTTCAAGTCGGTGAGTTGAATGCACTCATCACACAGAAGTTTCTGAGAATGCTTCTGTGTAGTTTTTAGGTGAAGATATTTCCTTTTCCAGCATAGACGTCAAAGCGATCCAAATAAACACTTGCAGATTCTACAAAAGGAGTGTTTCCAAACTGCTCTATCAAGAGGAATGTTCAAGTCTATGAGTAGAATGCACTCATCACAGAGAAGTTTCTGAGAATTCTTCTGTCTAATTTTTATGTGACGTTATTTCGTTTTCCAGCATAAGAGTCATAGGGTTCCAAGTAAACACTTGCAGATTCTACAAAAGGAGTGTTTCCAAACTGCTCTTTCATAGGAAATGTTCAAGTCTGTGAGTTGAATGCACTAATCAGACAGATGTTTGTGAGAATGCTTCTGCCTAGTTTTTAGGTGAAGGTATATCTTTTCCCAGCCTAGGCCTCAAATCCCTCCAAATATCGACTTGCAGCCTCTACAAAAAGAGTGTTTCAAAACTGCTCTCTCTAAAGGAAGGCTCAAGTCTGTGAGTTGAATGCACTCATCACAAAGAAGTTTCCGAGAATGCTTCTCTGTAGTTGTTATGTGAAGATACTTCCTTTTCCAGCATAGGCCTCAAAGCACTCGAAATAAACACTTGCAGATTCTACAAAAGGAGTGTTTCAAAACTGTCCTATCAAAAGAAACGCTCAAGTTTGTGAGGTGAATGCACTCATCACACAGAAGTTTCTGAGAATGCTTCTGTATAGTTTTTAGGTGAAGATAGTTCCTTTCCCAGCATAGGCGTCAAAGCGATCCAAATAAACACTTGCAGATTCTGCAAAAGGAGTGTTTCCAAACTGCCCTATCAGAGGGAATGTTCAAGTCTGTGAGTTGAATGCACTAATCAAACAGATGTTTGTGGGAATGCTTCTGTCTAGTTTTAAGGTGAAGGTATGTCTTTTCCCAGCATAGGCCTCAAAGCCCTCCAAATATGCACTTGCAGACTCTACAAAAAGAGGGTTTCAAAACTGCTCTTTCAAAAGGAAGGCTCAAGTCTGTGAGTTGAATGCACTCATCACAAAGAAGTTTCTGAGAATGCTTCTGTGTAGTTGTTATGTGAAGATACTTCCTTTTCCAGCATAGGCCTCAAAGCGCCCGAAATAAACTCTTGCAGATACTACAAAAGGAGTGTTTCAAAACTGTCCTATCAAAAGAAACGTTCAAGTCTGTGAGTTAAATGCACTCATCACACAGAAGTTTCTGAGAATGCTTCTGTGTAGTTTTTAGGTGAAGATATTTCATTTCCCAGCGTAGGCCTTGGAGCGCTCCAAATATGCATTTGCAGATTCTACAAAAGGAGAGCTTGAAAACTCTTCCACCAAAAAGAGGCTTCAACTCTCTGAGTAGAATGCACTCATCACAAAGAAGTTTCTGAGAATGCTTCTGTCTAGTTTTTATGTGAAGATATTTCCCTTTCCAGGATAGGCGTCAAAGCGCTCCAAATAAACACTTGCAGATTCTACAAAAGGAGTGTTTCCAAACTGCTCTATCAAAAGGAATGTTCAAGTCTGTGAGTTCAATGCACTCATCACAAAGAAGTTTGTGAGAATGCTTCTGGCTAGCTTTTATGTGAAGATATTTCCTTTTCCAGCATAGGCGTCAAAGCGCTCCAAATAAACACTTGCAGATTCTACAAAAGGAGTGTTTCCAAACTGCTCTATCAAAAGGAATTTTCAAGTCTGTGAGTTGAATGCACTAATCACACAGAAGTTTGTGAGAATTCTTCTGTCTAGTTTTTAGGTGAAGATATTTCTCTTTCCAGAAAAGGCCTTAAAGTGCTCCAAATATCCACTTGCAGATTCTACAAAAGGAGTGTTTCAAAACTGCTCTTTCAAAAGAAATGCTCAAGTCTGTGAGTTGAATGCACTCATCAAAAGAAGTTTCTGAGAATGCTTCTGTGTAGTTGTTATGTGAAGATACTTCTTTTTCCAGCATAGGCCCCAAAGCGCTCGAAATAAACATTTGCAGATTCTCCAAAAGGAGTGTTTCAAAACTGTCCTATCAAAAGAAACGTTCAAGTCTCTGAGTTGAATGCACTCATCACACAGAAGTTTCTGAGAATGCTTCTGTGTAGTTTTTAGGTGAAGATATTTCCTTTTCCAGAATAGACGTCAAACGATCCAAATAAACACTTGCAGATTCTACAAAAGGAGTGTTTAAAAACTGCTCTAACAAGAGGAATGTTCAAGTCTGTGAGTAGAATGCATTCATGACAAAGACGTTTCTGAGAATTCTTCTGTCTAATTTTTATGTGAAGATATTTCGTTTTCCAGCGTAAGCGTCATAGCGTTCCAAGTAAACACTTGCAGATTCTACAAAAGGAGTGTTTCCAAACTGCTCTTTCAGAGGGAATGTTCAAGTCTGTGAGTTGAATGCACTAATCAGACAGAAGTTTGTGAGAATGCTTCTGTCTAGTTTTTAGGTGAAGATGTTTCTTTTCCCAGCATAGGCCTCAAAGCCCTCCAAATATCCACTTGCAGACTCTACAAAAAGAGTGTTTCAAAACTGCTCTTTCAAAAGGAAGGCTCAAGTCGGTGAGTTGAATGCACCATCACAAAGAAGTTTCCGAGAATGCTTCTGTGTAGTTGTTATGTGAAGATACTTCCTTTTCCAGCATAGGCCTCAAAGCGCTCGAAATAAACACTTGCAGATTCTACGAAAGGAGTGTTTCAAAACTGTCCTATCAAAAGAAACGTTCAAGTCTGTGAGTTGAATGCACTCATCTCACAGAAGTTTCTGAAAATGCCTCTGTGTAGTTTTTAGGTGAAGATATTTCATTTCCCAGCATAGCCCTCGGAGCGCTCCAAATATGCACTTGCAGATTCTTCAAAAAGAGAGCTTGAAAACTCCTCCGCCAAAAAGAGGCTTCAACTCTGTGAGTAGAATGCACTCATCCCAAAGAAGTTTCTGAGAATGCTTCTGTCTGGTTTTTATGTGAAGATATTTCCTTTTCCAGCACAGGCGTCAAAGCGCTCCAAATAAACACTTACAGATTCTACAAATGGAGTGTTTCCAAACTGCTCTATCAAAAGGAATGTTCAAGTCTGTGAGTTGAATGCACTAATCACCCAGAAGTCTGTGAGAATGCTTCTGTCTAGTTTTTAGGTGAAGATATTTCTTTTCCTAGAATAGGTCTTAAAGCACTGCAAATATCCACTTGAAGATTCTACAAAAAGAGTGTTCCAAAACTGTTCTTTCAAAAGAAAGGCTCGTCTGTGAGTTGAATGCACTCATCACAAAGAAGTTTCTGAGAATGCTTCTGGCTATTTTTTATGTGAAGATATTTCCTTTTCCAGCCTAGGCGTCAAAGCGCTCCAAATAAACAATTGCAGATTCTACAAAAGGAGTGTTTCCAAACTGCTCTATCAAAAGGAATGTTCAAGTCTCTGAGTTGAATGCACTAATTGCAAAGAAGTTTGTGAGAATGCTTCTGTCTAGTTTTTGGTGAAGATATTTCTTTTCCCAGCATAGGCCTCAAAGCCCTCCAAATATCCACTTGCAGACTCTACAAAAAGAGTGCTTCAAAACTGCTCCTTCAAAAGGAAGGCTCAAGTCTGTCAGTTGAATGCACTCATCCCAAAGAAGTTTCTGAGAATGCTTCTGTGTAGTTGTTATGTGAAGATACTTCCTTTTCCAGCATAGGCCTCAAAGCGCTGGAAATAAACACTTGCAGATTCTACGAAAGGAGTGTTTCAAAACTGTCCTATCAAAAGAAACGTTCAAGTCTGTGAGTTGAATGCACTCATCACACAGAAGTTTCTGAGAATACTTCTGTGTAGTTTTTAGGTGAAGATATTTCATTTCCCAGCGTAGCCCTCGGAGCGCTCCAACTATGCACTTACAGATTCTACAAAAAGGGAGCTTGAAAACTCTTCCACCAAAAAGAGGCTTCAACTCTGTGAGTAGAATGCACTCATCACAAGGAAGTTTCTGAGAATGCTTCTGTCTACTTTTTATGTGAAGATATTTACTTTTCCAGCATAGGCGTCAAAGCGCTCCAAATAAACACTTGCAGATTCTACAAAAGGATTGTTTCCAAACTGCTCTAACAGAGGGAATGTTCAAGTCTGTGAGTTGAAGGCACTAATCAGACAGAAGTTTGTGAGAATGCTTCTGTCTTGTTTTTAGGTGAAGATATTTCTTTTCCCAGCATAGGCCTCAAAGCCCTCCAAATATCCACTTGCAGACTCTACAAAAAGAGTGTTTCAAAACTGCTCTTTCAAAAGGAAGGCTCAAGTCTGTGAGTTGAAGGCACTCATCATAAAGAAGTTTCTGAGAATGCTTCTGTGTAGTTGTTATGTGAAGATACTTCCTTTTCCACCATAGTCTTCAAAGCTCTCGAAATAAACAATTGCAGATTCTAAGAAAGGTGTGTTTCAAAACTGTCCTATCAAAAGAAACGTTTAAGTCTGTGAGTTGAATGCACTCATCTCACAGAAGTTTCTGAGAATGCTTCTGTGTAGTTTTTAAGTGAAGATATTTCATTTCCCAGCATAGGCCTCGGAGCGCTCCAAATATGCCCTTGCAGATTCTTCAAAAAGAGAGCTTGAAAACTCTTCCGCCAAAAAGAGGCTTCAACTCTGTGAGTAGAATGCACTCATCCCAAAGGTGTTTCTGAGAATGCTTCTGTCTGGTTTTTATGTGAAGATATTTCCTTTTCCAGCATAGGCGTCAAAACGCTCCAAATAAACACTTACAGATTCTACAAAAGGAGTGTTTCCAAACTGCTCTATCAAAAGGAATGTTCAAGTCTGTGAGTTGAATGCACTAATCACCCAGAAGTCTGTGAGAATCCTTCTGTCTAGTTTTTAGGTGAAGATATTTCTTTTCCCTGAATAGGCCTTAAAGTGCTCCAAATATCCACTTGAAGTTTCTAAAAAAGAGTGTTTCAAAACTGTTCTTTCAAAAGAAAGGCTCGTCTGTGACTTGCATGCACTCATCACAAAGAAGTTTCTGAGAATGCTTCTGGCTAGTTTTTATGTGAATTTATTTCCTTTTCCAGCATAGGCGTCAAAGCGTTCCAAATAAACACTTGCAGATTCTACAAAAGGAGTGTTTCCAAACTGCTCAATCCGAGGGAATGTTTAAGTCTGTGAGTTGAATGCACTAATCAGACAGAAGTTTGTGAGAATGCTTCTGTCTAGTTTTTAGGTGAAGATATTTCTTTTCCCAGCATAGGCCTCAAAGCCCTCCAAATATCCACTTGCAGACTCTACAAAAAGAGTGTTTCAAAACTGCTCTTTCAAAAGGAAGGCTCAAGTCTGTGAGATGAATGCACTCATCACAAAGAAGTTTCTAAGAATGCTTCTGTGTAGTTGTTATGTGAAGATACTTCCTTTTCCAGCATAGGCCTCAAAGCGCTCGAAATAAACACTTGCAGATTTTACGAAAGGAGAGTTTCAAAGGTGTCCTATCAAAAGAAACGTTCAAGTCTGTGAGTTGAATGCCCTCATCACACAGAAGTTTCTGAGAATTCTTCTGTGTCGTTTTTAGGTGAAGATATTTCATTTCCCAGCATAGACCTCGGAGCGCTCCAAATATGCACTTGCAGATTCTACAAAAAGAGAGATTGAAAACTCTTCCACCAAAAACAGGCTTCAACTCTGTGAGTAGAATGCACTCTTCACAGAGAAGTTTCTGAGAATCCTTCTCTGTAGTTTTTATGTGAAGATATTTCCTTTTCCAGCATATGCGTAAAAGCGTTCAAAATAAACACTTGCAGATTCTACAAAAGGAGTGTTCCCAAACTGCTCTATCAAAAGAAATGTTCAAGTCTGTGAATAGAATGCACTCATCACAAAGAAGTTTCTGAGAATGCTTCTGGCTAGTTTTTGTGTGAAGATATTTCCTTTTCCAGCATAGGCGTCAAAGAACTCCAAATAAACACTTGCAGATTCTACAAAAGGAGTGTTTCCAAACTGCTCTATACGAGGGAATGTTCAACTCTGTGAGTTGAATGAACTAATCAGACAGAAGTTTCTGAGAATCCTTCTGTCTAGTTTTAATGTGAAGATATTTCTTTTCCCAGCATAGGGCTCAAAGCCCTCCAAATATCCACTTGCAGACTCTACAAAAAGAGTGCTTCAAAACTGCTCTTTCAAAAGGAAGGCTAAAGTCTGTGAGTTGAATGCACTCATCACAAAGAAGTTTCTGAGAATGCTTCTGTGTAGTTGTTATGTGAAGATAGTTCCTTTTCCAGCATAGGCCTCAAAGCGCTAGAAATAAACACTTGCAGATTCTACGAAAGGAGTGTTTCAAAACTGCTCTTTCAAAAGGAAGGCTCAAGTCTGTGAGTTGAATGCACTCATCACACAGAAGTTTCTGAGAATGCTTCTGTGTAGTTTTTAGTTGAAGATATTTCATTTCCCAGCATAGGCCTCGGAGCGCTCCAAATATGCAGGTGCAGATTCTACAAAAACAGAGGTTGAAAACACTTCCACCAAAAAGAGGCTTCAACTCTGTGAGTAGAATGCACTCATCACAAAGAAGTTTCTGAGAATGCTTCTGTGTAGTTGTTATGTGAAGATACTTCCTTTTCCACCATAGGCTTCAAAGCGCTCGAAATAAACAATTGCAGATTCTACGAAAGGAGTGTTTGAAAACTGTCCTATCAAAAGAAACTTTCAAGTCTGTGAGTTGAATTCACTCATCACACAGAAGTTTCTGAGAATGCTTCTGTGAAGTTTTTAGTTGAAGATATTTCCTTTTCCTGCATAGGCGTCAAAGAGATCCAAATAAACACTTGCATATTCTACAAAAGGAGTGTTTCCAAACTGCTCTCTCAAGAGGAATGTTCAAGTCTGTGAGTAGAATGGACTCATCACAAAGAAGTTTCTGAGAATGCTTCTATCTAGTTTTTATCTGAAGATATTTCCTTTTCCAGCATGTGCGTAAAAGCGTTCCAAATAAGCACTTGCAGATTCTACAAAAGGAGTGTTTCCAAACTGCTCTATCCGAGGGAATGTTCAAGTCTGTGAGTTGAATGCACTAATCAGACAGAAGTTTGTGAGAATGCTTCTGTCTAGCTTTTAGATGAAGATATTTCTTTTCCCAGCATAGGCCTCAAAGCCCTCCAAATGTCCACTTGCAGACTCTACAAACAAAGTGCTTCAAAACTGCTCTTTCAAACGGAAGGCTCAAGTCTGTGAGTTGAATGCACTCATCACAAAGAAGTTTCTGAGAATGCTTCTGTGTAGTTGTTATGTGAAGATACTTCCTTTTCCAGCATAGGCCTCAAAGCGCTCGAAATAAACACTTGCAGATCCTACGAAAGGAGTGTTTCACAACTGTCCTATCAAAAGAAACGTTCAAGTCTGTGAGTTGAATGCACTCATCACACAGAAGTTTCTGAGAATGCTTCTGTGAAGTTTTTAGTTGAAGATATTTCCTTTTCCTGCATAGGCGTCAAAGAGATCCAAATAAACCCTTGCATATTCTACAAAAGGAGTGTTTCCAAACTGCTCTCTCAAGAGGAATGTTCAAGTCTGTGAGTAGAATGGACTCATCACAAAGAAGTTTCTGAGAATGCTTCTATCTAGTTTTTATCTGAAGATATTTCCTTTTCCAGCATGTGCGTAAAAGCGTTCCAAATATGCACTTGCAGATTCTACAAAAAGGGAGCTTGAAAACTCTTCCACCAAAAAGAGGCTTCAACTCTGTGAGTAGAATGCACTCATCCCAAAGAAGTTTCTGAGAATGCTTCTGGCTAGTTTTTATGTGAAGATATTTCCTTTTCCAGCCTAGGCGTCAAAGCGCTCGAAATAAACACTTGCAGATTCTACAAAAGGATTATTTCCAAACTGCTCTATCAGAGGCAATATTCAAGTCTGTTAGTTGAATGCACTAATCACACAGAAGATTGTGAGAATGCTTCTGTCTAGTGTTTAGGTGAAGATATTTCTTTTCCCAGCAGAGGCCTCAAAGCCCACTAAATATCAACTTGCAGACTCTACAAAAAGAGTGTTTCAAAACTGCTCTTTCAAAAGGAAGGCTCAAGCCTGTGAGATGAATGCACTCATCACAAAGATGTTTCTGAGAATGCTTCTGTGTAGTTTTTATGTGAAGATACTTCCTTTTCCAGCATAGTCCTCAAAGCGCTCGAAATAAACACTTGCAGATTTTACGAAAGGAGTGTTTCAAAAGTGTCCTATCAAAAGAAACGTTCAAGTGTGTGAGTTGAATTCACTCATCACACAGAAGTTTCTGAGAATGCTTCTGTGCAGTTTTTAGGTGAAGATATATCCTTTTCCAGTATAGGCGTGAAAGCGATCCAAATAAACACTGCTGATACTACAAAAGGAGTGTTGCAAAACCATCCTATCAAAAGAAACGTTCAAGTCTGTGAGTTGAATGCACTCATCACAGAGAAGTTTCTGAGAATTCTTCCGTGTAGTTTTTAGGTGAAGATACTTCCTTTTCCAGCATAGGCTTCAAACGGCTCGAAATAAACACTTGCAGATTCTACAAAAGGAGTGTTTCAAAACTGTCCTATCAAAAGAAACGTTCAAGTCGGTGAGTTGAATGCACTCATCACAGAGAAGTTTCTGAGAATGTTTCAGTGTAGTTTTTAGGTGAAGATATTTCCTTTTCCAGCATAGGCGACAAAGCGATCCAAATAAACACTTGCAGATTCTACAAAAGGAGTGTTTCCAAACTGCTCTCTCAAGAGGAATGTTCAAGTCTGTGAGTAGAATGCACTCATCACAAAGAAATTTCTGAGAATTCTTCTGTTAAGATATTTCCTTTTCCATCATAGGCGTCAAAGCGTTCCAAATAAAAACTTGCAGATTCTACAAAAGGAGTGTTTCCAAACTGCTCTATCAGAGGGAATGTTCAAGTCTCTTAGTTGAATGCATTAATCACAGAGATGTTTGTGAGAATGCTTCTGTCTAGTTTTTAGGTGAAGGTATTTCTTTTCCCAGCATAGGCCTCAAAGCCCTACAAATATCCACATGCAGACTCTACAAAGAGAGTGTTTCAAAACTGCTCTTTCAAAAGGGAGGTTGGCCTCTGTGAGTTGAATGCACAAAGCACAGGGAACTTTCTGCGAATGCTTTTGTCTAGTTTCTAGGTGAAGATATTTCCTTGTCCAGGACAGGCCTCAAAGCACTCCATCCATCCACTTGAAGATTCTTCTAAAAGAGTGTTTCAAAAGTTCTCTATCGAAAGAAAGGTGTAACTCTGTGAGTTGAATGCAGACGTTATAAAGTAGTTTCTGGGAATGCTTCTCTGTAGTTTTTAGGTGAAGATATTTCCTTTTCCAGCATAGGCGTCAAAGCGATCCAAATAAACACTTGCAGATTCTACAAAAGGAGTGTTTCCAAACTGGTCTCTCAAGAGGAATGTTCAAGTCTGTGAGTAGAATGCACTCATCACAAAGAAGTTTCTGAGAATGCTTCTGTCTAGTTTTTATGCGAAGATATTTCCTTTTCCAACATAGGCGTCAAAGCGTTGCAAATAAACACTTGCAGATTCTACAAAAGGAGTGTTTCCAAACTGCTCTATCAGAGGGAATGTTCAAGTCTGTGAGTTGAATGCATTAATCACAGAGATGTTTGTGAGAATGCTTCTGTCTAGTTTTTAGGTGAAGGTATTTCTTTTCCCCGTATAGGCCTCAAAGCCCTCCAAATATCCACATGCAGACTCTACAAAAAGAGTGTTTCAAAACTGCTCTTTCAAAAGGGTTGTTGGCCTCTGTGAGTTGAATGCACAAAGCACAGGGAACTTTCTGCGAATGCTTTTGTCTAGTTTCTAGGTGAAGATATTTCCTTGTCCAGGACAGGCCTCAAAGCACTCCATCCATCCATATGAAGATTCTTCTAAAAGAGTGTTTCAAAACTTCTCTATCGAAAGAAAGGTGTAACTCTGTGAGTAGAATGCAGACGTTACAAAGTTGTTTCTGGGAATGCTTCTCTGTAGTTTTTAGGTGAAGATATTTCCTTTTCCAGCATAGGCGTCAAAGCGATCCAAATAAACACTTGCAGATTCTACAAAAGCAGTGTTTCCAAACTGCTCTATCAAAAGGAATGTTCAAGTCTGTGAGTTGAATGCACTCATCACACAGAAGATTTTGAGCATGCTTCTGTCTAGTTTTTAGGGGAAGATATTTCTTTTCCCAGCATAGGCCATAAAGCGCTCCAAATATCCACTTGCAGATTCAACAAAAAGAGTGTTTCAAAACTGCTCTTTGAAAAGAAAGTCTCAAGTCTGTGAGTTGAATGCACTCATCACAAAGAAGTTTCTGAGAATGCTTCTGTGTAGTTGTTATGTGAAGATACTTCCTTTTCCAGCATAGGCCTAAAAGCGCTTGAAAAAAACACTTGCAGATTCTACGAAAGGAGTGTTTCAAAACTGTCCTATCAACAGAAACGTTCAAGTCTGTGAGTTGAATGCACTCATCACAGAGAAGTTTCTGAGAATGCTTCTGTGTAGTTTTTAGGTGAAGATATTTCATTTCCCAGCATAGGCCTCGGAGCGCTCCAAATATGCACTTGTAGATTCTACAAAAAGAGAGCTTGAAAACACTTCCACCAAAAAGAGGCTTCAACTCTGTGAGTAGAATGCACTCATTACACAGAAGTTTCTGAGAATGCTTCTGTCTAATTTTTATTTGAAGATATTTCCTTTTCCAGCATAGGCGTCAAAGCGCTCCAAATAAACACTTGCAGATTCTACAAAAGGAGTGTTTCCAAACTGCTCTATCAAAAGGAATGTTCAAGTCTGTGAGTTGAATGCACTAATCACACAGATGTTTTTGAGAATGCTTCTGGCTAGTTTTTAGGTGAAGATATTTCTTTTCCCAGCATAGGCCATAAAGCGCTCCAAATATCCACTTGCAGATTCTACAAAACGAGTGTTTCCAAACTGCCCTATCATAGGGAATGTTCAAGTCTGTGAGTTGAATGCACTAATCACACAGATGTTTGTGAGAATGCTTCTTTCTTGTTTTTAGCTGAAGGTATGTCTTTTCCCAGCATAGGCCTCAAAGCCCTCCAAATATCCACTTGCAGACTCTACAAAAAGAGTGTTTCAAAACTGCTCTTTCAAAAGAAAGGCTCAATTCTGTGAGTTGAATGCACTCATCACACAGAAGTTTCTGAGAATGCTTCTGTGTAGTTTTTAGGTGAAGATATTTCCTTTTCAAGCATAGGCATTAAAGCGATCCAAATAAACACTTGCATATTCTACAAAAGGGGTGTTTCCAAACTGCTCTCTCAAGAGGAATTTTCAAGTCTGTGAGTAGAATGCACTCATCGCAAAGAAGTTTCTGAGAATGCTTCTGGCTAGTTTTTATATGAAGAGATTTCCTTTTCCAGCATAGGCGTCAAAGCGCTCCAAATAAACACTTGCAGATTCTACAAAAGGAGTGTTTCCAAACTGCTCTATCAAAAGGAATGTTCAAGTCTGTGAGTTGAATGCACTAATCACACAGAAGTTTGTGAGAATTCTTCTGTCTAGTTTTTAGGTGAAGATATTTCTCTTTCGAGAAAAGGCCTTAAAGTGCTCCAAATATCCACTTGCAGATTCTACAAAAAGAATGTTTCAAAACTGCTCTTTCAAAAGAAAGGCTCAAGTCTGTGAGTTGAATGCACTCATCACAAAGAAGTTTCTGAGAATGCTTCTGTGTAGTTGTTATGTAAAGATACTTCCTTTTCCAGCATAGGCCCCAAAGCCCTCGAAATAAACACTTGCAGATTCTACAAAAGGAGTGTTTCAAAACTGTTCTATCAAAAGAAACGTTCAAGTCGGTGAGTTGAATGCACTCATCACACAGAAGTTTCTGAGAATGCTTCTGTGTAGTTTTTAGGTGAAGATACTTCCTTTTCCAGCATAGACGTCAAAGCGATCCAAATAAACACTTGCAGATTCTACAAAAGGAGTGTTTCCAAACTGCTCTATCAAGAGGAATGTTCAAGTCTATGAGTAGAATGCACTCATCACAGAGAAGTTTCTGAGAATTCTTCTGTCTAATTTTTATGTGAAGTTATTTCGTTTTCCAGCATAAGAGTCATAGGGTTCCAAGTAAACACTTGCAGATTCTACAAAAGGAGTGTTTCCAAACTGCTCTTTCATAGGAAATGTTCAAGTCTGTGAGTTGAATGCACTAATCAGACAGATGTTTGTGAGAATGCTTCTGCCTAGTTTTTAGGTGAAGGTATGTCTTTTCCCAGCCTAGGCCTCAAATCCCTCCAAATATCGACTTGCAGCCTCTACAAAAAGAGTGTTTCAAAACTGCTCTCTCTAAAGGAAGGCTCAAGTCTGTGAGTTGAATGCACTCATCACAAAGAAGTTTCCGAGAATGCTTCTCTGTAGTTGTTATGTGAAGATACTTCCTTTTCCAGCATAGGCCTCAAAGCGCTCGAAATAAACACTTGCAGATTCTACAAAAGGAGTGTTTCAAAACTGTCCTATCAAAAGAAACGCTCAAGTTTGTGAGGTGAATGCACTCATCACACAGAAGTTTCTGAGAATGCTTTTGTATAGTTTTTAGGTGAAGATAGTTCCTTTCCCAGCATAGGCGTCAAAGCGATCCAAATAAACACTTGCAGATTCTGCAAAAGGAGTGTTTCCAAACTGCCCTATCAGAGGGAATGTTCAAGTCTGTGAGTTGAATGCACTAATCAAACAGATGTTTGTGGGAATGCTTCTGTCTAGTTTTAAGGTGAAGGTATGTCTTTTCCCAGCATAGGCCTCAAAGCCCTCCAAATATGCACTTGCAGACTCTACAAAAAGAGGGTTTCAAAACTGCTCTTTCAAAAGGAAGGCTCAAGTCTGTGAGTTGAATGCACTCATCACAAAGAAGTTTCTGAGAATGCTTCTGTGTAGTTGTTATGTGAAGATACTTCCTTTTCCAGCATAGGCCTCAAAGCGCCCGAAATGAATGCACTCATCACACAGAAGTTTCTGGGAATGCTTCTGTGTAGTTTTTAGGTGAAGATATTTCATTTCCCAGCGTAGGCCTTGGAGCGCTCCAAATATGCATTTGCAGATTCTACAAAAGGAGAGCTTGAAAACTCTTCCACCAAAAAGAGGCTTCAACTCTCTGAGTAGAATGCACTCATCACAAAGAAGTTTCTGAGAATGCTTCTGTCTAGTTTTTATGTGAAGATATTTACTTTTCCAGGATAGGCGTCAAAGCGCTCCAAATAAACACTTGCAGATTCTACAAAAGGAGTGTTTCCAAACTGCTCTTTCAAAAGTAAGGCTCAAGTCTGTGAGTAGAATGCACTCATCACAAAGAAGTTTCTGAGAATGCTTCTGGCTAGTTTTTATGTGAAGATATTTCCTTTTCCAGCATAGGCGTCAAAGTGCTCCAAATAAACACTTGCAGATTCTACAAAAGGAGTGTTTCCAAACTGCCCTATCAGAGGGAATGTTTAAGTCTGTGAGTTGAATGCATTAATCACACAGATGTTTGTGAGAATGCTTCTGTCTAGTTTTTAGGTGAAGATAGTTCTTTTCCCAGCATAGGCCTCAAAGCCCTCCAAATATCCACTTGCAGACTCTCCAAAAAGAGTGTTGCAAAACTGCTCTTTCAAAAGGCAGGTTGGACTCTGTGAGATGAATGCACAAAGCACAGGGAACTTTCTGCGAATGCTTTTGTCTAATTTCTAGGTGAAGATATTTCCTTTCCCAGCATAGGCGTCAAAGCGCTCCAATAATCACTTGCAGATTCTACAAAAGGAGTTTTTCCAAACTGCTCTATCAAGAGGAATGTTCACGTCTGTGATTTGAATACAATCATCACACAGAAGTTTTTGAGAATGCTTCTGTCCAGTTTTTAGGGGAGGATATTTCTTTTCCCAGCCTAGGCCATAAATCGCTCCAAATATCCACTTGAAGATTCTACAAAAAGTGTGTTTCAAAACTGCTCTTTGAAAAGAAAGGCTCAAGTCTGTGTGTTGAATGCACTCATCACAAAAATGTTTCTGAGAATGCTTCTGTGTAGGTGTTATGTGAAGCTATCTCGTTTTCCAGCATAGGCCTCAAAGCCCTCGAAATAAACACTTGCAGATTCTACAAAAGGAGTATTTCAAAACTGTCCTATGAAAAGTAACGTTCAAGTCTGTGAGTTGAAAGCACTCATCACAGAAGTTTCTGAGAATGCTTCTGTCTAATTTTTATTTGAAGATATTTCCTTTTCCAGCATAGGCGTCAAAGCGCTCCAAATAAACACTTGCAGATTCTACAAAAGGAGTGTTTCCAAACTGCTCTATCAAAAGGAATGTTCAAGTCTGTGAGTTGAATGCACTAATCACACAGATGTTTTTGAGAATGCTTCTGGCTAGTTTTTAGGTGAAGATATTTCTTTTCCCAGAATAGGCCATAAAGCGCTCCAAATATCCACTTGCAGATTCTACAAAACGAGTGTTTCCAAACTGCTCTATCATAGGGAATGTTCAAGTCTGTGAGTTGAATGCACTAATCACACAGATGTTTGTGAGAATGCTTCTTTCTTGTTTTTAGCTGAAGGTATGTCTTTTCCCAGCATAGGCCTCAAAGCCCTCCAAATATCCACTTGCAGACTCTACAAAAAGAGTGTTTCAAAACTGCTCTTTCAAAAGAAATGCTCAATTCTGTGAGTTGAATGCACTCATCACACAGAAGTTTCTGAGAATGCTTCTGTGTAGTTTTTAGGTGAAGATATTTCCTTTTCAAGCATAGGCATCAAAGCGATCCAAATAAACACTTGCAGATTCTACAAAAGGGGTGTTTCCAAACTGCTCTCTCAAGAGGAATTTTCAAGTCTGTGAGTAGAATGCACTCATCGCAAAGAAGTTTCTGAGAATGCTTCCGGCTAGTTTTTATATGAAGAGATTTCCTTTTCCAGCATAGGCGTCAAAGCGCTCCAAATAAACACTTGCAGATTCTACAAAAGGAGTGTTTCCAAACTGCTCTATCAAAAGGAATGTTCAAGTCTGTGAGTTGAATGCACTAATCACACAGAAGTTTGTGAGAATTCTTCTGTCTAGTTTTTAGGTGAAGATATTTCTCTTTCCAGAAAAGGCCTTAAAGTGCTCCAAATATCCACTTGCAGATTCTACAAAAAGAATGTTTCAAAACTGCTCTTTCAAAAGAAAGGCTCAAGTCTGTGAGTTGAATGCACTCATCACAAAGAAGTTTCTGAAAATGCTTCTGTGTAGTTGTTATGTAAAGATACTTCCTTTTCCAGCATAGGCCCCAAAGCGCTCGAAATAAACACTTGCAGATTCTACAAAAGGAGTGTTTCAAAACTGTTCTATCAAAAGAAACGTTCAAGTCGGTGAGTTGAATGCACTCATCACACAGAAGTTTCTGAGAATGCTTCTGTGTAGTTTTTAGGTGAAGATATTTCCTTTTCCAGCATAGACGTCAAAGCGATCCAAATAAACACTTGCAGATTCTACAAAAGGAGTGTTTCCAAACTGCTCTATCAAGAGGAATGTTCAAGTCTATGAGTAGAATGCACTCACCACAGAGAAGTTTCTGAGAATTCTTCTGTCTAATTTTTATGTGACGTTATTTCGTTTTCCAGCATAAGAGTCATAGGGTTCCAAGTAAACACTTGCAGATTCTACAAAAGGAGTGTTTCCAAACTGCTCTTTCATAGGAAATGTTCAAGTCTGTGAGTTGAATGCACTAATCAGACAGATGTTTGTGAGAATGCTTCTGCCTAGTTTTTAGGTGAAGGTATGTCTTTTCCCAGCCTAGGCCTCAAATCCCTCCAAATATCGACTTGCAGCCTCTACAAAAAGAGTGTTTCAAAACTGCTCTCTCTAAAGGAAGGCTCAAGTCTGTGAGTTGAATGCACTCATCACAAAGAAGTTTCCGAGAATGCTTCTCTGTAGTTGTTATGTGAAGATACTTCCTTTTCCAGCATAGGCCTCAAAGCACTCGAAATAAACACTTGCAGATTCTACAAAAGGAGTGTTTCAAAACTGTCCTATCAAAAGAAACGCTCAAGTTTGTGAGGTGAATGCACTCATCACACAGAAGTTTCTGAGAATGCTTCTGTATAGTTTTTAGGTGAAGATAGTTCCTTTCCCAGCATAGGCGTCAAAGCGATCCAAATAAACACTTGCAGATTCTGCAAAAGGAGTGTTTCCAAACTGCCCTATCAGAGGGAATGTTCAAGTCTGTGAGTTGAATGCACTAATCAAACAGATGTTTGTGGGAATGCTTCTGTCTAGTTTTAAGGTGAAGGTATGTCTTTTCCCAGCATAGGCCTCAAAGCCCTCCAAATATGCACTTGCAGACTCTACAAAAAGAGGGTTTCAAAACTGCTCTTTCAAAAGGAAGGCTCAAGTCTGTGAGTTGAATGCACTCATCACAAAGAAGTTTCTGAGAATGCTTCTGTGTAGTTGTTATGTGAAGATACTTCCTTTTCCAGCATAGGCCTCAAAGCGCCCGAAATAAACTCTTGCAGATACTACAAAAGGAGTGTTTCAAAACTGTCCTATCAAAAGAAACGTTCAAGTCTGTGAGTTAAATGCACTCATCACACAGAAGTTTCTGAGAATGCTTCTGTGTAGTTTTTAGGTGAAGATATTTCATTTCCCAGGGTAGGCCTTGGAGCGCTCCAAATATGCATTTGCAGATTCTACAAAAGGAGAGCTTGAAAACTCTTCCACCAAAAAGAGGCTTCAACTCTCTGAGTAGAATGCACTCATCACAAAGAAGTTTCTGAGAATGCTTCTGTCTAGTTTTTATGTGAAGATATTTCCCTTTCCAGGATAGGCGTCAAAGCGCTCCAAATAAACACTTGCAGATTCTACAAAAGGAGTGTTTCCAAACTGCTCTATCAAAAGGAATGTTCAAGTCTGTGAGTTCAATGCACTCATCACAAAGAAGTTTGTGAGAATGCTTCTGGCTAGCTTTTATGTGAAGATATTTCCTTTTCCAGCATAGGCGTCAAAGCGCTCCAAATAAACACTTGCAGATTCTACAAAAGGAGTGTTTCCAAACTGCTCTATCAAAAGGAATTTTCAAGTCTGTGAGTTGAATGCACTAATCACACAGAAGTTTGTGAGAATTCTTCTGTCTAGTTTTTAGGTGAAGATATTTCTCTTTCCAGAAAAGGCCTTAAAGTGCTCCAAATATCCACTTGCAGATTCTACAAAAGGAGTGTTTCAAAACTGCTCTTTCAAAAGAAATGCTCAAGTCTGTGAGTTGAATGCACTCATCAAAAGAAGTTTCTGAGAATGCTTCTGTGTAGTTGTTATGTGAAGATACTTCTTTTTCCAGCATAGGCCCCAAAGCGCTCGAAATAAACATTTGCAGATTCTCCAAAAGGAGTGTTTCAAAACTGTCCTATCAAAAGAAACGTTCAAGTCTCTGAGTTGAATGCACTCATCACACAGAAGTTTCTGAGAATGCTTCTGTGTAGTTTTTAGGTGAAGATATTTCCTTTTCCAGAATAGACGTCAAACGATCCAAATAAACACTTGCAGATTCTACAAAAGGAGTGTTTAAAAACTGCTCTAACAAGAGGAATGTTCAAGTCTGTGAGTAGAATGCATTCATGACAAAGACGTTTCTGAGAATTCTTCTGTCTAATTTTTATGTGAAGATATTTCGTTTTCCAGCGTAAGCGTCATAGCGTTCCAAGTAAACACTTGCAGATTCTACAAAAGGAGTGTTTCCAAACTGCTCTTTCAGAGGGAATGTTCAAGTCTGTGAGTTGAATGCACTAATCAGACAGAAGTTTGTGAGAATGCTTCTGTCTAGTTTTTAGGTGAAGATGTTTCTTTTCCCAGCATAGGCCTCAAAGCCCTCCAAATATCCACTTGCAGACTCTACAAAAAGAGTGTTTCAAAACTGCTCTTTCAAAAGGAAGGCTCAAGTCGGTGAGTTGAATGCACCATCACAAAGAAGTTTCCGAGAATGCTTCTGTGTAGTTGTTATGTGAAGATACTTCCTTTTCCAGCATAGGCCTCAAAGCGCTCGAAATAAACACTTGCAGATTCTACGAAAGGAGTGTTTCAAAACTGTCCTATCAAAAGAAACGTTCAAGTCTGTGAGTTGAATGCACTCATCTCACAGAAGTTTCTGAAAATGCCTCTGTGTAGTTTTTAGGTGAAGATATTTCATTTCCCAGCATAGCCCTCGGAGCGCTCCAAATATGCACTTGCAGATTCTTCAAAAAGAGAGCTTGAAAACTCCTCCGCCAAAAAGAGGCTTCAACTCTGTGAGTAGAATGCACTCATCCCAAAGAAGTTTCTGAGAATGCTTCTGTCTGGTTTTTATGTGAAGATATTTCCTTTTCCAGCACAGGCGTCAAAGCGCTCCAAATAAACACTTACAGATTCTACAAATGGAGTGTTTCCAAACTGCTCTATCAAAAGGAATGTTCAAGTCTGTGAGTTGAATGCACTAATCACCCAGAAGTCTGTGAGAATGCTTCTGTCTAGTTTTTAGGTGAAGATATTTCTTTTCCTAGAATAGGTCTTAAAGCACTGCAAATATCCACTTGAAGATTCTACAAAAAGAGTGTTCCAAAACTGTTCTTTCAAAAGAAAGGCTCGTCTGTGAGTTGAATGCACTCATCACAAAGAAGTTTCTGAGAATGCTTCTGGCTATTTTTTATGTGAAGATATTTCCTTTTCCAGCCTAGGCGTCAAAGCGCTCCAAATAAACAATTGCAGATTCTACAAAAGGAGTGTTTCCAAACTGCTCTATCAAAAGGAATGTTCAAGTCTCTGAGTTGAATGCACTAATTGCAAAGAAGTTTGTGAGAATGCTTCTGTCTAGTTTTTGGTGAAGATATTTCTTTTCCCAGCATAGGCCTCAAAGCCCTCCAAATATCCACTTGCAGACTCTACAAAAAGAGTGCTTCAAAACTGCTCCTTCAAAAGGAAGGCTCAAGTCTGTCAGTTGAATGCACTCATCCCAAAGAAGTTTCTGAGAATGCTTCTGTGTAGTTGTTATGTGAAGATACTTCCTTTTCCAGCATAGGCCTCAAAGCGCTGGAAATAAACACTTGCAGATTCTACGAAAGGAGTGTTTCAAAACTGTCCTATCAAAAGAAACGTTCAAGTCTGTGAGTTGAATGCACTCATCACACAGAAGTTTCTGAGAATACTTCTGTGTAGTTTTTAGGTGAAGATATTTCATTTCCCAGCGTAGCCCTCGGAGCGCTCCAACTATGCACTTACAGATTCTACAAAAAGGGAGCTTGAAAACTCTTCCACCAAAAAGAGGCTTCAACTCTGTGAGTAGAATGCACTCATCACAAGGAAGTTTCTGAGAATGCTTCTGTCTACTTTTTATGTGAAGATATTTACTTTTCCAGCATAGGCGTCAAAGCGCTCCAAATAAACACTTGCAGATTCTACAAAAGGATTGTTTCCAAACTGCTCTAACAGAGGGAATGTTCAAGTCTGTGAGTTGAAGGCACTAATCAGACAGAAGTTTGTGAGAATGCTTCTGTCTTGTTTTTAGGTGAAGATATTTCTTTTCCCAGCATAGGCCTCAAAGCCCTCCAAATATCCACTTGCAGACTCTACAAAAAGAGTGTTTCAAAACTGCTCTTTCAAAAGGAAGGCTCAAGTCTGTGAGTTGAAGGCACTCATCATAAAGAAGTTTCTGAGAATGCTTCTGTGTAGTTGTTATGTGAAGATACTTCCTTTTCCACCATAGTCTTCAAAGCTCTCGAAATAAACAATTGCAGATTCTAAGAAAGGTGTGTTTCAAAACTGTCCTATCAAAAGAAACGTTCAAGTCTGTGAGTTGAATGCACTCATCTCACAGAAGTTTCTGAGAATGCTTCTGTGTAGTTTTTAAGTGAAGATATTTCATTTCCCAGCATAGGCCTCGGAGCGCTCCAAATATGCCCTTGCAGATTCTTCAAAAAGAGAGCTTGAAAACTCTTCCGCCAAAAAGAGGCTTCAACTCTGTGAGTAGAATGCACTCATCCCAAAGGTGTTTCTGAGAATGCTTCTGTCTGGTTTTTATGTGAAGATATTTCCTTTTCCAGCATAGGCGTCAAAACGCTCCAAATAAACACTTACAGATTCTACAAAAGGAGTGTTTCCAAACTGCTCTATCAAAAGGAATGTTCAAGTCTGTGAGTTGAATGCACTAATCACCCAGAAGTCTGTGAGAATCCTTCTGTCTAGTTTTTAGGTGAAGATATTTCTTTTCCCTGAATAGGCCTTAAAGCGCTCCAAATATCCACTTGAAGTTTCTAAAAAAGAGTGTTTCAAAACTGTTCTTTCAAAAGAAAGGCTCGTCTGTGACTTGCATGCACTCATCACAAAGAAGTTTCTGAGAATGCTTCTGGCTAGTTTTTATGTGAATTTATTTCCTTTTCCAGCATAGGCGTCAAAGCGTTCCAAATAAACACTTGCAGATTCTACAAAAGGAGTGTTTCCAAACTGCTCAATCCGAGGGAATGTTTAAGTCTGTGAGTTGAATGCACTAATCAGACAGAAGTTTGTGAGAATGCTTCTGTCTAGTTTTTAGGTGAAGATATTTCTTTTCCCAGCATAGGCCTCAAAGCCCTCCAAATATCCACTTGCAGACTCTACAAAAAGAGTGTTTCAAAACTGCTCTTTCAAAAGGAAGGCTCAAGTCTGTGAGATGAATGCACTCATCACAAAGAAGTTTCTAAGAATGCTTCTGTGTAGTTGTTATGTGAAGATACTTCCTTTTCCAGCATAGGCCTCAAAGCGCTCGAAATAAACACTTGCAGATTTTACGAAAGGAGAGTTTCAAAGGTGTCCTATCAAAAGAAACGTTCAAGTCTGTGAGTTGAATGCCCTCATCACACAGAAGTTTCTGAGAATTCTTCTGTGTCGTTTTTAGGTGAAGATATTTCATTTCCCAGCATAGACCTCGGAGCGCTCCAAATATGCACTTGCAGATTCTACAAAAAGAGAGATTGAAAACTCTTCCACCAAAAACAGGCTTCAACTCTGTGAGTAGAATGCACTCTTCACAGAGAAGTTTCTGAGAATCCTTCTCTGTAGTTTTTATGTGAAGATATTTCCTTTTCCAGCATATGCGTAAAAGCGTTCAAAATAAACACTTGCAGATTCTACAAAAGGAGTGTTCCCAAACTGCTCTATCAAAAGAAATGTTCAAGTCTGTGAATAGAATGCACTCATCACAAAGAAGTTTCTGAGAATGCTTCTGGCTAGTTTTTGTGTGAAGATATTTCCTTTTCCAGCATAGGCGTCAAAGAACTCCAAATAAACACTTGCAGATTCTACAAAAGGAGTGTTTCCAAACTGCTCTATACGAGGGAATGTTCAACTCTGTGAGTTGAATGAACTAATCAGACAGAAGTTTCTGAGAATCCTTCTGTCTAGTTTTAATGTGAAGATATTTCTTTTCCCAGCATAGGGCTCAAAGCCCTCCAAATATCCACTTGCAGACTCTACAAAAAGAGTGCTTCAAAACTGCTCTTTCAAAAGGAAGGCTAAAGTCTGTGAGTTGAATGCACTCATCACAAAGAAGTTTCTGAGAATGCTTCTGTGTAGTTGTTATGTGAAGATAGTTCCTTTTCCAGCATAGGCCTCAAAGCGCTAGAAATAAACACTTGCAGATTCTACGAAAGGAGTGTTTCAAAACTGCTCTTTCAAAAGGAAGGCTCAAGTCTGTGAGTTGAATGCACTCATCACACAGAAGTTTCTGAGAATGCTTCTGTGTAGTTTTTAGTTGAAGATATTTCATTTCCCAGCATAGGCCTCGGAGCGCTCCAAATATGCAGGTGCAGATTCTACAAAAACAGAGGTTGAAAACACTTCCACCAAAAAGAGGCTTCAACTCTGTGAGTAGAATGCACTCATCACAAAGAAGTTTCTGAGAATGCTTCTGTGTAGTTGTTATGTGAAGATACTTCCTTTTCCACCATAGGCTTCAAAGCGCTCGAAATAAACAATTGCAGATTCTACGAAAGGAGTGTTTGAAAACTGTCCTATCAAAAGAAACTTTCAAGTCTGTGAGTTGAATTCACTCATCACACAGAAGTTTCTGAGAATGCTTCTGTGAAGTTTTTAGTTGAAGATATTTCCTTTTCCTGCATAGGCGTCAAAGAGATCCAAATAAACACTTGCATATTCTACAAAAGGAGTGTTTCCAAACTGCTCTCTCAAGAGGAATGTTCAAGTCTGTGAGTAGAATGGACTCATCACAAAGAAGTTTCTGAGAATGCTTCTATCTAGTTTTTATCTGAAGATATTTCCTTTTCCAGCATGTGCGTAAAAGCGTTCCAAATAAGCACTTGCAGATTCTACAAAAGGAGTGTTTCCAAACTGCTCTATCCGAGGGAATGTTCAAGTCTGTGAGTTGAATGCACTAATCAGACAGAAGTTTGTGAGAATGCTTCTGTCTAGCTTTTAGATGAAGATATTTCTTTTCCCAGCATAGGCCTCAAAGCCCTCCAAATGTCCACTTGCAGACTCTACAAACAGAGTGCTTCAAAACTGCTCTTTCAAACGGAAGGCTCAAGTCTGTGAGTTGAATGCACTCATCACAAAGAAGTTTCTGAGAATGCTTCTGTGTAGTTGTTATGTGAAGATACTTCCTTTTCCAGCATAGGCCTCAAAGCGCTCGAAATAAACACTTGCAGATCCTACGAAAGGAGTGTTTCACAACTGTCCTATCAAAAGAAACGTTCAAGTCTGTGAGTTGAATGCACTCATCACACAGAAGTTTCTGAGAATGCTTCTGTGAAGTTTTTAGTTGAAGATATTTCCTTTTCCTGCATAGGCGTCAAAGAGATCCAAATAAACCCTTGCATATTCTACAAAAGGAGTGTTTCCAAACTGCTCTCTCAAGAGGAATGTTCAAGTCTGTGAGTAGAATGGACTCATCACAAAGAAGTTTCTGAGAATGCTTCTATCTAGTTTTTATCTGAAGATATTTCCTTTTCCAGCATGTGCGTAAAAGCGTTCCAAATATGCACTTGCAGATTCTACAAAAAGGGAGCTTGAAAACTCTTCCACCAAAAAGAGGCTTCAACTCTGTGAGTAGAATGCACTCATCCCAAAGAAGTTTCTGAGAATGCTTCTGGCTAGTTTTTATGTGAAGATATTTCCTTTTCCAGCCTAGGCGTCAAAGCGCTCGAAATAAACACTTGCAGATTCTACAAAAGGATTATTTCCAAACTGCTCTATCAGAGGCAATATTCAAGTCTGTTAGTTGAATGCACTAATCACACAGAAGATTGTGAGAATGCTTCTGTCTAGTGTTTAGGTGAAGATATTTCTTTTCCCAGCAGAGGCCTCAAAGCCCACTAAATATCAACTTGCAGACTCTACAAAAAGAGTGTTTCAAAACTGCTCTTTCAAAAGGAAGGCTCAAGCCTGTGAGATGAATGCACTCATCACAAAGATGTTTCTGAGAATGCTTCTGTGTAGTTTTTATGTGAAGATACTTCCTTTTCCAGCATAGTCCTCAAAGCGCTCGAAATAAACACTTGCAGATTTTACGAAAGGAGTGTTTCAAAAGTGTCCTATCAAAAGAAACGTTCAAGTGTGTGAGTTGAATTCACTCATCACACAGAAGTTTCTGAGAATGCTTCTGTGCAGTTTTTAGGTGAAGATATATCCTTTTCCAGTATAGGCGTGAAAGCGATCCAAATAAACACTGCTGATACTACAAAAGGAGTGTTGCAAAACCATCCTATCAAAAGAAACGTTCAAGTCTGTGAGTTGAATGCACTCATCACAGAGAAGTTTCTGAGAATTCTTCCGTGTAGTTTTTAGGTGAAGATACTTCCTTTTCCAGCATAGGCTTCAAACGGCTCCAAATAAACACTTGCAGATTCTACAAAAGGAGTGTTTCAAAACTGTCCTATCAAAAGAAACGTTCAAGTCGGTGAGTTGAATGCACTCATCACAGAGAAGTTTCTGAGAATGTTTCAGTGTAGTTTTTAGGTGAAGATATTTCCTTTTCCAGCATAGGCGACAAAGCGATCCAAATAAACACTTGCAGATTCTACAAAAGGAGTGTTTCCAAACTGCTCTCTGAAGAGGAATGTTCAAGTCTGTGAGTAGAATGCACTCATCACAAAGAAATTTCTGAGAATTCTTCTGTTAAGATATTTCCTTTTCCATCATAGGCGTCAAAGCGTTCCAAATAAAAACTTGCAGATTCTACAAAAGGAGTGTTTCCAAACTGCTCTATCAGAGGGAATGTTCAAGTCTCTTAGTTGAATGCATTAATCACAGAGATGTTTGTGAGAATGCTTCTGTCTAGTTTTTAGGTGAAGGTATTTCTTTTCCCAGCATAGGCCTCAAAGCCCTACAAATATCCACATGCAGACTCTACAAAGAGAGTGTTTCAAAACTGCTCTTTCAAAAGGGAGGTTGGCCTCTGTGAGTTGAATGCACAAAGCACAGGGAACTTTCTGCGAATGCTTTTGTCTAGTTTCTAGGTGAAGATATTTCCTTGTCCAGGACAGGCCTCAAAGCACTCCATCCATCCACTTGAAGATTCTTCTAAAAGAGTGTTTCAAAAGTTCTCTATCGAAAGAAAGGTGTAACTCTGTGAGTTGAATGCAGACGTTATAAAGTAGTTTCTGGGAATGCTTCTCTGTAGTTTTTAGGTGAAGATATTTCCTTTTCCAGCATAGGCGTCAAAGCGATCCAAATAAACACTTGCAGATTCTACAAAAGGAGTGTTTCCAAACTGGTCTCTCAAGAGGAATGTTCAAGTCTGTGAGTAGAATGCACTCATCACAAAGAAGTTTCTGAGAATGCTTCTGTCTAGTTTTTATGCGAAGATATTTCCTTTTCCAACATAGGCGTCAAAGCGTTGCAAATAAACACTTGCAGATTCTACAAAAGGAGTGTTTCCAAACTGCTCTATCAGAGGGAATGTTCAAGTCTGTGAGTTGAATGCATTAATCACAGAGATGTTTGTGAGAATGCTTCTGTCTAGTTTTTAGGTGAAGGTATTTCTTTTCCCCGTATAGGCCTCAAAGCCCTCCAAATATCCACATGCAGACTCTACAAAAAGAGTGTTTCAAAACTGCTCTTTCAAAAGGGTTGTTGGCCTCTGTGAGTTGAATGCACAAAGCACAGGGAACTTTCTGCGAATGCTTTTGTCTAGTTTCTAGGTGAAGATATTTCCTTGTCCAGGACAGGCCTCAAAGCACTCCATCCATCCACATGAAGATTCTTCTAAAAGAGTGTTTCAAAACTTCTCTATCGAAAGAAAGGTGTAACTCTGTGAGTAGAATGCAGACGTTACAAAGTTGTTTCTGGGAATGCTTCTCTGTAGTTTTTAGGTGAAGATATTTCCTTTTCCAGCATAGGCGTCAAAGCGATCCAAATAAACACTTGCAGATTCTACAAAAGCAGTGTTTCCAAACTGCTCTATCAAAAGGAATGTTCAAGTCTGTGAGTTGAATGCACTCATCACACAGAAGATTTTGAGCATGCTTCTGTCTAGTTTTTAGGGGAAGATATTTCTTTTCCCAGCATAGGCCATAAAGCGCTCCAAATATCCACTTGCAGATTCAACAAAAAGAGTGTTTCAAAACTGCTCTTTGAAAAGAAAGTCTCAAGTCTGTGAGTTGAATGCACTCATCACAAAGAAGTTTCTGAGAATGCTTCTGTGTAGTTGTTATGTGAAGATACTTCCTTTTCCAGCATAGGCCTAAAAGCGCTTGAAAAAAACACTTGCAGATTCTACGAAAGGAGTGTTTCAAAACTGTCCTATCAACAGAAACGTTCAAGTCTGTGAGTTGAATGCACTCATCACAGAGAAGTTTCTGAGAATGCTTCTGTGTAGTTTTTAGGTGAAGATATTTCATTTCCCAGCATAGGCCTCGGAGCGCTCCAAATATGCACTTGTAGATTCTACAAAAAGAGAGCTTGAAAACTCTTCCACCAAAAAGAGGCTTCAACTCTGTGAGTAGAATGCACTCATTACACAGAAGTTTCTGAGAATGCTTCTGTCTAATTTTTATTTGAAGATATTTCCTTTTCCAGCATAGGCGTCAAAGCGCTCCAAATAAACACTTGCAGATTCTACAAAAGGAGTGTTTCCAAACTGCTCTATCAAAAGGAATGTTCAAGTCTGTGAGTTGAATGCACTAATCACACAGATGTTTTTGAGAATGCTTCTGGCTAGTTTTTAGGTGAAGATATTTCTTTTCCCAGCATAGGCCATAAAGCGCTCCAAATATCCACTTGCAGATTCTACAAAACGAGTGTTTCCAAACTGCCCTATCATAGGGAATGTTCAAGTCTGTGAGTTGAATGCACTAATCACACAGATGTTTGTGAGAATGCTTCTTTCTTGTTTTTAGCTGAAGGTATGTCTTTTCCCAGCATAGGCCTCAAAGCCCTCCAAATATCCACTTGCAGACTCTACAAAAAGAGTGTTTCAAAACTGCTCTTTCAAAAGAAAGGCTCAATTCTGTGAGTTGAATGCACTCATCACACAGAAGTTTCTGAGAATGCTTCTGTGTAGTTTTTAGGTGAAGATATTTCCTTTTCAAGCATAGGCATTAAAGCGATCCAAATAAACACTTGCATATTCTACAAAAGGGGTGTTTCCAAACTGCTCTCTCAAGAGGAATTTTCAAGTCTGTGAGTAGAATGCACTCATCGCAAAGAAGTTTCTGAGAATGCTTCTGGCTAGTTTTTATATGAAGAGATTTCCTTTTCCAGCATAGGCGTCAAAGCGCTCCAAATAAACACTTGCAGATTCTACAAAAGGAGTGTTTCCAAACTGCTCTATCAAAAGGAATGTTCAAGTCTGTGAGTTGAATGCACTAATCACACAGAAGTTTGTGAGAATTCTTCTGTCTAGTTTTTAGGTGAAGATATTTCTCTTTCGAGAAAAGGCCTTAAAGTGCTCCAAATATCCACTTGCAGATTCTACAAAAAGAATGTTTCAAAACTGCTCTTTCAAAAGAAAGGCTCAAGTCTGTGAGTTGAATGCACTCATCACAAAGAAGTTTCTGAGAATGCTTCTGTGTAGTTGTTATGTAAAGATACTTCCTTTTCCAGCATAGGCCCCAAAGCCCTCGAAATAAACACTTGCAGATTCTACAAAAGGAGTGTTTCAAAACTGTTCTATCAAAAGAAACGTTCAAGTCGGTGAGTTGAATGCACTCATCACACAGAAGTTTCTGAGAATGCTTCTGTGTAGTTTTTAGGTGAAGATACTTCCTTTTCCAGCATAGACGTCAAAGCGATCCAAATAAACACTTGCAGATTCTACAAAAGGAGTGTTTCCAAACTGCTCTATCAAGAGGAATGTTCAAGTCTATGAGTAGAATGCACTCATCACAGAGAAGTTTCTGAGAATTCTTCTGTCTAATTTTTATGTGAAGTTATTTCGTTTTCCAGCATAAGAGTCATAGGGTTCCAAGTAAACACTTGCAGATTCTACAAAAGGAGTGTTTCCAAACTGCTCTTTCATAGGAAATGTTCAAGTCTGTGAGTTGAATGCACTAATCAGACAGATGTTTGTGAGAATGCTTCTGCCTAGTTTTTAGGTGAAGGTATGTCTTTTCCCAGCCTAGGCCTCAAATCCCTCCAAATATCGACTTGCAGCCTCTACAAAAAGAGTGTTTCAAAACTGCTCTCTCTAAAGGAAGGCTCAAGTCTGTGAGTTGAATGCACTCATCACAAATAAGTTTCCGAGAATGCTTCTCTGTAGTTGTTATGTGAAGATACTTCCTTTTCCAGCATAGGCCTCAAAGCGCTCGAAATAAACACTTGCAGATTCTACAAAAGGAGTGTTTCAAAACTGTCCTATCAAAAGAAACGCTCAAGTTTGTGAGGTGAATGCACTCATCACACAGAAGTTTCTGAGAATGCTTTTGTATAGTTTTTAGGTGAAGATAGTTCCTTTCCCAGCATAGGCGTCAAAGCGATCCAAATAAACACTTGCAGATTCTGCAAAAGGAGTGTTTCCAAACTGCCCTATCAGAGGGAATGTTCAAGTCTGTGAGTTGAATGCACTAATCAAACAGATGTTTGTGGGAATGCTTCTGTCTAGTTTTAAGGTGAAGGTATGTCTTTTCCCAGCATAGGCCTCAAAGCCCTCCAAATATGCACTTGCAGACTCTACAAAAAGAGGGTTTCAAAACTGCTCTTTCAAAAGGAAGGCTCAAGTCTGTGAGTTGAATGCACTCATCACAAAGAAGTTTCTGAGAATGCTTCTGTGTAGTTGTTATGTGAAGATACTTCCTTTTCCAGCATAGGCCTCAAAGCGCCCGAAATGAATGCACTCATCACACAGAAGTTTCTGGGAATGCTTCTGTGTAGTTTTTAGGTGAAGATATTTCATTTCCCAGCGTAGGCCTTGGAGCGCTCCAAATATGCATTTGCAGATTCTACAAAAGGAGAGCTTGAAAACTCTTCCACCAAAAAGAGGCTTCAACTCTCTGAGTAGAATGCACTCATCACAAAGAAGTTTCTGAGAATGCTTCTGTCTAGTTTTTATGTGAAGATATTTACTTTTCCAGGATAGGCGTCAAAGCGCTCCAAATAAACACTTGCAGATTCTACAAAAGGAGTGTTTCCAAACTGCTCTTTCAAAAGTAAGGCTCAAGTCTGTGAGTAGAATGCACTCATCACAAAGAAGTTTCTGAGAATGCTTCTGGCTAGTTTTTATGTGAAGATATTTCCTTTTCCAGCATAGGCGTCAAAGTGCTCCAAATAAACACTTGCAGATTCTACAAAAGGAGTGTTTCCAAACTGCCCTATCAGAGGGAATGTTTAAGTCTGTGAGTTGAATGCATTAATCACACAGATGTTTGTGAGAATGCTTCTGTCTAGTTTTTAGGTGAAGATAGTTCTTTTCCCAGCATAGGCCTCAAAGCCCTCCAAATATCCACTTGCAGACTCTCCAAAAAGAGTGTTGCAAAACTGCTCTTTCAAAAGGCAGGTTGGACTCTGTGAGATGAATGCACAAAGCACAGGGAACTTTCTGCGAATGCTTTTGTCTAATTTCTAGGTGAAGATATTTCCTTTCCCAGCATAGGCGTCAAAGCGCTCCAATAATCACTTGCAGATTCTACAAAAGGAGTTTTTCCAAACTGCTCTATCAAGAGGAATGTTCACGTCTGTGATTTGAATACAATCATCACACAGAAGTTTTTGAGAATGCTTCTGTCCAGTTTTTAGGGGAGGATATTTCTTTTCCCAGCCTAGGCCATAAATCGCTCCAAATATCCACTTGAAGATTCTACAAAAAGTGTGTTTCAAAACTGCTCTTTGAAAAGAAAGGCTCAAGTCTGTGTGTTGAATGCACTCATCACAAAAATGTTTCTGAGAATGCTTCTGTGTAGGTGTTATGTGAAGCTATCTCGTTTTCCAGCATAGGCCTCAAAGCCCTCGAAATAAACACTTGCAGATTCTACAAAAGGAGTATTTCAAAACTGTCCTATGAAAAGTAACGTTCAAGTCTGTGAGTTGAAAGCACTCATCACAGAAGTTTCTGAGAATGCTTCTGTGTAGTTTTTAGGTGAAGACATTTCCTTTTTCAGCATAGGCGTCAAAGCGATCCAAATAAACACTTGCAGATTCTACAAAAGGAGTGTTTCCAAACTGCTCTCTCAAGAGGAATGTTCAAGTCTTTGAGTAGAATGCACTCACCACAAAGAAGTTTCTGAGAATGCTTCTGTGTAGTTTTTATGTTAAGATATTTCCTTTTCCCGCATAGGCGTCAAAGCGTTCCAAATAAACCCTTGCAGATTCTACAAAAGGAGTGTTTCCAAACTGCTCTATACGAGGGAATGTTCAACTCTGTGAGTTGAATGCACTAATCAGACAGAAGTTTGTGAGAATGCTTCTGTCTTGTTTTTAGGTGAAGATATTTCTTTTCCCAGCATAGGCCTCACAGCCCTCCAAATATCCACTTACAGATTCTACAAAAAGAGTGTTTCAAAACTGTTCTTTCAAAAGAAAGGCTTGTCTGTGAGTTGAATGCACTCATCACAAAGAAGTTTCTGAGAATGCTTCTGGCTAGTTTTTATGTGAAGGTATTTCCTTTTCCAGCATAGTCATCAAAGCGTTCGCAATAAACACTTGCAGATTCTACAAAAGGAGTGTTTCCAAACTGCTATATCCGAGGGAATGTTGAAGTCTGTGAGTTGAATGCACTAATCAGACAGAAGTTTGTGAGAATGCATCTGTCTAGTTTTTAGGTGAAGATATTTCTTTTCCCAGCGTAGGCCTCAAAGCCCTCCTAATATCCACTTACAGACTCTACAAAAAGAGTCCTTCAAAACTGCTCTTTCAAAAGGAAGGCTCAAGTCTGTGAGTTGAATGCACTCATCACAAAGAAGTTTCTGAGAATGCTTGTGTGTAGTTGTTATGTGAAGATGCTTCCTTTTCCAGCATAGGCCTCAAAGCGCTCGAAATAAACACTTGCAGATTCTACGAAAGGAGTGTTTCAAAACTGTCCTATCAAAAGAAACGTTCAAGTCTGTGAGTTGAATGCACTCATCACACAGAAGTTTCTGAGAATGCTTCTGTGTAGTTTTTAGGTGAAGATATTTCATTTCCCAGCGTAGCCCTCGGAGCGCTCCAAATATGCACTTGCAGATTCTACAAAAATGGAGCTTGAAAACTCTTCCACCAAAAAGAGGCTTCAACTCTGTGAGTAGAATGCACTCATCCCAAAGAAGTTTCTGAGAATGCTTCTGTCTAGTTTTTATGTGAAGATATTTCCTTTTCCAGCATAGGTGTCAAAGCGCTCCAAATAAACACTTGCAGATTCTACAAAAGGATTGTTTCCAAACTGCTCTATCCGAGGGAAAGTTGAAGTCTGTGAGTTGAATGCACGAATAAGACAGAAGTTTGTGAGAATGCTTCTGTCTAGTTTTTAGGTGAAGATATTTCTTTTCCCAGCATAGGCCTCAAAGCCCTCCAATTACCAACTTGCAGACTCTACAAAAAGAGTGTTTCAAAACTGCTCTTTCAAAAGGAAGGCTCAAGTCTGTGAGTTGAATGCACTCATCACACTGAAGTTTCTGAGAATGCTTCTGTGTATTTTTTAGGTGAAGATATTTCATTTCCCAGCATAGGCCTCGGAGTGCTCCAAATATGCACTTGCAGATTCTACAAAAAGAGAGGTTGAAAACTCTTCCACCAAAAAGAGGCTTCAACTCTGTGAGTAGAATGCACTCATCACAAAGAAGTTTCTAAGAATCCTTCTGTCTAGTTTTTATGTGAAGATATTTCCTTTTCCATCATAGGCGTCAAAGCGCTCCAAATAAACACTTGCAGATTCTACAAAAGGAGTGTTTCCAAACTGCCCTATCAGAGGGAATGTTCAAGTCTGTGAGTTGAATGCACTAATCACACAGATGTTTGTCAGAATGCTTCTGTCTAGTTTTTAGGTGAAGATATTTCTTTTCCCAGAAGAGGCTTTAAAGCCCTCCAAATATTCACTTGCAGATTCTACAAAAAGTGTGTTTCAAAACTGCTCTTTCAAAAGAAAGGCTCAAGTCTGTGAGTTGAATGCACTCATCACAAAGAAGTGTCTGAGAATGCTTCTGTGTAGTTGTTATGTGAAGATACTTCCTTTTCCATCCTAGGCCCCAAAGCGCTAGAAATAAACACTTGCAGATTCTCCAAAAGGAGTGTTTCAAAACTGTCCTATCAAAAGAAACGTTCAAGTCTTTGAGTTGAATGCACTCATCACACAGAAGTTTCTGAGAATGCTTCTGTGTTGTTTTTTGGTGAAGATATTTCCTTTTCCAGCATAGGCGCAAAAGCGATCCAAATAAACACTTGCAGATTCTACAAAAGGAGTGTTTCCAAACTGCTCTCTCAAGAGGAATGTTCAAGTCTGTGAGTAGAATGCACTCATCACAAAGAAGTTTCTGAGAATACTTCTGTGTAGTTTTTATGTGAAGATATTTACTTTTCCAGCATTGGCGTGAAAAGGATCCAAATAAACACTTGCAGATTCTACAAAAGGAGTGTTTCCAAACTGCTCTCTAAAGAGGAATGTTCAAGCCTGTGAGTAGAATGCACTCATCACAAAGAAGTTTCTGAGAATGCTTCTGCCTAGTTTTTAGGTGAAGATATTTCCTTTTCCAGCATAGGCGACAAATCGATCCAAATAAACACTTGCAGATTCTACAAAAGGAGTGTTTCCAAACTGCTCTATCCGAGGGAATGTTCAAGTCTGTGAGTTGAATGCACTAATCATGCAGAAGTTTGTGAGAATGATTCTGTCTAGTTTTTAGGAGAAGATATTTCTTTTCCCAGCATAGGCCTCAAAGCCCTCCAAATATCCACTTGCAGACTCTACAAAACGAGTGCTACAAAACTGCTCTTTCAGAAGGAAGGCTCAAGTCTGTGACTTGAATGCACTCATCACAAAGAACTTTCTGAGAATGCTTCTGTGTAGTTGTTATATGAAGATACTTCCTTTTCCAGCATAGGCCTCAAAGCGCTCGAAAGAAACACTTGCAGATTCTACCAAAGGAGTGTTTCAAAACTGTCCTATCAAAAGAAACGTTCAAGTCTGTGAGTTGAATGCACTCATCACGCAGAAGTTTCTGAGAATGCTTCTGTGTAGTTTTTAGGTGAAGATATTTCATTTCCCAGCGTAGGCCTCGGAGCGCTCCAAATATGCACTTGCAGATTCTACAAAAAGTGAGCTTGAAAACTCTTCCACCAAAAAGAGGCTTCAACTCTGTGAGTAGAATGCACTCATCACAAAGAAGTTTCTGAGAATGCTTCTGGCTAGTTTTTATGTGAAGATATTTCCTTTTCCAGCCTACGCGTCAAAGCGCTCTAAATCAACACTTGCAGATTCTACAAAAGGATTGTTCCCAAACTGCTCTATCAGAGGCAATATTCAAGTCTGTTAGTTGAATGCACTAATCACACAGAAGTTTGTGAGAATGCTTCTGTCTAGTTTTTAGGTGAAGATATTTCTTTTCCCAGCATAGGCCTCAAAGCCCTCCAAATACCAACTTGCAGACTCTACAAAAACAGTGTTTCAAAACTGCTCTTTCAAAAGGAAGGCTCAAGTCTGTGAGTTGAATGCACTCATCACAAAGAAGTTTCTGAGAATGCTTCTGTGTAGTTTTTATGTGAAGATACTTCCTTTTCCAGCATAGGCCTCATAGCGCTCGAAATAAACACTTGCAGATTTTACGAAAGGAGTGTTTCAAAGGTGTCCTATCAAAAGAAACGTTCAAGCCTGTGAGTTGAATGCACTCATCACACAGAAGTTTCTGAGAATGCTTCTGTGTAGTTTTTAGGTGAAGATATTTCCTTTTCCAGCATAGGCGTGAAAGCGAACCAAATAAACACTTGCAGATTCTACAAAAGGAGTGTTTCCATAATGCTCTCTCAAGAGGAATCTACAAGTCGGTGAGTAGAATGCACTCATCACAAAGAAGTTTCTGAGAATGCGTCTGGCTAGTTTTTATGTGAATATATTTCCTTTTCCAGCATAGGCCTCAAAGCGTTCCAAATAAACACTTGCAGATTCTCCCAATGGAGTGTTTCCAAACTGCTCTATCTGAGGGAATGTTCAAGTCTGTGAGTTGAATTCGCTAATCAGACAGAAGTTTGTGAGAAAGCTTCTGTCTAGTTTTTAGGTGAAGATATTTCTTTCCCCAGCATAGGCCTCAAAGCCCTCCAAATATCCACTTGCAGACTCTACAAAAAGAGTGTTTCAAAACTGCTCTTTGAAAAGAAAGGCTCAAGTCTGTGAGTTGAATGCACTCTTCACAAAGAAGTGTCTAAGAATGCTTCTGTGTAGTTTTTAAGTGAAGATACTTCCTTTTCCAGAGTAGGCCTCAAAGCGCTCGAAATAAACACTTGCAGATTCTACAAAAGGAGTGTTGCAAAACTATCCTATCAAAAGAAACATTCAAGTCTGTGAGCTGAATGCACTCATCACACAGAAGTTTCTGAGAATGCTTCTGTGTAGTTTTTAGGAGAAGATATTTCCTTTTCCAGCATATGCGTCAAAGCGATCCAAATAAACACTTGCAGATTCTACAAAAGGAATGTTTCCAAACTGCTCTATCAAGAGGAATGTTCAAGTCTGTGAGTAGAATGCACTCATCACAAAGAAGTTTCTGAGAATGCTTCCGTCTAGTTTTTATGTGAAGATATTTCCTTTTCCAGCATAGGCGTCAAAGCGCTCCAAATAAACACTTGCAGATTCTACAAAAGGAGTGTTTCCAAACTGCTCTATACGAGGGAATGTTCAACTCTGTGAGTTGAATGAACTAATCAGACAGAAGTTTCTGAGAATGCTTCTGTCTAGTTTTTATGTGAAGATATTTCTTTTCCCAGCGTAGGCGTCAAAGCCCTCCAAATATCTACTTGCAGACTCTACAAAAAGAGTGCTTCAAAACTGCTCTTTCAAAAGGAAGGCTAAAGTCTGTGAGTTGAAAGCTCTAATCACACAGATGTTTGTGAGAATGCTTCCGGCTAGTTTTTATGTGAAGATATTTCCTTTTCCAGCAGAGGCGTCAAAGTGATCCAAATAAACACTTCCAGATTCTACAAAAGGAATGTTTCCAAACTGCTCTAACAGAGGGAATGTTCAAGTCTGTGAGTTGAATGCACTAATCAGACAGAAGTTTGTGAGAATGCTTCAGTCTAGTTTTTAGGTGAAGATATTTCTTTTCCCAGCATAGGCCTCAAAGCCCTCCAAATATCCACTTGCAAACTCTACAAAAAGGGTGTTTCAAAACTGCTCTTTCAAAAGGAAGGCTCAAGTCTGTGAGTTGAATGCACTCATCACAAAGAAGTTTCTGAGAATGCTTCTGTGTAGCTGTTATTTGAAGCTACTTCCTTTTCCACCATAGGCTTCAAAGCTCTCGAAATAAACACTTGCAGATTCTACGAAAGCAATGTTTCAAAACTGTCGTATCAAAAGAAACGTTGAAGTCTGTGAGTTGAATGCACTCATCACACAGAAGTTTCTGAGAATGCTTCTGTGTAGTTTTTAGGTGAAGATATTTCATATTCCAGCATAGGAGCCATAGCGATCCAAGTAAACACTTGCAGATTCTACAAAAGGAGTGTTTCCAAACTGCTCTCTCAAGAGGAATGTTCAAGTCTGTAGGTAGAATGCACTCATCACAAAGAAGTTTCTGAGAATGCTTCTGTCTAGTTTTTATGTGAAGATATTTCCTTTTCCAGCATAGGCGTCAAAGCGCTCCAAATAAACACTTGCAGATTCTACAAAACGAGTGTTTCCAAACTGCTCTATCAAAAGGAATGTTCAAGTCTGTGAGTTGAATGCACTAATCACACAGAAGTTTGTGAGAATGCTTCTGTCTAGTTTTTAGGTGAAGGTATTTCTTTTCCCAGAATAGGCCTTAAAGCGCTCCAAATATCCCCTTGCAGATTCTACAAAAAGAGTGTTTCAAAGCCGCTCTTTCAAAAGAAAGGCTCAAGTCTGTGAGTTTAAAGCACTCATCACAAAGAAGTTTCTGAGAATGCTTCTGTGTAGTTGTTATGTGAAGATACTTCCTTTTCCAGCAATGGCCTCAAACCGCTCGAAATAATCACTTGCAGATTCTACAAAAAGAGAGCTTGAAAACCCTTCCACCAAAAATAGGCTTCAACTCTGAGAGTAGAATTCACTCATAACACAGAAGTTTCTGAGAATGCTTCTGTCTACTTTTTATGTGAAGATATTTCCTTTTCCAGCATAGGCGTCCGAGCGCTCCAAATAAACACTTGCAGATTCTACAAAAGGAGTGTTTTCAAACTGCTCTATCAAAAGGAATGTTCAAGTCTGTGAGTTGAATGCACTAATCACACAGAAGTTTGTGAGAATGCTTCTGTCTAGTTTTTAGTTGAAGATATTTCTTTTCCCATAATAGGCCTCAAAGCGCTCTAAATATCCACTTACAGATTCTACAAAACGAGTGTTTCAAAACTGCTCTTTCAAAAGAAAGGCTCAAGACTGTGAGTTGAATTCACTCATCACAAAGAAGTTTCTGAGAATGCTACTCTGTAGTTGTTATGTGAAGATATTTCCTTTTCCAGCATAGGCCTCAAAGCGCTCGAAATAAACACTTGCAGATTCTACAAAAGGAGTGTTTCAAAACTGTCCTATTAAAAGAAACGTTCAGGTCTATGGGTTGAATGCACTCATCACACAGAAGTTTCTGAGAATGCTTCTGTGTAGTTTTTAGGTGAAGATATTTCCTTTTCCAGCATAGGCGTCAAAGCGATCCAAATAAACACTTGCAGATTCTACAAAAGGAGTGTTTCCAAACTGCTCTCTCAAGAGGAATGTTCAAGTCTGTGAGTAGAAAGCACTCATCACAAAAGAAGTTTCTGAGAATGCTTCTGGCTAGTTTTTATGTGAAGATATTTCCTTTTCCAGCATAGGCGTCAAAGCGTTCCAAATGAACACTTGCAGATTCTACAAAAGGAGTGTCTCCAAACTGCCCCATCAGAGGGAATGTTCAAGTTTGTGAGTTGAATGCACTAATCACACAGATGTTTGTGAGAATGCTTCTGTCTAGTTTTCAGGTGAAGATATTTCTTTTACCAGCATAGGCCTCAAAGCCCTCCAAATATCCACTTGCAGACTCTGCAAAAAGAGTGTTTCAAAACTGCCCTTTCAAAAGGCAGGTTGGCCTCTGTGAGTTGAATGCACAAAGCAGAGGGATCTTTCTGCGAATGCTTTTGTCTAGTTTCTAGGTGAAGATATTTCCTTGTCCAGGACAGGCCTCAAAGCACTCCATCCATCCACATGAAGATTCTTCTAAAAGAGTGTTTCAAAACTTCTCTATCGAAAGAAAGGCGTAACTCTGTGAGTTGAATGCAGACGTTACAAAGTAGTTTGTGGGAATGCTTCTCTGTAGTTTTTAGGTGAAGATATTTCCTTTTCCAGCATAGGCGTCAAAGCGATCCAAATAAACACTTGCAGATTCTACAAAAGGAGTGTTTCCAAACTGCTCTATCTAAAAGAATGTTCAAGTCTGTGAGTTGAATGCACTCATCACCCAGAAGTTTTTGAGAATGCTTTTGTGTAGTTTTTAGGTGAAGATTTCTCATTTCCCAGCATAGGCCTCGGAGCTCTCCAAATATGCACTTGCAGATTCTACAAAAGGAGAGCTTGAAAACTCTTCCACCAAAAAGAGGCTTCAACTCTCTTAGTAGAATGCACTCATCACAAAGAAGTTTCTGAGAATGCTTCTGTCTAGTTTTTATGTGAAGATATTTCCTTTTCCAGCGTAGACGTCAAAGCGCTCCAAATAAACACTTGCAGATTCTACAAAAGGAGTGTTTCCAAATTGCTCTATCAAAAGGAATGTTCAAGTCTGTGAGTTGAATGCACTAATCACACAGAAGTTTGTGAGAATTCTTCTGTCTAGTTTTTAGGTGAAGATATTTCTTTTTCCAGAAAAGGCCTTAATGTGCTCCAAATATCCAGTTGCAGATTCTACAAAAAGAGTGTTTCAAAACTGCTCTTTCAAAAGAAAGGCTCAAGTCTGTGAGTTGAATGCACTCATTACAAAGAAGTTTCTGAGAATGCTTCTGTGTAGTTGTTATGTGAATATACTTCCTTTTCCAGTATAGGCCTCAAAGCGCTCGAAATAAACACTTGCAGATTCTACAAAAGGAGTGTTTCAAAACTGTCCTATCAAAAGAAACGTTCAAGTCTGTGAGTTGAATGCACTCATCACACAGAAGTTTCTGAGAATGCTTCTGTGTAGTTTTTAGGTGAAGATATTTCCTTTTCCAGCATAGACGTCAAAGCGATTCAAATAAACACTTGCAGATTCTACAAAAGGACTGTTTCCAAACTGCTCTCTCAAGAGGAATGTTCAAGTCTGTGAGTAGAATGCACTCATCACAAAGAAGTTTCTGAGAATTCTTCTGTCTAATTTTTATGTGAAGATATTTCGTTTTCTAGCATAAGCGTCAAAGCGTTCCAAGTAAACACTTGCAGATTCTACAAAAGAAGTGTTTCCAAACTGCTCTTTCAGAGGGAATGTTCAAGTCTGTGAGTTGAATGCACTAATCACACAGAAGTTTGTGAGAATGCTTCTGTCTAGCTTTTTGGTGAAGATATTTCTTTTCCCAGAATAGGCCTTAAAGCGCTCCAAATATCCACGTGCAGATTCTACAGAAAGAGTGATTCAAAACTGCTCTTTCAGAAGAAAGCCTGAAGTCTGTGAGTTGAATGCACTCATCACAAAGAAGTTTCTGAGAATGCTTCTGTGTAGCTGTTATGTGAAGATACTTCCTTTTCCAGCATAGGCCTCAAAGCACTCGAAATAAATACTTGCAGATTCTACAAAAGGAGTGTTTCAAAACTGTCCTGTCAAAAGAAACGTTCAAGTCTGTGAGTTGAATGCACTCATCACACAGAAGTCTCTGAGAATGCTTCTGTGTAGTTTTTAGGTGAAGCTATTTCCTTTTCCAGCATAGACGTCAAAGCGATCCAAATAAACACTTGCAGATTCTACAAAAGGAGTGTTTCCAAACTGCTCTATCAAGAGGAATGTTCAAGTCTGTGAGTAGAATGCACTCATCACAAAGAAGTTTCTGAGAATTCTTCTGTCTAATTTTTATGTGAAGATATTTCGTTTTCCAGCATAAGCGTCATAGCGTTCCAAGTAAACACTTGCAGATTCTACAAAAGGAGTGTTTCCAAACTGCCCTTTCAGAGGGAATGTTCAAGTCTGTGAGTTGAATGCACTAATCAGACAGAAGTTTGTGAGAATGCTTCTGTCTAGTTTTTCGGTGAAGATATTTCTTTTCCCAGCATAGGCCTCAAAGCCCTCCAAATATCCACTTGCAGACTCTACAAAAAGAGTGTTTCAAAACTGCTCTTTCAAAAGGAAGGCTCAAGTCTGTGAGTTGAATGCACTCATCACAAAGAAGTTTCCGAGAATGCTTCTGTGTAGTTGTTATGTGAAGATACATCCTTTTCTAGCATAGGCCTCAAAGCGCCCGAAATAAACTCTTGCAGATTCTACAAAAGGAGTGTTTCAAAACTGTCCTATCAAAAGAAACGTTCAAGTCTGTGAGTTAAATGCACTCATCACACAGAAGTTTCTGAGAATGCTTCTGTGTAGTTTTTAGGTGCAGATATTTCATTTCCCAGCGTAGGCCTTGGAGCGCTCCAAATGTGCATTTGCAGATTCTACAAAAGGAGAGCTTGAAAACTCTTACACCAAAAAGAGGCTTCAACTCTCTGAGTAGAATGCACTCATCACAAAGAAGTTTCTGAGAATGCTTCTGTCTAGTTTTTATGTGAAGACATTTCCTTTTCCAGGATAGACGTCAAAGCGCTCCAAATAAACACTTGCAGATTCTACAAAAGGAGTGTTTCCAAACTGCTCTATCAAAAGGAATGTTCAAGTCTGTGAGTTGAATGCACTAATCACACAGAAGTTTGTGAGAATTCTTCTGTCTAGTTTTTAGGTGAAGATATTTCTTTTTCCAGAAAAGGCCTTAATGTGCTCCAAATATCCAGTTGCAGATTCTACAAAAAGAGTGTTTCAAAACTGCTCTTTCTTTTTTTTTTTTTTTTTTTTATTTTTTTATTTTTTTATTTTATTATTATTATTATTATTATTATTATACTTTAGGTTTTATGGTACATGTGCGCAATGTGCAGGTAAGTTACATATGTATACATGTGCCATGCTGGTGCGCTGCACCCACCAACTCATCATCTAACATTAGGTATATCTCCCAATGCTATCCCTCCCCCCTCCCCCCACCCCACAACAGTCCCCAGAGTGTGATGTTCCCCTTCCTGTGTCCATGTGTTCTCATTGTTCAATTCCCACCTATGAGTGAGAATATGCGGTGTTTGGTTTTTTGTTCTTGCGATAGTTTACTGAGAATGATGATTTCCAATTTCATCCATGTCCCTACAAAGGACGTGAACTCATCATTTTTTATGGCTGCATAGTATTCCATGGTGTATATGTGCCACATTTTCTTAATCCAGTCTATCATTGTTGGACATTTGGGTTGATTCCAAGTCTTTGCTATTGTGAATAATGCCGCAATAAACATACGTGTGCATGTGTCTTTATAGCAGCATGATTTATAGTCCTTTGGGTATATACCCAGTAATGGGATGGCTGGGTCGAATGGAATTTCTAGTTCTAGATCCCTGAGGAATCGCCACACTGACTTCCACAAGGGTTGAACTAGTTTACAGTCCCAGCAACAGTGTAAAAGTGTTCCTATTTCTCCACATCCTCTCCAGCACCTGTTGTTTCCTGACTTTTTAATGATTGCCATTCTAACTGGTGTGAGATGGTATCTCATTGTGGTTTTGATTTGCATTTCTCTGATGGCCAGTGATGGTGAGCATTTTTTCATGTGTTTTTTGGCTGCATAAATGTCTTCTTTTGAGAAGTGTCTGTTCATGTCCTTCGCCCACTTTTTGATGGGGTTGTTTGTTTTTTCCTTGTAAATTTGTTGGAGTTCATTGTAGATTCTTGATATTAGCCTTTTCTCAGATGAGTAGGTTGCGAAAATTTTCTCCCATTTTGTAGGTTGCCTGTTCACTCTGGTGGTAGTTTCTTTTGCTGTGCAGAAGCTCTTGAGTTTAATTAGATCCCATTTGTCAATTTTGGCTTTTGTTGCCATTGCTTTTGGTGTTTTAGACATGAAGTCCTTGCCCATGCCTATGTCCTGAATGGTAATGCCTAGGTTTTCTTCTAGGGTTTTTATGGTTTTAGGTCTAACATTTAAGTCTTTAATCCATCTTGAATTGATTTTTGTATAAGGTGTAAGGAAGGGATCCAGTTTCAGCTTTCTACATATGGCTAGCCAGTTTTCCCAGCACCATTTATTAAATAGGGAATCCTTTCCCCATTTCTTGTTTTTGTCAGGTTTGTCAAAGATCAGATACTTGTAGATATGTGGCATTATTTCTGACGGCTCTGTTCTGTTCCATTGATCTATATCTCTGTTTTGGTACCAGTACCATGCTGTTTTGGTTACTGTAGCCTTGTAGTATAGTTTGAAGTCAGGTAGTGTGATGCCTCCAGTTTTGTTCTTTTGGCTTAGGATTGACTTGGCGATGCAGGCTCTTTTTTGGTTCCATATGAACTTTAAAGTAGTTTTTTCCAATTCTGTGAAGAAAGTCATTGGTAGCTTGAAGGGGATGGCATTGAATCTCTAAATTACCTTGGGAAGGATGGCCATTTTCATGATATTGATTCTTCCTAAAACTGCTCTTTCAAAAGAAAGGCTCAAGTCTGTGAGTAGAATGCACTCATCACAAAGGAGTTTCTGAGAATGCTTCTGTGTAGTTGTTATGTGAAGATACTTCCTTTTCCAGCATAGGCCTCAAAGCGCTCCAAATAAACACTTGCAGATTCTACGAAAGGAGTGTTTCAAAACTGTCCTATCAAAAGAAACGTTCAAGTCTGTGAGTTGAATGCACTCATCACACAGAAGTTTCTGAGAATGATTCTGTGTAGTTTTTAGGTGAAGATATTTCATTTCCCAGCATAGGCCTCGGAGCGCTCCAAATATGCACTTGCAGATTCTACAAAAAGAGAGGTTGAAAACTCTTACACGAAAAAGAGGCTTCAACTCTGTGAGTAGAATGCACTCATCACAAAGAAGTTTCTAAGAATCCTTCTGTCTAGTTTTTATGTGAAGGTATTTCCTTTTCCATCATAGGCGTCAAAGCGCTCCAAATAAACACTTGCAGATTCTACAAAAGGAGTGTTTCCAAACTGCCCTATCAGAGGGAATGTTCAAGTCTGTGGGTTGAATGCATTAATCACACAGATGTTTGTCAGAATGCTTCTGTCTAGTTTTTAGGTGAAGATATTTCTTTTCCCAGAAGAGGCTTTAAAGCGCTGCAAATATTCACTTGCAGATTCTACAAAAAGAGTGTTTCAAAACTGCTCTTTCAAAAGAAAGGCTCAAGTCTGTGAGTTGAATGCACTCATCACAAAAAAGTGTCTGAGAATGCTTCTGTGTAGTTGTTATGTGAAGATACTTCCTTTTCCAGCCTAGGCCACAAAGCGCTAGAAATAAACACTTGCAGATTCTCCAAAAGGAGTGTTTCAAAACTGTCCTATCAAAAGAAACGTTCAAGTCTGTGAGTTGAATGCACTCATCACACAGAAGTTTCTGAGAATGCTTCTGTGTAGTTTTTAGGTGAAGATATTTCCTTTTCCAGCATAGGCGTCAAAGCGATCCAAATAAACACTTGCAGATTCTACAAAAGGAGTGTTTCCAAACTGCTCTCTCAAGAGGAAGGTTCAAGTCTGTGAGTAGAATGCACTCATCACAAAGAAGTTTCTGAGAATGCTTCTGTCTAGTTTTTATGTGAAGATATTTCCTTTTCCATCATAGGCGTCAAAGCGCTCCGAATAAACACTTGCAGATTCTACAAAAGGAGTGTTTCCAAACTGCTCTTTCAGAGGGAATGTTCAAGTCTGTGAGTTGAATGTACTAATCACAAACATGTTTGTGAGAATGCTTCTGGCTAGTTTTTATGTGAAGATATTTCCTTTTCCAGCATAGGCGTCAAAGAGCTCCAAATAAACACTTGCGGATTCTACAAAAGGAGTGTTTCCAAACTGCCCTATCAGAGGGAATGTTCAAGTCTGTGTGTTGAATGCACTAATCACACAGATGTTTGTGAGAATGCTTCTGTCTAGTTTTTAGGTGAAGATATTTCTTTTCCCAGCTTAGGCCTCAAAGCTCTCCAAATATCCACTTGCAGACTCTACAAAAAGAGTGTTTCAAAACTGCTCTTTCAAAAGGAAGGCCCAAGTCTGTGAGTTGAATGCACTCATCACAAAGAAGTTTCCGAGAAGGCTTCTGTGTAGTTGTTATGTGAAGATACTTCCTTTTCCAGAATACGCCTCAAAGCGTTCGAAATAAACACTTGCAGACTCTACGAAAGGAGTGTTTCAAAACTGTCCTTTCAATAGAAACGTTCAAGTCAGTGGGTTGAATGCACTCATCACACAGAAGTTTCTGAGAATGCTTCTGTGTAGTTTTTAGGAGAAGATATTTCCTTTTCCAGCATAGGCGTCAAAGCGATCCAAATAAACACTTGCAGATTCTACAAAGGAGTGTTTCCAAACTGCTCTCTCAAGAGGAATATTCATGTCTCTGAGTAGAATGCACTCATCACGAAGAAGTTTCTGAGAATGCTTCGGTCTATTTTTTATGTGAAGATATTTCCTTTTCCAGCATAGGCGCGAAAGCTCTCCAAATAAACACTTGCAGATTCTACAAAAGGAGTGTTTCCCAACTGCTCTATCAAAAGGAATGTTCAAGTCTGTGATTTGAATGCACTAATCGCACAGAAGTTTATGAGAATTCTTCTGTCTAGTTTTTAGGGGAAGATATTTCTTTTTCCAGAAAAGGCCTCAAAGCCCTCCAAATATCCACTTGCAGACTCTACAAAAAGAGTGTTTCAAAACTGCTCTTTCAAAAGAAGGCTCAAGTCTGTGAGTTGAATGCACTCATCACAAAGAAGTTTCTGAGAAGGCTTCTGTGTAGTTGTTATGTGAAGATACTTCCTTTCCAGCATAGGCCTCAAAGCGCTCGAAGTAAACACTTGCAGATCCTACAAAAGGAGTGTTTCAAAACTGTCCTATCAAAAGAAACGTTCAAGTCTGTGAGTTGAATGCACTCATCACACAGAAGTTTCTGAGAATGCTTCTGTGTAGTTTTTAGGTGAAGATATTTCATTTCCCAGCATAGGCCTCGGAGCGCTGCAAATATGCACTTGCAGATTCTACAAAAAGAGAGCTTGAAAACTCTTCCACCAAAAAGAGGCTTCAACTCCTTGAGTAGAATGCACTGATCACAAAGAAGTTTCTGAGAATTCTTTTGTCTACTTTTTATGTGAAGATATTTCCTTTTCCAGCATAGGCGTCAAAGCCCTCGAAATAAACACCTCCAGATGCTACAAAAGGAGTGTTTCCAAACTGCTCTATCAAAAAGAATGTTCAAGTCTGTGAGTTGAATTCACTAATCACACAGAAGTTTGTGAGAATGCTTCTGTCTAGTTTTTAGGTGAAGATATTTCTTTTCCCAGAATAGGCCTTAAAGCGCTCCAAATATCCACTTGCAGATTCTACAAAAAGAGTGTTTCAAAACTGCTCTTTCAAAAGAAAGGCCCAATACTGTGAGTTGAATGCACTCATCACAAAGAAGTTTCTGAGAATGCTTCTGTGTAGTTGTTATGTGAAGATACTTCCTTTTCCAGCATAGGCCTCAAAGCGCTCAAAATAAACACATGCAGATTCTACAAAAGGAGTGTTTCAAAACTGTCCTATCAATAGAAACGTTCAAGTCTGTGAGTTCAATGCACTCATCACACAGAAGTTTCTGAGAATGCTTCTATGTAGTTTTTAGGTGAAGATATTTCCTTTTCCAGCATAGGCGTCAAAGAGATCAAAATAGACACTTGCAGATACTACAAAAGGAGTGTTTCCAAAATGCTCTCTCAAGAGGAATGTTCAAGACTGTGAGTAGAATGCACTCATCACAAAGAAGTTTCTGAGACTGCTTCTGTCTAGTTTTTATGTGAAGATATTTCCTTTTCAATCATAGGCGTCAAAGCGCTCCAAATAAACACTTGCAGATTCTACAAAAGGAGTGTTTCCAAACTGCTCTATCAGAGGGAATGTTGAAGTCTGGGAGTTGAATGCACTAATCACACAGATGTTTGTGAGAATGCTTCTGGCTAGTTTTTATGTGCAGATATTTCCTTTTCCAGCATAGGCGTCAAAGAGCTCCAAATAAACACTTGCAGATTCTACAAAGGCAGTGTTTCCAAACTGCCCTATCAAAGTGAATGTTCAACTCTGTGAGTTGAAAGCACTAATCACACAGATGTCTGTGAGAATGCTTCTGTCTAGTTTTTAGGTGAAGGTATTTCTTTTTCCAGAAAAGGCCTCAAAGCCCTCCAAATATCCATATGCAGACTCTACAAAAAGAGTGTTTCAAAACAGCTCTTTCAAAAGGAAGGCTCAAGTCTGTGAGATGAATGCACTCATCACAAAGAAGTTTCTGAGAATGCTTCTGTGTAGTTGTTATGTGAAGATACTTCCTTTTCCACCATAGGCTTCAAAGCTCTCGAAATAAACACTTGCAGATTCTACCAAAGGAGTGTTTCAAAACTGTCCTATCAAAAGAAAAGTTCAAGTCTGTGAGTTGAATGCACTCATCACACAGAAGTTTCTGAGAATGCTTCTGTGTAGTTTTCAGGTGAAGATATTTCATTTTCCAGCATAGGAGTCAAAGCGATCCAAATAAACACTTGCAGATTCTACATAAGGAGTGTTTCCAAACTGCTCTCTGAAGACGAATGTTCAACTCTGTGAGTAGAATGCACTCATCACAAAGAAGTTTCTGAGAATGCTTCTGTCTAGTTTTTATGTGAAGATATTTCGTTTTCCAGCATAGGCGTCAAAGCGCTCCAAATAAACACTTGCAGATTCTACAAAACGAGTGTTTCCAAACTGCTCTATCAAAAGGAATGTTCAAGTCTGTGAGTTGAATGCACTAATCACACAGAAGTTTGTGAGAATGCTTCTGTCTAGTTTTTAGGTGAAGATATTTCTTTTCCCAGAATAGACCTTAAAGCGCTATAAATATCCACTTGCAGATTCTACAAAAAGAGTGTTTCAAAACCGTTCTTTCAAAAGAAAGGCTCAAGTCTGTGAGTTGAATGCACTCATCACAAAGAAGTTTATGAGAATGCTTCTGGCTAGTTTTTATGTGAAGATATTTCCTTTTCCAGCCTAGGCGTCAAAGCGCTCCAAATAAACACTTGCAGATTCTACAAAAGGAGTGTTTCCAAACTGCCCTATGAGAGGGAATGTTCAAGTCTGTGAGCTGAATGCATTAATCACACAGATGTTTGTGAGAATGCTTCTGTCTAGTTTTTAGGTGAAGATATTTCTTTTCCCAACATAGGCCTCAAAGCCCTCCAAATATTCACTTGCAGACTCTACAAAAAGAGTGTTTCAAAACTGCTCTTTCAAAAGGCAGGTTGGACTCTGTGAGTCGAATGCACAAAGCACAGGGAACCTTCTGCGCATGCTTTTGTCTAGTTTCTACGTGAAGATATTTCCTTTCCCAGCATAGGCGTCAAAGCGCTCCAATAATCACTTGCAGATTCTACAAAAGGAGTTTTTCCAAACTGCTCTATCAAGAGGAATGTTCACGTCTGTGAGTTGAATACACTCATCACACAGGAGTTTTTGAGAATGCTTCTGTCCAGTTTTTAGGTTAAGATATTTCTTTTCAGAGCATAGGCCGTTAATCTCCCCAAATATCCACTTGCACATTCTACAAAAAGAGTGTTTCAAAACTGCTCTTTGATAAGAAAGTCTCAAGTCTGTGAGTTGAATGCACTCATCACAAAGAAGTTTCTGAGAATGCTTCTGTGTAGTTGTTAGGTGAAGATAATTCCTTTTCCATCATAGGCCTCAAAGCTCTCGAAATAAACACTTGCAGATTCTACGAAAGGAGTGTTTGAAAACTGTCCTATCAACAGAAACGTTCAAGTCTGTGAGTTGAATGCACTCGTCACACAGAAGTTTCTGAGAATGCTTCTGTGTAGTTTTTAGGTGAAGATATTTCATTTCCCAGCGTAGGCCTCGGAACGCTCCAAATATGCACTTGTAGATTCTACAAAAAGAGGGCTTGAAAACTCTTCCGCCAAAAAGAGGCTTCAACTCTGTGAGTAGAATGCACTCATCACACAGAAGTTTCTGAGAATGCTTCTGTCTAATTTTTATGTGAAGATATTTCCTTTTCCATCATAGGCGTCAAAGCGCTCCAAATAAACCATTGCAGATTCTTCAAAAGGAGTGTTTCCAAACTGCTCTATCATAAGGAATGTTCAAGTCTGTGAGTTGAATGCACTAATCACACAGAAGTTTGTGAGAATGCTTCTGTCTAGTTTTTAGGTGAAGATATTTCTTTTCCCAGAATAGGCCATAAAGCGCTCCAAATATCCACTTGCAGAGTCTACAAAAAGAGTGTTTCAAAACTGCCCTTTGAAAAGAAAAGCTCAAGTCCGTGAGTAGAATGCACTCATCACAAAGAAGTTTCTGAGAATGCTTCTGTGTAGTTGTTATGTGAAGATATTTCCTTTTCCAGCATAGGCCTCAAAGCGCTCGAAATAAACACTTGCAGATTCTACAAAAAGAGTGTTTCAAAACTGTCCTATCAAAAGAAACGTTCAGCTCTGTGAGTTGAATGCACTCATGACACAGAAGTTTCTGAGAATGCTTCCGTGTAGTTGTTATGTGAAGATACTTCCTTTTCTAGCATAGGCTTCAAACCGCTCGAAATAAACACTTGCAGATTCTACAAAAGGAGTGTTTCAAAACTGTACAATCAAAAGAAACGTTCAAGTCGGTGAGTTGAATGCACTCATCACACAGAAGTTTCTGAGAATGCTTCAGTGTAGTTTTTAGGTGTAGATATTTCCTTTCCCAGCATAGGCGACAAAGCGATCCAAATAAACACTTGCAGATTCTACAAAAGGAGTGTTTCCAAACTGCTCTCTCAAGGGGAATGTTCAAGTCTGTGAGTAGAATGCACTCATCACAAAGAAGTTTCTGAGAATGCTTCTGTCTAGTTTTTATGCGAATATATTTCCTTTTCCAACATAGGCGTCAAAGCGTTCCAAATAAACACTTGCAGATTCTACAAAAGCAGTGTTTCCAAACTGCTCTATCAGAGGGAATGTTCAAGTCTGTGAGTTGAATGCACTAATCAGACAGAAGTGTGTGAGAATGCTTCTGTCTAGTTTTTATGTGAAGATATTTCATTTCCCAGCATAGGCCTCAAAGCCCTCCAAATATCCACTTGCAGACTCTACAAAAAGAGTGTTTCAAAACTGCTCTTTCAAAAGGAAGGCTCAAGTCTGTGAGTTGAATGCACTCATCACAAAGAAGTTTCTGAGAATGCTTCTGTGTAGTTGTTATGTGAAGATACTTCCTTTTCCAGCCTAGGCCTCAAAGCGCTCAAAATAAACACTTGCAGATTCTACGAAAGGAGTGTTTCAAAACTGTCCTATCAAAAGAAACGTTCAACTCTGTGAGTTGAAAGCACTCATCACCCAGAAGTTTCTGAGAATACTTCTGTGTAGTTTTTAGGTGAAGATATTTCATTTCCCAGCATAGGCCACGGAGCGCTCCAAATATGCACTTGCAGATTCTACAAAAAGAGAGCTTGAAAACTCTTCCGCCAAAAAGAGGCTTCAACTCTGTAAGTAGAATGCACTCTTCACAAAGAAGTTTCTGAGAATGCTTCTGTGTAGTTGTTAGTTGAAGATACTTCCTTTTCCAACATAGGCCTCAAAGCGCTCAAAATAAACACTTGCAGATTCTACAAAAGGAGTGTTTCAAAACTGTCCTATCAAAAGAAACGTTCAAGTCTGTGAGTTGAATGCACTCATCACACAGAAGTTTCTGAGAATGTTTCTGTGTAGTTTTTAGGTGAAGATATTTCATTTGCCAGCGTAGCCCTCGGAGCGCTCCAAATATGCACTTGCAGATTCTACAGAAAGGGAGCTTGAAAACTCTTCCACCAAAAAGAGGCTTCAACTCTGTGAGTAGAATGCACTCATCCCAAAGTAGTTTCTGAGAATGCTTCTGTCTAGTTGTTATGTGAAGATATTTCCTTTTCCAGCATAGGCGTCAAAGCGCTCCAAATAAACACTTGCAGATTCTACAAAAGGAGTGTTTCCAAACTGCTCTATCAAAAAGAATGTTCAAGTCTGTGAGTTCAATGCACTAATCACCCAGAAGTTTGTGAGAATGCCTCTGTCTAGTTGTTAGGTGAAGATATTTCTTTTCCCAGAATAGGCCTTAAAGCGCTGCAAATATCCACTTGAAGATTCTACAAAAAGAGTGTTTCAAAACTGTTCTTTCAAAAGAAAGGCTCGTCTGTGAGTTGAATGCTCTCATCACAAAGAAGTTTCTGAGAATGCTTCTGGCTAGTTTTTATGTGAAGATATTTCCTTTTCCAGCATAGGCGTCAAAGCGTTCCAAATAAACACTTGCAGATTCTACAAAAGGAGTGTTTCCAAACTGCTCTATCCGATGGAATGTTCAAGTCTGTGAGTTGAATGCACTAATCAGACAGAAGTTTGTGAGAATGCTTCTGTCTAGTTTTTAGATGAAGATATTTTTTTCCCAGCATAGGCCCCAAAGCCCTCCAAATATCGACTTGCAGACTCTACAAACAGAGTGCTTCATAACTGCTCTTTCAAAGGGAAGGCTCAAGTCTGTGAGTTGAATGCACTCATCACAAAGAAGTTTCTGAGAATGCTTCTGTGTAGCTGTTATGTGAAGATACTTCCTTTTCCATCCTAGGCCTCAAAGCGCTCGAAATAAACACTTGCAGATTCTACGAAAGGAGTGTTTCAAAACTGTCCTATCAAAAGAAACGTTCAAGTCTGTGAGTTGAATGCACTCATTACACAGAAGTTTCTGAGAATGCTTCTGTGTAGTTTTTAGGTGAAGATATTTCATTTCCCAGCATAGGCCTCGTAGCGCTCCAAATATGCACTTGCAGATTCTACAAAAAGAGAGGTTGAAAACTCTTCCACCAAAAAGAGGCTTCAACTGTGTGAGTAGAATGCACTCATCACACAGAAGTTTCTGAGAATGCTTCTGTCTAGTTTTTATGTGAAGATATTTCCTTTTCCAGCATAGGCGTCAAAGGGTTCCAAATAAACACTTGCAGATTCTACAAAAGGAGTGTTTCCAAACTGCTCTATCAAAAGGAATGTTCAAGTCTGTGAGTTGAATGCACTAATCACACAGACGTTTGTGAGAATGCTTCTGTCTAGTTTTTATGTAAAGGTATTTCTTTTCCCAGAATAGGCCTTAAAGCGCTCCAAATATTCACTTGCAGATTCTGCAAAAAGAGTGTTTCAAAACTGCTCTTTCAAAAGAAAGGCTCAAGTCCGTGAGTTGAATGCACTCATCACACAGAAGTTTCTGAGAATGCTTCCGTGTAGTTGTTAGGTGAAGATACTTCCTTTTCCAGCATAGGCCTCCAAGCGCTCGAAATAAACACTTGCAGATTCTACAAAAGGAGTGTTTCAAAACTGTCCTATCAAAAGAAACGTTCAAGTCTGTGAGTTGAATGCACTCATCACACAGAAGTTTCTGAGAATGCTTCTGTCTAGTTTTTAGTTGAAGATACTTCCTTTTCCAGCATAGGCTTCAAACGGCTCGAAATAAACACTTGCAGATTCTACAAAAGGAGTGTTTCCAAACTGCCCTATCAGAGGGAATGTTCAAGTCTGTGAGTTGAATGCATTAATCACACAGATGTTTGTGAGAATTCTTCTGTCTAGTTTTTAGGTGAAGATATTTCTGTTCCCAGCATAGGCCTCAAAGCCCTCCAAATATTCACTTGCAGACTCTACAAAAAGAGTGTTTCAAAACTGCTCTTTCAAAAGGCAGGTTGGACTCTGTGAGTTGAATGCACAAAGCATAGGGAACTTTCTGCGCATGCTTTTGTCTAGTTTCTACGTGAAGATATTTCCTTTCCCAACATAGGCGTCAAAGCGCTCCAATAATCACTTGCAGATTCTACAAAAGGAATTTTTCCAAACTGCTCTATCAAGAGGAATGTTCACGTCTGTGAGTAGAATGCACTCATCGCAAAGAAGGTTCTGAGACTGCTTCTGTCTAGTTTTCATGTGAAGATATTTCCTTTTCCATCATAGGCGTCAAAGCGCTCCAAATAAACACTTCCAGATTCTACAAAAGGAGTGTTTCCAAACTGCTCTATCAGAGGGAATGTTGAAGTCTGTGAGTTGAATGCACTAATCACACAGATGTTTGTGAGAATGCTTCTGGCTAGTTTTTATGTGCAGATATTTCCTTTTCCAGCATAGGCGTCAAAGAACTCCAAATAAACACTTGCAGATTCTACAAAAACAGTGTTTCCAAACTGCCCTATCAGAGTGAATGTTCAACTCTGTGCGTTGAAAGCACTAATCACACAGATGTCTGTGAGAATGCTTCTGTCTAGTTTTTAGGTGAAGGTATTTCTTTTTCCAGAAAAGGCCTTAAAGTGCTCCAAATATCCACCTGCAGATTCTACAAAAAGAGTGTTTCAAAACTGCTCTTTCAAAAGAAAGGCTCAAGTCTGTGAGTTGAATGCACTCATCACAAAGAAGTTTCTGAGAATGCTTCTGTGTAGTTGTTATGTGAAGATACTTCCTTTTCCAGCATAGGCCTCAATGCGCTCGAAATAAACACTTGCAGATTCTACGAAAGGAGTGTTTCAAAACTGTCCTATCAAAAGAAACGTTCAAGTCCGTGAGTTCTATGCACTCATCACACAGAAGTTTCTGAGAATGCTTCTGTGTAGTTTTTAGGTGAAGATATTTCCTTTTCCAGCATAGACGTGAAAACGATCCAAATAAACACTTGCAGATACTACAAAAGGAGTGTTTCCAAACTGCTCTATCAAGAGGAATGTTCAAGTCTGTGAGTGGAATGCACTCATCACAAAGAAGTTTCGGAGAATTCTTCTGTCTAATTTTTATGTGAAGATATTTCGTTTTCCAGCATAAGCGTCATAGCCTTCCAAGTAAACACTTGCCGATTCTACAAAAGGAGTGTTTCCAAACTGCTATTTCAGAGGGAATGTTCAAGTCTGTAAGTTGAATGCACTATTCAGACAGAAGTTTGGGAGAAGGCTTCTGTCTAGTTTTTAGGTGAAGATATTTCTTTTCCCAGCATAGGCCTCAAAGCCCTCCAAATATCCACTTGCAGACTCTGCAAAAAGAGTGTTTCAAAACTGCTCTTTCAAAAGGAAGGCTCAAGTCTGTGAGTTGAATGCACTCATCACACAGAAGTTTCTGAGAATGCTTCTGGGTAGTTGTTATATGAAGATAGTTCCTTTTCCAGCATAAGCCTCAAAGCGCTCGAAATAAACACTTGCAGATTCTACGAAAGGAGTGCTTCAAAACTGTCCTATCAAAAGAAACGTTCAAGTCTGTCAGTTGAATGCACTCATCACAGAGAAGTTTCTGAGAATGCTTCTGTGTAGTTTTTAGGTGAAGATGTTTCATTTCCCAGCATAGGCCTCGGAGCGCTCCAAATATGCACTTGCAGATTCTGGAAAAAGAGAGCTTGAAAACTCTTCCACCAAAAAGAGGCTTCAACTCTGTGAGTAGAATGAAGTCATCACAAAGAAGTTTCTGAGAATTCTTCTCTCTAATTTTTATGTGAAGATATTTCCTTTTCCAGCATAGGCGTCAAAGCGCTCCAAATAAACACTTGCAGATTCTACCAAAGGAGTGTTTCCAAACTGCTCTATCAAAAAGAATGTTCAAGTCTGTGAGTTCAATGCACTAATCACCCAGAAGTTTGTGAGAATGCCTCTGTCTAGTTTTTAGGTGAAGATATTTCTTTTCCCAGAATAGGCCTTAAAGCGCTGCAAATATCCACTTGAAGATTTTACAAAAAGAGTGTTTCAAAACTGTTCTTTCAAAAGAAAGGCTCGTCTGTGAGTTGAATGCTCTCATCACAAAGAGGTTTCTGAGAATGCTTCTGGCTAGTTTTTATGTGAAGATAATTCCTTTTCCAGCATAGGCGTCAAAGCGTTCCAAATAAACACTTGCAGATTCTACAAAAGGAGTGTTTCCAAACTGCTCTATCCGAGGGAATGTTCAAGTCTGTGAGTTGAATGCACTAATCAGACAGAAGTTTGTGAGAATGCTTCTGTCTAGTTTTTAGATGAAGATATTTTTTTCCCAGCATAGGCCCCAAAGCCCTCCAAATATCGACTTGCAGAAGCTACAAACAGAGTGCTTCAAAACTGCTCTTTCAAAGGGAAGGCTCAAGTCTGTGAGTTGAATGCACTCATCACAAAGAAGTTTCTGAGAATGCTTCTGTGTAGTTGTTATGTGAAGATACTTCCTTTTCCATCCTAGGCCTCAAAGCGCTCGAAGTAAACACTTGCAGATTCTACGAAAGGAGTGTTTCAAAACTGTCCTATCAAAAGAAACGTTCAAGTCTGTGAGTTGAATGCACTCATCACACAGAAGTTTCTGAGAATGCTTCTGTGTAGTTTTTAGGTGAAGATATTTCATTTCCCAGCATAGGCCTCGTAGCGCTCCAAGTATGCATTTGCAGATTCTACAAAAAGAGAGGTTGAAAACTCTTCCACCAAAAAGAGGCTTCAACTCTGTGAGTAGAATGCACTCATCACACAGAAGTTTCTGAGAATGCTTCTGTCTAGTTTTTATGTGAAGATATTTCCTTTTCCAGCATTGGCGTCAAATCGCTCCAAATAAACACTTGCAGATTCTACAAAAGGAGTGTTTCCAAACTGCTCTATCAAAATGAATGTTCAAGTCTGTGAGTTGAATGCACTAATCACACAGAAGTTTGTGAGAATGCTTCTGTCTAGTTTTTATGTAAAGATATTTCTTTTCCCAGAATAGGCCTTAAAGCGCTCCAAATATTCACTTGCAGATTCTACAAAAAGAGTGTTTCAAAACTGCTCTTTCAAAAGAAAGGCTCAAGTCTGTGAGTTGAATGCACTCATCACACAGAAGTTTCTGAGAATGCTTCTGTGTAGTTGTTAGGTGAACATACTTCCTTTTCCAGCATAGGCCTCAAAGCGCTCGAAATAAACACTTGCAGATTCTACAAAAGGAGTGTTTCAAAACTGTCCTATCAAAAGAAACGTTCAAGTCTGTGAGTTGAATGCACTCATCACACAGAAGTTTCTGAGAATTCTTCCGTGTAGTTTTTAGGTGAAGATACTTCCTTTTCCAGCATAGGCTTCAAACGGCTCGAAATAAACACTTGCAGATTCTACAAAAGGAGTGTTTCAAAACTGTCCTATCAAAAGAAACGTTCAAGTCGGTGAGTTGAATGCACTCATCACAGAGAAGTTTCTGAGAATGTTTCAGTGTAGTTTTTAGGTGAAGATATTTCCTTTTCCAGCATAGGCGACAAAGCGATCCAAATAAACACTTGCAGATTCTACAAAAGGAGTGTTTCCAAACTGCTCTCTCAAGAGGAATGTTCAAGTCTGTGAGTAGAATGCACTCATCACAAAGAAGTTTCTGAGAATTCTTCTGTTAAGATATTTCCTTTTCCATCATAGGCGTCAAACCGTTCCAAATAAAAACTTGCAGATTCTACAAAAGGAGTGTTTCCAAACTGCTCTATCAGAGGGAATGTTCAAGTCTCTGAGTTGAATGCATTAATCACAGAGATGTTTGTGAGAATGCCTCTGTCTAGTTTTTAGGTGAAGGTATTTCTTTTCCCAGCATAGGCCTCAAAGCCCTCCAAATATCCACATGCAGACTCTACAAAGAGAGTGTTTCAAAACTGCTCTTTCAAAAGGGAGGTTGGCCTCTGTGAGTTGAATGCACAAAGCACAGGGAACTTTCTGCGAATGCTTTTGTCTAGTTTCTAGGTGAAGATATTTCCTTGTCCAGGACAGGCCTCAAAGCACTCCATCCATCCACTTGAAGATTCTTCTAAAAGAGTGTTTCAAAACTTCTCTATCGAAAGAAAGGTGTAACTCTGTGAGTTGAATGCAGACGTTACAAAGTAGTTTCTGAGAATGCTTCTCTGTAGTTTTTAGGTGAAGATATTTCCTTTTCCAGCATAGGCGTCAAAGCGATCCAAATAAACACTTGCAGATTCTACAAAAGGAGTGTTTCCAAACTGGTCTCTCAAGAGGAATGTTCAAGTCTGTGAGTAGAATGCACTCATCACAAAGAAGTTTCTGAGAATGCTTCTGTCTAGTTTTTATGCGAAGATATTTCCTTTTCCAACATAGGCGTCAAAGCGTTGCAAATAAACACTTGCAGATTCTACAAAAGGAGTGTTTCCAAACTGCTCTATCAGAGGGAATGTTCAAGTCTGTGAGTTGAATGCATTAATCACAGAGATGTTTGTGAGAATGCTTCTGTCTAGTTTTTAGGTGAAGGTATTTCTTTTCCCAGTATAGGCCTCAAAGCCCTCCAAATATCCACATGCAGACTCTACAAAGAGAGTGTTTCAAAACTGCTCTTTCAAAAGGGAGGTTGGCCTCTGTGAGTTGAATGCACAAAGCACAGGGAACTTTCTGCGAATGCTTTTGTCTAGTTTCTAGGTGAAGATATTTCCTTGTCCAGGACAGGCCTCAAAGCACTCCATCCATCCACTTGAAGATTCTTCTAAAAGAGTGTTTCAAAACTTCTCTATCGAAAGAAAGGTGTAACTCTGTGAGTAGAATGCAGACGTTACAAAGTTGTTTCTGGGAATGCTTCTCTGTAGTTTTTAGGTGAAGATATTTCCTTTTCCAGCATAGGCGTCAAAGCGATCCAAATAAACACTTGCAGATTCTACAAAAGCAGTGTTTCCAAACTGCTCTATCAAAAGGAATGTTCAAGTCTGTGAGTTGAATGCACTCATCACACAGAAGATTTTGAGCATGCTTCTGTTTAGTTTTTAGGGGAAGATATTTCTTTTCCCAGCATAGGCCATAAAGCGCTCCAAATATCCACTTGCAGATTCAACAAAAAGAGTGTTTCAAAACTGCTCTTTGAAAAGAAAGTCTCAAGTCTGTGAGTTGAATGCACTCATCACAAAGAAGTTTCTGAGAATGCTTCTGTGTAGTTGTTATGTGAAGATACTTCCTTTTCCAGCATAGGCCTAAAAGCGCTTGAAAAAAACACTTGCAGATTCTACGAAAGGAGTGTTTCAAAACTGTCCTATCAACAGAAACGTTCAAGTCTGTGAGTTGAATGCACTCATCACAGAGGTTTCTGAGAATGCTTCTGTGTAGTTTTTAGGTGAAGATATTTCATTTCCCAGCATAGGCCTCGGAGCGCTCCAAATATGCACTTGTAGATTCTACAAAAAGAGAGCTTGAAAACTCTTCCACCAAAAAGAGGCTTCAACTCTGTGAGTAGAATGCACTCATCACACAGAAGTTTCTGAGAATGCTTCTGTCTAATTTTTATTTGAAGATATTTCCTTTTCCAGCATAGGCGTCAAAGCGCTCCAAATAAACACTTGCAGATTCTACAAAAGGAGTGTTTCCAAACTGCTCTATCAAAAGGAATGTTCAAGTCTGTGAGTTGAATGCACTAATCACACAGATGTTTTTGAGAATGCTTCTGGCTAGTTTTTAGGTGAAGATATTTCTTTTCCCAGAATAGGCCATAAAGCGCTCCAAATATCCACTTGCAGATTCTACAAAACGAGTGTTTCCAAACTGCTCTATCATAGGGAATGTTCAAGTCTGTGAGTTGAATGCACTAATCACACAGATGTTTGTGAGAATGCTTCTTTCTTGTTTTTAGCTGAAGGTATGTCTTTTCCCAGCATAGGCCTCAAAGCCCTCCAAATATCCACTTGCAGACTCTACAAAAAGAGTGTTTCAAAACTGCTCTTTCAAAAGAAATGCTCAATTCTGTGAGTTGAATGCACTCATCACACAGAAGTTTCTGAGAATGCTTCTGTGTAGTTTTTAGGTGAAGATATTTCCTTTTCAAGCATAGGCATCAAAGCGATCCAAATAAACACTTGCAGATTCTACAAAAGGGGTGTTTCCAAACTGCTCTCTCAAGAGGAATTTTCAAGTCTGTGAGTAGAATGCACTCATCGCAAAGAAGTTTCTGAGAATGCTTCCGGCTAGTTTTTATATGAAGAGATTTCCTTTTCCAGCATAGGCGTCAAAGCGCTCCAAATAAACACTTGCAGATTCTACAAAAGGAGTGTTTCCAAACTGCTCTATCAAAAGGAATGTTCAAGTCTGTGAGTTGAATGCACTAATCACACAGAAGTTTGTGAGAATTCTTCTGTCTAGTTTTTAGGTGAAGATATTTCTCTTTCCAGAAAAGGCCTTAAAGTGCTCCAAATATCCACTTGCAGATTCTACAAAAAGAATGTTTCAAAACTGCTCTTTCAAAAGAAAGGCTCAAGTCTGTGAGTTGAATGCACTCATCACAAAGAAGTTTCTGAAAATGCTTCTGTGTAGTTGTTATGTAAAGATACTTCCTTTTCCAGCATAGGCCCCAAAGCGCTCGAAATAAACACTTGCAGATTCTACAAAAGGAGTGTTTCAAAACTGTTCTATCAAAAGAAACGTTCAAGTCGGTGAGTTGAATGCACTCATCACACAGAAGTTTCTGAGAATGCTTCTGTGTAGTTTTTAGGTGAAGATATTTCCTTTTCCAGCATAGACGTCAAAGCGATCCAAATAAACACTTGCAGATTCTACAAAAGGAGTGTTTCCAAACTGCTCTATCAAGAGGAATGTTCAAGTCTATGAGTAGAATGCACTCATCACAGAGAAGTTTCTGAGAATTCTTCTGTCTAATTTTTATGTGAAGTTATTTCGTTTTCCAGCATAAGAGTCATAGGGTTCCAAGTAAACACTTGCAGATTCTACAAAAGGAGTGTTTCCAAACTGCTCTTTCATAGGAAATGTTCAAGTCTGTGAGTTGAATGCACTAATCAGACAGATGTTTGTGAGAATGCTTCTGCCTAGTTTTTAGGTGAAGGTATGTCTTTTCCCAGGCTAGGCCTCAAATCCCTCCAAATATCGACTTGCAGCCTCTACAAAAAGAGTGTTTCAAAACTGCTCTCTCTAAAGGAAGGCTCAAGTCTGTGAGTTGAATGCACTCATCACAAAGAAGTTTCCGAGAATGCTTCTCTGTAGTTGTTATGTGAAGATACTTCCTTTTCCAGCATAGGCCTCAAAGCACTCGAAATAAACACTTGCAGATTCTACAAAAGGAGTGTTTCAAAACTGTCCTATCAAAAGAAACGCTCAAGTTTGTGAGGTGAATGCACTCATCACACAGAAGTTTCTGAGAATGCTTCTGTATAGTTTTTAGGTGAAGATAGTTCCTTTCCCAGCATAGGCGTCAAAGCGATCCAAATAAACACTTGCAGATTCTGCAAAAGGAGTGTTTCCAAACTGCCCTATCAGAGGGAATGTTCAAGTCTGTGAGTTGAATGCACTAATCAAACAGATGTTTGTGGGAATGCTTCTGTCTAGTTTTAAGGTGAAGGTATGTCTTTTCCCAGCATAGGCCTCAAAGCCCTCCAAATATGCACTTGCAGACTCTACAAAAAGAGGGTTTCAAAACTGCTCTTTCAAAAGGAAGGCTCAAGTCTTTGAGTTGAATGCACTCATCACAAAGAAGTTTCTGAGAATGCTTCTGTGTAGTTGTTATGTGAAGATACTTCCTTTTCCAGCATAGGCCTCAAAGCGCCCGAAATAAACTCTTGCAGATACTACAAAAGGAGTGTTTCAAAACTGTCCTATCAAAAGAAACGTTCAAGTCTGTGAGTTAAATGCACTCATCACACAGAAGTTTCTGAGAATGCTTCTGTGTAGTTTTTAGGTGAAGATATTTCATTTCCCAGCGTAGGCCTTGGAGCGCTCCAAATATGCATTTGCAGATTCTACAAAAGGAGAGCTTGAAAACTCTTCCACCAAAAAGAGGCTTCAACTCTCTGAGTAGAATGCACTCATCACAAAGAAGTTTCTGAGAATGCTTCTGTCTAGTTTTTATGTGAAGATATTTCCCTTTCCAGGATAGGCTTCAAAGCGCTCCAAATAAACACTTGCAGATTCTACAAAAGGAGTGTTTCCAAACTGCTCTATCAAAAGGAATGTTCAAGTCTGTGAGTTCAATGCACTCATCACAAAGAAGTTTGTGAGAATGCTTCTGGCTAGTTTTTATGTGAAGATATTTCCTTTTCCAGCATAGGCGTCAAAGCGCTCCAAATAAACACTTGCAGATTCTACAAAAGGAGTGTTTCCAAACTGCTCTATCAAAAGGAATGTTCAAGTCTGTGAGTTGAATGCACTAATCACACAGAAGTTTGTGAGAATTCTTCTGTCTAGTTTTTAGGTGAAGATATTTCTCTTTCCAGAAAAGGCCTTAAAGTGCTCCAAATATCCACTTGCAGATTCTACAAAAGGAGTGTTTCAAAACTGCTCTTTCAAAAGAAATGCTCAAGTCTGTGAGTTGAATGCACTCATCAAAAGAAGTTTCTGAGAATGCTTCTGTGTAGTTGTTATGTGAAGATACTTCTTTTTCCAGCATAGGCCCCAAAGCGCTCGAAATAAACATTTGCAGATTCTCCAAAAGGAGTGTTTCAAAACTGTCCTATCAAAAGAAACGTTCAAGTCTCTGAGTTGAATGCACTCATCACACAGAAGTTTCTGAGAATGCTTCTGTGTAGTTTTTAGGTGAAGATATTTCCTTTTCCAGAATAGACGTCAAACGATCCAAATAAACACTTGCAGATTCTACAAAAGGAGTGTTTAAAAACTGCTCTAACAAGAGGAATGTTCAAGTCTGTGAGTAGAATGCATTCATGACAAAGACGTTTCTGAGAATTCTTCTGTCTAATTTTTATGTGAAGATATTTCGTTTTCCAGCGTAAGCGTCATAGCGTTCCGAGTAAACACTTGCAGATTCTACAAAAGGAGTGTTTCCAAACTGCTCTTTCAGAGGGAATGTTCAAGTCTGTGAGTTGAATGCACTAATCAGACAGAAGTTTGTGAGAATGCTTCTGTCTAGTTTTTAGGTGAAGATGTTTCTTTTCCCAGCATAGGCCTCAAAGCCCTCCAAATATCCACTTGCAGACTCTACAAAAAGAGTGTTTCAAAACTGCTCTTTCAAAAGGAAGGCTCAAGTCGGTGAGTTGAATGCACCATCACAAAGAAGTTTCCGAGAATGCTTCTGTGTAGTTGTTATGTGAAGATACTTCCTTTTCCAGCATAGGCCTCAAAGCGCTCGAAATAAACACTTGCAGATTCTACGAAAGGAGTGTTTCAAAACTGTCCTATCAAAAGAAACGTTCAAGTCTGTGAGTTGAATGCACTCATCTCACAGAAGTTTCTGAAAATGCCTCTGTGTAGTTTTTAGGTGAAGATATTTCATTTCCCAGCATAGCCCTCGGAGCGCTCCAAATATGCACTTGCAGATTCTTCAAAAAGAGAGCTTGAAAACTCCTCCGCCAAAAAGAGGCTTCAACTCTGTGAGTAGAATGCACTCATCCCAAAGAAGTTTCTGAGAATGCTTCTGTCTGGTTTTTATGTGAAGATATTTCCTTTTCCAGCACAGGCGTCAAAGCGCTCCAAATAAACACTTACAGATTCTACAAATGGAGTGTTTCCAAACTGCTCTATCAAAAGGAATGTTCAAGTCTGTGAGTTGAATGCACTAATCACCCAGAAGTCTGTGAGAATGCTTCTGTCTAGTTTTTAGGTGAAGATATTTCTTTTCCTAGAATAGGTCTTAAAGCACTGCAAATATCCACTTGAAGATTCTACAAAAAGAGTGTTCCAAAACTGTTCTTTCAAAAGAAAGGCTCGTCTGTGAGTTGAATGCACTCATCACAAAGAAGTTTCTGAGAATGCTTCTGGCTATTTTTTATGTGAAGATATTTCCTTTTCCAGCCTAGGCGTCAAAGCGCTCCAAATAAACAATTGCAGATTCTACAAAAGGAGTGTTTCCAAACTGCTCTATCAAAAGGAATGTTCAAGTCTCTGAGTTGAATGCACTAATTGCAAAGAAGTTTGTGAGAATGCTTCTGTCTAGTTTTTGGTGAAGATATTTCTTTTCCCAGCATAGGCCTCAAAGCCCTCCAAATATCCACTTGCAGACTCTACAAAAAGAGTGCTTCAAAACTGCTCCTTCAAAAGGAAGGCTCAAGTCTGTCAGTTGAATGCACTCATCCCAAAGAAGTTTCTGAGAATGCTTCTGTGTAGTTGTTATGTGAAGATACTTCCTTTTCCAGCATAGGCCTCAAAGCGCTGGAAATAAACACTTGCAGATTCTACGAAAGGAGTGTTTCAAAACTGTCCTATCAAAAGAAACGTTCAAGTCTGTGAGTTGAATGCACTCATCACACAGAAGTTTCTGAGAATACTTCTGTGTAGTTTTTAGGTGAAGATATTTCATTTCCCAGCGTAGCCCTCGGAGCGCTCCAACTATGCACTTACAGATTCTACAAAAAGGGAGCTTGAAAGCTCTTCCACCAAAAAGAGGCTTCAACTCTGTGAGTAGAATGCACTCATCACAAGGAAGTTTCTGAGAATGCTTCTGTCTACTTTTTATGTGAAGATATTTACTTTTCCAGCATAGGCGTCAAAGCGCTCCAAATAAACACTTGCAGATTCTACAAAAGGATTGTTTCCAAACTGCTCTAACAGAGGGAATGTTCAAGTCTGTGAGTTGAAGGCACTAATCAGACAGAAGTTTGTGAGAATGCTTCTGTCTTGTTTTTAGGTGAAGATATTTCTTTTCCCAGCATAGGCCTCAAAGCCCTCCAAATATCCACTTGCAGACTCTACAAAAAGAGTGTTTCAAAACTGCTCTTTCAAAAGGAAGGCTCAAGTCTGTGAGTTGAAGGCACTCATCACAAAGAAGTTTCTGAGAATGCTTCTGTGTAGTTGTTATGTGAAGATACTTCCTTTTCCACCATAGTCTTCAAAGCTCTCGAAATAAACAATTGCAGATTCTAAGAAAGGTGTGTTTCAAAACTGTCCTATCAAAAGAAACGTTCAAGTCTGTGAGTTGAATGCACTCATCTCACAGAAGTTTCTGAGAATGCTTCTGTGTAGTTTTTAAGTGAAGATATTTCATTTCCCAGCATAGGCCTCGGAGCGCTCCAAATATGCCCTTGCAGATTCTTCAAAAAGAGAGCTTGAAAACTCTTCCGCCAAAAAGAGGCTTCAACTCTGTGAGTAGAATGCACTCATCCCAAAGGTGTTTCTGAGAATGCTTCTGTCTGGTTTTTATGTGAAGATATTTCCTTTTCCAGCATAGGCGTCAAAACGCTCCAAATAAACACTTACAGATTCTACAAAAGGAGTGTTTCCAAACTGCTCTATCAAAAGGAATGTTCAAGTCTGTGAGTTGAATGCACTAATCACCCAGAAGTCTGTGAGAATCCTTCTGTCTAGTTTTTAGGTGAAGATATTTCTTTTCCCTGAATAGGCCTTAAAGCGCTCCAAATATCCACTTGAAGTTTCTAAAAAAGAGTGTTTCAAAACTGTTCTTTCAAAAGAAAGGCTCGTCTGTGACTTGCATGCACTCATCACAAAGAAGTTTCTGAGAATGCTTCTGGCTAGTTTTTATGTGAATTTATTTCCTTTTCCAGCATAGGCGTCAAAGCGTTCCAAATAAACACTTGCAGATTCTACAAAAGGAGTGTTTCCAAACTGCTCAATCCGAGGGAATGTTTAAGTCTGTGAGTTGAATGCACTAATCAGACAGAAGTTTGTGAGAATGCTTCTGTCTAGTTTTTAGGTGAAGATATTTCTTTTCCCAGCATAGGCCTCAAAGCCCTCCAAATATCCACTTGCAGACTCTACAAAAAGAGTGTTTCAAAACTGCTCTTTCAAAAGGAAGGCTCAAGTCTGTGAGATGAATGCACTCATCACAAAGAAGTTTCTAAGAATGCTTCTGTGTAGTTGTTATGTGAAGATACTTCCTTTTCCAGCATAGGCCTCAAAGCGCTCGAAATAAACACTTGCAGATTTTACGAAAGGAGAGTTTCAAAGGTGTCCTATCAAAAGAAACGTTCAAGTCTGTGAGTTGAATGCCCTCATCACACAGAAGTTTCTGAGAATGCTTCTGTGTCGTTTTTAGGTGAAGATATTTCATTTCCCAGCATAGACCTCGGAGCGCTCCAAATATGCACTTGCAGATTCTACAAAAAGAGAGATTGAAAACTCTTCCACCAAAAACAGGCTTCAACTCTGTGAGTAGAATGCACTCTTCACAGAGAAGTTTCTGAGAATCCTTCTCTGTAGTTTTTATGTGAAGATATTTCCTTTTCCAGCATATGCGTAAAAGCGTTCAAAATAAACACTTGCAGATTCTACAAAAGGAGTGTTCCCAAACTGCTCTATCAAAAGAAATGTTCAAGTCTGTGAATAGAATGCACTCATCACAAAGAAGTTTCTGAGAATGCTTCTGGCTAGTTTTTGTGTGAAGATATTTCCTTTTCCAGCATAGGCGTCAAAGAACTCCAAATAAACACTTGCAGATTCTACAAAAGGAGTGTTTCCAAACTGCTCTATACGAGGGAATGTTCAACTCTGTGAGTTGAATGAACTAATCAGACAGAAGTTTCTGAGAATCCTTCTGTCTAGTTTTAATGTGAAGATATTTCTTTTCCCAGCATAGGGCTCAAAGCCCTCCAAATATCCACTTGCAGACTCTACAAAAAGAGTGCTTCAAAACTGCTCTTTCAAAAGGAAGGCTAAAGTCTGTGAGTTGAATGCACTCATCACAAAGAAGTTTCTGAGAATGCTTCTGTGTAGTTGTTATGTGAAGATAGTTCCTTTTCCAGCATAGGCCTCAAAGCGCTAGAAATAAACACTTGCAGATTCTACGAAAGGAGTGTTTCAAAACTGCTCTTTCAAAAGGAAGGCTCAAGTCTGTGAGTTGAATGCACTCATCACACAGAAGTTTCTGAGAATGCTTCTGTGTAGTTTTTAGTTGAAGATATTTCATTTCCCAGCATAGGCCTCGGAGCGCTCCAAATATGCAGGTGCAGATTCTACAAAAACAGAGGTTGAAAACACTTCCACCAAAAAGAGGCTTCAACTCTGTGAGTAGAATGCACTCATCACAAAGAAGTTTCTGAGAATGCTTCTGTGTAGTTGTTATGTGAAGATACTTCCTTTTCCACCATAGGCTTCAAAGCGCTCGAAATAAACAATTGCAGATTCTACGAAAGGAGTGTTTGAAAACTGTCCTATCAAAAGAAACTTTCAAGTCTGTGAGTTGAATTCACTCATCACACAGAAGTTTCTGAGAATGCTTCTGTGAAGTTTTTAGTTGAAGATATTTCCTTTTCCTGCATAGGCGTCAAAGAGATCCAAATAAACACTTGCATATTCTACAAAAGGAGTGTTTCCAAACTGCTCTCTCAAGAGGAATGTTCAAGTCTGTGAGTAGAATGGACTCATCACAAAGAAGTTTCTGAGAATGCTTCTATCTAGTTTTTATCTGAAGATATTTCCTTTTCCAGCATGTGCGTAAAAGCGTTCCAAATAAGCACTTGCAGATTCTACAAAAGGAGTGTTTCCAAACTGCTCTATCCGAGGGAATGTTCAAGTCTGTGAGTTGAATGCACTAATCAGACAGAAGTTTGTGAGAATGCTTCTGTCTAGCTTTTAGATGAAGATATTTCTTTTCCCAGCATAGGCCTCAAAGCCCTCCAAATGTCCACTTGCAGACTCTACAAACAGAGTGCTTCAAAACTGCTCTTTCAAACGGAAGGCTCAAGTCTGTGAGTTGAATGCACTCATCACAAAGAAGTTTCTGAGAATGCTTCTGTGTAGTTGTTATGTGAAGATACTTCCTTTTCCAGCATAGGCCTCAAAGCGCTCGAAATAAACACTTGCAGATCCTACGAAAGGAGTGTTTCACAACTGTCCTATCAAAAGAAACGTTCAAGTCTGTGAGTTGAATGCACTCATCACACAGAAGTTTCTGAGAATGCTTCTGTGAAGTTTTTAGTTGAAGATATTTCCTTTTCCTGCATAGGCGTCAAAGAGATCCAAATAAACACTTGCATATTCTACAAAAGGAGTGTTTCCAAACTGCTCTCTCAAGAGGAATGTTCAAGTCTGTGAGTAGAATGGACTCATCACAAAGAAGTTTCTGAGAATGCTTCTATCTAGTTTTTATCTGAAGATATTTCCTTTTCCAGCATGTGCGTAAAAGCGTTCCAAATATGCACTTGCAGATTCTACAAAAAGGGAGCTTGAAAACTCTTCCACCAAAAAGAGGCTTCAACTCTGTGAGTAGAATGCACTCATCCCAAAGAAGTTTCTGAGAATGCTTCTGGCTAGTTTTTATGTGAAGATATTTCCTTTTCCAGCCTAGGCGTCAAAGCGCTCGAAATAAACACTTGCAGATTCTACAAAAGGATTATTTCCAAACTGCTCTATCAGAGGCAATATTCAAGTCTGTTAGTTGAATGCACTAATCACACAGAAGATTGTGAGAATGCTTCTGTCTAGTGTTTAGGTGAAGATATTTCTTTTCCCAGCAGAGGCCTCAAAGCCCACTAAATATCAACTTGCAGACTCTACAAAAAGAGTGTTTCAAAACTGCTCTTTCAAAAGGAAGGCTCAAGCCTGTGAGATGAATGCACTCATCACAAAGATGTTTCTGAGAATGCTTCTGTGTAGTTTTTATGTGAAGATACTTCCTTTTCCAGCATAGTCCTCAAAGCGCTCGAAATAAACACTTGCAGATTTTACGAAAGGAGTGTTTCAAAAGTGTCCTATCAAAAGAAACGTTCAAGTGTGTGAGTTGAATTCACTCATCACACAGAAGTTTCTGAGAATGCTTCTGTGCAGTTTTTAGGTGAAGATATATCCTTTTCCAGTATAGGCGTGAAAGCGATCCAAATAAACACTGCTGATTCTACAAAAGGAGTGTTGCAAAACCATCCTATCAAAAGAAACGTTCAAGTCTGTGAGTTGAATGCACTCATCACACAGAAGTTTCTGAGAATGCTTCTGTGTAGTTTTTAGGTGAAGATGTTTCATTTCCCAGCATAGGCCTCGGAGCGCTCCAAATATGCACTTGCAGATTCTGGAAAAAGAGAGCTTGAAAACTCTTCCACCAAAAAGAGGCTTCAACTCTGTGAGTAGAATGAAGTCATCACAAAGAAGTTTCTGAGAATTCTTCTCTCTAATTTTTATGTGAAGATATTTCCTTTTCCAGCATAGGCGTCAAAGCGCTCCAAATAAACACTTGCAGATTCTACCAAAGGAGTGTTTCCAAACTGCTCTATCAAAAAGAATGTTCAAGTCTGTGAGTTCAATGCACTAATCACCCAGAAGTTTGTGAGAATGCCTCTGTCTAGTTTTTAGGTGAAGATATTTCTTTTCCCAGAATAGGCCTTAAAGCGCTGCAAATATCCACTTGAAGATTTTACAAAAAGAGTGTTTCAAAACTGTTCTTTCAAAAGAAAGGCTCGTCTGTGAGTTGAATGCTCTCATCACAAAGAGGTTTCTGAGAATGCTTCTGGCTAGTTTTTATGTGAAGATAATTCCTTTTCCAGCATAGGCGTCAAAGCGTTCCAAATAAACACTTGCAGATTCTACAAAAGGAGTGTTTCCAAACTGCTCTATCCGAGGGAATGTTCAAGTCTGTGAGTTGAATGCACTAATCAGACAGAAGTTTGTGAGAATGCTTCTGTCTAGTTTTTAGATGAAGATATTTTTTTCCCAGCATAGGCCCCAAAGCCCTCCAAATATCGACTTGCAGAAGCTACAAACAGAGTGCTTCAAAACTGCTCTTTCAAAGGGAAGGCTCAAGTCTGTGAGTTGAATGCACTCATCACAAAGAAGTTTCTGAGAATGCTTCTGTGTAGTTGTTATGTGAAGATACTTCCTTTTCCATCCTAGGCCTCAAAGCGCTCGAAGTAAACACTTGCAGATTCTACGAAAGGAGTGTTTCAAAACTGTCCTATCAAAAGAAACGTTCAAGTCTGTGAGTTGAATGCACTCATCACACAGAAGTTTCTGAGAATGCTTCTGTGTAGTTTTTAGGTGAAGATATTTCATTTCCCAGCATAGGCCTCGTAGCGCTCCAAGTATGCATTTGCAGATTCTACAAAAAGAGAGGTTGAAAACTCTTCCACCAAAAAGAGGCTTCAACTCTGTGAGTAGAATGCACTCATCACACAGAAGTTTCTGAGAATGCTTCTGTCTAGTTTTTATGTGAAGATATTTCCTTTTCCAGCATTGGCGTCAAATCGCTCCAAATAAACACTTGCAGATTCTACAAAAGGAGTGTTTCCAAACTGCTCTATCAAAATGAATGTTCAAGTCTGTGAGTTGAATGCACTAATCACACAGAAGTTTGTGAGAATGCTTCTGTCTAGTTTTTATGTAAAGATATTTCTTTTCCCAGAATAGGCCTTAAAGCGCTCCAAATATTCACTTGCAGATTCTACAAAAAGAGTGTTTCAAAACTGCTCTTTCAAAAGAAAGGCTCAAGTCTGTGAGTTGAATGCACTCATCACACAGAAGTTTCTGAGAATGCTTCTGTGTAGTTGTTAGGTGAACATACTTCCTTTTCCAGCATAGGCCTCAAAGCGCTCGAAATAAACACTTGCAGATTCTACAAAAGGAGTGTTTCAAAACTGTCCTATCAAAAGAAACGTTCAAGTCTGTGAGTTGAATGCACTCATCACACAGAAGTTTCTGAGAATTCTTCCGTGTAGTTTTTAGGTGAAGATACTTCCTTTTCCAGCATAGGCTTCAAACGGCTCGAAATAAACACTTGCAGATTCTACAAAAGGAGTGTTTCAAAACTGTCCTATCAAAAGAAACGTTCAAGTCGGTGAGTTGAATGCACTCATCACAGAGAAGTTTCTGAGAATGTTTCAGTGTAGTTTTTAGGTGAAGATATTTCCTTTTCCAGCATAGGCGACAAAGCGATCCAAATAAACACTTGCAGATTCTACAAAAGGAGTGTTTCCAAACTGCTCTCTCAAGAGGAATGTTCAAGTCTGTGAGTAGAATGCACTCATCACAAAGAAGTTTCTGAGAATTCTTCTGTTAAGATATTTCCTTTTCCATCATAGGCGTCAAACCGTTCCAAATAAAAACTTGCAGATTCTACAAAAGGAGTGTTTCCAAACTGCTCTATCAGAGGGAATGTTCAAGTCTCTGAGTTGAATGCATTAATCACAGAGATGTTTGTGAGAATGCCTCTGTCTAGTTTTTAGGTGAAGGTATTTCTTTTCCCAGCATAGGCCTCAAAGCCCTCCAAATATCCACATGCAGACTCTACAAAGAGAGTGTTTCAAAACTGCTCTTTCAAAAGGGAGGTTGGCCTCTGTGAGTTGAATGCACAAAGCACAGGGAACTTTCTGCGAATGCTTTTGTCTAGTTTCTAGGTGAAGATATTTCCTTGTCCAGGACAGGCCTCAAAGCACTCCATCCATCCACTTGAAGATTCTTCTAAAAGAGTGTTTCAAAACTTCTCTATCGAAAGAAAGGTGTAACTCTGTGAGTTGAATGCAGACGTTACAAAGTAGTTTCTGAGAATGCTTCTCTGTAGTTTTTAGGTGAAGATATTTCCTTTTCCAGCATAGGCGTCAAAGCGATCCAAATAAACACTTGCAGATTCTACAAAAGGAGTGTTTCCAAACTGGTCTCTCAAGAGGAATGTTCAAGTCTGTGAGTAGAATGCACTCATCACAAAGAAGTTTCTGAGAATGCTTCTGTCTAGTTTTTATGCGAAGATATTTCCTTTTCCAACATAGGCGTCAAAGCGTTGCAAATAAACACTTGCAGATTCTACAAAAGGAGTGTTTCCAAACTGCTCTATCAGAGGGAATGTTCAAGTCTGTGAGTTGAATGCATTAATCACAGAGATGTTTGTGAGAATGCTTCTGTCTAGTTTTTAGGTGAAGGTATTTCTTTTCCCAGTATAGGCCTCAAAGCCCTCCAAATATCCACATGCAGACTCTACAAAGAGAGTGTTTCAAAACTGCTCTTTCAAAAGGGAGGTTGGCCTCTGTGAGTTGAATGCACAAAGCACAGGGAACTTTCTGCGAATGCTTTTGTCTAGTTTCTAGGTGAAGATATTTCCTTGTCCAGGACAGGCCTCAAAGCACTCCATCCATCCACTTGAAGATTCTTCTAAAAGAGTGTTTCAAAACTTCTCTATCGAAAGAAAGGTGTAACTCTGTGAGTAGAATGCAGACGTTACAAAGTTGTTTCTGGGAATGCTTCTCTGTAGTTTTTAGGTGAAGATATTTCCTTTTCCAGCATAGGCGTCAAAGCGATCCAAATAAACACTTGCAGATTCTACAAAAGCAGTGTTTCCAAACTGCTCTATCAAAAGGAATGTTCAAGTCTGTGAGTTGAATGCACTCATCACACAGAAGATTTTGAGCATGCTTCTGTTTAGTTTTTAGGGGAAGATATTTCTTTTCCCAGCATAGGCCATAAAGCGCTCCAAATATCCACTTGCAGATTCAACAAAAAGAGTGTTTCAAAACTGCTCTTTGAAAAGAAAGTCTCAAGTCTGTGAGTTGAATGCACTCATCACAAAGAAGTTTCTGAGAATGCTTCTGTGTAGTTGTTATGTGAAGATACTTCCTTTTCCAGCATAGGCCTAAAAGCGCTTGAAAAAAACACTTGCAGATTCTACGAAAGGAGTGTTTCAAAACTGTCCTATCAACAGAAACGTTCAAGTCTGTGAGTTGAATGCACTCATCACAGAGGTTTCTGAGAATGCTTCTGTGTAGTTTTTAGGTGAAGATATTTCATTTCCCAGCATAGGCCTCGGAGCGCTCCAAATATGCACTTGTAGATTCTACAAAAAGAGAGCTTGAAAACTCTTCCACCAAAAAGAGGCTTCAACTCTGTGAGTAGAATGCACTCATCACACAGAAGTTTCTGAGAATGCTTCTGTCTAATTTTTATTTGAAGATATTTCCTTTTCCAGCATAGGCGTCAAAGCGCTCCAAATAAACACTTGCAGATTCTACAAAAGGAGTGTTTCCAAACTGCTCTATCAAAAGGAATGTTCAAGTCTGTGAGTTGAATGCACTAATCACACAGATGTTTTTGAGAATGCTTCTGGCTAGTTTTTAGGTGAAGATATTTCTTTTCCCAGAATAGGCCATAAAGCGCTCCAAATATCCACTTGCAGATTCTACAAAACGAGTGTTTCCAAACTGCTCTATCATAGGGAATGTTCAAGTCTGTGAGTTGAATGCACTAATCACACAGATGTTTGTGAGAATGCTTCTTTCTTGTTTTTAGCTGAAGGTATGTCTTTTCCCAGCATAGGCCTCAAAGCCCTCCAAATATCCACTTGCAGACTCTACAAAAAGAGTGTTTCAAAACTGCTCTTTCAAAAGAAATGCTCAATTCTGTGAGTTGAATGCACTCATCACACAGAAGTTTCTGAGAATGCTTCTGTGTAGTTTTTAGGTGAAGATATTTCCTTTTCAAGCATAGGCATCAAAGCGATCCAAATAAACACTTGCAGATTCTACAAAAGGGGTGTTTCCAAACTGCTCTCTCAAGAGGAATTTTCAAGTCTGTGAGTAGAATGCACTCATCGCAAAGAAGTTTCTGAGAATGCTTCCGGCTAGTTTTTATATGAAGAGATTTCCTTTTCCAGCATAGGCGTCAAAGCGCTCCAAATAAACACTTGCAGATTCTACAAAAGGAGTGTTTCCAAACTGCTCTATCAAAAGGAATGTTCAAGTCTGTGAGTTGAATGCACTAATCACACAGAAGTTTGTGAGAATTCTTCTGTCTAGTTTTTAGGTGAAGATATTTCTCTTTCCAGAAAAGGCCTTAAAGTGCTCCAAATATCCACTTGCAGATTCTACAAAAAGAATGTTTCAAAACTGCTCTTTCAAAAGAAAGGCTCAAGTCTGTGAGTTGAATGCACTCATCACAAAGAAGTTTCTGAAAATGCTTCTGTGTAGTTGTTATGTAAAGATACTTCCTTTTCCAGCATAGGCCCCAAAGCGCTCGAAATAAACACTTGCAGATTCTACAAAAGGAGTGTTTCAAAACTGTTCTATCAAAAGAAACGTTCAAGTCGGTGAGTTGAATGCACTCATCACACAGAAGTTTCTGAGAATGCTTCTGTGTAGTTTTTAGGTGAAGATATTTCCTTTTCCAGCATAGACGTCAAAGCGATCCAAATAAACACTTGCAGATTCTACAAAAGGAGTGTTTCCAAACTGCTCTATCAAGAGGAATGTTCAAGTCTATGAGTAGAATGCACTCATCACAGAGAAGTTTCTGAGAATTCTTCTGTCTAATTTTTATGTGAAGTTATTTCGTTTTCCAGCATAAGAGTCATAGGGTTCCAAGTAAACACTTGCAGATTCTACAAAAGGAGTGTTTCCAAACTGCTCTTTCATAGGAAATGTTCAAGTCTGTGAGTTGAATGCACTAATCAGACAGATGTTTGTGAGAATGCTTCTGCCTAGTTTTTAGGTGAAGGTATGTCTTTTCCCAGGCTAGGCCTCAAATCCCTCCAAATATCGACTTGCAGCCTCTACAAAAAGAGTGTTTCAAAACTGCTCTCTCTAAAGGAAGGCTCAAGTCTGTGAGTTGAATGCACTCATCACAAAGAAGTTTCCGAGAATGCTTCTCTGTAGTTGTTATGTGAAGATACTTCCTTTTCCAGCATAGGCCTCAAAGCACTCGAAATAAACACTTGCAGATTCTACAAAAGGAGTGTTTCAAAACTGTCCTATCAAAAGAAACGCTCAAGTTTGTGAGGTGAATGCACTCATCACACAGAAGTTTCTGAGAATGCTTCTGTATAGTTTTTAGGTGAAGATAGTTCCTTTCCCAGCATAGGCGTCAAAGCGATCCAAATAAACACTTGCAGATTCTGCAAAAGGAGTGTTTCCAAACTGCCCTATCAGAGGGAATGTTCAAGTCTGTGAGTTGAATGCACTAATCAAACAGATGTTTGTGGGAATGCTTCTGTCTAGTTTTAAGGTGAAGGTATGTCTTTTCCCAGCATAGGCCTCAAAGCCCTCCAAATATGCACTTGCAGACTCTACAAAAAGAGGGTTTCAAAACTGCTCTTTCAAAAGGAAGGCTCAAGTCTTTGAGTTGAATGCACTCATCACAAAGAAGTTTCTGAGAATGCTTCTGTGTAGTTGTTATGTGAAGATACTTCCTTTTCCAGCATAGGCCTCAAAGCGCCCGAAATAAACTCTTGCAGATACTACAAAAGGAGTGTTTCAAAACTGTCCTATCAAAAGAAACGTTCAAGTCTGTGAGTTAAATGCACTCATCACACAGAAGTTTCTGAGAATGCTTCTGTGTAGTTTTTAGGTGAAGATATTTCATTTCCCAGCGTAGGCCTTGGAGCGCTCCAAATATGCATTTGCAGATTCTACAAAAGGAGAGCTTGAAAACTCTTCCACCAAAAAGAGGCTTCAACTCTCTGAGTAGAATGCACTCATCACAAAGAAGTTTCTGAGAATGCTTCTGTCTAGTTTTTATGTGAAGATATTTCCCTTTCCAGGATAGGCTTCAAAGCGCTCCAAATAAACACTTGCAGATTCTACAAAAGGAGTGTTTCCAAACTGCTCTATCAAAAGGAATGTTCAAGTCTGTGAGTTCAATGCACTCATCACAAAGAAGTTTGTGAGAATGCTTCTGGCTAGTTTTTATGTGAAGATATTTCCTTTTCCAGCATAGGCGTCAAAGCGCTCCAAATAAACACTTGCAGATTCTACAAAAGGAGTGTTTCCAAACTGCTCTATCAAAAGGAATGTTCAAGTCTGTGAGTTGAATGCACTAATCACACAGAAGTTTGTGAGAATTCTTCTGTCTAGTTTTTAGGTGAAGATATTTCTCTTTCCAGAAAAGGCCTTAAAGTGCTCCAAATATCCACTTGCAGATTCTACAAAAGGAGTGTTTCAAAACTGCTCTTTCAAAAGAAATGCTCAAGTCTGTGAGTTGAATGCACTCATCAAAAGAAGTTTCTGAGAATGCTTCTGTGTAGTTGTTATGTGAAGATACTTCTTTTTCCAGCATAGGCCCCAAAGCGCTCGAAATAAACATTTGCAGATTCTCCAAAAGGAGTGTTTCAAAACTGTCCTATCAAAAGAAACGTTCAAGTCTCTGAGTTGAATGCACTCATCACACAGAAGTTTCTGAGAATGCTTCTGTGTAGTTTTTAGGTGAAGATATTTCCTTTTCCAGAATAGACGTCAAACGATCCAAATAAACACTTGCAGATTCTACAAAAGGAGTGTTTAAAAACTGCTCTAACAAGAGGAATGTTCAAGTCTGTGAGTAGAATGCATTCATGACAAAGACGTTTCTGAGAATTCTTCTGTCTAATTTTTATGTGAAGATATTTCGTTTTCCAGCGTAAGCGTCATAGCGTTCCGAGTAAACACTTGCAGATTCTACAAAAGGAGTGTTTCCAAACTGCTCTTTCAGAGGGAATGTTCAAGTCTGTGAGTTGAATGCACTAATCAGACAGAAGTTTGTGAGAATGCTTCTGTCTAGTTTTTAGGTGAAGATGTTTCTTTTCCCAGCATAGGCCTCAAAGCCCTCCAAATATCCACTTGCAGACTCTACAAAAAGAGTGTTTCAAAACTGCTCTTTCAAAAGGAAGGCTCAAGTCGGTGAGTTGAATGCACCATCACAAAGAAGTTTCCGAGAATGCTTCTGTGTAGTTGTTATGTGAAGATACTTCCTTTTCCAGCATAGGCCTCAAAGCGCTCGAAATAAACACTTGCAGATTCTACGAAAGGAGTGTTTCAAAACTGTCCTATCAAAAGAAACGTTCAAGTCTGTGAGTTGAATGCACTCATCTCACAGAAGTTTCTGAAAATGCCTCTGTGTAGTTTTTAGGTGAAGATATTTCATTTCCCAGCATAGCCCTCGGAGCGCTCCAAATATGCACTTGCAGATTCTTCAAAAAGAGAGCTTGAAAACTCCTCCGCCAAAAAGAGGCTTCAACTCTGTGAGTAGAATGCACTCATCCCAAAGAAGTTTCTGAGAATGCTTCTGTCTGGTTTTTATGTGAAGATATTTCCTTTTCCAGCACAGGCGTCAAAGCGCTCCAAATAAACACTTACAGATTCTACAAATGGAGTGTTTCCAAACTGCTCTATCAAAAGGAATGTTCAAGTCTGTGAGTTGAATGCACTAATCACCCAGAAGTCTGTGAGAATGCTTCTGTCTAGTTTTTAGGTGAAGATATTTCTTTTCCTAGAATAGGTCTTAAAGCACTGCAAATATCCACTTGAAGATTCTACAAAAAGAGTGTTCCAAAACTGTTCTTTCAAAAGAAAGGCTCGTCTGTGAGTTGAATGCACTCATCACAAAGAAGTTTCTGAGAATGCTTCTGGCTATTTTTTATGTGAAGATATTTCCTTTTCCAGCCTAGGCGTCAAAGCGCTCCAAATAAACAATTGCAGATTCTACAAAAGGAGTGTTTCCAAACTGCTCTATCAAAAGGAATGTTCAAGTCTCTGAGTTGAATGCACTAATTGCAAAGAAGTTTGTGAGAATGCTTCTGTCTAGTTTTTGGTGAAGATATTTCTTTTCCCAGCATAGGCCTCAAAGCCCTCCAAATATCCACTTGCAGACTCTACAAAAAGAGTGCTTCAAAACTGCTCCTTCAAAAGGAAGGCTCAAGTCTGTCAGTTGAATGCACTCATCCCAAAGAAGTTTCTGAGAATGCTTCTGTGTAGTTGTTATGTGAAGATACTTCCTTTTCCAGCATAGGCCTCAAAGCGCTGGAAATAAACACTTGCAGATTCTACGAAAGGAGTGTTTCAAAACTGTCCTATCAAAAGAAACGTTCAAGTCTGTGAGTTGAATGCACTCATCACACAGAAGTTTCTGAGAATACTTCTGTGTAGTTTTTAGGTGAAGATATTTCATTTCCCAGCGTAGCCCTCGGAGCGCTCCAACTATGCACTTACAGATTCTACAAAAAGGGAGCTTGAAAGCTCTTCCACCAAAAAGAGGCTTCAACTCTGTGAGTAGAATGCACTCATCACAAGGAAGTTTCTGAGAATGCTTCTGTCTACTTTTTATGTGAAGATATTTACTTTTCCAGCATAGGCGTCAAAGCGCTCCAAATAAACACTTGCAGATTCTACAAAAGGATTGTTTCCAAACTGCTCTAACAGAGGGAATGTTCAAGTCTGTGAGTTGAAGGCACTAATCAGACAGAAGTTTGTGAGAATGCTTCTGTCTTGTTTTTAGGTGAAGATATTTCTTTTCCCAGCATAGGCCTCAAAGCCCTCCAAATATCCACTTGCAGACTCTACAAAAAGAGTGTTTCAAAACTGCTCTTTCAAAAGGAAGGCTCAAGTCTGTGAGTTGAAGGCACTCATCACAAAGAAGTTTCTGAGAATGCTTCTGTGTAGTTGTTATGTGAAGATACTTCCTTTTCCACCATAGTCTTCAAAGCTCTCGAAATAAACAATTGCAGATTCTAAGAAAGGTGTGTTTCAAAACTGTCCTATCAAAAGAAACGTTCAAGTCTGTGAGTTGAATGCACTCATCTCACAGAAGTTTCTGAGAATGCTTCTGTGTAGTTTTTAAGTGAAGATATTTCATTTCCCAGCATAGGCCTCGGAGCGCTCCAAATATGCCCTTGCAGATTCTTCAAAAAGAGAGCTTGAAAACTCTTCCGCCAAAAAGAGGCTTCAACTCTGTGAGTAGAATGCACTCATCCCAAAGGTGTTTCTGAGAATGCTTCTGTCTGGTTTTTATGTGAAGATATTTCCTTTTCCAGCATAGGCGTCAAAACGCTCCAAATAAACACTTACAGATTCTACAAAAGGAGTGTTTCCAAACTGCTCTATCAAAAGGAATGTTCAAGTCTGTGAGTTGAATGCACTAATCACCCAGAAGTCTGTGAGAATCCTTCTGTCTAGTTTTTAGGTGAAGATATTTCTTTTCCCTGAATAGGCCTTAAAGCGCTCCAAATATCCACTTGAAGTTTCTAAAAAAGAGTGTTTCAAAACTGTTCTTTCAAAAGAAAGGCTCGTCTGTGACTTGCATGCACTCATCACAAAGAAGTTTCTGAGAATGCTTCTGGCTAGTTTTTATGTGAATTTATTTCCTTTTCCAGCATAGGCGTCAAAGCGTTCCAAATAAACACTTGCAGATTCTACAAAAGGAGTGTTTCCAAACTGCTCAATCCGAGGGAATGTTTAAGTCTGTGAGTTGAATGCACTAATCAGACAGAAGTTTGTGAGAATGCTTCTGTCTAGTTTTTAGGTGAAGATATTTCTTTTCCCAGCATAGGCCTCAAAGCCCTCCAAATATCCACTTGCAGACTCTACAAAAAGAGTGTTTCAAAACTGCTCTTTCAAAAGGAAGGCTCAAGTCTGTGAGATGAATGCACTCATCACAAAGAAGTTTCTAAGAATGCTTCTGTGTAGTTGTTATGTGAAGATACTTCCTTTTCCAGCATAGGCCTCAAAGCGCTCGAAATAAACACTTGCAGATTTTACGAAAGGAGAGTTTCAAAGGTGTCCTATCAAAAGAAACGTTCAAGTCTGTGAGTTGAATGCCCTCATCACACAGAAGTTTCTGAGAATGCTTCTGTGTCGTTTTTAGGTGAAGATATTTCATTTCCCAGCATAGACCTCGGAGCGCTCCAAATATGCACTTGCAGATTCTACAAAAAGAGAGATTGAAAACTCTTCCACCAAAAACAGGCTTCAACTCTGTGAGTAGAATGCACTCTTCACAGAGAAGTTTCTGAGAATCCTTCTCTGTAGTTTTTATGTGAAGATATTTCCTTTTCCAGCATATGCGTAAAAGCGTTCAAAATAAACACTTGCAGATTCTACAAAAGGAGTGTTCCCAAACTGCTCTATCAAAAGAAATGTTCAAGTCTGTGAATAGAATGCACTCATCACAAAGAAGTTTCTGAGAATGCTTCTGGCTAGTTTTTGTGTGAAGATATTTCCTTTTCCAGCATAGGCGTCAAAGAACTCCAAATAAACACTTGCAGATTCTACAAAAGGAGTGTTTCCAAACTGCTCTATACGAGGGAATGTTCAACTCTGTGAGTTGAATGAACTAATCAGACAGAAGTTTCTGAGAATCCTTCTGTCTAGTTTTAATGTGAAGATATTTCTTTTCCCAGCATAGGGCTCAAAGCCCTCCAAATATCCACTTGCAGACTCTACAAAAAGAGTGCTTCAAAACTGCTCTTTCAAAAGGAAGGCTAAAGTCTGTGAGTTGAATGCACTCATCACAAAGAAGTTTCTGAGAATGCTTCTGTGTAGTTGTTATGTGAAGATAGTTCCTTTTCCAGCATAGGCCTCAAAGCGCTAGAAATAAACACTTGCAGATTCTACGAAAGGAGTGTTTCAAAACTGCTCTTTCAAAAGGAAGGCTCAAGTCTGTGAGTTGAATGCACTCATCACACAGAAGTTTCTGAGAATGCTTCTGTGTAGTTTTTAGTTGAAGATATTTCATTTCCCAGCATAGGCCTCGGAGCGCTCCAAATATGCAGGTGCAGATTCTACAAAAACAGAGGTTGAAAACACTTCCACCAAAAAGAGGCTTCAACTCTGTGAGTAGAATGCACTCATCACAAAGAAGTTTCTGAGAATGCTTCTGTGTAGTTGTTATGTGAAGATACTTCCTTTTCCACCATAGGCTTCAAAGCGCTCGAAATAAACAATTGCAGATTCTACGAAAGGAGTGTTTGAAAACTGTCCTATCAAAAGAAACTTTCAAGTCTGTGAGTTGAATTCACTCATCACACAGAAGTTTCTGAGAATGCTTCTGTGAAGTTTTTAGTTGAAGATATTTCCTTTTCCTGCATAGGCGTCAAAGAGATCCAAATAAACACTTGCATATTCTACAAAAGGAGTGTTTCCAAACTGCTCTCTCAAGAGGAATGTTCAAGTCTGTGAGTAGAATGGACTCATCACAAAGAAGTTTCTGAGAATGCTTCTATCTAGTTTTTATCTGAAGATATTTCCTTTTCCAGCATGTGCGTAAAAGCGTTCCAAATAAGCACTTGCAGATTCTACAAAAGGAGTGTTTCCAAACTGCTCTATCCGAGGGAATGTTCAAGTCTGTGAGTTGAATGCACTAATCAGACAGAAGTTTGTGAGAATGCTTCTGTCTAGCTTTTAGATGAAGATATTTCTTTTCCCAGCATAGGCCTCAAAGCCCTCCAAATGTCCACTTGCAGACTCTACAAACAGAGTGCTTCAAAACTGCTCTTTCAAACGGAAGGCTCAAGTCTGTGAGTTGAATGCACTCATCACAAAGAAGTTTCTGAGAATGCTTCTGTGTAGTTGTTATGTGAAGATACTTCCTTTTCCAGCATAGGCCTCAAAGCGCTCGAAATAAACACTTGCAGATCCTACGAAAGGAGTGTTTCACAACTGTCCTATCAAAAGAAACGTTCAAGTCTGTGAGTTGAATGCACTCATCACACAGAAGTTTCTGAGAATGCTTCTGTGAAGTTTTTAGTTGAAGATATTTCCTTTTCCTGCATAGGCGTCAAAGAGATCCAAATAAACACTTGCATATTCTACAAAAGGAGTGTTTCCAAACTGCTCTCTCAAGAGGAATGTTCAAGTCTGTGAGTAGAATGGACTCATCACAAAGAAGTTTCTGAGAATGCTTCTATCTAGTTTTTATCTGAAGATATTTCCTTTTCCAGCATGTGCGTAAAAGCGTTCCAAATATGCACTTGCAGATTCTACAAAAAGGGAGCTTGAAAACTCTTCCACCAAAAAGAGGCTTCAACTCTGTGAGTAGAATGCACTCATCCCAAAGAAGTTTCTGAGAATGCTTCTGGCTAGTTTTTATGTGAAGATATTTCCTTTTCCAGCCTAGGCGTCAAAGCGCTCGAAATAAACACTTGCAGATTCTACAAAAGGATTATTTCCAAACTGCTCTATCAGAGGCAATATTCAAGTCTGTTAGTTGAATGCACTAATCACACAGAAGATTGTGAGAATGCTTCTGTCTAGTGTTTAGGTGAAGATATTTCTTTTCCCAGCAGAGGCCTCAAAGCCCACTAAATATCAACTTGCAGACTCTACAAAAAGAGTGTTTCAAAACTGCTCTTTCAAAAGGAAGGCTCAAGCCTGTGAGATGAATGCACTCATCACAAAGATGTTTCTGAGAATGCTTCTGTGTAGTTTTTATGTGAAGATACTTCCTTTTCCAGCATAGTCCTCAAAGCGCTCGAAATAAACACTTGCAGATTTTACGAAAGGAGTGTTTCAAAAGTGTCCTATCAAAAGAAACGTTCAAGTGTGTGAGTTGAATTCACTCATCACACAGAAGTTTCTGAGAATGCTTCTGTGCAGTTTTTAGGTGAAGATATATCCTTTTCCAGTATAGGCGTGAAAGCGATCCAAATAAACACTGCTGATTCTACAAAAGGAGTGTTGCAAAACCATCCTATCAAAAGAAACGTTCAAGTCTGTGAGTTGAATGCACTCATCACACAGAAGTTTCTGAGAATTCTTCCGTGTAGTTTTTAGGTGAAGATACTTCCTTTTCCAGCATAGGCTTCAAACGGCTCGAAATAAACACTTGCAGATTCTACAAAAGGAGTGTTTCAAAACTGTCCTATCAAAAGAAACGTTCAAGTCGGTGAGTTGAATGCACTCATCACAGAGAAGTTTCTGAGAATGTTTCAGTGTAGTTTTTAGGTGAAGATATTTCCTTTTCCAGCATAGGCGACAAAGCGATCCAAATAAACACTTGCAGATTCTACAAAAGGAGTGTTTCCAAACTGCTCTCTCAAGAGGAACGTTCAAGTCTGTGAGTAGAATGCACTCATCACAAAGAAATTTCTGAGAATTCTTCTGTTAAGATATTTCCTTTTCCATCATAGGCGTCAAAGCGTTCCAAATAAAAACTTGCAGATTCTACAAAAGGAGTGTTTCCAAACTGCTCTATCAGAGGGAATGTTCAAGTCTCTTAGTTGAATGCATTAATCACAGAGATGTTTGTGAGAATGCTTCTGTCTAGTTTTTAGGTGAAGGTATTTCTTTTCCCAGCATAGGCCTCAAAGCCCTACAAATATCCACATGCAGACTCTACAAAGAGAGTGTTTCAAAACTGCTCTTTCAAAAGGGAGGTTGGCCTCTGTGAGTTGAATGCACAAAGCACAGGAAACTTTCTGCGAATGCTTTTGTCTAGTTTCTAGGTGAAGATATTTCCTTGTCCAGGACAGGCCTCAAAGCACTCCATCCATCCACTTGAAGATTCTTCTAAAAGAGTGTTTCAAAAGTTCTCTATCGAAAGAAAGGTGTAACTCTGTGAGTTGAATGCAGACGTTACAAAGTAGTTTCTGGGAATGCTTCTCTGTAGTTTTTAGGTGAAGATATTTCCTTTTCCAGCATAGGCGTCAAAGCGATCCAAATAAACACTTGCAGATTCTACAAAAGGAGTGTTTCCAAACTGGTCTCTCAAGAGGAATGTTCAAGTCTGTGAGTAGAATGCACTCATCACAAAGAAGTTTCTGAGAATGCTTCTGTCTAGTTTTTATGCGAAGATATTTCCTTTTCCAACATAGGCGTCAAAGCGTTGCAAATAAACACTTGCAGATTCTACAAAAGGAGTGTTTCCAAACTGCTCTATCAGAGGGAATGTTCAAGTCTGTGAGTTGAATGCATTAATCACAGAGATGTTTGTGAGAATGCTTCTGTCTAGTTTTTAGGTGAAGGTATTTCTTTTCCCCGTATAGGCCTCAAAGCCCTCCAAATATCCACATGCAGACTCTACAAAAAGAGTGTTTCAAAACTGCTCTTTCAAAAGGGTTGTTGGCCTCTGTGAGTTGAATGCACAAAGCACAGGGAACTTTCTGCGAATGCTTTTGTCTAGTTTCTAGGTGAAGATATTTCCTTGTCCAGGACAGGCCTCAAAGCACTCCATCCATCCACATGAAGATTCTTCTAAAAGAGTGTTTCAAAACTTCTCTATCGAAAGAAAGGTGTAACTCTGTGAGTAGAATGCAGACGTTACAAAGTTGTTTCTGGGAATGCTTCTCTGTAGTTTTTAGGTGAAGATATTTCCTTTTCCAGCATAGGCGTCAAAGCGATCCAAATAAACACTTGCAGATTCTACAAAAGCAGTGTTTCCAAACTGCTCTATCAAAAGGAATGTTCAAGTCTGTGAGTTGAATGCACTCATCACACAGAAGATTTTGAGCATGCTTCTGTCTAGTTTTTAGGGGAAGATATTTCTTTTCCCAGCATAGGCCATAAAGCGCTCCAAATATCCACTTGCAGATTCAACAAAAAGAGTGTTTCAAAACTGCTCTTTGAAAAGAAAGTCTCAAGTCTGTGAGTTGAATGCACTCATCACAAAGAAGTTTCTGAGAATGCTTCTGTGTAGTTGTTATGTGAAGATACTTCCTTTTCCAGCATAGGCCTAAAAGCGCTTGAAAAAAACACTTGCAGATTCTACGAAAGGAGTGTTTCAAAACTGTCCTATCAACAGAAACGTTCAAGTCTGTGAGTTGAATGCACTCATCACAGAGAAGTTTCTGAGAATGCTTCTGTGTAGTTTTTAGGTGAAGATATTTCATTTCCCAGCATAGGCCTCGGAGCGCTCCAAATATGCACTTGTAGATTCTACAAAAAGAGAGCTTGAAAACTCTTCCACCAAAAAGAGGCTTCAACTCTGTGAGTAGAATGCACTCATTACACAGAAGTTTCTGAGAATGCTTCTGTCTAATTTTTATTTGAAGATATTTCCTTTTCCAGCATAGGCGTCAAAGCGCTCCAAATAAACACTTGCAGATTCTACAAAAGGAGTGTTTCCAAACTGCTCTATCAAAAGGAATGTTCAAGTCTGTGAGTTGAATGCACTAATCACACAGATGTTTTTGAGAATGCTTCTGGCTAGTTTTTAGGTGAAGATATTTCTTTTCCCAGCATAGGCCATAAAGCGCTCCAAATATCCACTTGCAGATTCTACAAAACGAGTGTTTCCAAACTGCCCTATCATAGGGAATGTTCAAGTCTGTGAGTTGAATGCACTAATCACACAGATGTTTGTGAGAATGCTTCTTTCTTGTTTTTAGCTGAAGGTATGTCTTTTCCCAGCATAGGCCTCAAAGCCCTCCAAATATCCACTTGCAGACTCTACAAAAAGAGTGTTTCAAAACTGCTCTTTCAAAAGAAAGGCTCAATTCTGTGAGTTGAATGCACTCATCACACAGAAGTTTCTGAGAATGCTTCTGTGTAGTTTTTAGGTGAAGATATTTCCTTTTCAAGCATAGGCATTAAAGCGATCCAAATAAACACTTGCATATTCTACAAAAGGGGTGTTTCCAAACTGCTCTCTCAAGAGGAATTTTCAAGTCTGTGAGTAGAATGCACTCATCGCAAAGAAGTTTCTGAGAATGCTTCTGGCTAGTTTTTATATGAAGAGATTTCCTTTTCCAGCATAGGCGTCAAAGCGCTCCAAATAAACACTTGCAGATTCTACAAAAGGAGTGTTTCCAAACTGCTCTATCAAAAGGAATGTTCAAGTCTGTGAGTTGAATGCACTAATCACACAGAAGTTTGTGAGAATTCTTCTGTCTAGTTTTTAGGTGAAGATATTTCTCTTTCGAGAAAAGGCCTTAAAGTGCTCCAAATATCCACTTGCAGATTCTACAAAAAGAATGTTTCAAAACTGCTCTTTCAAAAGAAAGGCTCAAGTCTGTGAGTTGAATGCACTCATCACAAAGAAGTTTCTGAGAATGCTTCTGTGTAGTTGTTATGTAAAGATACTTCCTTTTCCAGCATAGGCCCCAAAGCCCTCGAAATAAACACTTGCAGATTCTACAAAAGGAGTGTTTCAAAACTGTTCTATCAAAAGAAACGTTCAAGTCGGTGAGTTGAATGCACTCATCACACAGAAGTTTCTGAGAATGCTTCTGTGTAGTTTTTAGGTGAAGATACTTCCTTTTCCAGCATAGACGTCAAAGCGATCCAAATAAACACTTGCAGATTCTACAAAAGGAGTGTTTCCAAACTGCTCTATCAAGAGGAATGTTCAAGTCTATGAGTAGAATGCACTCATCACAGAGAAGTTTCTGAGAATTCTTCTGTCTAATTTTTATGTGAAGTTATTTCGTTTTCCAGCATAAGAGTCATAGGGTTCCAAGTAAACACTTGCAGATTCTACAAAAGGAGTGTTTCCAAACTGCTCTTTCATAGGAAATGTTCAAGTCTGTGAGTTGAATGCACTAATCAGACAGATGTTTGTGAGAATGCTTCTGCCTAGTTTTTAGGTGAAGGTATGTCTTTTCCCAACCTAGGCCTCAAATCCCTCCAAATATCGACTTGCAGCCTCTACAAAAAGAGTGTTTCAAAACTGCTCTCTCTAAAGGAAGGCTCAAGTCTGTGAGTTGAATGCACTCATCACAAATAAGTTTCCGAGAATGCTTCTCTGTAGTTGTTATGTGAAGATACTTCCTTTTCCAGCATAGGCCTCAAAGCGCTCGAAATAAACACTTGCAGATTCTACAAAAGGAGTGTTTCAAAACTGTCCTATCAAAAGAAACGCTCAAGTTTGTGAGGTGAATGCACTCATCACACAGAAGTTTCTGAGAATGCTTTTGTATAGTTTTTAGGTGAAGATAGTTCCTTTCCCAGCATAGGCGTCAAAGCGATCCAAATAAACACTTGCAGATTCTGCAAAAGGAGTGTTTCCAAACTGCCCTATCAGAGGGAATGTTCAAGTCTGTGAGTTGAATGCACTAATCAAACAGATGTTTGTGGGAATGCTTCTGTCTAGTTTTAAGGTGAAGGTATGTCTTTTCCCAGCATAGGCCTCAAAGCCCTCCAAATATGCACTTGCAGACTCTACAAAAAGAGGGTTTCAAAACTGCTCTTTCAAAAGGAAGGCTCAAGTCTGTGAGTTGAATGCACTCATCACAAAGAAGTTTCTGAGAATGCTTCTGTGTAGTTGTTATGTGAAGATACTTCCTTTTCCAGCATAGGCCTCAAAGCGCCCGAAATGAATGCACTCATCACACAGAAGTTTCTGGGAATGCTTCTGTGTAGTTTTTAGGTGAAGATATTTCATTTCCCAGCGTAGGCCTTGGAGCGCTCCAAATATGCATTTGCAGATTCTACAAAAGGAGAGCTTGAAAACTCTTCCACCAAAAAGAGGCTTCAACTCTCTGAGTAGAATGCACTCATCACAAAGAAGTTTCTGAGAATGCTTCTGTCTAGTTTTTATGTGAAGATATTTACTTTTCCAGGATAGGCGTCAAAGCGCTCCAAATAAACACTTGCAGATTCTACAAAAGGAGTGTTTCCAAACTGCTCTTTCAAAAGTAAGGCTCAAGTCTGTGAGTAGAATGCACTCATCACAAAGAAGTTTCTGAGAATGCTTCTGGCTAGTTTTTATGTGAAGATATTTCCTTTTCCAGCATAGGCGTCAAAGTGCTCCAAATAAACACTTGCAGATTCTACGAAAGGAGTGTTTCCAAACTGCCCTATCAGAGGGAATGTTTAAGTCTGTGAGTTGAATGCATTAATCACACAGATGTTTGTGAGAATGCTTCTGTCTAGTTTTTAGGTGAAGATAGTTCTTTTCCCAGCATAGGCCTCAAAGCCCTCCAAATATCCACTTGCAGACTCTCCAAAAAGAGTGTTGCAAAACTGCTCTTTCAAAAGGCAGGTTGGACTCTGTGAGATGAATGCACAAAGCACAGGGAACTTTCTGCGAATGCTTTTGTCTAATTTCTAGGTGAAGATATTTCCTTTCCCAGCATAGGCGTCAAAGCGCTCCAATAATCACTTGCAGATTCTACAAAAGGAGTTTTTCCAAACTGCTCTATCAAGAGGAATGTTCACGTCTGTGATTTGAATACAATCATCACACAGAAGTTTTTGAGAATGCTTCTGTCCAGTTTTTAGGGGAGGATATTTCTTTTCCCAGCCTAGGCCATAAATCGCTCCAAATATCCACTTGAAGATTCTACAAAAAGTGTGTTTCAAAACTGCTCTTTGAAAAGAAAGGCTCAAGTCTGTGTGTTGAATGCACTCATCACAAAAATGTTTCTGAGAATGCTTCTGTGTAGGTGTTATGTGAAGCTATCTCGTTTTCCAGCATAGGCCTCAAAGCCCTCGAAATAAACACTTGCAGATTCTACAAAAGGAGTATTTCAAAACTGTCCTATGAAAAGTAACGTTCAAGTCTGTGAGTTGAAAGCACTCATCACAGAAGTTTCTGAGAATGCTTCTGTGTAGTTTTTAGGTGAAGACATTTCCTTTTTCAGCATAGGCGTCAAAGCGATCCAAATAAACACTTGCAGATTCTACAAAAGGAGTGTTTCCAAACTGCTCTCTCAAGAGGAATGTTCAAGTCTTTGAGTAGAATGCACTCACCACAAAGAAGTTTCTGAGAATGCTTCTGTGTAGTTTTTATGTTAAGATATTTCCTTTTCCCGCATAGGCGTCAAAGCGTTCCAAATAAACCCTTGCAGATTCTACAAAAGGAGTGTTTCCAAACTGCTCTATACGAGGGAATGTTCAACTCTGTGAGTTGAATGCACTAATCAGACAGAAGTTTGTGAGAATGCTTCTGTCTTGTTTTTAGGTGAAGATATTTCTTTTCCCAGCATAGGCCTCACAGCCCTCCAAATATCCACTTACAGATTTTACAAAAAGAGTGTTTCAAAACTGTTCTTTCAAAAGAAAGGCTTGTCTGTGAGTTGAATGCACTCATCACAAAGAAGTTTCTGAGAATGCTTCTGGCTAGTTTTTATGTGAAGGTATTTCCTTTTCCAGCATAGTCATCAAAGCGTTCGCAATAAACACTTGCAGATTCTACAAAAGGAGTGTTTCCAAACTGCTATATCCGAGGGAATGTTGAAGTCTGTGAGTTGAATGCACTAATCAGACAGAAGTTTGTGAGAATGCATCTGTCTAGTTTTTAGGTGAAGATATTTCTTTTCCCAGCGTAGGCCTCAAAGCCCTCCTAATATCCACTTACAGACTCTACAAAAAGAGTCCTTCAAAACTGCTCTTTCAAAAGGAAGGCTCAAGTCTGTGAGTTGAATGCACTCATCACAAAGAAGTTTCTGAGAATGCTTGTGTGTAGTTGTTATGTGAAGATGCTTCCTTTTCCAGCATAGGCCTCAAAGCGCTCGAAATAAACACTTGCAGATTCTACGAAAGGAGTGTTTCAAAACTGTCCTATCAAAAGAAACGTTCAAGTCTGTGAGTTGAATGCACTCATCACACAGAAGTTTCTGAGAATGCTTCTGTGTAGTTTTTAGGTGAAGATATTTCATTTCCCAGCGTAGCCCTCGGAGCGCTCCAAATATGCACTTGCAGATTCTACAAAAAGGGAGCTTGAAAACTCTTCCACCAAAAAGAGGCTTCAACTCTGTGAGTAGAATGCACTCATCCCAAAGAAGTTTCTGAGAATGCTTCTGTCTAGTTTTTATGTGAAGATATTTCCTTTTCCAGCATAGGTGTCAAAGCGCTCCAAATAAACACTTGCAGATTCTACAAAAGGATTGTTTCCAAACTGCTCTATCCGAGGGAAAGTTGAAGTCTGTGAGTTGAATGCACGAATAAGACAGAAGTTTGTGAGAATGCTTCTGTCTAGTTTTTAGGTGAAGATATTTCTTTTCCCAGCATAGGCCTCAAAGCCCTCCAATTACCAACTTGCAGACTCTACAAAAAGAGTGTTTCAAAACTGCTCTTTCAAAAGGAAGGCTCAAGTCTGTGAGTTGAATGCACTCATCACACTGAAGTTTCTGAGAATGCTTCTGTGTATTTTTTAGGTGAAGATATTTCATTTCCCAGCATAGGCCTCGGAGTGCTCCAAATATGCACTTGCAGATTCTACAAAAAGAGAGGTTGAAAACTCTTCCACCAAAAAGAGGCTTCAACTCTGTGAGTAGAATGCACTCATCACAAAGAAGTTTCTAAGAATCCTTCTGTCTAGTTTTTATGTGAAGATATTTCCTTTTCCATCATAGGCGTCAAAGCGCTCCAAATAAACACTTGCAGATTCTACAAAAGGAGTGTTTCCAAACTGCCCTATCAGAGGGAATGTTCAAGTCTGTGAGTTGAATGCACTAATCACACAGATGTTTGTCAGAATGCTTCTGTCTAGTTTTTAGGTGAAGATATTTCTTTTCCCAGAAGAGGCTTTAAAGCCCTCCAAATATTCACTTGCAGATTCTACAAAAAGTGTGTTTCAAAACTGCTCTTTCAAAAGAAAGGCTCAAGTCTGTGAGTTGAATGCACTCATCACAAAGAAGTGTCTGAGAATGCTTCTGTGTAGTTGTTATGTGAAGATTCTTCCTTTTCCATCCTAGGCCCCAAAGCGCTAGAAATAAACACTTGCAGATTCTCCAAAAGGAGTGTTTCAAAACTGTCCTATCAAAAGAAACGTTCAAGTCTTTGAGTTGAATGCACTCATCACACAGAAGTTTCTGAGAATGCTTCTGTGTTGTTTTTTGGTGAAGATATTTCCTTTTCCAGCATAGGCGCAAAAGCGATCCAAATAAACACTTGCAGATTCTACAAAAGGAGTGTTTCCAAACTGCTCTCTAAAGAGGAATGTTCAAGCCTGTGAGTAGAATGCACTCATCACAAAGAAGTTTCTGAGAATGCTTCTGCCTAGTTTTTAGGTGAAGATATTTCCTTTTCCAGCATAGGCGACAAATCGATCCAAATAAACACTTGCAGATTCTACAAAAGGAGTGTTTCCAAACTGCTCTATCCGAGGGAATGTTCAAGTCTGTGAGTTGAATGCACTAATCATGCAGAAGTTTGTGAGAATGATTCTGTCTAGTTTTTAGGAGAAGATATTTCTTTTCCCAGCATAGGCCTCAAAGCCCTCCAAATATCCACTTGCAGACTCTACAAAACGAGTGCTACAAAACTGCTCTTTCAGAAGGAAGGCTCAAGTCTGTGACTTGAATGCACTCATCACAAAGAACTTTCTGAGAATGCTTCTGTGTAGTTGTTATATGAAGATACTTCCTTTTCCAGCATAGGCCTCAAAGCGCTCGAAAGAAACACTTGCAGATTCTACCAAAGGAGTGTTTCAAAACTGTCCTATCAAAAGAAACGTTCAAGTCTGTGAGTTGAATGCACTCATCACGCAGAAGTTTCTGAGAATGCTTCTGTGTAGTTTTTAGGTGAAGATATTTCATTTCCCAGCGTAGGCCTCGGAGCGCTCCAAATATGCACTTGCAGATTCTACAAAAAGTGAGCTTGAAAACTCTTCCACCAAAAAGAGGCTTCAACTCTGTGAGTAGAATGCACTCATCACAAAGAAGTTTCTGAGAATGCTTCTGTCTAGTTTTTATGTGAAGATATTTCCTTTTCCAGCCTACGCGTCAAAGCGCTCTAAATCAACACTTGCAGATTCTACAAAAGGATTGTTCCCAAACTGCTCTATCAGAGGCAATATTCAAGTCTGTTAGTTGAATGCACTAATCACACAGAAGTTTGTGAGAATGCTTCTGTCTAGTTTTTAGGTGAAGATATTTCTTTTCCCAGCATAGGCCTCAAAGCCCTCCAAATACCAACTTGCAGACTCTACAAAAACAGTGTTTCAAAACTGCTCTTTCAAAAGGAAGGCTCAAGTCTGTGAGTTGAATGCACTCATCACAAAGAAGTTTCTGAGAATGCTTCTGTGTAGTTTTTATGTGAAGATACTTCCTTTTCCAGCATAGGCCTCATAGCTCTCGAAATAAACACTTGCAGATTTTACGAAAGGAGTGTTTCAAAGGTGTCCTATCAAAAGAAACGTTCAAGCCTGTGAGTTGAATGCACTCATCACACAGAAGTTTCTGAGAATGCTTCTGTGTAGTTTTTAGGTGAAGATATTTCCTTTTCCAGCATAGGCGTGAAAGCGAACCAAATAAACACTTGCAGATTCTACAAAAGGAGTGTTTCCATAATGCTCTCTCAAGAGGAATCTACAAGTCGGTGAGTAGAATGCACTCATCACAAAGAAGTTTCTGAGAATGCGTCTGGCTAGTTTTTATGTGAATATATTTCCTTTTCCAGCATAGGCGTCAAAGCGTTCCAAATAAACACTTGCAGATTCTCCCAATGGAGTGTTTCCAAACTGCTCTATCTGAGGGAATGTTCAAGTCTGTGAGTTGAATTCGCTAATCAGACAGAAGTTTGTGAGAAAGCTTCTGTCTAGTTTTTAGGTGAAGATATTTCTTTCCCCAGCATAGGCCTCAAAGCCCTCCAAATATCCACTTGCAGACTCTACAAAAAGAGTGTTTCAAAACTGCTCTTTGAAAAGAAAGGCTCCAGTCTGTGAGTTGAATGCACTCTTCACAAAGAAGTGTCTAAGAATGCTTCTGTGTAGTTTTTAAGTGAAGATACTTCCTTTTCCAGAGTAGGCCTCAAAGCGCTCGAAATAAACACTTGCAGATTCTACAAAAGGAGTGTTGCAAAACTATCCTATCAAAAGAAACATTCAAGTCTGTGAGCTGAATGCACTCATCACACAGAAGTTTCTGAGAATGCTTCTGTGTAGTTTTTAGGAGAAGATATTTCCTTTTCCAGCATATGCGTCAAAGCGATCCAAATAAACACTTGCAGATTCTACAAAAGGAATGTTTCCAAACTGCTCTATCAAGAGGAATGTTCAAGTCTGTGAGTAGAATGCACTCATCACAAAGAAGTTTCTGAGAATGCTTCCGTCTAGTTTTTATGTGAAGATATTTCCTTTTCCAGCATAGGCGTCAAAGCGCTCCAAATAAACACTTGCAGATTCTACAAAAGGAGTGTTTCCAAACTGCTCTATACGAGGGAATGTTCAACTCTGTGAGTTGAATGAACTAATCAGACAGAAGTTTCTGAGAATGCTTCTGTCTAGTTTTTATGTGAAGATATTTCTTTTCCCAGCGTAGGCGTCAAAGCCCTCCAAATATCTACTTGCAGACTCTACAAAAAGAGTGCTTCAAAACTGCTCTTTCAAAAGGAAGGCTAAAGTCTGTGAGTTGAAAGCTCTAATCACACAGATGTTTGTGAGAATGCTTCCGGCTAGTTTTTATGTGAAGATATTTCCTTTTCCAGCAGAGGCGTCAAAGTGATCCAAATAAACACTTCCAGATTCTACAAAAGGAATGTTTCCAAACTGCTCTAACAGAGGGAATGTTCAAGTCTGTGAGTTGAATGCACTAATCAGACAGAAGTTTGTGAGAATGCTTCAGTCTAGTTTTTAGGTGAAGATATTTCTTTTCCCAGCATAGGCCTCAAAGCCCTCCAAATATCCACTTGCAAACTCTACAAAAAGGGTGTTTCAAAACTGCTCTTTCAAAAGGAAGGCTCAAGTCTGTGAGTTGAATGCACTCATCACAAAGAAGTTTCTGAGAATGCTTCTGTGTAGCTGTTATTTGAAGCTACTTCCTTTTCCACCATAGGCTTCAAAGCTCTCGAAATAAACACTTGCAGATTCTACGAAAGCAATGTTTCAAAACTGTCGTATCAAAAGAAACGTTGAAGTCTGTGAGTTGAATGCACTCATCACACAGAAGTTTCTGAGAATGCTTCTGTGTAGTTTTTAGGTGAAGATATTTCATATTCCAGCATAGGAGCCATAGCGATCCAAGTAAACACTTGCAGATTCTACAAAAGGAGTGTTTCCAAACTGCTCTCTCAAGAGGAATGTTCAAGTCTGTAGGTAGAATGCACTCATCACAAAGAAGTTTCTGAGAATGCTTCTGTCTAGTTTTTATGTGAAGATATTTCCTTTTCCAGCATAGGCGTCAAAGCGCTCCAAATAAACACTTGCAGATTCTACAAAACGAGTGTTTCCAAACTGCTCTATCAAAAGGAATGTTCAAGTCTGTGAGTTGAATGCACTAATCACACAGAAGTTTGTGAGAATGCTTCTGTCTAGTTTTTAGGTGAAGGTATTTCTTTTCCCAGAATAGGCCTTAAAGCGCTCCAAATATCCCCTTGCAGATTCTACAAAAAGAGTGTTTCAAAGCCGCTCTTTCAAAAGAAAGGCTCAAGTCTGTGAGTTTAAAGCACTCATCACAAAGAAGTTTCTGAGAATGCTTCTGTGTAGTTGTTATGTGAAGATACTTCCTTTTCCAGCAATGGCCTCAAACCGCTCGAAATAATCACTTGCAGATTCTACAAAAAGAGAGCTTGAAAACCCTTCCACCAAAAATAGGCTTCAACTCTGAGAGTAGAATTCACTCATAACACAGAAGTTTCTGAGAATGCTTCTGTCTACTTTTTATGTGAAGATATTTCCTTTTCCAGCATAGGCGTCCGAGCGCTCCAAATAAACACTTGCAGATTCTACAAAAGGAGTGTTTTCAAACTGCTCTATCAAAAGGAATGTTCAAGTCTGTGAGTTGAATGCACTAATCACACAGAAGTTTGTGAGAATGCTTCTGTCTAGTTTTTAGTTGAAGATATTTCTTTTCCCATAATAGGCCTCAAAGCGCTCTAAATATCCACTTACAGATTCTACAAAACGAGTGTTTCAAAACTGCTCTTTCAAAAGAAAGGCTCAAGACTGTGAGTTGAATTCACTCATCACAAAGAAGTTTCTGAGAATGCTACTCTGTAGTTGTTATGTGAAGATATTTCCTTTTCCAGCATAGGCCTCAAAGCGCTCGAAATAAACACTTGCAGATTCTACAAAAGGAGTGTTTCAAAACTGTCCTATTAAAAGAAACGTTCAGGTCTATGGGTTGAATGCACTCATCACACAGAAGTTTCTGAGAATGCTTCTGTGTAGTTTTTAGGTGAAGATATTTCCTTTTCCAGCATAGGCGTCAAAGCGATCCAAATAAACACTTGCAGATTCTACAAAAGGAGTGTTTCCAAACTGCTCTCTCAAGAGGAATGTTCAAGTCTGTGAGTAGAAAGCACTCATCACAAAAGAAGTTTCTGAGAATGCTTCTGGCTAGTTTTTATGTGAAGATATTTCCTTTTCCAGCATAGGCGTCAAAGCGTTCCAAATGAACACTTGCAGATTCTACAAAAGGAGTGTCTCCAAACTGCCCCATCAGAGGGAATGTTCAAGTTTGTGAGTTGAATGCACTAATCACACAGATGTTTGTGAGAATGCTTCTGTCTAGTTTTCAGGTGAAGATATTTCTTTTACCAGCATAGGCCTCAAAGCCCTCCAAATATCCACTTGCAGACTCTGCAAAAAGAGTGTTTCAAAACTGCCCTTTCAAAAGGCAGGTTGGCCTCTGTGAGTTGAATGCACAAAGCAGAGGGATCTTTCTGCGAATGCTTTTGTCTAGTTTCTAGGTGAAGATATTTCCTTGTCCAGGACAGGCCTCAAAGCACTCCATCCATCCACATGAAGATTCTTCTAAAAGAGTGCTTCAAAACTTCTCTATCGAAAGAAAGGCGTAACTCTGTGAGTTGAATGCAGACGTTACAAAGTAGTTTGTGGGAATGCTTCTCTGTAGTTTTTAGGTGAAGATATTTCCTTTTCCAGCATAGGCGTCAAAGCGATCCAAATAAACACTTGCAGATTCTACAAAAGGAGTGTTTCCAAACTGCTCTATCTAAAAGAATGTTCAAGTCTGTGAGATGAATGCACTCATCACCCAGAAGTTTTTGAGAATGCTTTTGTGTAGTTTTTAGGTGAAGATTTCTCATTTCCCAGCATAGGCCTCGGAGCTCTCCAAATATGCACTTGCAGATTCTACAAAAGGAGAGCTTGAAAACTCTTCCACCAAAAAGAGGCTTCAACTCTCTTAGTAGAATGCACTCATCACAAAGAAGTTTCTGAGAATGCTTCTGTCTAGTTTTTATGTGAAGATATTTCCTTTTCCAGCGTAGACGTCAAAGCGCTCCAAATAAACACTTGCAGATTCTACAAAAGGAGTGTTTCCAAATTGCTCTATCAAAAGGAATGTTCAAGTCTGTGAGTTGAATGCACTAATCACACAGAAGTTTGTGAGAATTCTTCTGTCTAGTTTTTAGGTGAAGATATTTCTTTTTCCAGAAAAGGCCTTAATGTGCTCCAAATATCCAGTTGCAGATTCTACAAAAAGAGTGTTTCAAAACTGCTCTTTCAAAAGAAAGGCTCAAGTCTGTGAGTTGAATGCACTCATTACAAAGAAGTTTCTGAGAATGCTTCTGTGTAGTTGTTATGTGAAGATACTTCCTTTTCCAGTATAGGCCTCAAAGCGCTCGAAATAAACACTTGCAGATTCTACAAAAGGAGTGTTTCAAAACTGTCCTATCAAAAGAAACGTTCAAGTCTGTGAGTTGAATGCACTCATCACACAGAAGTTTCTGAGAATGCTTCTGTGTAGTTTTTAGGTGAAGATATTTCCTTTTCCAGCATAGACGTCAAAGCGATTCAAATAAACACTTGCAGATTCTACAAAAGGACTGTTTCCAAACTGCTCTCTCAAGAGGAATGTTCAAGTCTGTGAGTAGAATGCACTCATCACAAAGAAGTTTTGTGAGAATTCTTCTGTCTAATTTTTATGTGAAGATATTTCGTTTTCTAGCATAAGCGTCAAAGCGTTCCAAGTAAACACTTGCAGATTCTACAAAAGAAGTGTTTCCAAACTGCTCTTTCAGAGGGAATGTTCAAGTCTGTGAGTTGAATGCACTAATCACACAGAAGTTTGTGAGAATGCTTCTGTCTAGCTTTTTGGTGAAGATATTTCTTTTCCCAGAATAGGCCTTAAAGCGCTCCAAATATCCACGTGCAGATTCTACAGAAAGAGTGATTCAAAACTGCTCTTTCAGAAGAAAGCCTGAAGTCTGTGAGTTGAATGCACTCATCACAAAGAAGTTTCTGAGAATGCTTCTGTGTAGCTGTTATGTGAAGATACTTCCTTTTCCAGCATAGGCCTCAAAGCACTCGAAATAAATACTTGCAGATTCTACAAAAGGAGTGTTTCAAAACTGTCCTGTCAAAAGAAACGTTCAAGTCTGTGAGTTGAATGCACTCATCACACAGAAGTCTCTGAGAATGCTTCTGTGTAGTTTTTAGGTGAAGCTATTTCCTTTTCCAGCATAGACGTCAAAGCGATCCAAATAAACACTTGCAGATTCTACAAAAGGAGTGTTTCCAAACTGCTCTATCAAGAGGAATGTTCAAGTCTGTGAGTAGAATGCACTCATCACAAAGAAGTTTCTGAGAATTCTTCTGTCTAATTTTTATGTGAAGATATTTCGTTTTCCAGCATAAGCGTCATAGCGTTCCAAGTAAACACTTGCAGATTCTACAAAAGGAGTGTTTCCAAACTGCCCTTTCAGAGGGAATGTTCAAGTCTGTGAGTTGAATGCACTAATCAGACAGAAGTTTGTGAGAATGCTTCTGTCTAGTTTTTCGGTGAAGATATTTCTTTTCCCAGCATAGGCCTCAAAGCACTCCAAATATCCACTTGCAGACTCTACAAAAAGAGTGTTTCAAAACTGCTCTTTCAAAAGGAAGGCTCAAGTCTGTGAGTTGAATGCACTCATCACAAAGAAGTTTCCGAGAATGCTTCTGTGTAGTTGTTATGTGAAGATACATCCTTTTCTAGCATAGGCCTCAAAGCGCCCGAAATAAACTCTTGCAGATTCTACAAAAGGAGTGTTTCAAAACTGTCCTATCAAAAGAAACGTTCAAGTCTGTGAGTTAAATGCACTCATCACACAGAAGTTTCTGAGAATGCTTCTGTGTAGTTTTTAGGTGCAGATATTTCATTTCCCAGCGTAGGCCTTGGAGCGCTCCAAATGTGCATTTGCAGATTCTACAAAAGGAGAGCTTGAAAACTCTTACACCAAAAAGAGGCTTCAACTCTCTGAGTAGAATGCACTCATCACAAAGAAGTTTCTGAGAATGCTTCTGTCTAGTTTTTATGTGAAGACATTTCCTTTTCCAGGATAGACGTCAAAGCGCTCCAAATAAACACTTGCAGATTCTACAAAAGGAGTGTTTCCAAACTGCTCTATCAAAAGGAATGTTCAAGTCTGTGAGTTGAATGCACTAATCACACAGAAGTTTGTGAGAATTCTTCTGTCTAGTTTTTAGGTGAAGATATTTCTTTTTCCAGAAAAGGCCTTAATGTGCTCCAAATATCCAGTTGCAGATTCTACAAAAAGAGTGTTTCAAAACTGCTCTTTCTTTTTTTTTTTTTTTTTTTTATTTTTTTATTTTTTTATTTTATTATTATTATTATTATTATTATTATACTTTAGGTTTTATGGTACATGTGCGCAATGTGCAGGTAAGTTACATATGTATACATGTGCCATGCTGGTGCGCTGCACCCACCAACTCATCATCTAACATTAGGTATATCTCCCAATGCTATCCCTCCCCCCTCCCCCCACCCCACAACAGTCCCCAGAGTGTGATGTTCCCCTTCCTGTGTCCATGTGTTCTCATTGTTCAATTCCCACCTATGAGTGAGAATATGCGGTGTTTGGTTTTTTGTTCTTGCGATAGTTTACTGAGAATGATGATTTCCAATTTCATCCATGTCCCTACAAAGGACGTGAACTCATCATTTTTTATGGCTGCATAGTATTCCATGGTGTATATGTGCCACATTTTCTTAATCCAGTCTATCATTGTTGGACATTTGGGTTGGTTCCAAGTCTTTGCTATTGTGAATAATGCCGCAATAAACATACGTGTGCATGTGTCTTTATAGCAGCATGATTTATAGTCCTTTGGGTATATACCCAGTAATGGGATGGCTGGGTCGAATGGAATTTCTAGTTCTAGATCCCTGAGGAATCGCCACACTGACTTCCACAAGGGTTGAACTAGTTTACAGTCCCAGCAACAGTGTAAAAGTGTTCCTATTTCTCCACATCCTCTCCAGCACCTGTTGTTTCCTGACTTTTTAATGATTGCCATTCTAACTGGTGTGAGATGGTATCTCATTGTGGTTTTGATTTGCATTTCTCTGATGGCCAGTGATGGTGAGCATTTTTTCATGTGTTTTTTGGCTGCATAAATGTCTTCTTTTGAGAAGTGTCTGTTCATGTCCTTCGCCCACTTTTTGATGGGGTTGTTTGTTTTTTCCTTGTAAATTTGTTGGAGTTCATTGTAGATTCTTGATATTAGCCTTTTCTCAGATGAGTAGGTTGCGAAAATTTTCTCCCATTTTGTAGGTTGCCTGTTCACTCTGGTGGTAGTTTCTTTTGCTGTGCAGAAGCTCTTGAGTTTAATTAGATCCCATTTGTCAATTTTGGCTTTTGTTGCCATTGCTTTTGGTGTTTTAGACATGAAGTCCTTGCCCATGCCTATGTCCTGAATGGTAATGCCTAGGTTTTCTTCTAGGGTTTTTATGGTTTTAGGTCTAACATTTAAGTCTTTAATCCATCTTGAATTGATTTTTGTATAAGGTGTAAGGAAGGGATCCAGTTTCAGCTTTCTACATATGGCTAGCCAGTTTTCCCAGCACCATTTATTAAATAGGGAATCCTTTCCCCATTTCTTGTTTTTGTCAGGTTTGTCAAAGATCAGATACTTGTAGATATGTGGCATTATTTCTGACGGCTCTGTTCTGTTCCATTGATCTATATCTCTGTTTTGGTACCAGTACCATGCTGTTTTGGTTACTGTAGCCTTGTAGTATAGTTTGAAGTCAGGTAGTGTGATGCCTCCAGTTTTGTTCTTTTGGCTTAGGATTGACTTGGCGATGCAGGCTCTTTTTTGGTTCCATATGAACTTTAAAGTAGTTTTTTCCAATTCTGTGAAGAAAGTCATTGGTAGCTTGAAGGGGATGGCATTGAATCTCTAAATTACCTTGGGAAGGATGGCCATTTTCATGATATTGATTCTTCCTAAAACTGCTCTTTCAAAAGAAAGGCTCAAGTCTGTGAGTAGAATGCACTCATCACAAAGGAGTTTCTGAGAATGCTTCTGTGTAGTTGTTATGTGAAGATACTTCCTTTTCCAGCATAGGCCTCAAAGCGCTCCAAATAAACACTTGCAGATTCTACGAAAGGAGTGTTTCAAAACTGTCCTATCAAAAGAAACGTTCAAGTCTGTGAGTTGAATGCACTCATCACACAGAAGTTTCTGAGAATGATTCTGTGTAGTTTTTAGGTGAAGATATTTCATTTCCCAGCATAGGCCTCGGAGCGCTCCAAATATGCACTTGCAGATTCTACAAAAAGAGAGGTTGAAAACTCTTACACGAAAAAGAGGCTTCAACTCTGTGAGTAGAATGCACTCATCACAAAGAAGTTTCTAAGAATCCTTCTGTCTAGTTTTTATGTGAAGGTATTTCCTTTTCCATCATAGGCGTCAAAGCGCTCCAAATAAACACTTGCAGATTCTACAAAAGGAGTGTTTCCAAACTGCCCTATCAGAGGGAATGTTCAAGTCTGTGGGTTGAATGCATTAATCACACAGATGTTTGTCAGAATGCTTCTGTCTAGTTTTTAGGTGAAGATATTTCTTTTCCCAGAAGAGGCTTTAAAGCGCTGCAAATATTCACTTGCAGATTCTACAAAAAGAGTGTTTCAAAACTGCTCTTTCAAAAGAAAGGCTCAAGTCTGTGAGTTGAATGCACTCATCACAAAAAAGTGTCTGAGAATGCTTCTGTGTAGTTGTTATGTGAAGATACTTCCTTTTCCAGCCTAGGCCACAAAGCGCTAGAAATAAACACTTGCAGATTCTCCAAAAGGAGTGTTTCAAAACTGTCCTATCAAAAGAAACGTTCAAGTCTGTGAGTTGAATGCACTCATCACACAGAAGTTTCTGAGAATGCTTCTGTGTAGTTTTTAGGTGAAGATATTTCCTTTTCCAGCATAGGCGTCAAAGCGATCCAAATAAACACTTGCAGATTCTACAAAAGGAGTGTTTCCAAACTGCTCTCTCAAGAGGAAGGTTCAAGTCTGTGAGTAGAATGCACTCATCACAAAGAAGTTTCTGAGAATGCTTCTGTCTAGTTTTTATGTGAAGATATTTCCTTTTCCATCATAGGCGTCAAAGCGCTCCGAATAAACACTTGCAGATTCTACAAAAGGAGTGTTTCCAAACTGCTCTTTCAGAGGGAATGTTCAAGTCTGTGAGTTGAATGTACTAATCACAAACATGTTTGTGAGAATGCTTCTGGCTAGTTTTTATGTGAAGATATTTCCTTTTCCAGCATAGGCGTCAAAGAGCTCCAAATAAACACTTGCGGATTCTACAAAAGGAGTGTTTCCAAACTGCCCTATCAGAGGGAATGTTCAAGTCTGTGTGTTGAATGCACTAATCACACAGATGTTTGTGAGAATGCTTCTGTCTAGTTTTTAGGTGAAGATATTTCTTTTCCCAGCTTAGGCCTCAAAGCTCTCCAAATATCCACTTGCAGACTCTACAAAAAGAGTGTTTCAAAACTGCTCTTTCAAAAGGAAGGCCCAAGTCTGTGAGTTGAATGCACTCATCACAAAGAAGTTTCCGAGAAGGCTTCTGTGTAGTTGTTATGTGAAGATACTTCCTTTTCCAGAATACGCCTCAAAGCGTTCGAAATAAACACTTGCAGACTCTACGAAAGGAGTGTTTCAAAACTGTCCTTTCAATAGAAACGTTCAAGTCTGTGGGTTGAATGCACTCATCACACAGAAGTTTCTGAGAATGCTTCTGTGTAGTTTTTAGGAGAAGATATTTCCTTTTCCAGCATAGGCGTCAAAGCGATCCAAATAAACACTTGCAGATTCTACAAAGGAGTGTTTCCAAACTGCTCTCTCAAGAGGAATATTCATGTCTCTGAGTAGAATGCACTCATCACGAAGAAGTTTCTGAGAATGCTTCGGTCTATTTTTTATGTGAAGATATTTCCTTTTCCAGCATAGGCGCGAAAGCTCTCCAAATAAACACTTGCAGATTCTACAAAAGGAGTGTTTCCCAACTGCTCTATCAAAAGGAATGTTCAAGTCTGTGATTTGAATGCACTAATCGCACAGAAGTTTATGAGAATTCTTCTGTCTAGTTTTTAGGGGAAGATATTTCTTTTTCCAGAAAAGGCCTCAAAGCCCTCCAAATATCCACTTGCAGACTCTACAAAAAGAGTGTTTCAAAACTGCTCTTTCAAAAGAAGGCTCAAGTCTGTGAGTTGAATGCACTCATCACAAAGAAGTTTCTGAGAAGGCTTCTGTGTAGTTGTTATGTGAAGATACTTCCTTTCCAGCATAGGCCTCAAAGCGCTCGAAGTAAACACTTGCAGATCCTACAAAAGGAGTGTTTCAAAACTGTCCTATCAAAAGAAACGTTCAAGTCTGTGAGTTGAATGCACTCATCACACAGAAGTTTCTGAGAATGCTTCTGTGTAGTTTTTAGGTGAAGATATTTCATTTCCCAGCATAGGCCTCGGAGCGCTGCAAATATGCACTTGCAGATTCTACAAAAAGAGAGCTTGAAAACTCTTCCACCAAAAAGAGGCTTCAACTCCTTGAGTAGAATGCACTCATCACAAAGAAGTTTCTGAGAATTCTTTTGTCTACTTTTTATGTGAAGATATTTCCTTTTCCAGCATAGGCGTCAAAGCCCTCGAAATAAACACTTCCAGATTCTACAAAAGGAGTGTTTCCAAACTGCTCTATCAAAAAGAATGTTCAAGTCTGTGAGTTGAATTCACTAATCACACAGAAGTTTGTGAGAATGCTTCTGTCTAGTTTTTAGGTGAAGATATTTCTTTTCCCAGAATAGGCCTTAAAGCGCTCCAAATATCCACTTGCAGATTCTACAAAAAGAGTGTTTCAAAACTGCTCTTTCAAAAGAAAGGCCCAATACTGTGAGTTGAATGCACTCATCACAAAGAAGTTTCTGAGAATGCTTCTGTGTAGTTGTTATGTGAAGATACTTCCTTTTCCAGCATAGGCCTCAAAGCGCTCGAAATAAACACTTGCAGATTCTACAAAAGGAGTGTTTCAAAACTGTCCTATCAATAGAAACGTTCAAGTCTGTGAGTTCAATGCACTCATCACACAGAAGTTTCTGACAATGCTTCTATGTAGTTTTTAGGTGAAGATATTTCCTTTTCCAGCATAGGCGTCAAAGCGATCAAAATAGGCACTTGCAGATACTACAAAAGGAGTGTTTCCAAACTGCTCTCTCAAGAGGAATGTTCAAGTCTGTGAGTAGAATGCACTCATGACAAAGAAGTTTCTGAGACTGATTCTGTCGAGTTTTTATGTGAAGATATTTCCTTTTCCATCATAGGCGTCAAAGCGCTCCAAATAAACACTTGCAGATTCTACAAAAGGAGTGTTTCCAAACTGCTCTATCAGAGGGAATGTTGAAGTCTGTGAGTTGAATGCACTAATCACACAGATGTTTGTGAGAATGCTTCTGGCTAGTTTTTATGTGCAGATATTTCCTTTTCCAGCATAGGCGTCAAAGAGCTCCAAATAAACACTTGCAGATTCTACAAAAGCAGTGTTTCCAAACTGCCCTATCAAAGTGAATGTTCAACTCTGTGAGTTGAAAGCACTAATCACACAGATGTCTGTGAGAATGCTTCTGTCTAGTTTTTAGGTGAAGGTATTTTTTTTTGCAGAAAAGGCCTTAAAGTGCTCCAAATATCCACTTGCAGATTCTACAAAAAGAGTGTTTCAAAACTGCTCTTTCAAAAGAAAGGCTCAAGTCTGTGAGTTGAATGCACTCATCACAAAGAAGTTTCTGAGAATGCTTCTGGGTAGTTGTTATATGAAGATAGTTCCTTTTCCAGCATAGGCCTCAAAGCGCTCGAAATAAACACTTGCAGATTCTACGAAAGGAGTGTTTCAAAACTGTCCTATCAAAAGAAACGTTCAAGTCTGTCAGTTGAATGCACTCATCACAGAGAAGTTTCTGAGAATGCTTCTGTGTAGTTTTTAGGTGAAGATATTTCATTTCCCAGCATAGGCCTCGGAGCGCTCCAAATATGCACTTGCAGATTCTAGAAAAAGAGAGCTTGAAAACTCTTCCACCAAAAAGAGGCTTCAACTCTGTGAGTAGAATGAAGTCATCACAAAGAAGTTTCTGAGAATTCTTCTCTCTAATTTTTATGTGAAGATATTTCCTTTTCCAGCATAGGCGTCAAAGCGCTCGAAATAAACACTTGCAGATTCTACAAAAGGAGTGTTTCCAAACTGCTCTATCAAAAGGAATGTTCAAGTCTGTGAGTTGAATGCACTAATCACACAGAAGTTTGTGAGAATGCTTCTGTCTAGTTTTTAGGTGAAGATATTTCTTCTCCCATAGTAGGCCTTAAAGCGCTCCAAATATCCCCTTGCAGATTCTACAACAAGAGTGTTTCAAAACTGCTCTTTCAAAAGAAAGGCCCAAGTCTGTGAGTTGAATGCACTCATCACAAAGAAGTTTCTGAGAAGGCTTCTGTGTAGTTGTTATGTGAAGATACTTCCTTTTCCAGCATAGGCCTCAAAGCGCTCGAAATAAACACTTGCAGATTCTACAAAAGGAGTGTTTCAAAACTGTCCTATCAAAAGAAACGTTCAAGTCTGTGAGTTGAATGCACTCATCACACAGAAGTTTCTGAGAATGCTTCTGTGTAGTTTTTATGTGAAGATATTTCCTTATCCAGCATAGGCGTCAAAGAGCTCCAAATAAACACTTGCAGATTCTACAAAAGGAGTGTTTCCAAACTGCCCTATCAGAGGGAATGTTCAAGTCTGTGAGTTGAATGCACTAATCACACAGATGTTTGTGAGAATGCTTCTGTCTAGTTTTTAGGTGAAGGTATGTCTTTTCCCAGCATAGGCCTCAAAGCCCTCCAAATATCCACTTGCAAACTCTACAAAAAGAGTGTTTCAAAACTGCTGTTTCAAAAGGAAGGCTCAAGTCTGTGATTTGAATGCACTCATCACAAAGAAGTTTCTGAGAATGCTTCTGTGTAGTAGTTATTTGAAGATACTTCCTTTTCCAGCATAGGCCTCAAAGCGCCCGAAATAAGCACTTGCAGATTCTACAAAAGGAGTGTTTCAAAACTGTCCTATCAAAAGAAACGTTCAAGTCTGTGAGTTGAATGCACTAATCACACAGAAGTTTCTGAGATTGCTTCTGTGTAGTTTTTAGGTGAAGATATTTCATTTCACAGTATAGGCCTCGGAGCGCTCCAAATATACACTTGCAGATTCTACAAAAGGAGAGCTTGAAAACTCTTCCACCAAAAAGAGGCTTCAACTCTCTGAGTGGAATGCACTCATCACAAAGAAGTTTCTGAGAATGCTTCTGTCTAGTTTTCATGTGAAGATATTTCCTTTTCCAGCTTAGGCGTCAAAGCGATCCAAATAAACACATGCAGATTCTACAAAAGGAGTGTTTCCAAACTGTTCTATCAGAGGGAATGTTCAAGTCTGTGTGTTGAATGCAGTAATCACACAGAAGTTAGTGAGAATGCTTCTGTCTAGTTTTTAGGTAAAGATATTTCTTTTCCCAGAATAGGCCTTAAAGCGCTCCAAATTTCCACTTGCAGATTCTACAAAAAGAGTGCTTCAAAACTGCTCTTTCAAAAGAAAGGCTCAAGTATGTGAGCTGAATCCACTCATCACAAAGAAGTTTCTGAGAATGCTTCTGTGTAGTCTTTCTTTGAAGATATTTCCTTTTCCAGCATAGGCGTCAAAGCTCTCCAAATAAACACTTGCAGATTTTACAAAAGGAGTGTTTCCAAACTACTGTATCAGAGGGAATGTTCAAGTCTGTGAGTTGAATGCACTAGTCAGACAGAAGTTTGTGAGAATGCTTCTGTGTAGTTTTTAGGTGAAGATATTACTTTTCCCAGCATAGGCCTCAAAGCCCTCGAAATATACACTTGCAGACTTTACAAAAAGAGTGTTTCAAAACTGCTCTTTCAAAAGGAAGGCTCAAGTCTGTGAGTTGAATGCACTCATCACAAAGAAGTTTCTGAGAATGCTTCTGTGTAGTTGTTATGTGAAGATACTTCCTTTTCCAGCATAGGCCTCAAAGCGCTCGAAATAAAAACTTGCAGATTCTACGAAAGGATTGTTTCAAAACAGTCCTATCAAAATAAACGTTCAAGTCTGTGAGTTGAATGCACTCATCACACAGAAGTTTCTGAGAATGCTTCTGTGTAGTTTTTAGGTGAAGATATTTCATTTCCCAGCACAGGCCTCAGAGCGCTCCAAATATGCACTTGCAGATTCTACAAAAAGAGAGCTTGAAAACTCTTCCACCAAAAAGAGGCTTCAACTGTATGAGTAGAATGCACTCATCACAAAGAAGTTTCTGAGAATGCTTCTGTCTAGTTTTTATGTGAAGATATTTCCTTTTCCAGCATAGCCGTCAAAGCGCTCCAAATAAACACTTGCAGATTCTACTAAAGGAGTGTTTCCAAACTGCTCTATCAAAAGCAATGTTCAAGTCTGTGAGTTGAATGCAGTAATCACACAAAGTTTGTGAGAATGCTTCTGTCTAGTTTTCAGGTGAAGATATTTCTTTTCCCAGAATAGGCCTTAAAGCACTCCAAATTTCCACTTGCAGATTCTACAAAAAGAGTGTTTCAAAACTGCTCTTTCAAAAGAAAGGCTCAAGTCTGTGAGTTAAATGCCCTCATCACAAAGAAGTTTCTCAGAATGCTTCTGTGTAGTTGTTATGTGAAGATAATTCCTTTTCCAGCATAGGCCTCAAAGCGCTCGAAATAAACACTTGAAGATTCTACAAAAGGAGTGTTTCAAAACTGTCCTATCAAAAGAAACGTTCAAGTCTGTGAGTTGAATGCACTCATCACAGAGAAGTTTCTGAGAATGCTTCTGTGTAGTTTTTAGCTGAAGATATTTCCTTTTCCAGCATAGGCGTCAAAGCGATCCAAATAAACACTTGCAGATTCTACAAAAGGAGTGTTTCCAAACTGTTATATCAGAGGGAATGTTCAAGTCTGTGAGTTGAATGCAGTAATCACACAGAAGTTTGTGAGAATGCTTCTGTCTAGTTTTAAGGTGAAGATATTTCTTTTCTCAGAATAGGCCTTAAAGCGCTCCAAATTTCCACTTGCAGATTCTACAAAAAGAGTGTTTCAAAACTGCTCTTTCAAAGGAAAGGCTCAAGTCTGTGAGCTGAATGCACTCATCACAAAGAAGTTTCTGACAATGCTTCTGTGTAGTTGTTATGTGAAGATACTTCCTTTTCCAGCATAGGCCTCAAGGCGCTCGAAATAAACACTTGCAGATTCTACAAAAGGAGTGTTTCAAGACTGTCCTGTCAAAAGAAACGTTCAAGTCTGTGAGTTGAATGCACTCATCACAGAGAAGTTTCTGAGTATGCTTCTGTGTAGTTTTTAGGTGAAGATAATTCCTTTTCCAGCATAGGCGTCAAAGCGATCCAAATAAACACTTGCAGATTCTACAAAAGGAGTGTTTCCAAACTGATCTCTCAAGAGGAATGTTCAAGTCTGTGAGTACAATGCACTCACCAAAAAGAAGTTTCTGAGAATGCTTCTGTCTAGTTTTTATGTGAAGATATTTCCTTTTCCAGCATAGGCGTCAAAGCGCTCCAAATAAACACTTGCAGATTCTACAAAAGGAGTGTTTCCAAACTGCTCTATCAGAGGGAATGTTCAAGTCTGTGAGTTGAATGCACTCATCACACAGAAGTTTCTGAGAATGCTTCTGTGTAGTTTTTAGGTGAAGATATTTCATTTCCCAGCACAGGCCTCAGAGCGTTCCAATTATGCACTTGCAGATTCTACAAAAAGAGAGCTTGAAAACTCTTCCACCAAAAAGAGGCTTCAACTCTATGAGTAGAATGCACTCATCACAAAGAAGTTTCTGAGAATGCTTCTGTCTAGTTTTTATGTGAAGATATTTCCTTTTCCAGCATAGCCGTCAAAGCGCTCCAAATAAACACTTGCAGATTCTACTAAAGGAGTGTTTCCAAACTGCTCTATCAAAAGCAATGTTCAAGTCTGTGAGTTGAATGCACTAATCACACAGAAGTTTGTGAGAATGCTTCTGTCTAGTTTTTAGGTGAAGATATTTCTTTTCCCAGAATAGGCCTTAAAGCGCTCCAAATATCCACTTGCAGATTCTACAAAAAGAGTGTTTCAAAACTGCTCTTTCAAAAGGAAGGCTCAAGTCTGTGAGTTGAATGCACTCATCACAAAGAAGTTTCTGAGAAAGCTTCTGTGTTGTTGTTATGTGAAGATACTTCCTTTTCCAGCACAGGCCTCAAAGCGCTCGAAATAAACACTTGCAGATTCCACAAAAGGAGTGTTTCAAAACTGTCCTATCAAAAGAAACGTTCAAGTCTGTGAGTTGAATGCACTCATCACAGAGAAGTTTCTCAGAATTCTTCTGTGTAGTTTTTAGTTGAAGATATTTCCTTTTCCAGCATAGGCGTCAAAGCGATCCAAATAAACACTTGCAGATTCTACAAAAGGAGTGTTTCCAAACTGCTCTATCAGAGGGAATGTTCAAGTCCGTGAGTTGAATGCAGTAATCACACAGAAGTTTGTGAGAATGCTTCTGTCTAGTTTTTAGGGGAGGATATTCCTTTTCCCAGAATAGGCCTTAAAGCGCTCCAAATTTCCACTTGCAGATTCTGGAAAAAGAGTGTTTCAAAACTGCTCTTTCAAAAGAAAGGCTCAAGTCTGTGAGTTGAATGCCCTCATCACAAAGAAGTTTCTGAGAATGCTTCTGTGTAGTTGTTATGTGAAGATAATTCCTTTTCCAGCATAGGCCTCAAAGCGCTCGAAATAAACACTTGCAGATTCTACAAAAGGAGTGTTTCAAAACTGTCCTATCAAAAGAAACGTTCAAGTCTGTGAGTTGAATGCACTCATCAGAGAGAAGTTTCTGAGAATGCTTCTGTGTAGTTTTTAGCTGAAGATATTTCCTTTTCCAGCATAGGCGTCAAAGCGATCCAAATAAACACTTGCAGATTCTACAAAAGGATTGTTTCCAAACTGTTCTATCAGAGGGAATGTTCAAGTCTGTGAGTTGAATGCAGTAATCACACAGAAGTTTGTGAGAATGCTTCTGTCTAGTTTTAAGGTGAAGATATTTCTTTTCCCAGAATAAGCCTTAAAGCGCTCCAAATTTCCACTTGCAGATTCTACAAAAAGAGTGTTTCAAAACTGCTCTTTCAAAGGAAAGGCTCAAGTCTGTGAGCTGAATGCACTCATCACAAAGAAGTTTCTGAGAATGCTTCTGTGTAGTAGTTATTTGAAGATAATTCCTTTTCCAGCATAGGCCTCAAAGCGCTCGAAATAAACACTTGCAGATTCTACAAAAGGAGTGTTTCAAGACTGTCCTGTCAAAAGAAACGTTCAAGTCTGTGAGTTGAATGCACTCATCACAGAGAAGTTTCTGAGAATGCTTCTGTGTAGTTTTTAGGTGAAGATGTTTCCTTTTCCAGCATAAGCGTCAAAGCGATCCAAATAAACACTTGCAGATTCTACAAAAGGAGTGTTTCCAAACTGCTGTATCAAGAGGAACGTTCAAGTCTGTGAGTAGAATCCACTCACCACAAAGAAGTTTCTGAGAATGCTTCTGTCTAGTTTTTATGTGAAGATATTTCCTTTTCCAGCATAGGCGTCAAAGCGCTCCAAATAAACACTTGCAGATTCTATAAAAGGAGTGTTTCCAAACTGCTCTATCGGAGGGAATGTTCAAGTCTGTGAGTTGAATGCACTAGTCAGACAGAAGTTTGTGAGAATGCCTCTGTGTAGTTTTTAGGTGAAGATATTTCCTTTTCCAGCAAAGGCGTCAAAGCGATCCAAATAAACACTTGCAGATTCTACAAAAGGAGTGTTTCCAAACTACTCTATCAGAGGGAATGTTCAAGTCTGTGAGTTGAATGCAGTAATCACACAGAGGTTTGTGAGAATGCTTCTGTCTAGTTTCAGGTGAAGATACTTCTTTTCCCAGCATAGGCCTGCAAGCCCTCCAAATATCCACTTGCAGACTCTACAAAAAGAGTGTTTCAAAACTGCTCTTTCAAAAGGATGGCTCAAATCTGTGAGTTGAATGCACTCATCACAAAGAAGTTTCTGAGAATGCTTCTGTGTAGTTGTTATGTGAAGATACTTCCTTTTCCAGCATAGGCCTCAAAGCGCTCGAAATAAACACTTGCAGATTCTAGGAAAGCAGTGTATCAAAACTGTCCTATCAAAATAAACGTTCAAGTCTGTGAGTGCAATGCACTCATCACACAGAAGTTTCTGAGAATGCTTCTGTGTAGTTTTTAGGTGGAGATATTTCCTTTTCCAGCATAGGCTTCTAAGCGATCCAAATAAACACTTGCAGATTCTACAAAAGGAGTGTTTCCAAACTGCTCTATCAAGAGGAACGTTCAAGACTGTGAGTAGAATGCACTCACCACAAAGAAGTTTCTGAGAATGCTTCTGTCTAGTTTTTATGTGAAGATATTTCCTTTTCCAGCATAGGCATCAAAGCGCTCCAAATAAACACTTGCAGATTCTACAAAAGGAGTGTTTCCAAAATGCTCTACGAAAAGGAATGTTCAAGTCTGTGAGTTGGATGCACTGATCACACAGATGTTTGTGAGAATACTTCTGTCTAGTTTTTAGGTGAAGATATTTTTTTTCCCAGCATAGGCCTTAAAGCGCTCCAAATATCCACTTGCAGATTCTACAAAAAGAGTGTTTCAAAACTGATCTTTCAAAAGAAAGGCTCAAGTCTGTGAGTTGAATGGACTCATCACAAAGAAGTTTCTGAGAATGCTTCTGTGTAGTTTTTATGTGAAGATTCTTCCTTTTCCAGCATAGGCCTAAAAGCGCTCGAAATAAACACTTGCAGATTCTACAAAAGGAGTGTTTCAAAACTGTCCTATCAAAACAAACGTTCAAGTTTGTGAGTTGAATGTACTCATCACACAGAAATTTCTGAGAATGCTTCTGTGTAGTTTTTAAGTGAAGATATTTCCTTTTCCAGCATAGGCGTCAAAGCGATCCAAATAAACACTTGCAGATTCTACAAAAGGAGTGTTTCCAAACTGCTGTATCAAGAGGAACGTTCAAGTCTGTGAGTAGAATGCACTCACCACAAAGAAGTTTCTGAGAATGCTTCTGTGTAGTTTTTAGCTGAAGATATTTCCTTTTCCAGCATAGGCGTCAAAGCGATCCAAATAAACACTTGCAGATTCTACAAAAGGTTTGTTTCCAAACTGCTCTATCAGAGGGAATGTTCAAGTCTGTGAGTTGAATGCAGTCATCATACAAAGTTTGTGAGAATGTTTCTGTCTAGTTTCAGGTGAAGATATTTCTTTTCCCAGCATAGGCCTCAAAGCCCTCCAAATATCCACTTGCACACTCTACAAAAAGAGTGTTTCAAAACTGCTCTTTCAAAAGGAAGGCTCAACTCTGTGAGTTGAATGCACTAATCACAAAGAAGTTTCTGAGAATGCTTCTGTGTAGTTGTTATGTGAAGATACTTCCTTTTCCAGCATTGGCCCCAAAGCGCTCCAATAAACAATTGCAGATTCTGGGAAAGGAGTGTTTCAAAACTGTCCTATCAAAAGAAACGTTCAAGTCTGTGAGTTGAATGCACTCATCACACAGAAGTTTATGAGAATGCTTCTGTGTAGTTTTTAGGTGAAGATATTTCCTTTTCCAGCATAGGCGTCAAAGCGATACAAATAAACACTTGCAGATTCTACCAAAGGAGTGTTTCCAAACTGCTCTGTCAAGAGGAATGTTCAAGTCTGTGAGTTGAATGCACTAATCACACAGAAGTTTCTGAGAATGCTTCTGTGTAGTTTTTAGGTGAAGATATTTCATTTTCAAGCATAGGCCTCGGAGCGCTCCAAATATGCACTTGCAGATTCTTCAAAAAGACAGCTTGAAAACTCTTCAAACAAAAAGAGGCTTCAACTCTGTGAGTAGAATGCACTCATCACAAAGAAGTTTCTGAGAATGCTTCTGTCTAGTTTTTATGTGAAGATATTTCCTTTTCCAGCTTAGGCGTCAAAGCGCTCCCAATAAACACTTCCAGATTCTACAAAAGAGTGTTTCCAAACTGCTCTATCAAAAGCAATGTTCAAGTCTGTGAGTTGCATACACTAATGAGACAGAAGTTTGTGAGAATGCTTCTGTCTAGTTTTTAGGTGAAGATATTTCTTTTCCAAGCATAGGCCTTAAAGTGCTTCAAGTATCCACTTGCAGATTCTACAAAAAGAGTGTTTCAAAACTGCTCTTTGAAAAGCATGGCTCAAGTCTGTTAGTTGAATGCACTCATCACAAAGAAGTTTCTGAGAATGCTTCTGTGTAGTTGTTATGTGAAGATACTTCCTTTTCCAGCATAGGCCTCAAAGCGCTCGATATAAACACTTGCAGACTCTACGAAAGGAGTGTTTGAAAACTGTCCTATCAAAAGAGACGTTAAAGTCTGTGAGTTGAATCCACTCATCACAAAGAAGTTTCTGAGAATGCTTCTGTGTAGTTGTTATGTGAAGATACTTCCTTTTCCAGCATAGGCCTCAAAGCGCTCGAAATAAACACTTGCAGATTCTACAAAAGGAGTGTTTCAAAACTGTCCTATCAAAAGAAACGTTCAAGTCTGTGAGTTGAATGCACTCACCACAGAGATGTTTCTGAGAATGCTTCTGTGTAGTTTTTCGGTGAAGATATTTCCTTTTCCAGCTTAGGCGTCAAAGCGATCTAAATAAACACTTGCAGATTCTACAAAAGGAGTGTTTCCAAACTGTTCTATCAGAGGGAATGTTCAAGTCTGTGAGTTGAATGCAGTAATCACACAGAAGTTTCTGAGAATGCTTCTGTCTAGTTTTTAGGTGAAGATATTTCTTTTCCCAGAATAGGCCTTAAAGCACTCCAAATATCCACTTGCAGATTCTACAAAAAGAGTGTTTCAAAACTGCTCTTTCAAAAGAAAAGCTCAAGTCTGTGAGCTGAATGCAATCATCACAAAGAACTTTCTGAGAATGCTTCTGTGTAGTTGTTATGTGAAGATACTACATTTTCCAGCATGGGCCTCAAAGCGCTCGAAATAAACACTTGCAGATTCTACAAAAGGAGTGTTTCAAGACTGTACTGTCAAAAGAAATGTTCAAGTCTGTGAGTTGAATGCACTCATCACAGAGAAGTTACTGAGAATGCTTCTGTGTAGTTTTTAGGTGAAGATATTTCCTTTTCCAGCATAGGCGTCAAAGCGATCCAAATAAACACTTGCAGATTCTACAAAAGGAGTGTTTCCAAACTGATCTCTCAAGAGGAATGTTCAAGTCTGTGAGTACAATGCACTCACCACAAAGAAGTTTCTGAGAATGCTTCTGTCTAGTTTTTATGTGAAGATATTTCCTTTTCCAGCATAGGCGTCAAAGCGCTCCAAATAAACACTTGCATATTCCACAAAAGGAGTGTTTCCAAACTGCTCTATCAGAGGGAATGTTCAAGTCTGTGAGTTGAATGCACTAGTCAGACAGAAATTTGTGAGAATGATTCTGTGTAGTTTTTAGGTGAAGATATTTCCTTTTCCAGCATAGGCGTCAAAGCGATCCAAATAAACACTTGCAGATTCTACAAAAGGAGTGTTTCCAAACTGTTCTATCAGAGGGAATGTTCAAGTCTGTGAGTTGAATGCAGTAATCACACAGAAGTTTGTGAGAATGCTTCTGTCTAGTTTTAAGGTGAAGATATTTCTTTTCCCAGAATAAGCCTTAAAGCGCTCCAAATTTCCACTTGCAGATTCTACAAAAAGAGTGTTTCAAAACTGCTCTTTCAAAGGAAAGGCTCAAGTCTGTGAGCTGAATGCACTCATCACAAAGAAGTTTCTGAGAATGCTTCTGTGTAGTAGTTATTTGAAGATAATTCCTTTTCCAGCATAGGCCTCAAAGCGCTCGAAATAAACACTTGCAGATTCTACAAAAGGAGTGTTTCAAGACTGTCCTGTCAAAAGAAACGTTCAAGTCTGTGAGTTGAATGCACTCATCACAGAGAAGTTTCTGAGAATGCTTCTGTGTAGTTTTTAGGTGAAGATGTTTCCTTTTCCAGCATAAGCGTCAAAGCGATCCAAATAAACACTTGCAGATTCTACAAAAGGAGTGTTTCCAAACTGCTGTATCAAGAGGAACGTTCAAGTCTGTGAGTAGAATCCACTCACCACAAAGAAGTTTCTGAGAATGCTTCTGTCTAGTTTTTATGTGAAGATATTTCCTTTTCCAGCATAGGCGTCAAAGCGCTCCAAATAAACACTTGCAGATTCTATAAAAGGAGTGTTTCCAAACTGCTCTATCGGAGGGAATGTTCAAGTCTGTGAGTTGAATGCACTAGTCAGACAGAAGTTTGTGAGAATGCCTCTGTGTAGTTTTTAGGTGAAGATATTTCCTTTTCCAGCAAAGGCGTCAAAGCGATCCAAATAAACACTTGCAGATTCTACAAAAGGAGTGTTTCCAAACTACTCTATCAGAGGGAATGTTCAAGTCTGTGAGTTGAATGCAGTAATCACACAGAGGTTTGTGAGAATGCTTCTGTCTAGTTTCAGGTGAAGATACTTCTTTTCCCAGCATAGGCCTGCAAGCCCTCCAAATATCCACTTGCAGACTCTACAAAAAGAGTGTTTCAAAACTGCTCTTTCAAAAGGATGGCTCAAATCTGTGAGTTGAATGCACTCATCACAAAGAAGTTTCTGAGAATGCTTCTGTGTAGTTGTTATGTGAAGATACTTCCTTTTCCAGCATAGGCCTCAAAGCGCTCGAAATAAACACTTGCAGATTCTAGGAAAGCAGTGTATCAAAACTGTCCTATCAAAATAAACGTTCAAGTCTGTGAGTGCAATGCACTCATCACACAGAAGTTTCTGAGAATGCTTCTGTGTAGTTTTTAGGTGGAGATATTTCCTTTTCCAGCATAGGCTTCTAAGCGATCCAAATAAACACTTGCAGATTCTACAAAAGGAGTGTTTCCAAACTGCTCTATCAAGAGGAACGTTCAAGTCTGTGAGTAGAATGCACTCACCACAAAGAAGTTTCTGAGAATGCTTCTGTCTAGTTTTTATGTGAAGATATTTCCTTTTCCAGCATAGGCATCAAAGCGCTCCAAATAAACACTTGCAGATTCTACAAAAGGAGTGTTTCCAAAATGCTCTACGAAAAGGAATGTTCAAGTCTGTGAGTTGGATGCACTGATCACACAGATGTTTGTGAGAATACTTCTGTCTAGTTTTTAGGTGAAGATATTTTTTTTCCCAGCATAGGCCTTAAAGCGCTCCAAATATCCACTTGCAGATTCTACAAAAAGAGTGTTTCAAAACTGATCTTTCAAAAGAAAGGCTCAAGTCTGTGAGTTGAATGGACTCATCACAAAGAAGTTTCTGAGAATGCTTCTGTGTAGTTTTTATGTGAAGATTCTTCCTTTTCCAGCATAGGCCTAAAAGCGCTCGAAATAAACACTTGCAGATTCTACAAAAGGAGTGTTTCAAAACTGTCCTATCAAAACAAACGTTCAAGTTTGTGAGTTGAATGTACTCATCACACAGAAATTTCTGAGAATGCTTCTGTGTAGTTTTTAAGTGAAGATATTTCCTTTTCCAGCATAGGCGTCAAAGCGATCCAAATAAACACTTGCAGATTCTACAAAAGGAGTGTTTCCAAACTGCTGTATCAAGAGGAACGTTCAAGTCTGTGAGTAGAATGCACTCACCACAAAGAAGTTTCTGAGAATGCTTCTGTCTAGTTTTTATGTGAGGTATTTCCTTTTCAAGCATAGGCGTCAAAGCGCTCCAAATAAACAATTGCAGATTCTACTACAGGAGTGTTTCCAAACTGCTCTATCAGAGGGAATGTTCAAGTCTGTGAGTTGAATGCACTCAACCCACAGAAGTTTCTGAGAATGCTTCTGTGTAGTTTTAGGTGAAGATATTTCATTTCTCAGCACAGGCCTCACAGCGCTCCAAATATGCACTTGCAGATTCTACAAAAAGAGAGCTTGAAAACTCTTCCACCAAAAAGAGGCTTCAACTCTATGAGTAGAATGCACTCATCACAAAGAAGTTTCTGAGAATGCTTCTGTCTAGTTTTTATGTGAAGATATTTCCTTTTCCAGCATAGGCGTCAAAGCGCTCCAAATAAACACTTCCAGATTCTACTAAAGGAGTGTTTCCAAACTGCTTTATCAAAAGCAATGTTCAAGTCTGTCAGTTGAATGCACTAATAACACAGAAGTTTGTGAGAATTCTTCTGTCTAGTTTTTGGTGAAGATATTTCTTTTCCCAGAATAGGCCTTAAAGCGCTCCAAATATCCACTTGCAGATTCTACAAAAAGAGTGTTTCAAAACTGCTCTTTCAAAAGAAAGGCTCAAGTCTGTGAGTTGAATGCACTCATCGCAAAGAAGTTTCTGAGAATGCTTCTGTGTAGTTGTTATGTGAAGATATTTCCTTTTCCAGCATAGGCCTCAAAGCGCTCGAAATAAACACTTGCAGATTCTACAAAAGGAGTGTTTCAAAACTGTCCTGTCAAAAGAAACGTTCAAGTCTGTGAGTTGAATGCACTCATCACAGAGAAGTTTCTGAGAATGCTTCTGTGTAGTTTTTAGCTGAAGATATTTCCTTTTCCAGCATAGGCGTCAAAGCGATCCAAATAAACACTTGCAGATTCTACAAAAGGTTTGTTTCCAAACTGCTCTATCAGAGGGAATGTTCAAGTCTGTGAGTTGAATGCAGTCATCATACAAAGTTTGTGAGAATGTTTCTGTCTAGTTTCAGGTGAAGATATTTCTTTTCCCAGCATAGGCCTCAAAGCCCTCCAAATATCCACTTGCACACTCTACAAAAAGAGTGTTTCAAAACTGCTCTTTCAAAAGGAAGTCTCAACTCTGTGAGTTGAATGCACTAATCACAAAGAAGTTTCTGAGAATGCTTCTGTGTAGTTGTTATGTGAAGATACTTCCTTTTCCAGCATTGGCCCCAAAGCGCTCCAATAAACAATTGCAGATTCTGGGAAAGGAGTGTTTCAAAACTGTCCTATCAAAAGAAACGTTCAAGTCTGTGAGTTGAATGCACTCATCACACAGAAGTTTATGAGAATGCTTCTGTGTAGTTTTTAGGTGAAGATATTTCCTTTTCCAGCATAGGCGTCAAAGCGATACAAATAAACACTTGCAGATTCTACCAAAGGAGTGTTTCCAAACTGCTCTGTCAAGAGGAATGTTCAAGTCTGTGAGTTGAATGCACTCATCACACAGAAGTTTCTGAGAATGCTTCTGTGTAGTTTTTAGGTGAAGATATTTCATTTTCAAGCATAGGCCTCGGAGCGCTCCAAATATGCACTTGCAGATTCTTCAAAAAGACAGCTTGAAAACTCTTCAAACAAAAAGAGGCTTCAACTCTGTGAGTAGAATGCACTCATCACAAAGAAGTTTCTGAGAATGCTTCTGTCTAGTTTTTATGTGAAGATATTTCCTTTTCCAGCTTAGGCGTCAAAGCGCTCCCAATAAACACTTCCAGATTCTACAAAAGAGTGTTTCCAAACTGCTCTATCAAAAGCAATGTTCAAGTCTGTGAGTTGCATACACTAATGAGACAGAAGTTTGTGAGAATGCTTCTGTCTAGTTTTTAGGTGAAGATATTTCTTTTCCAAGCATAGGCCTTAAAGTGCTTCAAGTATCCACTTGCAGATTCTACAAAAAGAGTGTTTCAAAACTGCTCTTTGAAAAGCATGGCTCAAGTCTGTTAGTTGAATGCACTCATCACAAAGAAGTTTCTGAGAATGCTTCTGTGTAGTTGTTATGTGAAGATACTTCCTTTTCCAGCATAGGCCTCAAAGCGCTCGATATAAACACTTGCAGACTCTACGAAAGGAGTGTTTGAAAACTGTCCTATCAAAAGAGACGTTAAAGTCTGTGAGTTGAATGCACTCATCACAAAGAAGTTTCTGAGAATGCTTCTGTGTAGTTGTTATGTGAAGATACTTCCTTTTCCAGCATAGGCCTCAAAGCGCTCGAAATAAACACTTGCAGATTCTACAAAAGGAGTGTTTCAAAACTGTCCTATCAAAAGAAACGTTCAAGTCTGTGAGTTGAATGCACTCACCACAGAGATGTTTCTGAGAATGCTTCTGTGTAGTTTTTCGGTGAAGATATTTCCTTTTCCAGCTTAGGCGTCAAAGCGATCTAAATAAACACTTGCAGATTCTACAAAAGGAGTGTTTCCAAACTGTTCTATCAGAGGGAATGTTCAAGTCTGTGAGTTGAATGCAGTAATCACACAGAAGTTTCTGAGAATGCTTCTGTCTAGTTTTTAGGTGAAGATATTTCTTTTCCCAGAATAGGCCTTAAAGCACTCCAAATATCCACTTGCAGATTCTACAAAAAGAGTGTTTCAAAACTGCTCTTTCAAAAGAAAAGCTCAAGTCTGTGAGCTGAATGCAATCATCACAAAGAACTTTCTGAGAATGCTTCTGTGTAGTTGTTATGTGAAGATACTACATTTTCCAGCATGGGCCTCAAAGCGCTCGAAATAAACACTTGCAGATTCTACAAAAGGAGTGTTTCAAGACTGTACTGTCAAAAGAAATGTTCAAGTCTGTGAGTTGAATGCACTCATCACAGAGAAGTTACTGAGAATGCTTCTGTGTAGTTTTTAGGTGAAGATATTTCCTTTTCCAGCATAGGCGTCAAAGCGATCCAAATAAACACTTGCAGATTCTACAAAAGGAGTGTTTCCAAACTGATCTCTCAAGAGGAATGTTCAAGTCTGTGAGTACAATGCACTCACCACAAAGAAGTTTCTGAGAATGCTTCTGTCTAGTTTTTATGTGAAGATATTTCCTTTTCCAGCATAGGCGTCAAAGCGCTCCAAATAAACACTTGCATATTCCACAAAAGGAGTGTTTCCAAACTGCTCTATCAGAGGGAATGTTCAAGTCTGTGAGTTGAATGCACTAGTCAGACAGAAGTTTGTGAGAATGATTCTGTGTAGTTTTTAGGTGAAGATATTTCCTTTTCCAGCATAGGCGTCAAAGCGATCCAAATAAACAATTGCAGATTCTACAAAAGGAGTGTTTCCAAACTGCTCTATCAGAGGGAATGTTCAAGTCTGTGAGTTGAATGCAGTAATCACACAGAAGTTTGTGAGAATGCTTTTGTCTAGTTTTTAGGTGAAGATATTTCTTTTCCCAGCATAGGCCTCAAAGCCCTCGAAATATACACTTGCAGACTCTACAAAAAGAGTGTTTCAAAACTGCTCTTTCAAAAGGAAAGCTCAAGTCTGTGAGTTGAATGCACTCATCACAAAGAAGTTTCTGAGAATGCTTCTGTGTAGTTGTTATGGGAAGATATTTCCTTTTCCAGCATAGGCCTCAAAGCGCTCGAAATAAACACTTGCAGATTCTAGGAAAGGAGTATTTCAAAACTGTCCTATCAAAAGAAACGTTCAAGTCTGTGAGTTGAATGCACTCATCACACAGAAGTTTCTGAGAATGCTTCTGTGTAATTTTTAGGTGAAGATATTTCATTTCCCAGCACAGGCCTCAGAGCGCTCCAAATTTGCACTTGCAGATTCTACAAAAAGAGAGCTTGAAAACTCTCCCACAAAAAAGAGGCTTCAACTCTGTGAGTAGAAAGCACTCATCACAAAGAAGTTTCTGAGAATGCTTCTGTGTAGTTTTTATGTGAAGATATTTCCTTTTCCAGCATAGGCGTCAATGCGCTCCAAATAAACACTTGCAGATTCTACAAAAGGAGTGTTTCCAAACTGCTCTATCAGTGGGAATGTTCAAGTTTGTGAGTTGAATGCAGTAATCACACAAAGTTTGTGAGAATGCTTCTGTCTAGTTTCAGGTGAAGATATTTCTTTTCCCAGCATAGGCCTCAAAGCCCTCCAAATATCCAATTGCAGACTCTACAAAAAGAGTGTTTCAAAACTGCTCTTTCAAAAGGAAGGCTCAAGTCTGTGAGTTGAATGCACTCATCAAAAAGAAGTTTCTGAGAATGCTTCTGTGTAGTTGTTATGTGAAGATACTTCCTTTTCCAGCATTGGCCCCAAAGCGCTCGAATAAACACTTGCAGATTCTAGGAAAGGAGTGTTTCAAAACTGTCCTATCAAAAGAAACTTTCAAGTCTGTGAGTTGAATGCACTCATCACACAGAAGTTTCTGAGAATGCTTCTGTGTAGTTTTTAGGTGAAGATATTTCATTTCCCAGCATAGGCCTCGGAGCGCACCAAATATGCACTTGCAGATTCTTAAAAAAGACAGCTTGAAAACACTTCAAACAAAAAGAGGCTGCAACTCTGTGAGTAGAATGCACTCATCACAAAGAAGTTTCTGAGAATGCTTCTGTCTAGTTTTTATGTGAAGATATTTCCTTTTCCAGCATAGGCGTCAAAGCGCTCCCAATAAACACTTGCAGATTCTACAAAAGAGTGTTTCCAAACTGCTCTATCAAAAGCAATGTTCAAGTCTGTGAGTTGAATGCACTCATGACACAGAAGTTTGTGAGATTGCTTCTGTGTAGTTTTTAGGTGAAGATATTTCTTTTCCCAACATAGGCCTTAAAGTGCTCCAAATATCCACTTGCAGATTCTACAAAAAGAGTGTTTCAATACTGCTCTTTGAAAAGAATGGCTCAAGTCTGTGAGTTGAATGCACTCATCACAGAGAAGTTTCTGAGAATGCTTCTGTGTAGTTTTTAGGTGAAGATATTTCCTTTTCCAGCATAGGCGTCAAAGCGATCCAAATAAACACTTGCAGATTCTACAAAACGAGTGTTTCCAAACTGATCTCTCATGAAGAATGTTCAAGTCTGTGAGTAGAATGCACTCACCACAAAGAAGTTTCTGAGAATGCTTCTGTCTAGTTTTTATGTGAAGATATTTCCTTTTCCAGCATAGGCATCAAAGCGCTCGAAATAAACACTTGCAGATTCTACAAAAGGAGTGTTTCAAAACTGTCCTATCAAAAGGAAATTTCAAGTCTGTGAGTTGAATGCACTCATCACAGACAAGTTTCTGAGAATGCTTCTGTGTAGTTTTTAGGTGAAGATATTTCCTTTTCCAGCATAGGCGTCAAAGCGCTCGAAATAAACACTTGCAGATTCTACAAAAGGAGTGTTTCCAAACTGCTCTATCAAAAGGAATGTTCAAGTCTGTGAGTTGAATGCACTAATCACACAGAAGTTTGTGAGAATGCTTCTGTCTAGTTTTTAGGTGAAGATATTTCTTCTCCCATAGTAGGCCTTAAAGCGCTCCAAATATCCCCTTGCAGATTCTACAACAAGAGTGTTTCAAAACTGCTCTTTCAAAAGAAAGGCCCAAGTCTGTGAGTTGAATGCACTCATCACAAAGAAGTTTCTGAGAATGCTTCTGTGTAGTTGTTATGTGAAGATACTTCCTTTTCCAGCATAGGCCTCAAAGCGCTCGAAATAAACATTTGCAGATTCTACAAAAGGAGTGTTTCAAAACTGTCCTATCAAAAGAAACGTTCAAGTCTGTGAGTTGAATGCACTCATCACACCGAAGTTTCTGAGAATGCTTCTGTGTAGTTTTTATGTGAAGATATTTCCTTATCTAGCGTAGGCGTCAAAGAGCTCCAAATAAACACTTGCAGATTCTACAAAAGGAGTGTTTCCAAACTGCCCTATCAGAGGGAATGTTCAAGTCTGTGTGTTGAATGCACTAATCACACAGATGTTTGTGAGAATGCTTCTGTCTAGTTTTTAGGTGAAGGTATGTCTTTTCCCAGCATAGGCCTCAAAGCCCTCCAAATATCCACTTGCAGACTCTACAAAAAGAGTGTTTCAAAACTGCTGTTTCAAAAGGAAGGCTCAAGTCTGTGAGTTGAATGCACTCATCACAAAGAAGTTTCTGAGAATGCTTCTGTGTAGTTGTTATGTGAAGATACTTCCTTTTCCAGCATAGGCCTCAAAGCGCCCGAAATAAGCACTTGCAGATTCTACAAAAGGAGTGTTTCAAAACTGTCCTATCAAAAGAAACGTTCAAGTCTGTGAGTTGAGTGCACTCATCACACAGAAGTTTCTGAGAATGCTTCTGTGTAGTTTTTAGGTGAAGATATTTCAATTCACAGTATAGGCCTCGGAGCGCTCCAAATATGCACTTGCAGAATCTACAAAAGGAGAGCTTGAAAACTCTTCCACCAAAAAGAGGCTTCAACTCTCTGAGTGGAATGCACTCATCACAAAGAAGTTTCTGAGAATGCTTCTCTCTAGTTTTTATGTGAAGATAATTCCTTTTCCAACATAGGCCTCAAAGCGCTCCAAATAAACACTTGCAGATTCTACAAAAGGAGTGTTTCCAAACTGCTCTATCAAAAGGAATGTTCAAGTCTGTGAGTTGAATGCACTAATCACACAGAAGTTTGTGAGAATTCTTCTGTCTAGTTTTTAGGTGAAGATATTTCTTTTTCCAGAAAAGGCCTTAAAGTGCTCCAAATATCCACTGGCAGATACTACAGAAAGAGTGTTTCAAAGCTGCTCTTTCAAAAGAAAGGCTCAAGTCTCAGAGTTGAATGCACTCATCACAAAGTAGTTTCTGAGAATGCTTCTGTGTAGTTGTTATGTGAAGATAGTTCCTTTTCCAGCATAGGCCTCAGAGCGCTCGAAATAAACACTTGCAGATTCTACAAAAGGAGTGTTTCAAAACTGTCCTATCAAAAGAAACGCTCAAGTCTGTGAGTTGAATACACTCATCACACAGAAGTTTCTGAGAATGCTTCTGTGTAGTTTTTAGGTGAAGATATTTCCTTTCCCAGCATAGGCGTCAAAGCGATAAAAATAGACACTTGCAGATACTACAAAAGGAGTGTTTCCAAACTGCTCTCTAAAGAGGAATGTTCAAGTCTGTGAGTAGAATGCACTCATCACAAAGAAGTTTCTGAGAATGTTTCTCGCTTGTTTTTATGTGAAGATATTTCCTTTTCCAGAATAGGCGCCAAAGCGCTCCAAATAAACACTTGCAGATTCTACAAAAGGAGTGTATCCAAATTGCCCTATGAGAGGGAATGTTCAAGTCTGTGAGTTGAATGCACTAATCACACAGATGTTTGTGAGAATGCTTCTGTCTAGTTTTTATGTGAAGGTATGTCTTTTCCCAGCATAGGCCTCAAAGCCCTCCAAATATCCATATGCAGACTCTACAAAAAGAGTGTTTCAAAACTGCTCTTTCAAAAGGAAGGCTCAAGTCTGTGAGTTGAATGCACTCATCACAAAAAAGTTTCCGAGAATGCTTCTGTGTAGCTGTTATGTGAAGATACTTCCTTTTAGAGCATAGGCCTCAAAGCGCTCGAAATAAACACTTGCAGATTCTACAAAAGGAGTGTTTCAAAACTGTCCTATCAAAAGAAACGTTCAAGTCTGTGAGTTGAATGCACTCATCACACAGAAGTTTCTGAGAATGCTTCTGTGTAGTTTTTAGGTGAAGATATTTCATTTCCCAGCATAGGCCTCGGAGCTCTCCAAATATGCACTTGCAGATTCTACAAAAGGAGAGCTTGAAAACTCTTCCACCAAAAAGAGGCTTCAACTCTCTTAGTAGAATGCACTCATCACAAAGAAGTTTCTGAGAATGCTTCTGTCTAGTTTTTATGTGAAGATATTTCCTTTTCCAGCATAGACGTCAAAGCGCTCCAAATAAACACTTGCAGATTCTACAAAAGGAGTGTTTCCAAACTGCTCTATCAAAAGGAATGTTCAAGTCTGTGAGTTGAATGCACTAATCACACAGAAGTTTGTGAGAATTCTTCTGTCTAGTTTTTAGGTGAAGATATTTCTTTTTCCAGAAAAGGCCTTAATGTGCTCCAAATATCCAGTTGCAGATTCTACAAAAAGAGTGTTTCAAAACTGCTCTTTCAAAAGAAAGGCTCAAGTCTGTGAGTTGAATTCACTCATTACAAAGAAGTTTCTGAGAATGCTTCTGTGTAGTTGTTATGTGAAGATACTTCCTTTTCCAGTATAGGCCTCAAAGCGCTCGAAATAAACACTTGCAGATTCTACAAAAGGAGTGTTTCAAAACTGTCCTATCAAAAGAAACGTTCAAGTCTGTGAGTTGAATGCACTCATCACACAGAAGTTTCTGAGAATGCTTCTGTGTAGTTTTTAGGTGAAGATATTTCCTTTTCCAGCATAGACGTCAAAGCGATTCAAATAAACACTTGCAGATTCTACAAAAGGACTGTTTCCAAACTGCTCTCTCAAGAGGAATGTTCAAGTCTGTGAGTAGAATGCACTCATCACAAAGAAGTTTCTGAGAATTATTCTGTCTAATTTCTATGTGAAGATATTTCGTTTTCTAGCATAAGCGTCAAAGCGTTCCAAGTAAACACTTGCAGATTCTACAAAAGGAGTGTTTCCAAACTGCTCTTTCAGAGGGAATGTTCAAGTCTGTGAGTTGAATGCACTAATCACACAGAAGTTTGTGAGAATGCTTCCGTCTAGCTTTTTGGTGAAGATATTTCTTTTCCCAGAATAGGCCTTAAAGCGCTCCAAATATCCACGTGCAGATTCTACAGAAAGAGTGATTCAAAACTGCTCTTTCAGAAGAAAGCCTGAAGTCTGTGAGTTGAATGCACTCATCACAAAGAAGTTTCTGAGAATGCTTCTGTGTAGCTGTTATGTGAAGATACTTCCTTTTCCAGCATAGGCCTCAAAGCACTCGAAATAAACACTTGCAGATTCTACAAAAGGAGTGTTTCAAAACTGTCCTCTCAAAAGAAACGTTCAAGTCTGTGAGTTGAATGCACTCATCACACAGAAGTCTCTGAGAATGCTTCTGTGTAGTTTTTAGGTGAAGCTATTTCCTTTTCCAGCATAGACGTCAAAGCGATCCAAATAAACACTTGCAGATTCTACAAAAGGAGTGTTTCCAAACTGCTCTATCAAGAGGAATGTTCAAGTCTGTGAGTAGAATGCACTCATCACAAAGAAGTTTCTGAGAATTCTTCTGTCTAATTTTTATGTGAAGATATTTCGTTTTCCAGCATAAGCGTCATAGCGTTCCAAGTAAACACTTGCAGATTCTACAAAAGGAGTGTTTCCAAACTGCCCTTTCAGAGGGAATGTTCAAGTCTGTGAGTTGAATGCACTAATCAGACAGAAGTTTGTGAGAATGCTTCTGTCTAGTTTTTCTGTGAAGATATTTCTTTTCCCAGCATAGGCCTCAAAGCCCTCCAAATATCCACTTGCAGACTCTACAAAAAGAGTGTTTCAAAACTGCTCTTTCAAAAGGAAGGCTCAAGTCTGTGAGTTGAATGCACTCATCACAAAGAAGTTTCCGAGAATGCTTCTGTGTAGTTGTTTTGTGAAGATACTTCCTTTTCCAGCATAGGCCTCAAAGCGCCCGAAATAAACTCTTGCAGATTCTACAAAAGGAGTGTTTCAAAACTGTCCTATCAAAAGAAACGTTCAAGTCTGTGAGTTAAATGCACTCATCACACAGAAGTTTCTGAGAATGCTTCTGTGTAGTTTTTAGGTGCAGATATTTCATTTCCCAGCGTAGGCCTTGGAGCGCTCCAAATATGCATTTGCAGATTCTACAAAAGGAGAGCTTGAAAACTCTTCCACCAAAAAGAGGGTTCAACTCTCTGAGTAGAATGCACTCATCACAAAGAAGTTTCTGAGAATGCTTCTGTCTAGTTTTTATGTGAAGACATTTCCTTTTCCAGGATAGACGTCAAAGCGCTCCAAATAAACACTTGCAGATTCTACAAAAGGAGTGTTTCCAAACTGCTCTATCAAAAGGAATGTTCAAGTCTGTGAGTTGAATGCAGTAATCACACAGAAGTTTGTGAGAATTCTTCTGTCTAGTTTTTAGGTGAAGATATTTCTTTTTCCAGAAAAGGCCTTAATGTGCTCCAAATATCCAGTTGCAGATTCTACAAAAAGAGTGTTTCAAAACTGCTCTTTCTTTTTTTTTTTTTATTTTTTTTTATTTTTTTATTTTTTTATTTTATTATTATTATTATTATTATTATTATTATACTTTAGGTTTTATGGTACATGTGCGCAATGTGCAGGTAAGTTACATATGTGTACATGTGCCATGCTGGTGCGCTGCACCCACCAACTCATCATCTAACATTAGGTATATCTCCCAATGCTATCCCTCCCCCCTCCCCCCACCCCACAACAGTCCCCAGAGTGTGATGTTCCCCTTCCTGTGTCCATGTGTTCTCATTGTTCAATTCCCACCTATGAGTGAGAATATGCGGTGTTTGGTTTTTTGTTCTTGCGATAGTTTACTGAGAATGATGATTTCCAATTTCATCCATGTCCCTACAAAGGACGTGAACTCATCATTTTTTATGGCTGCATAGTATTCCATGGTGTATATGTGCCACATTTTCTTAATCCAGTCTATCATTGTTGGACATTTGGGTTGGTTCCAAGTCTTTGCTATTGTGAATAATGCCGCAATAAACATACGTGTGCATGTGTCTTTATAGCAGCATGATTTATAGTCCTTTGGGTATATACCCAGTAATGGGATGGCTGGGTCGAATGGAATTTCTAGTTCTAGATCCCTGAGGAATCGCCACACTGACTTCCACAAGGGTTGAACTAGTTTACAGTCCCAACAACAGTGTAAAAGTGTTCCTATTTCTCCACATCCTCTCCAGCACCTGTTGTTTCCTGACTTTTTAATGATTGCCATTCTAACTGGTGTGAGATGGTATCTCATTGTGGTTTTGATTTGCATTTCTCTGATGGCCAGTGATGGTGAGCATTTTTTCATGTGTTTTTTGGCTGCATAAATGTCTTCTTTTGAGAAGTGTCTGTTCATGTCCTTCGCCCACTTTTTGATGGGGTTGTTTGTTTTTTTCTTGTAAATTTGTTGGAGTTCATTGTAGATTCTGGATATTAGCCCTTTGTCAGATGAGTAGGTTGCGAAAATTTTCTCCCATTTTGTAGGTTGCCTGTTCACTCTGGTGGTAGTTTCTTTTGCTGTGCAGAAGCTCTTGAGTTTAATTAGATCCCATTTGTCAATTTTGGCTTTTGTTGCCATTGCTTTTGGTGTTTTAGACATGAAGTCCTTGCCCATGCCTATGTCCTGAATGGTAATGCCTAGGTTTTCTTCTAGGGTTTTTATGGTTTTAGGTCTAACATTTAAGTCTTTAATCCATCTTGAATTGATTTTTGTATAAGGTGTAAGGAAGGGATCCAGTTTCAGCTTTCTACATATGGCTAGCCAGTTTTCCCAGCACCATTTATTAAATAGGGAATCCTTTCCCCATTTCTTGTTTTTGTCAGGTTTGTCAAAGATCAGATACTTGTAGATATGTGGCATTATTTCTGACGGCTCTGTTCTGTTCCATTGATCTATATCTCTGTTTTGGTACCAGTACCATGCTGTTTTGGTTACTGTAGCCTTGTAGTATAGTTTGAAGTCAGGTAGTGTGATGCCTCCAGTTTTGTTCTTTTGGCTTAGGATTGACTTGGCGATGCAGGCTCTTTTTTGGTTCCATATGAACTTTAAAGTAGTTTTTTCCAATTCTGTGAAGAAAGTCATTGGTAGCTTGAAGGGGATGGCATTGAATCTCTAAATTACCTTGGGAAGGATGGCCATTTTCATGATATTGATTCTTCCTAAAACTGCTCTTTCAAAAGAAAGGCTCAAGTCTGTGAGTACAATGCACTCATCACAAAGGAGTTTCTGAGAATGCTTCTGGGTAGTTGTTATGTGAAGATACTTCCTTTTCCAGCATAGGCCTCAAAGCGCTCGAAATAAACACTTGCAGATTCTACGAAAGGAGTGTTTCAAAACTGTCCTATCAAAAGAAACGTTCAAGTCTGTGAGTTGAATGCACTCATCACACAGAAGTTTCTGAGAATGATTCTGTGTAGTTTTTAGGTGAAGATATTTCATTTCCCAGCATAGGCCTCGGAGCGCTCCAAATATGCACTTGCAGATTCTACAAAAAGAGAGGTTGAAAACTCTTACACGAAAAAAAGGCTTCAACTGTGTGAGTAGAATGCACTCATCACAAAGAAGTTTCTAAGAATCCTTCTGTCTAGTTTTTATGTGAAGGTATTTCCTTTTCCATCATAGGCGTCAAAGCACTCCAAATAAACACTTGCAGATTCTACAAAAGGAGTGTTTCCAAACTGCCCTATCAGAGGGAATGTTCAAGTCTGTGGGTTGAATGCATTAATCACACAGATGTTTGTCAGAATGCTTCTGTCTAGTTTTTAGGTGAAGATATTTCTTTTCCCAGAAGAGGCTTTAAAGCGCTGCAAATATTCACTTGCAGATTCTACAAAAAGAGTGTTTCAAAACTGCTCTTTCAAAAGAAAGGCTCAAGTCTGTGAGTTGAATGCACTCATCACAAAAAAGTGTCTGAGAATGCTTCTGTGTAGTTGTTATGTGAAGATACTTCCTTTTCCAGCCTAGGCCCCAAAGCGCTAGAAATAAACACTTGCAGATTCTCCAAAAGGAGTGTTTCAAAACTGTCCTATCAAAAGAAACGTTCAAGTCGGTGAGTTGAATGCACTCATCACACAGAAGTTTCTGAGAATGCTTCTGTGTAGTTTTTAGGTGAAGATATTTCCTTTTCCAGCATAGGCGTCAAAGCGATCCAAATAAACACTTGCAGATTCTACAAAAGGAGTGTTTCCAAACTGCTCTCTCAAGAGGAAGGTTCAAGTCTGTGAGTAGAATGCACTCATCACAAAGAAGTTTCTGAGAATGCTTCTGTCTAGTTTTTATGTGAAGATATTTCCTTTTCCATCATAGGCGTCAAAGCGCTCTGAATAAACACTTGCAGATTCTACAAAAGGAGTGTTTCCAAACTGCTCTTTCAGAGGGAATGTTCAAGTCTGTGAGTTGAATGCACTAATCACAAACATGTTTGTGAGAATGCTTCTGGCTAGTTTTTATGTGAAGATATTTCCTTTTCCAGCATAGGCGTCAAAGAGCTCCAAAGAAACACTTGCGGATTCTACAAAAGGAGTGTTTCCAAACTGCCCTATCAGAGGGAATGTTCAAGTCTGTGTGTTGAATGCACTAATCACACAGATGTTTGTGAGAATGCTTCTGTCTAGTTTTTAGGTGAAGATATTTCTTTTCCCAGCTTAGGCCTCAAAGCTCTCCAAATATCCACTTGCAGACTCTACAAAAAGAGTGTTTCAAAACTGCTCTTTCAAAAGGAAGGCCCAAGTCTGTGAGTTGAATGCACTCATCACAAAGAAGTTTCCGAGAAAGCTTCTGTGTAGTTGTTATGTGAAGATACTTCCTTTTCCAGAATACGCCTCAAAGCGTTCGAAATAAACACTTGCAGACTCTACGAATGGAGTGTTTCAAAACTGTCCTTTCAATAGAAACGTTCAAGTCTGTGGGTTGAATGCACTCATCACACAGAAGTTTCTGAGAATGCTTCTGTGTAGTTTTTAGGAGAAGATATTTCCTTTTCCAGCATAGGCGTCAAAGCGATCCAAATAAACACTTGCAGATTCTACAAAAGGAGTGTTTCCAAACTGCTCTCTCAAGAGGAATATTCATGTCTCTGAGTAGAATGCACTCATTACGAAGAAGTTTCTGAGAATGCTTACGTCTAGTTCTTATGTGAATATATTTGCTTTTCCAGCATGGGCGCCAAGGCGCTCCAAATAAACACTTACAGATTCTACAAAAGGAGTGTTTCCCAACTGCTCTATCTAAAGGAATGTTCAAGTCTGTGATTTGAATGCACTAATCACACAGAAGTTTGTGAGAATTCTTCTGTCTAGTTTTTAGGTGAAGATATTTCTTTTTCCCGAAAAGGCCTCAAAGCCCTCCAAATATCCACTTGCAGACTCTACAAAAAGACTGTTTCAAAACTGCTCTTTCAAAAGGAAGGCTCAAGTCTGTGAGTTGAATGCACTCATCACAAAGAAGTTTCTGAGAAGGCTTCTGTGTAGTTGTTATGTGAAGATACTTCCTTTTCCAGCATAGGCCTCAAAGCGCTCGAAATAAACATTTGCAGATTCTACAAAAGGAGTGCTTCAAAACTGTCCTATCAAAAGAAACGTTCAAGTCTGTGAGTTGAATGCACTCATCACACAGAAGTTTCTGAGAATGCTTCTGTGCAGTTTTTAGGTGAAGATATTTCCTTTTCCAGCCTAGGCGTCAAAGCGATCCAAATAAACACTTGCAGATTCTACAAAAGGAGTGTTTCCAAACTGCTCTCTCAAGAGGAATGTTCAAGTCTGTGAGTAGAATGCACTCATCACAAAGAAGTTTCTGAGAATGCTTCGGTCTATTTTTTATGTGAAGATATTTCCTTTTCCAGCATAGGCGCGAAAGCTCTCCAAATAAACACTTGCAGATTCTACAAAAGGAGTGTTTCCCAACTGCTCTATCAAAAGGAATGTTCAAGTCTGTGATTTGAATGCACTAATCACACAGAAGTTTGTGAGAATTCTTCTGTCTAGTTTTTAGGTGAAGATATTTCTTTTTCCAGAGAAGGCCTCAAAGCCCTCCAAATATCCACTTGCAGACTCTACAAAAAGAGTGTTTCAAAACTGCTCTTTCAAAAGAAGGCTCAAGTCTGTCAGTTGAATGCACTCATCACAAAGAAGTTTCTGAGAAGGCTTCTGTGTAGTTGTTATGTGAAGATACTTCCTTTCCAGCATAGGCCTCAAAGCGCTCGAAGTAAACACTTGCAGATCCTACAAAAGGAGTGTTTCAAAACTGTCCTATCAAAAGAAACGTTCAAGTCTGTGAGTTGAATGCACTCATCACACAGAAGTTTCTGAGAATGCTTCTGTGTAGTTTTTAGGTGAAGATATTTCATTTCCTAGCATAGGCCTCGGAGCGCTGCAAATATGCACTTGCAGATTCTACAAAAAGAGAGCTTGAAAACTCTTCCACCAAAAAGAGGCTTCAACTCCGTGAGTAGAATGCACTCATCACAAAGAAGTTTCTGAGAATTCTTTTGTCTACTTTTTATGTGAAGATATTTCCTTTTCCAGCATAGGCGTCAAAGCCCTCGAAATAAACACTTCCAGATTCTACAAAAGGAGTGTTTCCAAACTGCTCTATCAAAAAGAATGTTCAAGTCTGTGAGTTGAATTCACTAATCACACAGAAGTTTGTGAGAATGCTTCTGTCTAGTTTTTAGGTGAAGATATTTCTTTTCCCAGAATAGGCCTTAAAGCGCTCCAAATATCCACTTGCAGATTCTACAAAAAGAGTGTTTCAAAACTGCTCTTTCAAAAGAAAGGCCCAATACTGTGAGTTGAATGCACTCATCACAAAGAAGTTTCTGAGAATGCTTCTGTGTAGTTGTTATGTGAAGATACTTCCTTTTCCAGCATAGGCCTCAAAGCGCTCGAAATAAACACTTGCAGATTCTACAAAAGGAGTGTTTCAAAACTGTCCTATCAATAGAAACGTTCAAGTCTGTGAGTTCAATGCACTCATCACACAGAAGTTTCTGAGAATGCTTCTATGTAGTTTTTAGGTGAAGATATTTCCTTTTCCACATAGGCGTCAAAGCGATCAAAATAGGCACTTGCAGATACTACAAAAGGAGTGTTTCCAAACTGCTCTCTCAAGAGGAATGTTCAAGTCTGTGAGTAGAATGCACTCATGACAAAGAAGTTTCTGAGACTGCTTCTGTCTAGTTTTTATGTGAAGATATTTCCTTTTCCATCATAGGCGTCAAAGCGCTCCAAATAAACACTTGCAGATTCTACAAAAGGAGTGTTTCCAAACTGCTCTATCAGAGGGAATGTTGAAGTCTGTGAGTTGAATGCACTAATCACACAGATGTTTGTGAGAATGCTTCTGGCTAGTTTTTATGTGCAGATATTTCCTTTTCCAGCATAGGCGTCAAAGAGCTCCAAATAAACACTTGCAGATTCTACAAAAGCAGTGTTTCCAAACTGCCCTATCAAAGTGAATGTTCAACTCTGTGAGTTGAAAGCACTAATCACACAGATGTCTGTGAGAATGCTTCTGTCTAGTTTTTAGGTGAAGGTATTTTTTTTTGCAGAAAAGGCCTTAAAGTGCTCCAAATATCCACTTGCAGATTCTACAAAAAGAGTGTTTCAAAACTGCTCTTTCAAAAGAAAGGCTCAAGTCTGTGAGTTGAATGCACTCATCACAAAGAAGTTTCTGAGAATGCTTCTGGGTAGTTGTTATATGAAGATAGTTCCTTTTCCAGCATAGGCCTCAAAGCGCTCGAAATAAACACTTGCAGATTCTACGAAAGGAGTGTTTCAAAACTGTCCTATCAAAAGAAACGTTCAAGTCTGTCAGTTGAATGCACTCATCACAGAGAAGTTTCTGAGAATGCTTCTGTGTAGTTTTTAGGTGAAGATATTTCATTTCCCAGCATAGGCCTCGGAGCGCTCCAAATATGCACTTGCAGATTCTAGAAAAAGAGAGCTTGAAAACTCTTCCACCAAAAAGAGGCTTCAACTCTGTGAGTAGAATGAAGTCATCACAAAGAAGTTTCTGAGAATTCTTCTCTCTAATTTTTATGTGAAGATATTTCCTTTTCCAGCATAGGCGTCAAAGCGCTCGAAATAAACACTTGCAGATTCTACAAAAGGAGTGTTTCCAAACTGCTCTATCAAAAGGAATGTTCAAGTCTGTGAGTTGAATGCACTAATCACACAGAAGTTTGTGAGAATGCTTCTGTCTAGTTTTTAGGTGAAGATATTTCTTCTCCCATAGTAGGCCTTAAAGCGCTCCAAATATCCCCTTGCAGATTCTACAACAAGAGTGTTTCAAAACTGCTCTTTCAAAAGAAAGGCCCAAGTCTGTGAGTTGAATGCACTCATCACAAAGAAGTTTCTGAGAAGGCTTCTGTGTAGTTGTTATGTGAAGATACTTCCTTTTCCATCATAGGCCTCAAAGCGCTCGAAATAAACACTTGCAGATTCTACAAAAGGAGTGTTTCAAAACTGTCCTATCAAAAGAAACGTTCAAGTCTGTGAGTTGAATGCACTCATCACACAGAAGTTTCTGAGAATGCTTCTGTGTAGTTTTTATGTGAAGATATTTCCTTATCCAGCATAGGCGTCAAAGAGCTCCAAATAAACACTTGCAGATTCTACAAAAGGAGTGTTTCCAAACTGCCCTATCAGAGGGAATGTTCAAGTCTGTGAGTTGAATGCACTAATCACACAGATGTTTGTGAGAATGCTTCTGTCTAGTTTTTAGGTGAAGGTATGTCTTTTCCCAGCATAGGCCTCAAAGCCCTCCAAATATCCACTTGCAAACTCTACAAAAAGAGTGTTTCAAAACTGCTGTTTCAAAAGGAAGGCTCAAGTCTGTGATTTGAATGCACTCATCACAAAGAAGTTTCTGAGAATGCTTCTGTGTAGTTGTTATGTGAAGATACTTCCTTTTCCAGCATAGGCCTCAAAGCGCCCGAAATAAGCACTTGCAGATTCTACAAAAGGAGTGTTTCAAAACTGTCCTATCAAAAGAAACGTTCAAGTCTGTGAGTTGAATGCACTAATCACACAGAAGTTTCTGAGATTGCTTCTGTGTAGTTTTTAGGTGAAGATATTTCATTTCACAGTACAGGCCTCGGAGCGCTCCAAATATGCACTTGCAGATTCTACAAAAGGAGAGCTTGAAAACTCTTCCACCAAAAAGAGGCTTCAACTCTCTGAGTGGAATGCACTCATCACAAAGAAGTTTCTGAGAATGCTTCTGTCTAGTTTTCATGTGAAGATATTTCCTTTTCCAGCTTAGGCGTCAAAGCGATCCAAATAAACACTTGCAGATTCTACAAAAGGAGTGTTTCCAAACTGTTCTATCAGAGGGAATGTTCAAGTCTGTGTGTTGAATGCAGTAATCACACAGAAGTTAGTGAGAATGCTTCTGTCTAGTTTTTAGGTAAAGATATTTCTTTTCCCAGAATAGGCCTTAAAGCGCTCCAAATTTCCACTTGCAGATTCTACAAAAAGAGTGTTTCAAAACTGCTCTTTCAAAAGAAAGGCTCAAGTATGTGAGCTGAATCCACTCATCACAAAGAAGTTTCTGAGAATGCTTCTGTGTAGTCTTTCTTTGAAGATATTTCCTTTTCCAGCATAGGCGTCAAAGCTCTCCAAATAAACACTTGCAGATTTTACAAAAGGAGTGTTTCCAAACTACTGTATCAGAGGGAATGTTCAAGTCTGTGAGTTGAATGCACTAGTCAGACAGAAGTTTGTGAGAATGCTTCTGTGTAGTTTTTAGGTGAAGATATTACTTTTCCCAGCATAGGCCTCAAAGCCCTCGAAATATACCCTTGCAGACTTTACAAAAAGAGTGTTTCAAAACTGCTCTTTCAAAAGGAAGGCTCAAGTCTGTGAGTTGAATGCACTCATCACAAAGAAGTTTCTGAGAATGCTTCTGTGTAGTTGTTATGTGAAGATAATTCCTTTTCCAGCATAGGCCTCAAAGCGCTCGAAATAAAAACTTGCAGATTCTACGAAAGGATTGTTTCAAAACAGTCCTATCAAAATAAACGTTCAAGTCTGTGAGTTGAATGCACTCATCACACAGAAGTTTCTGAGAATGCTTCTGTGTAGTTTTTAGGTGAAGATATTTCATTTCCCAGCACAGGCCTCAGAGCGCTCCAAATATGCACTTGCAGATTCTACAAAAACAGAGCTTGAAAACTCTTCCACCAAAAAGAGGCTTCAACTGTATGAGTAGAATGCACTCATCACAAAGAAGTTTCTGAGAATGCTTCTGTCTAGTTTTTATGTGAAGATATTTCCTTTTCCAGCATAGCCGTCAAAGCGCTCCAAATAAACACTTGCAGATTCTACTAAAGGAGTGTTTCCAAACTGCTCTATCAAAAGCAATGTTCAAGTCTGTGAGTTGAATGCACTAATCACACAGAAGTTTGTAAGAATGCTTCTGTCTAGTTTTTAGGTGAAGATATTTCTTTTCCCAGAATAGGCCTTAAAAAGCTCCAAATATCCACTTGCAGATTCTACAAAAAGAGGGTTTCAAAACTGCTCTTTCAAAAGTAAGACTCAAGTCTGTGAGTTGAATGCACTCATCACAAAGAAGTTTCTGAGAATGCTTCTGTGCAGTTGTTATGTGAAGATACTTCCTTTTCCAGTACAGGCCTCAAAGCGTTCGAAATAAACACTTGCAGATTCTACAAAAGGAGTGTTTCAAAACTGTCCTATCAAAAGAAACGTTCAAGTCTGTGAGTTGAATGCACTCATCACAGAGAAGTTTCTGAGAATGCTTCTGTGTAGTTTTTAGCTGAAGAAATTTCCTTTTCCAGCTTAGGCGTCAAAGCGATCCAAATAAACACTTGCAGATTCTACAAAAGGAGTGTTACCAAACTGTTCTATCAGAGGGAATGTTCAAGTCTGTGAGTTGAATGCAGTAATCACACAGAAGTTTGTGACAATGCTTCTGTCTAGTTTTTAGGTGAAGATATTTCTTTTCCCAGAATAAGCCTTAAAGCGCTCCAAATTTCCACTTGCAGATTCTACAAAAAGAGTGTTTCACAACTGCTCTTTCAAGGGAAAGGCTCAAGTCTGTGAGCTGAATGCAATCATCACAAAGAAGTTTCTGAGAATGCTTCTGTGTAGTTGTTATGTGAAGATACTTCCTTTTCCAGCATAGGCCTCAAAGCGCTCGAAATAAACACTTGCAGATTCTACAAAAGGAGTGTTTCCAACCTGATCTCTCAAGAGGAATGTTCAAGTCTGTGAGTACAATGCACTCACCACAAAGAAGTTTCTGAGAATGCTTCTGTCTAGTTTTTATGTGAAGATATTTCCTTTTCCAGCATAGGCGTCAAAGCGCTCCAAATAAACACTTGCAGATTCTACAAAAGGAGTGTTTCAAAACTGTCCTATCAAAAGAAACTTTCAAGTCTGTGAGTTGAATGCACTCATCACAGAGAAGTTTCTGAGAATGCTTCTGTGTAGTTTTTAGCTGAAGATATTTCCTTTTCCAGCATAGGAGTCAAAGCGATCCAAATAAACACTTGCAGATTCTACAAAAAGAGTGTTTCCAAACTGCTCTATCAGTGGGAATGTTCAAGTCTGTGAGTTGAATGCAGTAATCACACAAAGTTTGTGAGAATGCTTTTGTCTAGTTTTCAGGTGAAGATATTTCTTTTCCCAGAATAGGCCTTAAAGCACCCCAAATTTCCACTTGCAGATTCTACAAAAAGAGTGTTTCAAAACTGCTCTTTCAAAAGAAAGGCTCAAGTCTGTGAGTTAAATGCCCTCATCACAAAGAAGTTTCTCAGAATGCTTCTGTGTAGTTGTTATGTGAAGATAATTCCTTTTCCAGCATAGGCCTCAAAGCGCTCGAAATAAACACTTGAAGATTCTACAAAAGGAGTGTTTCAAAACTGTCCTATCAAAAGAGACGTTCAAGTCTGTGAGTTGAATGCACTCATCACAGAGAAGTTTCTGAGAATGCTTCTGTGTAGTTTTTAGCTGAAGATATTTCCTTTTCCAGCATAGGCGTCAAAGCGATCCAAATAAACACTTGCAGATTCTACAAAAGGAGTGTTTCCAAACTGTTATATCAGAGGGAATGTTCAAGTCTGTGAGTTGAATGCAGTAATCACACAGAAGTTTGTGAGAATGCTTCTGTCTAGTTTTAAGGTGAAGATATTTCTTTTCTCAGAATAGGCCTTAAAGCGCTCCAAATTTCCACTTGCAGATTCTACAAAAAGAGTGTTTCAAAACTGCTCTTTCAAAGGAAAGGCTCAAGTCTGTGAGCTGAATGCACTCATCACAAAGAAGTTTCTGACAATGCTTCTGTGTAGTTGTTATGTGAAGATACTTACTTTTCCAGCATAGGCCTCAAAGCGCTCGAAATAAACACTTGCAGATTCTACAAAAGGAGTGTTACAAGACTGTCCTGTCAAAAGAAACGTTCAAGTCTGTGAGTTGAATGCACTCATCACAGAGAAGTTTCTGAGTATGCTTCTGTGTAGTTTTTAGGTGAAGATAATTCCTTTTCCAGCATAGGCGTCAAAGCGATCCAAATAAACACTTGCAGATTCTACAAAAGGAGTGTTTCCAAACTGATCTCTCAAGAGGAATGTTCAAGTCTGTGAGTACAATGCACTCACCACAAAGAAGTTTCTGAGAATGCTTCTGTCTAGTTTTTATGTGAAGATATTTCCTTTTCCAGCATAGGCGTCAAAGCGCTCCAAATAAACACTTGCAGATTCTACAAAAGGAGTGTTTCCAAACTGCTCTATCAGAGGGAATGTTCAAGTCTGTGAGTTGAATGCACTCATCACACAGAAGTTTCTGAGAATGCTTCTGTGTAGTTTTTAGGTGAAGATATTTCATTTCCCAGCACAGGCCTCAGAGCGTTCCAATTATGCACTTGCAGATTCTACAAAAAGAGAGCTTGAAAACTCTTCCACCAAAAAGAGGCTTCAACTCTATGAGTAGAATGCACTCATCACAAAGAAGTTTCTGAGAATGCTTCTGTCTAGTTTTTATGTGAAGATATTTCCTTTTCCAGCATAGGCGTCAAAGCGCTCCAAATAAACACTTGCAGATTCTACTAAAGGAGTGTTTCCAAACTGCTCTATCAAAAGCAATGTTCAAGTCTGTGAGTTGAATGCACTAATCACACAGAAGTTTGTGAGAATTCTTCTGTCTAGTTTTTAGGTGAAGATATTTCTTTTCCCAGAATAGGCCTTAAAGCGCTCCAAATATCCACTTGCAGATTCTACAAAAAGAGTGTTTCAAAACTGCTCTTTCAAAAGAAAGGCTCACGTCTGTGAGTTGAATGCACTCATCGCAAAGAAGTTTCTGAGAAAGCTTCTGTGTAGTTTTTATGTGAAGATACTTCCTTTTCCAGCACAGGCCTCAAAGCGCTCGAAATAAACACTTGCAGATTCCACAAAAGGAGTGTTTCAAAACTGTCCTATCAAAAGAAACGTTCAAGTCTGTGAGTTGAATGCACTCATCACAGAGAAGTTTCTCAGAATTCTTCTGTGTAGTTTTTAGTTGAAGATATTTCCTTTTCCAGCATAGGCGTCAAAGCGATCCAAATAAACACTTGCAGATTCTACACAAGGAGTGTTTCCAAACTGCTCTATCAGAGGGAATGTTCAAGTCTGTGAGTTGAATGCAGTAATCACACAGAAGTTTGTGAGAATGCTTCTGTCTAGTTTTTAGGGGAGGATATTCCTTTTCCCAGAATAGGCCTTAAAGCGCTCCAAATTTCCACTTGCAGATTTTGGAAAAAGAGTGTTTCAAAACTGCTCTTTCAAAAGAAAGGCTCAAGTCTGTGAGTTGAATGCCCTCATCACAAAGAAGTTTCTGAGAATGCTTTTGTGTAGTTGTTATGTGAAGATAATTCCTTTTCCAGCATAGGCCTCAAAGCGCTCGAAATAAACACTTGCAGATTCTACAAAGGAGTGTTTCAAAACTGTCCTATCAAAAGAAACGTTCAAGTCTGTGAGTTGAATGCACTCATCAGAGAGAAGTTTCTGAGAATGCTTCTGTGTAGTTTTTAGCTGAAGATATTTCCTTTTCCAGCATAGGCGTCAAAGCGATCCAAATAAACACTTGCAGATTCTACAAAAGGATTGTTTCCAAACTGTTCTATCAAAAGCAATGTTCAAGTCTGTGAGTTGAATGCACTAATCACAGAAGTTTGTGAGAATTCTTCTGTCTAGTTTTTAGGTGAAGATATTTCTTTTCCCAGAATAGGCCTTAAAGCGCTCCAAATATCCACTTGCAGATTCTACAAAAAGAGTGTTTCAAAACTGCTCTTTCAAAAGAAAGGCTCAAGTCTGTGAGTTGAATGCACTCATCACAAAGAAGTTTCTGAGAATGCTTCTGTGTGGTTGTTATATGAAGATACTTCCTTTTCCATCATAGGCCTCAGAGCGCTCGAAATAAACACTTGCAGATTCTACAAAGGAGTGTTTCAAAACTTTCCTGTCAAAAGAAACGTTCAAGTCTGTGAGTTGAATGCACTCATCACAGAGAAGTTTCTGAGAATGCTTCTGGGTAGTTTTTAGGTGAAGATATTTCCTTTTCCAGCATAGGCGTCAAAGCGATCCAAATAAACACTTGCAGATTCTACAAAAGGTGTGTTTCCAAACTGCTCTATCAGAGGGAATGTTCAAGTTTGTGAGTTGAATGCAGTAATCACACAAAGTTTGGGAGAATGCTTCTGTCTAGTTTCAGGTGAAGATATTTCTTTTCCCAGCATAGGCCTCAAAGCCCTCCAAATATCCTCTTCCAGACTCTACAAAAAGAGTGTTTCAAAACTGCTCTTTCAAAAGGAAGGCTCAAGTCTGTGAGTTGAATGCACTCATCACAAAGAAGTTTCTGAGAATGCTTCTGTGTAGTTGTTATGTGAAGATACTTCCTTTTCCAGCATTGGCCCCAAAGCGCTCCAGTAAACACTTGCAGATTCTAGGAAAGGAGTGTTTCAAAACTGTTCTATCAAAAGAAACGTTCAAGTCTGTGAGTTGAATGCACTCATCACACAGAAGTTTCTGAGAATGCTTCTGTGTAGTTTTTAGGTGAAGATATTTCCTTTTCCAGCATAGGCGTCAAAGCGATACAAATAAACACTTGCAGATTCTACCAAAGGAGTGTTTCCAAACTGCTCTATCAAGAGGAATGTTCAAGTCTGTGAGTTGAATGCACTCATCACACAGAAGTTTCTGAGAATGCTTCTGTGTAGTTTTTAGGTAAAGATATTTCATTTCCCAGCATAGGCCTTGGAGCGCTCCAAATATGCACTTGCAGATTCTTCAAAAAGACAGCTTGAAAACTCTTCAAACAAAAAGAGGCTTCAACTCTGTGAGTAGAATGCACTCATCACAAAGAAGTTTCTGAGAATGCTTCTGTCTAGTTTTTATGTGAAGATATTTCCTTTTCCAGCATAGGCGTCAAAGCGCTCCAAATAAACACTTGCAGATTCTACTAAAGGAGTGTTTCAAAACTGCTCTATCAAAAGCAATGTTCAAGTCTGTTAGTTGAATGCACTCATCACAAAGAAGTTTCTGAGAATGCTTCTGTGTAGTTGTTATGTGAAGATACTTCCTTTTCCAGCATAGGCCTCAAAGCGCTCGAAATAAACACTTGCAGACTCTACGAAAGGAGTGTTTGAAATCTGTCCTATCAAAAGAGACGTTAAAGTCTGTGAGTTGAATGCACTCATCACAAAGAAATTTCTGAGAATGCTTCTGTGTAGTTGTTATGTGAAGATACTTCCTTTTCCAGCATTGGCCCCAAAGCGCTCGAATAAACACTTGCAGATTCTAGGAAAGGAGTGTTTCAAAACTGTCCTATCAAAAGAAACGTTCAAGTCTCTGAGTTGAATGCACTCATCACACAGAAGTTTCTGAGGATGCTTCTGTGTAGTGTTTAGGTGAAGATATTTCATTTCCCAGCATAGGCCTCGGAGCGCTCCAAATATGCACTTGCAGATTCTTCAAAAAGACAGCTTGAAAACTCTTCAAACAAAAAGAGGCTTCAACTCTGTGAGTAGAATGCACTCATCACAAAGAAGTTTCTGAGAATGCTTCTGTCTAGTTTTTATGTGAAGATATTTCCTTTTCCAGCATAGGCGTCAAAGCGCTCCCAATAAACACTTGCAGATTCTACAAAAGAGTGTTTCCAAACTGCTCTATCAAAAGCAATGTTCAAGTCTGTGAGTTGAATGCACTAATCACACAGAAGTTTGTGAGAATGCTTCTGTCTAGTTTTTAGGTGAAGATATTTCTTTTCCCAGCATAGGCCTTAAAGCGCTCCAAATATCCACTTGCAGATTCTACAAAAAGAGTGTTTCAAAACTGCTCTTTGAAAAGAATGGCTCAAGTCTGTGAGTTGAATGCACTCATCACAAAGAAGTTTCTGAGAATGCTTCTGTGTAGTTGTTATGTGAAGATACTTCCTTTTCCTGCATTGGCCCCAAAGCGCTCGAATAAACACTTGCAGATTCTAGTTTCAAAACTGTCCTATCAAAAGAAACTTTCAAGTCTGTGAGTTGAATGCACTCATCACACAGAAGTTTCTGAGAATGCTTCTGTCTAGTTTTTATGTGAAGATATTTCATTTCCCAGCATAGGCCTCGGAGCGCTCCAAATATGCACTTGCAGATTCTTCAAAAAGACAGCTTGAAAACTCTTCAAACAAAAAGAGGCTTCAACTCTGTGAGTAGAATGCACTCATCACAAAGAAGTTTCTGAGAATTCTTCTGTCTAGTGTTTATGTGAAGGTATTTCCTTTTCCAGCATAGGCGTCAAAGCGCTCCCAATAAACACTTGCAGATTCTACAAAAGAGTGTTTCCAAACTGCTCTATCAAAAGCAATGTTCAAGTCTGTGAGTTGAATGCACTAATCACACAGAAGTTTGTGAGAATGCTTCTGTCTAGTTTTTAGGTGAAGATATTTCTTTTCCCAGCATAGGCCTTAAAGCGCTCCAAATATCCACTTGCAGAATCTACAAAAAGAGTGTTTCAAAACTGCTCTTTGAAAAGAATGGCTCAAGTCTGTGAGTTGAATGCACTCATCACAAAGAAGTTTCTGAGAATGCTTCTGTGTAGTTGTTATGTGAAGATACTTCCTTTTCCAGCATTGGCCCCAAAGCGCTCGAATAAACACTTGCAGATTCTAGTTTCAAATCTGTCCTATCAAAAGAAACTTTCAAGTCTGTGAGTTGAATGCACTCATCACACAGAAGTTTCTGAGAATGCTTCTGTCTAGTTTTTAGGTGAAGATATTTCATTTCCCAGCATAGGCCTCAGAGCGCTCCAAATATGCACTTGCAGATTCTTCAAAAAGACAGCTTGAAAACTCTTCAAACAAAAAGAGGCTTCAACTCTGTGAGTAGAATGCACTCATCACAAAGAAGTTTCTGAGAATTCTTCTGTCTAGTGTTTATGTGAAGGTATTTCCTTTTCCAGCATAGGCGTCAAAGCACTCCCAATAAACACTTGCAGATTCTACAAAAGAGTGTTTCCAAACTGGTCTATCAAAAGCAATGTTCAAGTCTGTGAGTTGAATGCAGTAATGACACAGAAGTTTGTGAGATTGCTTCTGTCTAGTTTTTAGGTGAAGATTTTTCTTTTCCCAGCATAGGCCTTAAAGTGCTCCAAATATCCACTTGCAGATTCTACAAAAAGAGTGTTTCAAAACTGCTCTTTGAAAAGAATGGCTCAAGTCTGTGAGTTGAATGCACTCATCACAAAGAAGTTTCTGAGAATGCTTCTGTGTAGTTGTTATGTGAAGATACTTCCTTTTCCAGCATAGGCCTCAAAGCGCTCGAAATAAACTCTTGCAGATTCTACGAAAGGAGTGTTTCAAAACTGTCCTATCAAAATAAACGTTCAAGTCTGTGAGTTGAATGCACTCATCACACAGAAGTTTCTGAGAATGCTTCTGTGTAGTTTTTAGGTGAAGATATTTCATTTCCCAGCAATGTCCTCAGAGTGCTCCAAATATGCACTTGCAGATTCTACAAAAAGAGAGCTTGAAAACTCTTCCACCAAAAAGAGGCTTCAACTGTATGAGTAGAATTCACTCATCACAAAGAAGTTTCTGAGAATACTTCTGTCTAGTATTTATGTGAAGATATTTCCTTTTCCAGCATAGCCGTCAAAGCGCTCCAAATAAACACTTGCAGATTCTACTAAAGGAGTGTTTCCAAACTGCTCTATCAAAAGCAATGTTCAAGTCTGTGAGTTGAATGCACTAATCACACAGAAGTTTGTGAAAATTCTTCTGTCTAGTTTTTAGGTGAAGATATTTCTTTTCTCAGAATAGGCCTTAAAAAGCTCCAAATATCCACTTGCAGATTCTACAAAAAGAGGGTTTCAAAACTGCTCTTTCAAAAGAAAGGCTCAAGTCTGTGAGTTGAATGCACTCATCACAAAGAAGTTTCTGAGAAGGCTTCTGTGCAGTTGTTATGTGAAGATACTACCTTTTCCAGTACAGGCCTCAAAGCGTTCGAAATAAACACTTGTAGATTCTACAAAAGCAGTGTTTCAAAACTGTCCTATCAGAAGAAACGTTCAAGTCGGTGAGTTGAATGCACTCATCACAGAGAAGTTTCTGAGAATGCTTCTGTGTAGTTTTTAGGTGAAGATATTTCCTTTTCCAGCATAGGCGTCAAAGCGATCCAAATAAACACTTGCAGATTTTACAAAAGGAGTGTTTCCAAACTGCTCTTTCAGAGGGAATGTTCAAGTCTGTGAGTTGAATGCAGTAATCACACAGAAGTTTGTGAGAATGCTTTTGTCTAGTTTTTAGGTGAAGATATTTCTTTTCCCAGCATAGGCCTCAATGCCCTGCAAATATCCACTTGCAGACTCTACAAAAAGAGTGTTTCAAAACTGCTCTTTCAAAAGGAAGGCTCAAGTCTGTGAGTTGAATGCGCTCATCACAAAGAAGTTTCTGAGAATGCTTCTGTGTAGTTGTTATGTGAAGATATTTCCTTTTCTAGCATAGGTCTCAAAGCGCTCGAAATAAACACTTGCAGATTCTACGAAAGGAGTGTTTCAAAACTGTCCTATCAAAATAAACGTTCAAGTCTGTGAGTTGAATGCACTCATCACACAGAAGTTTCTGAGAATGCTTCTGTGTAATTTTTAGGTGAAGATATTTCATTTCCCAGCACAGGCCTCAGAGCGCTCCAAATATGCACTTGTAGATTCTACAAAAAGAGAGCTTGAAAACTCTCCCACAAAAAAGAGGCTTCAACTCTGTGAGTAGAATGCACTCATCACAAAGAAGTTTCTGAGAATGCTTCTGTGTAGTTTTTATGTGAAGATATTTCCTTTTCCAGCATAGGCGTCAAAGCGCTGCAAATAAACACTTGCAGATTCTACAAAAGGAGTGTTTCCAAACTGCTCTATCAGTGCGAATGTTCAAGTTTGTGAGTTGAATGCAGTAATCACACAAAGTTTGTGAGAATGCTTCTTTCTAGTTTCAGGTGAAGATATTTCCTTTCCCAGCATAGGCCTCAAAGCCCTCCAAATATCCACTTGCAGACTCTACAAAAAGAGTGTTTCAAAACTGCTCTTTCAAAAGGAAGGCTCAAGTCCGTGAGTTGAATGCACTCATCACAAAGAAGTTTCTGAGAATGCTTCTGTGTAGTTGTTATGTGAAGATACTTCCTTTTCCAGCATTGGCCCCAAAGCGCTCGAATAAACACTTGTAGATTCTAGGAAAGGAGTGTTTCAAAACTGTCCTATCAAAAGAAACGTTCAAGTCTGTGAGTTGAATGCACTCATCACACAGAAGCTTGTGAGAATGCTTCTGTGTAGTTTTTAGGTGAAGATATTTCATTTCCCAGCATAGGCCTCGGAGCGCTCCAAATATGCACTTGCAGATTCTTCAAAAAGACAGCTTGAAAACTCTTCAAACAAAAAGAGGCTTCAATTCTGTGAGTAGAATGCACTCATCACAAAGAAGTTTCTGAGAATGCTTCTGTCTAGTTTTTATGTGAAGATATTTCCTTTTCCAGCATAGGCGTCAAAGCGCTCCCAATAAACACTTGCAGATTCTACAAAAGAGTGTTTCCAAACTGCTCTATCAAAAGCAATGTTCAAGTCTGTGAGTTGAATGCACTAATCACACAGAAGTTTGTGAGATTGCTTCTGTCTAGTTTTTAGGTGAAGATATTTCTTTTCCCAGCATAGGCCTTAAAGTGCTCCAAATATCCACTTGCAGATTCTACAAAAAGAGTGTTTCAAAACTGCTCTTTGAAAAGAATGGCTCAAGTCTGTGAGTTGAATGCACTCATCACAAAGAAGTTTCTGAGAATGCTTCTGTGTAGTTGTTATGTGAAGATACTTCCTTTTCCAGCATAGGCCTCAAAGCGCTCGAAATAAACACTTGCAGACTCTACGAAAGGAGTGTTTGAAAACTGTCCTATAATGAGAGACGTTAAAGTCTGTGAGTTGAATGCACTCATCACAAAGTAGTTTCTGAGAATGCTTCTGTGTAGTTGTTATGTGAAGATAATTCCTTTTCCAGCATAGGCCTCAAAGCGCTCGAAATAAACACTTGCAGATTCTACAAAAGGAGTGTTTCAAAACTGTCCTATCAAAAGAAACGTTCAAGTCTGTGAGTTGAATGCACTCATCACAGAGAAGTTTCTGAGAATGCTTCTGTGTAGTATTTAGCTGAAGATATTTCCTTTTCCAGCACAGGCGCCAAAGCGATCCAAATAAACACTTGCAGATTCTACAAAAGGAGTGTTTCCAAACTGTTCTATCAGAGGGAATGTTCAAGTCTGTGAGTTGAATGCAGTAATCACACAGAAGTTTGTGAGAATGCTTCTGTGTAGTTTTTAGGTGAAGATATTTCTTTTCCAGCATAGGCGTCAAAGCGAACCAAATAATCACTTGCAGATTCTACAAAAGGAGTGTTTCCAAACTGCTCTATCAGAGGGAATGTTCAAGTCTGTGAGTTGAATGCAGTAATCACACAGAAGTTTCTGAGAATGCTTCTGTCTAGTTTTTAGGTGAAGATATTTCTTTTCCCAGAATAGGCCTTAAAGCGCTCCAAATTTCCACTTGCAGATTCTACAAAAAGAGTGTTTCAAAACTGCTCTTTCAAAAGAAAGGCTCAAGTCTGTGAGTTGAATGCCCTCATCACAAAGAAGTTTCTGAGAATGCTTCTGTGTAGTTGTTATGTGAAGATACTTCCTTTTCCAGCATAGGCCTCAAAGCGCTCGAAATAAACACTTGCAGATTCTACAAAAGGAGTGTTTCAAGACTGTCCTGTCAAAAGAAACGTTCAAGTCTGTGAGTTGAATGCACTCATCACAGAGAAGTTTCTGAGAATGCTTCTGTGTAGTTTTTAGGTGAAGATATTTCCTTTTCCAGCATAGGCGTCAAAGCGATCCAAATAAACACTTGCAGATTCTACAAAAGGAGTGTTTCCAAACTGATCTCTCAAGAGGAATGTTCAAGTCTGTGAGTACAATGCACTCACCACAAGAAGTTTCTGAGAATGCTTCTGTCTAGTTTTTATGTGAGGATATTTCCTTTTCCAGCATAGGCGTCAAAGCGCTCCAAATAAACACTTGCAGATTCTACAAAAGGAGTGTTTCCAAACTGCTCTATCAGAGGGTATGTTCAAGTCCGTGAGTTGAATGCACTCATCACACAGAAGTTTCTGAGAATGCTTCTGTGTAGTTTTTAGGTGAAGATATTTCATTTCCCAGCACAGGCCTCAGAGCGCTCCAAATATGCACTTGCAGATTCTACAAAAAGAGAGCTTGAAAACTCTTCCACAAAAAAGAGGCTTCAACTCTATGAGTAGAATGCACTCATCACAAAGAAGTTTCTGAGAATGCTTCTGTCTAGTTTTTATGTGAAGATATTTCCTTTTCCAGCATAGGCGTCAAAGCGCTCCAAATAAACACTTGCAGATTCTACTAAAGGAGTGTTTCCAAACTGCTCTATCAGAGGGAATGTTCAAGTCTGTGAGTTGAATGCAGTAATCACACAGAAGTTTGTGAGAATGCTTCTGTCTAGTTTTGAGGTGAAGATATTTCTTTTCCAGGAATAGGCCTTAAAGCGCTCCAAATTTCCACTTGCAGATTCTACAAAAAGAGTGTTTCAAAACTGCTCTTTCAAAGGAAAGGCTCAAGTCTGTGAGTTGAATGCACTCATCACAAAGAAGTTTCTGAGAATTCTTCTGTGTAGTTGTTATGTGAAGATACTTCCTTTTCCAGCATTGGCCCTAAAGCGCTCGAATAAACACTTGCAGATTCTAGGAAAGTAGTGTTTCAAAACTGTGCTATCAAAAGAAACTTTCAAGTCTGTGAGTTGAATGCACTCATCACACAGAAGTTTCTGAGAATGCTTCTGTGTAGTTTTTAGGTGAAGATATCTCATTTCCCAGCATAGGCCTCGGAGCGCTCCACATAAGCACTTGCAGATTCTTCAAAAAGACAGCTTGAAAACTCTTCAAACAAAAAGAGGCTTCAACTCTGTGAGTTGAATGCACTCATCACACAGAAGTTTCTGAGAATGCTTCTGTGTAGTTTTTAGGTGAAGATATTTCATTTCCCAGCCTAGGCGTCAAAGTGATCCAAATAAACACTTGCAGATTCTACAAAAGGAGTGTTTCCAAACTGCTCCATCAGAGGGAATGTTCAAGTCTGTGATTTGAATGCAGTAATCACACAGAAGTTTGTGAGAATGCTTCTGTCTAGTTTTTAGGTGAAGATATTTCTTTTCCCAGAATAAGCCTTAAAGCGCTCTAAATTTCCACTTGCAGATTCTACAAAAAGAGTGTTTCAAAACTGCTCTTTCAAAAGAAAGGCTCAAGTCTGTGAGTTGAATGCCCTCATCACAAAGAAGTTTCTGAGAATGCTTCTGTGTAGTTGTTATGTGAAGATAATTCCTTTTCCATCATAGGCCTCAAAGCGCTCGAAATAAACACTTGCAGATTCTACAAAAGGAGTGTTTCAAAACTGTCCTATCAAAAGAAACGTTCAAGTCTGTGAGTTGAATGCACTCATCACAGAGAAGTTTCTGAGACTGCTTCTGTGTAGTTTTTAGCTGAAGATACTTCCTTTTCCAGCATAGGCGTCAAAGCCATCCAAATAAACAATTGCAGATTCTACAAAAGGAGTGTTTCCAAACTGTTCTATCAGAGGGAATGTTCAAGTCTGTGAGTTGAATGCAGTAATCACACAGAAGTTTGTGAGAATGCTTCTGTCTAGTTTTTAGGTGAAGATATTTCTTTTCCCAGAATAGGCCTTAAAGCGCTCCAAATTTCCACTTGCAGATTCTACAAAAAGAGTGTTTCAAAACTGCTCTTTCAAAAGAAAGGCTCAAGTCTGTGAGTTGAATGCACTCATCACAGAGAAGTTTCTGAGAATGCTTCTGTGTAGTTTTTAGCTGAAGATATTTCCTTTTCCAGCATAGGCGTCAAAGCGATCCAAATAAACACTTGCAGATTCTACAAAAGGAGTGTTTCCAAACTGTTCTATCAGAGGGAATGTTCAAGTCTGTGAGTTGAATGCAGTAATCACACAGAAGTTTGTGAGAATGCTTCTGTCTAGTTTTTAGGTGAAGATATTTCTTTTCCCAGAATAAGCCTTAAAGCGCTCCAAATTTCCACTTGCAGATTCTACAAAAAGAGTGTTTCAAAACTGCTCTTTCAAAGAAAGGCTCAAGTATGTGAGCTGAATGCAATCATCACAAAGAAGTTTCTGAGAATGCTTCTGTGTAGTTGTTATGTGAAGATACTTCCTTTTCCAGCATAGGCCTCAAAGCGCTCGAAATAAACACTTGCAGATTCTACAAAAGGAGTGTTTCCAAACTGATCTCTCAAGAGGAATGTTCAAGTCTGTGAGTACAATGCACTCACCACAAAGAAGTTTCTGAGAATGCTTCTGTCTATTTTTTATGTGAAGATATTTCCTTTTCCAGCATAGGCGTCAAAGCGCTCCAAATAAACACTTGCAGATTCTACAAAAGGAGTGTTTCCAAACTTCTCTATCAGAGGGAATGTTCAAGTCTGTGAGTTGAATGCACTCATCACACAGAAGTTTCTGAGAATGCTTCTGTGTAGTTTTTAGGTGAAGATATTTCATTTCCCAGCACAGGCCTCAGAGCGCTCCAAATATGCACTTGCAGATTCTAGAAAAAGAGAGATTGAAAACTCTTCCACCAAAAAGAGGCTTCAACTCTGTGAGTAGAACGCACTCATCACAAAGAAGTTTCTGAGAATGTTTCTGTCTAGTTTTTATGTGAAGATATTTCCTTTTCCAGCATAGGCGTCAAAGCGCTCCAAATAAACACTTGCAGATTCTATTAAAGGAGTGTTTCCAAACTGCTCTATCAAAAACAATGTTCAAGTCTGTGAGTTGAATGCACTAATCAAACAGAAGTTTGTGAGAATTCTTCTGTCTAGTTTTTAGGTGAAGATATTTCTTTTCCCAGAATAGGCCTTAAAGCGCTCCAAATATCCACTTGCAGATTCTACAAAAAGAGTGTTTCAAAACTGCTCTTTGAAAAGAATGGCTCAAGTCTGTGAGTTGAATGCACTCACCACAAAGAAGTTTCTGAGAATGCTTCTTTGTAGTTGTTATGTGAAGATACTTCCTTTTCCAGCATAGGCCTCAAAGCGCTCGAAATAAACACTTGCAGACTCTACGAAAGGAGTGTTTGAAACCTGTCCTATCAAAAGAGACGTTAAAGTCTGTGAGTTGAATGCACTCATCACAAAGAAGTTTCTGAGAATGCTTCTGTGTAGTTTTTAGTTGAAGATATTTCCTTTTCCAGCATAGGCGTCAAAGGGATACAAATAAACACTTGCAGATTCTACAAAAGGAGTGTTTCCAAACTGCTCTATCAAGAGGAATGTTCAAGTCTGTGAGTTGAATGCACTCATCACACAGAAGTTTCTGAGAATGCTTCTGTGTAGTTTTTAGGTGAAGATATTTCATTTCCCAGCATAGGCCCCGGAGCGCTCCAAATATGCACTTGCAGATTCTTCAAAAAGACAGCTTGAAAACTCTTCAAACAAAAAGAGGCTTCAACTCTGTGAGTAGAATGCACTCATCACCAAGAAGTTTCTTGGAATGCTTCTGTCTAGTTTTTATGTGAAGATATTTCCTTTTCCAGCATAGGCGTCAAAGCGCTCCAAATAAACACTTGCAGATTCTACAAAAGGAGTTTTTCCAAACTGCTCTATCAAAAGCAATGTTCAAGTCTGTGAGTTGAATGCAGTAATCACGCAGAAGTTTGTGAGAATGCTTCTGTCTAGTTTTTAGGTGAAGATATTTCTTTTCCCAGCATAGGCCATAAAGTGCTCCAAATATCCACTTGCAGACTCTACAAAAAGAGTGTTTCAAAACTGCTCTTTCAAAAGGAAGGCTCAAGTCTGTGAGTTGAATGCACTCATCTCAAAGAAGTTTCTGAGAATGCTTCTGTGTAGTTGTTATGTGAAGATACTTCCTTTTCCAGCATAGGCCTCAAAGCGCTCGAAATAAACACTTGCAGATTCTACGAAAGGAGTGTTTCAAAACTGTCCTATCAAAATAAACGTTCAAGTCTGTGAGTTGAATGCACTCATCACACAGAAGTTTCTGAGAATGCTTCTGTGTAGTTTTTAGGTGAAGATATTTCATTTCCCAGCACAGGCCTCAGAGCGCTCCAAATATGCACTTGCAGATTCTACAAAAAGAGAGCTTGAAAACTCTTCCACCAAAAGGAGGCTTCAACTCTATGAGTAGAATGCACTCATCACAAAGAAGTTTCTGAGAATGCTTCTGTCTAGTTTTTATGTGAAGATATTTCCTTTTCCAGCATAGCCGTCAAAGCGCTCCAAATAAAGACTTGCAGATTCTACTAAAGGAGTGTTTCCAAACTGCTCTATCAAAAGCAATGTTCAAGTCTGTGAGTTGAATGCACTAATCACACAGAAGTTTGTGAAAATTCTTCTGTCTAGTTTTTAGGTGAAGATATTTCTTTTCCCAGAATAGGCCCTAAAAAGCTCCAAATATCCACTTGCAGATTCTACAAAAAGAGGGTTTCAAAACTGCTCTTTCAAAAGAAAGGCTCAAGTCTGTGAGTTGAATGCACGCATCACAAAGAAGTTTCTGAGAATGCTTCTGTGCAGTTGTTATGTGAAGATACTTCCTTTTCCAGTACAGGCCTCAAAGCGTTCGAAATAAGCACTTGCAGATTCTACAAAAGGAGTGTTTCAAAACTGTCCTATCAAAAGAAACGTTCAAGTCGGTGAATTGAATGCACTCATCACAGAGAAGTTTCTGAGAATGCTTCTGTGTAGTTTTTAGGTGAAGATATTTCCTTTTCCAGCATAGGCGTCAAAGCGATCCAAATAAACACTTGCAGATTTTACAAAAGGAGTGTTTCCAAACTGCTCTATCAGAGGGAATGTTCAAGTCTGTGAGTTGAATGCAGTAATCACACAGAAGTTTGTGAGAATGCTTTTGTCTAGTTTTTAGGTGAAGATATTTCTTTTCCCAGCATAGGCCTCAATGCCCTGCAAATATCCACTTGCAGACTCTACAAAAAGAGTGTTTCAAAACTGCTCTTTCAAAAGGAAGGCTCAAGTCTGTGAGTTGAATGCACTCATCACAAAGAAGTTTCTGAGAATGCTTCTGTGTAGTTGTTATGTGAAGATATTTCCTTTTCTAGCATAGGCCTCAAAGCGCTCGAAATAAACACTTGCAGATTCTACGAAAGGAGTGTTTCAAAACTGTCCTATCAAAATAAACGTTCAAGTCTGTGAGTTGAATGCACTCATCACACAGAAGTTTCTGAGAATGCTTCTGTGTAATTTTTAGGTGAAGATATTTCATTTCCCAGCACAGGCCTCAGAGCGCTCCAAATATGCACTTGTAGATTCTACAAAAAGAGAGCTTGAAAACTCTCCCACAAAAAAGAGGCTTCAACTCTGTGAGTAGAATGCACTCATCACAAAGAAGTTTCTGAGAATGCTTCTGTGTAGTTTTTATGTGAAGATATTTCCTTTTCCAGCATAGGCGTCAAAGCGCTGCAAATAAACACTTGCAGATTCTACAAAAGGAGTGTTTCCAAACTGCTCTATCAGTGCGAATGTTCAAGTTTGTGAGTTGAATGCAGTAATCACACAAAGTTTGTGAGAATGCTTCTTTCTAGTTTCAGGTGAAGATATTTCCTTTCCCAGCATAGGCCTCAAAGCCCTCCAAATATCCACTTGCAGACTCTACAAAAAGAGTGTTTCAAAACTGCTCTTTCAAAAGGAAGGCTCAAGTCCGGGAGTTGAATGCCCTCATCACAAAGAAGTTTCTGAGAATGCTTCTGTGTAGTTGTTATGTGAAGATACTTCTTTTTCCAGCATTGGCCCCAAAGCGCTCGAATAAACACTTGCAGATTCTAGGAAAGGAGTGTTTCAAAACTGTCCTATCAAAAGAAACGTTCAAGTCTGTGAGTTGAATGCACTCATCACACAGAAGTTTCTGAGAATGCTTCTGTGTAGTTTTTAGGTGAAGATATTTCATTTCCCAGCATAGGCCTCGGAGCGCTCCAAATATGCACATGCAGATTCTTCAAAAAGACAGCTTGAAAACTGTTCAAACAAAAAGAGGCTTCAATTCTGTGGGTAGAATGCACTCATCACAAAGAAGTTTCTGAGAATGCTTCTGTCTAGTTTTTATGTGAAGATATTTCCTTTTCCAGCATAGGCGTCAAAGCGCTCCCAATAAACACTTGCAGATTCTACAAAAGAGTGTTTCCAAACTGCTCTATCAAAAGCAATGTTCAAGTCTGTGAGTTGAATGCACTAATCACACAGAAGTTTGTGAGATTGCTTCTGTCTAGTTTTTAGGTGAAGATATTTCTTTTCCCAGCATAGGCCTTAAAGTGCTCCAAATATCCACTTGCAGATTCTACAAAAAGAGTGTTTCAAAACTGCTCTTTGAAAAGAATGGCTCAAGTCTGTGAGTTGAATGCACTCATCACAAAGAAGTTTCTGAGAATGCTTCTGTGTAGTTGTGATGTGAAGATACTTCCTTTTCCAGCATAGGCCTCAAAGCGCTCGAAATAAACACTTGCAGATTCTACAAAAGGAGTGTTTCAAGACTCTCCTATCAAAAGAATCGTTCAAGTCTGTGAGTTGAATGCACTCATCACAGAGAAGTTTCTGAGAATGCTTCTGTGTAGTTTTTAGTTGAAGATATTTCCTTTTCCAGCATAGGCGTCAAAGGGATACAAATAAACACTTGCAGATTCTACAAAAGGAGTGTTTCCAAACTGCTCTATCAAGAGGAATGTTCAAGTCTGTGAGTTGAATGCACTCATCACACAGAAGTTTCTGAGAATGCTTCTGTGTAGTTTTTAGGTGAAGATATTTCATTTCCCAGCATAGGCCCCGGAGCGCTCCAAATATGCACTTGCAGATTCTTCAAAAAGACAGCTTGAAAACTCTTCAAACAAAAAGAGGCTTCAACTCTGTGAGTAGAATGCACTCATCACCAAGAAGTTTCTTGGAATGCTTCTGTCTAGGTTTTATGTGAAGATATTTCCTTTTCCAGCATAGGCGTCAAAGCGCTCCAAATAAACACTTGCAGATTCTACAAAAGGAGTTTTTCCAAACTGCTGTATCAAAAGCAATGTTCAAGTCTGTGAGTTGAATGCAGTAATCACACAGAAGTTTGTGAGAATGCTTCTGTCTAGTTTTGAGGTGAAGATATTTCTTTTCCAGGAATAGGCCTTAAAGCGCTCCAAATTTCCACTTGCAGATTCTACAAAAAGAGTGTTTCAAAACTGCTCTTTCAAAGGAAAGGCTCAAGTCTGTGAGTTGAATGCACTCATCACAAAGAAGTTTCTGAGAATTCTTCTGTGTAGTTGTTATGTGAAGATACTTCCTTTTCCAGCATTGGCCCCAAAGCGCTCGAATAAACACTTGCAGATTCTAGGAAAGTAGTGTTTCAAAACTGTGCTATCAAAAGAAACTTTCAAGTCTGTGAGTTGAATGAACTCATCACACAGAAGTTTCTGAGAATGCTTCTGTGTAGTTTTTAGGTGAAGATATTTCATTTCCCAGCATAGGCCTCGGAGCGCTCCACATAAGCACATGCAGATTCTTCAAAAAGACAGCTTGAAAACTCTTCAAACAAAAAGAGGCTTCAACTCTGTGAGTAGAATGCACTCATCACAAAGAAGTTTCAGAGAATGCTTCTGTGTAGTTTTTAGGTGAAGATATTTCCTTTTCCAGCATAGGCGTCAAAGCGCTCCCAATAAACACTTGCAGATTCTACAAAAGAGTGTTTCCAAACTGCTCTATCAAAAGCAATGTTCAAGTCTCTGTGTTGAATGCACTAATCACACAGAAGTTTGGGAGATTGCTTCTGTCTAGTTTTTTGGTGAAGATATTTCTTTTCCCAGCATAGGCCTTAAAGTGCTCCAAATATCCACTTGCAGATTCTACAAAAAGAGTGTTTCAAAACTGCTCTTTGAAAAGAATGGCTCAAGTCTGTGAGTTGAATGCACTCATCACAAAGAAGTTTCTGAGAATGCTTCTGTGTAGTTGTTATGTGAAGATACTTCCTTTTCCAGCATAGGCCTCAAAGCGCTCGAAATAAACACTTGCAGATTCTACAAAAGGAGTGTTTCAGGACTGTCCTGTCAAAAGAAACGTTCAAGCCTGTGAGTTGAATGCACTCATCACAGAGAAGTTTCTGAGAATGCTTCTGTGTAGTTTTTAGGTGAAGATAATTCCTTTTCCAGCATAGGCGTCAAAGCGATCCAAATAAACACTTGCAGATTCTACAAAAGGAGTGTTTCCAAACTGATCTCTCAAGAGGAATGTTCAAGTCTGTGAGTACAATGCACTCACCACAAAGAAGTTTCTGAGAATGCTTCTGTCTAGTTTTTATGTGAAGATATTTCCTTTTCCAGCATAGGCGTCAAAGCGCTCCAAATAAACACTTACAGATTCTACAAAAGGAGTGTTTCCAAACTGCTCTATCAGAGGGAATGTTCAAGTCTGTGAGTTGAATGCACTCATCACACAGAAGTTTCTGAGAATGCTTCTGTGTAGTTTTTAGGTGAAGATATTTCATTTCCCAGCACAGGCCTCAGAGCGTTCCAATTATGCACTTGCAGATTCTACAAAAAGAGAGCTTGAAAACTCTTCCACCAAAAAGAGGCTTCAACTCTATGAGTAGAATGCACTCATCACAAAGAAGTTTCTGAGAATGCTTCTGTCTAGTTTTTATGTGAAGATATTTCCTTTTCCAGCATAGGCGTCAAAGCGCTCCAAATAAACACTTGCAGATTCTACTAAAGGAGTGTTTCCAAACTGCTCTATCAAAAGCAATGTTCAAGTCTGTGAGTAGAATGCACTATTCACACAGAAGTTTGTGAGAATTCTTCTGTCTAGTTTTTAGGTGAAGATATTTCTTTTCCCAGAATAGGCCTTAAAGCGCTCCAAATATCCACTTGCAGATTCTACAAAAAGAGTGTTTCAAAACTGCTCTTTCAAAAGAAAGGCTCAACTCTGTGAGTTGAATGCACTCATGGCAGAGAAGTTTCTGAGAATGCTTCTGTGTAGTTGTTATGTGAAGATACTTCCTTTTCCAGCACAGGCCTCAAAGCGCTCGAAATAAACACTTGCAGATTCTACAAAAGGAGTGTTTCAAAACTGTCCTTTCAAAAGAAACTTTCAAGTCTGTGAGTTGAATGCACTTATCACAGAGAAGTTTCTGAGAATGCTTCTGTGTAGTTTTTAGGTGAAGATATTTCCTTTTCCAGCTTAGGCGTCAAAGCGATCCAAATAAACACTTGCAGATTCTACAAAAAGTGTGCTTCCATACTGCTCTATCAGAGGGAATGTTCAAGTCTGTGAATTGAATGCAGTAATCAAACAAAGTTTGTGAGAAGGCTTCTGTCTAGTTTCAGGTGAAGATATTTCTTTTCCCAGCATAGGCCTCAAAGCCCTCCAAATATCCACTTGCAGACTCTACAAAAAGAGTGTTTCAAAACTGCTCTTTCAAAAGGAAGGCTCAAGTCTGTGAGTTGAATGCACTCATCACAAAGAAGTTTCTGAGAATTCTTCTGTGTAGTTTTTATGTGAAGATATTTCCTTTTCCAGCATAGGCGTCAATGCGCTCCAAATAAACACTTGCAGATTCTACTAAAGGAGTGTTTCCAAACTGCTCTATCAAAAGCAATGTTCAAGTCTGTGAGTTGAATGCACTAATCACACAGAAGTTTGTGAGAATTCTTCTGTCTAGTTTTTAGGTGAAGATATTTCTTTTCCCAGAATAGGCCTTAAAGCGCTCCAAATATCCACTTGCAGATTCTACAAAAAGAGTGTTTCAAAACTGCTCTTTCAAAAGAAAGGCTCAAGTCTGTGAGTTGAATGCACTCATCACAAAGAACTTTCTGAGAATGCTTCTGTGTAGTTGTTATGTGAAGATATTTCCTTTTCCAGCATAGGCCTCAAAGCGCTCGAAATAAACACTTGCAGATTCTACAAAAGGAGTGTTTCAAAACTGTCGTATCAAAAGAAACGTTCAAGTCTGTGAGTTGAATGCACTCATCACAGAGAAGTTTCTGAGAATGCTTCTGTGTAGTTTTTAGCTGAAGATATTTCATTTTCCAGCTTAGGCCTCAAAGCGATCCAAATAAACACTTGCAGATTCTACAAAAGGAGTGTTTCCAAACTGTTCTATCAGAGGGAATGTTCAAGTCTGTGAGTTGAATGCAGTAATCACACAGAAGTTTGTGACAATGCTTCTGTCTAGTTTTTAGGTGAAGATATTTCTTTTCCCAGAATAAGCCTTAAAGCGCTCCAAATTTCCACTTGCAGATTCTACAAAAACAGTGTTTCACAACTGCTCTTTCAAAGGAAAGGCTCAAGTGTGTGAGCTGAATGCAATCATCACAAAGAAGTTTCTGAGAATGCTTCTGTGTAGTTGTTATGTGAAGATACTTCCTTTTCCAGCATAGGCCTCAAAGCGCTCGAAATAAACACTTGCAGATTCTACAAAAGGAGTGTTTCCAAACTGATCTCTCAAGAGGAATGTTCAAGTCTGTGAGCACAATGCACTCACCACAAAGAAGTTTCTGAGAATGCTTCTGTCTAGTTATTATGTGAAGATATTTCCTTTTCCAGCATAGGTGTCAAAGCGCTCCAAATAAACACTTGCAGATTCTACAAAAGGAGTGTTTCCAAACTGCTCTATCAGAGGGAATGTTCAAGTCTGTGAGTTGAATGCACTCATCACACAGAAGTTTCTGAGAATGCTTCTGTGTAGTTTTTAGGTGAAGATATTTCATTTCCCAGCACAGGCCTCAGAGCGCTCCAAATATGCACTTGCAGATTCTACAAAAAGAGAGCTTGAAAACTCTTCCACCAAAAAGAGGCTTCAACTCTATGAGTAGAATGCACTGATCACAAAGAAGTTTCTGAGTATGCTTCTGCCTAGTTTTTATGTGAAGATATTTCCTTTTCCAGCATAGGCGTGAAAGCGCTCCAAATAAACACTTGCAGATTCTACTAAAGGAGTGTTTCCAAACTGCTCTATCAAAAGCAATGTTCAAGTCTGTGTGTTGAATGCATTAATCACACAGAAGTTTGTGATAATGCTTCTGTCTAGTTTTTAGGTGAAGATATTTCTTTTCCCAGAATAGGCCTTAAAGCGCTCCAAATATCCACTTGCAGATTCTACAAAAAGAGTGTTTCAAAACTGCTCTTTCAAAAGAAAGGCTCAAGTCTGTGAGTTGAATGCACTCATCACAAAGAAGTTTCTGAGAAAGCTTCTGTGTAGTTGTTATGTGAAGATACTTCCTTTTCCAGCACAGGCCTCAAAGCGCTCGAAATAAACACTTGCAGATTCTACAAAAGGAGTGTTTCAAAACTGTCCTATCAAAAGAAACGTTCAAGTCTGTGAGTTGAATGCACTCATCACAGAGAAGTTTCTGAGAATGCATCTGTGTAGTTTTTAGGTGAAGATATTTCCTTTTCCAGCATAGGCGTCAAAGCGATCCAAATAATCACTTGCAGATTCTACAAAAGGAGTGTTTCCAAACTGCTCTATCAGAGGGAATGTTCAAGTCTGTGAGTTGAATGCAGTAATCACACAGAAGTTTGTGAGAATGCTTCTGTCTAGTTTTTAGGTGAAGATATTTCTTTTCCCAGAATAGGCCTTAAAGCGCTCCAAATTTCCACTTGCAGATTCTACAAAAAGAGTGTTTCAAAACTGCTCTTTCAAAAGAAAGGCTCAAGTCTGTGAGTTGAATGCCCTCATCACAAAGAAGTTTCTGAGAATGCTTCTGTGTAGTTGTTATGTGAAGATACTTCCTTTTCCAGCATAGGCCTCAAAGCGCTCGAAATAAACACTTGCAGATTCTACAAAAGGAGTGTTTCAAGACTGTCCTGTCAAAAGAAACGTTCAAGTCTGTGAGTTGAATGCACTCATCACAGAGAAGTTTCTGAGAATGCTTCTGTGTAGTTTTTAGGTGAAGATATTTCCTTTTCCAGCATAGGCGTCAAAGCGATCCAAATAAACACTTGCAGATTCTACAAAAGGAGTGTTTCCAAACTGATCTCTCAAGAGGAATGTTCAAGTCTGTGAGTACAATGCACTCACCACAAGAAGTTTCTGAGAATGCTTCTGTCTAGTTTTTATGTGAAGATATTTCCTTTTCCAGCATAGGCGTCAAAGCGCTCCAAATAAACACTTGCAGATTCTACAAAAGGAGTGTTTCCAAACTGCTCTATCAGAGGGTATGTTCAAGTCTGTGAGTTGAATGCACTCCTCACACAGAAGTTTCTGAGAATGCTTCTGTGTAGTTTTTAGGTGAAGATATTTCATTTCCCAGCACAGGCCTCAGAGCGCTCCAAATATGCACTTGCAGATTCTACAAAAAGAGAGCTTGAAAACTCTTCCACAAAAAAGAGGCTTCAACTCTATGAGTAGAATGCACTCATCACAAAGAAGTTTCTGAGAATGCTTCTGTCTAGTTTTTATGTGAAGATATTTCCTTTTCCAGCATAGGCGTCAAAGCGCTCCAAATAAACACTTGCAGATTCTACTAAAGGAGTGTTTCCAAACTGCTCTATCAGAGGGAATGTTCAAGTCTGTGAGTTGAATGCAGTAATCACACAGAAGTTTGTGAGAATGCTTCTGTCTAGTTTTGAGGTGAAGATATTTCTTTTCCAGGAATAGGCCTTAAAGCGCTCCAAATTTCCACTTGCAGATTCTACAAAAAGAGTGTTTCAAAACTGCTCTTTCAAAGGAAAGGCTCAAGTCTGTGAGTTGAATGCACTCATCACAAAGAAGTTTCTGAGAATTCTTCTGTGTAGTTGTTATGTGAAGATACTTCCTTTTCCAGCATTGGCCCCAAAGCGCTCGAATAAACACTTGCAGATTCTAGGAAAGTAGTGTTTCAAAACTGTGCTAGCAAAAGAAACTTTCAAGTCTGTGAGTTGAATGCACTCATCACACAGAAGTTTCTGAGAATGCTTCTGTGTAGTTTTTAGGTGAAGATATTTCATTTCCCAGCATAGGCCTCGGAGCGCTCCACATAAGCATTTGCAGATTCTTCAAAAAGACAGCTTGAAAACTCTTCAAACAAAAAGAGGCTTCAACTCTGTGAGTAGAATGCACTCATCACAAAGAAGTTTCAGAGAATGCTTCTGTGTAGTTTTTAGGTGAAGATATTTCCTTTTCCAGCATAGGCGTCAAAGCGCTCCCAATAAACACTTGCAGATTCTACAAAAGAGTGTTTCCAAACTGCTCTATCAAAAGCAATGTTCAAGTCTCTGTGTTGAATGCACTAAACACACAGAAGTTTGTGAGATTGCTTCTGTCTAGTTTTTAGGTGAAGATATTTCTTTTCCCAGCATAGGCCTTAAAGTGCTCCAAATATCCACTTGCAGATTCTACAAAAAGAGTGTTTCAAAACTGCTCTTTGAAAAGAATGGCTCAAGTCTGTGAGTTGAATGCACTCATCACAAAGAAGTTTCTGAGAATGCTTCTGTGTAGTTGTTATGTGAAGATACTTCCTTTTCCAGCATAGGCCTCAAAGCGCTCGAAATAAACACTTGCAGATTCTACAAAAGGAGTGTTTCAGGACTGTCCTGTCAAAAGAAACGTTCAAGCCTGTGAGTTGAATGCACTCATCACAGAGAAGTTTCTGAGAATGCTTCTGTGTAGTTTTTAGGTGAAGATAATTCCTTTTCCAGCATAGGCGTCAAAGCGATCCAAATAAACACTTGCAGATTCTACAAAAGGAGTGTTTCCAAACTGATCTCTCAAGAGGAATGTTTAAGTCTGTGAGTACAATGCACTCACCACAAAGAAGTTTCTGAGAATGCTTCTGTCTAGTTTTTATGTGAAGATATTTCCTTTTCCAGCATAGGCGCCAAAGCGCTCCAAATAAACACTTACAGATTCTACAAAAGGAGTGTTTCCAAACTGCTCTAGCAGAGGGAATGTTCAAGTCTGTGAGTTGAATGCACTCATCACACAGAAGTTTCTGAGAATGCTTCTGTGTAGTTTTTAGTTGAAGATATTTCATTTCCCAGCACAGGCCTCAGAGCGTTCCAATTATGCACTTGCAGATTCTACAAAAAGAGAGCTTGAAAACTCTTCCCCCAAAAAGAGGCTTCAACTCTATGAGTAGAATGCACTCATCAAAAAGAAGTTTCTGAGAATGCTTCTGTCTAGTTTTTATGTGAAGATATTTCCTTTTCCAGCATAGGCGTCAAAGCGCTCCAAATAAACTCTTGCAGATTCTACTAAAGGAGTGTTTCCAAACTGCTCTATCAAAAGCAATGTTCAAGTCTGTGAGTTGAATGCACTAATCACACAGAAGTTTGTGAGAATTCTTCTGTCCAGTTTTTACGTGAAGATATTTCTTTTCCCAGAATAGGCCTTAAAGCGCTCCAAATATCCACTTGCAGATTCTACAAAAAGAGTGTTTCAAAACTGCTCTTTCAAAAGAAAGGCTCAAGTCTGTGAGTTGAATGCACTCATTGCAAAGAAGTTTCTGAGAAAGCTTCTGTGTAGTTGTTATGTGAAGATACTTCCTTTTCCAGCACAGGCCTCAAAGCGCTCGAAATAAACACTTGCAGATTCTACAAAAGGAGTGTTTCAAAACTGTCCTATCAAAAGAAACGTTCAAGTCTGTGAGTTGAATGCACTCATCACAGAGAAGTTTCTGAGAATGCTTCTGTGTAGTTTTTAGGTGAAGATATTTCCTTTTCCAGCATAGGCGTCAAAGCGATCCAAATAAACACTTGCAGATCCTACAAAAGGAGTGTTTCCAAACTGCTCTATCAGAGGGAATGTTCAAGTCTGTTAGTTGAATGCACTCATCACACAGAAGTTTCTGAGAATGCTTCTGTGTAGTTTTTAGGTGAAGATATTTCATTTCCCAGCACAGGCCTCAGAGCGTTCCAATTATGCACTTGCAGATTTTACAAAAAGAGAGCTTGAAAACTCTTCCACCAAAAAGAGGCTTCAACTCTATGAGTAGAATGCACTCATCACAAAGAAGTTTCTGAGAATGCTTCTGTCTAGTTTTTATGTGAAGATATTTCCTTTTCCAGCATAGGCGTCAAAGCGCTCCAAATAAACACTTGCAGATTCTACTAAAGGAGTGTTTCCAAACTGCTCTATCAAAAGCAATGTTCAAGTCTGTGAGTAGAATGCACTATTCACACAGAAGTTTGTGAGAATTCTTCTGTCTAGTTTTTAGGTGAAGATATTTCTTTTCCCAGAATAGGCCTTAAAGCGCTCCAAATATCCACTTGCAGATTCTACAAAAAGAGTGTTTCAAAACTGCTCTTTCAAAAGAAAGGCTCAACTCTGTGAGTTGAATGCACTCATGGCAAAGAAGTTTCTGAGAATGCTTCTGTGTAGTTGTTATGTGAAGATACTTCCTTTTCCAGCATAGGCCTCAAAGCGCTCGAAATAAACACTTGCAGACTCTACGAAAGGAGTGTTTGAAACCTGTCCTATCAAAAGAGACGTTAAAGTCTGTGAGTTGAATGCACTCATCACAGAGAAGTTTCTGAGAATGCTTCTGTGTAGTTTTTAGTTGAAGATATTTCCTTTTCCAGCATAGGCGTCAAAGGGATACAAATAAACACTTGCAGATTCTACAAAAGGAGTGTTTCCAAACTGCTCTATCAAGAGGAATGTTCAAGTCTGTGAGTTGAATGCACTCATCACACAGAAGTTTCTGAGAATGCTTCTGTGTAGTTTTTAGGTGAAGATATTTCATTTCCCAGCATAGGCCCCGGAGCGCTCCAAATATGCACTTGCAGATTCTTCAAAAAGACAGCTTGAAAACTCTTCAAACAAAAAGAGGCTTCAACTCTGTGAGTAGAATGCACTCATCACCAAGAAGTTTCTTGGAATGCTTCTGTCTAGGTTTTATGTGAAGATATTTCCTTTTCCAGCATAGGCGTCAAAGCGCTCCAAATAAACACTTGCAGATTCTACAAAAGGAGTTTTTCCAAACTGCTGTATCAAAAGCAATGTTCAAGTCTGTGAGTTGAATGCAGTAATCACGCAGAAGTTTGTGAGAATGCTTCTGTCTAGTTTTTAGGTGAAGATATTTCTTTTCCCAGCATAGGCCATAAAGTGCTCCAAATATCCACTTGCAGATTCTACAAAAAGAGTGTTTGAAAACTGCTCTTTGAAAAGAATGGCTCAAGTCTGTGAGTTGAATGCACTCATCCCAAAGAAGTTTCTGAGAATGCTTCTGTGTAGTTGTTATGTGAAGATAGTTCCTTTTCCAGCATAGACCTCAAAGCGCTCGAAATAAACACTTGCAGACTCTACGAAAGGATTGTTTGAAAACTGTCCTATCAAAGAGACGTTAAAGTCGGTGAGTTGAATGCACTCATCACAAAGAAGTTTCTGAGAATGCTTCTGTGTAGTTGTTATGTGAAGATACTTCCTTTTCCAGCATAGGCCTCAAAGCGCTCGAAATAAACACTTGCAGATTCTACGAAAGGAGTGTTTCAAAACTGTCCTATCAAAATAAACGTTCAAGTCTGTGAGTTGAATGCACTCATCACACAGAAGTTTCTGAGAATGCTTCTGTGTAGTTTTTAGGTGAAGATATTTCATTTCCCAGCAATGTCCTCAGAGTGCTCCAAATATGCACTTGCAGATTCTACAAAAAGAGAGCTTGAAAACTCTTCCACCAAAAAGAGGCTTCAACTGTATGAGTAGAATTCACTCATCACAAAGAAGTTTCTGAGAATACTTCTGTCTAGTATTTATGTGAAGATATTTCCTTTTCCAGCATAGCCGTCAAAGCGCTCCAAATAAACACTTGCAGATTCTACTAAAGGAGTGTTTCCAAACTGCTCTATCAAAAGCAATGTTCAAGTCTGTGAGTTGAATGCACTAATCACACAGAAGTTTGTGAAAATTCTTCTGTCTAGTTTTTAGGTGAAGATATTTCTTTTCTCAGAATAGGCCTTAAAAAGCTCCAAATATCCACTTGCAGATTCTACAAAAAGAGGGTTTCAAAACTGCTCTTTCAAAAGAAAGGCTCAAGTCTGTGAGTTGAATGCACTCATCACAAAGAAGTTTCTGAGAATGCTTCTGTGCAGTTGTTATGTGAAGATACTACCTTTTCCAGTACAGGCCTCAAAGCGTTCGAAATAAACACTTGTAGATTCTACAAAAGGAGTGTTTCAAAACTGTCCTATCAGAAGAAACGTTCAAGTCGGTGAGTTGAATGCACTCATCACAGAGAAGTTTCTGAGAATGCTTCTGTGTAGTTTTTAGGTGAAGATATTTCCTTTTCCAGCATAGGCGTCAAAGCGATCCAAATAAACACTTGCAGATTTTACAAAAGGAGTGTTTCCAAACTGCTGTTTCAGAGGGAATGTTCAAGTCTGTGAGTTGAATGCAGTAATCACACAGAAGTTTGTGAGAATGCTTTTGTCTAGTTTTTAGGTGAAGATATTTCTTTTCCCAGCATAGGCCTCAATGCCCTGCAAATATCCACTTGCAGACTCTACAAAAAGAGTGTTTCAAAACTGCTCTTTCAAAAGGAAGGCTCAAGTCTGTGAGTTGAATGCGCTCATCACAAAGAAGTTTCTGAGAATGCTTCTGTGTAGTTGTTATGTGAAGATATTTCCTTTTCTAGCATAGGTCTCAAAGCGCTCGAAATAAACACTTGCAGATTCTACGAAAGGAGTGTTTCAAAACTGTCCTATCAAAATAAACGTTCAAGTCTGTGAGTTGAATGCACTCATCACACAGAAGTTTCTGAGAATGCTTCTGTGTAATTTTTAGGTGAAGATATTTCATTTCCCAGCACAGGCCTCAGAGCGCTCCAAATATGCACTTGTAGATTCTACAAAAAGAGAGCTTGAAAACTCTCCCACAAAAAAGAGGCTTCAACTCTGTGAGTAGAATGCACTCATCACAAAGAAGTTTCTGAGAATGCTTCTGTGTAGTTTTTATGTGAAGATATTTCCTTTTCCAGCATAGGCGTCAAAGCGCTGCAAATAAACACTTGCAGATTCTACAAAAGGAGTGTTTCCAAACTGCTCTATCAGTGCGAATGTTCAAGTTTGTGAGTTGAATGCAGTAATCACACAAAGTTTGTGAGAATGCTTCTTTCTAGTTTCAGGTGAAGATATTTCCTTTCCCAGCATAGGCCTCAAAGCCCTCCAAATATCCACTTGCAGACTCTACAAAAAGAGTGTTTCAAAACTGCTCTTTCAAAAGGAAGGCTCAAGTCCGTGAGTTGAATGCACTCATCACAAAGAAGTTTCTGAGAATGCTTCTGTGTAGTTGTTATGTGAAGATACTTCCTTTTCCAGCATTGGCCCCAAAGCGCTCGAATAAACACTTGCAGATTCTAGGAAAGGAGTGTTTCAAAACTGTCCTATCAAAAGAAACGTTCAAGTCTGTGAGTTGAATGCACTCATCACACAGAAGCTTCTGAGAATGCTTCTGTGTAGTTTTTAGGTGAAGATATTACATTTCCCAGCATAGGCCTCGGAGCGCTCCAAATATGCACTTGCAGATTCTTCAAAAAGACAGCTTGAAAACTCTTCAAACAAAAAGAGGCTTCAATTCTGTGAGTAGAATGCACTCATCACAAAGAAGTTTCTGAGAATGCTTCTGTCTAATTTTTATGTGAAGATATTTCCTTTTCCAGCATAGGCGTCAAAGCGCTCCCAATAAACACTTGCAGATTCTACAAAAGAGTGTTTCCAAACTGCTCTATCAAAAGCAATGTTCAAGTCTGTGAGTTGAATGCACTAATCACACAGAAGTTTGTGAGATTGCTTCTGTCTAGTTTTTAGGTGAAGATATTTCTTTTCCCAGCATAGGCCTTAAAGTGCTCCAAATATCCACTTGCAGATTCTACAAAAAGAGTGTTTCAAAACTGCTCTTTGAAAAGAATGGCTCAAGTCTGTGAGTTGAATGCACTCATCACAAAGAAGTTTCTGAGAATGCTTCTGTGTAGTTGTTATGTGAAGATACTTCCTTTTCCAGCATAGGCCTCAAAGCGCTCGAAATAAACACTTGCAGACTCTACGAAAGGAGTGTTTGAAAACTGTCCTATAATGAGAGACGTTAAAGTCTGTGAGTTGAATGCACTCATCACAAAGTAGTTTCTGAGAATGCTTCTGTGTAGTTGTTATGTGAAGATAATTCCTTTTCCAGCATAGGCCTCAAAGCGCTCGAAATAAACACTTGCAGATTCTACAAAAGGAGTGTTTCAAAACTGTCCTATCAAAAGAAACTTTCAAGTCTGTGAGTTGAATGCACTCATCACAGAGAAGTTTCTGAGAATGCTTCTGTGTAGTTTTTAGCTGAAGATATTTCCTTTTCCAGCACAGGCGTCAAAGCGATCCAAATAAACACTTGCAGATTCTACAAAAGGAGTGTTTCCAAACTGTTCTATCAGAGGGAATGTTCAATTCTGTGAGTTGAATGCAGTAATCACACAGAAGTTTGTGAGAATGCTTCTGTCTAGTTTTAAGGTGAAGATATTTCTTTTCCCAGAATAAGCCTTAAAGCGCTCCAAATTTCCACTTGCAGATTCTACAAAAAGAGTGTTTCAAAACTGCTCTTTCAAAGGAAAGGCTCAAGTCTGTGAGCTGAATGCACTCATCACAAAGCAGTTTCTGAGAATGCTTCTGTGTAGTTGTTATGTGAAGATACTTCCTTTTCCAGCATAGGCCTCAAAGCGCTCGAAATAAACACTTGCAGATTCTACAAAAGGAGTGTTTCAGGACTGTCCTGTCAAAAGAAACGTTCAAGCCTGTGAGTTGAATGCACTCATCACAGAGAAGTTTCTGAGAATGCTTCTGTGTAGTTTTTAGGTGAAGATAATTCCTTTTCCAGCATAGGCGTCAAAGCGATCCAAATAAACACTTGCAGATTCTACAAAAGGAGTGTTTCCAAACTGATCTCTCAAGAGGAATGTTCAAGTCTGTGAGTACAATGCACTCACCACAAAGAAGTTTCTGAGAATGCTTCTGTCTAGTTTTTATGTGAAGATATTTCCTTTTCCAGCATAGGCGTCAAAGCGCTCCAAATAAACACTTACAGATTCTACAAAAGGAGTGTTTCCAAACTGCTCTAGCAGAGGGAATGTTCAAGTCTGTGAGTTGAATGCACTCATCACACAGAAGTTTCTGAGAATGCTTCTGTGTAGTTTTTAGGTGAAGATATTTCATTTCCCAGCACAGGCCTCAGAGCGTTCCAATTATGCACTTGCAGATTCTACAAAAAGAGAGCTTGAAAACTCTTCCCCCAAAAAGAGGCTTCAACTCTATGAGTAGAATGCACTCATCAAAAAGAAGTTTCTGAGAATGCTTCTGTCTAGTTTTTATGTGAAGATATTTCCTTTTCCAGCATAGGCGTCAAAGCGCTCCAAATAAACACTTGAAGATTCTACTAAAGGAGTGTTTCCAAACTGCTCTATCGAAAGCAATGTTCAAGTCTGTGAGTTGAATGCAGTAATCACACAGAAGTTTGTGAGAATTCTTCTGTCCAGTTTTTACGTGAAGATATTTCTTTTCCCAGAATAGGCCTTAAAGCGCTCCAAATATCCACTTGCAGATTCTACAAAAAGAGTGTTGCAAAACTGCTCTTTCAAAAGAAAGGCTCAAGTCTGTGAGTTGAATGCACTCATCGCAAAGAAGTTTCTGAGAAAGCTTCTGTGTAGTTGTTATGTGAAGATGCTTCCTTTTCCAGCACAGGCCTCAAAGCGCTCGAAATAAACACTTGCAGATTCTACAAAAGGAGTGTTTCAAAACTGTCCTATCAAAAGAAACTTTCAAGTCTGTGAGTTGAATGCACTCATCACAGAGAAGTTTCTGAGAATGCTTCTGTGTACTTTTTAGGTGAAGATATTTCCTTTTCCAGCATAGGCGTCAAAGCGATCCAAATAAACACTTACAGATTCTACAAAAGGAGTGTTTCCAAACTGCTCTATCAGAGGGAATGTTCAAGTCTGTGAGTTGAATGCACTCATCACACAGAAGTTTCTGAGAATGCTTCTGTGTTGTTTTTAGGTGAAGATATGTCATTTCCCAGCACAGGCCTCAGAGCGTTCCAATTATGCACTTGCAGATTCTACAAAAAGAGAGCTTGAAAACTCTTCCACCAAAAAGAGGCTTCAACTCTATGAGTAGAATGCACTCATCACAAAGAAGTTTCTGAGAATGCTTCTGTCTAGTTTTTATGTGAAGATATTTCCTTTTCCAGCATAGGCGTCAAAGCGCTCCAAATAAACACTTGCAGATTCTACTAAAGGAGTGTTTCCAAACTGCTCTATCAAAAGGAATGTTCAAGTCTGTGAGTAGAATGCACTATTCACACAGAAGTTTGTGAGAATTCTTCAGTCTAGTTTTTAGGTGAAGATATTTCTTTTCCCAGAATAGGCCTTAAAGCGCTCCAAATATCCACTTGCAGATTCTACAAAAAGAGTGTTTCAAAACTGCTCTTTCAAAAGAAAGGCTCAACTCTGTGAGTTGAATGCACTCATCGCAAAGAAGTTTCTGAGAAAGCTTCTGTGTAGTTGTTATGTGAAGATACTTCCTTTTCCAGCACAGGCCTCAAAGCGCTCGAAATAAACACTTGCAGATTCTAAAAAAGGAGGGTTTCAAAACTGTCCTATCAAAAGAAACGTTCAAGTCTGTGAGTTGAATGCACTCATCACAGAGAAGTTTCTGAGAATGCTTCTGTGTAGTTTTTAGGTGAAGATATTTCCTTTTCCAGCATAGGCGTCAAAGCGATCCAAATAAACACTTGCAGATTCTACAAAAGGTGTGTTTCCAAACTGCTCTATCAGAGGGAATGTTCAAGTCTGTGAGTTGAATGCAGTAATCACACAGAAGTTTGTGAGAATGCTTCTGTCTAGTTTTTAGGTGAAGATATTTCTTTTCCCAGAATAGGCCTTAAAGCGCTCCAAATTTCCACTTGCAGATTCTACAAAAAGAGTGTTTCAAAACTGCTCTTTCAAAAGAAAGGCTCAAGTCTGTGAGTTAAATGCCCTCATCACAAAGAAGTTTCTGAGAATGCTTCTGTGTAGTTTTTATGTGAAGATAATTCCTTTTCCAGCACAGGCCTCAAAGTGCTCGAAATAAACACTTGCAGATTCTACAAAAGGAGTGTTTCAAAACTGTCCTATCAAAAGAAACGTTCAAGTCTGTGAGTTGAATGCACTCATCACAGAGAAGTTTCTGAGAATGCTTCTGTGTAGTTTTTAGGTGAAGATATTTCCTTTTCCAGCATAGGCGCCAAAGCGATCCAAATAAACACTTGCAGATTCTACAAAAGGAGTGTATCCAAACTGCTCTATCAGAGGGAATGTTTAAGTCTGTGAGTTGAATGCAGTAATCACACAGAAGTTTGTGAGGATGCTTCTGTCTAGTTTTTAGGTGAAGATATTTCTTTTCCCAGAATAGGCCTTAAAGCGCTCCAAATTTCCACTTGCAGATTCTACAAAAAGAGTGTTTCAAAACTGCTCTTTCAAAAGAAAGGCTCAAGTCTGTGAATTGAATGCCCTCATCACAAAGAAGTTTCTGAGAATGCTTCTGTGTAGTTGTTATGGGAAGATAATTCCTTTTCCAGCATAGGCCTCAAAGCGCTCGAAATAAACACTTGCAGATTCTACAAAAGGAGTGTTTCAAAACTGTCCTATCAAAAGAAACGTTCAAGTCTGTGAGTTGAATGCACTCATCACAGAGAAGTTTCTGAGAATGCTTCTGTGTAGTTTTTAGCTGAAGATATTTCATTTTCCAGCTTAGGCCTCAAAGCGATCCAAATAAACACTTGCAGATTCTACAAAAGGAGTGTTTCCAAACTGTTCTATCAGAGGGAATGTTCAAGTCTGTGAGTTGAATGCAGTAATCACACAGAAGTTTGTGACAATGCTTCTGTCTAGTTTTTAGGTGAAGATATTTCTTTTCCCAGAATAAGCCTTAAAGCGCTCCAAATTTCAACTTGCAGATTCTACAAAAACAGTGTTTCACAACTGCTCTTTCAAAGGAAAGGCTCAAGTCTGTGAGCTGAATGCAATCATCACAAAGAAGTTTCTGAGAATGCTTCTGTGTAGTTGTTATGTGAAGATACTTCCTTTTCCAGCATAGGCCTCAAAGCGCTCGAAATAAACACTTGCAGATTCTACAAAAGGAGTGTTTCCAAACTGATCTCTCAAGAGGAATGTTCAAGTCTGTGAGCACAATGCACTCACCACAAAGAAGTTTCTGAGAATGCTTCTGTCTAGTTATTATGTGAAGATATTTCCTTTTCCAGCATAGGCGTCAAAGCGCTCCAAATAAACACTTGCAGATTCTACAAAAGGAGTGTTTCCAAACTGCTCTATCAGAGGGAATGTTCAAGTCTGTGAGTTGAATGCACTCATCACACAGAAGTTTCTGAGAATGCTTCTGTGTAGTTTTTAGGTGAAGATATTTCATTTCCCAGCACAGGCCTCAGAGCGCTCCAAATATGCACTTGCAGATTCTACAAAAAGAGAGCTTGAAAACTCTTCCACCAAAAAGAGGCTTCAACTCTATGAGTAGAATGCACTGATCACAAAGAAGTTTCTGAGAAAGCTTCTGTGTAGTTGTTATGTGAAGATACTTCCTTTTCCAGCACAGGCCTCAAAGTGCTCGAAATAAACACTTGCAGATTCTACAAAAGGAGTGTTTCAAAACTGTCCTATCAAAAGAAACGTTCAAGTCTGTGAGTTGAATGCACTCATCACAGAGAAGTTTCTGAGAATGCATCTGTGTAGTTTTTAGGTGAAGATATTTCCTTTTCCAGCATAGGCGTCAAAGCGATCCAAATAATCACTTGTAGATTCTACAAAAGGAGTGTTTCCAAACTGCTCTATCAGAGGGAATGTTCAAGTCTGTGAGTTGAATGCAGTAATCACACAGAAGTTTGTGAGAATGCTTCTGTCTAGTTTTTAGGTGAAGATATTTCTTTTCCCAGAGTAGGCCTTAAAGCGCTCCAAATTTCCACTTGCAGATTCTACAAAAAGAGTGTTTCAAAACTGCTCTTTCAAAAGAAAGGCTCAAGTCTGTGAGTTGAATGCCCTCATCACAAAGAAGTTTCTGAGAATGCTTCTGTGTAGTTGTTATGTGAAGATACTTCCTTTTCCAGCATAGGCCTCAAAGCGCTCGAAATAAACACTTGCAGATTCTACAAAAGGAGTGTTTCAAGACTGTCCTGTCAAAAGAAACGTTCAAGTCTGTGAGTTGAATGCACTCATCACAGAGAAGTTTCTGAGAATGCTTCTGTGTAGTTTTTAGGTGAAGATATTTCCTTTTCCAGCATAGGCGTCAAAGCGATCCCAATAAACACTTGCAGATTCTACAAAAGGAGTGTTTCCAAACTGATCTCTCAAGAGGAATGTTCAAGTCTGTGAGTACAATGCACTCACCACAAGAAGTTTCTGAGAATGCTTCTGTCTAGTTTTTATGTGAAGATATTTCCTTTTCCAGCATAGGCGTCAAAGCGCTCCAAATAAACACTTGCAGATTCTACAAAAGGAGTGTTTCCAAACTGCTCTATCAGAGGGTATGTTCAAGTCTGTGAGTTGAATGCACTCATCACACAGAAGTTTCTGAGAATGCTTCTGTGTAGTTTTTAGGTGAAGATATTTCATTTCCCAGCACAGGCCTCAGAGCGCTCCAAATATGCACTTGCAGATTCTACAAAAAGAGAGCTTGAAAACTCTTCCACAAAAAAGAGGCTTCAACTCTATGAGTAGAATGCACTCATCACAAAGAAGTTTCTGAGAATGCTTCTGTCTAGTTTTTATGTGAAGATATTTCCTTTTCCAGCATAGGCGTCAAAGCGCTCCAAATAAACACTTGCAGATTCTACTAAAGGAGTGTTTCCAAACTGCTCTATCAAAAGCAATGTTCAAGTCTGTGAGTAGAATGCACTATTCACACAGAAGTTTGTGAGAATTCTTCTGTCTAGTTTTTAGGTGAAGATATTTCTTTTCCCAGAATAGGCCTTAAAGTGCTCCAAATATCCACTTGCAGATTCTACAAAAAGAGTGTTTCAAAACTGCTCTTTGAAAAGAATGGCTCAAGTCTGTGAGTTGAATGCACTCATCACAAAGAAGTTTCTGAGAATGCTTCTGTGTAGTTGTTATGTGAAGATACTTCCTTTTCCAGCATAGGCCTCAAAGCGCTCGAAATAAATACTTGCAGATTCTACGAAAGGAGTGTTTCAAAACTGTCCTATCAAAATAAACGTTCAAGTCTGTGAGTTGAATGCACTCATCACACAGAAGTTTCTGAGAATGCTTCTGTGTAGTTTTTAGGTGAAGATATTTCATTTCCCAGCACAGGCCTCAGAGCGCTCCAAATATGCACTTGCAGATTCTACAAAAAGAGAGCTTGAAAACTCTTCCACCAAAAGGAGGCTTCAACTCTATGAGTAGAATGCACTCATCACAAAGAAGTTTCTGAGAATGCTTCTGTCTAGTTTTTATGTGAAGATATTTCCTTTTCCAGCATAGCCGTCAAAGCGCTCCAAATAAAGACTTGCAGATTCTACTAAAGGAGTGTTTCCAAACTGCTCTATCAAAAGCAATGTTCAAGTCTGTGAGTTGAATGCACTAATCACACAGAAGTTTGTGAAAATTCTTCTGTCTAGTTTTTAGGTGAAGATATTTCTTTTCCCAGAATAGGCCCTAAAAAGCTCCAAATATCCACTTGCAGATTCTACAAAAAGAGGGTTTCAAAACTGCTCTTTCAAAAGAAAGGCTCAAGTCTGTGAGTTGAATGCACGCATCACAAAGAAGTTTCTGAGAATGCTTCTGTGCAGTTGTTATGTGAAGATACTTCCTTTTCCAGTACAGGCCTCAAAGCGTTCGAAATAAGCACTTGCAGATTCTACAAAAGGAGTGTTTCAAAACTGTCCTATCAAAAGAAACGTTCAAGTCGGTGAGTTGAATGCACTCATCACAGAGAAGTTTCTGAGAATGCTTCTGTGTAGTTTTTAGGTGAAGATATTTCCTTTTCCAGCATAGGCGTCAAAGCGATCCAAATAAACACTTGCAGATTTTACAAAAGGAGTGTTTCCAAACTGCTCTATCAGAGGGAATGTTCAAGTCTGTGAGTTGAATGCAGTAATCACACAGAAGTTTGTGAGAATGCTTTTGTCTAGTTTTTAGGTGAAGATATTTCTTTTCCCAGCATAGGCCTCAATGCCCTGCAAATATCCACTTGCAGACTCTACAAAAAGAGTGTTTCAAAACTGCTCTTTCAAAAGGAAGGCTCAAGTCTGTGAGTTGAATGCACTCATCACAAAGAAGTTTCTGAGAATGCTTCTGTGTAGTTGTTATGTGAAGATATTTCCTTTTCTAGCATAGGCCTCAAAGCGCTCGAAATAAACACTTGCAGATTCTACGAAAGGAGTGTTTCAAAACTGTCCTATCAAAATAAACGTTCAAGTCTGTGAGTTGAATGCACTCATCACACAGAAGTTTCTGAGAATGCTTCTGTGTAATTTTTAGGTGAAGATATTTCATTTCCCAGCACAGGCCTCAGAGCGCTCCAAATATGCACTTGTAGATTCTACAAAAAGAGAGCTTGAAAACTCTCCCACAAAAAAGAGGCTTCAACTCTGTGAGTAGAATGCACTCATCACAAAGAAGTTTCTGAGAATGCTTCTGTGTAGTTTTTATGTGAAGATATTTCCTTTTCCAGCATAGGCGTCAAAGCGCTGCAAATAAACACTTGCAGATTCTACAAAAGGAGTGTTTCCAAACTGCTCTATCAGTGCGAATGTTCAAGTTTGTGAGTTGAATGCAGTAATCACACAAAGTTTGTGAGAATGCTTCTTTCTAGTTTCAGGTGAAGATATTTCCTTTCCCAGCATAGGCCTCAAAGCCCTCCAAATATCCACTTGCAGACTCTACAAAAAGAGTGTTTCAAAACTGCTCTTTCAAAAGGAAGGCTCAAGTCCGGGAGTTGAATGCCCTCATCACAAAGAAGTTTCTGAGAATGCTTCTGTGTAGTTGTTATGTGAAGATACTTCTTTTTCCAGCATTGGCCCCAAAGCGCTCGAATAAACACTTGCAGATTCTAGGAAAGGAGTGTTTCAAAACTGTCCTATCAAAAGAAACGTTCAAGTCTGTGAGTTGAATGCACTCATCACACAGAAGTTTCTGAGAATGCTTCTGTGTAGTTTTTAGGTGAAGATATTTCATTTCCCAGCATAGGCCTCGGAGCGCTCCAAATATGCACATGCAGATTCTTCAAAAAGACAGCTTGAAAACTGTTCAAACAAAAAGAGGCTTCAATTCTGTGGGTAGAATGCACTCATCACAAAGAAGTTTCTGAGAATGCTTCTGTCTAGTTTTTATGTGAAGATATTTCCTTTTCCAGCATAGGCGTCAAAGCGCTCCCAATAAACACTTGCAGATTCTACAAAAGAGTGTTTCCAAACTGCTCTATCAAAAGCAATGTTCAAGTCTGTGAGTTGAATGCACTAATCACACAGAAGTTTGTGAGATTGCTTCTGTCTAGTTTTTAGGTGAAGATATTTCTTTTCCCAGCATAGGCCTTAAAGTGCTCCAAATATCCACTTGCAGATTCTACAAAAAGAGTGTTTCAAAACTGCTCTTTGAAAAGAATGGCTCAAGTCTGTGAGTTGAATGCACTCATCACAAAGAAGTTTCTGAGAATGCTTCTGTGTAGTTGTGATGTGAAGATACTTCCTTTTCCAGCATAGGCCTCAAAGCGCTCGAAATAAACACTTGCAGATTCTACAAAAGGAGTGTTTCAAGACTCTCCTATCAAAAGAATCGTTCAAGTCTGTGAGTTGAATGCACTCATCACAGAGAAGTTTCTGAGAATGCTTCTGTGTAGTTTTTAGTTGAAGATATTTCCTTTTCCAGCATAGGCGTCAAAGGGATACAAATAAACACTTGCAGATTCTACAAAAGGAGTGTTTCCAAACTGCTCTATCAAGAGGAATGTTCAAGTCTGTGAGTTGAATGCACTCATCACACAGAAGTTTCTGAGAATGCTTCTGTGTAGTTTTTAGGTGAAGATATTTCATTTCCCAGCATAGGCCCCGGAGCGCTCCAAATATGCACTTGCAGATTCTTCAAAAAGACAGCTTGAAAACTCTTCAAACAAAAAGAGGCTTCAACTCTGTGAGTAGAATGCACTCATCACCAAGAAGTTTCTTGGAATGCTTCTGTCTAGGTTTTATGTGAAGATATTTCCTTTTCCAGCATAGGCGTCAAAGCGCTCCAAATAAACACTTGCAGATTCTACAAAAGGAGTTTTTCCAAACTGCTGTATCAAAAGCAATGTTCAAGTCTGTGAGTTGAATGCAGTAATCACGCAGAAGTTTGTGAGAATGCTTCTGTCTAGTTTTTAGGTGAAGATATTTCTTTTCCCAGCATAGGCCATAAAGTGCTCCAAATATCCACTTGCAGATTCTACAAAAAGAGTGTTTGAAAACTGCTCTTTGAAAAGAATGGCTCAAGTCTGTGAGTTGAATGCACTCATCCCAAAGAAGTTTCTGAGAATGCTTCTGTGTAGTTGTTATGTGAAGATAGTTCCTTTTCCAGCATAGACCTCAAAGCGCTCGAAATAAACACTTGCAGACTCTACGAAAGGATTGTTTGAAAACTGTCCTATCAAAGAGACGTTAAAGTCGGTGAGTTGAATGCACTCATCACAAAGAAGTTTCTGAGAATGCTTCTGTGTAGTTGTTATGTGAAGATACTTCCTTTTCCAGCATAGGCCTCAAAGCGCTCGAAATAAACACTTGCAGATTCTACGAAAGGAGTGTTTCAAAACTGTCCTATCAAAATAAACGTTCAAGTCTGTGAGTTGAATGCACTCATCACAGAGAAGTTTCTGAGAATGCTTCTGTGTAGTTTTTAGGTGAAGATATTTCATTTCCCAGCAATGTCCTCAGAGTGCTCCAAATATGCACTTGCAGATTCTACAAAAAGAGAGCTTGAAAACTCTTCCACCAAAAAGAGGCTTCAACTGTATGAGTAGAATTCACTCATCACAAAGAAGTTTCTGAGAATACTTCTGTCTAGTATTTATGTGAAGATATTTCCTTTTCCAGCATAGCCGTCAAAGCGCTCCAAATAAACACTTGCAGATTCTACTAAAGGAGTGTTTCCAAACTGCTCTATCAAAAGCAATGTTCAAGTCTGTGAGTTGAATGCACTAATCACACAGAAGTTTGTGAAAATTCTTCTGTCTAGTTTTTAGGTGAAGATATTTCTTTTCTCAGAATAGGCCTTAAAAAGCTCCAAATATCCACTTGCAGATTCTACAAAAAGAGGGTTTCAAAACTGCTCTTTCAAAAGAAAGGCTCAAGTCTGTGAGTTGAATGCACTCATCACAAAGAAGTTTCTGAGAATGCTTCTGTGCAGTTGTTATGTGAAGATACTTCCTTTTCCAGTACAGGCCTCAAAGCGTTCGAAATAAACACTTGTAGATTCTACAAAAGGAGTGTTTCAAGACTGTCCTGTCAAAAGAAACGTTCAAGCCTGTGAGTTGAATGCACTCATCACAGAGAAGTTTCTGAGAATGCTTCTGTGTAGTTTTTAGGTGAAGATATTTCCTTTTCCAGCATAGGCGTCAAAGCGATCCCAATAAACACTTGCAGATTCTACAAAAGGAGTGTTTCCAAACTGATCTCTCAAGAGGAATGTTCAAGTCTGTGAGTACAATGCACTCACCACAAGAAGTTTCTGAGAATGCTTCTGTCTAGTTTTTATGTGAAGATATTTCCTTTTCCAGCATAGGCGTCAAAGCGCTCCAAATAAACACTTGCAGATTCTACAAAAGGAGTGTTTCCAAACTGCTCTATCAGAGGGTATGTTCAAGTCTGTGAGTTGAATGCACTCATCACACAGAAGTTTCTGAGAATGCTTCTGTGTAGTTTTTAGGTGAAGATATTTCATTTCCCAGCACAGGCCTCAGAGCGCTCCAAATATGCACTTGCAGATTCTACAAAAAGAGAGCTTGAAAACTCTTCCACAAAAAAGAGGCTTCAACTCTATGAGTAGAATGCACTCATCACAAAGAAGTTTCTGAGAATGCTTCTGTCTAGTTTTTATGTGAAGATATTTCCTTTTCCAGCATAGGCGTCAAAGCGCTCCAAATAAACACTTGCAGATTCTACTAAAGGAGTGTTTCCAAACTGCTCAATCAAAAGCAATGTTCAAGTCTGTGAGTAGAATGCACTATTCACACAGAAGTTTGTGAGAATTCTTCTGTCTAGTTTTTAGGTGAAGATATTTCTTTTCCCAGAATAGGCCTTAAAGTGCTCCAAATATCCACTTGCAGATTCTACAAAAAGAGTGTTTCAAAACTGCTCTTTGAAAAGAATGGCTCAAGTCTGTGAGTTGAATGCACTCATCACAAAGAAGTTTCTGAGAATGCTTCTGTGTAGTTGTTATGTGAAGATACTTCCTTTTCCAGCATAGGCCTCAAAGCGCTCGAAATAAATACTTGCAGATTCTACGAAAGGAGTGTTTCAAAACTGTCCTATCAAAATAAACGTTCAAGTCTGTGAGTTGAATGCACTCATCACACAGAAGTTTCTGAGAATGCTTCTGTGTAGTTTTTAGGTGAAGATATTTCATTTCCCAGCACAGGCCTCAGAGCGCTCCAAATATGCACTTGCAGATTCTACAAAAAGAGAGCTTGAAAACTCTTCCACCAAAAGGAGGCTTCAACTCTATGAGTAGAATGCACTCATCACAAAGAAGTTTCTGAGAATGCTTCTGTCTAGTTTTTATGTGAAGATATTTCCTTTTCCAGCATAGCCGTCAAAGCGCTCCAAATAAAGACTTGCAGATTCTACTAAAGGAGTGTTTCCAAACTGCTCTATCAAAAGCAATGTTCAAGTCTGTGAGTTGAATGCACTAATCACACAGAAGTTTGTGAAAATTCTTCTGTCTAGTTTTTAGGTGAAGATATTTCTTTTCCCAGAATAGGCCCTAAAAAGCTCCAAATATCCACTTGCAGATTCTACAAAAAGAGGGTTTCAAAACTGCTCTTTCAAAAGAAAGGCTCAAGTCTGTGAGTTGAATGCACGCATCACAAAGAAGTTTCTGAGAATGCTTCTGTGCAGTTGTTATGTGAAGATACTTCCTTTTCCAGTACAGGCCTCAAAGCGTTCGAAATAAGCACTTGCAGATTCTACAAAAGGAGTGTTTCAAAACTGTCCTATCAAAAGAAACGTTCAAGTCGGTGAGTTGAATGCACTCATCACAGAGAAGTTTCTGAGAATGCTTCTGTGTAGTTTTTAGGTGAAGATATTTCCTTTTCCAGCATAGGCGTCAAAGCGATCCAAATAAACACTTGCAGATTTTACAAAAGGAGTGTTTCCAAACTGCTCTATCAGAGGGAATGTTCAAGTCTGTGAGTTGAATGCAGTAATCACACAGAAGTTTGTGAGAATGCTTTTGTCTAGTTTTTAGGTGAAGATATTTCTTTTCCCAGCATAGGCCTCAATGCCCTGCAAATATCCACTTGCAGACTCTACAAAAAGAGTGTTTCAAAACTGCTCTTTCAAAAGGAAGGCTCAAGTCTGTGAGTTGAATGCACTCATCACAAAGAAGTTTCTGAGAATGCTTCTGTGTAGTTGTTATGTGAAGATATTTCCTTTTCTAGCATAGGCCTCAAAGCGCTCGAAATAAACACTTGCAGATTCTACGAAAGGAGTGTTTCAAAACTGTCCTATCAAAATAAACGTTCAAGTCTGTGAGTTGAATGCACTCATCACACAGAAGTTTCTGAGAATGCTTCTGTGTAATTTTTAGGTGAAGATATTTCATTTCCCAGCACAGGCCTCAGAGCGCTCCAAATATGCACTTGTAGATTCTACAAAAAGAGAGCTTGAAAACTCTCCCACAAAAAAGAGGCTTCAACTCTGTGAGTAGAATGCACTCATCACAAAGAAGTTTCTGAGAATGCTTCTGTGTAGTTTTTATGTGAAGATATTTCCTTTTCCAGCATAGGCGTCAAAGCGCTGCAAATAAACACTTGCAGATTCTACAAAAGGAGTGTTTCCAAACTGCTCTATCAGTGCGAATGTTCAAGTTTGTGAGTTGAATGCAGTAATCACACAAAGTTTGTGAGAATGCTTCTTTCTAGTTTCAGGTGAAGATATTTCCTTTCCCAGCATAGGCCTCAAAGCCCTCCAAATATCCACTTGCAGACTCTACAAAAAGAGTGTTTCAAAACTGCTCTTTCAAAAGGAAGGCTCAAGTCCGGGAGTTGAATGCCCTCATCACAAAGAAGTTTCTGAGAATGCTTCTGTGTAGTTGTTATGTGAAGATACTTCTTTTTCCAGCATTGGCCCCAAAGCGCTCGAATAAACACTTGCAGATTCTAGGAAAGGAGTGTTTCAAAACTGTCCTATCAAAAGAAACGTTCAAGTCTGTGAGTTGAATGCACTCATCACACAGAAGTTTCTGAGAATGCTTCTGTGTAGTTTTTAGGTGAAGATATTTCATTTCCCAGCATAGGCCTCGGAGCGCTCCAAATATGCACATGCAGATTCTTCAAAAAGACAGCTTGAAAACTGTTCAAACAAAAAGAGGCTTCAATTCTGTGGGTAGAATGCACTCATCACAAAGAAGTTTCTGAGAATGCTTCTGTCTAGTTTTTATGTGAAGATATTTCCTTTTCCAGCATAGGCGTCAAAGCGCTCCCAATAAACACTTGCAGATTCTACAAAAGAGTGTTTCCAAACTGCTCTATCAAAAGCAATGTTCAAGTCTGTGAGTTGAATGCACTAATCACACAGAAGTTTGTGAGATTGCTTCTGTCTAGTTTTTAGGTGAAGATATTTCTTTTCCCAGCATAGGCCTTAAAGTGCTCCAAATATCCACTTGCAGATTCTACAAAAAGAGTGTTTCAAAACTGCTCTTTGAAAAGAATGGCTCAAGTCTGTGAGTTGAATGCACTCATCACAAAGAAGTTTCTGAGAATGCTTCTGTGTAGTTGTGATGTGAAGATACTTCCTTTTCCAGCATAGGCCTCAAAGCGCTCGAAATAAACACTTGCAGATTCTACAAAAGGAGTGTTTCAAGACTCTCCTATCAAAAGAATCGTTCAAGTCTGTGAGTTGAATGCACTCATCACAGAGAAGTTTCTGAGAATGCTTCTGTGTAGTTTTTAGTTGAAGATATTTCCTTTTCCAGCATAGGCGTCAAAGGGATACAAATAAACACTTGCAGATTCTACAAAAGGAGTGTTTCCAAACTGCTCTATCAAGAGGAATGTTCAAGTCTGTGAGTTGAATGCACTCATCACACAGAAGTTTCTGAGAATGCTTCTGTGTAGTTTTTAGGTGAAGATATTTCATTTCCCAGCATAGGCCCCGGAGCGCTCCAAATATGCACTTGCAGATTCTTCAAAAAGACAGCTTGAAAACTCTTCAAACAAAAAGAGGCTTCAACTCTGTGAGTAGAATGCACTCATCACCAAGAAGTTTCTTGGAATGCTTCTGTCTAGGTTTTATGTGAAGATATTTCCTTTTCCAGCATAGGCGTCAAAGCGCTCCAAATAAACACTTGCAGATTCTACAAAAGGAGTTTTTCCAAACTGCTGTATCAAAAGCAATGTTCAAGTCTGTGAGTTGAATGCAGTAATCACGCAGAAGTTTGTGAGAATGCTTCTGTCTAGTTTTTAGGTGAAGATATTTCTTTTCCCAGCATAGGCCATAAAGTGCTCCAAATATCCACTTGCAGATTCTACAAAAAGAGTGTTTGAAAACTGCTCTTTGAAAAGAATGGCTCAAGTCTGTGAGTTGAATGCACTCATCCCAAAGAAGTTTCTGAGAATGCTTCTGTGTAGTTGTTATGTGAAGATAGTTCCTTTTCCAGCATAGACCTCAAAGCGCTCGAAATAAACACTTGCAGACTCTACGAAAGGATTGTTTGAAAACTGTCCTATCAAAGAGACGTTAAAGTCGGTGAGTTGAATGCACTCATCACAAAGAAGTTTCTGAGAATGCTTCTGTGTAGTTGTTATGTGAAGATACTTCCTTTTCCAGCATAGGCCTCAAAGCGCTCGAAATAAACACTTGCAGATTCTACGAAAGGAGTGTTTCAAAACTGTCCTATCAAAATAAACGTTCAAGTCTGTGAGTTGAATGCACTCATCACAGAGAAGTTTCTGAGAATGCTTCTGTGTAGTTTTTAGGTGAAGATATTTCATTTCCCAGCAATGTCCTCAGAGTGCTCCAAATATGCACTTGCAGATTCTACAAAAAGAGAGCTTGAAAACTCTTCCACCAAAAAGAGGCTTCAACTGTATGAGTAGAATTCACTCATCACAAAGAAGTTTCTGAGAATACTTCTGTCTAGTATTTATGTGAAGATATTTCCTTTTCCAGCATAGCCGTCAAAGCGCTCCAAATAAACACTTGCAGATTCTACTAAAGGAGTGTTTCCAAACTGCTCTATCAAAAGCAATGTTCAAGTCTGTGAGTTGAATGCACTAATCACACAGAAGTTTGTGAAAATTCTTCTGTCTAGTTTTTAGGTGAAGATATTTCTTTTCTCAGAATAGGCCTTAAAAAGCTCCAAATATCCACTTGCAGATTCTACAAAAAGAGGGTTTCAAAACTGCTCTTTCAAAAGAAAGGCTCAAGTCTGTGAGTTGAATGCACTCATCACAAAGAAGTTTCTGAGAATGCTTCTGTGCAGTTGTTATGTGAAGATACTACCTTTTCCAGTACAGGCCTCAAAGCGTTCGAAATAAACACTTGTAGATTCTACAAAAGGAGTGTTTCAAAACTGTCCTATCAGAAGAAACGTTCAAGTCGGTGAGTTGAATGCACTCATCACAGAGAAGTTTCTGAGAATGCTTCTGTGTAGTTTTTAGGTGAAGATATTTCCTTTTCCAGCATAGGCGTCAAAGCGATCCAAATAAACACTTGCAGATTTTACAAAAGGAGTGTTTCCAAACTGCTGTTTCAGAGGGAATGTTCAAGTCTGTGAGTTGAATGCAGTAATCACACAGAAGTTTGTGAGAATGCTTTTGTCTAGTTTTTAGGTGAAGATATTTCTTTTCCCAGCATAGGCCTCAATGCCCTGCAAATATCCACTTGCAGACTCTACAAAAAGAGTGTTTCAAAACTGCTCTTTCAAAAGGAAGGCTCAAGTCTGTGAGTTGAATGCGCTCATCACAAAGAAGTTTCTGAGAATGCTTCTGTGTAGTTGTTATGTGAAGATATTTCCTTTTCTAGCATAGGTCTCAAAGCGCTCGAAATAAACACTTGCAGATTCTACGAAAGGAGTGTTTCAAAACTGTCCTATCAAAATAAACGTTCAAGTCTGTGAGTTGAATGCACTCATCACACAGAAGTTTCTGAGAATGCTTCTGTGTAATTTTTAGGTGAAGATATTTCATTTCCCAGCACAGGCCTCAGAGCGCTCCAAATATGCACTTGTAGATTCTACAAAAAGAGAGCTTGAAAACTCTCCCACAAAAAAGAGGCTTCAACTCTGTGAGTAGAATGCACTCATCACAAAGAAGTTTCTGAGAATGCTTCTGTGTAGTTTTTATGTGAAGATATTTCCTTTTCCAGCAAAGGCGTCAAAGCGCTGCAAATAAACACTTGCAGATTCTACAAAAGGAGTGTTTCCAAACTGCTCTATCAGTGCGAATGTTCAAGTTTGTGAGTTGAATGCAGTAATCACACAAAGTTTGTGAGAATGCTTCTTTCTAGTTTCAGGTGAAGATATTTCCTTTCCCAGCATAGGCCTCAAAGCCCTCCAAATATCCACTTGCAGACTCTACAAAAAGAGTGTTTCAAAACTGCTCTTTCAAAAGGAAGGCTCAAGTCCGTGAGTTGAATGCACTCATCACAAAGAAGTTTCTGAGAATGCTTCTGTGTAGTTGTTATGTGAAGATACTTCCTTTTCCAGCATTGGCCCCAAAGCGCTCGAATAAACACTTGCAGATTCTAGGAAAGGAGTGTTTCAAAACTGTCCTATCAAAAGAAACGTTCAAGTCTGTGAGTTGAATGCACTCATCACACAGAAGCTTCTGAGAATGCTTCTGTGTAGTTTTTAGGTGAAGATATTACATTTCCCAGCATAGGCCTCGGAGCGCTCCAAATATGCACTTGCAGATTCTTCAAAAAGACAGCTTGAAAACTCTTCAAACAAAAAGAGGCTTCAATTCTGTGAGTAGAATGCACTCATCACAAAGAAGTTTCTGAGAATGCTTCTGTCTAATTTTTATGTGAAGATATTTCCTTTTCCAGCATAGGCGTCAAAGCGCTCCCAATAAACACTTGCAGATTCTACAAAAGAGTGTTTCCAAACTGCTCTATCAAAAGCAATGTTCAAGTCTGTGAGTTGAATGCACTAATCACACAGAAGTTTGTGAGATTGCTTCTGTCTAGTTTTTAGGTGAAGATATTTCTTTTCCCAGCATAGGCCTTAAAGTGCTCCAAATATCCACTTGCAGATTCTACAAAAAGAGTGTTTCAAAACTGCTCTTTGAAAAGAATGGCTCAAGTCTGTGAGTTGAATGCACTCATCACAAAGAAGTTTCTGAGAATGCTTCTGTGTAGTTGTTATGTGAAGATACTTCCTTTTCCAGCATAGGCCTCAAAGCGCTCGAAATAAACACTTGCAGACTCTACGAAAGGAGTGTTTGAAAACTGTCCTATAATGAGAGACGTTAAAGTCTGTGAGTTGAATGCACTCATCACAAAGTAGTTTCTGAGAATGCTTCTGTGTAGTTGTTATGTGAAGATAATTCCTTTTCCAGCATAGGCCTCAAAGCGCTCGAAATAAACACTTGCAGATTCTACAAAAGGAGTGTTTCAAAACTGTCCTATCAAAAGAAACGTTCAAGTCTGTGAGTTGAATGCACTCATCACAGAGAAGTTTCTGAGAATGCTTCTGTGTAGTTTTTAGCTGAAGATATTTCCTTTTCCAGCACAGGCGTCAAAGCGATCCAAATAAACACTTGCAGATTCTACAAAAGGAGTGTTTCCAAACTGTTCTATCAGAGGGAATGTTAAATTCTGTGAGTTGAATGCAGTAATCACACAGAAGTTTATGAGAATGCTTCTGTCTAGTTTTAAGGGTAAGATATTTCTTTTCCCAGAATAAGCCTTAAAGCGCTCCAAATTTCCACTTGCAGATTCTACAAAAAGAGTGTTTCAAAACTGCTCTTTCAAAGGAAAGGCTCAAGTCTGTGAGCTGAATGCACTCATCACAAAGCAGTTTCTGAGAATGCTTCTGTGTAGTTGTTATGTGAAGATACTTCCTTTTCCAGCATAGGCCTCAAAGCGCTCGAAATAAACACTTGCAGATTCTACAAAAGGAGTGTTTCAGGACTGTCCTGTCAAAAGAAACGTTCAAGCCTGTGAGTTGAATGCACTCATCACAGAGAAGTTTCTGAGAATGCTTCTGTGTAGTTTTTAGGTGAAGATAATTCCTTTTCCAGCATAGGCGTCAAAGCGATCCAAATAAACACTTGCAGATTCTACAAAAGGAGTGTTACCAAACTGATCTCTCAAGAGGAATGTTCAAGTCTGTGAGTACACTGCACTCACCACAAAGAAGTTTCTGAGAATGCTTCTGTCTAGTTTTTATGTGAAGATATTTCCTTTTCCAGCATAGGCGTCAAAGCGCTCCAAATAAACACTTACAGATTCTACAAAAGGAGTGTTTCCAAACTGCTCTAGCAGAGGGAATGTTCAAGTCTGTGAGTTGAATGCACTCATCACACAGAAGTTTCTGAGAATGCTTCTGTGTAGTTTTCAGGTGAAGATATTTCATTTCCCAGCACAGGCCTCAGAGCGTTCCAATTATGCACTTGCAGATTCTACAAAAAGAGAGCTTGAAAACTCTTCCCCCAAAAAGAGGCTTCAACTCTATGAGTAGAATGCACTCATCAAAAAGAAGTTTCTGAGAATGCTTCTGTCTAGTTTTTATGTGAAGATATTTCCTTTTCCAGCATAGGCGTCAAAGCGCTCCAAATAAACACTTGAAGATTCTACTAAAGGAGTGTTTCCAAACTGCTCTATCGAAAGCAATGTTCAAGTCTGTGAGTTGAATGCAGTAATCACACAGAAGTTTGTGAGAATTCTTCTGTCCAGTTTTTACGTGAAGATATTTCTTTTCCCAGAATAGGCCTTAAAGCGCTCCAAATATCCACTTGCAGATTCTACAAAAAGAGTGTTGCAAAACTGCTCTTTCAAAAGAAAGGCTCAAGTCTGTGAGTTGAATGCACTCATCGCAAAGAAGTTTCTGAGAAAGCTTCTGTGTAGTTGTTATGTGAAGATACTTCCTTTTCCAGCACAGGCCTCAAAGCGCTCGAAATAAACACTTGCAGATTCTACAAAAGGAGTGTTTCAAAACTGTCCTATCAAAAGAAACTTTCAAGTCTGTGAGTTGAATGCACTCATCACAGAGAAGTTTCTGAGAATGCTTCTGTGTACTTTTTAGGTGAAGATATTTCCTTTTCCAGCATAGGCGTCAAAGCGATCCAAATAAACACTTACAGATTCTACAAAAGGAGTGTTTCCAAACTGCTCTATCAGAGGGAATGTTCAAGTCTGTGAGTTGAATGCACTCATCACACAGAAGTTTCTGAGAATGCTTCTGTGTTGTTTTTAGGTGAAGATATTACATTTCCCAGCACAGGCCTCAGAGCGTTCCAATTATGCACTTGCAGATTCTACAAAAAGAGAGCTTGAAAACTCTTCCACCAAAAAGAGGCTTCAACTCTATGAGTAGAATGCACTCATCACAAAGAAGTTTCTGAGAATGCTTCTGTCTAGTTTTTATGTGAAGATATTTCCTTTTCCAGCATAGGCGTCAAAGCGCTCCAAATAAACACTTGCAGATTCTACTAAAGGAGTGTTTCCAAACTGCTCTATCAAAAGGAATGTTCAAGTCTGTGAGTAGAATGCACTATTCACACAGAAGGTTGTGAGAATTCTTCAGTCTAGTTTTTAGGTGAAGATATTTCTTTTCCCAGAATAGGCCTTAAAGCTCTCCAAATATCCACTTGCAGATTCTACAAAAAGAGTGTTTCAAAACTGCTCTTTCAAAAGAAAGGCTCAACTCTGTGAGTTGAATGCACTCATCGCAAAGAAGTTTCTGAGAAAGCTTCTGTGTAGTTGTTATGTGAAGATACTTCCTTTTCCAGCACAGGCCCCAAAGCGCTCGAAATAAACACTTGCAGATTCTAAAAAAGGAGGGTTTCAAAACTGTCCTATCAAAAGAAACGTTCAAGTCTGTGAGTTGAATGCACTCATCACAGAGAAGTTTCTGAGAATGCTTCTGTGTAGTTTTTAGGTGAAGATATTTCCTTTTCCAGCATAGGCGTCAAAGCGATCCAAATAAACACTTGCAGATTCTACAAAAGGTGTGTTTCCAAACTGCTCTATCAGAGGGAATGTTCAAGTCTGTGAGTTGAATGCAGTAATCACACAGAAGTTTGTGAGAATGCTTCTGTCTAGTTTTTAGGTGAAGATATTTCTTTTCCCAGAATAGGCCTTAAAGCGCTCCAAATTTCCACTTGCAGATTCTACAAAAAGAGTGTTTCAAAACTGCTCTTTCAAAAGAAAGGCTCAAGTCTGTGAGTTAAATGCCCTCATCACAAAGAAGTTTCTGAGAATGCTTCTGTGTAGTTTTTATGTGAAGATAATTCCTTTTCCAGCACAGGCCTCAAAGTACTCGAAATAAACAATTGCAGATTCTACAAAAGGAGTGTTTCAAAACTGTCCTATCAAAAGAAACGTTCAAGTCTGTGAGTTGAATGCACTCATCACAGAGAAGTTTCTGAGAATGCTTCTGTGTAGTTTTTAGGTGAAGATATTTCCTTTTCCAGCATAGGCGCCAAAGCGATCCAAATAAACACTTGCAGATTCTACAAAAGGAGTGTATCCAAACTGCTCTATCAGAGGGAATGTTTAAGTCTGTGAGTTGAATGCAGTAATCACACAGAAGTTTGTGAGGATGCTTCTGTCTAGTTTTTAGGTGAAGATATTTCTTTTCCCAGAATAGGCCTTAAAGCGCTCCAAATTTCCACTTGCAGATTCTACAAAAAGAGTGTTTCAAAACTGCTCTTTCAAAAGAAAGGCTCAAGTCTGTGAATTGAATGCCCTCATCACAAAGAAGTTTCTGAGAATGCTTCTGTGTAGTTGTTATGGGAAGATAATTCCTTTTCCAGCATAGGCCTCAAAGCGCTCGAAATAAACACTTGCAGATTCTACAAAAGGAGTGTTTCAAAACTGTCCTATCAAAAGAAACGTTCAAGTCTGTGAGTTGAATGCACCCATCACAGAGAAGTTTCTGAGAATGCTTCTGTGTAGTTTTTAGCTGAAGATATTTCATTTTCCAGCTTAGGCCTCAAAGCGATCCAAATAAACACTTGCAGATTCTACAAAAGGAGTGTTTCCAAACTGTTCTATCAGAGGGAATGTTCAAGTCTGTGAGTTGAATGCAGTAATCACACAGAAGTTTGTGACAATGCTTCTGTCTAGTTTTTAGGTGAAGATATTTCTTTTCCCAGAATAAGCCTTAAAGCGCTCCAAATTTCCACTTGCAGATTCTACAAAAACAGTGTTTCACAACTGCTCTTTCAAAGGAAAGGCTCAAGTCTGTGAGCTGAATGCAATCATCACAAAGAAGTTTCTGAGAATGCTTCTGTGTAGTTGTTATGTGAAGATACTTCCTTTTCCAGCATAGGCCTCAAAGCGCTCGAAATAAACACTTGCAGATTCTACAAAAGGAGTGTTTCCAAACTGATCTCTCAAGAGGAATGTTCAAGTCTGTGAGCACAATGCACTCACCACAAAGAAGTTTCTGAGAATGCTTCTGTCTAGTTATTATGTGAAGATATTTCCTTTTCCAGCATAGGCGTCAAAGCGCTCCAAATAAACACTTGCAGATTCTACAAAAGGAGTGTTTCCAAACTGCTCTATCAGAGGGAATGTACAAGTCTGTGAGTTGAATGCACTCATCACACAGAAGTTTCTGAGAATGCTTCTGTGTAGTTTTTAGGTGAAGATATTTCATTTCCCAGCACAGGCCTCAGAGCGCTCCAAATATGCACTTGCAGATTCTACAAAAAGAGAGCTTGAAAACTCTTCCACCAAAAAGAGGCTTCAACTCTATGAGTAGAATGCACTGATCACAAAGAAGTTTCTGAGAAAGCTTCTGTGTAGTTGTTATGTGAAGATACTTCCTTTTCCAGCACAGGCCTCAAAGTGCTCGAAATAAACACTTGCAGATTCTACAAAAGGAGTGTTTCAAAACTGTCCTATCAAAAGAAACGTTCAAGTCTGTGAGTTGAATGCACTCATCACAGAGAAGTTTCTGAGAATGCATCTGTGTAGTTTTTAGGTGAAGATATTTCCTTTTCCAGCATAGGCGTCAAAGCGATCCAAATAATCACTTGCAGATTCTACAAAAGGAGTGTTTCCAAACTGCTCTATCAGAGGGAATGTTCAAGTCTGTGAGTTGAATGCAGTAATCACACAGAAGTTTGTGAGAATGCTTCTGTCTAGTTTTTAGGTGAAGATATTTCTTTTCCCAGAATAGGCCTTAAAGCGCTCCAAATTTCCACTTGCAGATTCTACAAAAAGAGTGTTTCAAAACTGCTCTTTCAAAAGAAAGGCTCAAGTCTGTGAGTTGAATGCCCTCATCACAAAGAAGTTTCTGAGAATGCTTCTGTGTAGTTGTTATGTGAAGATACTTCCTTTTCCAGCATAGGCCTCAAAGCGCTCGAAATAAACACTTGCAGATTCTACAAAAGGAGTGTTTCAAGACTGTCCTGTCAAAAGAAACGTTCAAGTCTGTGAGTTGAATGCACTCATCACAGAGAAGTTTCTGAGAATGCTTCTGTGTAGTTTTTAGGTGAAGATATTTCCTTTTCCAGCATAGGCGTCAAAGCGATCCAAATAAACACTTGCAGATTCTACAAAAGGAGTGTTTCCAAACTGATCTCTCAAGAGGAATGTTCAAGTCTGTGAGTACAATGCACTCACCACAAGAAGTTTCTGAGAATGCTTCTGTCTAGTTTTTATGTGAAGATATTTCCTTTTCCAGCATAGGCGTCAAAGCGCTCCAAATAAACACTTGCAGATTCTACAAAAGGAGTGTTTCCAAACTGCTCTATCAGAGGGTATGTTCAAGTCTGTGAGTTGAATGCACTCATCACACAGAAGTTTGTGAGAATGCTTCTGTGTAGTTTTTAGGTGAAGATATTTAATTTCCCAGCACAGGCCTCAGAGCGCTCCAAATATGCACTTGCAGATTCTACAAAAAGAGAGCTTGAAAACTCTTCCACAAAAAAGAGGCTTCAACTCTATGAGTAGAATGCACTCATCACAAAGAAGTTTCTGAGAATGCTTCTGTCTAGTTTTTATGTGAAGATATTTCCTTTTCCAGCATAGGCGTCAAAGCGCTCCAAATAAACACTTGCAGATTCTACTAAAGGAGTGTTTCCAAACTGCTCTATCAGAGGGAATGTTCAAGTCTGTGAGTTGAATGCAGTAATCACACAGAAGTTTGTGAGAATGCTTCTGTCTAGTTTTGAGGTGAAGATATTTCTTTTCCAGGAATAGGCCTTAAAGCGCTCCAAATTTCCACTTGCAGATTCTACAAAAAGAGTGTTTCAAAACTGCTCTTTCAAAGGAAAGGCTCAAGTCTGTGAGCTGAATGCACTCATCACAAAGAAGTTTCTGAGAATTCTTCTGTGTAGTTGTTATGTGAAGATACTTCCTTTTCCAGCATTGGCCCCAAAGAGCTCGAATAAACACTTGCAGATTCTAGGAAAGTAGTGTTTCAAAACTGTGCTATCAAAAGAAACTTTCAAGTCTGTGAGTTGAATGCACTCATCACACAGAAGTTTCTGAGAATGCTTCTGTGTAGTTTTTAGGTGAAGATATTTCATTTCCCAGCATAGGCCTCGGAGCGCTCCACATAAGCACTTGCAGATTCTTCAAAAAGACAGCTTGAAAACTCTTCAAACAAAAAGAGGCTTCAACTCTGTGAGTAGAATGCACTCATCACAAAGAAGTTTCAGAGAATGCTTCTGTGTAGTTTTTAGGTGAAGATATTTCCTTTTCCAGCATAGGCGTCAAAGCGCTCCCAATAAACACTTGCAGATTCTACAAAAGAGTTTTTCCAAACTGCTCTATCAAAAGCAATGTTCAAGTCTCTGTGTTGAATGCACTAATCACACAGAAGTTTGGGAGATTGCTTCTGTCTAGTTTTTAGGTGAAGATATTTCTTTTCCCAGCACAGGCCTTAAAGTGCTCCAAATATCCACTTGCAGATTCTACAAAAAGAGTGTTTCAAAACTGCTCTTTGAAAAGAATGGCTCAAGTCTGTGAGTTGAATGCACTCATCACAAAGAAGTTTCTGAGAATGCTTCTGTGTAGTTGTTATGTGAAGATAATTCCTTTTCCAGCATAGGCCTCAAAGCGCTCGAAATAAACACTTGCAGATTCTACAAAAGGAGTGTTTCAGGACTGTCCTGTCAAAAGAAACGTTCAAGCCTGTGAGTTGAATGCACTCATCACAGAGAAGTTTCTGAGAATGCTTCTGTGTAGTTTTTAGGTGAAGATAATTCCTTTTCCAGCATAGGCGTCAAAGCGATCCAAATAAACACTTGCAGATTCTACAAAAGGAGTGTTTCCAAACTGATCTCTCAAGAGGAATGTTCAAGTCTGTGAGTACAATGCACTCACCACAAAGAAGTTTCTGAGAATGCTTCTGTCTAGTTTTTATGTGAAGATATTTCCTTTTCCAGCATAGGCGCCAAAGCGCTCCAAATAAACACTTACAGATTCTACAAAAGGAGTGTTTCCAAACTGCTCTAGCAGAGGGAATGTTCAAGTCTGTGAGTTGAATGCACTCATCACACAGAAGTTTCTGAGAATGCTTCTGTGTAGTTTTTAGGTGAAGATATTTCATTTCCCAGCACAGGCCTCAGAGCGTTCCAATTATGCACTTGCAGATTCTACAAAAAGAGAGCTTGAAAACTCTTCCCCCAAAAAGAGGCTTCAACTCTATGAGTAGAATGCACTCATCAAAAAGAAGTTTCTGAGAATGCTTCTGTCTAGTTTTTATGTGAAGATATTTCCTTTTCCAGCATAGGCGTCAAAGCGCTCCAAATAAACACTTGCAGATTCTACTAAAGGAGTGTTTCCAAACTGCTCTATCAAAAGCAATGTTCAAGTCTGTGAGTTGAATGCACTAATCACACAGAAGTTTGTGAGAATTCTTCTGTCCAGTTTTTACGTGAAGATATTTCTTTTCCCAGAATAGGCCTTAAAGCGCTCCAAATATCCACTTGCAGATTCTACAAAAAGAGTGTTTCAAAACTGCTCTTTCAAAAGAAAGGCTCAAGTCTGTGAGTTGAATGCACTCATCGCAAAGAAGTTTCTGAGAAAGCTTCTGTGTAGTTGTTATGTGAAGATACTTCCTTTTCCAGCACAGGCCTCAAAGCGCTCGAAATAAACACTTGCAGATTCTACAAAAGGAGTGTTTCAAAACTGTCCTATCAAAAGAAACGTTCAAGTCTGTGAGTTGAATGCACTCATCACAGAGAAGTTTCTGAGAATGCTTCTGTGTACTTTTTAGGTGAAGATATTTCCTTTTCCAGCATAGGCGTCAAAGCGATCCAAATAAACACTTGCAGATTCTACAAAAGGAGTGTTTCCAAACTGCTCTATCAGAGGGAATGTTCAAGTCTGTGAGTTGAATGCACTCATCACACAGAAGTTTCTGAGAATGCTTCTGTGTAGTTTTTAGGTGAAGATATTTCATTTCCCAGCACAGGCCTCAGAGCGTTCCAATTATGCACTTGCAGATTCTACAAAAAGAGAGCTTGAAAACTCTTCCACCAAAAAGAGGCTTCAACTCTATGAGTAGAATGCACTCATCACAAAGAAGTTTCTGAGAATGCTTCTGTCTAGTTTTTATGTGAAGATATTTCCTTTTCCAGCATAGGCGTCAAAGCGCTCCAAATAAACACTTGCAGATTCTACTAAAGGAGTGTTTCCAAACTGCTCTAACAAAAGCAATGTTCAAGTCTGTCAGTAGAATGCACTATTCACACAGAAGTTTGTGAGAATTCTTCTGTCTAGTTTTTAGGTGAAGATATTTCTTTTCCCAGAATAGGCCTTAAAGCGCTCCAAATATCCACTTGCAGATTCTACAAAAAGAGTGTTTCAAAACTGCTCTTTCAAAAGAAAGGCTCAACTCTGTGAGTTGAATGCACTCATCGCAAAGAAGTTTCTGAGAAAGCTTCTGTGTAGTTGTTATGTGAAGATACTTCCTTTTCCAGCACAGGCCTCAAAGCGCTCGAAATAAACACTTGCAGATTCTAAAAAAGGAGGGTTTCAAAACTGTCCTATCAAAAGAAACGTTCAAGTCTGTGAGTTGAATGCACTCATCACAGAGAAGTTTCTGAGAATGCTTCTGTGTAGTTTTTAGGTGAAGATATTTCCTTTTCCAGCATAGGCGTCAAAGCGATCCAAATAAACACTTGCAGATTCTACAAAAGGTGTGTTTCCAAACTGCTCTATCAGAGGGAATGTTCAAGTCTGTGAGTTGAATGCAGTAATCACACAGAAGTTTGTGAGAATGCTTCTGTCTAGTTTTTAGGTGAAGATATTTCTTTTCCCAGAATAGGCCTTAAAGCGCTCCAAATTTCCACTTGCAGATTCTACAAAAAGAGTGTTTCAAAACTGCTCTTTCAAAAGAAAGGCTCAAGTCTGTGAGTTAAATGCCCTCATCACAAAGAAGTTTCTGAGAATGCTTCTGTGTAGTTTTTATGTGAAGATAATTCCTTTTCCAGCACAGGCCCCAAAGTGCTCGAAATAAACACTTACAGATTCTACAAAAGGAGTGTTTCCAAACTGTCCTATCAAAAGAAACGTTCAAGTCTGTGAGTTGAATGCACTCATCACAGAGAAGTTTCTGAGAATGCTTCTGTGTAGTTTTTAGGTGAAGATATTTCCTTTTCCAGCATAGGCGCCAAAGCGATCCAAATAAACACTTGCAGATTCTACAAAAGGAGTGTTTCCAAACTGCTCTATCAGAGGGAATGTTTAAGTCTGTGAGTTGAATGCAGTAATCACACAGAAGTTTGTGAGGATGCTTCTGTCTAGTTTTTAGGTGAAGATATTTCTTTTCCCAGAATAGGCCTTAAAGCGCTCCAAATTTCCACTTGCAGATTCTACAAAAAGAGTGTTTCAAAACTGCTCTTTCAAAAGAAAGGCTCAAGTCTGTGAGTTGAATGCCCTCATCACAAAGAAGTTTCTGAGAATGCTTCTGTGTAGTTGTTATGGGAAGATAATTCCTTTTCCAGCATAGGCCTCAAAGCGCTCGAAATAAACACTTGCAGATTCTACAAAAGGAGTGTTTCAAAACTGTCCTATCAAAAGAAACGTTCAAGTCTGTGAGTTGAATGCAGTCATCACAGAGAAGTTTCTGAGAATGCTTCTGTGTAGTTTTTAGCTGAAGATATTTCATTTTCCAGCTTAGGCCTCAAAGCGATCCAAATAAACACTTGCAGATTCTACAAAAGGAGTGTTTCCAAACTGTTCTATCAGAGGGAATGTTCAAGTCTGTGAGTTGAATGCAGTAATCACACAGAAGTTTGTGACAATGCTTCTGTCTAGTTTTTAGGTGAAGATATTTCTTTTCCCAGAATAAGCCTTAAAGCGCTCCAAATTTCCACTTGCAGATTCTACAAAAACAGTGTTTCACAACTGCTCTTTCAAAGGAAAGGCTCAAGTCTGTGAGCTGAATGCAATCATCACAAAGAAGTTTCTGAGAATGCTTCTGTGTAGTTGTTATGTGAAGATACTTCCTTTTCCAGCATAGGCCTCAAAGCGCTCGAAATAAACACTTGCAGATTCTACAAAAGGAGTGTTTCCAAACTGATCTCTCAAGAGGAATGTTCAAGTCTGTGAGCACAATGCACTCACCACAAAGAAGTTTCTGAGAATGCTTCTGTCTAGTTATTATGTGAAGATATTTCCTTTTCCAGCATAGGCGTCAAAGCGATCCAAATAAACACTTGCAGATTCTACAAAAGGAGTGTTTCCAAACTGCTCTATCAGAGGGAATGTTCAAGTCTGTGAGTTGAATGCACTCATCACACAGAGGTTTCTGAGAATGCTTCTGTGTAGTTTTTAGGTGAAGATATTTCATTTCCCAGCACAGGCCTCAGAGCGCTCCAAATATGCACTTGCAGATTCTACAAAAAGAGAGCTTGAAAACTCTTCCACCAAAAAGAGGCTTCAACTCTATGAGTAGAATGCACTGATCACAAAGAAGTTTCTGAGTATGCTTCTGCCTAGTTTTTATGTGAAGATATTTCCTTTTCCAGCATAGGCGTGAAAGCGCTCCAAATAAACACTTGCAGATTCTACTAAAGGAGTGTTTCCAAACTGCTCTATCAAAAGCAATGTTCAAGTCTGTGAGTTGAATGCATTAATCACACAGAAGTTTGTGATAATGCTTCTGTCTAGTTTTTAGGTGAAGATATTTCTTTTCCCAGAATAGGCCTTAAAGCGCTCCAAATATCCACTTGCAGATTCTACAAAAAGAGTGTTTCAAAACTGCTCTTTCAAAAGAAAGGCTCAAGTCTGTGAGTTGAATGCACTCATCACAAAGAAGTTTCTGAGAAAGCTTCTGTGTAGTTGTTATGTGAAGATACTTCCTTTTCCAGCACAGGCCTCAAAGCGCTCGAAATAAACACTTGCAGATTCTACAAAAGGAGTGTTTCAAAACTGTCCTATCAAAAGAAACGTTCAAGTCTGTGAGTTGAATGCACTCATCACAGAGAAGTTTCTGAGAATGCTTCTGTGTAGTTTTTAGGTGAAGATATTTCCTTTTCCAGCATAGGCGTCAAAGCGATCCAAATAATCACTTGCAGATTCTACAAAAGGAGTGTTTCCAAACTGCTCTATCAGAGGGAATGTTCAAGTCTGTGAGTTGAATGCAGTAATCACACAGAAGTTTGTGAGAATGCTTCTGTCTAGTTTTTCGGTGAAGATATTTCTTTTCCCAGAATAGGCCTTAAAGCGCTCCAAATTTCCACTTGCAGATTCTACAAAAAGAGTGTTTCAAAACTGCTCTTTCAAAAGAAAGGCTCAAGTCTGTGAGTTGAATGCCCTCATCACAAAGAAGTTTCTGAGAATGCTTCTGTGTAGTTGTTATGTGAAGATACTTCCTTTTCCAGCATAGGCCTCAAAGCGCTCGAAATAAACACTTGCAGATTCTACAAAAGGAGTGTTTCAAGACTCTCCTGTCAAAAGAAACGTTCAAGTCTGTGAGTTGAATGCACTCATCACAGAGAAGTTTCTGAGAATGCTTCTGTGTAGTTTTTAGGTGAAGATATTTCCTTTTCCAGCATAGGCGTCAAAGCGATCCAAATAAACACTTGCAGATTCTACAAAAGGAGTGTTTCCAAACTGATCTCTCAAGAGGAATGTTCAAGTCTGTGAGTACAATGCACTCACCACAAGAAGTTTCTGAGAATGCTTCTGTCTAGTTTTTATGTGAAGATATTTCCTTTTCCAGCATAGGCGTCAAAGCGCTCCAAAGAAACACTTGCAGATTCTACAAAAGGAGTGTTTCCAAACTGCTCTATCAGAGGGTATGTTCAAGTCTGTGAGTTGAATGCACTCATCACACAGAAGTTTCTGAGAATGCTTCTGTGTAGTTTTTAGGTGAAGATATTTCATTTCCCAGCACAGGCCTCAGAGCGCTCCAAATATGCACTTGCAGATTCTACAAAAAGAGAGCTTGAAAACTCTTCCACAAAAAAGAGGCTTCAGCTCTATGAGTAGAATGCACTCATCACAAAGAAGTTTCTGAGAATGCTTCTGTCTAGTTTTTATGTGAAGATATTTCCTTTTCCAGCATAGGCGTCAAAGCGCTCCAAATAAACACTTGCAGATTCTACTAAAGGAGTGTTTCCAAACTGCTCTATCAGAGGGAATGTTCAAGTCTGTGAGTTGAATGCAGTAATCACACAGAAGTTTGTGAGAATGCTTCTGTCTAGTTTTGAGGTGAAGATATTTCTTTTCCAGGAATAGGCCTTAAAGCGCTCCAAATTTCCACTTGCAGATTCTACAAAAAGAGTGTTTCAAAACTGCTCTTTCAAAGGAAAGGCTCAAGTCTGTGAGTTGAATGCACTCATCACAAAGAAGTTTCTGAGAATTCTTCTGTGTAGTTGTTATGTGAAGATACTTCCTTTTCCAGCATTGGCCCCAAAGCGCTCGAATAAACACTTGCCGATTCTAGGAAAGTAGTGTTTCAAAACTGTGCTATCAAAAGAAACTTTCAAGTCTGTGAGTTGAATGCACTCATCACACAGAAGTTTCTGAGAATGCTTCTGTGTAGTTTTTAGGTGAAGATATTTCATTTCCCAGCATAGGCCTCGGAGCGCTCCACATAAGCACTTGCAGATTCTTCAAAAAGACAGCTTGAAAACTCTTCAAACAAAAAGAGGCTTCAACTCTGTGAGTAGAATGCACTCATCACAAAGAAGTTTCAGAGAATGCTTCTGTGTAGTTTTTAGGTGAAGATATTTCCTTTTCCAGCATAGGCGTCAAAGCGCTCCCAATAAACACTTGCAGATTCTACAAAAGAGTGTTTCCAAACTGCTCTATCAAAAGCAATGTTCAAGTCTCTGTGTTGAATGCACTAATCACACAGAAGTTTGTGAGATTGCTTCTGTCTAGTTTTTAGGTGAAGATATTTCTTTTCCCAGCATAGGCCTTAAAGTGCTCCAAATATCCACTTGCAGATTCTACAAAAAGAGTGTTTCAAAACTGCTCTTTGAAAAGAATGGCTCAAGTCTGTGAGTTGAATGCACTCATCACAAAGAAGTTTCTGAGAATGCTTCTGTGTAGTTGTTATGTGAAGATACTTCCTTTTCCAGCATAGTCCTCAAAGCGCTCGAAATAAACACTTGCAGACTCTCCGAAAGGAGTGTTTGAAAACTGTCCTATCAAAAGAGACGTTAAAGTATGTGAGTTGAATGCACTTATCACAAAGAAGTTTCTGAGAATGCTTCTGTGTAGTTGTTATGTGAAGATACTTCCTTTTTTAGCATAGGCCACAAAGCGCTCGAAATAAACACTTGCAGATTCTACAAAAGGAGTGTTTCAAAACTGTCCTATGAAAAGAAACGTTCAAGTCTGTGAGTTGAATGCACTCATCACAGAGAAGTTTCTGAGAATGCTTCTGTGTAGTTTTTAGGTGAAGATATTTCCTTTTCCAGCTTAGGCGTCAAAGCGATCCAAATAAACACTTGCAGATTCTACAAAAGGAGTGTTTCCAAACTGTTCTATCAGAGGGAATGTTCAAGTCTGTGTGTTGAATGCAGTAATCACACAGAAGTTAGTGAGAATGCTTCTGTCTAGTTTTTAGGTGAAGATATTTCTTTTCCCAGAATAGGCCTTAAAGCGCTCCAAATTTCCACTTGCAGATTCTACAAAAAGAGTGTTTCAAAACTGCTCTTTCAAAAGAAAGGCTCAAGTATGTGAGCTGAATCCACTCATCACAAAGAAGTTTCTGAGAATGCTTCTGTGTAGTCTTTCTTTGAAGATATTTCCTTTTCCAGCATAGGCGTCAAAGCTCTCCAAATAAACACTTGCAGATTTTACAAAAGGAGTGTTTCCAAACTACTGTATCAGAGGGAATGTTCAAGTCTGTGAGTTGAATGCACTAGTCAGACAGAAGTTTGTGAGAATGCTTCTGTGTAGTTTTTAGGTGAAGATATTACTTTTCCCAGCATAGGCCTCAAAGCCCTCCAAATATCCACTTGCAGACTCTACAAAAAGAGTGTGTCAAAACTGCTCTTTCAAAAGGAAGGCTCAAGTCTGTGAGTTGAATGCACTCATCACAAAGAAGTTTCTGAGAATGCTTCTGTGTAGTTGTTATGTGAAGATACTTCCTTTTCCAGCATAGGCCTCAGTGCGCTCGAAATAAATACTTGCAGATCCTACGAAAGGAGTGTTTCAAAACTGTCCTATCAAAAGAAACGTTCAAGTCTGTGAGTTGAATGCACTCATCACAGAGAAGTTTCTGAGAATGCTTCTGTGTAGTTTTTAGCTGAAGATATTTCCTTTTCCAGCATAGGCGTCAAAGCGATCCAAATAAACACTTGCAGATTCTACAAAAGGAGTGTTTCCAAACTGTTCTATCACAGGGAATGTTCAAGTCTGTGAGTTGAATGCAGTAATCACACAGAAGTTTGTGAGAATGCTTATGTCTAGTTTTAAGGTGAAGATATTTCTTTTCCCAGAATGAGCCTTAAAGCGCTCCAAATTTCCACTTGCAGATTCTACAAAAAGAGTGTTTCAAAACTGCTCTTTCAAAGGAAAGTCTCAAGTCTGTGAGCTGAATGCACTCATCACAAAGAAGTTTCTGAGAATGCTTCTGTGTAGTTGTTATGTGAAGATACTTCCTTTTCCAGCATAGGCCTCAAAGCGCTCGAAATAAACACTTGCAGATTCTACAAAAGGAGTGTTTCAAGACTGTCCTGTCAAAAGAAACTTTCAAGTCTGTGAATTGAATGCACTCATCACAGAGAAGTTTCTGAGAATACTTCTGTGTAGTTTTTAGGTGAAGATAATTCCTTTTCCAGCATAGGCGTCAAAGCGATCCAAATAAACACTTGCAGATTCTACAAAAGGAGTGTTTCCAAACTGATCTCTGAAGAGGAATGTTCAAGTCTGTGAGTACAATGCACTCACCACAAAGAAGTTTCTGAGAATGCTTCTGTCTAGTTTTTATGTGAAGATATTTCCTTTTCCAGCATAGGCCTCAAAGCGCTCCAAATAAACACATGCAGATTCTACAAAAGGAGTGTTTCCAAACTGCTCTATCAGAGGGAATGTTCAAGTCTGTCAGTTGAATGCACTCATCACACAGAAGTTTCTGAGAATGCTTCTGTGTAATTTTTAGGTGAAGATATTTCATTTCCCAGCACAGGCCTCAGAGCGTTCCAATTATGCACTTGCAGATTCTACAAAAAGAGAGCTTGAAAACTCTTCCACCAAAAAGAGGTTTCAACTCTATGAGTAGAATGCACTCATCACAAAGAAGTTTCTGAGAATGCTTCTGTCTAGTTTTTATGTGAAGATATTTCCTTTTCCAGCATAGGCGTCAAAGCGCTCCAAATAAACACTTGCAGATTCTACTAAAGGAGTGTTTCCAAACTGCTCTATCAAAAGCAATGTTCAAGTCTGTGAGTTGAATGCACTAATCACACAGAATTTTGTGAGAATTCTTCTGTCTAGTTTTTAGGTGAAGATATTTCTTTTCCCAGAATAGGCCTTAAAGCGCTCCAAATATCCACTTGCAGATTCTACAAAAAGAGTGTTTCAAAACTGCTCTTTCAAAAGAAAGGCTCAAGTCTGTGAGTTGAATGCACTCATCGCAAAGAAGTTTCTGAGAATGCTTCTGTGTAGTTGTTATGTGAAGATACTTCCTTTTCCAGCACAGGCCTCAAAGCGCTCGAAATAAACACTTGCAGATTCCACAAAAGGAGTGTTTCAAAACTGTCCTATCAAAAGAAACGTTCAAGTCTGTGAGTTGAATTCACTCATCACAGAGAAGTTTCTCAGAATTCTTCTGTGTAGTTTTTAGGTGAAGATATTTCCTTTTCCAGCATAGGCGTCAAAGCGATCCAAATAAACACTTGCAGATTCTACAAAAGGAGTGTTTCCAAACTGCTCTATCAGAGAGAATGTTCAAGTCTGTGAGTTGAATGCAGTAATCACACAGAAGTTTGTGAGAATGCTTCTGTCTAGTTTTTAGGGGAAGATATTCCTTTTCCCAGAACAGGCCTTAAAGCGCTCCAAATTTCCACTTGCAGATTCTGCAAAAAGAGTGTTTCAAAACTGCTCTTTCAAAAGAAAGGCTCAAGTCTGTGAGTTAAATGCCCTCATCACAAAGAAGTTTCTGAGAATGCTTCTGTGTAGTTGTTAAGTGAAGATACTTCCTTTTCCAGCATAGGCCTCAAAGCGCTCGAAATAAACACTTGCAGATTCTACAAAAGGAGTGTTTCAAAACTGTCCTATCAAAAGAAACGTTCAAGTCTGTGAGTTGAATGCACTCATCACAGGGAAGTTTCTGAGAATGCTTCTGTGTAGTTTTTAGCTGAAGATATTTCCTTTTCCAGCATAGGCGTCAAAGCGATCCAAATAAACACTTGCAGATTCTACAAAAGGAGTGTTTCCAAACTGTTGTATCAGAGGGAATGTTCAAGTCTGTGAGTTGAATGCAGTAATCACACAGAAGTTTGTGAGAATGCTTCTGTCTAGTTTCAGGTGAAGATATTTATTTTCCCAGCATAGGCCTCGAAGCCCTCCAAATATCCACTTGCAGACTCTACAAAAAGAGTGTTTCAAAACTGCTCTTTCAAAGGAAAGGCTCAAGTCTGTGAGCTGAATGCACTCATCACAAAGAAGTTTCTGAGAATGCTTCTGTGTAGTAGTTATGTGAAGATAATTCCATTTCCCAGCACAGGCCTCAGAGCGCTCCAAATATGCACTTGCAGATTCTACAAAAAGAGAGCTTGAAAACTCTTCCACCAAAAAGAGGCTTCAACTGTATGAGTAGAATGCACTCATCACAAAGAAGTTTCTGAGAATGCTTCTGTCTAGTTTTTATGTGAAGATATTTCCTTTTCCAGCATAGCCGTCAAAGCGCTCCAAATAAACACTTGCAGATTCTACTAAAGGAGTGTTTCCAAACTGCTCTATCAAAAGCAATGTTCAAGTCTGTGAGTTGAATGCAGTAATCACACAGAAGTTAGTGAGAATGCTTCTGTCTAGTTTTTAGGTGAAGATATTTCTTTTCCCAGAATAGGCCTTAAAGCGCTCCAAATTTCCACTTGCAGATTCTACAAAAAGAGTGTTTCAAAACTGCTCTTTCAAAAGAAAGGCTCAAGTATGTGAGCTGAATCCACTCATCACAAAGAAGTTTCTGAGAATGCTTCTGTGTAGTGTTTCTTTGAAGATATTTCCTTTTCCAGCATAGGCGTCAAAGCTCTCCAAATAAACACTTGCAGATTTTACAAAAGGAGTGTTTCCAAACTACTGTATCAGAGGGAATGTTCAAGTCTGTGAGTTGAATGCACTAGTCAGACAGAAGTTTGTGAGAATGCTTCTGTGTAGTTTTTAGGTGAAGATATTACTTTTCCCAGCATAGGCCTCAAAGCCCTCCAAATATCCACTTGCAGACTCTACAAAAAGAGTGTGTCAAAACTGCTCTTTCAAAAGGAAGGCTCAAGTCTGTGAGTTGAATGCACTCATAACAAAGAAGTTTCTGAGAATGCTTCTGTGTAGTTGTTATGTGAAGATACTTCCTTTTCCAGCATAGGCCTCAGTGCGCTCGAAATAAATACTTGCAGATCCTACGAAAGGAGTGTTTCAAAACTGTCCTATCAAAAGAAACGTTCAAGTCTGTGAGTTGAATGCACTCATCACAGAGAAGTTTCTGAGAATGCTTCTGTGTAGTTTTTAGCTGAAGATATTTCCTTTTCCAGCATAGGCGTCAAAGCGATCCAAATAAACACTTGCAGATTCTACAAAAGGAGTGTTTCCAAACTGTTCTATCACAGGGAATGTTCAAGTCTGTGAGTTGAATGCAGTAATCACACAGAAGTTTGTGAGAATGCTTATGTCTAGTTTTAAGGTGAAGATATTTCTTTTCCCAGAATGAGCCATAAAGCGCTCCAAATTTCCACTTGCAGATTCTACAAAAAGAGTGTTTCAAAACTGCTCTTTCAAAGGAAAGTCTCAAGTCTGTGAGCTGAATGCACTCATCACAAAGAAGTTTCTGAGAATGCTTCTGTGTAGTTGTTATGTGAAGATACTTCCTTTTCCAGCATAGGCCTCAAAGCGCTCGAAATAAACACTTGCAGATTCTACAAAAGGAGTGTTTCAAGACTGTCCTGTCAAAAGAAACTTTCAAGTCTGTGAATTGAATGCACTCATCACAGAGAAGTTTCTGAGAATACTTCTGTGTAGTTTTTAGGTGAAGATAATTCCTTTTCCAGCATAGGCGTCAAAGCGATCCAAATAAACACTTGCAGATTCTACAAAAGGAGTGTTTCCAAACTGATCTCTGAAGAGGAATGTTCAAGTCTGTGAGTACAATGCACTCACCACAAAGAAGTTTCTGAGAATGCTTCTGTCTAGTTTTTATGTGAAGATATTTCCTTTTCCAGCATAGGCCTCAAAGCGCTCCAAATAAACACATGCAGATTCTACAAAAGGAGTGTTTCCAAACTGCTCTATCAGAGGGAATGTTCAAGTCTGTCAGTTGAATGCACTCATCACACAGAAGTTTCTGAGAATGCTTCTGTGTAGTTTTTAGGTGAAGATATTTCATTTCCCAGCACAGGCCTCAGAGCGTTCCAATTATGCACTTGCAGATTCTACAAAAAGAGAGCTTGAAAACTCTTCCACCAAAAAGAGGTTTCAACTCTATGAGTAGAATGCACTCATCACAAAGAAGTTTCTGAGAATGCTTCTGTCTAGTTTTTATGTGAAGTTATTTCCTTTTCCAGCATAGGCGTCAAAGCGCTCCAAATAAACACTTGCAGATTCTACTAAAGGAGTGTTTCCAAACTGCTCTATCAAAAGCAATGTTCAAGTCTGTGAGTTGAATGCACTAATCACACAGAATTTTGTGAGAATTCTTCTGTCTAGTTTTTAGGTGAAGATATTTCTTTTCCCAGAATAGGCCTTAAAGCGCTCCAAATATCCACTTGCAGATTCTACAAAAAGAGTGTTTCAAAACTGCTCTTTCAAAAGAAAGGCTCAAGTCTGTGAGTTGAATGCACTCATCGCAAAGAAGTTTCTGAGAATGCTTCTGTGTAGTTGTTATGTGAAGATACTTCCTTTTCCAGCACAGGCCTCAAAGCGCTCGAAATAAACACTTGCAGATTCCACAAAAGGAGTGTTTCAAAACTGTCCTATCAAAAGAAACGTTCAAGTCTGTGAGTTGAATTCACTCATCACAGAGAAGTTTCTCAGAATTCTTCTGTGTAGTTTTTAGGTGAAGATATTTCCTTTTCCAGCATAGGCGTCAAAGCGATCCAAATAAACACTTGCAGATTCTACAAAAGGAGTGTTTCCAAACTGCTCTATCAGAGAGAATGTTCAAGTCTGTGAGTTGAATGCAGTAATCACACAGAAGTTTGTGAGAATGCTTCTGTCTAGTTTTTAGGGGAAGATATTCCTTTTCCCAGAACAGGCCTTAAAGCGCTCCAAATTTCCACTTGCAGATTCTGCAAAAAGAGTGTTTCAAAACTGCTCTTTCAAAAGAAAGGCTCAAGTCTGTGAGCTAAATGCCCTCATCACAAAGAAGTTTCTGAGAATGCTTCTGTGTAGTTGTTAAGTGAAGATACTTCCTTTTCCAGCATAGGCCTCAAAGCGCTCGAAATAAACACTTGCAGATTCTACAAAAGGAGTGTTTCAAAACTGTCCTATCAAAAGAAACGTTCAAGTCTGTGAGTTGAATGCACTCATCACAGGGAAGTTTCTGAGAATGCTTCTGTGTAGTTTTTAGCTGAAGATATTTCCTTTTCCAGCATAGGCGTCAAAGCGATCCAAATAAACACTTGCAGATTCTACAAAAGGAGTGTTTCCAAACTGTTGTATCAGAGGGAATGTTCAAGTCTGTGAGTTGAATGCAGTAATCACACAGAAGTTTGTGAGAATGCTTCTGTCTAGTTTCAGGTGAAGATATTTATTTTCCCAGCATAGGCCTCGAAGCCCTCCAAATATCCACTTGCAGACTCTACAAAAAGAGTGTTTCAAAACTGCTCTTTCAAAGGAAAGGCTCAAGTCTGTGAGCTGAATGCACTCATCACAAAGAAGTTTCTGAGAATGCTTCTGTGTAGTAGTTATGTGAAGATAATTCCATTTCCCAGCACAGGCCTCAGAGCGCTCCAAATATGCACTTGCAGATTCTACAAAAAGAGAGCTTGAAAACTCTTCCACCAAAAAGAGGCTTCAACTGTATGAGTAGAATGCACTCATCACAAAGAAGTTTCTGAGAATGCTTCTGTCTAGTTTTTATGTGAAGATATTTCCTTTTCCAGCATAGCCGTCAAAGCGCTCCAAATAAACACTTGCAGATTCTACTAAAGGAGTGTTTCCAAACTGCTCTATCAAAAGCAATGTTCAAGTCTGTGAGTTGAATGCACTAATCACACAGAAGTTTGTGAGAATGCTTCTGTCTAGTTTTTAGGTGAAGATATTTCTTTTCCCAGAATAGGCCTTAAAAAGCTCCAAATATCCACTTGCAGATTCTACAAAAAGAGGGTTTCAAAACTGCTCTTTCAAAAGAAAGGCTCAAGTCTGTGAGTTGAATGCACTCATCACAAAGAAGTTTCTGAGAATGCTTCTGTGCAGTTGTTATGTGAAGATACTTCCTTTTCCAGTACAGGCCTCAAAGCGTTCGAAGTAAACACTTGCAGATTCTACAAAAGGAGTGTTTCAAAACTGTCCTATCAAAAGAAACGTTCAAGTCTGTGAGTTGAATGCACTCATCACAGAGAAGTTTCTGAGAATGCTTCTGTGTAGTTTTTAGGTGAAGATATTTCCTTTTCCAGCATAGGCGTCAAAGCGATCCAAATAATCACTTGCAGATTCTACAAAAGGAGTGTTTCCAAACTGCTGTTTCAGAGGGAATGTTCAAGTCTGTGGGTTGAATGCATTAATCACACAGAAGTTTGTGATAATGCTTCTGTCTAGTTTTTAGGTGAAGATATTTCTTTTCCCAGAATAGGCCTTAAAGCGCTCCAAATATCCACTTGCAGATTCTACAAAAAGAGTGTTTCAAAACTGCTCTTTCAAAAGAAAGGCTCAAGTCTGTGAGTTGAAAGCACTCATCACAAAGAAGTTTCTGAGAAAGCTTCTGTGTAGTTGTTATGTGAAGATACTTCCTTTTCCAGCACAGGCCTCAAAGCGCTCGAAATAAACACTTGCAGATTCTACAAAAGGAGTGTTTCAAAACTGTCCTATCAAAAGAAACGTTCAAGTCTGTGAGTTGAATGCACTCATCACAGAGAAGTTTCTGAGAATGCTTCTGTGTAGTTTTTAGGTGAAGATATTTCCTTTTCCAGCATAGGCGTCAAAGCGATCCAAATAATCACTTGCAGATTCTACAAAAGGAGTGTTTCCAAACTGCTCTATCAGAGGGAATGTTCAAGTCTGTGAGTTGAATGCAGTAATCACACAGAAGTTTGTGAGAATGCTTTTGTCTAGTTTTTCGGTGAAGATATTTCTTTTCCCAGAATAGGCCTTAAAGCGCTCCAAATTTCCACTTGCAGATTCTACAAAAAGAGTGTTTCAAAACTGCTCTTTCAAAAGAAAGGCTCAAGTCTGTGAGTTGAATGCCCTCATCACAAAGAAGTTTCTGAGAATGCTTCTGTGTAGTTGTTATGTGAAGATACTTCCTTTTCCAGCATAGGCCTCAAAGCGCTCGAAATAAACACTTGCAGATTCTACAAAAGGAGTGTTTCAAGACTCTCCTGTCAAAAGAAACGTTCAAGTCTGTGAGTTGAATGCACTCATCACAGAGAAGTTTCTGAGAATGCTTCTGTGTAGTTTTTAGGTGAAGATATTTCCTTTTCCAGCATAGGCGTCAAAGCGATCCAAATAAACACTTGCAGATTCTACAAAAGGAGTGTTTCCAAACTGATCTCTCAAGAGGAATGTTCAAGTCTGTGAGTACAATGCACTCACCACAAGAAGTTTCTGAGAATGCTTCTGTCTAGTTTTTATGTGAAGATATTTCCTTTTCCAGCATAGGCGTCAAAGCGCTCCAAAGAAACACTTGCAGATTCTACAAAAGGAGTGTTTCCAAACTGCTCTATCAGAGGGTATGTTCAAGTCTGTGAGTTGAATGCACTCATCACACAGAAGTTTCTGAGAATGCTTCTGTGTAGTTTTTAGGTGAAGATATTTCATTTCCCAGCACAGGCCTCAGAGCGCTCCAAATATGCACTTGCAGATTCTACAAAAAGAGAGCTTGAAAACTCTTCCACAAAAAAGAGGCTTCAGCTCTATGAGTAGAATGCACTCATCACAAAGAAGTTTCTGAGAATGCTTCTGTCTAGTTTTTATGTGAAGATATTTCCTTTTCCAGCATAGGCGTCAAAGCGCTCCAAATAAACACTTGCAGATTCTACTAAAGGAGTGTTTCCAAACTGCTCTATCAGAGGGAATGTTCAAGTCTGTGAGTTGAATGCAGTAATCACACAGAAGTTTGTGAGAATGCTTCTGTCTAGTTTTGAGGTGAAGATATTTCTTTTCCAGGAATAGGCCTTAAAGCGCTCCAAATTTCCACTTGCAGATTCTACAAAAAGAGTGTTTCAAAACTGCTCTTTCAAAGGAAAGGCTCAAGTCTGTGAGTTGAATGCAGTCATCACAAAGAAGTTTCTGAGAATTCTTCTGTGTAGTTGTTATGTGAAGATACTTCCTTTTCCAGCATTGGCCCCAAAGCGCTCGAATAAACACTTGCAGATTCTAGGAAAGTAGTGTTTCAAAACTGTGCTATCAAAAGAAACTTTCAAGTCTGTGAGTTGAATGCACTCATCACACAGAAGTTTCTGAGAATGCTTCTGTGTAGTTTTTAGGTGAAGATATTTCATTTCCCAGCATAGGCCTCGGAGCGCTCCACATAAGCACTTGCAGATTCTTCAAAAAGACAGCTTGAAAACTCTTCAAACAAAAAGAGGCTTCAACTCTGTGAGTAGAATGCACTCATCACAAGGAAGTTTCAGAGAATGCTTCTGTGTAGTTTTTAGGTGAAGATATTTCCTTTTCCAGCATAGGCGTCAAAGCGCTCCCAATAAACACTTGCAGATTCTACAAAAGAGTGTTTCCAAACTGCTCTATCAAAAGCAATGTTCAAGTCTCTGTGTTGAATGCACTAATCACACAGAAGTTTGTGAGATTGCTTCTGTCTAGTTTTTAGGTGAAGATATTTCTTTTCCCAGCATAGGCCTTAAAGTGCTCCAAATATCCACTTGCAGATTCTACAAAAAGAGTGATTCAAAACTGCTCTTTGAAAAGAATGGCTCAAGTCTGTGAGTTGAATGCACTCATCACAAAGAAGTTTCTGAGAATGCTTCTGTGTAGTTGTTATGTGAAGATACTTCCTTTTCCAGCATAGTCCTCAAAGCGCTCGAAATAAACACTTGCAGACTCTCCGAAAGGAGTGTTTGAAAACTGTCCTATCAAAAGAGACGTTAAAGTATGTGAGTTGAATGCACTTATCACAAAGAAGTTTCTGAGAATGCTTCTGTGTAGTTGTTATGTGAAGATACTTCCTTTTTTAGCGTAGGCCTCAAAGCGCTCGAAATAAACACTTGCAGATTCTACAAAAGGAGTGTTTCAAAACTGTCCTATGAAAAGAAACGTTCAAGTCTGTGAGTTGAATGCACTCATCACAGAGAAGTTTCTGAGAATGCTTCTGTGTAGTTTTTAGGTGAAGATATTTCCTTTTCCAGCTTAGGCGTCAAAGCGATCCAAATAAACACTTGCAGATTCTACAAAAGGAGTGTTTCCAAACTGTTCTATCAGAGGGAATGTTCAAGTCTGTGTGTTGAATGCAGTAATCACACAGAAGTTAGTGAGAATGCTTCTGTCTAGTTTTTAGGTGAAGATATTTCTTTTCCCAGAATAGGCCTTAAAGCGCTCCAAATTTCCACTTGCAGATTCTACAAAAAGAGTGTTTCAAAACTGCTCTTTCAAAAGAAAGGCTCAAGTATGTGAGCTGAATCCACTCATCACAAAGAAGTTTCTGAGAATGCTTCTGTGTAGTGTTTCTTTGAAGATATTTCCTTTTCCAGCATAGGCGTCAAAGCTCTCCAAATAAACACTTGCAGATTTTACAAAAGGAGTGTTTCCAAACTACTGTATCAGAGGGAATGTTCAAGTCTGTGAGTTGAATGCACTAGTCAGACAGAAGTTTGTGAGAATGCTTCTGTGTAGTTTTTAGGTGAAGATATTACTTTTCCCAGCATAGGCCTCAAAGCCCTCCAAATATCCACTTGCAGACTCTACAAAAAGAGTGTGTCAAAACTGCTCTTTCAAAAGGAAGGCTCAAGTCTGTGAGTTGAATGCACTCATAACAAAGAAGTTTCTGAGAATGCTTCTGTGTAGTTGTTATGTGAAGATACTTCCTTTTCCAGCATAGGCCTCAGTGCGCTCGAAATAAATACTTGCAGATCCTACGAAAGGAGTGTTTCAAAACTGTCCTATCAAAAGAAACGTTCAAGTCTGTGAGTTGAATGCACTCATCACAGAGAAGTTTCTGAGAATGCTTCTGTGTAGTTTTTAGCTGAAGATATTTCCTTTTCCAGCATAGGCGTCAAAGCGATCCAAATAAACACTTGCAGATTCTACAAAAGGAGTGTTTCCAAACTGTTCTATCACAGGGAATGTTCAAGTCTGTGAGTTGAATGCAGTAATCACACAGAAGTTTGTGAGAATGCTTATGTCTAGTTTTAAGGTGAAGATATTTCTTTTCCCAGAATGAGCCTTAAAGCGCTCCAAATTTCCACTTGCAGATTCTACAAAAAGAGTGTTTCAAAACTGCTCTTTCAAAGGAAAGTCTCAAGTCTGTGAGCTGAATGCACTCATCACAAAGAAGTTTCTGAGAATGCTTCTGTGTAGTTGTTATGTGAAGATACTTCCTTTTCCAGCATAGGCCTCAAAGCGCTCGAAATAAACACTTGCAGATTCTACAAAAGGAGTGTTTCAAGACTGTCCTGTCAAAAGAAACTTTCAAGTCTGTGAATTGAATGCACTCATCACAGAGAAGTTTCTGAGAATACTTCTGTGTAGTTTTTAGGTGAAGATAATTCCTTTTCCAGCATAGGCGTCAAAGCGATCCAAATAAACACTTGCAGATTCTACAAAAGGAGTGTTTCCAAACTGATCTCTGAAGAGGAATGTTCAAGTCTGTGAGTACAATGCACTCACCACAAAGAAGTTTCTGAGAATGCTTCTGTCTAGTTTTTATGTGAAGATATTTCCTTTTCCAGCATAGGCCTCAAAGCGCTCCAAATAAACACATGCAGATTCTACAAAAGGAGTGTTTCCAAACTGCTCTATCAGAGGGAATGTTCAAGTCTGTCAGTTGAATGCACTCATCACACAGAAGTTTCTGAGAATGCTTCTGTGTAGTTTTTAGGTGAAGATATATCATTTCCCAGCACAGGCCTCAGAGCGTTCCAATTATGCACTTGCAGATTCTACAAAAAGAGAGCTTGAAAACTCTTCCACCAAAAAGAGGTTTCAACTCTATGAGTAGAATGCACTCATCACAAAGAAGTTTCTGAGAATGCTTCTGTCTAGTTTTTATGTGAAGATATTTCCTTTTCCAGCATAGGCGTCAAAGCGCTCCAAATAAACACTTGCAGATTCTACTAAAGGAGTGTTTCCAAACTGCTCTATCAAAAGCAATGTTCAAGTCTGTGAGTTGAATGCACTAATCACACAGAATTTTGTGAGAATTCTTCTGTCTAGTTTTTAGGTGAAGATATTTCTTTTCCCAGAATAGGCCTTAAAGCGCTCCAAATATCCACTTGCAGATTCTACAAAAAGAGTGTTTCAAAACTGCTCTTTCAAAAGAAAGGCTCAAGTCTGTGAGTTGAATGCACTCATCGCAAAGAAGTTTCTGAGAATGCTTCTGTGTAGTTGTTATGTGAAGATACTTCCTTTTCCAGCACAGGCCTCAAAGCGCTCGAAATAAACACTTGCAGATTCCACAAAAGGAGTGTTTCAAAACTGTCCTATCAAAAGAAACGTTCAAGTCTGTGAGTTGAATTCACTCATCACAGAGAAGTTTCTCAGAATTCTTCTGTGTAGTTTTTAGGTGAAGATATTTCCTTTTCCAGCATAGGCGTCAAAGCGATCCAAATAAACACTTGCAGATTCTACAAAAGGAGTGTTTCCAAACTGCTCTATCAGAGAGAATGTTCAAGTCTGTGAGTTGAATGCAGTAATCACACAGAAGTTTGTGAGAATGCTTCTGTCTAGTTTTTAGGGGAAGATATTCCTTTTCCCAGAACAGGCCTTAAAGCGCTCCAAATTTCCACTTGCAGATTCTGCAAAAAGAGTGTTTCAAAACTGCTCTTTCAAAAGAAAGGCTCAAGTCTGTGAGCTAAATGCCCTCATCACAAAGAAGTTTCTGAGAATGCTTCTGTGTAGTTGTTAAGTGAAGATACTTCCTTTTCCAGCATAGGCCTCAAAGCGCTCGAAATAAACACTTGCAGATTCTACAAAAGGAGTGTTTCAAAACTGTCCTATCAAAAGAAACGTTCAAGTCTGTGAGTTGAATGCACTCATCACAGGGAAGTTTCTGAGAATGCTTCTGTGTAGTTTTTAGCTGAAGATATTTCCTTTTCCAGCATAGGCGTCAAAGCGATCCAAATAAACACTTGCAGATTCTACAAAAGGAGTGTTTCCAAACTGTTGTATCAGAGGGAATGTTCAAGTCTGTGAGTTGAATGCAGTAATCACACAGAAGTTTGTGAGAATGCTTCTGTCTAGTTTCAGGTGAAGATATTTATTTTCCCAGCATAGGCCTCGAAGCCCTCCAAATATCCACTTGCAGACTCTACAAAAAGAGTGTTTCAAAACTGCTCTTTCAAAGGAAAGGCTCAAGTCTGTGAGCTGAATGCACTCATCACAAAGAAGTTTCTGAGAATGCTTCTGTGTAGTAGTTATGTGAAGATAATTCCATTTCCCAGCACAGGCCTCAGAGCGCTCCAAATATGCACTTGCAGATTCTACAAAAAGAGAGCTTGAAAACTCTTCCACCAAAAAGAGGCTTCAACTGTATGAGTAGAATGCACTCATCACAAAGAAGTTTCTGAGAATGCTTCTGTCTAGTTTTTATGTGAAGATATTTCCTTTTCCAGCATAGCCGTCAAAGCGCTCCAAATAAACACTTGCAGATTCTACTAAAGGAGTGTTTCCAAACTGCTCTATCAAAAGCAATGTTCAAGTCTGTGAGTTGAATGCACTAATCACACAGAAGTTTGTGAGAATGCTTCTGTCTAGTTTTTAGGTGAAGATATTTCTTTTCCCAGAATAGGCCTTAAAAAGCTCCAAATATCCACTTGCAGATTCTACAAAAAGAGGGTTTCAAAACTGCTCTTTCAAAAGAAAGGCTCAAGTCTGTGAGTTGAATGCACTCATCACAAAGAAGTTTCTGAGAATGCTTCTGTGCAGTTGTTATGTGAAGATACTTCCTTTTCCAGTACAGGCCTCAAAGCGTTCGAAGTAAACACTTGCAGATTCTACAAAAGGAGTGTTTCAAAACTGTCCTATCAAAAGAAACGTTCAAGTCTGTGAGTTGAATGCACTCATCACAGAGAAGTTTCTGAGAATGCTTCTGTGTAGTTTTTAGGTGAAGATATTTCCTTTTCCAGCATAGGCGTCAAAGCGATCCAAATAATCACTTGCAGATTCTACAAAAGGAGTGTTTCCAAACTGCTCTATCAGAGGGAATGTTCAAGTCTGTGAGTTGAATGCAGTAATCACACAGAAGTTTGTGAGAATGCTTCTGTCTAGTTTTTCGGTGAAGATATTTCTTTTCCCAGAATAGGCCTTAAAGCGCTCCAAATTTCCACTTGCAGATTCTACAAAAAGAGTGTTTCAAAACTGCTCTTTCAAAAGAAAGGCTCAAGTCTGTGAGTTGAATGCCCTCATCACAAAGAAGTTTCTGAGAATGCTTCTGTGTAGTTGTTATGTGAAGATACTTCCTTTTCCAGCATAGGCCTCAAAGCGCTCGAAATAAACACTTGCAGATTCTACAAAAGGAGTGTTTCAAGACTCTCCTGTCAAAAGAAACGTTCAAGTCTGTGAGTTGAATGCACTCATCACAGAGAAGTTTCTGAGAATGCTTCTGTGTAGTTTTTAGGTGAAGATATTTCCTTTTCCAGCATAGGCGTCAAAGCGATCCAAATAAACACTTGCAGATTCTACAAAAGGAGTGTTTCCAAACTGATCTCTCAAGAGGAATGTTCAAGTCTGTGAGTACAATGCACTCACCACAAGAAGTTTCTGAGAATGCTTCTGTCTAGTTTTTATGTGAAGATATTTCCTTTTCCAGCATAGGCGTCAAAGCGCTCCAAATAAACACTTGCACATTCTACAAAAGGAGTGTTTCCAAACTGCTCTATCAGAGGGTATGTTCAAGTCTGTGAGTTGAATGCACTCATCACACAGAAGTTTCTGAGAATGCTTCTGTGTAGTTTTTAGGTGAAGATATTTCATTTCCCAGCACAGGCCTCAGAGCGCTCCAAATATGCACTTGCAGATTCTACAAAAAGAGAGCTTGAAAACTCTTCCACAAAAAAGAGGCTTCAGCTCTATGAGTAGAATGCACTCATCACAAAGAAGTTTCTGAGAATGCTTCTGTCTAGTTTTTATGTGAAGATATTTCCTTTTCCAGCATAGGCGTCAAAGCGCTCCAAATAAACACTTGCAGATTCTACTAAAGGAGTTTTTCCAAACTGCTCTATCAGAGGGAATGTTCAAGTCTGTGAGTTGAATGCAGTAATCACACAGAAGTTTGTGAGAATGCTTCTGTCTAGTTTTGAGGTGAAGATATTTCTTTTCCAGGAATAGGCCTTAAAGCGCTCCAAATTTCCACTTGCAGATTCTACAAAAAGAGTGTTTCAAAACTGCTCTTTCAAAGGAAAGGCTCAAGTCTGTGAGTTGAATGCAGTCATCACAAAGAAGTTTCTGAGAATTCTTCTGTGTAGTTGTTATGTGAAGATACTTCCTTTTCCAGCATTGGCCCCAAAGCGCTCGAATAAACACTTGCAGATTCTAGGAAAGTAGTGTTTCAAAACTGTGCTATCAAAAGAAACTTTCAAGTCTGTGAGTTGAATGCACTCATCACACAGAAGTTTCTGAGAATGCTTCTGTGTAGTTTTTAGGTGAAGATATTTCATTTCCCAGCATAGGCCTCGGAGCGCTCCACATAAGCACTTGCAGATTCTTCAAAAAGACAGCTTGAAAACTCTTCAAACAAAAAGAGGCTTCAACTCTGTGAGTAGAATGCACTCATCACAAAGAAGTTTCAGAGAATGCTTCTGTGTAGTTTTTAGGTGAAGATATTTCCTTTTCCAGCATAGGCGTCAAAGCGCTCCCAATAAACACTTGCAGATTCTACAAAAGAGTGTTTCCAAACTGCTCTATCAAAAGCAATGTTCAAGTCTCTGTGTTGAATGCACTAATCACACAGAAGTTTGTGAGATTGCTTCTGTCTAGTTTTTAGGTGAAGATATTTCTTTTCCCAGCATAGGCCTTAAAGTGCTCCAAATATCCACTTGCAGATTCTACAAAAAGAGTGTTTCAAAACTGCTCTTTGAAAAGAATGGCTCAAGTCTGTGAGTTGAATGCACTCATCACAAAGAAGTTTCTGAGAATGCTTCTGTGTAGTTGTTATGTGAAGATACTTCCTTTTCCAGCATAGTCCTCAAAGCGCTCGAAATAAACACTTGCAGACTCTCCGAAAGGAGTGTTTGAAAACTATCCTATCAAAAGAGACGTTAAAGTATGTGAGTTGAATGCACTTATCACAAAGAAGTTTCTGAGAATGCTTCTGTGTAGTTGTTATGTGAAGATACTTCCTTTTTTAGCATAGGCCTCAAAGCGCTCGAAATAAACACTTGCAGATTCTACAAAAGGAGTTTTTCAAAACTGTCCTATGAAAAGAAACGTTCAAGTCTGTGAGTTGAATGCACTCATCACAGAGAAGTTTCTGAGAATGCTTCTGTGTAGTTTTTAGGTGAAGATATTTCCTTTTCCAGCTTAGGCGTCAAAGCGATCCAAATAAACACTTGCAGATTCTACAAAAGGAGTGTTTCCAAACTGTTCTATCAGAGGGAATGTTCAAGTCTGTGTGTTGAATGCAGTAATCACACAGAAGTTAGTGAGAATGCTTCTGTCTAGTTTTTAGGTGAAGATATTTCTTTTCCCAGAATAGGCCTTAAAGCGCTCCAAATTTCCACTTGCAGATTCTACAAAAAGAGTGTTTCAAAACTGCTCTTTCAAAAGAAAGGCTCAAGTATGTGAGCTGAATCCACTCATCCCAAAGAAGTTTCTGAGAATGCTTCTGTGTAGTCTTTCTTTGAAGATATTTCCTTTTCCAGCATAGGCGTCAAAGCTCTCCAAATAAACACTTGCAGATTTTACAAAAGGAGTGTTTCCAAACTACTGTATCAGAGGGAATGTTCAAGTCTGTGGGTTGAATGCACTAGTCAGACAGAAGTTTGTGAGAATGCTTCTGTGTAGTTTTTAGGTGAAGATATTACTTTTCCCAGCATAGGCCTCAAAGCCCTCCAAATATCCACTTGCAGACTCTACAAAAAGAGTGTGTCAAAACTGCTCTTTCAAAAGGAAGGCTCAAGTCTGTGAGTTGAATGCACTCATAACAAAGAAGTTTCTGAGAATGCTTCTGTGTAGTTGTTATGTGAAGATACTTCCTTTTCCAGCATAGGCCTCAGTGCGCTCGAAATAAATACTTGCAGATCCTACGAAAGGAGTGTTTCAAAACTGTCCTATCAAAAGAAACGTTCAAGTCTGTGAGTTGAATGCACTCATCACAGAGAAGTTTCTGAGAATGCTTCTGTGTAGTTTTTAGCTGAAGATATTTCCTTTTCCAGCATAGGCGTCAAAGCGATCCAAATAAACACTTGCAGATTCTACAAAAGGAGTGTTTCCAAACTGTTCTATCACAGGGAATGTTCAAGTCTGTGAGTTGAATGCAGTAATCACACAGAAGTTTGTGAGAATGCTTATGTCTAGTTTTAAGGTGAAGATATTTCTTTTCCCAGAATGAGCCTTAAAGCGCTCCAAATTTCCACTTGCAGATTCTACAAAAAGAGTGTTTCAAAACTGCTCTTTCAAAGGAAAGTCTCAAGTCTGTGAGCTGAATGCACTCATCACAAAGAAGTTTCTGAGAATGCTTCTGTGTAGTTGTTATGTGAAGATACTTCCTTTTCCAGCATAGGCCTCAAAGCGCTCGAAATAAACACTTGCAGATTCTACAAAAGGAGTGTTTCAAGACTGTCCTGTCAAAAGAAACTTTCAAGTCTGTGAATTGAATGCACTCATCACAGAGAAGTTTCTGAGAATACTTCTGTGTAGTTTTTAGGTGAAGATAATTCCTTTTCCAGCATAGGCGTCAAAGCGATCCAAATAAACACTTGCAGATTCTACAAAAGGAGTGTTTCCAAACTGATCTCTGAAGAGGAATGTTCAAGTCTGTGAGTACAATGCACTCACCACAAAGAAGTTTCTGAGAATGCTTCTGTCTAGTTTTTATGTGAAGATATTTCCTTTTCCAGCATAGGCCTCAAAGCGCTCCAAATAAACACATGCAGATTCTACAAAAGGAGTGTTTCCAAACTGCTCTATCAGAGGGAATGTTCAAGTCTGTCAGTTGAATGCACTCATCACACAGAAGTTTCTGAGAATGCTTCTGTGTAATTTTTAGGTGAAGATATTTCATTTCCCAGCACAGGCCTCAGAGCGTTCCAATTATGCACTTGCAGATTCTACAAAAAGAGAGCTTGAAAACTCTTCCACCAAAAAGAGGTTTCAACTCTATGAGTAGAATGCACTCATCACAAAGAAGTTTCTGAGAATGCTTCTGTCTAGTTTTTATGTGAAGATATTTCCTTTTCCAGCATAGGCGTCAAAGCGCTCCAAATAAACACTTGCAGATTCTACTAAAGGAGTGTTTCCAAACTGCTCTATCAAAAGCAATGTTCAAGTCTGTGAGTTGAATGCACTAATCACACAGAATTTTGTGAGAATTCTTCTGTCTAGTTTTTAGGTGAAGATATTTCTTTTCCCAGAATAGGCCTTAAAGCGCTCCAAATATCCACTTGCAGATTCTACAAAAAGAGTGTTTCAAAACTGCTCTTTCAAAAGAAAGGCTCAAGTCTGTGAGTTGAATGCACTCATCGCAAAGAAGTTTCTGAGAATGCTTCTGTGTAGTTGTTATGTGAAGATACTTCCTTTTCCAGCACAGGCCTCAAAGCGCTCGAAATAAACACTTGCAGATTCCACAAAAGGAGTGTTTCAAAACTGTCCTATCAAAAGAAACGTTCAAGTCTGTGAGTTGAATTCACTCATCACAGAGAAGTTTCTCAGAATTCTTCTGTGTAGTTTTTAGGTGAAGATATTTCCTTTTCCAGCATAGGCGTCAAAGCGATCCAAATAAACACTTGCAGATTCTACAAAAGGAGTGTTTCCAAACTGCTCTATCAGAGAGAATGTTCAAGTCTGTGAGTTGAATGCAGTAATCACACAGAAGTTTGTGAGAATGCTTCTGTCTAGTTTTTAGGGGAAGATATTCCTTTTCCCAGAACAGGCCTTAAAGCGCTCCAAATTTCCACTTGCAGATTCTGCAAAAAGAGTGTTTCAAAACTGCTCTTTCAAAAGAAAGGCTCAAGTCTGTGAGTTAAATGCCCTCATCACAAAGAAGTTTCTGAGAATGCTTCTGTGTAGTTGTTAAGTGAAGATAATTCCTTTTCCAGCATAGGCCTCAAAGCGCTCGAAATAAACACTTGCAGATTCTACAAAAGGAGTGTTTCAAAACTGTCCTATCAAAAGAAACGTTCAAGTCTGTGAGTTGAATGCACTCATCACAGGGAAGTTTCTGAGAATGCTTCTGTGTAGTTTTTAGCTGAAGATATTTCCTTTTCCAGCATAGGCGTCAAAGCGATCCAAATAAACACTTGCAGATTCTACAAAAGGAGTGTTTCCAAACTGTTGTATCAGAGGGAATGTTCAAGTCTGTGAGTTGAATGCAGTAATCACACAGAAGTTTGTGAGAATGCTTCTGTCTAGTTTCAGGTGAAGATATTTATTTTCCCAGCATAGGCCTCGAAGCCCTCCAAATATCCACTTGCAGACTCTACAAAAAGAGTGTTTCAAAACTGCTCTTTCAAAGGAAAGGCTCAAGTCTGTGAGCTGAATGCACTCATCACAAAGAAGTTTCTGAGAATGCTTCTGTGTAGTAGTTATGTGAAGATAATTCCATTTCCCAGCACAGGCCTCAGAGCGCTCCAAATATGCACTTGCAGATTCTACAAAAAGAGAGCTTGAAAACTCTTCCACCAAAAAGAGGCTTCAACTGTATGAGTAGAATGCACTCATCACAAAGAAGTTTCTGAGAATGCTTCTGTCTAGTTTTTATGTGAAGATATTTCCTTTTCCAGCATAGCCGTCAAAGCGCTCCAAATAAACACTTGCAGATTCTACTAAAGGAGTGTTTCCAAACTGCTCTATCAAAAGCAATGTTCAAGTCTGTGAGTTGAATGCACTAATCACACAGAAGTTTGTGAGAATGCTTCTGTCTAGTTTTTAGGTGAAGATATTTCTTTTCCCAGAATAGGCCTTAAAGCGCTCCAAATTTCCACTTGCAGATTCTACAAAAAGAGTGTTTCAAAACTGCTCTTTCAAAAGAAAGGCTCAAGTATGTGAGCTGAATCCACTCATCACAAAGAAGTTTCTGAGAATGCTTCTGTGTAGTCTTTCTTTGAAGATATTTCCTTTTCCAGCATAGGCGTCAAAGCTCTCCAAATAAACACTTGCAGATTTTACAAAAGGAGTGTTTCCAAACTACTGTATCAGAGGGAATGTTCAAGTCTGTGAGTTGAATGCACTAGTCAGACAGAAGTTTGTGAGAATGCTTCTGTGTAGTTTTTAGGTGAAGATATTACTTTTCCCAGCATAGGCCTCAAAGCCCTCCAAATATCCACTTGCAGACTCTACAAAAAGAGTGTGTCAAAACTGCTCTTTCAAAAGGAAGGCTCAAGTCTGTGAGTTGAATGCACTCATAACAAAGAAGTTTCTGAGAATGCTTCTGTGTAGTTGTTATGTGAAGATACTTCCTTTTCCAGCATAGGCCTCAGTGCGCTCGAAATAAATACTTGCAGATCCTACGAAAGGAGTGTTTCAAAACTGTCCTATCAAAAGAAACGTTCAAGTCTGTGAGTTGAATGCACTCATCACAGAGAAGTTTCTGAGAATGCTTCTGTGTAGTTTTTAGCTGAAGATATTTCCTTTTCCAGCATAGGCGTCAAAGCGATCCAAATAAACACTTGCAGATTCTACAAAAGGAGTGTTTCCAAACTGTTCTATCACAGGGAATGTTCAAGTCTGTGAGTTGAATGCAGTAATCACACAGAAGTTTGTGAGAATGCTTATGTCTAGTTTTAAGGTGAAGATATTTCTTTTCCCAGAATGAGCCTTAAAGCGCTCCAAATTTCCACTTGCAGATTCTACAAAAAGAGTGTTTCAAAACTGCTCTTTCAAAGGAAAGTCTCAAGTCTGTGAGCTGAATGCACTCATCACAAAGAAGTTTCTGAGAATGCTTCTGTGTAGTTGTTATGTGAAGATACTTCCTTTTCCAGCATAGGCCTCAAAGCGCTCGAAATAAACACTTGCAGATTCTACAAAAGGAGTGTTTCAAGACTGTCCTGTCAAAAGAAACTTTCAAGTCTGTGAATTGAATGCACTCATCACAGAGAAGTTTCTGAGAATACTTCTGTGTAGTTTTTAGGTGAAGATAATTCCTTTTCCAGCATAGGCGTCAAAGCGATCCAAATAAACACTTGCAGATTCTACAAAAGGAGTGTTTCCAAACTGATCTCTGAAGAGGAATGTTCAAGTCTGTGAGTACAATGCACTCACCACAAAGAAGTTTCTGAGAATGCTTCTGTCTAGTTTTTATGTGAAGATATTTCCTTTTCCAGCATAGGCCTCAAAGCGCTCCAAATAAACACATGCAGATTCTACAAAAGGAGTGTTTCCAAACTGCTCTATCAGAGGGAATATTCAAGTCTGTCAGTTGAATGCACTCATCACACAGAAGTTTCTGAGAATGCTTCTGTGTAGTTTTTAGGTGAAGATATTTCATTTCCCAGCACAGGCCTCAGAGCGTTCCAATTATGCACTTGCAGATTCTACAAAAAGAGAGCTTGAAAACTCTTCCACCAAAAAGAGGTTTCAACTCTATGAGTAGAATGCACTCATCACAAAGAAGTTTCTGAGAATGCTTCTGTCTAGTTTTTATGTGAAGATATTTCCTTTTCCAGCATAGGCGTCAAAGCGCTCCAAATAAACACTTGCAGATTCTACTAAAGGAGTGTTTCCAAACTGCTCTATCAAAAGCAATGTTCAAGTCTGTGAGTTGAATGCACTAATCACACAGAATTTTGTGAGAATTCTTCTGTCTAGTTTTTAGGTGAAGATATTTCTTTTCCCAGAATAGGCCTTAAAGCGCTCCAAATATCCACTTGCAGATTCTACAAAAAGAGTGTTTCAAAACTGCTCTTTCAAAAGAAAGGCTCAAGTCTGTGAGTTGAATGCACTCATCGCAAAGAAGTTTCTGAGAATGCTTCTGTGTAGTTGTTATGTGAAGATACTTCCTTTTCCAGCACAGGCCTCAAAGCGCTCGAAATAAACACTTGCAGATTCCACAAAAGGAGTGTTTCAAAACTGTCCTATCAAAAGAAACGTTCAAGTCTGTGAGTTGAATTCACTCATCACAGAGAAGTTTCTCAGAATTCTTCTGTGTAGTTTTTAGGTGAAGATATTTCCTTTTCCAGCATAGGCGTCAAAGCGATCCAAATAAACACTTGCAGATTCTACAAAAGGAGTGTTTCCAAACTGCTCTATCAGAGAGAATGTTCAAGTCTGTGAGTTGAATGCAGTAATCAAACAGAAGTTTGTGAGAATGCTTCTGTCTAGTTTTTAGGGGAAGATATTCCTTTTCCCAGAACAGGCCTTAAAGCGCTCCAAATTTCCACTTGCAGATTCTGCAAAAAGAGTGTTTCAAAACTGCTCTTTCAAAAGAAAGGCTCAAGTCTGTGAGTTAAATGCCCTCATCACAAAGAAGTTTCTGAGAATGCTTCTGTGTAGTTGTTAAGTGAAGATACTTCCTTTTCCAGCATAGGCCTCAAAGCGCTCGAAATAAACACTTGCAGATTCTACAAAAGGAGTGTTTCAAAACTGTCCTATCAAAAGAAACGTTCAAGTCTGTGAGTTGAATGCACTCATCACAGGGAAGTTTCTGAGAATGCTTCTGTGTAGTTTTTAGCTGAAGATATTTCCTTTTCCAGCATAGGCGTCAAAGCGATCCAAATAAACACTTGCAGATTCTACAAAAGGAGTGTTTCCAAACTGTTGTATCAGAGGGAATGTTCAAGTCTGTGAGTTGAATGCAGTAATCACACAGAAGTTTGTGAGAATGCTTCTGTCTAGTTTCAGGTGAAGATATTTATTTTCCCAGCATAGGCCTCGAAGCCCTCCAAATATCCACTTGCAGACTCTACAAAAAGAGTGTTTCAAAACTGCTCTTTCAAAGGAAAGGCTCAAGTCTGTGAGCTGAATGCACTCATCACAAAGAAGTTTCTGAGAATGCTTCTGTGTAGTAGTTATGTGAAGATAATTCCATTTCCCAGCACAGGCCTCAGAGCGCTCCAAATATGCACTTGCAGATTCTACAAAAAGAGAGCTTGAAAACTCTTCCACCAAAAAGAGGCTTCAACTGTATGAGTAGAATGCACTCATCACAAAGAAGTTTCTGAGAATGCTTCTGTCTAGTTTTTATGTGAAGATATTTCCTTTTCCAGCATAGCCGTCAAAGCGCTCCAAATAAACACTTGCAGATTCTACTAAAGGAGTGTTTCCAAACTGCTCTATCAAAAGCAATGTTCAAGTCTGTGAGTTGAATGCACTAATCACACAGAAGTTTGTGAGAATGCTTCTGTCTAGTTTTTAGGTGAAGATATTTCTTTTCCCAGAATAGGCCTTAAAAAGCTCCAAATATCCACTTGCAGATTCTACAAAAAGAGGGTTTCAAAACTGCTCTTTCAAAAGAAAGGCTCAAGTCTGTGAGTTGAATGCACTCATCACAAAGAAGTTTCTGAGAATGCTTCTGTGCAGTTGTTATGTGAAGATACTTCCTTTTCCAGTACAGGCCTCAAAGCGTTCGAAGTAAACACTTGCAGATTCTACAAAAGGAGTGTTTCAAAACTGTCCTATCAAAAGAAACGTTCAAGTCTGTGAGTTGAATGCACTCATCACAGAGAAGTTTCTGAGAATGCTTCTGTGTAGTTTTTAGGTGAAGATATTTCCTTTTCCAGCATAGGCGTCAAAGCGATCCAAATAATCACTTGCAGATTCTACAAAAGGAGTGTTTCCAAACTGCTGTTTCAGAGGGAATGTTCAAGTCTGTGAGTTGAATGCATTAATCACACTGAAGTTTGTGATAATGCTTCTGTCTAGTTTTTAGGTGAAGATATTTCTTTTCCCAGAATAGGCCTTAAAGCGCTCCAAATATCCACTTGCAGATTCTACAAAAAGAGTGTTTCAAAACTGCTCTTTCAAAAGAAAGGCTCAAGTCTGTGAGTTGAATGCACTCATCACAAAGAAGTTTCTGAGAAAGCTTCTGTGTAGTTGTTATGTGAAGATACTTCCTTTTCCAGCACAGGCCTCAAAGCGCTCGAAATAAACACTTGCAGATTCTACAAAAGGAGTGTTTCAAAACTGTCCTATCAAAAGAAACGTTCAAGTCTGTGAGTTGAATGCACTCATCACAGAGAAGTTTCTGAGAATGCTTCTGTGTAGTTTTTAGGTGAAGATATTTCCTTTTCCAGCATAGGCGTCAAAGCGATCCAAATAATCACTTGCAGATTCTACAAAAGGAGTGTTTCCAAACTGCTCTATCAGAGGGAATGTTCAAGTCTGTGAGTTGAATGCAGTAATCACACAGAAGTTTGTGAGAATGCTTCTGTCTAGTTTTTCGGTGAAGATATTTCTTTTCCCAGAATAGGCCTTAAAGCGCTCCAAATTTCCACTTGCAGATTCTACAAAAAGAGTGTTTCAAAACTGCTCTTTCAAAAGAAAGGCTCAAGTCTGTGAGTTGAATGCCCTCATCACAAAGAAGTTTCTGAGAATGCTTCTGTGTAGTTGTTATGTGAAGATACTTCCTTTTCCAGCATAGGCCTCAAAGCGCTCGAAATAAACACTTGCAGATTCTACAAAAGGAGTGTTTCAAGACTCTCCTGTCAAAAGAAACGTTCAAGTCTGTGAGTTGAATGCACTCATCACAGAGAAGTTTCTGAGAATGCTTCTGTGTAGTTTTTAGGTGAAGATATTTCCTTTTCCAGCATAGGCGTCAAAGCGATCCAAATAAACACTTGCAGATTCTACAAAAGGAGTGTTTCCAAACTGATCTCTCAAGAGGAATGTTCAAGTCTGTGAGTACAATGCACTCACCACAAGAAGTTTCTGAGAATGCTTCTGTCTAGTTTTTATGTGAAGATATTTCCTTTTCCAGCATAGGCGTCAAAGCGCTCCAAAGAAACACTTGCAGATTCTACAAAAGGAGTGTTTCCAAACTGCTCTATCAGAGGGTATGTTCAAGTCTGTGAGTTGAATGCACTCATCACACAGAAGTTTCTGAGAATGCTTCTGTGTAGTTTTTAGGTGAAGATATTTCATTTCCCAGCACAGGCCTCAGAGCGCTCCAAATATGCACTTGCAGATTCTACAAAAAGAGAGCTTGAAAACTCTTCCACAAAAAAGAGGCTTCAGCTCTATGAGTAGAATGCACTCATCACAAAGAAGTTTCTGAGAATGCTTCTGTCTAGTTTTTATGTGAAGATATTTCCTTTTCCAGCATAGGCGTCAAAGCGCTCCAAATAAACACTTGCAGATTCTACTAAAGGAGTGTTTCCAAACTGCTCTATCAGAGGGAATGTTCAAGTCTGTGAGTTGAATGCAGTAATCACACAGAAGTTTGTGAGAATGCTTCTGTCTAGTTTTGAGGTGAAGATATTTCTTTTCCAGGAATAGGCCTTAAAGCGCTCCAAATTTCCACTTGCAGATTCTACAAAAAGAGTGTTTCAAAACTGCTCTTTCAAAGGAAAGGCTCAAGTCTGTGAGTTGAATGCACTCATCACAAAGAAGTTTCTGAGAATTCTTCTGTGTAGTTGTTATGTGAAGATACTTCCTTTTCCAGCATTGGCCCCAAAGCGCTCGAATAAACACTTGCAGATTCTAGGAAAGTAGTGTTTCAAAACTGTGCTATCAAAAGAAACTTTCAAGTCTGTGAGTTGAATGCACTCATCACACAGAAGTTTCTGAGAATGCTTCTGTGTAGTTTTTAGGTGAAGATATTTCATTTCCCAGCATAGGCCTCGGAGCGCTCCACATAAGCACTTGCAGATTCTTCAAAAAGACAGCTTGAAAACTCTTCAAACAAAAAGAGGCTTCAACTCTGTGAGTAGAATGCACTCATCACAAGGAAGTTTCAGAGAATGCTTCTGTGTAGTTTTTAGGTGAAGATATTTCCTTTTCCAGCATAGGCGTCAAAGCGCTCCCAATAAACACTTGCAGATTCTACAAAAGAGTGTTTCCAAACTGCTCTATCAAAAGCAATGTTCAAGTCTCTGTGTTGAATGCACTAATCACACAGAAGTTTGTGAGATTGCTTCTGTCTAGTTTTTAGGTGAAGATATTTCTTTTCCCAGCATAGGCCTTAAAGTGCTCCAAATATCCACTTGCAGATTCTACAAAAAGAGTGATTCAAAACTGCTCTTTGAAAAGAATGGCTCAAGTCTGTGAGTTGAATGCACTCATCACAAAGAAGTTTCTGAGAATGCTTCTGTGTAGTTGTTATGTGAAGATACTTCCTTTTCCAGCATAGTCCTCAAAGCGCTCGAAATAAACACTTGCAGACTCTCCGAAAGGAGTGTTTGAAAACTGTCCTATCAAAAGAGACGTTAAAGTATGTGAGTTGAATGCACTTATCACAAAGAAGTTTCTGAGAATGCTTCTGTGTAGTTGTTATGTGAAGATACTTCCTTTTTTAGCGTAGGCCTCAAAGCGCTCGAAATAAACACTTGCAGATTCTACAAAAGGAGTGTTTCAAAACTGTCCTATGAAAAGAAACGTTCAAGTCTGTGAGTTGAATGCACTCATCACAGAGAAGTTTCTGAGAATGCTTCTGTGTAGTTTTTAGGTGAAGATATTTCCTTTTCCAGCTTAGGCGTCAAAGCGATCCAAATAAACACTTGCAGATTCTACAAAAGGAGTGTTTCCAAACTGTTCTATCAGAGGGAATGTTCAAGTCTGTGTGTTGAATGCAGTAATCACACAGAAGTTAGTGAGAATGCTTCTGTCTAGTTTTTAGGTGAAGATATTTCTTTTCCCAGAATAGGCCTTAAAGCGCTCCAAATTTCCACTTGCAGATTCTACAAAAAGAGTGTTTCAAAACTGCTCTTTGAAAAGAATGGCTCAAGTCTGTGAGTTGAATGCACTCATCACAAAGAAGTTTCTGAGAATGCTTCTGTGTAGTTGTTATGTGAAGATACTTCCTTTTCCAGCATAGTCCTCAAAGCGCTCGAAATAAACACTTGCAGACTCTCCGAAAGGAGTGTTTGAAAACTATCCTATCAAAAGAGACGTTAAAGTATGTGAGTTGAATGCACTTATCACAAAGAAGTTTCTGAGAATGCTTCTGTGTAGTTGTTATGTGAAGATACTTCCTTTTTTAGCATAGGCCTCAAAGCGCTCGAAATAAACACTTGCAGATTCTACAAAAGGAGTTTTTCAAAACTGTCCTATGAAAAGAAACGTTCAAGTCTGTGAGTTGAATGCACTCATCACAGAGAAGTTTCTGAGAATGCTTCTGTGTAGTTTTTAGGTGAAGATATTTCCTTTTCCAGCTTAGGCGTCAAAGCGATCCAAATAAACACTTGCAGATTCTACAAAAGGAGTGTTTCCAAACTGTTCTATCAGAGGGAATGTTCAAGTCTGTGTGTTGAATGCAGTAATCACACAGAAGTTAGTGAGAATGCTTCTGTCTAGTTTTTAGGTGAAGATATTTCTTTTCCCAGAATAGGCCTTAAAGCGCTCCAAATTTCCACTTGCAGATTCTACAAAAAGAGTGTTTCAAAACTGCTCTTTCAAAAGAAAGGCTCAAGTATGTGAGCTGAATCCACTCATCCCAAAGAAGTTTCTGAGAATGCTTCTGTGTAGTCTTTCTTTGAAGATATTTCCTTTTCCAGCATAGGCGTCAAAGCTCTCCAAATAAACACTTGCAGATTTTACAAAAGGAGTGTTTCCAAACTACTGTATCAGAGGGAATGTTCAAGTCTGTGGGTTGAATGCACTAGTCAGACAGAAGTTTGTGAGAATGCTTCTGTGTAGTTTTTAGGTGAAGATATTACTTTTCCCAGCATAGGCCTCAAAGCCCTCCAAATATCCACTTGCAGACTCTACAAAAAGAGTGTGTCAAAACTGCTCTTTCAAAAGGAAGGCTCAAGTCTGTGAGTTGAATGCACTCATAACAAAGAAGTTTCTGAGAATGCTTCTGTGTAGTTGTTATGTGAAGATACTTCCTTTTCCAGCATAGGCCTCAGTGCGCTCGAAATAAATACTTGCAGATCCTACGAAAGGAGTGTTTCAAAACTGTCCTATCAAAAGAAACGTTCAAGTCTGTGAGTTGAATGCACTCATCACAGAGAAGTTTCTGAGAATGCTTCTGTGTAGTTTTTAGCTGAAGATATTTCCTTTTCCAGCATAGGCGTCAAAGCGATCCAAATAAACACTTGCAGATTCTACAAAAGGAGTGTTTCCAAACTGTTCTATCACAGGGAATGTTCAAGTCTGTGAGTTGAATGCAGTAATCACACAGAAGTTTGTGAGAATGCTTATGTCTAGTTTTAAGGTGAAGATATTTCTTTTCCCAGAATGAGCCTTAAAGCGCTCCAAATTTCCACTTGCAGATTCTACAAAAAGAGTGTTTCAAAACTGCTCTTTCAAAGGAAAGTCTCAAGTCTGTGAGCTGAATGCACTCATCACAAAGAAGTTTCTGAGAATGCTTCTGTGTAGTTGTTATGTGAAGATACTTCCTTTTCCAGCATAGGCCTCAAAGCGCTCGAAATAAACACTTGCAGATTCTACAAAAGGAGTGTTTCAAGACTGTCCTGTCAAAAGAAACTTTCAAGTCTGTGAATTGAATGCACTCATCACAGAGAAGTTTCTGAGAATACTTCTGTGTAGTTTTTAGGTGAAGATAATTCCTTTTCCAGCATAGGCGTCAAAGCGATCCAAATAAACACTTGCAGATTCTACAAAAGGAGTGTTTCCAAACTGATCTCTGAAGAGGAATGTTCAAGTCTGTGAGTACAATGCACTCACCACAAAGAAGTTTCTGAGAATGCTTCTGTCTAGTTTTTATGTGAAGATATTTCCTTTTCCAGCATAGGCCTCAAAGCGCTCCAAATAAACACATGCAGATTCTACAAAAGGAGTGTTTCCAAACTGCTCTATCAGAGGGAATGTTCAAGTCTGTCAGTTGAATGCACTCATCACACAGAAGTTTCTGAGAATGCTTCTGTGTAATTTTTAGGTGAAGATATTTCATTTCCCAGCACAGGCCTCAGAGCGTTCCAATTATGCACTTGCAGATTCTACAAAAAGAGAGCTTGAAAACTCTTCCACCAAAAAGAGGTTTCAACTCTATGAGTAGAATGCACTCATCACAAAGAAGTTTCTGAGAATGCTTCTGTCTAGTTTTTATGTGAAGATATTTCCTTTTCCAGCATAGGCGTCAAAGCGCTCCAAATAAACACTTGCAGATTCTACTAAAGGAGTGTTTCCAAACTGCTCTATCAAAAGCAATGTTCAAGTCTGTGAGTTGAATGCACTAATCACACAGAATTTTGTGAGAATTCTTCTGTCTAGTTTTTAGGTGAAGATATTTCTTTTCCCAGAATAGGCCTTAAAGCGCTCCAAATATCCACTTGCAGATTCTACAAAAAGAGTGTTTCAAAACTGCTCTTTCAAAAGAAAGGCTCAAGTCTGTGAGTTGAATGCACTCATCGCAAAGAAGTTTCTGAGAATGCTTCTGTGTAGTTGTTATGTGAAGATACTTCCTTTTCCAGCACAGGCCTCAAAGCGCTCGAAATAAACACTTGCAGATTCCACAAAAGGAGTGTTTCAAAACTGTCCTATCAAAAGAAACGTTCAAGTCTGTGAGTTGAATTCACTCATCACAGAGAAGTTTCTCAGAATTCTTCTGTGTAGTTTTTAGGTGAAGATATTTCCTTTTCCAGCATAGGCGTCAAAGCGATCCAAATAAACACTTGCAGATTCTACAAAAGGAGTGTTTCCAAACTGCTCTATCAGAGAGAATGTTCAAGTCTGTGAGTTGAATGCAGTAATCACACAGAAGTTTGTGAGAATGCTTCTGTCTAGTTTTTAGGGGAAGATATTCCTTTTCCCAGAACAGGCCTTAAAGCGCTCCAAATTTCCACTTGCAGATTCTGCAAAAAGAGTGTTTCAAAACTGCTCTTTCAAAAGAAAGGCTCAAGTCTGTGAGTTAAATGCCCTCATCACAAAGAAGTTTCTGAGAATGCTTCTGTGTAGTTGTTAAGTGAAGATAATTCCTTTTCCAGCATAGGCCTCAAAGCGCTCGAAATAAACACTTGCAGATTCTACAAAAGGAGTGTTTCAAAACTGTCCTATCAAAAGAAACGTTCAAGTCTGTGAGTTGAATGCACTCATCACAGGGAAGTTTCTGAGAATGCTTCTGTGTAGTTTTTAGCTGAAGATATTTCCTTTTCCAGCATAGGCGTCAAAGCGATCCAAATAAACACTTGCAGATTCTACAAAAGGAGTGTTTCCAAACTGTTGTATCAGAGGGAATGTTCAAGTCTGTGAGTTGAATGCAGTAATCACACAGAAGTTTGTGAGAATGCTTCTGTCTAGTTTCAGGTGAAGATATTTATTTTCCCAGCATAGGCCTCGAAGCCCTCCAAATATCCACTTGCAGACTCTACAAAAAGAGTGTTTCAAAACTGCTCTTTCAAAGGAAAGGCTCAAGTCTGTGAGCTGAATGCACTCATCACAAAGAAGTTTCTGAGAATGCTTCTGTGTAGTAGTTATGTGAAGATAATTCCATTTCCCAGCACAGGCCTCAGAGCGCTCCAAATATGCACTTGCAGATTCTACAAAAAGAGAGCTTGAAAACTCTTCCACCAAAAAGAGGCTTCAACTGTATGAGTAGAATGCACTCATCACAAAGAAGTTTCTGAGAATGCTTCTGTCTAGTTTTTATGTGAAGATATTTCCTTTTCCAGCATAGCCGTCAAAGCGCTCCAAATAAACACTTGCAGATTCTACTAAAGGAGTGTTTCCAAACTGCTCTATCAAAAGCAATGTTCAAGTCTGTGAGTTGAATGCACTAATCACACAGAAGTTTGTGAGAATGCTTCTGTCTAGTTTTTAGGTGAAGATATTTCTTTTCCCAGAATAGGCCTTAAAGCGCTCCAAATTTCCACTTGCAGATTCTACAAAAAGAGTGTTTCAAAACTGCTCTTTCAAAAGAAAGGCTCAAGTATGTGAGCTGAATCCACTCATCACAAAGAAGTTTCTGAGAATGCTTCTGTGTAGTCTTTCTTTGAAGATATTTCCTTTTCCAGCATAGGCGTCAAAGCTCTCCAAATAAACACTTGCAGATTTTACAAAAGGAGTGTTTCCAAACTACTGTATCAGAGGGAATGTTCAAGTCTGTGAGTTGAATGCACTAGTCAGACAGAAGTTTGTGAGAATGCTTCTGTGTAGTTTTTAGGTGAAGATATTACTTTTCCCAGCATAGGCCTCAAAGCCCTCCAAATATCCACTTGCAGACTCTACAAAAAGAGTGTGTCAAAACTGCTCTTTCAAAAGGAAGGCTCAAGTCTGTGAGTTGAATGCACTCATAACAAAGAAGTTTCTGAGAATGCTTCTGTGTAGTTGTTATGTGAAGATACTTCCTTTTCCAGCATAGGCCTCAGTGCGCTCGAAATAAATACTTGCAGATCCTACGAAAGGAGTGTTTCAAAACTGTCCTATCAAAAGAAACGTTCAAGTCTGTGAGTTGAATGCACTCATCACAGAGAAGTTTCTGAGAATGCTTCTGTGTAGTTTTTAGCTGAAGATATTTCCTTTTCCAGCATAGGCGTCAAAGCGATCCAAATAAACACTTGCAGATTCTACAAAAGGAGTGTTTCCAAACTGTTCTATCACAGGGAATGTTCAAGTCTGTGAGTTGAATGCAGTAATCACACAGAAGTTTGTGAGAATGCTTATGTCTAGTTTTAAGGTGAAGATATTTCTTTTCCCAGAATGAGCCTTAAAGCGCTCCAAATTTCCACTTGCAGATTCTACAAAAAGAGTGTTTCAAAACTGCTCTTTCAAAGGAAAGTCTCAAGTCTGTGAGCTGAATGCACTCATCACAAAGAAGTTTCTGAGAATGCTTCTGTGTAGTTGTTATGTGAAGATACTTCCTTTTCCAGCATAGGCCTCAAAGCGCTCGAAATAAACACTTGCAGATTCTACAAAAGGAGTGTTTCAAGACTGTCCTGTCAAAAGAAACTTTCAAGTCTGTGAATTGAATGCACTCATCACAGAGAAGTTTCTGAGAATACTTCTGTGTAGTTTTTAGGTGAAGATAATTCCTTTTCCAGCATAGGCGTCAAAGCGATCCAAATAAACACTTGCAGATTCTACAAAAGGAGTGTTTCCAAACTGATCTCTGAAGAGGAATGTTCAAGTCTGTGAGTACAATGCACTCACCACAAAGAAGTTTCTGAGAATGCTTCTGTCTAGTTTTTATGTGAAGATATTTCCTTTTCCAGCATAGGCCTCAAAGCGCTCCAAATAAACACATGCAGATTCTACAAAAGGAGTGTTTCCAAACTGCTCTATCAGAGGGAATATTCAAGTCTGTCAGTTGAATGCACTCATCACACAGAAGTTTCTGAGAATGCTTCTGTGTAGTTTTTAGGTGAAGATATTTCATTTCCCAGCACAGGCCTCAGAGCGTTCCAATTATGCACTTGCAGATTCTACAAAAAGAGAGCTTGAAAACTCTTCCACCAAAAAGAGGTTTCAACTCTATGAGTAGAATGCACTCATCACAAAGAAGTTTCTGAGAATGCTTCTGTCTAGTTTTTATGTGAAGATATTTCCTTTTCCAGCATAGGCGTCAAAGCGCTCCAAATAAACACTTGCAGATTCTACTAAAGGAGTGTTTCCAAACTGCTCTATCAAAAGCAATGTTCAAGTCTGTGAGTTGAATGCACTAATCACACAGAATTTTGTGAGAATTCTTCTGTCTAGTTTTTAGGTGAAGATATTTCTTTTCCCAGAATAGGCCTTAAAGCGCTCCAAATATCCACTTGCAGATTCTACAAAAAGAGTGTTTCAAAACTGCTCTTTCAAAAGAAAGGCTCAAGTCTGTGAGTTGAATGCACTCATCGCAAAGAAGTTTCTGAGAATGCTTCTGTGTAGTTGTTATGTGAAGATACTTCCTTTTCCAGCACAGGCCTCAAAGCGCTCGAAATAAACACTTGCAGATTCCACAAAAGGAGTGTTTCAAAACTGTCCTATCAAAAGAAACGTTCAAGTCTGTGAGTTGAATTCACTCATCACAGAGAAGTTTCTCAGAATTCTTCTGTGTAGTTTTTAGGTGAAGATATTTCCTTTTCCAGCATAGGCGTCAAAGCGATCCAAATAAACACTTGCAGATTCTACAAAAGGAGTGTTTCCAAACTGCTCTATCAGAGAGAATGTTCAAGTCTGTGAGTTGAATGCAGTAATCAAACAGAAGTTTGTGAGAATGCTTCTGTCTAGTTTTTAGGGGAAGATATTCCTTTTCCCAGAACAGGCCTTAAAGCGCTCCAAATTTCCACTTGCAGATTCTGCAAAAAGAGTGTTTCAAAACTGCTCTTTCAAAAGAAAGGCTCAAGTCTGTGAGTTAAATGCCCTCATCACAAAGAAGTTTCTGAGAATGCTTCTGTGTAGTTGTTAAGTGAAGATACTTCCTTTTCCAGCATAGGCCTCAAAGCGCTCGAAATAAACACTTGCAGATTCTACAAAAGGAGTGTTTCAAAACTGTCCTATCAAAAGAAACGTTCAAGTCTGTGAGTTGAATGCACTCATCACAGGGAAGTTTCTGAGAATGCTTCTGTGTAGTTTTTAGCTGAAGATATTTCCTTTTCCAGCATAGGCGTCAAAGCGATCCAAATAAACACTTGCAGATTCTACAAAAGGAGTGTTTCCAAACTGTTGTATCAGAGGGAATGTTCAAGTCTGTGAGTTGAATGCAGTAATCACACAGAAGTTTGTGAGAATGCTTCTGTCTAGTTTCAGGTGAAGATATTTATTTTCCCAGCATAGGCCTCGAAGCCCTCCAAATATCCACTTGCAGACTCTACAAAAAGAGTGTTTCAAAACTGCTCTTTCAAAGGAAAGGCTCAAGTCTGTGAGCTGAATGCACTCATCACAAAGAAGTTTCTGAGAATGCTTCTGTGTAGTAGTTATGTGAAGATAATTCCATTTCCCAGCACAGGCCTCAGAGCGCTCCAAATATGCACTTGCAGATTCTACAAAAAGAGAGCTTGAAAACTCTTCCACCAAAAAGAGGCTTCAACTGTATGAGTAGAATGCACTCATCACAAAGAAGTTTCTGAGAATGCTTCTGTCTAGTTTTTATGTGAAGATATTTCCTTTTCCAGCATAGCCGTCAAAGCGCTCCAAATAAACACTTGCAGATTCTACTAAAGGAGTGTTTCCAAACTGCTCTATCAAAAGCAATGTTCAAGTCTGTGAGTTGAATGCACTAATCACACAGAAGTTTGTGAGAATGCTTCTGTCTAGTTTTTAGGTGAAGATATTTCTTTTCCCAGAATAGGCCTTAAAAAGCTCCAAATATCCACTTGCAGATTCTACAAAAAGAGGGTTTCAAAACTGCTCTTTCAAAAGAAAGGCTCAAGTCTGTGAGTTGAATGCACTCATCACAAAGAAGTTTCTGAGAATGCTTCTGTGCAGTTGTTATGTGAAGATACTTCCTTTTCCAGTACAGGCCTCAAAGCGTTCGAAGTAAACACTTGCAGATTCTACAAAAGGAGTGTTTCAAAACTGTCCTATCAAAAGAAACGTTCAAGTCTGTGAGTTGAATGCACTCATCACAGAGAAGTTTCTGAGAATGCTTCTGTGTAGTTTTTAGGTGAAGATATTTCCTTTTCCAGCATAGGCGTCAAAGCGATCCAAATAATCACTTGCAGATTCTACAAAAGGAGTGTTTCCAAACTGCTGTTTCAGAGGGAATGTTCAAGTCTGTGAGTTGAATGCATTAATCACACTGAAGTTTGTGATAATGCTTCTGTCTAGTTTTTAGGTGAAGATATTTCTTTTCCCAGAATAGGCCTTAAAGCGCTCCAAATATCCACTTGCAGATTCTACAAAAAGAGTGTTTCAAAACTGCTCTTTCAAAAGAAAGGCTCAAGTCTGTGAGTTGAATGCACTCATCACAAAGAAGTTTCTGAGAAAGCTTCTGTGTAGTTGTTATGTGAAGATACTTCCTTTTCCAGCACAGGCCTCAAAGCGCTCGAAATAAACACTTGCAGATTCTACAAAAGGAGTGTTTCAAAACTGTCCTATCAAAAGAAACGTTCAAGTCTGTGAGTTGAATGCACTCATCACAGAGAAGTTTCTGAGAATGCTTCTGTGTAGTTTTTAGGTGAAGATATTTCCTTTTCCAGCATAGGCGTCAAAGCGATCCAAATAATCACTTGCAGATTCTACAAAAGGAGTGTTTCCAAACTGCTCTATCAGAGGGAATGTTCAAGTCTGTGAGTTGAATGCAGTAATCACACAGAAGTTTGTGAGAATGCTTCTGTCTAGTTTTTCGGTGAAGATATTTCTTTTCCCAGAATAGGCCTTAAAGCGCTCCAAATTTCCACTTGCAGATTCTACAAAAAGAGTGTTTCAAAACTGCTCTTTCAAAAGAAAGGCTCAAGTCTGTGAGTTGAATGCCCTCATCACAAAGAAGTTTCTGAGAATGCTTCTGTGTAGTTGTTATGTGAAGATACTTCCTTTTCCAGCATAGGCCTCAAAGCGCTCGAAATAAACACTTGCAGATTCTACAAAAGGAGTGTTTCAAGACTCTCCTGTCAAAAGAAACGTTCAAGTCTGTGAGTTGAATGCACTCATCACAGAGAAGTTTCTGAGAATGCTTCTGTGTAGTTTTTAGGTGAAGATATTTCCTTTTCCAGCATAGGCGTCAAAGCGATCCAAATAAACACTTGCAGATTCTACAAAAGGAGTGTTTCCAAACTGATCTCTCAAGAGGAATGTTCAAGTCTGTGAGTACAATGCACTCACCACAAGAAGTTTCTGAGAATGCTTCTGTCTAGTTTTTATGTGAAGATATTTCCTTTTCCAGCATAGGCGTCAAAGCGCTCCAAAGAAACACTTGCAGATTCTACAAAAGGAGTGTTTCCAAACTGCTCTATCAGAGGGTATGTTCAAGTCTGTGAGTTGAATGCACTCATCACACAGAAGTTTCTGAGAATGCTTCTGTGTAGTTTTTAGGTGAAGATATTTCATTTCCCAGCACAGGCCTCAGAGCGCTCCAAATATGCACTTGCAGATTCTACAAAAAGAGAGCTTGAAAACTCTTCCACAAAAAAGAGGCTTCAGCTCTATGAGTAGAATGCACTCATCACAAAGAAGTTTCTGAGAATGCTTCTGTGTAGTTTTTATGTGAAGATATTTCCTTTTCCAGCATAGGCGTCAAAGCGCTCCAAATAAACACTTGCAGATTCTACTAAAGGAGTGTTTCCAAACTGCTCTATCAGAGGGAATGTTCAAGTCTGTGAGTTGAATGCAGTAATCACACAGAAGTTTGTGAGAATGCTTCTGTCTAGTTTTGAGGTGAAGATATTTCTTTTCCAGGAATAGGCCTTAAAGCGCTCCAAATTTCCACTTGCAGATTCTACAAAAAGAGTGTTTCAAAACTGCTCTTTCAAAGGAAAGGCTCAAGTCTGTGAGTTGAATGCACTCATCACAAAGAAGTTTCTGAGAATTCTTCTGTGTAGTTGTTATGTGAAGATACTTCCTTTTCCAGCATTGGCCCCAAAGCGCTCGAATAAACACTTGCAGATTCTAGGAAAGTAGTGTTTCAAAACTGTGCTATCAAAAGAAACTTTCAAGTCTGTGAGTTGAATGCACTCATCACACAGAAGTTTCTGAGAATGCTTCTGTGTAGTTTTTAGGTGAAGATATTTCATTTCCCAGCATAGGCCTCGGAGCGCTCCACATAAGCACTTGCAGATTCTTCAAAAAGACAGCTTGAAAACTCTTCAAACAAAAAGAGGCTTCAACTCTGTGAGTAGAATGCACTCATCACAAAGAAGTTTCAGAGAATGCTTCTGTGTAGTTTTTAGGTGAAGATATTTCCTTTTACAGCATAGGCGTCAAAGCGCTCCCAATAAACACTTGCAGATTCTACAAAAGAGTGTTTCCAAACTGCTCTATCAAAAGCAATGTTCAAGTCTCTGTGTTGAATGCACTAATCACACAGAAGTTTGTGAGATTGCTTCTGTCTAGTTTTTAGGTGAAGATATTTCTTTTCCCAGCATAGGCCTTAAAGTGCTCCAAATATCCACTTGCAGATTCTACAAAAAGAGTGTTTCAAAACTGCTCTTTGAAAAGAATGGCTCAAGTCTGTGAGTTGAATGCACTCATCACAAAGAAGTTTCTGAGAATGCTTCTGTGTAGTTGTTATGTGAAGATACTTCCTTTTCCAGCATAGTCCTCAAAGCGCTCGAAATAAACACTTGCAGACTCTCCGAAAGGAGTGTTTGAAAACTGTCCTATCAAAAGAGACGTTAAAGTATGTGAGTTGAATGCACTTATCACAAAGAAGTTTCTGAGAATGCTTCTGTGTAGTTGTTATGTGAAGATACTTCCTTTTTTAGCATAGGCCTCAAAGCGCTCGAAATAAACACTTGCAGATTCTACAAAAGGAGTGTTTCAAAACTGTCCTATGAAAAGAAACGTTCAAGTCTGTGAGTTGAATGCACTCATCACAGAGAAGTTTCTGAGAATGCTTCTGTGTAGTTTTTAGGTGAAGATATTTCCTTTTCCAGCTTAGGCGTCAAAGCGATCCAAATAAACACTTGCAGATTCTACAAAAGGAGTGTTTCCAAACTGTTCTATCAGAGGGAATGTTCAAGTCTGTGTGTTGAATGCAGTAATCACACAGAAGTTAGTGAGAATGCTTCTGTCTAGTTTTTAGGTGAAGATATTTCTTTTCCCAGAATAGGCCTTAAAGCGCTCCAAATTTCCACTTGCAGATTCTACAAAAAGAGTGTTTCAAAACTGCTCTTTCAAAAGAAAGGCTCAAGTATGTGAGCTGAATCCACTCATCACAAAGAAGTTTCTGAGAATGCTTCTGTGTAGTCTTTCTTTTAGGATATTTCCTTTTCCAGCATAGGCGTCAAATCTCTCCAAATAAACACTTGCAGATTTTACAAAAGGAGTGTTTCCAAACTACTGTATCAGAGGGAATGTTCAAGTCTGTGAGTTGAATGCACTAGTCAGACAGAAGTTTGTGAGAATGCTTCTGTGTAGTTTTTAGGTGAAGATATTACTTTTCCCAGCATAGGCCTCAAAGCCCTCCAAATATCCACTTGCAGACTCTACAAAAAGAGTGTGTCAAAACTGCTCTTTCAAAAGGAAGGCTCAAGTCTGTGAGTTGAATGCACTCATAACAAAGAAGTTTCTGAGAATGCTTCTGTGTAGTTGTTATGTGAAGATACTTCCTTTTCCAGCATAGGCCTCAGTGCGCTCGAAATAAATACTTGCAGATCCTACGAAAGGAGTGTTTCAAAACTGTCCTATCAAAAGAAACGTTCAAGTCTGTGAGTTGAATGCACTCATCACAGAGAAGTTTCTGAGAATGCTTCTGTGTAGTTTTTAGCTGAAGATATTTCCTTTTCCAGCATAGGCGTCAAAGCGATCCAAATAAACACTTGCAGATTCTACAAAAGGAGTGTTTCCAAACTGTTCTATCACAGGGAATGTTCAAGTCTGTGAGTTGAATGCAGTAATCACACAGAAGTTTGTGAGAATGCTTATGTCTAGTTTTAAGGTGAAGATATTTCTTTTCCCAGAATGAGCCTTAAAGCGCTCCAAATTTCCACTTGCAGATTCTACAAAAAGAGTGTTTCAAAACTGCTCTTTCAAAGGAAAGTCTCAAGTCTGTGAGCTGAATGCACTCATCACAAAGAAGTTTCTGAGAATGCTTCTGTGTAGTTGTTATGTGAAGATACTTCCTTTTCCAGCATAGGCCTCAAAGCGCTCGAAATAAACACTTGCAGATTCTACAAAAGGAGTGTTTCAAGACTGTCCTGTCAAAAGAAACTTTCAAGTCTGTGAATTGAATGCACTCATCACAGAGAAGTTTCTGAGAATACTTCTGTGTAGTTTTTAGGTGAAGATAATTCCTTTTCCAGCATAGGCGTCAAAGCGATCCAAATAAACACTTGCAGATTCTACAAAAGGAGTGTTTCCAAACTGATCTCTGAAGAGGAATGTTCAAGTCTGTGAGTACAATGCACTCACCACAAAGAAGTTTCTGAGAATGCTTCTGTCTAGTTTTTATGTGAAGATATTTCCTTTTCCAGCATAGGCCTCAAAGCGCTCCAAATAAACACATGCAGATTCTACAAAAGGAGTGTTTCCAAACTGCTCTATCAGAGGGAATGTTCAAGTCTGTCAGTTGAATGCACTCATCACACAGAAGTTTCTGAGAATGCTTCTGTGTAGTTTTTAGGTGAAGATATTTCATTTCCCAGCACAGGCCTCAGAGCGTTCCAATTATGCACTTGCAGATTCTACAAAAAGAGAGCTTGAAAACTCTTCCACCAAAAAGAGGTTTCAACTCTATGAGTAGAATGCACTCATCACAAAGAAGTTTCTGAGAATGCTTCTGTCTAGTTTTTATGTGAAGATATTTCCTTTTCCAGCATAGGCGTCAAAGCGCTCCAAATAAACACTTGCAGATTCTACTAAAGGAGTGTTTCCAAACTGCTCTATCAAAAGCAATGTTCAAGTCTGTGAGTTGAATGCACTAATCACACAGAATTTTGTGAGAATTCTTCTGTCTAGTTTTTAGGTGAAGATATTTCTTTTCCCAGAATAGGCCTTAAAGCGCTCCAAATATCCACTTGCAGATTCTACAAAAAGAGTGTTTCAAAACTGCTCTTTCAAAAGAAAGGCTCAAGTCTGTGAGTTGAATGCACTCATCGCAAAGAAGTTTCTGAGAATGCTTCTGTGTAGTTGTTATGTGAAGATACTTCCTTTTCCAGCACAGGCCTCAAAGCGCTCGAAATAAACACTTGCAGATTCCACAAAAGGAGTGTTTCAAAACTGTCCTATCAAAAGAAACGTTCAAGTCTGTGAGTTGAATTCACTCATCACAGAGAAGTTTCTCAGAATTCTTCTGTGTAGTTTTTAGGTGAAGATATTTCCTTTTCCAGCATAGGCGTCAAAGCGATCCAAATAAACACTTGCAGATTCTACAAAAGGAGTGTTTCCAAACTGCTCTATCAGAGAGAATGTTCAAGTCTGTGAGTTGAATGCAGTAATCACACAGAAGTTTGTGAGAATGCTTCTGTCTAGTTTTTAGGGGAAGATATTCCTTTTCCCAGAACAGGCCTTAAAGCGCTCCAAATTTCCACTTGCAGATTCTGCAAAAAGAGTGTTTCAAAACTGCTCTTTCAAAAGAAAGGCTCAAGTCTGTGAGTTAAATGCCCTCATCACAAAGAAGTTTCTGAGAATGCTTCTGTGTAGTTGTTAAGTGAAGATACTTCCTTTTCCAGCATAGGCCTCAAAGCGCTCGAAATAAACACTTGCAGATTCTACAAAAGGAGTGTTTCAAAACTGTCCTATCAAAAGAAACGTTCAAGTCTGTGAGTTGAATGCACTCATCACAGGGAAGTTTCTGAGAATGCTTCTGTGTAGTTTTTAGCTGAAGATATTTCCTTTTCCAGCATAGGCGTCAAAGCGATCCAAATAAACACTTGCAGATTCTACAAAAGGAGTGTTTCCAAACTGTTGTATCAGAGGGAATGTTCAAGTCTGTGAGTTGAATGCAGTAATCACACAGAAGTTTGTGAGAATGCTTCTGTCTAGTTTCAGGTGAAGATATTTATTTTCCCAGCATAGGCCTCGAAGCCCTCCAAATATCCACTTGCAGACTCTACAAAAAGAGTGTTTCAAAACTGCTCTTTCAAAGGAAAGGCTCAAGTCTGTGAGCTGAATGCACTCATCACAAAGAAGTTTCTGAGAATGCTTCTGTGTAGTAGTTATGTGAAGATAATTCCATTTCCCAGCACAGGCCTCAGAGCGCTCCAAATATGCACTTGCAGATTCTACAAAAAGAGAGCTTGAAAACTCTTCCACCAAAAAGAGGCTTCAACTGTATGAGTAGAATGCACTCATCACAAAGAAGTTTCTGAGAATGCTTCTGTCTAGTTTTTATGTGAAGATATTTCCTTTTCCAGCATAGCCGTCAAAGCGCTCCAAATAAACACTTGCAGATTCTACTAAAGGAGTGTTTCCAAACTGCTCTATCAAAAGCAATGTTCAAGTCTGTGAGTTGAATGCACTAATCACACAGAAGTTTGTGAGAATGCTTCTGTCTAGTTTTTAGGTGAAGATATTTCTTTTCCCAGAATAGGCCTTAAAAAGCTCCAAATATCCACTTGCAGATTCTACAAAAAGAGGGTTTCAAAACTGCTCTTTCAAAAGAAAGGCTCAAGTCTGTGAGTTGAATGCACTCATCACAAAGAAGTTTCTGAGAATGCTTCTGTGCAGTTGTTATGTGAAGATACTTCCTTTTCCAGTACAGGCCTCAAAGCGTTCGAAGTAAACACTTGCAGATTCTACAAAAGGAGTGTTTCAAAACTGTCCTATCAAAAGAAACGTTCAAGTCTGTGAGTTGAATGCACTCATCACAGAGAAGTTTCTGAGAATGCTTCTGTGTAGTTTTTAGGTGAAGATATTTCCTTTTCCAGCATAGGCGTCAAAGCGATCCAAATAATCACTTGCAGATTCTACAAAAGGAGTGTTTCCAAACTGCTCTATCAGAGGGAATGTTCAAGTCTGTGAGTTGAATGCAGTAATCACACAGAAGTTTGTGAGAATGCTTCTGTCTAGTTTTTCGGTGAAGATATTTCTTTTCCCAGAATAGGCCTTAAAGCGCTCCAAATTTCCACTTGCAGATTCTACAAAAAGAGTGTTTCAAAACTGCTCTTTCAAAAGAAAGGCTCAAGTCTGTGAGTTGAATGCCCTCATCACAAAGAAGTTTCTGAGAATGCTTCTGTGTAGTTGTTATGTGAAGATACTTCCTTTTCCAGCATAGGCCTCAAAGCGCTCGAAATAAACACTTGCAGATTCTACAAAAGGAGTGTTTCAAGACTCTCCTGTCAAAAGAAACGTTCAAGTCTGTGAGTTGAATGCACTCATCACAGAGAAGTTTCTGAGAATGCTTCTGTGTAGTTTTTAGGTGAAGATATTTCCTTTTCCAGCATAGGCGTCAAAGCGATCCAAATAAACACTTGCAGATTCTACAAAAGGAGTGTTTCCAAACTGATCTCTCAAGAGGAATGTTCAAGTCTGTGAGTACAATGCACTCACCACAAGAAGTTTCTGAGAATGCTTCTGTCTAGTTTTTATGTGAAGATATTTCCTTTTCCAGCATAGGCGTCAAAGCGCTCCAAAGAAACACTTGCAGATTCTACAAAAGGAGTGTTTCCAAACTGCTCTATCAGAGGGTATGTTCAAGTCTGTGAGTTGAATGCACTCATCACACAGAAGTTTCTGAGAATGCTTCTGTGTAGTTTTTAGGTGAAGATATTTCATTTCCCAGCACAGGCCTCAGAGCGCTCCAAATATGCACTTGCAGATTCTACAAAAAGAGAGCTTGAAAACTCTTCCACAAAAAAGAGGCTTCAGCTCTATGAGTAGAATGCACTCATCACAAAGAAGTTTCTGAGAATGCTTCTGTCTAGTTTTTATGTGAAGATATTTCCTTTTCCAGCATAGGCGTCAAAGCGCTCCAAATAAACACTTGCAGATTCTACTAAAGGAGTTTTTCCAAACTGCTCTATCAGAGGGAATGTTCAAGTCTGTGAGTTGAATGCAGTAATCACACAGAAGTTTGTGAGAATGCTTCTGTCTAGTTTTGAGGTGAAGATATTTCTTTTCCAGGAATAGGCCTTAAAGCGCTCCAAATTTCCACTTGCAGATTCTACAAAAAGAGTGTTTCAAAACTGCTCTTTCAAAGGAAAGGCTCAAGTCTGTGAGTTGAATGCACTCATCACAAAGAAGTTTCTGAGAATTCTTCTGTGTAGTTGTTATGTGAAGATACTTCCTTTTCCAGCATTGGCCCCAAAGCGCTCGAATAAACACTTGCAGATTCTAGGAAAGTAGTGTTTCAAAACTGTGCTATCAAAAGAAACTTTCAAGTCTGTGAGTTGAATGCACTCATCACACAGAAGTTTCTGAGAATGCTTCTGTGTAGTTTTTAGGTGAAGATATTTCATTTCCCAGCATAGGCCTCGGAGCGCTCCACATAAGCACTTGCAGATTCTTCAAAAAGACAGCTTGAAAACTCTTCAAACAAAAAGAGGCTTCAACTCTGTGAGTAGAATGCACTCATCACAAAGAAGTTTCTGAGAATGTTTCTGTGTAGTTGTTATGTGAAGATACTTCCTTTTCCAGAATAGGCCTCAAAGCGCTCGAAATAAACACATGCAGATTCTACAAAAGGAGTGTTTCAAAACTGTCCTATCAAAAGAAACGTTCAAGTTTGTGAGTTGAATGCCCTCATGACAGAGAAGTTTCTGAGAATGCTGCTGTGTAGTTTTTAGGTGAAGATAATTCCTTTTCCAGCGTAGGCGTCAAAGCGATCCAAATAAGCACTTGCAGATTCTACAAAAGGAGTGTTTCCAAACTGCTCTATCAGAGGGAATGTTCAAGTCTATAAGTTCAATGCAGTAATCACACAGACGTTTGTGAGAATGCTTCTGTCTAGTGTTTAGGTGAAGATATTTCTTTTCCCAGAATAGGCCTTAAAGCGCTCCAAATTTCCACTTGCAGATTCTACAAAAAGAGTGTTTCAAAACTGCTCTTTCAAAAGAAAGGCTCAAGTCTGTGAGGTGAATGCACTCATCGCAAAGAAGTTTCTGAGAATGCTTCTGTGTAGTTGTTATGTGAAGATACTTCCTTTTTTAGCCTAGGCCTCAAAGCGCTCGAAATAAACACTTGCAGATTCTAGGAAAGGAGTGTTTCAAAACAGTCCTATCAAAATAAACGTTCAAGTCTGTGAGTTGAATGCAATCATCACACAGAAGTTTCTGAGAATGCTTCTGTGTAGTTTTTAGGTAGAGATATTTCCTTTTCCAGCATAGGCGTCAAAGCGATCCAAATAAACACTTGCCGATTCTACAAAAGGAGTGTTTCCAAACTGCTCTATCAAGAGGAATGTTCAAGTCTGTGAGTAGAATGCACTCGCCACAAAGAAGTTTCTGAGAATGCTTCTGTCTAGTTTTTATGTGAAGATATTTCCTTTTCGAGCATAGGCGTCAAAGCGCTCCAAATAAACACTTGCAGATTCTACAAAAGGAGTGTTTCCAAACTGCTCTATCAGAGGGAATGTTCAAGTCTGTGAATTGAATGCACTACTAAGACAGAAGTTTGTGAGAATGTTTCTGTGTAGTTTTTAGGCGAAGATACTTCTTTTCCCAGCATAGGCCTCAAAGCCCTCCAAATATCCACTTGCAGACTCTACAAAAAGAGTGTTTCAAAACTGCTCTTTCAAAAGGAAGGCTCAAGTCTGTGAGTTGAATGCACTCATCACAAAGAAGTTTCTGAGAATGCTTCTGTGTAGTTGTTATGTGAAGATACTTCCTTTTCGAGCATAGGCCTCAAAGCGCTCGAAATAAACACTTGTAGATTCTACGAAAGGAGTGTTTCAAAACTGTCCTATCAAAATAAACGTTCAAGTCTGTGAGTTGAATGCACTCATCACACAGAAGTTTGTGAGAATGCTTCTGTGTAGTTTTTAGGTGAACATATTTCATTTCCCAGCACAGGCCTCAGAGCGCTCCAAATATGCACTTGCAGATTCTACAAAAAGATAGCTTGAAAACTCTTCCACCAAAAAGAGGCTTCAACTCAATGAGTAGAATGCACTCATCACAAAGAAGTTTCTGAGAATGCTTCTGTCTAGTTTTTATGTGAAGATATTTCCTTTTCCAGCATAGGCCTTAAAGCGCTCCAAATTTCCACTTGCAGATTCTACAAAAAGAGTGTTTCAAAACTGCTCTTTCAAAACAAAGGCTCAAGTCTGTGAGTTGAATGCACTCATCACAAAGAAGTTTCTGAGAATGCTTCTGTGTAGTTGTTATGTGAAGATACTTCCTTTTGAGCATAGGCCTCAAAGCGCTAGAAATAAACACTTGTAGATTCTAGGAAAGGAGTGTTTCAAAACAGTCCTATCAAAATAAACGTTCAAGTCTGTGAGTTGAATGCACTCATCACAAAGAAGTTTCTGAGAATGCTTCTGTGTATATTTTAGGTGGAGATATTTCCTTTTCCAGCATAGGCGTCAAAGCGCTCCAAATAAACACTTGCAGATTCTACAAAAGGAGTGTTTCCAAACTGCTCTATCAAAAGGAATGTTCAAGTCTGTGAGTTGACTGCACTAATGACACAGAAGTTTGTGAGAATTCTTCTGTCTAGTTTTTAGGTGAAGATATTTCTTTTCCCAGAATAGGCCTTAAAGCGCTCCAAATATCCACTTGCAGATTCTACAAAAAGAGTGTTTCAAAACTGCTCTTTCAAAACAAAGGCTCAAGTCTGTGAGTTGAATGCACTCATCACAAAGAAGTTTCTGAGAATGCTTCTGTGTAGTTGTTATGTGAAGATACTTCCTTTTCCAGCATAGGCCTCAAAGCGCTCGAAATAAACACTTGCAGATTCTACAAAAAGAGTGTTTCAAAACTGCTCTTTCAAAAGAAAGGCTCAAGTCTGTGAGTTGAATGCACTCATCGCAAAGAAGTTTCTGAGAATGCTTCTGTGTAGTTGTTATTTGAAGATACTTCGTTTTCCAGCATAGGCCTCAAAGCGCTCGAAATAAACACTTGCAGATTCTAGGAAAGGAGTGTTTCAAAACAGTCCTATCAAAATAAACGTTCAAGTCTGTGAGTTGAATGCACTCATCACACAGAAGTTTCTGAGAATGCTTCTGTGTAGTTTTTAGGTGAACATATTTCATTTCCCAGCACAGGCCTGAGAGCGCTCCAAATATGCACTTGCAGATTCTACAAAAAGAGAGCTTGAAAACTCTTCCACCAAAAACAGCCTTCAACTCTATGAGTAGAATGCGCTCATCACAAAGAAGTTTCTGAGAATGCTTCTGTCTAGTTTTTATGTGAAGATATTTCCTTTTCCAGCATAGGCGTCAAAGCGATCCAAATAAACACTGGCAGATCCTACAAAAGGAGTGTTTCCAAACTGCTCTATCAGAGGGAATGTTCAAGTCTGTGAGTAGAATGCACTCACCACAAAGAACTTTCTGAGAGTGCTTCTGTCTAGTTTTTATGTGAAGTTATTTCCTTTTCCAGCATAGGCGTCAAAGCGCTCCAAATAAATACTTGCAGATCCTACAAAAGGAGTGTTTCCAAATTGGTCTATCAGAGGGAATGTTCAAGTCTGTGCGTTGAATACACTACTAAGACAGAAGTTTGTGAGAATGTTTCTGTGTAGTTTTTAGGCGGAGATATTTCTTTTCCCAGCATAGGCCTCAAAGCCCTCCAAATATCCACTTGCAGACTCTACAAAAAGAGTGTTTCAAAACTGCTCTTTCAAAAGGAAGGCTCAAGTCTGTGAGCTGAATGCACTCATCACAAAGAAGTTTCTGAGAATGCTTCTGTGTGGTTGTTATGTGAAGATACTTCCTTTTCGAGCATAGGCCTCAAAGCGCTCGAAATAAACACTTGCTAATTCTACGAAAGGAGTTTTTCAAAACTGTCCTATCAAAATAAACGTTCAAGTCTGTGAGTTGAATGCACTCATCACACAGAAGTTTCTGAGAATGCTTCTGTGTAGTTTTTAGGTGAACATATTTCATTTCCCAGCACAGGCCTCAGAGCGCTCCCAATATGCAATTGCAGATTCTACAAAAAGAGAGCTTGAAAACTCTTCCACCAAAAAGAGGCTTCAACTCTATGAGTAGAATGCGCTCATCACAAAGAAGTTTCTGAGAATGCTTCTGTCTAGTTCGTATGTGAAGATACTTCCTTTTCGAGCATAGGCCTCAAAGCGCTCGAAATAAACACTTGCAGATTCTAGGAAAGGAGTGTTTCAAAACAATCCTATCAAAATAAACGTTCAAGTCTGTGAGTTGAATGCACTCATCACACAGAAGTTTCTGAGAATGCTTCTGTGTAGTTGTTATGTGAAGATTCTTCGTTTTCCAGCATAGGCCTCAAAGCGCTCGAAATAAACACTTGCAGATTCTACAAAAGGAGTGTTTCCAAACTGCTCTCTCAGAGGGAATGTTCAAGTCTGTGAGTTCAATGCAGTAATCACACAGACGTTTGTGAGAATGCTTCTGTCTAGTTTTTATGTGAAGATATTACCTTTTCCAGCATAGGCGTCAAAGCGATCCAAATAAGCACTTGCAGATTCTACAAAAGCAGTGTTTCCAAACTGCTCTCTCAGAGGGAATGTTCAAGTCTGTGAGTTCAATGCAGTAATCACTCAGACGTTTGTGAGAATGCTTCTGTCTAGTGTTTAGGTGAAGATATTTCTTTTCCCAGTATAGGCCTTAAAGCGCTCCAAATTTCCACTTGCAGATTCTACAAAAAGAGTGTTTCAAAACTGCTCTTTCAAAAGAAAGGCTCAAGTCTGTGAGTTGAATGCACTCATCACAAAGAAGTTTCTGAGAATGCTTCTGTGTTGTTGTTATGTGAAGATACTTCCTTTTCCAGCATAGGCCTCAAAGCGCTCGAAATAAACACATGCAGATTCTAGGAAAGGAGTGTTTCAAAACAGTCCTATCAATATAAACGTTCAAGTCTGTGAGTTGAATGCACTCATCACACAGAAGTTTCTGAGAATGCTTCTGTGTAGTTTTTAGGAGAACATATTTCATTTCCCAGCACAGGCCTCAGAGCGCTCCAAATATGCACTTGCAGATTCTACAAAAAGAGAGCTTGAAAACTCTTCCACCAAAAAGAGGCTTCAACTCTATGAGTAGAATGCACTCATCACAAAGACGTTTCTGAGAATGCTTCTGTCTAGTTTTTATGTGAAGATATTTCCTTTTCCAGCATAGGCGTCAAAGCGCTCCAAATAAACACTTGCAGATTCTACTAAAGGAGTGTTTCCAAACTGCTCTATCAAAAGCAATGTTCAAGTCTGTGAGTTGAATGCACTAATCACACAGAAGTTTGTGAGAATTCTTCCGTCTAGTTTTAGGTGAAGATATTTCTTTTCCCAGAGTAGGCCTTAAAGCGCTCCAAATATCCACTTGCAGATTCTACAAAAAGAGTGTTTCAAAACTGCTCTTTCAAAAGAAAGGCTCAAGTCTGTGAGTTGAATGCACTCATCACAAAGAAGTTTCTGAGAATGCTTCTGTGTAGTTGTTTTGTGAAGATACTTCCTTTTCCAGCATAGGCGTCAAAGCGCTCGAAATAAACACATGCAGATTCTACAAAAGGAGTGTTTCAAAACTGTCCTATCAAAAGAAACGTTCAAGTCTGTGAGTTGAATGCCCTCATCACAGAGAAGTTTCTGAGAATGCTTCTGTGTAGTCTTTAGGTGAAGATAATTCCTTTTCCAGCATAGGCGTCAAAGCGATCCGAATAAGCACTTGCAGATTCTACAAAAGAAGTGTTTCCAGACTGCTCTATCAGAGGGAATGTTCATGTCTGTGAGTTCAATGCAGTAATCACACAGACGTTTGTGAGAATGCTTCTGTCTAGTGTTTAGGGGAAGATATTTCTTTTCCCAGAATAGGCCTTAAAGCGCTCCAAATTTCCACTTGCAGATTCTACAAAAAGAGTGTTTCAAAACTGCTCTTTCAAAAGAAAGGCTGAAGTCTGTGAGTTGAATGCACTCATCACAAAGAAGTTTCTGAGAATGCTTCTGTGTAGTTGTTATGTGAAGATACTTCCTTTTCCAGCATAGGCCTCAAAGCGCTCGAAATAAACACTTGCAGATTCTAGGAAAGGAGTGTTTCAAAACAGTCCTATCAAAATAAACGTTCAAGTCTGTGAGTTGAATGCACTCATCACACAGAAGTTTCTGAGAATGCTTCTGTGTAGTTGTTATGTGAAGATTCTTCGTTTTCCAGCATAGGCCTCAAAGCGCACGAAATAAACACTTGCAGATTCTACAAAAGGAGTGTTTCCAAACTGCTCTCTCAGAGGGAATGTTCAAGTCTGTGAGTTCAATGCAGTAATCACACAGACGTTTGTGAGAATGCTTCTGTCTAGTTTTTATGTGAAGATATTACCTTTTCCAGCATAGGTGTCAAAGCGATCCAAATAAGTACTTGCAGATTCTACAAAAGCAGTGTTTCCAAACTGCTCTATCAGAGGGAATGTTCAAGTCTGTGAGTTCAATGCAGTAATCACACAGACGTTTGTGAGAATGCTTCTGTCTAGTGTTTAGGTGAAGATATTTCTTTTCCCAGAATAGGCCTTAAAGCGCTCCAAATTTCCACTTGCAGATTCTACAAAAAGAGTGTTTCAAAACTGCTCTTTCAAAAGAAAGGCTCAAGTCTGTGAGTTGAATGCACTCATCACAAAGAAGTTTCTGAGAATGCTTCTGTGTTGTTGTTATGTGAAGATACTTCCTTTTCCAGCATAGGCCTCAAAGCGCTCGAAATAAACACATGCAGATTCTAGGAAAGGAGTGTTTCAAAACAGTCCTATCAATATAAACGTTCAAGTCTGTGAGTTGAATGCACTCATCACACAGAAGTTTCTGAGAATGCTTCTGTGTAGTTTTTAGGAGAACATATTTCATTTCCCAGCACAGGCCTCAGAGCGCTCCAAATATGCACTTGCAGATTCTACAAAAAGAGAGCTTGAAAACTCTTCCACCAAAAAGAGGCTTCAACTCAATGAGTAGAATGCACTCATCACAAAGAAGTTTCTGAGAATGCTTCTGTCTAGTTTTTATGTGAAGATATTTCCTTTTCCAGCATAGGCGTCAAAGCGATCAAAATAAACACTGGCAGATTCTAAAAAAGGAGTGTTTCCAAACTGCTCTATCAGAGGGAATGTTCAAGTCGGTGAGTTCAATGCACTACTAAGACAGAAGTTTGTGAGAATGTTTCTGTGTAGTTTTTAGGCGAAGATATTTCTTTTCCCAGCATAGGCCTCAAAGCCCTCCAAATATCCACTTGCAGACGCTACAAAAAGAGTGTTTCAAAACTGCTCTTTCAAAAAGAAGGCTCAAGTCTGTGAGTTGAATGCACTCATCACAAAGAAGTTTCTGAGAATGCTTCTGTGTAGTTGTTATGTGAAGATACTTCCTTTTCGAGCATAGGCCTCAAAGCGCTCGAAATAAACACTTGCAGATTCTACGAAAGGAGTGTTTCAAAACTGTCCTATCAAAAGAAAAGTTCAAGTCTGTGAGTTGAATGCCCTCATGACAGAGAAGTTTCTGAGAATGCTGCTGTGTAGTTGTTATGTGAAGATACTTCGTTTTCCAGCATAGGCTTCAAAGCGCTCGAAATAAACACTTGCAGATTCTACAAAAGGAGTGTTTCCAAACTGCTCTATCAGAGGGAATGTTCAAGTCTGTGACTTCAATGCAGTAATCACACAGACGTTTGTGAGAATGCTTCTGTCTAGTTTTTATGTGAAGATATTACCTTTTCCAGCATAGTCGTCAAAGCGATCCAAATAAGCACTTGCTGATTCTACAAAAGCAGTGTTTCCAAACTGCTCTATCAGAGGGAATGTTCAAGTCTGTGAGTTGAATGCGCTAATCACACAGAAGTTTGTGAGAATGCTTCCGTCTAGTTTTTAGGTGAAGATATTTCTTTTCCCAGAATAGGCCTTAAAGCGCTCCAAATATCCACTTGCAGATTCTACAAAAAGAGTGTTTCAAAACTGCTCTTTCAAAAGAAAGGCTCAAGTCTGTGAGTTGAATGCACTCATCACAAAGAAGTTTCTGAGAATGCTTCTGTGTAGTTGCTATGTGAAGATACTTCCTTTTCCAGCATAGGCCTCAAAGTGCTCGAAATAAACACATGCAGATTCTACAAAAGGAGTGTTTCAAAACGGTCCTATCAAAAGAAACGTTCAAGTCTGTGAGTTGAAGGCCCTCATCACAGAGAAGTTTCTGAGAATGCTTCTGTGTAGTTTTTAGGTGAAGATAATTCCTTTTCCAGCATAGGCGTCAAAGCGATCCAAATAAGCACTTGCAGATTCTACAAAAGGAGTGTTTCCAAACTGCACTATCAGAGGGAATATTCAAGTCTGTGAGTTCAATGCAGTAATCACACAGACGTTTGTGAGAATGCTTCTGTCTAGTTTTTAGGTGAAGATATTTCTTTTCCCAGAAAAGGCCTTAAAGCGCTCCAAATTTCCACTTGCAGATTCTACAAAAAGAGTGTTTCAAAACTGCTCTTTCAAAAGAAAGGCTCAAGTCTGTGAGTTGAATGCACTCATCACAAAGAAGTTTCTGAGAATGCTTCTGTGTAGTTGTTATGTGAAGATACTTCCTTTTCCAGCATAGGCCTCAAAGCGCTCGAAATAAACACTTGCAGATTCTAGGAAAGGAGTGTTTCAAAACAGTCCTATCAAAATAAACGTTCAAGTCTGTGAGTTGAATGCACTCATCACACAGAAGTTTCTGAGAATGCTTCTGTGTAGTTTTTAGGTGGAGATATCTCCTTTTCCAGCATAGGCGTCAAAGCGATCCAAATAAACACTTGCCGATTCTACAAAAGGAGTGTTTCCAAACTGCTCTATGAAGAGGAATGTTCAAGTCTGTGAGTAGAATGCACTCGCAACAAAGAAGTTTCTGAGAATGCTTCTGTCTAGTTTTTATGTGAAGATATTTCCTTTTCGAGCATAGGCGTCAAAGTGCTCCAAATAAACACTTGCAGATTCTACTAAAGGAGTGTTTCCAAACTGCTCTATCAGAGGGAATGTTCAAGTCCGTGAGTTGAATGCACTAGTAAGACAGAAGTTTGTGAGAATGCTTCTGTGTAGTTTTTAGGTGAAGATATTTCTTTTCCCAGCATAGGCCTCAAAGCCCTCCAAATATCCACTTGCAGACCCTACAAAAAGAGTGTTTCAAAACTGCTCTTTCAATAGGAAGGCTCAAGTCTGTGAGTTGAATGCACTCATCACAAAGAAGTTTCTGAGAATGCTTCTGTGTAGTTGTTATGTGAAGATACTTCCTTTTCGAGCATAGGCCTCAAAGCGCTCGAAATAAACACTTGCAGATTCTAAGAAAGGAGTGTTTCAAAACTGTCCTATCAAAATAAACGTTCAAGTCTGTGAGTTGAATGCACTCATCACACAGAAGTTTCTGAGAATGCTTCTGTGTAGTTTTTAGGTGAACATATTTCATTTCCCAGCACAGGCCTCAGAGCGCTCCAAATATGCACTTGCAGATTCTACAAAAAGAGAGCTTGAAAACTCTTCCACCAAAAAGAGGCTTCAACTCAATGAGTAGAATGCACTCATCACAAAGAAGTTTCTGAGAATGATTCTGTCTAGTTTTTATGTGAAGATATTTCCTTTTCCAGCATAGGCGTCAAAGCGCTCCAAATAAACACTTGCAGATTCTACTAAAGGAGTGTTTCCAAACTGTTCTATCAAAAGCAATGTTCAAGTCTGTGAGTTGAATGCACTAATGACACAGAAGTTTGTGAGAATTCTTCCGTCTAGTTTTTAGGTGAAGATATTTCTTTTCCCAGAATAGGCCTCAAAGCGCTCCAAATATCCACTTGCAGATTCTACAAAAAGAGTGTTTCAAAACTGCTCTTTCAAAAGAAAGGATCAAGTCTGTGAGTTGAATGCACTCATCACAAAGAAGTTTCTGAGAATGCTTCTGTGTAGTTGTTATGTGAAGATACTTTCTTTTCCAGCATAGGCCTCAAAGCGCTCGAAATAAACACATGTAGATTCTACAAAAGGAGTGTTTCAAAACTGTCCTATCAAAAGAAACGTTCAAGTCTGTGAATTGAATGCCGTCATCACAGAGAAGTTTCTGAGAATGCTTCTGTGTAGTTTTTAGGTGAAGATAATTCCTTTTCCAGCATAGGCGTCAAAGCGATCCGAATAAGCAGTTTCAGATTCTACAAAAGGAGTGTTTCCAGACTGCTCTATCAGAGGGAATGTTCAAGTCTGTGAGTTCAATGCAGTAATCACACAGACGTTTGTGAGAATGCTTCTGTCTAGTGTTTAGGTGAAGATATTTCTTTTCCCAGAATAGGCCTTAAACCGCTCCAAATTTCCACTTGCAGATTCTACAAAAAGAGTGTTTCAAAACTGCTCTTTCAAAAGAAAGGCTCAAGTCTGTGAGTTGAATGCACTCATCACAAAGAAGTTTCTGAGAATGCTTCTGTGTAGTTGTTATGTGAAGATACTTCCTTTTCTAGCATAGGCCTCAAAGCGCTCGAAATAAACACTTGCAGATTCTAGGAAAGGAGTGTTTCAAAACAGTCCTATCAAAATAAACGTTCAAGTCTGTGAGTTGAATGCACTCATCACACAGAAGTTTCTGAGAATGCTTCTGTGTAGTTGTTATGTGAAGATACTTCGTTTTCCAGCATAGGCCACAAAGCGCTCGAAATAAACACTTGCAGATTCTACAAAAGGAGTGTTTCCAAACTGCTCTCTCAGAGGGAATGTTCAAGTCCGTGAGTTCAATGCAGTAATCACACAGACGTTTGTGAGAATGCTTCTGTCTAGTTTTTATGTGAAGATATTACCTTTTCCAGCATAGGCGTCAAAGCGATACAAATAAGCACTTGCAGATTCTACAAAAGCAGTGTTTCCAAACTGCTCTATCAGAGGGAATGTTCAAGTCTGTGAGTTCAATGCAGTAACCACACAGACGTTTGTGAGAATGCTTCTGTCTAGTGTTTAGGTGAAGATATTTCTTTTCCCAGAATAGGCCTTAAAGCGCTCCAAATTTCCACTTGCAGATTCTACAAAAAGTGTGTTTCAAAAGTGCTCTTTCAAAAGAAAGGCTCAAGTCTGTGAGTTGAATGCACTCATCACAAAGAAGTTTCTGAGAATGCTTCTGTGTAGTTGTTATGTGAAGATACTTCCTTTTCCAGCATAGGCCTCAAAGCGCTCGAAATAAACACATACAGATTCTAGGAAAGGAGTGTTTCAAAACAGTCCTATCAATATAAACGTTCAAGTCTGTGAGTTGAATGCACTCATCACACAGAAGTTTCTGAGAATGCTTCTGTGTAGTTTTTAGGTGAACATATTTCATTTCCCAGCACAGGCCTCAGAGCGCTCCAAATATGCAATTGCAGATTCTACAAAAAGAGAGCTTGAAAACTATTCCACCAAAAAGAGGCTTCAACTCTATGAGTAGAATGCCCTCATCACAAAGAAGTTTCTGAGAATGCTTCTGTCTAGTTTTTATGTGAAGATATTTCCTTTTCCAGCATTGGCTTCAAAGCGCTCCAAATAAACACTTGCAGATTCTACTAAAGGAGTGTTTCCAAACTGCACTATCAAAAGGAATGTTCAAGTCTGTGAGTTGAATGCACTAATGACACAGAAGTTTGTGAGAATTCTTCTGTCTAGTTTTTAGATGAAGATATTTCTTTTCCCAGAATAGGCCTTAAAGCGCTCGAAATATCCACTTGCAGATTCTACAAAAAGAGTGTTTCAATACTGCTCTTTCAAAAGAAAGGCTCAAGTCTGTGAGTTGAATGCACTCATCACAAAGAAGTTTCTGAGAATGCTTCTGTGTAGTTCTTATGTGAAGATACTTCCTTTTCCAGCATAGGCCTCAAAGCGCTCGAAATAAACACTTGCAGATTCTACAAAAGGAGTGTTTCAAAACTGTCCTGTCAAAAGAAACGTTAAAGTCTGTGAGTTGAATGCACTCATCACAGAGAAGTTTCTGAGAATGCTTCTGTGTAGTTTTTAGGTGAAGATATTTCCTTTTCCAGCATAGGCGTCAAAGCGATCCAAATAAACACTTGCAGATTCTACAAAAGGAGTGTTTCCAAACTGCTCTATCAGAGGGAATGTTCAAGTCTGTGAGTTCAATGCAGAAATCACACAGACGTTTGTGAGAATGCTTCTGTGTAGTTTTTAGGTGAAGATATTCCTTTTCCCAGCATAGGCCTCAAAGCCCTCCAAATATCCACTTGCAGATTCTACAAAAAGAGTGTTTCAAAACTGCTCTTTCAAAAGGAAGGCTCAAGTCTGTGAGTTGAAAGCACTCATCACAAAGAAGTTTCTGAGAATGCTTCTGTGTAGTTGTTATGTGAAGATACTTCCTTTTCGAGCACAGGCCTCAAAGCGCTCGAAATAAACACTTGCAGATTCTACGAAAGGAGTGTTTCAAAACTGTCCTATCAAAAGAAACGTTCAAGTCTGTGAGTTGAATGCCCTCATCACAGTGAAGTTTCTGAGAATGGTTCTGTGTAGTTTTTAGGTGAAGATAATTCCTTTTCCAGCATTGGTGTCAAAGCGATCCAAATAAGCACTTGCAGATTCTACAAAAGGAGTGTTTCCAAACTGCTCTATCAGAGGGAATGTTCAAGTCTGTGAGTTCAATGCAGTAATCACACAGACGTTTGTGAGAATGCTTCTGTCTAGTGTTTAGGTGAAGATATTTCTTTTCCCGGAATAGGCCTTAAAGCGCTCCAAATTTCCACTTGCAGATTCTACAAAAAGAGTGTTTCAAAACTGCTCTTTCAAAACAAAGGCTCAAGTCTGTGAGTTGAATGCACTCATCACAAAGAAGTTTCTGAGAATGCTTCTGTGTAGTTCTTATGTGAAGATACTTCCTTTTCCAGCATAGGCCTCAAAGCGCTCGAAATAAACACTTGCAGATTCTACAAAAGGAGTGTTTCCAAACTGCTCTATCAGAGGGAATGTTCAAGTCTGTGAGTTCAATGCAGTAATCACACAGACGTTTGTGAGAATGCTTCTGTCAAGTTTTTATGTGAAGATATTACCTTTTCCAGCATAGGCGTCAAAGCGATCCAAATAAGCACTTGCAGATTCTACAAAAGCAGTGTTTCCAAACTGCTCTATGAAGAGGAATGTTCAAGTCTGTGAGTAGAATGCACTCGCAACAAAGAAGTTTCTGAGAATGCTTCTGTCTAGTTTTTATGTGAAGATATTTCCTTTTCGAGCATAGGCGTCAAAGTGCTCCAAATAAACACTTGCAGATTCTACTAAAGGAGTGTTTCCAAACTGCTCTATCAGAGGGAATGTTCAAGTCCGTGAGTTGAATGCACTAGTAAGACAGAAGTTTGTGAGAATGCTTCTGTGTAGTTTTTAGGTGAAGATATTTCTTTTCCCAGCATAGGCCTCAAAGCCCTCCAAATATCCACTTGCAGACCCTACAAAAAGAGTGTTTCAAAACTGCTCTTTCAATAGGAAGGCTCAAGTCTGTGAGTTGAATGCACTCATCACAAAGAAGTTTCTGAGAATGCTTCTGTGTAGTTGTTATGTGAAGATACTTCCTTTTCGAGCATAGGCCTCAAAGCGCTCGAAATAAACACTTGCAGATTCTAAGAAAGGAGTGTTTCAAAACTGTCCTATCAAAATAAACGTTCAAGTCTGTGAGTTGAATGCACTCATCACACAGAAGTTTCTGAGAATGCTTCTGTGTAGTTTTTAGGTGAACATATTTCATTTCCCAGCACAGGCCTCAGAGCGCTCCAAATATGCACTTGCAGATTCTACAAAAAGAGAGCTTGAAAACTCTTCCACCAAAAAGAGGCTTCAACTCAATGAGTAGAATGCACTCATCACAAAGAAGTTTCTGAGAATGCTTCTGTCTAGTTTTTATGTGAAGATATTTCCTTTTCCAGCATAGGCGTCAAAGCGATCCAAATAAACACTGGCAGATTCTAAAAAAGGAGTGTTTCCAAACTGCTCTATCAGAAGGAATGTTCAAGTCTGTGAGTAGAATGCACTCCCCACAAAGAAGTTTCTGAGAGTGCTTCTGTCTAGTTTTTATGTGAAGATATTTCCTTTTCCAGCATAGGCGTCAAAGGGCTCCAAATAAACACTTGCAGATTCTACAAAAGGAGTGTTTCCAAACTGCTCTATCAGAGGGAATGTTCAAGTCTGTGAGTTCAATGCACTACTAAGACAGAAGTTTGTGAGAATGTTTCTGTGTAGTTTTTAGGCGAAGATATTTCTTTTCCCAGCATAGGCCTCAAAGCCCTCCAAATATCCACTTGCAGACTCTACAAAAAGAGTGTTTCAAAACTGCTCTTTCAAAAAGAAGGCTCAAGTCTGTGAGTTGAATGCTCTCATCACAAAGAAGTTTCTGAGAATGCTTCTGTGTAGTTGTTATGTGAAGATACTTCCTTTTCGAGCATAGGCCTCAAAGCGCTCGAAATAAACACTTGCAGATTCTACGAAAGGAGTGTTTCAAAACTGTCCTCTCAAAATAAACGTTCAAGTCTGTGAGTTGAATGCACTCATCACACAGAAGTTTCTGAGAATGCTTCTGTGTAGTTTTTAGGTGAACATATTTCATTTCCCAGCACAGGCCTCAGAGCGCTCCAAATATGCACTTGCAGATTCTACAAAAAGAGAGCTTGAAAACTCTTCCACCAAAAAGAGGCTTCAACTCTATGAGTAGAATGCACTCATCACAAAGAAGTTTCTGAGAATGCTTCTGTCTAGTTTTTATGTGAAGATATTTCCTTTTCCAGCATAGGCGTCAAAGCGCTCCAAATAAACACTTGCAGATTCTACTAAAGGAGTGTTTCCAAACTGCTCTATCAAAAGCAATGTTCAAGTCTGTGAGTTGAATGCACTAATCACACAGAAGTTTGTGAGAATTCTTCCGTCTAGTTTTTAGGTGAAGATATTTCTTTTCCAAGAATAGGCCTAAAAGCGCTCCAAATATCCACTTGCAGATTCTACAAAAAGAGTGTTTCAAAACTGCTCTTTCAAAAGAAAGGCTCAAGTCTGTGAGTTGAATGCACTCATCACAAAGAAGTTTCTGAGAATGCTTCTGTGTAGTTGTTATATGAAGATACTTCCTTTTCCAGCATAGGCCTCAAAGCGCTGGAAATAAACACATGCAGATTCTACAAAAGGAGTGTTTCAAAACTGTCCTATCAAAAGAAAAGTTCAAGTCTGTGAGTTGAATGCCCTCATGACAGAGAAGTTTCTGAGAATGCTGCTGTGTAGTTTTTAGGTGAAGATAATTCCCTTTCTAGCATAGGCGTCAAAGCGATCCAAATAAGCACTTGCAGATTCTACAAAAGGAGTGTTTCCAAACTGCTCTATCAGAGGGAATGTTCATGTTTGTGAGTTCAATGCAGTAATCACACAGACGTTTGTGAGAATGCTTCTGTCTAGTGTTTAGGTGAAGATATTTCTTTTCCCAGAATAGGCCTTAAAGCGCTCCAAATTTCCACTTGCAGATTCTACAAAAAGAGTGTTTCAAAACTGCTCTTTCAAAAGAAAGGCTCAAGTCTATGAGTTGAATGCACTCATCACAAAGAAGTTTCTGAGAATGCTTCTGTGTAGTTGTTATGTGAAGATACTTCCTTTTCCAGCATAGGCCTCAAAGCGCTCGAAATAAACACTTGCAGATTCTAGGAAAGGAGTGTTTCAAAACAGTCCTATCAAAATAAACGTTCAAGTCTGTGAGTTGAATGCACTCATCACACAGAAGTTTCTGAGAATGCTTCTGTGTAGTTGTTATGTGAAGATTCTTCGTTTTCCAGCATAGGCCTGAAAGCGCTCGAAATAAACACTTGCAGATTCTACAAAGGGAGTGTTTCCAAACTGCTCTCTCAGAGGGAATGTTCAAGTCTGTGAGTTCAATGCAGTAATCACACAGACGTTTGTGAGAATGCTTCTGTCTAGTTTTTATGTGAAGATATTACCTTTTCCAGCATAGGCGTCAAAGCGATCCAAATAAGCACTTGCAGATTCTACAAAAGCAGTGTTTCCAAACTGCTCTCTCAGAGGGAATGTTCAAGTCTGTGAGTTCAATGCAGTAATCACACAGACGTTTGTGAGAATGCTTCTGTCTAGTGTTTAGGTGAAGATATTTCTTTTCCCAGTATAGGCCTTAAAGCGCTCCAAATTTCCACTTGCAGATTCTACAAAAAGAGTGTTTCAAAACTGCTCTTTCAAAAGAAAGGCTCAAGTCTGTGAGTTGAATGCACTCATCACAAAGAAGTTTCTGAGAATGCTTCTGTGTTGTTGTTATGTGAAGATACTTCCTTTTCCAGCATAGGCCTCAAAGCGCTCGAAATAAACACATGCAGATTCTAGGAAAGGAGTGTTTCAAAACAGTCCTATCAATATAAACGTTCAAGTCTGTGAGTTGAATGCACTCATCACACAGAAGTTTCAGAGAATGCTTCTGTGTAGTTTTTAGGAGAACATATTTCATTTCCCAGCACAGGCCTCAGAGCGCTCCAAATATGCACTTGCAGATTCTACAAAAAGAGAGCTTGAAAACTCTTCCACCAAAAAGAGGCTTCAACTCTATGAGTAGAATGCACTCATCACAAAGACGTTTCCGAGAATGCTTCTGTCTAGTTTTTATGTGAAGATATTTCCTTTTCCAGCATAGGCGTCAAAGCGCTCCAAATAAACACTTGCAGATTCTACTAAAGGAGTGTTTCCAAACTGCTCTATCAAAAGCAATGTTCAAGTCTGTGAGTTGAATGCACTAATCACACAGAAGTTTGTGAGAATTCTTCCGTCTAGTTTTAGGTGAAGATATTTCTTTTCCCAGAGTAGGCCTTAAAGCGCTCCAAATATCCACTTGCAGATTCTACAAAAAGAGTGTTTCAAAACTGCTCTTTCAAAAGAAAGGCTCAAGTCTGTGAGTTGAATGCACTCATCACAAAGAAGTTTCTGAGAATGCTTCTGTGTAGTTGTTTTGTGAAGATACTTCCTTTTCCAGCATAGGCGTCAAAGCGCTCGAAATAAACACATGCAGATTCTACAAAAGGAGTGTTTCAAAACTGTCCTATCAAAAGAAACGTTCAAGTCTGTGAGTTGAATGCCCTCATCACAGAGAAGTTTCTGAGAATGCTTCTGTGTAGTTTTTAGGTGAAGATAATTCCTTTTCCAGCATAGGCGTCAAAGCGATCCGAATAAGCACTTGCAGATTCTACAAAAGGAGTGTTTCCAGACTGCTCTATCAGAGGGAATGTTCAAGTCTGTGAGTTCAATGCAGTAATCACACAGACGTTTGTGAGAATGCTTCTGTCTAGTGTTTAGGGGAAGATATTTCTTTTCCCAGAATAGGCCTTAAAGCGCTCCAAATTTCCACTTGCAGATTCTACAAAAAGAGTGTTTCAAAACTGCTCTTTCAAAAGAAAGGCTGAAGTCTGTGAGTTGAATGCACTCATCACAAAGAAGTTTCTGAGAATGCTTCTGTGTAGTTGTTATGTGAAGATACTTCCTTTTCCAGCATAGGCCTCAAAGCGCTCGAAATAAACACTTGCAGATTCTAGGACAGGAGTGTTTCAAAACAGTCCTATCAAAATAAACGTTCAAGTCTGTGAGTTGAATGCACTCATCACACAGAAGTTTCTGAGAATGCTTCTGTGTAGTTGTTATGTGAAGATTCTTCGTTTTCCAGCATAGGCCTCAAAGCGCTCGAAATAAACACTTGCAGATTCTACAAAAGGAGTGTTTCCAAACTGCTCTCTCAGAGGGAATGTTCAAGTCTGTGAGTTCAATGCAGTAATCACACAGACGTTTGTGAGAATGCTTCTGTCTAGTTTTTATGTGAAGATATTACCTTTTCCAGCATAGGTGTCAAAGCGATCCAATTAAGTACTTGCAGATTCTACAAAAGCAGTGTTTCCAAACTGCTCTATCAGAGGGAATGTTCAAGTCTGTGAGTTCAATGCAGTAATCACACAGACGTTTGTGAGAATGCTTCTGTCTAGTGTTTAGGTGAAGATATTTCTTTTCCCAGAATAGGCCTTAAAGCGCTCCAAATATCCACTTGCAGATTCTACAAAAAGAGTGTTTCAAAACTGCTCTTTCAAAAGAAAGGCTCAAGTCTGTGAGTTGAATGCACTCATCACAAAGAAGTTTCTGAGAATGCTTCTGTGTAGTTGTTATGTGAAGATACTTCCTTTTCCAGCATAGGCCTCAAAGTGCTCGAAATAAACACATGCAGATTCTACAAAAGGAGTGTTTCAAAACGGTCCTATCAAAAGAAACGTTCAAGTCTGTGAGTTGAAGGCCCTCATCACAGAGAAGTTTCTGAGAATGCTTCTGTGTAGTTTTTAGGTGAAGATAATTCCTTTTCCAGCATAGGCGTCAAAGCGATCCAAATAAGCACTTGCAGATTCTACCAAAGGGGTGTTTCCAAACTGCACTATCAGAGGGAATGTTCAAGTCTGTGAGTTCAATGCAGTAATCACACAGACGTTTGTGAGAATGCTTCTGTCTAGTTTTTAGGTGAAGATATTTCTTTTCCCAGAATAGGCCTTAAAGCGCTCCAAATTTCCACTTGCAGATTCTACAAAAAGAGTGTTTCAAAACTGCTCTTTCAAAAGAAAGGCTCAAGTCTGTGAGTTGAATGCACTCATCACAAACAAGTTTCTGAGAATGCTTCTGTGTAGTTGTTATGTGAAGATACTTCCTTTTCCAGCATAGGCCTCAAAGCGCTCGAAATAAACACTTGCAGATTCTAGGAAAGGAGTGTTTCAAAACAGTCCTATCAAAATAAACGTTCAAGTCTGTGAGTTGAATGCACTCATCACACAGAAGTTTCTGAGAATGCTTCTGTGTAGTTTTTAGGTGGAGATATCTCCTTTTCCAGCATAGGCGTCAAAGCGATCCAAATAAACACTTGCCGATTCTACAAAAGGAGTGTTTCCAAACTGCTCTATGAAGAGGAATGTTCAAGTCTGTGAGTAGAATGCACTCGAAACAAAGAAGTTTCTGAGAATGCTTCTGTCTAGTTTTTATGTGAAGATATTTCCTTTTCGAGCATAGGCGTCAAAGTGCTCCAAATAAACACTTGCAGATTCTACTAAAGGAGTGTTTCCAAACTGCTCTATCAGAGGGAATGTTCAAGTCCGTGAGTTGAATGCACTAGTAAGACAGAAGTTTGTGAGAATGCTTCTGTGTAGTTTTTAGGTGAAGATATTTCTTTTCCCAGCATAGGCCTCAAAGCCCTCCAAATATCCACTTGCAGACCCTACAAAAAGAGTGTTTCAAAACTGCTCTTTCAATAGGAAGGCTCAAGTCTGTGAGTTGAATGCACTCATCACAAAGAAGTTTCTGAGAATGCTTCTGTGTAGTTGTTATGTGAAGATACTTCCTTTTCGAGCATAGGCCTCAAAGCGCTCGAAATAAACACTTGCAGATTCTAAGAAAGGAGTGTTTCAAAACTGTCCTATCAAAATAAACGTTCAAGTCTGTGAGTTGAATGCACTCATCACACAGAAGTTTCTGAGAATGCTTCTGTGTAGTTTTTAGGTGAACATATTTCATTTCCCAGCACAGGCCTCAGAGCGCTCCAAATATGCACTTGCAGATTCTACAAAAAGAGAGCTTGAAAACTCTTCCACCAAAAAGAGGCTTCAACTCAATGAGTAGAATGCACTCATCACAAAGAAGTTTCTGAGAATGCTTCTGTCTAGTTTTTATGTGAAGATATTTCCTTTTCCAGCATAGGCGTCAAAGCGCTCCAAATAAACACTTGCAGATTCTACTAAAGGAGTGTTTCCAAACTGTTCTATCAAAAGCAATGTTCAAGTCTGTGAGTTGAATGCACTAATGACACAGAAGTTTGTGAGAATTCTTCCGTCTAGTTTTTAGGTGAAGATATTTCTTTTCCCAGAATAGGCCTCAAAGCGCTCCAAATATCCACTTGCAGATTCTACAAAAAGAGTGTTTCAAAACTGCTCTTTCAAAAGAAAGGATCAAGTCTGTGAGTTGAATGCACTCATCACAAAGAAGTTTCTGAGAATGCTTCTGTGTAGTTGTTATGTGAAGATACCTCCTTTTCCAGCATAGGCCTCAAAGCGCTCGAAATAAACACTTGCAGACTCTACGAAAGGAGTGTTTGAAAACTGTCCTATAATGAGAGACATTAAAGTCTGTGAGTTGAATGCACTCATCACAAAGTAGTTTCTGAGAATGCTTCTGTGTAGTTGTTATGTGAAGATAATTCCTTTTCCAGCATAGGCCTCAAAGCGCTCGAAATAAACACTTGCAGATTCTACAAAAGGAGTGTTTCAAAACTGTCTTATCAAAAGAAACGTTCAAGTCTGTGAGTTGAATGCACTCATAACAGAGAAGTTTCTGAGAATGCTTCTGTGTAGTATTTAGCTGAAGATATTTCCTTTTCCAGCACAGGCGTCAAAGCGATCCAAATAAACACTTGCAGATTCTACAAAAGGAGTGTTTCCAAACTGTTCTATCAGAGGGAATGTTCAAGTCTGTGAGTTGAATGCAGTAATCACACAGAAGTTTGTGAGAATGCTTCTGTCTAGTTTTAAGGTGAAGATATTTCTTTTCCCAGAATAGGCCTTAAAGCGCTCCAAATATCCACTTGCAGATTCTACAAAAAGAGTGTTTCAAAACTGCTCTTTCAAAAGAAAGGCTCAAGTCTGTGAGTTGAATGCACTCATCACAAAGAAGTTTCTGAGAATGCTTCTGTGTAGTTGTTATGTGAAGATACTTCCTTTTCCAGCATAGGCCTCAAAGTGCTCGAAATAAACACATGCAGATTCTACAAAAGGAGTGTTTCAAAACGGTCCTATCAAAAGAAACGTTCAAGTCTGTGAGTTGAAGGCCCTCATCACAGAGAAGTTTCTGAGAATGCTTCTGTGTAGTTTTTAGGTGAAGATAATTCCTTTTCCAGCATAGGCGTCAAAGCGATCCAAATAAGCACTTGCAGATTCTACCAAAGGGGTGTTTCCAAACTGCACTATCAGAGGGAATGTTCAAGTCTGTGAGTTCAATGCAGTAATCACACAGACGTTTGTGAGAATGCTTCTGTCTAGTTTTTAGGTGAAGATATTTCTTTTCCCAGAATAGGCCTTAAAGCGCTCCAAATTTCCACTTGCAGATTCTACAAAAAGAGTGTTTCAAAACTGCTCTTTCAAAAGAAAGGCTCAAGTCTGTGAGTTGAATGCACTCATCACAAACAAGTTTCTGAGAATGCTTCTGTGTAGTTGTTATGTGAAGATACTTCCTTTTCCAGCATAGGCCTCAAAGCGCTCGAAATAAACACTTGCAGATTCTAGGAAAGGAGTGTTTCAAAACAGTCCTATCAAAATAAACGTTCAAGTCTGTGAGTTGAATGCACTCATCACACAGAAGTTTCTGAGAATGCTTCTGTGTAGTTTTTAGGTGGAGATATCTCCTTTTCCAGCATAGGCGTCAAAGCGATCCAAATAAACACTTGCCGATTCTACAAAAGGAGTGTTTCCAAACTGCTCTATGAAGAGGAATGTTCAAGTCTGTGAGTAGAATGCACTCGAAACAAAGAAGTTTCTGAGAATGCTTCTGTCTAGTTTTTATGTGAAGATATTTCCTTTTCGAGCATAGGCGTCAAAGTGCTCCAAATAAACACTTGCAGATTCTACTAAAGGAGTGTTTCCAAACTGCTCTATCAGAGGGAATGTTCAAGTCCGTGAGTTGAATGCACTAGTAAGACAGAAGTTTGTGAGAATGCTTCTGTGTAGTTTTTAGGTGAAGATATTTCTTTTCCCAGCATAGGCCTCAAAGCCCTCCAAATATCCACTTGCAGACCCTACAAAAAGAGTGTTTCAAAACTGCTCTTTCAATAGGAAGGCTCAAGTCTGTGAGTTGAATGCACTCATCACAAAGAAGTTTCTGAGAATGCTTCTGTGTAGTTGTTATGTGAAGATACTTCCTTTTCGAGCATAGGCCTCAAAGCGCTCGAAATAAACACTTGCAGATTCTAAGAAAGGAGTGTTTCAAAACTGTCCTATCAAAATAAACGTTCAAGTCTGTGAGTTGAATGCACTCATCACACAGAAGTTTCTGAGAATGCTTCTGTGTAGTTTTTAGGTGAACATATTTCATTTCCCAGCACAGGCCTCAGAGCGCTCCAAATATGCACTTGCAGATTCTACAAAAAGAGAGCTTGAAAACTCTTCCACCAAAAAGAGGCTTCAACTCAATGAGTAGAATGCACTCATCACAAAGAAGTTTCTGAGAATGCTTCTGTCTAGTTTTTATGTGAAGATATTTCCTTTTCCAGCATAGGCGTCAAAGCGCTCCAAATAAACACTTGCAGATTCTACTAAAGGAGTGTTTCCAAACTGTTCTATCAAAAGCAATGTTCAAGTCTGTGAGTTGAATGCACTAATGACACAGAAGTTTGTGAGAATTCTTCCGTCTAGTTTTTAGGTGAAGATATTTCTTTTCCCAGAATAGGCCTCAAAGCGCTCCAAATATCCACTTGCAGATTCTACAAAAAGAGTGTTTCAAAACTGCTCTTTCAAAAGAAAGGATCAAGTCTGTGAGTTGAATGCACTCATCACAAAGAAGTTTCTGAGAATGCTTCTGTGTAGTTGTTATGTGAAGATACCTCCTTTTCCAGCATAGGCCTCAAAGCGCTCGAAATAAACACTTGCAGACTCTACGAAAGGAGTGTTTGAAAACTGTCCTATAATGAGAGACGTTAAAGTCTGTGAGTTGAATGCACTCATCACAAAGTAGTTTCTGAGAATGCTTCTGTGTAGTTGTTATGTGAAGATAATTCCTTTTCCAGCATAGGCCTCAAAGCGCTCGAAATAAACACTTGCAGATTCTACAAAAGGAGTGTTTCAAAACTGTCTTATCAAAAGAAACGTTCAAGTCTGTGAGTTGAATGCACTCATAACAGAGAAGTTTCTGAGAATGCTTCTGTGTAGTATTTAGCTGAAGATATTTCCTTTTCCAGCACAGGCGTCAAAGCGATCCAAATAAACACTTGCAGATTCTACAAAAGGAGTGTTTCCAAACTGTTCTATCAGAGGGAATGTTCAAGTCTGTGAGTTGAATGCAGTAATCACACAGAAGTTTGTGAGAATGCTTCTGTCTAGTTTTAAGGTGAAGATATTTCTTTTCCCAGAATAGGCCTTAAAGCGCTCCAAATATCCACTTGCAGATTCTACAAAAAGAGTGTTTCAAAACTGCTCTTTCAAAAGAAAGGCTCAAGTCTGTGAGTTGAATGCACTCATCACAAAGAAGTTTCTGAGAATGCTTCTGTGTAGTTGTTATGTGAAGATACTTCCTTTTCCAGCATAGGCCTCAAAGTGCTCGAAATAAACACATGCAGATTCTACAAAAGGAGTGTTTCAAAACGGTCCTATCAAAAGAAACGTTCAAGTCTGTGAGTTGAAGGCCCTCATCACAGAGAAGTTTCTGAGAATGCTTCTGTGTAGTTTTTAGGTGAAGATAATTCCTTTTCCAGCATAGGCGTCAAAGCGATCCAAATAAGCACTTGCAGATTCTACCAAAGGGGTGTTTCCAAACTGCACTATCAGAGGGAATGTTCAAGTCTGTGAGTTCAATGCAGTAATCACACAGACGTTTGTGAGAATGCTTCTGTCTAGTTTTTAGGTGAAGATATTTCTTTTCCCAGAATAGGCCTTAAAGCGCTCCAAATTTCCACTTGCAGATTCTACAAAAAGAGTGTTTCAAAACTGCTCTTTCAAAAGAAAGGCTCAAGTCTGTGAGTTGAATGCACTCATCACAAACAAGTTTCTGAGAATGCTTCTGTGTAGTTGTTATGTGAAGATACTTCCTTTTCCAGCATAGGCCTCAAAGCGCTCGAAATAAACACTTGCAGATTCTAGGAAAGGAGTGTTTCAAAACAGTCCTATCAAAATAAACGTTCAAGTCTGTGAGTTGAATGCACTCATCACACAGAAGTTTCTGAGAATGCTTCTGTGTAGTTTTTAGGTGGAGATATCTCCTTTTCCAGCATAGGCGTCAAAGCGATCCAAATAAACACTTGCCGATTCTACAAAAGGAGTGTTTCCAAACTGCTCTATGAAGAGGAATGTTCAAGTCTGTGAGTAGAATGCACTCGAAACAAAGAAGTTTCTGAGAATGCTTCTGTCTAGTTTTTATGTGAAGATATTTCCTTTTCGAGCATAGGCGTCAAAGTGCTCCAAATAAACACTTGCAGATTCTACTAAAGGAGTGTTTCCAAACTGCTCTATCAGAGGGAATGTTCAAGTCCGTGAGTTGAATGCACTAGTAAGACAGAAGTTTGTGAGAATGCTTCTGTGTAGTTTTTAGGTGAAGATATTTCTTTTCCCAGCATAGGCCTCAAAGCCCTCCAAATATCCACTTGCAGACCCTACAAAAAGAGTGTTTCAAAACTGCTCTTTCAATAGGAAGGCTCAAGTCTGTGAGTTGAATGCACTCATCACAAAGAAGTTTCTGAGAATGCTTCTGTGTAGTTGTTATGTGAAGATACTTCCTTTTCGAGCATAGGCCTCAAAGCGCTCGAAATAAACACTTGCAGATTCTAAGAAAGGAGTGTTTCAAAACTGTCCTATCAAAATAAACGTTCAAGTCTGTGAGTTGAATGCACTCATCACACAGAAGTTTCTGAGAATGCTTCTGTGTAGTTTTTAGGTGAACATATTTCATTTCCCAGCACAGGCCTCAGAGCGCTCCAAATATGCACTTGCAGATTCTACAAAAAGAGAGCTTGAAAACTCTTCCACCAAAAAGAGGCTTCAACTCAATGAGTAGAATGCACTCATCACAAAGAAGTTTCTGAGAATGCTTCTGTCTAGTTTTTATGTGAAGATATTTCCTTTTCCAGCATAGGCGTCAAAGCGCTCCAAATAAACACTTGCAGATTCTACTAAAGGAGTGTTTCCAAACTGTTCTATCAAAAGCAATGTTCAAGTCTGTGAGTTGAATGCACTAATGACACAGAAGTTTGTGAGAATTCTTCCGTCTAGTTTTTAGGTGAAGATATTTCTTTTCCCAGAATAGGCCTCAAAGCGCTCCAAATATCCACTTGCAGATTCTACAAAAAGAGTGTTTCAAAACTGCTCTTTCAAAAGAAAGGATCAAGTCTGTGAGTTGAATGCACTCATCACAAAGAAGTTTCTGAGAATGCTTCTGTGTAGTTGTTATGTGAAGATACTTCCTTTTCCAGCATAGGCCTCAAAGCGCTCGAAATAAACACTTGCAGACTCTACGAAAGGAGTGTTTGAAAACTGTCCTATAATGAGAGACGTTAAAGTCTGTGAGTTGAATGCACTCATCACAAAGTAGTTTCTGAGAATGCTTCTGTGTAGTTGTTATGTGAAGATAATTCCTTTTCCAGCATAGGCCTCAAAGCGCTCGAAATAAACACTTGCAGATTCTACAAAAGGAGTGTTTCAAAACTGTCCTATCAAAAGAAACGTTCAAGTCTGTGAGTTGAATGCACTCATAACAGAGAAGTTTCTGAGAATGCTTCTGTGTAGTATTTAGCTGAAGATATTTCCTTTTCCAGCACAGGCGTCAAAGCGATCCAAATAAACACTTGCAGATTCTACAAAAGGAGTGTTTCCAAACTGTTCTATCAGAGGGAATGTTCAAGTCTGTGAGTTGAATGCAGTAATCACACAGAAGTTTGTGAGAATGCTTCTGTCTAGTTTTAAGGTGAAGATATTTCTTTTCCCAGAATAAGCCTTAAAGCGCTCCAAATTTCCACTTGCAGATTCTACAAAAAGAGTGTTTCAAAACTGCTCTTTCAAAGGAAAGGCTCAAGTCTGTGAGCTGAATGCACTCATCACAAAGCAGTTTCTGAGAATGCTTCTGTGTAGTTCTTATGTGAAGATACTTCCTTTTCCAGCATAGGCCTCAAAGCGCTCGAAATAAACACTTGCAGATTCTACAAAAGGAGTGTTTCAGGACTGTCCTGTCAAAAGAAACGTTCAAGCCTGTGAGTTGAATGCACTCATCACAGAGAAGTTTCTGAGAATGCTTCTGTGTAGTTTTTAGGTGAAGATAATTCCTTTTCCAGCATAGGCGTCAAAGCGATCCAAATAAACACTTGCAGATTCTACAAAAGGAGTGTTTCCAAACTGATCTCTCAAGAGGAATGTTCAAGTCTGTGAGTACAATGCACTCACCACAAAGAAGTTTCTGAGAATGCTTCTGTCTAGTTTTTATGTGAAGATATTTCCTTTTCCAGCATAGGCGTCAAAGCGCTCCAAATAAACACTTACAGATTCTACAAAAGGAGTGTTTCCAAACTGCTCTAGCAGAGGGAATGTTCAAGTCTGTGAGTTGAATGCACTCATCACACAGAAGTTTCTGAGAATGCTTCTGTGTAGTTTTTATGTGAAGATATTTCATTTCCCAGCACAGGCCTCAGAGCGTTCCAATTATGCACTTGCAGATTCTACAAAAAGAGAGCTTGAAAACTCTTCCCCCAAAAAGAGGCTTCAACTCTATGAGTAGAATGCACTCATCAAAAAGAAGTTTCTGAGAATGCTTCTGTCTAGTTTTTATGTGAAGATATTTCCTTTTCCAGCATAGGCGTCAAAGCGCTCCAAATAAACACTTGCAGATTCTACTAAAGGAGTGTTTCCAAACTGCTCTATCAAAAGCAATGTTCAAGTCTGTGAGTTGAATGCACTAATCACAGAGAAGTTTGTGAGAATTCTTCTGTCCAGTTTTTACGTGAAGATATTTCTTTTCCCAGAATAGGCCTTAAAGCGCTCCAAATATCCACTTGCAGATTCTACAAAAAGAGTGTTTCAAAACTGCTCTTTCAAAAGAAAGGCTCAAGTCTGTGAGTTGAATGCACTCATCGCAAAGAAGTTTCTGAGAAAGCTTCTGTGTAGTTGTTATGTGAAGATACTTCCTTTTCCAGCACAGGCCTCAAAGCGCTCGAAATAAACACTTGCAGATTCTACAAAAGGAGTGTTTCAAAACTGTCCTATCAAAAGAAACGTTCAAGTCTGTGAGTTGAATGCACTCATCACAGAGAAGTTTCTGAGAATGCTTCTGTGTACTTTTTAGGTGAAGATATTTCCTTTTCCAGCATAGGCGTCAAAGCGATCCAAATAAACACTTACAGATTCTACAAAAGGAGTGTTTCCAAACTGCTCTATCAGAGGGAATGTTCAAGTCTGTGAGTTGAATGCACTCATCACACAGAAGTTTCTGAGAATGCTTCTGTGTTGTTTTTAGGTGAAGATATTTCATTTCCCAGCACAGGCCTCAGAGCGTTCCAATTATGCACTTGCAGATTCTACAAAAAGAGAGCTTGAAAACTCTTCCACAAAAAGGAGGCTTCAACTCTATGAGTAGAATGCACTCATCACAAAGAAGTTTCTGAGAATGCTTCTGTCTAGTTTTTATGTGAAGATATTTCCTTTTCCAGCATAGGCGTCAAAGCGCTCCAAATAAACACTTGCAGATTCTACTAAAGGAGTGTTTCCAAACTGCTCTATCAAAAGCAATGTTCAAGTCTGTGAGTAGAATGCACTATTCACACAGAAGTTTGTGAGAATTCTTCTGTCTAGTTTTTAGGTGAAGATATTTCTTTTCCCAGAATAGGCCTTAAAGCGCTCCAAATATCCACTTGCAGATTCTACAAAAAGAGTGTTTCAAAACTGCTCTTTCAAAAGAAAGGCTCAACTCTGTGAGTTGAATGCACTCATCTCAAAGAAGTTTCTGAGAAAGCTTCTGTGTAGTTGTTATGTGAAGATACTTCCTTTTCCAGCACAGGCCTCAAAGCGCTCGAAATAAACACTTGCAGATTCTAAAAAAGGAGGGTTTCAAAACTGTCCTATCAAAAGAAACGTTCAAGTCTGTGAGTTGAATGCTCTCATCACAGAGAAGTTTCTGAGAATGCTTCTGTGTAGTTTTTAGGTGAAGATATTTCCTTTTCCAGCATAGGCGTCAAAGCGATCCAAATAAACACTTGCAGATTCTACAAAAGGTGTGTTTCCAAACTGCTCTATCAGAGGGAATGTTCAAGTCTGTGAGTTGAATGCAGTAATCACACAGAAGTTTGTGAGAATGCTTCTGTCTAGTTTTTAGGTGAAGATATTTCTTTTCCCAGAATAGGCCTTAAAGCGCTCCAAATTTCCACTTGCAGATTCTACAAAAAGAGTGTTTCAAAACTGCTCTTTCAAAAGGAAGGCTCAAGTCTGTGAGTTAAATGCCCTCATCACAAAGAAGTTTCTGAGAATGCTTCTGTGTAGTTTTTATGTGAAGATAATTCCTTTTCCAGCACAGGCCTCAAAGCGCTCGAAATAAACACTTGCAGATTCTACAAAAGGAGTGTTTCAAAACTGTCCTATCAAAAGAAACGTTCAAGTCTGTGAGTTGAATGCACTCATCACAGAGAAGTTTCTGAGAATGCTTCTGTGTAGTTTTTAGGTGAAGATATTTCCTTTTCCAGCATAGGCGCCAAAGCGATCCAAATAAACACTTGCAGATTCTACAAAAGGAGTGTTTCCAAACTGCTCTATCAGAGGGAATGTTTAAGTCTGTGAGTTGAATGCAGTAATCACACAGAAGTTTGTGAGGATGCTTCTGTCTAGTTTTTAGGTGAAGATATTTCTTTTCCCAGAATAGGCCTTAAAGCGCTCCAAATTTCCACTTGCAGATTCTACAAAAAGAGTGTTTCAAAACTGCTCTTTCAAAAGAAAGGCTCAAGTCTGTGAGTTGAATGCCCTCATCACAAAGAAGTTTCTGAGAATGCTTCTGTGTAGTTGTTATGGGAAGATAATTCCTTTTCCAGCATAGGCCTCAAAGCGCTCGAAATAAACACTTGCAGATTCTACAAAAGGAGTGTTTCAAAACTGTCCTATCAAAAGAAACGTTCAAGTCTGTGAGTTGAATGCAGTCATCACAGAGAAGTTTCTGAGAATGCTTCTGTGTAGTTTTTAGCTGAAGATATTTCATTTTCCGGCTTAGGCCTCAAAGCGATCCAAATAAACACTTGCAGATTCTACAAAAGGAGTGTTTCCAAACTGTTCTATCAGAGGGAATGTTCAAGTCTGTGAGTTGAATGCAGTAATCACACAGAAGTTTGTGACAATGCTTCTGTCTAGTTTTTAGGTGAAGATATTTCTTTTCCCAGAATAAGCCTTAAAGCGCTCCAAATTTCCACTTGCAGATTCTACAAAAACAGTGTTTCACAACTGCTCTTTCAAAGGAAAGGCTCAAGTCTGTGAGCTGAATGCAATCATCACAAAGAAGTTTCTGAGAATGCTTCTGTGTAGTTGTTATGTGAAGATACTTCCTTTTCCAGCATAGGCCTCAAAGCGCTCGAAATAAACACTTGCAGATTCTACAAAAGGAGTGTTTCCAAACTGATCTCTCAATAGGAATGTTCAAGTCTGTGAGCAAAATGCACTCACCACAAAGAAGTTTCTGAGAATGCTTCTGTCTAGTTATTATGTGAAGATATTTCCTTTTCCAGCATAGGCGTCAAAGCGCTCCAAATAAACACTTGCAGATTCTACAAAAGGAGTGTTTCCAAACTGCTCTATCAGAGGGAATGTTCAAGTCTGTGAGTTGAATGCACTCATCACACAGAAGTTTCTGAGAATGCTTCTGTGTAGTTTTTAGGTGAAGATATTTCATTTCCCAGCACAGGCCTCAGAGCGCTCCAAATATGCACTTGCAGATTCTACAAAAAGAGAGCTTGAAAACTCTTCCACCAAAAAGAGGCTTCAACTCTATGAGTAGAATGCACTGATCACAAAGAAGTTTCTGAGTATGCTTCTGCCTAGTTTTTATGTGAAGATATTTCCTTTTCCAGCATAGGCGTGAAAGCGCTCCAAATAAACACTTGCAGATTCTACTAAAGGAGTGTTTCCAAACTGCTCTATCAAAAGCAATGTTCAAGTCTGTGAGTTGAATGCATTAATCACACAGAAGTTTGTGATAATGCTTCTGTCTAGTTTTTAGGTGAAGATATTTCTTTTCCCAGAATAGGCCTTAAAGCGCTCCAAATATCCACTTGCAGATTCTACAAAAAGAGTGTTTCAAAACTGCTCTTTCAAAAGAAAGGCTCAAGTCTGTGAGTTGAATGCACTCATCACAAAGAAGTTTCTGAGAAAGCTTCTGTGTAGTTGTTATGTGAAGATACTTCCTTTTCCAGCACAGGCCTCAAAGCGCTCGAAATAAACACTTGCAGATTCTACAAAAGGAGTGTTTCAAAACTGTCCTATCAAAAGAAACGTTCAAGTCTGTGAGTTGAATGCACTCATCACAGAGAAGTTTCTGAGAATGCTTCTGTGTAGTTTTTAGGTGAAGATATTTCCTTTTCCAGCATAGGCGTCAAAGCGATCCAAATAATCACTTGCAGATTCTACAAAAGGAGTGTTTCCAAACTGCTCTATCAGAGGGAATGTTCAAGTCTGTGAGTTGAATGCAGTAATCACACAGAAGTTTGTGAGAATGCTTCTGTCTAGTTTTTCGGTGAAGATATTTCTTTTCCCAGAATAGGCCTTAAAGCGCTCCAAATTTCCACTTGCAGATTCTACAAAAAGAGTGTTTCAAAACTGCTCTTTCAAAAGAAAGGCTCAAGTCTGTGAGTTGAATGCCCTCATCACAAAGAAGTTTCTGAGAATGCTTCTGTGTAGTTGTTATGTGAGGATACTTCCTTTTCCAGCATAGGCCTCAAAGCGCTCGAAATAAACACTTGCAGATTCTACAAAAGGAGTGTTTCAAGACTCTCCTGTCAAAAGAAACGTTCAAGTCTGTGAGTTGAATGCACTCATCACAGAGAAGTTTCTGAGAATGCTTCTGTGTAGTTTTTAGGTGAAGATATTTCCTTTTCCAGCATAGGCGTCAAAGCGATCCAAATAAACACTTGCAGATTCTACAAAAGGAGTGTTTCCAAACTGATCTCTCAAGAGGAATGTTCAAGTCTGTGAGTACAATGCACTCACCACAAGAAGTTTCTGAGAATGCTTCTGTCTAGTTTTTATGTGAAGATATTTCCTTTTCCAGCATAGGCGTCAAAGCGCTCCAAAGAAACACTTGCAGATTCTACAAAAGGAGTGTTTCCAAACTGCTCTATCAGAGGGTATGTTCAAGTCTGTGAGTTGAATGCACTCATCACACAGAAGTTTCTGAGAATGCTTCTGTGTAGTTTTTAGGTGAAGATATTTCATTTCCCAGCACAGGCCTCAGAGCGCTCCAAATATGCACTTGCAGATTCTACAAAAAGAGAGCTTGAAAACTCTTCCACAAAAAAGAGGCTTCAGCTCTATGAGTAGAATGCACTCATCACAAAGAAGTTTCTGAGAATGCTTCTGTCTAGTTTTTATGTGAAGATATTTCCTTTTCCAGCATAGGCGTCAAAGCGCTCCAAATAAACACTTGCAGATTCTACTAAAGGAGTGTTTCCAAACTGCTCTATCAGAGGGAATGTTCAAGTCTGTGAGTTGAATGCAGTAATCACACAGAAGTTTGTGAGAATGCTTCTGTCTAGTTTTGAGGTGAAGATATTTCTTTTCCAGGAATAGGCCTTAAAGCGCTCCAAATTTCCACTTGCAGATTCTACAAAAAGAGTGTTTCAAAACTGCTCTTTCAAAGGAAAGGCTCAAGTCTGTGAGTTGAATGCACTCATCACAAAGAAGTTTCTGAGAATTCTTCTGTGTAGTTGTTATGTGAAGATACTTCCTTTTCCAGCATTGGCCCCAAAGCGCTCGAATAAACACTTGCCGATTCTAGGAAAGTAGTGTTTCAAAACTGTGCTATCAAAAGAAACTTTCAAGTCTGTGAGTTGAATGCACTCATCACACAGAAGTTTCTGAGAATGCTTCTGTGTAGTTTTTAGGTGAAGATATTTTATTTCCCAGCATAGGCCTCGGAGCGCTCCACATAAGCACTTGCAGATTCTTCAAAAAGACAGCTTGAAAACTCTTCAAACAAAAAGAGGCTTCAACTCTGTGAGTAGAATGCACTCATCACAAAGAAGTTTCAGAGAATGCTTCTGTGTAGTTTTTAGGTGAAGATATTTCCTTTTCCAGCATAGGCGTCAAAGCGCTCCCAATAAACACTTGCAGATTCTACAAAAGAGTGTTTCCAAACTGCTCTATCAAAAGCAATGTTCAAGTCTCTGTGTTGAATGCACTAATCACACAGAAGTTTGTGAGATTGCTTCTGTCTAGTTTTTAGGTGAAGATATTTCTTTTCCCAGCATAGGCCTTAAAGTGCTCCAAATATCCACTTGCAGATTCTACAAAAAGAGTGTTTCAAAACTGCTCTTTGAAAAGAATGGCTCAAGTCTGTGAGTTGAATGCACTCATCACAAAGAAGTTTCTGAGAATGCTTCTGTGTAGTTGTTATGTGAAGATACTTCCTTTTCCAGCATAGTCCTCAAAGCGCTCGAAATAAACACTTGCAGACTCTCCGAAAGGAGTGTTTGAAAACTGTCCTATCAAAAGAGACGTTAAAGTATGTGAGTTGAATGCACTTATCACAAAGAAGTTTCTGAGAATGCTTCTGTGTAGTTGTTATGTGAAGATACTTCCTTTTTTAGCATAGGCCTCAAAGCGCTCGAAATAAACACTTGCAGATTCTACAAAAGGAGTGTTTCAAAACTGTCCTATGAAAAGAAACGTTCAAGTCTGTGAGTTGAATGCACTCATCACAGAGAAGTTTCTGAGAATGCTTCTGTGTAGTTTTTAGGTGAAGATATTTCCTTTTCCAGCTTAGGCGTCAAAGCGATCCAAATAAACACTTGCAGATTCTACAAAAGGAGTGTTTCCAAACTGTTCTATCAGAGGGAATGTTCAAGTCTGTGTGTTGAATGCAGTAATCACACAGAAGTTAGTGAGAATGCTTCTGTCTAGTTTTTAGGTGAAGATATTTCTTTTCCCAGAATAGGCCTTAAAGCGCTCCAAATTTCCACTTGCAGATTCTACAAAAAGAGTGTTTCAAAACTGCTCTTTCAAAAGAAAGGCTCAAGTATGTGAGCTGAATCCACTCATCACAAAGAAGTTTCTGAGAATGCTTCTGTGTAGTCTTTCTTTGAAGATATTTCCTTTTCCAGCATAGGCGTCAAAGCTCTCCAAATAAACACTTGCAGATTTTACAAAAGGAGTGTTTCCAAACTACTGTATCAGAGGGAATGTTCAAGTCTGTGGGTTGAATGCCCTAGTCAGACAGAAGTTTGTGAGAATGCTTCTGTGTAGTTTTTAGGTGAAGATATTACTTTTCCCAGCATAGGCCTCAAAGCCCTCCAAATATCCACTTGCAGACTCTACAAAAAGAGTGTGTCAAAACTGCTCTTTCAAAAGGAAGGCTCAAGTCTGTGAGTTGAATGCACTCATAACAAAGAAGTTTCTGAGAATGCTTCTGTGTAGTTGTTATGTGAAGATACTTCCTTTTCCAGCATAGGCCTCAGTGCGCTCGAAATAAATACTTGCAGATCCTACGAAAGGAGTGTTTCAAAACTGTCCTATCAAAAGAAACGTTCAAGTCTGTGAGTTGAATGCACTCATCACAGAGAAGTTTCTGAGAATGCTTCTGTGTAGTTTTTAGCTGAAGATATTTCCTTTTCCAGCATAGGCGTCAAAGCGATCCAAATAAACACTTGCAGATTCTACAAAAGGAGTGTTTCCAAACTGTTCTATCACAGGGAATGTTCAAGTCTGTGAGTTGAATGCAGTAATCACACAGAAGTTTGTGAGAATGCTTATGTCTAGTTTTAAGGTGAAGATATTTCTTTTCCCAGAATGAGCCTTAAAGCGCTCCAAATTTCCACTTGCAGATTCTACAAAAAGAGTGTTTCAAAACTGCTCTTTCAAAGGAAAGTCTCAAGTCTGTGAGCTGAATGCACTCATCACAAAGAAGTTTCTGAGAATGCTTCTGTGTAGTTGTTATGTGAAGATACTTCCTTTTCCAGCATAGGCCTCAAAGCGCTCGAAATAAACACTTGCAGATTCTACAAAAGGAGTGTTTCAAGACTGTCCTGTCAAAAGAAACTTTCAAGTCTGTGAATTGAATGCACTCATCACAGAGAAGTTTCTGAGAATACTTCTGTGTAGTTTTTAGGTGAAGATAATTCCTTTTCCAGCATAGGCGTCAAAGCGATCCAAATAAACACTTGCAGATTCTACAAAAGGAGTGTTTCCAAACTGATCTCTGAAGAGGAATGTTCAAGTCTGTGAGTACAATGCACTCACCACAAAGAAGTTTCTGAGAATGCTTCTGTCTAGTTTTTATGTGAAGATATTTCCTTTTCCAGCATAGGCCTCAAAGCGCTCCAAATAAACACATGCAGATTCTACAAAAGGAGTGTTTCCAAACTGCTCTATCAGAGGGAATGTTCAAGTCTGTCAGTTGAATGCACTCATCACACAGAAGTTTCTGAGAATGCTTCTGTGTAGTTTTTAGGTGAAGATATTTCATTTCCCAGCACAGGCCTCAGAGCGTTCCAATTATGCACTTGCAGATTCTACAAAAAGAGAGCTTGAAAACTCTTCCACCAAAAAGAGGTTTCAACTCTATGAGTAGAATGCACTCATCACAAAGAAGTTTCTGAGAATGCTTCTGTCTAGTTTTTATGTGAAGATATTTCCTTTTCCAGCATAGGCGTCAAAGCGCTCCAAATAAACACTTGCAGATTCTACTAAAGGAGTGTTTCCAAACTGCTCTATCAAAAGCAATGTTCAAGTCTGTGAGTTGAATGCACTAATCACACAGAATTTTGTGAGAATTCTTCTGTCTAGTTTTTAGGTGAAGATATTTCTTTTCCCAGAATAGGCCTTAAAGCGCTCCAAATATCCACTTGCAGATTCTACAAAAAGAGTGTTTCAAAACTGCTCTTTCAAAAGAAAGGCTCAAGTCTGTGTGTTGAATGCACTCATCGCAAAGAAGTTTCTGAGAATGCTTCTGTGTAGTTGTTATGTGAAGATACTTCCTTTTCCAGCACAGGCCTCAAAGCGCTCGAAATAAACACTTGCAGATTCCACAAAAGGAGTGTTTCAAAACTGTCCTATCAAAAGAAACGTTCAAGTCTGTGAGTTGAATTCACTCATCACAGAGAAGTTTCTCAGAATTCTTCTGTGTAGTTTTTAGGTGAAGATATTTCCTTTTCCAGCATAGGCGTCAAAGCGATCCAAATAAACACTTGCAGATTCTACAAAAGGAGTGTTTCCAAACTGCTCTATCAGAGAGAATGTTCAAGTCTGTGAGTTGAATGCAGTAATCACACAGAAGTTTGTGAGAATGCTTCTGTCTAGTTTTTAGGGGAAGATATTCCTTTTCCCAGAACAGGCCTTAAAGCGCTCCAAATTTCCACTTGCAGATTCTGCAAAAAGAGTGTTTCAAAACTGCTCTTTCAAAAGAAAGGCTCAAGTCTGTGAGTTAAATGCCCTCATCACAAAGAAGTTTCTGAGAATGCTTCTGTGTAGTTGTTAAGTGAAGATACTTCCTTTTCCAGCATAGGCCTCAAAGCGCTCGAAATAAACACTTGCAGATTCTACAAAAGGAGTGTTTCAAAACTGTCCTATCAAAAGAAACGTTCAAGTCTGTGAGTTGAATGCACTCATCACAGGGAAGTTTCTGAGAATGCTTCTGTGTAGTTTTTAGCTGAAGATATTTCCTTTTCCAGCATAGGCGTCAAAGCGATCCAAATAAACACTTGCAGATTCTACAAAAGGAGTGTTTCCAAACTGTTGTATCAGAGGGAATGTTCAAGTCTGTGAGTTGAATGCAGTAATCACACAGAAGTTTGTGAGAATGCTTCTGTCTAGTTTCAGGTGAAGATATTTATTTTCCCAGCATAGGCCTCGAAGCCCTCCAAATATCCACTTGCAGACTCTACAAAAAGAGTGTTTCAAAACTGCTCTTTCAAAGGAAAGGCTCAAGTCTGTGAGCTGAATGCACTCATCACAAAGAAGTTTCTGAGAATGCTTCTGTGTAGTAGTTATGTGAAGATAATTCCATTTCCCAGCACAGGCCTCAGAGCGCTCCAAATATGCACTTGCAGATTCTACAAAAAGAGAGCTTGAAAACTCTTCCACCAAAAAGAGGCTTCAACTGTATGAGTAGAATGCACTCATCACAAAGAAGTTTCTGAGAATGCTTCTGTCTAGTTTTTATGTGAAGATATTTCCTTTTCCAGCATAGCCGTCAAAGCGCTCCAAATAAACACTTGCAGATTCTACTAAAGGAGTGTTTCCAAACTGCTCTATCAAAAGCAATGTTCAAGTCTGTGAGTTGAATGCACTAATCACACAGAAGTTTGTGAGAATGCTTCTGTCTAGTTTTTAGGTGAAGATATTTCTTTTCCCAGAATAGGCCTTAAAAAGCTCCAAATATCCACTTGCAGATTCTACAAAAAGAGGGTTTCAAAACTGCTCTTTCAAAAGAAAGGCTCAAGTCTGTGAGTTGAATGCACTCATCACAAAGAAGTTTCTGAGAATGCTTCTGTGCAGTTGTTATGTGAAGATACTTCCTTTTCCAGTACAGGCCTCAAAGCGTTCGAAGTAAACACTTGCAGATTCTACAAAAGGAGTGTTTCAAAACTGTCCTATCAAAAGAAACGTTCAAGTCTGTGAGTTGAATGCACTCATCACAGAGAAGTTTCTGAGAATGCTTCTGTGTAGTTTTTAGGTGAAGATATTTCCTTTTCCAGCATAGGCGTCAAAGCGATCCAAATAATCACTTGCAGATTCTACAAAAGGAGTGTTTCCAAACTGCTGTTTCAGAGGGAATGTTCAAGTCTGTGAGTTGAATGCATTAATCACACAGAAGTTTGTGATAATGCTTCTGTCTAGTTTTTAGGTGAAGATATTTCTTTTCCCAGAATAGGCCTTAAAGCGCTCCAAATATCCACTTGCAGATTCTACAAAGAGAGTGTTTCAAAACTGCTCTTTCAAAAGAAAGGCTCAAGTCTGTGAGTTGAATGCACTCATCACAAAGAAGTTTCTGAGAAAGCTTCTGTGTAGTTGTTATGTGAAGATACTTCCTTTTCCAGCACAGGCCTCAAAGCGCTCGAAATAAACACTTGCAGATTCTACAAAAGGAGTGTTTCAAAACTGTCCTATCAAAAGAAACGTTCAAGTCTGTGAGTTGAATGCACTCATCACAGAGAAGTTTCTGAGAATGCTTCTGTGTAGTTTTTAGGTGAAGATATTTCCTTTTCCAGCATAGGCGTCAAAGCGATCCAAATAATCACTTGCAGATTCTACAAAAGGAGTGTTTCCAAACTGCTCTATCAGAGGGAATGTTCAAGTCTGTGAGTTGAATGCAGTAATCACACAGAAGTTTGTGAGAATGCTTCTGTCTAGTTTTTCGGTGAAGATATTTCTTTTCCCAGAATAGGCCTTAAAGCGCTCCAAATTTCCACTTGCAGATTCTACAAAAAGAGTGTTTCAAAACTGCTCTTTCAAAAGAAAGGCTCAAGTCTGTGAGTTGAATGCCCTCATCACAAAGAAGTTTCTGAGAATGCTTCTGTGTAGTTGTTATGTGAAGATACTTCCTTTTCCAGCATAGGCCTCAAAGCGCTCGAAATAAACACTTGCAGATTCTACAAAAGGAGTGTTTCAAGACTCTCCTGTCAAAAGAAACGTTCAAGTCTGTGAGTTGAATGCACTCATCACAGAGAAGTTTCTGAGAATGCTTCTGTGTAGTTTTTAGGTGAAGATATTTCCTTTTCCAGCATAGGCGTCAAAGCGATCCAAATAAACACTTGCAGATTCTACAAAAGGAGTGTTTCCAAACTGATCTCTCAAGAGGAATGTTCAAGTCTGTGAGTACAATGCACTCACCACAAGAAGTTTCTGAGAATGCTTCTGTCTAGTTTTTATGTGAAGATATTTCCTTTTCCAGCATAGGCGTCAAAGCGCTCCAAAGAAACACTTGCAGATTCTACAAAAGGAGTGTTTCCAAACTGCTCTATCAGAGGGTATGTTCAAGTCTGTGAGTTGAATGCACTCATCACACAGAAGTTTCTGAGAATGCTTCTGTGTAGTTTTTAGGTGAAGATATTTCATTTCCCAGCACAGGCCTCAGAGCGCTCCAAATATGCACTTGCAGATTCTACAAAAAGAGAGCTTGAAAACTCTTCCACAAAAAAGAGGCTTCAGCTCTATGAGTAGAATGCACTCATCACAAAGAAGTTTCTGAGAATGCTTCTGTCTAGTTTTTATGTGAAGATATTTCCTTTTCCAGCATAGGCGTCAAAGCGCTCCAAATAAACACTTGCAGATTCTACTAAAGGAGTGTTTCCAAACTGCTCTATCAGAGGGAATGTTCAAGTCTGTGAGTTGAATGCAGTAATCACACAGAAGTTTGTGAGAATGCTTCTGTCTAGTTTTGAGGTGAAGATATTTCTTTTCCAGGAATAGGCCTTAAAGCGCTCCAAATTTCCACTTGCAGATTCTACAAAAAGAGTGTTTCAAAACTGCTCTTTCAAAGGAAAGGCTCAAGTCTGTGAGTTGAATGCACTCATCACAAAGAAGTTTCTGAGAATTCTTCTGTGTAGTTTTTATGTGAAGATACTTCCTTTTCCAGCATTGGCCCCAAAGCGCTCGAATAAACACTTGCAGATTCTAGGAAAGTAGTGTTTCAAAACTGTGCTATCAAAAGAAACTTTCAAGTCTGTGAGTTGAATGCACTCATCACACAGAAGTTTCTGAGAATGCTTCTGTGTAGTTTTTAGGTGAAGATATTTCATTTCCCAGCATAGGCCTCGGAGCGCTCCACATAAGCACTTGCAGATTCTTCAAAAAGACAGCTTGAAAACTCTTCAAACAAAAAGAGGCTTCAACTCTGTGAGTAGAATGCACTCATCACAAAGAAGTTTCAGAGAATGCTTCTGTGTAGTTTTTAGGTGAAGATATTTCCTTTTCCAGCATAGGCGTCAAAGCGCTCCCAATAAACACTTGCAGATTCTACAAAAGAGTGTTTCCAAACTGCTCTATCAAAAGCAATGTTCAAGTCTCTGTGTTGAATGCACTAATCACACAGAAGTTTGTGAGATTGCTTCTGTCTAGTTTTTAGGTGAAGATATTTCTTTTCCCAGCATAGGCCTTAAAGTGCTCCAAATATCCACTTGCAGATTCTACAAAAAGAGTGTTTCAAAACTGCTCTTTGAAAAGAATGGCTCAAGTCTGTGAGTTGAATGCACTCATCACAAAGAAGTTTCTGAGAATGCTTCTGTGTAGTTGTTATGTGAAGATACTTCCTTTTCCAGCATAGTCCTCAAAGCGCTCGAAATAAACACTTGCAGACTCTCCGAAAGGAGTGTTTGAAAACTGTCCTATCAAAAGAGACGTTAAAGTATGTGAGTTGAATGCACTTATCACAAAGAAGTTTCTGAGAATGCTTCTGTGTAGTTGTTATGTGAAGATACTTCCTTTTTTAGCATAGGCCTCAAAGCGCTCGAAATAAACACTTGCAGATTCTACAAAAGGAGTGTTTCAAAACTGTCCTATGAAAAGAAACGTTCAAGTCTGTGAGTTGAATGCACTCATCACAGAGAAGTTTCTGAGAATGCTTCTGTGTAGTTTTTAGGTGAAGATATTTCCTTTTCCAGCTTAGGCGTCAAAGCGATCCAAATAAACACTTGCAGATTCTACAAAAGGAGTGTTTCCAAACTGTTCTATCAGAGGGAATGTTCAAGTCTGTGTGTTGAATGCAGTAATCACACAGAAGTTAGTGAGAATGCTTCTGTCTAGTTTTTAGGTGAAGATATTTCTTTTCCCAGAATAGGCCTTAAAGCGCTCCAAATTTCCACTTGCAGATTCTACAAAAAGAGTGTTTCAAAACTGCTCTTTCAAAAGAAAGGCTCAAGAATGTGAGCTGAATCCACTCATCACAAAGAAGTTTCTGAGAATGCTTCTGTGTAGTCTTTCTTTGAAGATATTTCCTTTTCCAGCATAGGCGTCAAAGCTCTCCAAATAAACACTTGCAGATTTTACAAAAGGAGTGTTTCCAAACTACTGTATCAGAGGGAATGTTCAAGTCTGTGAGTTGAATGCACTAGTCAGACAGAAGTTTGTGAGAATGCTTCTGTGTAGTTTTTAGGTGAAGATATTACTTTTCCCAGCATAGGCCTCAAAGCCCTCCAAATATCCACTTGCAGACTCTACAAAAAGAGTGTGTCAAAACTGCTCTTTCAAAAGGAAGGCTCAAGTCTGTGAGTTGAATGCACTCATAACAAAGAAGTTTCTGAGAATGCTTCTGTGTAGTTGTTATGTGAAGATACTTCCTTTTCCAGCATAGGCCTCAGTGCGCTCGAAATAAATACTTGCAGATCCTACGAAAGGAGTGTTTCAAAACTGTCCTATCAAAAGAAACGTTCAAGTCTGTGAGTTGAATGCACTCATCACAGAGAAGTTTCTGAGAATGCTTCTGTGTAGTTTTTAGCTGAAGATATTTCCTTTTCCAGCATAGGCGTCAAAGCGATCCAAATAAACACTTGCAGATTCTACAAAAGGAGTGTTTCCAAACTGTTCTATCACAGGGAATGTTCAAGTCTGTGAGTTGAATGCAGTAATCACACAGAAGTTTGTGAGAATGCTTATGTCTAGTTTTAAGGTGAAGATATTTCTTTTCCCAGAATGAGCCTTAAAGCGCTCCAAATTTCCACTTGCAGATTCTACAAAAAGAGTGTTTCAAAACTGCTCTTTCAAAGGAAAGTCTCAAGTCTGTGAGCTGAATGCACTCATCACAAAGAAGTTTCTGAGAATGCTTCTGTGTAGTTGTTATGTGAAGATACTTCCTTTTCCAGCATAGGCCTCAAAGTGCTCGAAATAAACACTTGCAGATTCTACAAAAGGAGTGTTTCAAAACTGTCCTATCAAAAGAAACGTTCAAGTCTGTGAGTTGAATGCACTCATCACAGAGAAGTTTCTGAGAATGCTTCTGTGTAGTTTTTAGGTGAAGATATTTCCTTTTCCAGCATAGGCGCCAAAGCGATCCAAATAAACACTTGCAGATTCTACAAAAGGAGTGTTTCCAAACTGCTCTATCAGAGGGAATGTTTAAGTCTGTGAGTTGAATGCAGTAATCACACAGAAGTTTGTGAGGATGCTTCTGTCTAGTTTTTAGGTGAAGATATTTCTTTTCCCAGAATAGGCCTTAAAGCGCTCCAAATTTCCACTTGCAGATTCTACAAAAAGAGTGTTTCAAAACCGCTCTTTCAAAAGAAAGGCTCAAGTCTGTGAGTTGAATGCCCTCATCACAAAGAAGTTTCTGAGAATGCTTCTGTGTAGTTGTTATGGGAAGATAATTCCTTTTCCAGCATAGGCCTCAAAGCGCTCGAAATAAACACTTGCAGATTCTACAAAAGGAGTGTTTCAAACTGTCCTATCAAAAGAAACGTTCAAGTCTGTGAGTTGAATGCAGTCATCACAGAGAAGTTTCTGAGAATGCTTCTGTGTAGTTTTTAGCTGAAGATATTTCATTTTCCAGCTTAGGCCTCAAAGCGATCCAAATAAACACTTGCAGATTCTACAAAAGGAGTGTTTCCAAACTGTTCTATCAGAGGGAATGTTCAAGTCTGTGAGTTGAATGCAGTAATCACACAGAAGTTTGTGACAATGCTTCTGTCTAGTTTTTAGGTGAAGATATTTCTTTTCCCAGAATAAGCCTTAAAGCGCTCCAAATTTCCACTTGCAGATTCTACAAAAACAGTGTTTCACAACTGCTCTTTCAAAGGAAAGGCTCAAGTCTGTGAGCTGAATGCAATCATCACAAAGAAGTTTCTGAGAATGCTTCTGTGTAGTTGTTATGTGAAGATACTTCCTTTTCCAGCATAGGCCTCAAAGCGCTCGAAATAAACACTTCCAGATTCTACAAAAGGAGTGTTTCCAAACTGATCTCTCAAGAGGAATGTTCAAGTCTGTGAGCAAAATGCACTCACCACAAAGAAGTTTCTGAGAATGCTTCTGTCTAGTTATTATGTGAAGATATTTCCTTTTCCAGCATAGGCGTCAAAGCGCTCCAAATAAACACTTGCAGATTCTACAAAAGGAGTGTTTCCAAACTGCTCTATCAGAGGGAATGTTCAAGTCTGTGAGTTGAATGCACTCATCACACAGAAGTTTCTGAGAATGCTTCTGTGTAGTTTTTAGGTGAAGATATTTCATTTCCCAGCACAGGCCTCAGAGCGCTCCAAATATGCACTTGCAGATTCTACAAAAAGAGAGCTTGAAAACTCTTCCACCAAAAAGAGGCTTCAACTCTATGAGTAGAATGCACTGATCACAAAGAAGTTTCTGAGTATGCTTCTGCCTAGTTTTTATGTGAAGATATTTCCTTTTCCAGCATAGGCGTGAAAGCGCTCCAAATAAACACTTGCAGATTCTACTAAAGGAGAGTTTCCAAACTGCTCTATCAAAAGCAATGTTCAAGTCTGTGAGTTGAATGCATTAATCACACAGAAGTTTGTGATAATGCTTCTGTCTAGTTTTTAGGTGAAGATATTTCTTTTCCCAGAATAGGCCTTAAAGCGCTCCAAATATCCACTTGCAGATTCTACAAAAAGAGTGTTTCAAAACTGCTCTTTCAAAAGAAAGGCTCAAGTCTGTGAGTTGAATGCACTCATCACAAAGAAGTTTCTGAGAAAGCTTCTGTGTAGTTGTTATGTGAAGATACTTCCTTTTCCAGCACAGGCCTCAAAGCGCTCGAAATAAACACTTGCAGATTCTACAAAAGGAGTGTTTCAAAACTGTCCTATCAAAAGAAACGTTCAAGTCTGTGAGTTGAATGCACTCATCACAGAGAAGTTTCTGAGAATGCTTCTGTGTAGTTTTTAGGTGAAGATATTTCCTTTTCCAGCATAGGCGTCAAAGCGATCCAAATAATCACTTGCAGATTCTACAAAAGGAGTGTTTCCAAACTGCTCTATCAGAGGGAATGTTCAAGTCTGTGAGTTGAATGCAGTAATCACACAGAAGTTTGTGAGAATGCTTCTGTCTAGTTTTTCGGTGAAGATATTTCTTTTCCCAGAATAGGCCTTAAAGCGCTCCAAATTTCCACTTGCAGATTCTACAAAAAGAGTGTTTCAAAACTGCTCTTTCAAAAGAAAGGCTCAAGTCTGTGAGTTGAATGCCCTCATCACAAAGAAGTTTCTGAGAATGCTTCTGTGTAGTTGTTATGTGAGGATACTTCCTTTTCCAGCATAGGCCTCAAAGCGCTCGAAATAAACACTTGCAGATTCTACAAAAGGAGTGTTTCAAGACTCTCCTGTCAAAAGAAACGTTCAAGTCTGTGAGTTGAATGCACTCATCACAGAGAAGTTTCTGAGAATGCTTCTGTGTAGTTTTTAGGTGAAGATATTTCCTTTTCCAGCATAGGCGTCAAAGCGATCCAAATAAACACTTGCAGATTCTACAAAAGGAGTGTTTCCAAACTGATCTCTCAAGAGGAATGTTCAAGTCTGTGAGTACAATGCACTCACCACAAGAAGTTTCTGAGAATGCTTCTGTCTAGTTTTTATGTGAAGATATTTCCTTTTCCAGCATAGGCGTCAAAGCGCTCCAAAGAAACACTTGCAGATTCTACAAAAGGAGTGTTTCCAAACTGCTCTATCAGAGGGTATGTTCAAGTCTGTGAGTTGAATGCACTCATCACACAGAAGTTTCTGAGAATGCTTCTGTGTAGTTTTTAGGTGAAGATATTTCATTTCCCAGCACAGGCCTCAGAGCGCTCCAAATATGCACTTGCAGATTCTACAAAAAGAGAGCTTGAAAACTCTTCCACAAAAAAGAGGCTTCAGCTCTATGAGTAGAATGCACTCATCACAAAGAAGTTTCTGAGAATGCTTCTGTCTAGTTTTTATGTGAAGATATTTCCTTTTCCAGCATAGGCGTCAAAGCGCTCCAAATAAACACTTGCAGATTCTACTAAAGGAGTTTTTCCAAACTGCTCTATCAGAGGGAATGTTCAAGTCTGTGAGTTGAATGCAGTAATCACACAGAAGTTTGTGAGAATGCTTCTGTCTAGTTTTGAGGTGAAGATATTTCTTTTCCAGGAATAGGCCTTAAAGCGCTCCAAATTTCCACTTGCAGATTCTACAAAAAGAGTGTTTCAAAACTGCTCTTTCAAAGGAAAGGCTCAAGTCTGTGAGTTGAATGCACTCATCACAAAGAAGTTTCTGAGAATTCTTCTGTGTAGTTGTTATGTGAAGATACTTCCTTTTCCAGCATTGGCCCCAAAGCGCTCGAATAAACACTTGCCGATTCTAGGAAAGTAGTGTTTCAAAACTGTGCTATCAAAAGAAACTTTCAAGTCTGTGAGTTGAATGCACTCATCACACAGAAGTTTCTGAGAATGCTTCTGTGTAGTTTTTAGGTGAAGATATTTTATTTCCCAGCATAGGCCTCGGAGCGCTCCACATAAGCACTTGCAGATTCTTCAAAAAGACAGCTTGAAAACTCTTCAAACAAAAAGAGGCTTCAACTCTGTGAGTAGAATGCACTCATCACAAAGAAGTTTCAGAGAATGCTTCTGTGTAGTTTTTAGGTGAAGATATTTCCTTTTCCAGCATAGGCGTCAAAGCGCTCCCAATAAACACTTGCAGATTCTACAAAAGAGTGTTTCCAAACTGCTCTATCAAAAGCAATGTTCAAGTCTCTGTGTTGAATGCACTAATCACACAGAAGTTTGTGAGATTGCTTCTGTCTAGTTTTTAGGTGAAGATATTTCTTTTCCCAGCATAGGCCTTAAAGTGCTCCAAATATCCACTTGCAGATTCTACAAAAAGAGTGTTTCAAAACTGCTCTTTGAAAAGAATGGCTCAAGTCTGTGAGTTGAATGCACTCATCACAAAGAAGTTTCTGAGAATGCTTCTGTGTAGTTGTTATGTGAAGATACTTCCTTTTCCAGCATAGTCCTCAAAGCGCTCGAAATAAACACTTGCAGACTCTCCGAAAGGAGTGTTTGAAAACTGTCCTATCAAAAGAGACGTTAAAGTATGTGAGTTGAATGCACTTATCACAAAGAAGTTTCTGAGAATGCTTCTGTGTAGTTGTTATGTGAAGATACTTCCTTTTTTAGCATAGGCCTCAAAGCGCTCGAAATAAACACTTGCAGATTCTACAAAAGGAGTGTTTCAAAACTGTCCTATGAAAAGAAACGTTCAAGTCTGTGAGTTGAATGCACTCATCACAGAGAAGTTTCTGAGAATGCTTCTGTGTAGTTTTTAGGTGAAGATATTTCCTTTTCCAGCTTAGGCGTCAAAGCGATCCAAATAAACACTTGCAGATTCTACAAAAGGAGTGTTTCCAAACTGTTCTATCAGAGGGAATGTTCAAGTCTGTGTGTTGAATGCAGTAATCACACAGAAGTTAGTGAGAATGCTTCTGTCTAGTTTTTAGGTGAAGATATTTCTTTTCCCAGAATAGGCCTTAAAGCGCTCCAAATTTCCACTTGCAGATTCTACAAAAAGAGTGTTTCAAAACTGCTCTTTCAAAAGAAAGGCTCAAGTATGTGAGCTGAATCCACTCATCACAAAGAAGTTTCTGAGAATGCTTCTGTGTAGTCTTTCTTTGAAGATATTTCCTTTTCCAGCATAGGCGTCAAAGCTCTCCAAATAAACACTTGCAGATTTTACAAAAGGAGTGTTTCCAAACTACTGTATCAGAGGGAATGTTCAAGTCTGTGAGTTGAATGCACTAGTCAGACAGAAGTTTGTGAGAATGCTTCTGTGTAGTTTTTAGGTGAAGATATTACTTTTCCCAGCATAGGCCTCAAAGCCCTCCAAATATCCACTTGCAGACTCTACAAAAAGAGTGTGTCAAAACTGCTCTTTCAAAAGGAAGGCTCAAGTCTGTGAGTTGAATGCACTCATAACAAAGAAGTTTCTGAGAATGCTTCTGTGTAGTTGTTATGTGAAGATACTTCCTTTTCCAGCATAGGCCTCAGTGCGCTCGAAATAAATACTTGCAGATCCTACGAAAGGAGTGTTTCAAAACTGTCCTATCAAAAGAAACGTTCAAGTCTGTGAGTTGAATGCACTCATCACAGAGAAGTTTCTGAGAATGCTTCTGTGTAGTTTTTAGCTGAAGATATTTCCTTTTCCAGCATAGGCGTCAAAGCGATCCAAATAAACACTTGCAGATTCTACAAAAGGAGTGTTTCCAAACTGTTCTATCACAGGGAATGTTCAAGTCTGTGAGTTGAATGCAGTAATCACACAGAAGTTTGTGAGAATGCTTATGTCTAGTTTTAAGGTGAAGATATTTCTTTTCCCAGAATGAGCCTTAAAGCGCTCCAAATTTCCACTTGCAGATTCTACAAAAAGAGTGTTTCAAAACTGCTCTTTCAAAGGAAAGTCTCAAGTCTGTGAGCTGAATGCACTCATCACAAAGAAGTTTCTGAGAATGCTTCTGTGTAGTTGTTATGTGAAGATACTTCCTTTTCCAGCATAGGCCTCAAAGCGCTCGAAATAAACACTTGCAGATTCTACAAAAGGAGTGTTTCAAGACTGTCCTGTCAAAAGAAACTTTCAAGTCTGTGAATTGAATGCACTCATCACAGAGAAGTTTCTGAGAATACTTCTGTGTAGTTTTTAGGTGAAGATAATTCCTTTTCCAGCATAGGCGTCAAAGCGATCCAAATAAACACTTGCAGATTCTACAAAAGGAGTGTTTCCAAACTGATCTCTGAAGAGGAATGTTCAAGTCTGTGAGTACAATGCACTCACCACAAAGAAGTTTCTGAGAATGCTTCTGTCTAGTTTTTATGTGAAGATATTTCCTTTTCCAGCATAGGCCTCAAAGCGCTCCAAATAAACACATGCAGATTCTACAAAAGGAGTGTTTCCAAACTGCTCTATCAGAGGGAATGTTCAAGTCTGTCAGTTGAATGCACTCATCACACAGAAGTTTCTGAGAATGCTTCTGTGTAGTTTTTAGGTGAAGATATTTCATTTCCCAGCACAGGCCTCAGAGCGTTCCAATTATGCACTTGCAGATTCTACAAAAAGAGAGCCTGAAAACTCTTCCACCAAAAAGAGGTTTCAACTCTATGAGTAGAATGCACTCATCACAAAGAAGTTTCTGAGAATGCTTCTGTCTAGTTTTTATGTGAAGATATTTCCTTTTCCAGCATAGGCGTCAAAGCGCTCCAAATAAACACTTGCAGATTCTACTAAAGGAGTGTTTCCAAACTGCTCTATCAAAAGCAATGTTCAAGTCTGTGAGTTGAATGCACTAATCACACAGAATTTTGTGAGAATTCTTCTGTCTAGTTTTTAGGTGAAGATATTTCTTTTCCCAGAATAGGCCTTAAAGCGCTCCAAATATCCACTTGCAGATTCTACAAAAAGAGTGTTTCAAAACTGCTCTTTCAAAAGAAACGCTCAAGTCTGTGAGTTGAATGCACTCATCGCAAAGAAGTTTCTGAGAATGCTTCTGTGTAGTTGTTATGTGAAGATACTTCCTTTTCCAGCACAGGCCTCAAAGCGCTCGAAATAAACACTTGCAGATTCCACAAAAGGAGTGTTTCAAAACTGTCCTATCAAAAGAAACGTTCAAGTCTGTGAGTTGAATTCACTCATCACAGAGAAGTTTCTCAGAATTCTTCTGTGTAGTTTTTAGGTGAAGATATTTCCTTTTCCAGCATAGGCGTCAAAGCGATCCAAATAAACACTTGCAGATTCTACAAAAGGAGTGTTTCCAAACTGCTCTATCAGAGAGAATGTTCAAGTCTGTGAGTTGAATGCAGTAATCACACAGAAGTTTGTGAGAATGCTTCTGTCTAGTTTTTAGGGGAAGATATTCCTTTTCCCAGAACAGGCCTTAAAGCGCTCCAAATTTCCACTTGCAGATTCTGCAAAAAGAGTGTTTCAAAACTGCTCTTTCAAAGGAAAGGCTCAAGTCTGTGAGCTGAATGCACTCATCACAAAGAAGTTTCTGAGAATGCTTCTGTGTAGTAGTTATGTGAAGATAATTCCATTTCCCAGCACAGGCCTCAGAGCGCTCCAAATATGCACTTGCAGATTCTACAAAAAGAGAGCTTGAAAACTCTTCCACCAAAAAGAGGCTTCAACTGTATGAGTAGAATGCACTCATCACAAAGAAGTTTCTGAGAATGCTTCTGTCTAGTTTTTATGTGAAGATATTTCCTTTTCCAGCATAGCCGTCAAAGCGCTCCAAATAAACACTTGCAGATTCTACTAAAGGAGTGTTTCCAAACTGCTCTATCAAAAGCAATGTTCAAGTCTGTGAGTTGAATGCACTAATCACACAGAAGTTTGTGAGAATGCTTCTGTCTAGTTTTTAGGTGAAGATATTTCTTTTCCCAGAATAGGCCTTAAAAAGCTCCAAATATCCACTTGCAGATTCTACAAAAAGAGGGTTTCAAAACTGCTCTTTCAAAAGAAAGGCTCAAGTCTGTGAGTTGAATGCACTCATCACAAAGAAGTTTCTGAGAATGCTTCTGTGCAGTTGTTATGTGAAGATACTTCCTTTTCCAGTACAGGCCTCAAAGCGTTCGAAGTAAACACTTGCAGATTCTACAAAAGGAGTGTTTCAAAACTGTCCTATCAAAAGAAACGTTCAAGTCTGTGAGTTGAATGCACTCATCACAGAGAAGTTTCTGAGAATGCTTCTGTGTAGTTTTTAGGTGAAGATATTTCCTTTTCCAGCATAGGCGTCAAAGCGATCCAAATAATCACTTGCAGATTCTACAAAAGGAGTGTTTCCAAACTGCTCTATCAGAGGGAATATTCAAGTCTGTGAGTTGAATGCAGTAATCACACAGAAGTTTGTGAGAATGCTTCTGTCTAGTTTTTCGGTGAAGATATTTCTTTTCCCAGAATAGGCCTTAAAGCGCTCCAAATTTCCACTTCCAGATTCTACAAAAAGAGTGTTTCAAAACTGCTCTTTCAAAAGAAAGGCTCAAGTCTGTGAGTTGAATGCCCTCATCACAAAGAAGTTTCTGAGAATGCTTCTGTGTAGTTGTTATGTGAAGATACTTCCTTTTCCAGCATAGGCCTCAAAGCGCTCGAAATAAACACTTGCAGATTCTACAAAAGGAGTGTTTCAAGACTCTCCTGTCAAAAGAAACGTTCAAGTCTGTGAGTTGAATGCACTCATCACAGAGAAGTTTCTGAGAATGCTTCTGTGTAGTTTTTAGGTGAAGATATTTCCTTTTCCAGCATAGGCGTCAAAGCGATCCAAATAAACACTTGCAGATTCTACAAAAGGAGTGTTTCCAAACTGATCTCTCAAGAGGAATGTTCAAGTCTGTGAGTACAATGCACTCACCACAAGAAGTTTCTGAGAATGCTTCTGTCTAGTTTTTATGTGAAGATATTTCCTTTTCCAGCATAGGCGTCAAAGCGCTCCAAAGAAACACTTGCAGATTCTACAAAAGGAGTGTTTCCAAACTGCTCTATCAGAGGGTATGTTCAAGTCTGTGAGTTGAATGCACTCATCACACAGAAGTTTCTGAGAATGCTTCTGTGTAGTTTTTAGGTGAAGATATTTCATTTCCCAGCACAGGCCTCAGAGCGCTCCAAATATGCACTTGCAGATTCTACAAAAAGAGAGCTTGAAAACTCTTCCACAAAAAAGAGGCTTCAGCTCTATGAGTAGAATGCACTCATCACAAAGAAGTTTCTGAGAATGCTTCTGTCTAGTTTTTATGTGAAGATATTTCCTTTTCCAGCATAGGCGTCAAAGCGCTCCAAATAAACACTTGCAGATTCTACTAAAGGAGTTTTTCCAAACTGCTCTATCAGAGGGAATGTTCAAGTCTGTGAGTTGAATGCAGTAATCACACAGAAGTTTGTGAGAATGCTTCTGTCTAGTTTTGAGGTGAAGATATTTCTTTTCCAGGAATAGGCCTTAAAGCGCTCCAAATTTCCACTTGCAGATTCTACAAAAAGAGTGTTTCAAAACTGCTCTTTCAAAGGAAAGGCTCAAGTCTGTGAGTTGAATGCACTCATCACAAAGAAGTTTCTGAGAATTCTTCTGTGTAGTTGTTATGTGAAGATACTTCCTTTTCCAGCATTGGCCCCAAAGCGCTCGAATAAACACTTGCAGATTCTAGGAAAGTAGTGTTTCAAAACTGTGCTATCAAAAGAAACTTTCAAGTCTGTGAGTTGAATGCACTCATCACACAGAAGTTTCTGAGAATGCTTCTGTGTAGTTTTTAGGTGAAGATATTTCATTTCCCAGCATAGGCCTCGGAGCGCTCCACATAAGCACTTGCAGATTCTTCAAAAAGACAGCTTGAAAACTCTTCAAACAAAAAGAGGCTTCAACTCTGTGAGTAGAATGCACTCATCACAAAGAAGTTTCAGAGAATGCTTCTGTGTAGTTTTTAGGTGAAGATATTTCCTTTTCCAGCATAGGCGTCAAAGCGCTCCCAATAAACACTTGCAGATTCTACAAAAGAGTGTTTCCAAACTGCTCTATCAAAAGCAATGTTCAAGTCTCTGTGTTGAATGCACTAATCACACAGAAGTTTGTGAGATTGCTTCTGTCTAGTTTTTAGGTGAAGATATTTCTTTTCCCAGCATAGGCCTTAAAGTTCTCCAAATATCCACTTGCAGATTCTACAAAAAGAGTGTTTCAAAACTGCTCTTTGAAAAGAATGGCTCAAGTCTGTGAGTTGAATGCACTCATCACAAAGAAGTTTCTGAGAATGCTTCTGTGTAGTTGTTATGTGAAGATACTTCCTTTTCCAGCATAGTCCTCAAAGCGCTCGAAATAAACACTTGCAGACTCTCCGAAAGGAGTGTTTGAAAACTGTCCTATCAAAAGAGACGTTAAAGTATGTGAGTTGAATGCACTTATCACAAAGAAGTTTCTGAGAATGCTTCTGTGTAGTTGTTATGTGAAGATACTTCCTTTTTTAGCATAGGCCTCAAAGCGCTCGAAATAAACACTTGCAGATTCTACAAAAGGAGTGTTTCAAAACTGTCCTATGAAAAGAAACGTTCAAGTCTGTGAGTTGAATGCACTCATCACAGAGAAGTTTCTGAGAATGCTTCTGTGTAGTTTTTAGGTGAAGATATTTCCTTTTCCAGCTTAGGCGTCAAAGCGATCCAAATAAACACTTGCAGATTCTACAAAAGGAGTGTTTCCAAACTGTTCTATCAGAGGGAATGTTCAAGTCTGTGTGTTGAATGCAGTAATCACACAGAAGTTAGTGAGAATGCTTCTGTCTAGTTTTTAGGTGAAGATATTTCTTTTCCCAGAATAGGCCTTAAAGCTCTCCAAATTTCCACTTGCAGATTCTACAAAAAGAGTGTTTCAAAACTGCTCTTTCAAAAGAAAGGCTCAAGTATGTGAGCTGAATCCACTCATCACAAAGAAGTTTCTGAGAATGCTTCTGTGTAGTCTTTCTTTGAAGATATTTCCTTTTCCAGCATAGGCGTCAAAGCTCTCCAAATAAACACTTGCAGATTTTACAAAAGGAGTGTTTCCAAACTACTGTATCAGAGGGAATGTTCAAGTCTGTGGGTTGAATGCACTAGTCAGACAGAAGTTTGTGAGAATGCTTCTGTGTAGTTTTTAGGTGAAGATATTACTTTTCCCAGCATAGGCCTCAAAGCCCTCCAAATATCCACTTGCAGACTCTACAAAAAGAGTGTGTCAAAACTGCTCTTTCAAAAGGAAGGCTCAAGTCTGTGAGTTGAATGCACTCATAACAAAGAAGTTTCTGAGAATGCTTCTGTGTAGTTGTTATGTGAAGATACTTCCTTTTCCAGCATAGGCCTCAGTGCGCTCGAAATAAATACTTGCAGATCCTACGAAAGGAGTGTTTCAAAACTGTCCTATCAAAAGAAACGTTCAAGTCTGTGAGTTGAATGCACTCATCACAGAGAAGTTTCTGAGAATGCTTCTGTGTAGTTTTTAGCTGAAGATATTTCCTTTTCCAGCATAGGCGTCAAAGCGATCCAAATAAACACTTGCAGATTCTACAAAAGGAGTGTTTCCAAACTGTTCTATCACAGGGAATGTTCAAGTCTGTGAGTTGAATGCAGTAATCACACAGAAGTTTGTGAGAATGCTTATGTCTAGTTTTAAGGTGAAGATATTTCTTTTCCCAGAATGAGCCTTAAAGCGCTCCAAATTTCCACTTGCAGATTCTACAAAAAGAGTGTTTCAAAACTGCTCTTTCAAAGGAAAGTCTCAAGTCTGTGAGCTGAATGCACTCATCACAAAGAAGTTTCTGAGAATGCTTCTGTGTAGTTGTTATGTGAAGATACTTCCTTTTCCAGCATAGGCCTCAAAGCGCTCGAAATAAACACTTGCAGATTCTACAAAAGGAGTGTTTCAAGACTGTCCTGTCAAAAGAAACTTTCAAGTCTGTGAATTGAATGCACTCATCACAGAGAAGTTTCTGAGAATACTTCTGTGTAGTTTTTAGGTGAAGATAATTCCTTTTCCAGCATAGGCGTCAAAGCGATCCAAATAAACACTTGCAGATTCTACAAAAGGAGTGTTTCCAAACTGATCTCTGAAGAGGAATGTTCAAGTCTGTGAGTACAATGCACTCACCACAAAGAAGTTTCTGAGAATGCTTCTGTCTAGTTTTTATGTGAAGATATTTCCTTTTCCAGCATAGGCCTCAAAGCGCTCCAAATAAACACATGCAGATTCTACAAAAGGAGTGTTTCCAAACTGCTCTATCAGAGGGAATGTTCAAGTCTGTCAGTTGAATGCACTCATCACACAGAAGTTTCTGAGAATGCTTCTGTGTAGTTTTTAGGTGAAGATATTTCATTTCCCAGCACAGGCCTCAGAGCGTTCCAATTATGCACTTGCAGATTCTACAAAAAGAGAGCTTGAAAACTCTTCCACCAAAAAGAGGTTTCAACTCTATGAGTAGAATGCACTCATCACAAAGAAGTTTCTGAGAATGCTTCTGTCTAGTTTTTATGTGAAGATATTTCCTTTTCCAGCATAGGCGTCAAAGCGCTCCAAATAAACACTTGCAGATTCTACTAAAGGAGTGTTTCCAAACTGCTCTATCAAAAGCAATGTTCAAGTCTGTGAGTTGAATGCACTAATCACACAGAATTTTGTGAGAATTCTTCTGTCTAGTTTTTAGGTGAAGATATTTCTTTTCCCAGAATAGGCCTTAAAGCGCTCCAAATATCCACTTGCAGATTCTACAAAAAGAGTGTTTCAAAACTGCTCTTTCAAAAGAAAGGCTCAAGTCTGTGAGTTGAATGCACTCATCGCAAAGAAGTTTCTGAGAATGCTTCTGTGTAGTTGTTATGTGAAGATACTTCCTTTTCCAGCCCAGGCCTCAAAGCGCTCGAAATAAACACTTGCAGATTCCACAAAAGGAGTGTTTCAAAACTGTCCTATCAAAAGAAACGTTCAAGTCTGTGAGTTGAATTCACTCATCACAGAGAAGTTTCTCAGAATTCTTCTGTGTAGTTTTTAGGTGAAGATATTTCCTTTTCCAGCATAGGCGTCAAAGCGATCCAAATAAACACTTGCAGATTCTACAAAAGGAGTGTTTCCAAACTGCTCTATCAGAGAGAATGTTCAAGTCTGTGAGTTGAATGCAGTAATCACACAGAAGTTTGTGAGAATGCTTCTGTCTAGTTTTTAGGGGAAGATATTCCTTTTCCCAGAACAGGCCTTAAAGCGCTCCAAATTTCCACTTGCAGATTCTGCAAAAAGAGTGTTTCAAAACTGCTCTTTCAAAAGAAAGGCTCAAGTCTGTGAGTTAAATGCCCTCATCACAAAGAAGTTTCTGAGAATGCTTCTGTGTAGTTGTTAAGTGAAGATACTTCCTTTTCCAGCATAGGCCTCAAAGCGCTCGAAATAAACACTTGCAGATTCTACAAAAGGAGTGTTTCAAAACTGTCCTATCAAAAGAAACGTTCAAGTCTGTGAGTTGAATGCACTCATCACAGGGAAGTTTCTGAGAATGCTTCTGTGTAGTTTTTAGCTGAAGATATTTCCTATTCCAGCATAGGCGTCAAAGCGATCCAAATAAACACTTGCAGATTCTACAAAAGGAGTGTTTCCAAACTGTTGTATCAGAGGGAATGTTCAAGTCTGTGAGTTGAATGCAGTAATCACACAGAAGTTTGTGAGAATGCTTCTGTCTAGTTTCAGGTGAAGATATTTATTTTCCCAGCATAGGCCTCGAAGCCCTCCAAATATCCACTTGCAGACTCTACAAAAAGAGTGTTTCAAAACTGCTCTTTCAAAGGAAAGGCTCAAGTCTGTGAGCTGAATGCACTCATCACAAAGAAGTTTCTGAGAATGCTTCTGTGTAGTAGTTATGTGAAGATAATTCCATTTCCCAGCACAGGCCTCAGAGCGCTCCAAATATGCACTTGCAGATTCTACAAAAAGAGAGCTTGAAAACTCTTCCACCAAAAAGAGGCTTCAACTGTATGAGTAGAATGCACTCATCACAAAGAAGTTTCTGAGAATGCTTCTGTCTAGTTTTTATGTGAAGATATTTCCTTTTCCAGCATAGCCGTCAAAGCGCTCCAAATAAACACTTGCAGATTCTACTAAAGGAGTGTTTCCAAACTGCTCTATCAAAAGCAATGTTCAAGTCTGTGAGTTGAATGCACTAATCACACAGAAGTTTGTGAGAATGCTTCTGTCTAGTTTTTAGGTGAAGATATTTCTTTTCCCAGAATAGGCCTTAAAAAGCTCCAAATATCCACTTGCAGATTCTACAAAAAGAGGGTTTCAAAACTGCTCTTTCAAAAGAAAGGCTCAAGTCTGTGAGTTGAATGCACTCATCACAAAGAAGTTTCTGAGAATGCTTCTGTGCAGTTGTTATGTGAAGATACTTCCTTTTCCAGTACAGGCCTCAAAGCGTTCGAAGTAAACACTTGCAGATTCTACAAAAGGAGTGTTTCAAAACTGTCCTATCAAAAGAAACGTTCAAGTCTGTGAGTTGAATGCACTCATCACAGAGAAGTTTCTGAGAATGCTTCTGTGTAGTTTTTAGGTGAAGATATTTCCTTTTCCAGCATAGGCGTCAAAGCGATCCAAATAATCACTTGCAGATTCTACAAAAGGAGTGTTTCCAAACTGCTGTTTCAGAGGGAATGTTCAAGTCTGTGAGTTGAATGCATTAATCACACAGAAGTTTGTGATAATGCTTCTGTCTAGTTTTTAGGTGAAGATATTTCTTTTCCCAGAATAGGCCTTAAAGCGCTCCAAATATCCACTTGCAGATTCTACAAAGAGAGTGTTTCAAAACTGCTCTTTCAAAAGAAAGGCTCAAGTCTGTGAGTTGAATGCACTCATCACAAAGAAGTTTCTGAGAAAGCTTCTGTGTAGTTGTTATGTGAAGATACTTCCTTTTCCAGCACAGGCCTCAAAGCGCTCGAAATAAACACTTGCAGATTCTACAAAAGGAGTGTTTCAAAACTGTCCTATCAAAAGAAACGTTCAAGTCTGTGAGTTGAATGCACTCATCACAGAGAAGTTTCTGAGAATGCTTCTGTGTAGTTTTTAGGTGAAGATATTTCCTTTTCCAGCATAGGCGTCAAAGCGATCCAAATAATCACTTGCAGATTCTACAAAAGGAGTGTTTCCAAACTGCTCTATCAGAGGGAATGTTCAAGTCTGTGAGTTGAATGCAGTAATCACACAGAAGTTTGTGAGAATGCTTCTGTCTAGTTTTTCGGTGAAGATATTTCTTTTCCCAGAATAGGCCTTAAAGCGCTCCAAATTTCCACTTGCAGATTCTACAAAAAGAGTGTTTCAAAACTGCTCTTTCAAAAGAAAGGCTCAAGTCTGTGAGTTGAATGCCCTCATCACAAAGAAGTTTCTGAGAATGCTTCTGTGTAGTTGTTATGTGAAGATACTTCCTTTTCCAGCATAGGCCTCAAAGCGCTCGAAATAAACACTTGCAGATTCTACAAAAGGAGTGTTTCAAGACTCTCCTGTCAAAAGAAACGTTCAAGTCTGTGAGTTGAATGCACTCATCACAGAGAAGTTTCTGAGAATGCTTCTGTGTAGTTTTTAGGTGAAGATATTTCCTTTTCCAGCATAGGCGTCAAAGCGATCCAAATAAACACTTGCAGATTCTACAAAAGGAGTGTTTCCAAACTGATCTCTCAAGAGGAATGTTCAAGTCTGTGAGTACAATGCACTCACCACAAGAAGTTTCTGAGAATGCTTCTGTCTAGTTTTTATGTGAAGATATTTCCTTTTCCAGCATAGGCGTCAAAGCGCTCCAAAGAAACACTTGCAGATTCTACAAAAGGAGTGTTTCCAAACTGCTCTATCAGAGGGTATGTTCAAGTCTGTGAGTTGAATGCACTCATCACACAGAAGTTTCTGAGAATGCTTCTGTGTAGTTTTTAGGTGAAGATATTTCATTTCCCAGCACAGGCCTCAGAGCGCTCCAAATATGCACTTGCAGATTCTACAAAAAGAGAGCTTGAAAACTCTTCCACAAAAAAGAGGCTTCAGCTCTATGAGTAGAATGCACTCATCACAAAGAAGTTTCTGAGAATGCTTCTGTCTAGTTTTTATGTGAAGATATTTCCTTTTCCAGCATAGGCGTCAAAGCGCTCCAAATAAACACTTGCAGATTCTACTAAAGGAGTGTTTCCAAACTGCTCTATCAGAGGGAATGTTCAAGTCTGTGAGTTGAATGCAGTAATCACACAGAAGTTTGTGAGAATGCTTCTGTCTAGTTTTGAGGTGAAGATATTTCTTTTCCAGGAATAGGCCTTAAAGCGCTCCAAATTTCCACTTGCAGATTCTACAAAAAGAGTGTTTCAAAACTGCTCTTTCAAAGGAAAGGCTCAAGTCTGTGAGTTGAATGCACTCATCACAAAGAAGTTTCTGAGAATTCTTCTGTGTAGTTGTTATGTGAAGATACTTCCTTTTCCAGCATTGGCCCCAAAGCGCTCGAATAAACACTTGCAGATTCTAGGAAAGTAGTGTTTCAAAACTGTGCTATCAAAAGAAACTTTCAAGTCTGTGAGTTGAATGCACTCATCACACAGAAGTTTCTGAGAATGCTTCTGTGTAGTTTTTAGGTGAAGATATTTCATTTCCCAGCATAGGCCTCGGAGCGCTCCACATAAGCACTTGCAGATTCTTCAAAAAGACAGCTTGAAAACTCTTCAAACAAAAAGAGGCTTCAACTCTGTGAGTAGAATGCACTCATCACAAAGAAGTTTCAGAGAATGCTTCTGTGTAGTTTTTAGGTGAAGATATTTCCTTTTCCAGCATAGGCGTCAAAGCGCTCCCAATAAACACTTGCAGATTCTACAAAAGAGTGTTTCCAAACTGCTCTATCAAAAGCAATGTTCAAGTCTCTGTGTTGAATGCACTAATCACACAGAAGTTTGTGAGATTGCTTCTGTCTAGTTTTTAGGTGAAGATATTTCTTTTCCCAGCATAGGCCTTAAAGTGCTCCAAATATCCACTTGCAGATTCTACAAAAAGAGTGTTTCAAAACTGCTCTTTGAAAAGAATGGCTCAAGTCTGTGAGTTGAATGCACTCATCACAAAGAAGTTTCTGAGAATGCTTCTGTGTAGTTGTTATGTGAAGATACTTCCTTTTCCAGCATAGTCCTCAAAGCGCTCGAAATAAACACTTGCAGACTCTCCGAAAGGAGTGTTTGAAAACTGTCCTATCAAAAGAGACGTTAAAGTATGTGAGTTGAATGCACTTATCACAAAGAAGTTTCTGAGAATGCTTCTGTGTAGTTGTTATGTGAAGATACTTCCTTTTTTAGCATAGGCCTCAAAGCGCTCGAAATAAACACTTGCAGATTCTACAAAAGGAGTGTTTCAAAACTGTCCTATGAAAAGAAACGTTCAAGTCTGTGAGTTGAATGCACTCATCACAGAGAAGTTTCTGAGAATGCTTCTGTGTAGTTTTTAGGTGAAGATATTTCCTTTTCCAGCTTAGGCGTCAAAGCGATCCAAATAAACACTTGCAGATTCTACAAAAGGAGTGTTTCCAAACTGTTCTATCAGAGGGAATGTTCAAGTCTGTGTGTTGAATGCAGTAATCACACAGAAGTTAGTGAGAATGCTTCTGTCTAGTTTTTAGGTGAAGATATTTCTTTTCCCAGAATAGGCCTTAAAGCGCTCCAAATTTCCACTTGCAGATTCTACAAAAAGAGTGTTTCAAAACTGCTCTTTCAAAAGAAAGGCTCAAGTATGTGAGCTGAATCCACTCATCACAAAGAAGTTTCTGAGAATGCTTCTGTGTAGTCTTTCTTTGAAGATATTTCCTTTTCCAGCATAGGCGTCAAAGCTCTCCAAATAAACACTTGCAGATTTTACAAAAGGAGTGTTTCCAAACTACTGTATCAGAGGGAATGTTCAAGTCTGTGAGTTGAATGCACTAGTCAGACAGAAGTTTGTGAGAATGCTTCTGTGTAGTTTTTAGGTGAAGATATTACTTTTCCCAGCATAGGCCTCAAAGCCCTCCAAATATCCACTTGCAGACTCTACAAAAAGAGTGTGTCAAAACTGCTCTTTCAAAAGGAAGGCTCAAGTCTGTGAGTTGAATGCACTCATAACAAAGAAGTTTCTGAGAATGCTTCTGTGTAGTTGTTATGTGAAGATACTTCCTTTTCCAGCATAGGCCTCAGTGCGCTCGAAATAAATACTTGCAGATCCTACGAAAGGAGTGTTTCAAAACTGTCCTATCAAAAGAAACGTTCAAGTCTGTGAGTTGAATGCACTCATCACAGAGAAGTTTCTGAGAATGCTTCTGTGTAGTTTTTAGCTGAAGATATTTCCTTTTCCAGCATAGGCGTCAAAGCGATCCAAATAAACACTTGCAGATTCTACAAAAGGAGTGTTTCCAAACTGTTCTATCACAGGGAATGTTCAAGTCTGTGAGTTGAATGCAGTAATCACACAGAAGTTTGTGAGAATGCTTATGTCTAGTTTTAAGGTGAAGATATTTCTTTTCCCAGAATGAGCCTTAAAGCGCTCCAAATTTCCACTTGCAGATTCTACAAAAAGAGTGTTTCAAAACTGCTCTTTCAAAGGAAAGTCTCAAGTCTGTGAGCTGAATGCACTCATCACAAAGAAGTTTCTGAGAATGCTTCTGTGTAGTTGTTATGTGAAGATACTTCCTTTTCCAGCATAGGCCTCAAAGTGCTCGAAATAAACACTTGCAGATTCTACAAAAGGAGTGTTTCAAGACTGTCCTGTCAAAAGAAACTTTCAAGTCTGTGAATTGAATGCACTCATCACAGAGAAGTTTCTGAGAATACTTCTGTGTAGTTTTTAGGTGAAGATAATTCCTTTTCCAGCATAGGCGTCAAAGCGATCCAAATAAACACTTGCAGATTCTACAAAAGGAGTGTTTCCAAACTGATCTCTGAAGAGGAATGTTCAAGTCTGTGAGTACAATGCACTCACCACAAAGAAGTTTCTGAGAATGCTTCTGTCTAGTTTTTATGTGAAGATATTTCCTTTTCCAGCATAGGCCTCAAAGCGCTCCAAATAAACACATGCAGATTCTACAAAAGGAGTGTTTCCAAACTGCTCTATCAGAGGGAATGTTCAAGTCTGTCAGTTGAATGCACTCATCACACAGAAGTTTCTGAGAATGCTTCTGTGTAGTTTTTAGGTGAAGATATTTCATTTCCCAGCACAGGCCTCAGAGCGTTCCAATTATGCACTTGCAGATTCTACAAAAAGAGAGCTTGAAAACTCTTCCACCAAAAAGAGGTTTCAACTCTATGAGTAGAATGCACTCATCACAAAGAAGTTTCTGAGAATGCTTCTGTCTAGTTTTTATGTGAAGATATTTCCTTTTCCAGCATAGGCGTCAAAGCGCTCCAAATAAACACTTGCAGATTCTACTAAAGGAGTGTTTCCAAACTGCTCTATCAAAAGCAATGTTCAAGTCTGTGAGTTGAATGCACTAATCACACAGAATTTTGTGAGAATTCTTCTGTCTAGTTTTTAGGTGAAGATATTTCTTTTCCCAGAATAGGCCTTAAAGCGCTCCAAATATCCACTTGCAGATTCTACAAAAAGAGTGTTTCAAAACTGCTCTTTCAAAAGAAAGGCTCAAGTCTGTGAGTTGAATGCACTCATCGCAAAGAAGTTTCTGAGAATGCTTCTGTGTAGTTGTTATGTGAAGATACTTCCTTTTCCAGCACAGGCCTCAAAGCGCTCGAAATAAACACTTGCAGATTCCACAAAAGGAGTGTTTCAAAACTGTCCTATCAAAAGAAACGTTCAAGTCTGTGAGTTGAATTCACTCATCACAGAGAAGTTTCTCAGAATTCTTCTGTGTAGTTTTTAGGTGAAGATATTTCCTTTTCCAGCATAGGCGTCAAAGCGATCCAAATAAACACTTGCAGATTCTACAAAAGGAGTGTTTCCAAACTGCTCTATCAGAGAGAATGTTCAAGTCTGTGAGTTGAATGCAGTAATCACACAGAAGTTTGTGAGAATGCTTCTGTCTAGTTTTTAGGGGAAGATATTCCTTTTCCCAGAACAGGCCTTAAAGCGCTCCAAATTTCCACTTGCAGATTCTGCAAAAAGAGTGTTTCAAAACTGCTCTTTCAAAAGAAAGGCTCAAGTCTGTGAGTTAAATGCCCTCATCACAAAGAAGTTTCTGAGAATGCTTCTGTGTAGTTGTTAAGTGAAGATACTTCCTTTTCCAGCATAGGCCTCAAAGCGCTCGAAATAAACACTTGCAGATTCTACAAAAGGAGTGTTTCAAAACTGTCCTATCAAAAGAAACGTTCAAGTCTGTGAGTTGAATGCACTCATCACAGGGAAGTTTCTGAGAATGCTTCTGTGTAGTTTTTAGCTGAAGATATTTCCTTTTCCAGCATAGGCGTCAAAGCGATCCAAATAAACACTTGCAGATTCTACAAAAGGAGTGTTTCCAAACTGTTGTATCAGAGGGAATGTTCAAGTCTGTGAGTTGAATGCAGTAATCACACAGAAGTTTGTGAGAATGCTTCTGTCTAGTTTCAGGTGAAGATATTTATTTTCCCAGCATAGGCCTCGAAGCCCTCCAAATATCCACTTGCAGACTCTACAAAAAGAGTGTTTCAAAACTGCTCTTTCAAAGGAAAGGCTCAAGTCTGTGAGCTGAATGCACTCATCACAAAGAAGTTTCTGAGAATGCTTCTGTGTAGTAGTTATGTGAAGATAATTCCATTTCCCAGCACAGGCCTCAGAGCGCTCCAAATATGCACTTGCAGATTCTACAAAAAGAGAGCTTGAAAACTCTTCCACCAAAAAGAGGCTTCAACTGTATGAGTAGAATGCACTCATCACAAAGAAGTTTCTGAGAATGCTTCTGTCTAGTTTTTATGTGAAGATATTTCCTTTTCCAGCATAGCCGTCAAAGCGCTCCAAATAAACACTTGCAGATTCTACTAAAGGAGTGTTTCCAAACTGCTCTATCAAAAGCAATGTTCAAGTCTGTGAGTTGAATGCACTAATCACACAGAAGTTTGTGAGAATGCTTCTGTCTAGTTTTTAGGTGAAGATATTTCTTTTCCCAGAATAGGCCTTAAAAAGCTCCAAATATCCACTTGCAGATTCTACAAAAAGAGGGTTTCAAAACTGCTCTTTCAAAAGAAAGGCTCAAGTCTGTGAGTTGAATGCACTCATCACAAAGAAGTTTCTGAGAATGCTTCTGTGCAGTTGTTATGTGAAGATACTTCCTTTTCCAGTACAGGCCTCAAAGCGTTCGAAGTAAACACTTGCAGATTCTACAAAAGGAGTGTTTCAAAACTGTCCTATCAAAAGAAACGTTCAAGTCTGTGAGTTGAATGCACTCATCACAGAGAAGTTTCTGAGAATGCTTCTGTGTAGTTTTTAGGTGAAGATATTTCCTTTTCCAGCATAGGCGTCAAAGCGATCCAAATAATCACTTGCAGATTCTACAAAAGGAGTGTTTCCAAACTGCTCTATCAGAGGGAATGTTGAAGTCTGTGAGTTGAATGCAGTAATCACACAGAAGTTTGTGAGAATGCTTCTGTCTAGTTTTTCGGTGAAGATATTTCTTTTCCCAGAATAGGCCTTAAAGCGCTCCAAATTTCCACTTGCAGATTCTACAAAAAGAGTGTTTCAAAACTGCTCTTTCAAAAGAAAGGCTCAAGTCTGTGAGTTGAATGCCCTCATCACAAAGAAGTTTCTGAGAATGCTTCTGTGTAGTTGTTATGTGAAGATACTTCCTTTTCCAGCATAGGCCTCAAAGCGCTCGAAATAAACACTTGCAGATTCTACAAAAGGAGTGTTTCAAGACTCTCCTGTCAAAAGAAACGTTCAAGTCTGTGAGTTGAATGCACTCATCACAGAGAAGTTTCTGAGAATGCTTCTGTGTAGTTTTTAGGTGAAGATATTTCCTTTTCCAGCATAGGCGTCAAAGCGATCCAAATAAACACTTGCAGATTCTACAAAAGGAGTGTTTCCAAACTGATCTCTCAAGAGGAATGTTCAAGTCTGTGAGTACAATGCACTCACCACAAGAAGTTTCTGAGAATGCTTCTGTCTAGTTTTTATGTGAAGATATTTCCTTTTCCAGCATAGGCGTCAAAGCGCTCCAAAGAAACACTTGCAGATTCTACAAAAGGAGTGTTTCCAAACTGCTCTATCAGAGGGTATGTTCAAGTCTGTGAGTTGAATGCACTCATCACACAGAAGTTTCTGAGAATGCTTCTGTGTAGTTTTTAGGTGAAGATATTTCATTTCCCAGCACAGGCCTCAGAGCGCTCCAAATATGCACTTGCAGATTCTACAAAAAGAGAGCTTGAAAACTCTTCCACAAAAAAGAGGCTTCAGCTCTATGAGTAGAATGCACTCATCACAAAGAAGTTTCTGAGAATGCTTCTGTCTAGTTTTTATGTGAAGATATTTCCTTTTCCAGCATAGGCGTCAAAGCGCTCCAAATAAACACTTGCAGATTCTACTAAAGGAGTTTTTCCAAACTGCTCTATCAGAGGGAATGTTCAAGTCTGTGAGTTGAATGCAGTAATCACACAGAAGTTTGTGAGAATGCTTCTGTCTAGTTTTGAGGTGAAGATATTTCTTTTCCAGGAATAGGCCTTAAAGCGCTCCAAATTTCCACTTGCAGATTCTACAAAAAGAGTGTTTCAAAACTGCTCTTTCAAAGGAAAGGCTCAAGTCTGTGAGTTGAATGCACTCATCACAAAGAAGTTTCTGAGAATTCTTCTGTGTAGTTGTTATGTGAAGATACTTCCTTTTCCAGCATTGGCAACAAAGCGCTCGAATAAACACTTGCAGATTCTAGGAAAGTAGTGTTTCAAAACTGTGCTATCAAAAGAAACTTTCAAGTCTGTGAGTTGAATGCACTCATCACACAGAAGTTTCTGAGAATGCTTCTGTGTAGTTTTTAGGTGAAGATATTTCATTTCCCAGCATAGGCCTCGGAGCGCTCCACATAAGCACTTGCAGATTCTTCAAAAAGACAGCTTGAAAACTCTTCAAACAAAAAGAGGCTTCAACTCTGTGAGTAGAATGCACTCATCACAAAGAAGTTTCAGAGAATGCTTCTGTGTAGTTTTTAGGTGAAGATATTTCCTTTTCCAGCATAGGCGTCAAAGCGCTCCCAATAAACACTTGCAGATTCTACAAAAGAGTGTTTCCAAACTGCTCTATCAAAAGCAATGTTCAAGTCTCTGTGTTGAATGCACTAATCACACAGAAGTTTGTGAGATTGCTTCTGTCTAGTTTTTAGGTGAAGATATTTCTTTTCCCAGCATAGGCCTTAAAGTGCTCCAAATATCCACTTGCAGATTCTACAAAAAGAGTGTTTCAAAACTGCTCTTTGAAAAGAATGGCTCAAGTCTGTGAGTTGAATGCACTCATCACAAAGAAGTTTCTGAGAATGCTTCTGTGTAGTTGTTATGTGAAGATACTTCCTTTTCCAGCATAGTCCTCAAAGCGCTCGAAATAAACACTTGCAGACTCTCCGAAAGGAGTGTTTGAAAACTGTCCTATCAAAAGAGACGTTAAAGTATGTGAGTTGAATGCACTTATCACAAAGTAGTTTCTGAGAATGCTTCTGTGTAGTTGTTATGTGAAGATACTTCCTTTTTTAGCATAGGCCTCAAAGCGCTCGAAATAAACACTTGCAGATTCTACAAAAGGAGTGTTTCAAAACTGTCCTATGAAAAGAAACGTTCAAGTCTGTGAGTTGAATGCACTCATCACAGAGAAGTTTCTGAGAATGCTTCTGTGTAGTTTTTAGGTGAAGATATTTCCTTTTCCAGCTTAGGCGTCAAAGCGATCCAAATAAACACTTGCAGATTCTACAAAAGGAGTGTTTCCAAACTGTTCTATCAGAGGGAATGTTCAAGTCTGTGTGTTGAATGCAGTAATCACACAGAAGTTAGTGAGAATGCTTCTGTCTAGTTTTTAGGTGAAGATATTTCTTTTCCCAGAATAGGCCTTAAAGCGCTCCAAATTTCCACTTGCAGATTCTACAAAAAGAGAGTTTCAAAACTGCTCTTTCAAAAGAAAGGCTCAAGTATGTGAGCTGAATCCACTCATCACAAAGAAGTTTCTGAGAATGCTTCTGTGTAGTCTTTCTTTGAAGATATTTCCTTTTCCAGCATAGGCGTCAAAGCTCTCCAAATAAACACTTGCAGATTTTACAAAAGGAGTGTTTCCAAACTACTGTATCAGAGGGAATGTTCAAGTCTGTGAGTTGAATGCACTAGTCAGACAGAAGTTTGTGAGAATGCTTCTGTGTAGTTTTTAGGTGAAGATATTACTTTTCCCAGCATAGGCCTCAAAGCCCTCCAAATATCCACTTGCAGACTCTACAAAAAGAGTGTGTCAAAACTGCTCTTTCAAAAGGAAGGCTCAAGTCTGTGAGTTGAATGCACTCATAACAAAGAAGTTTCTGAGAATGCTTCTGTGTAGTTGTTATGTGAAGATACTTCCTTTTCCAGCATAGGCCTCAGTGCGCTCGAAATAAATACTTGCAGATCCTACGAAAGGAGTGTTTCAAAACTGTCCTATCAAAAGAAACGTTCAAGTCTGTGAGTTGAATGCACTCATCACAGAGAAGTTTCTGAGAATGCTTCTGTGTAGTTTTTAGCTGAAGATATTTCCTTTTCCAGCATAGGCGTCAAAGCGATCCAAATAAACACTTGCAGATTCTACAAAAGGAGTGTTTCCAAACTGTTCTATCACAGGGAATGTTCAAGTCTGTGAGTTGAATGCAGTAATCACACAGAAGTTTGTGAGAATGCTTATGTCTAGTTTTAAGGTGAAGATATTTCTTTTCCCAGAATGAGCCTTAAAGCGCTCCAAATTTCCACTTGCAGATTCTACAAAAAGAGTGTTTCAAAACTGCTCTTTCAAAGGAAAGTCTCAAGTCTGTGAGCTGAATGCACTCATCACAAAGAAGTTTCTGAGAATGCTTCTGTGTAGTTGTTATGTGAAGATACTTCCTTTTCCAGCATAGGCCTCAAAGCGCTCGAAATAAACACTTGCAGATTCTACAAAAGGAGTGTTTCAAGACTGTCCTGTCAAAAGAAACTTTCAAGTCTGTGAATTGAATGCACTCATCACAGAGAAGTTTCTGAGAATACTTCTGTGTAGTTTTTAGGTGAAGATAATTCCTTTTCCAGCATAGGCGTCAAAGCGATCCAAATAAACACTTGCAGATTCTACAAAAGGAGTGTTTCCAAACTGATCTCTGAAGAGGAATGTTCAAGTCTGTGAGTACAATGCACTCACCACAAAGAAGTTTCTGAGAATGCTTCTGTCTAGTTTTTATGTGAAGATATTTCCTTTTCCAGCATAGGCCTCAAAGCGCTCCAAATAAACACATGCAGATTCTACAAAAGGAGTGTTTCCAAACTGCTCTATAAGAGGGAATGTTCAAGTCTGTCAGTTGAATGCACTCATCACACAGAAGTTTCTGAGAATGCTTCTGTGTAATTTTTAGGTGAAGATATTTCATTTCCCAGCACAGGCCTCAGAGCGTTCCAATTATGCACTTGCAGATTCTACAAAAAGAGAGCTTGAAAACTCTTCCACCAAAAAGAGGTTTCACCTCTATGAGTAGAATGCACTCATCACAAAGAAGTTTCTGAGAATGCTTCTGTCTAGTTTTTATGTGAAGATATTTCCTTTTCCAGCATAGGCGTCAAAGCGCTCCAAATAAACACTTGCAGATTCTACTAAAGGAGTGTTTCCAAACTGCTCTATCAAAAGCAATGTTCAAGTCTGTGAGTTGAATGCACTAATCACACAGAATTTTGTGAGAATTCTTCTGTCTAGTTTTTAGGTGAAGATATTTCTTTTCCCAGAATAGGCCTTAAAGCGCTCCAAATATCCACTTGCAGATTCTACAAAAAGAGTGTTTCAAAACTGCTCTTTCAAAAGAAAGGCTCAAGTCTGTGAGTTGAATGCACTCATCGCAAAGAAGTTTCTGAGAATGCTTCTGTGTAGTTGTTATGTGAAGATACTTCCTTTTCCAGCACAGGCCTCAAAGCGCTCGAAATAAACACTTGCAGATTCCACAAAAGGAGTGTTTCAAAACTGTCCTATCAAAAGAAACGTTCAAGTCTGTGAGTTGAATTCACTCATCACAGAGAAGTTTCTCAGAATTCTTCTGTGTAGTTTTTAGGTGAAGATATTTCCTTTTCCAGCATAGGCGTCAAAGCGATCCAAATAAACACTTGCAGATTCTACAAAAGGAGTGTTTCCAAACTGCTCTATCAGAGAGAATGTTCAAGTCTGTGAGTTGAATGCAGTAATCACACAGAAGTTTGTGAGAATGCTTCTGTCTAGTTTTTAGGGGAAGATATTCCTTTTCCCAGAACAGGCCTTAAAGCGCTCCAAATTTCCACTTGCAGATTCTGCAAAAAGAGTGTTTCAAAACTGCTCTTTCAAAAGAAAGGCTCAAGTCTGTGAGTTAAATGCCCTCATCACAAAGAAGTTTCTGAGAATGCTTCTGTGTAGTTGTTAAGTGAAGATACTTCCTTTTCCAGCATAGGCCTCAAAGCGCTCGAAATAAACACTTGCAGATTCTACAAAAGGAGTGTTTCAAAACTGTCCTATCAAAAGAAACGTTCAAGTCTGTGAGTTGAATGCACTCATCACAGGGAAGTTTCTGAGAATGCTTCTGTGTAGTTTTTAGCTGAAGATATTTCCTTTTCCAGCATAGGCGTCAAAGCGATCCAAATAAACACTTGCAGATTCTACAAAAGGAGTGTTTCCAAACTGTTGTATCAGAGGGAATGTTCAAGTCTGTGAGTTGAATGCAGTAATCACACAGAAGTTTGTGAGAATGCTTCTGTCTAGTTTCAGGTGAAGATATTTATTTTCCCAGCATAGGCCTCGAAGCCCTCCAAATATCCACTTGCAGACTCTACAAAAAGAGTGTTTCAAAACTGCTCTTTCAAAGGAAAGGCTCAAGTCTGTGAGCTGAATGCACTCATCACAAAGAAGTTTCTGAGAATGCTTCTGTGTAGTAGTTATGTGAAGATAATTCCATTTCCCAGCACAGGCCTCAGAGCGCTCCAAATATGCACTTGCAGATTCTACAAAAAGAGAGCTTGAAAACTCTTCCACCAAAAAGAGGCTTCAACTGTATGAGTAGAATGCACTCATCACAAAGAAGTTTCTGAGAATGCTTCTGTCTAGTTTTTATGTGAAGATATTTCCTTTTCCAGCATAGCCGTCAAAGCGCTCCAAATAAACACTTGCAGATTCTACTAAAGGAGTGTTTCCAAACTGCTCTATCAAAAGCAATGTTCAAGTCTGTGAGTTGAATGCACTAATCACACAGAAGTTTGTGAGAATGCTTCTGTCTAGTTTTTAGGTGAAGATATTTCTTTTCCCAGAATAGGCCTTAAAGCGCTCCAAATTTCCACTTGCAGATTCTACAAAAAGAGTGTTTCAAAACTGCTCTTTCAAAAGAAAGGCTCAAGTATGTGAGCTGAATCCACTCATCACAAAGAAGTTTCTGAGAATGCTTCTGTGTAGTCTTTCTTTGAAGATATTTCCTTTTCCAGCATAGGCGTCAAAGCTCTCCAAATAAACACTTGCAGATTTTACAAAAGGAGTGTTTCCAAACTACTGTATCAGAGGGAATGTTCAAGTCTGTGAGTTGAATGCACTAGTCAGACAGAAGTTTGTGAGAATGCTTCTGTGTAGTTTTTAGGTGAAGATATTACTTTTCCCAGCATAGGCCTCAAAACCCTCCAAATATCCACTTGCAGACTCTACAAAAAGAGTGTGTCAAAACTGCTCTTTCAAAAGGAAGGCTCAAGTCTGTGAGTTGAATGCACTCATAACAAAGAAGTTTCTGAGAATGCTTCTGTGTAGTTGTTATGTGAAGATACTTCCTTTTCCAGCATAGGCCTCAGTGCGCTCGAAATAAATACTTGCAGATCCTACGAAAGGAGTGTTTCAAAACTGTCCTATCAAAAGAAACGTTCAAGTCTGTGAGTTGAATGCACTCATCACAGAGAAGTTTCTGAGAATGCTTCTGTGTAGTTTTTAGCTGAAGATATTTCCTTTTCCAGCATAGGCGTCAAAGCGATCCAAATAAACACTTGCAGATTCTACAAAAGGAGTGTTTCCAAACTGTTCTATCACAGGGAATGTTCAAGTCTGTGAGTTGAATGCAGTAATCACACAGAAGTTTGTGAGAATGCTTATGTCTAGTTTTAAGGTGAAGATATTTCTTTTCCCAGAATGAGCCTTAAAGCGCTCCAAATTTCCACTTGCAGATTCTACAAAAAGAGTGTTTCAAAACTGCTCTTTCAAAGGAAAGTCTCAAGTCTGTGAGCTGAATGCACTCATCACAAAGAAGTTTCTGAGAATGCTTCTGTGTAGTTGTTATGTGAAGATACTTCCTTTTCCAGCATAGGCCTCAAAGCGCTCGAAATAAACACTTGCAGATTCTACAAAAGGAGTGTTTCAAGACTGTCCTGTCAAAAGAAACTTTCAAGTCTGTGAATTGAATGCACTCATCACAGAGAAGTTTCTGAGAATACTTCTGTGTAGTTTTTAGGTGAAGATAATTCCTTTTCCAGCATAGGCGTCAAAGCGATCCAAATAAACATTTGCAGATTCTACAAAAGGAGTGTTTCCAAACTGATCTCTGAAGAGGAATGTTCAAGTCTGTGATTACAATGCACTCACCACAAAGAAGTTTCTGAGAATGCTTCTGTCTAGTTTTTATGTGAAGATATTTCCTTTTCCAGCATAGGCCTCAAAGCGCTCCAAATAAACACATGCAGATTCTACAAAAGGAGTGTTTCCAAACTGCTCTATCAGAGGGAATGTTCAAGTCTGTCAGTTGAATGCACTCATCACACAGAAGTTTCTGAGAATGCTTCTGTGTAGTTTTTAGGTGAAGATATTTCATTTCCCAGCACAGGCCTCAGAGCGTTCCAATTATGCACTTGCAGATTCTACAAAAAGAGAGCTTGAAAACTCTTCCACCAAAAAGAGGTTTCAACTCTATGAGTAGAATGCACTCATCACAAAGAAGTTTCTGAGAATGCTTCTGTCTAGTTTTTATGTGAAGATATTTCCTTTTCCAGCATAGGCGTCAAAGCGCTCCAAATAAACACTTGCAGATTCTACTAAAGGAGTGTTTCCAAACTGCTCTATCAAAAGCAATGTTCAAGTCTGTGAGTTGAATGCACTAATCACACAGAATTTTGTGAGAATTCTTCTGTCTAGTTTTTAGGTGAAGATATTTCTTTTCCCAGAATAGGCCTTAAAGCGCTCCAAATATCCACTTGCAGATTCTACAAAAAGAGTGTTTCAAAACTGCTCTTTCAAAAGAAAGGCTCAAGTCTGTGAGTTGAATGCACTCATCGCAAAGAAGTTTCTGAGAATGCTTCTGTGTAGTTGTTATGTGAAGACACTTCCTTTTCCAGCACAGGCCTCAAAGCGCTCGAAATAAACACTTGCAGATTCCACAAAAGGAGTGTTTCAAAACTGTCCTATCAAAAGAAACGTTCAAGTCTGTGAGTTGAATTCACTCATCACAGAGAAGTTTCTCAGAATTCTTCTGTGTAGTTTTTAGGTGAAGATATTTCCTTTTCCAGCATAGGCGTCAAAGCGATCCAAATAAACACTTGCAGATTCTACAAAAGGAGTGTTTCCAAACTGCTCTATCAGAGAGAATGTTCAAGTCTGTGAGTTGAATGCAGTAATCACACAGAAGTTTGTGAGAATGCTTCTGTCTAGTTTTTAGGGGAAGATATTCCTTTTCCCAGAACAGGCCTTAAAGCGCTCCAAATTTCCACTTGCAGATTCTGCAAAAAGAGTGTTTCAAAACTGCTCTTTCAAAAGAAAGGCTCAAGTCTGTGAGTTAAATGCCCTCATCACAAAGAAGTTTCTGAGAATGCTTCTGTGTAGTTGTTAAGTGAAGATACTTCCTTTTCCAGCATAGGCCTCAAAGCGCTCGAAATAAACACTTGCAGATTCTACAAAAGGAGTGTTTCAAAACTGTCCTATCAAAAGAAACGTTCAAGTCTGTGAGTTGAATGCACTCATCACAGGGAAGTTTCTGAGAATGCTTCTGTGTAGTTTTTAGCTGAAGATATTTCCTTTTCCAGCATAGGCGTCAAAGCGATCCAAATAAACACTTGCAGATTCTACAAAAGGAGTGTTTCCAAACTGTTGTATCAGAGGGAATGTTCAAGTCTGTGAGTTGAATGCAGTAATCACACAGAAGTTTGTGAGAATGCTTCTGTCTAGTTTCAGGTGAAGATATTTATTTTCCCAGCATAGGCCTCGAAGCCCTCCAAATATCCACTTGCAGACTCTACAAAAAGAGTGTTTCAAAACTGCTCTTTCAAAGGAAAGGCTCAAGTCTGTGAGCTGAATGCACTCATCACAAAGAAGTTTCTGAGAATGCTTCTGTGTAGTAGTTATGTGAAGATAATTCCATTTCCCAGCACAGGCCTCAGAGCGCTCCAAATATGCACTTGCAGATTCTACAAAAAGAGAGCTTGAAAACTCTTCCACCAAAAAGAGGCTTCAACTGTATGAGTAGAATGCACTCATCACAAAGAAGTTTCTGAGAATGCTTCTGTCTAGTTTTTATGTGAAGATATTTCCTTTTCCAGCATAGCCGTCAAAGCGCTCCAAATAAACACTTGCAGATTCTACTAAAGGAGTGTTTCCAAACTGCTCTATCAAAAGCAATGTTCAAGTCTGTGAGTTGAATGCACTAATCACACAGAAGTTTGTGAGAATGCTTCTGTCTAGTTTTTAGGTGAAGATATTTCTTTTCCCAGAATAGGCCTTAAAAAGCTCCAAATATCCACTTGCAGATTCTACAAAAAGAGGGTTTCAAAACTGCTCTTTCAAAAGAAAGGCTCAAGTCTGTGAGTTGAATGCACTCATCACAAAGAAGTTTCTGAGAATGCTTCTGTGCAGTTGTTATGTGAAGATACTTCCTTTTCCAGTACAGGCCTCAAAGCGTTCGAAGTAAACACTTGCAGATTCTACAAAAGGAGTGTTTCAAAACTGTCCTATCAAAAGAAACGTTCAAGTCTGTGAGTTGAATGCACTCATCACAGAGAAGTTTCTGAGAATGCTTCTGTGTAGTTTTTAGCTGAAGATATTTCCTTTTCCAGCTTAGGCGTCAAAGCGATCCAAATAAACACTTGCAGATTCTACAAAAGGAGTGTTACCAAACTGTTCTATCAGAGAGAATGTTCAAGTCTGTGAGTTGAATGCAGTAATCACACAGAAGTTTGTGAGAATGCTTCTGTCTAGTTTTTAGGTGAAGATATTTCTTTTCCCAGAATAAGCCTTAAAGCGCTCCAAATTTCCACTTGCAGATTCTACAAAAAGAGTGTTTCACAACTGCTCTTTCAAGGGAAAGGCTCAAGTCTGGGAGCTGAATGCAATCATCACAAAGAAGTTTCTGAGAATGCTTCTGTGTATTTGTTATGTGAAGATACTTCCTTTTCCAGCATAGGCCTCAAAGCGCTCGAAATAAACACTTGCAGATTCTACAAAAGGAGTGTTTCCAACCTGATCTCTCAAGAGGAATGTTCAAGTCTGTGAGTACAATGAACTCACCACAAAGAAGTTTCTGAGAATGCTTCTGTCTAGTTTTTATGTGAAGATATTTCCTTTTCCAGCATAGGCGTAAAAGCGCTCCAAATAAACACTTGCAGATTCTACAAAAGGAGTGTTTCAAAACTGTCCTATCAAAAGAAACGTTCAAGTCTGTGAGTTGAATGCACTCATCACAGAGAAGTTTCTGAGAATGCTTCTGTGTAGTTTTTAGCTGAAGATATTTCCTTTTCCAGCATAGGCGTCAAAGCGATCCAAATAAACACTTGCAGATTCTACAAAAGGAGTGTTTCCAAACTGCTCTATCAGAGGGAATGTTCAAGTCTGTGAGTTGAATGCAGTAATCACACAGAAGTTTGTGAGAATGCTTCTGTCTAGTTTTAAGGTGAAGATATTTCTTTTCCCAGAATAAGCCTTAAAGCGCTCCAAATTTCCACTTGCAGATTCTACAAAAAGAGTGTTTCAAAACTGCTCTATCAAAGGAAAGGCTCAAGTCTGTGAGCTGAATGCACTCATCACAAAGAAGTTTCTGAGAATGCTTCTGTGTAGTTGTTATGTGAAGATACTTCCTTTTCCAGCATAGGCCTCAAAGCGCTCGAAATAAACACTTGCAGATTCTACAAAAGGAGTGTTTCAAGACTGTCCTGTCAAAAGAAACGTTCAAGTCTGTGAGTTGAATGCACTCATGACAGAGAAGTTTCTGAGTATGCTTCTGTGTAGTTTTTAGGTGAAGATAATTCCTTTTCCAGCGTAGGCGTCAAAGCGATCCAAATAAACACTTGCAGATTCTACAAAAGGAGTGTTTCCAAACTGATCTCTCAAGAGGAATGTTCAAGTCTGTGAGTACAATGCACTCACCACAAAGAAGTTTCTGAGAATGCTTCTGTCTAGTTTTTATGTGAAGATATTTCCTTTTCCAGCATAGGCGTCAAAGCGCTCCAAATAAACACTTGCAGATTCTACAAAAGGAGTGTTTCCAAACTGCTCTATCAGAGGGAATGTTCAAGTCTGTGAGTTGAATGCACTCATCACACAGAAGTTTCTGAGAATGCTTCTGTGTAGTTTTTAGGTGAAGATATTTCATTTCCCAGCACAGGCCTCAGAGCGTTCCAATTATGCACTTGTAGATTCTACAAAAAGAGAGCTTGAAAACTCTTCGACCAAAAAGAGGCTTCAACTCTATGAGTAGAATGCACTCATCACAAAGAAGTTTCTGAGAATTCTTCTGTGTAGTTTTTATGTGAAGATATTTCCTTTTCCAGCATAGGCCTCAAAGCGCTCGAAATAAACACTTGCAGATTCTACAAAAGGATTGTGTCAAAACTGTCCTGTCAAAAGAAACGTTCAAGTCTGTGAGTTGAATGCACTCATCACAGAGAAGTTTCTGAGAATGCTTCTGTGTAGTTTTTAGGTGAAGATATTTCCTTTTCCAGCATAGGCGTCAAAGCGATCCAAATAAACACTTGCAGATTCTACAAAAGGTGTGTTTCCAAACTGCTCTATCAGAGGGAATGTTCAAGTCTGTGAGTTGAATGCAGTAATCACACAAAGTTTGTGAGAATGCTTCTGTCTAGTTTCAGGTGAAGATATTTCTTTACCCAGCATAGGCCTCAAAGCCCTCCAAATATCCACTTGCAGACTCTACAAAAAGAGCATTTCAAAACTGCTCTTTCAAAAGGAAGGCTCAAGTCTGTGAGTTGAATGCACTCATCACAAAGAAGTTTCTGAGAATGCTTCTGTGTAGTTGTTATGTGAAGATACTTCCTTTTCCAGCATTGGCCCCAAAGCGCTCCAATAAACACTTGCAGATTCTACAAAAGGAGTGTTTCAACACTGTCCTATCAAAAGAAACGTTCAAGTCTGTGAGTTGAATGCACTCATCACACAGAAGTTTATGAGAATGCTTCTGTGTAGTTTTTAGGTGAAGATATTTCCTTTTCCAGCTTAGGCGTCAAAGCGATACAAATAAACACTTGCAGATTCTACCAAAGGAGTGTTTCCAAACTGCTCTATCAAGAGGAATGTTCAAGTCTGTGAGTTGAATGCACTCATCACACAGAAGTTTCTGAGAATGCTTCTGTGTAGTTTTTAGGTGAAGATATTTCATTTCCCAGCATAGGCCTCGGAGCGCTCCAAATATGCACTTGCAGATTGTTCAAAAAGACAGCTTGAAAACTCTTCAAACAAAAAGAGGCTTCAACTCTGTGAGTAGAATGCACTCATCACAAAGGAGTTTCTGAGAATGCTTCTGTCTAGTTTTTATGTGAAGATATTTCCTTTTCCAGCATAGGCGTCAAAGCGCTCCCAATAAACACTTGCAGATTCTACAAAAGAGTGTTTCCAAACTGCTCTATCAAAAGCAATGTTCAAGTCTGTGAGTTGAATGCAGTAATCACACAGAAGTTTGTGAGAATGCTTCTGTCTAGTTTTTAGGTGAAGATATTTCTTTTCCCAGCATAGGCCTTAAAGTGCTACAAATATCCACTTGCAGATTCTACAAAAAGAGTGTTTCAAAACTGCTCTTTGAAAAGGATGGCTCAAGTCTGTGAGTAGAATGCACTCATCACAAAGAAGATTCTGTGAATGCTTCTGTGTAGTTGTTATGTGAAGATACTTCCTTTTCCAGCATAGGCCTCAACGCGCTCGAAATAAACACTTGCAGATTCTACAAAAGGAGTGTTTCAAAACTGTCCTTTCAAAAGAAACGTTCAAGTCTGTGAGTTGAATGCACTCATCACAGAGAAGTTTCTGAGAATGCTTCTGTGCAGTTTTTAGGTGAAGATATTTCCTTTTCCAGCTTAGGCGTCAAAGCGATCCAAATAAACACTTGCAGATTCTACAAAAAGTGTGCTTCCAAACTGCTCTATCAGAGGGAATGTTCAAGTCTGTGAATTGAATGCAGTAATCAAACAAAGTTTGTGAGAAGGCTTCTGTCTAGTTTCAGGTGAAGATATTTCTTTTCCGAGCATAGGCCTCAAAGCCCTCCAAATATCCACTTGCAGACTCTACAAAAAGAGTGTTTCAAAACTGCTCTTTCAAAAGGAAGGCTCAAGTCTGTGAGTTGAATGCACTCATCACAAAGAAGTTTCTGAGAATTCTTCTGTGTAGTTTTTATGTGAAGATATTTCCTTTTCCAGCATAGGCGTCAATGCGCTCCAAATAAACACTTGCAGATTCTACTAAAGGAGTGTTTCCAAACTGCTCTATCAAAAGCAATGTTCAAGTCTGTGAGTTGAATGCACTAATCACACAAAAGTTTGTGAGAATTCTTCTGTCTAGTTTTTAGGTGAAGATATTTCTTTTCCCAGAATAGGCCTTAAAGCGCTCCAAATATCCACTTGCAGATTCTACAAAAAGAGTGTTTCAAAACTGCTCTTTCAAAAGAAAGGCTCAAGTCTGTGAGTTGAATGCACTCATCACAAAGAAGTTTCTGAGAATGCTTCTGTGTAGTTGTTATGTGAAGATATTTCCTTTTCCAGCATAGGCCTCAAAGCGCTCGAAATAAACACTTGCAGATTCTACAAAAGGAGTGTTTCAAAACTGTCCTATCAAAAGAAACGTTCAAGTCTGTGAGTTGAATGCACTCATCACAGAGAAGTTTCTGAGAATGCTTCTGTGTAGTTTTTAGCTGAAGATATTTCATTTTCCAGCTTAGGCCTCAAAGCGATCCAAATAAACACTTGCAGATTCTACAAAAGGAGTGTTTCCAAACTGTTCTATCAGAGGGAATGTTCAAGTCTGTGAGTTGAATGCAGTAATCACACAGAAGTTTGTGACAATGCTTCTGTCTAGTTTTTAGGTGAAGATATTTCTTTTCCCAGAATAAACCTTAAAGCGCTCCAAATTTCCACTTGCAGATTCTACAAAAACAGTGTTTCACAACTGCTCTTTCAAAGGAAAGGCTCAAGTCTGTGAGCTGAATGCAATCATCACAAAGAAGTTTCTGAGAATGCTTCTGTGTAGTTGTTATGTGAAGATACTTCCTTTTCCAGCATAGGCCTCAAAGCGCTCGAAATAAACACTTGCAGATTCTACAAAAGGAGTGTTTCCAAACTGATCTCTCAAGAGGAATGTTCAAGTCTGTGAGCACAATGCACTCACCACAAAGAAGTTTCTGAGAATGCTTCTGTCTAGTTATTATGTGAAGATATTTCCTTTTCCAGCATAGGCGTCAAAGCGCTCCAAATAAACACTTGCAGATTCTACAAAAGGAGTGTTTCCAAACTGCTCTATCAGAGGGAATGTTCAAGTCTGTGAGTTGAATGCACTCATCACACAGAAGTTTCTGAGAATGCTTCTGTGTAGTTTTTAGGTGAAGATATTTCATTTCCCAGCACAGGCCTCAGAGCGCTCCAAATATGCACTTGCAGATTCTACAAAAAGAGAGCTTGAAAACTCTTCCACCAAAAAGAGGCTTCAACTCTATGAGTAGAATGCACTGATCACAAAGAAGTTTCTGAGTATGCTTCTGCCTAGTTTTTATGTGAAGATATTTCCTTTTCCAGCATAGGCGTGAAAGCGCTCCAAATAAACACTTGCAGATTCTACTAAAGGAGTGTTTCCAAACTGCTCTATCAAAAGCAATGTTCAAGTCTGTGAGTTGAATGCATTAATCACACAGAAGTTTGTGATAATGCTTCTGTCTAGTTTTTAGGTGAAGATATTTCTTTTCCCAGAATAGGCCTTAAAGCGCTCCAAATATCCACTTGCAGATTCTACAAAAAGAGTGTTTCAAAACTGCTCTTTCAAAAGAAAGGCTCAAGTCTGTGAGTTGAATGCACTCATCACAAAGAAGTTTCTGAGAAAGCTTCTGTGTAGTTGTTATGTGAAGATACTTCCTTTTCCAGCGTAGGACTCAAAGCGCTCGAAATAAACACTTGCAGATTCTACAAAAGGAGTGTTTCAAAACTGTCCTATCAAAAGAAACGTTCAAGTCTGTGAGTTGAATGCACTCATCACAGAGAAGTTTCTGAGAATGCATCTGTGTAGTTTTTAGGTGAAGATATTTCCTTTTCCAGCATAGGCGTCAAAGCGATCCAAATAATCACTTGCAGATTCTACAAAAGGAGTGTTTCCAAACTGCTCTATCAGAGGGAATGTTCAAGTCTGTGAGTTGAATGCAGTAATCACACAGAAGTTTGTGAGAATGCTTCTGTCTAGTTTTTAGGTGAAGATATTTCTTTTCCCAGAATAGGCCTTAAAGCGCTCCAAATTTCCACTTGCAGATTCTACAAAAAGAGTGTTTCAAAACTGCTCTTTCAAAAGAAAGGCTCAAGTCTGTGAGTTGAATGCCCTCATCACAAAGAAGTTTCTGAGAATGCTTCTGTGTAGTTGTTATGTGAAGATACTTCCTTTTCCAGCATAGGCCTCAAAGCGCTCGAAATAAACACTTGCAGATTCTACAAAAGGAGTGTTTCAAGACTGTCCTGTCAAAAGAAACGTTCAAGTCTGTGAGTTGAATGCACTCATCACAGAGAAGTTTCTGAGAATGCTTCTGTGTAGTTTTTAGGTGAAGATATTTCCTTTTCCAGCATAGGCGTCAAAGCGATCAAAATAAACACTTGCAGATTCTACAAAAGGAGTGTTTCCAAACTGATCTCTCAAGAGGAATGTTCAAGTCTGTGAGTACAATGCACTCACCACAAGAAGTTTCTGAGAATGCTTCTGTCTAGTTTTTATGTGAAGATATTTCCTTTTCCAGCATAGGCGTCAAAGCGCTCCAAAGAAACACTTGCAGATTCTACAAAAGGAGTGTTTCCAAACTGCTCTATCAGAGGGTATGTTCAAGTCTGTGAGTTGAATGCACTCATCACACAGAAGTTTCTGAGAATGCTTCTGTGTAGTTTTTAGGTGAAGATATTTCATTTCCCAGCACAGGCCTCAGAGCGCCCCAAATATGCACTTGCAGATTCTACAAAAAGAGAGCTTGAAAACTCTTCCACAAAAAAGAGGCTTCAACTCTATGAGTAGAATGCACTCATCACAAAGAAGTTTCTGAGAATGCTTCTGTCTAGTTTTTATGTGAAGATATTTCCTTTTCCAGCATAGGCGTCAAAGCGCTCCAAATAAACACTTGCAGATTCTACTAAAGGAGTGTTTCCAAACTGCTCTATCAGAGGGAATGTTCAAGTCTGTGAGTTGAATGCAGTAATCACACAGAAGTTTGTAAGAATGCTTCTGTCTAGTTTTGAGGTGAAGATATTTCTTTTCCAGGAATAGGCCTTAAAGCGCTCCAAATTTCCACTTGCAGATTCTACAAAAAGAGTGTTTCAAAACTGCTCTTTCAAAGGAAAGGCTCAAGTCTGTGAGTTGAATGCAGTCATCACAAAGAAGTTTCTGAGAATTCTTCTGTGTAGTTGTTATGTGAAGATACTTCCTTTTCCAGCATTGGCCCCAAAGGGCTCGAATAAACACTTGCAGATTCTAGGAAAGTAGTGTTTCAAAACTGTGCTATCAAAAGAAACTTTCAAGTCTGTGAGTTGAATGCACTCATCACACAGAAGTTTCTGAGAATGCTTCTGTGTAGTTTTTAGGTGAAGATATTTCATTTCCCAGCATAGGCCTCGGAGCGCTCCACATAAGCACTTGCAGATTCTTCAAAAAGACAGCTTGAAAACTCTTCAAACAAAAAGAGGCTTCAACTCTGTGAGTAGAATGCACGCATCACAAAGAAGTTTCAGAGAATGCTTCTGTGTAGTTTTTAGGTGAAGATATTTCCTTTTCCAGCATAGGCGTCAAAGCGCTCCCAATAAACACTTGCAGATTCTACAAAACAGTGTTTCCAAACTGCTCTATCAAAAGCAATGTTCAAGTCTCTGTGTTGAATGCACTAATCACACAGAAGTTTGTGAGATTGCTTCTGTCTAGTTTTTAGGTGAAGATATTTCTTTTCCCAGCATAGGCCTTAAAGTGCTCCAAATATCCACTTGCAGATTCTACAAAAAGAGTGTTTCAAAACTGCTCTTTGAAAAGAATGGCTCAAGTCTGTGAGTTGAATGCACTCATCACAAAGAAGTTTCTGAGAATGCTTCTGTGTAGTTGTTATGTGAAGATACTTCCTTTTCCAGCATAGGCCTCAAAGCGCTCGAAATAAACACTTGCAGATTCTACAAAAGGAGTGTTTCAGGACTGTCCTGTCAAAAGAAACGTTCAAGCCTGTGAGTTGAATGCACTCATCACAGAGAAGTTTCTGAGAATGCTTCTGTGTAGTTTTTAGGTGAAGATAATTCCTTTTCCAGCATAGGCGTCAAAGCGATCCAAATAAACACTTGCAGATTCTACAAAAGGAGTGTTTCCAAACTGATCTCTCAAGAGGAATGTTCAAGTCTGTGAGTACAATGCACTCACCACAAAGAAGTTTCTGAGAATGCTTCTGTCTAGTTTTTATGTGAAGATATTTCCTTTTCCAGCATAGGCGCCAAAGCGCTCCAAATAAACACTTACAGATCCTACAAAAGGAGTGTTTCCAAACTGCTCTAGCAGAGGGAATGTTCAAGTCTGTGAGTTGAATGCACTCATCACACAGAAGTTTCTGAGAATGCTTCTGTGTAGTTTTTAGGTGAAGATATTTCATTTCCCAGCACAGGCCTCAGAGCGTTCCAATTATGCACTTGCAGATTCTACAAAAAGAGAGCTTGAAAACTCTTCCCCCAAAAAGAGGCTTCAACTCTATGAGTAGAATGCACTCATCAAAAAGAAGTTTCTGAGAATGCTTCTGTCTAGTTTTTATGTGAAGATATTTCCTTTTCCAGCATAGGCGTCAAAGCGCTCCAAATAAACACTTGCAGATTCTACTAAAGGAGTGTTTCCAAACTGCTCTATCAAAAGCAATGTTCAAGTCTGTGAGTTGAATGCACTAATCACACAGAAGTTTGTGAGAATTCTTCTGTCCAGTTTTTACGTGAAGATATTTCTTTTCCCAGAATAGGCCTTAAAGCGCTCCAAATATCCACTTGCAGATTCTACAAAAAGAGTGTTTCAAAACTGCTCTTTCAAAAGAAAGGCTCAAGTCTGTGAGTTGAATGCACTCATCGCAAAGAAGTTTCTGAGAAAGCTTCTGTGTAGTTGTTATGTGAAGATACTTCCTTTTCCAGCACAGGCCTCAAAGCGCTCGAAATAAACACTTGCAGATTCTACAAAAGGAGTGTTTCAAAACTGTCCTATCAAAAGAAACGTTCAAGTCTGTGAGTTGAATGCACTCATCACAGAGAAGTTTCTGAGAATGCTTCTGTGTACTTTTTAGGTGAAGATATTTCCTTTTCCAGCATAGGCGTCAAAGCGATCCAAATAAACACTTGCAGATTCTACAAAAGGAGTGTTTCCAAACTGCTCTATCAGAGGGAATGTTCAAGTCTGTGAGTTGAATGCACTCATCACACAGAAGTTTCTGAGAATGCTTCTGTGTAGTTTTTAGGTGAAGATATTTCATTTCCCAGCACAGGCCTCAGAGCGTTCCAATTATGCACTTGCAGATTCTACAAAAAGAGAGCTTGAAAACTCTTCCACCAAAAAGAGGCTTCAACTCTATGAGTAGAATGCACTCATCACAAAGAAGTTTCTGAGAATGCTTCTGTCTAGTTTTTATGTGAAGATATTTCCTTTTCCAGCATAGGCGTCAAAGCGCTCCAAATAAACACTTGCAGATTCTACTAAAGGAGTGTTTCCAAACTGCTCTATCAAAAGCAATGTTCAAGTCTGTGAGTAGAATGCACTATTCACACAGAAGTTTGTGAGAATTCTTCTGTCTAGTTTTTAGGTGAAGATATTTCTTTTCCCAGAATAGGCCTTAAAGCGCTCCAAATATCCACTTGCAGATTCTACAAAAAGAGTGTTTCAAAACTGCTCTTTCAAAAGAAAGGCTCAACTCTGTGAGTTGAATGCACTCATCGCAAAGAAGTTTCTGAGAAAGCTTCTGTGTAGTTGTTATGTGAAGATACTTCCTTTACCAGCACAGGCCTCAAAGCGCTCGAAATAAACACTTGCAGATTCTAAAAAAGGAGGGTTTCAAAACTGTCCTATCAAAAGAAACGTTCAAGTCTGTGAGTTGAATGCACTCATCACAGAGAAGTTTCTCAGAATTCTTCTGTGTAGTTTTTAGTTGAAGATATTTCCTTTTCCAGCATAGGCGTCAAAGCGATCCAAATAAACACTTGCAGATTCTACAAAAGGCGTGTTTCCAAACTGCTCTATCAGAGGGAATGTTCAAGTCTGTGAGTTGAATGCAGTAATCACACAGAAGTTTGTGAGAATGCTTCTGTCTAGTTTTTAGGTGAAGATATATCTTTTCCCAGAATAGGCCTTAAAGCGCTCCAAATTTCCACTTGCAGATTCTACAAAAAGAGTGTTTCAAAACTGCTCTTTCAAAAGAAAGGCTCAAGTCTGTGAGTTAAATGCCCTCATCACAAAGAAGTTTCTGAGAATGCTTCTGTGTAGTTTTTATGTGAAGATAATTCCTTTTCCAGCACAGGCCTCAAAGTGCTCGAAATAAACACTTGCAGATTCTACAAAAGGAGTGTTTCAAAACTGTCCTATCAAAAGAAACGTTCAAGTCTGTGAGTTGAATGCACTCATCACAGAGAAGTTTCTGAGAATGCTTCTGTGTAGTTTTTAGGTGAAGATATTTCATTTCCCAGCACAGGCCTCAGAGCGTTCCAATTATGCACTTACAGATTCTACAAAAAGAGAGCTTGAAAACTCTTCCCCCAAAAAGAGGCTTCAACTCTATGAGTAGAATGCACTCATCAAAAAGAAGTTTCTGAGAATGCTTCTGTCTAGTTTTTATGTGAAGATATTTCCTTTTCCAGCATAGGCGTCAAAGCGCTCCAAATAAACACTTGCAGATTCTACTAAAGGAGTGTTTCCAAACTGCTCTATCAAAAGCAATGTTCAAGTCTGTGAGTTGAATGCACTAATCACACAGAAGTTTGTGAGAATTCTTCTGTCCAGTTTTTACGTGAAGATATTTCTTTTCCCAGAATAGGCCTTAAAGCGCTCCAAATATCCACTTGCAGATTCTACAAAAAGAGTGTTTCAAAACTGCTCTTTCAAAAGAAAGGCTCAAGTCTGTGAGTTGAATGCACTCATCGCAAAGAAGTTTCTGAGAAAGCTTCTGTGTAGTTGTTATGTGAAGATACTTCCTTTTCCAGCACAGGCCTCAAAGCGCTCGAAATAAACACTTGCAGATTCTACAAAAGGAGTGTTTCAAACCTGTCCTATCAAAAGAAACGTTCAAGTCTGTGAGTTGAATGCCCTCATCACAGAGAAGTTTCTGAGAATGCTTCTGTGTACTTTTTAGGTGAAGATATTTCCTTTTCCAGCATAGGCGTCAAAGCGATCCAAATAAACACTTGCAGATTCTACAAAAGGAGTGTTTCCAAACTGCTCTATCAGAGGGAATGTTCAAGTCTGTGAGTTGAATGCACTCATCACACAGAAGTTTCTGAGAATGCTTCTGTGTAGTTTTTAGGTGAAGATATTTCTTTTCCCAGAATAGGCCTTAAAGCGCTCCAAATTTCCACTTGCAGATTCTACAAAAAGAGTGTTTCAAAACTGCTCTTTCAAAAGAAAGGCTCAAGTCTGTGAGTTAAATGCCCTCATCACAAAGAAGTTTCTGAGAATGCTTCTGTGTAGTTTTTATGTGAAGATAATTCCTTTTCCAGCACAGGCATCAAAGTGCTCGAAATAAACACTTGCAGATTCTACAAAAGGAGTGTTTCAAAACTGTCCTATCAAAAGAAACGTTCAAGTCCGTGAGTTGAATGCACTCATCACAGAGAAGTTTCTCAGAATGCTTCTGTGTAGTTTTTAGGTGAAGATATTTCCTTTTCCAGCATAGGCGCCAAAGCGATCCAAATAAACACTTGCAGATTCTACAAAAGGAGTGTTTCCAAACTGCTCTATCAGAGGGAATGTTTAAGTCTGTGAGTTGAATGCAGTAATCACACAGAAGTTTGTGAGGATGCTTCTGTCTAGTTTTTAGGTGAAGATATTTCTTTTCTCAGAATAGGCCTTAAAGCGCTCCAAATTTCCACTTGCAGATTCTACAAAAAGAGTGTTTCAAAACTGCTCTTTCAAAAGAAAGGCTCAAGTCTGTGAGTTGAATGCCCTCATCACAAAGAAGTTTCTGAGAATGCTTCTGTGTAGTTGTTATGGGAAGATAATTCCTTTCCCAGCATAGGCCTCAAAGCGCTCGAAATAAACACTTGCAGATTCTACAAAAGGAGTGTTTCAAAACTGTCCTATCAAAAGAAACGTTCAAGTCTGTGAGTTGAATGCACTCATCAAAGAGAAGTTTCTGAGAATGCTTCTGTGTAGTTTTTAGCTGAAGATATTTCATTTTCCAGCTTAGGCCTCAAAGCGATCCAAATAAACACTTGCAGATTCTATAAAAGGAGTGTTTCCAAACTGTTCTATCAGAGGGAATGTTCAAGTCTGTGAGTTGAATGCAGTAATCACACAGAAGTTTGTGACAATGCTTCTGTCTAGTTTTTAGGTGAAGATATTTCTTTCCCAGAATAAGCCTTAAAGCGCTCCAAATTTCCACTTGCAGATTCTACAAAAACAGTGTTTCACAACTGCTCTTTCAAAGGAAAGGCTCAAGTCTGTGAGCTGAATGCAATCATCACAAAGAAGTTTCTGAGAATGCTTCTGTGTAGTTGTTATGTGAAGATACTTCCTTTTCCAGCATAGGCCTCAAAGCGCTCGAAATAAACACTTGCAGATTCTACAAAAGGAGTGTTTCCAAACTGATCTCTCAAGAGGAATGTTCAAGTCTGTGAGCACAATGCACTCACCACAAAGAAGTTTCTGAGAATGCTTCTGTCTAGTTATTATGTGAAGATATTTCCTTTTCCAGCATAGGCGTCAAAGCGCTCCAAATAAACACTTGCAGATTCTACAAAAGGAGTGTTTCCAAACTGCTCTATCAGAGGGAATGTTCAAGTCTGTGAGTTGAATGCACTCATCACACAGAAGTTTCTGAGAATGCTTCTGTGTAGTTTTTAGGTGAAGATATTTCATTTCCCAGCACAGGCCTCAGAGCGCTCCAAATATGCACTTGCAGATTCTACAGAAAGAGAGCTTGAAAACTCTTCCACCAAAAAGAGGCTTCAACTCTATGAGTAGAATGCACTGATCACAAAGAAGTTTCTGATTATGCTTCTGCCTAGTTTTTATGTGAAGATATTTCCTTTTCCAGCATAGGCGTGAAAGCGCTCCAAATAAACACTTGCAGATTCTACTAAAGGAGTGTTTCCAAACTGCTCTATCAAAAGCAATGTTCAAGTCTGTGAGTTGAATGCATTAATCACACAGAAGTTTGTGATAATGCTTCTGTCTAGTTTTTAGGTGAAGATATTTCTTTTCCCAGAATAGGCCTTAAAGCGCTCCAAATATCCACTTGCAGATTCTACAAAAAGAGTGTTTCAAAACTGCTCTTTCAAAAGAAAGGCTCAAGTCTGTGAGTTGAATGCACTCATCACAAAGAAGTTTCTGAGAAAGCTTCTGTGTAGTTGTTATGTGAAGATACTTCCTTTTCCAGCGTAGGCCTCAAAGCGCTCGAAAGAAACACTTGCAGATTCTACAAAAGGAGTGTTTCAAAACTGTCCTATCAAAAGAAACGTTCAAGTCTGTGAGTTGAATGCACTCATCACAGAGAAGTTTCTGAGAATGCTTCTGTGTAGTTTTTAGGTGAAGATATTTCCTTTTCCAGCATAGGCGTCAAAGCGATCCAAATAATCACTTGCAGATTCTACAAAAGGAGTGTTTCCAAACTGCTCTATCAGAGGGAATGTTCAAGTCTGTGAGTTGAATGCAGTAATCACACAGAAGTTTGTGAGAATGCTTCTGTCTAGTTTTTCGGTGAAGATATTTCTTTTCCCAGAATAGGCCTTAAAGCGCTCCAAATTTCCACTTGCAGATTCTACAAAAAGAGTGTTTCAAAACTGCTCTTTCAATAGAAAGGCTCAAGTCTGTGAGTTGAATGCCCTCATCACAAAGAAGTTTCTGAGAATGCTTCTGTGTAGTTGTTATGTGAAGATACTTCCTTTTCCAGCATAGGCCTCAAAGCGCTCGAAATAAACACTTGCAGATTCTACAAAAGGAGTGTTTCAAGACTGTCCTGTCAAAAGAAACGTTCAAGTCTGTGAGTTGAATGCACTCATCACAGAGAAGTTTCTGAGAATGCTTCTGTGTAGTTTTTAGGTGAAGATATTTCCTTTTCCAGCATAGGCGTCAAAGCGATCCAAATAAACACTTGCAGATTCTACAAAAGGAGTGTTTCCAAACTGATCTCTCAAGAGGAATGTTCAAGTCTGTGAGTACAATGCACTCACCACAAGAAGTTTCTGAGAATGCTTCTGTCTAATTTTTATGTGAAGATATTTCCTTTTCCAGCATAGGCGTCAAAGCGCTCCAAATAAACACTTGCACATTCTACAAAAGGAGTGTTTCCAAACTGCTCTATCAGAGGGTATGTTCAAGTCTGTGAGTTGAATGCACTCATCACACAGAAGTTTCTGAGAATGCTTCTGTGTAGTTTTTAGGTGAAGATATTTCATTTCCCAGCACAGGCCTCAGAGCGCTCCAAATATGCACTTGCAGATTCTACAAAAAGAGAGCTTGAAAACTCTTCCACAAAAAAGAGGCTTCAACTCTATGAGTAGAATGCACTCATCACAAAGTAGTTTCTGAGAATGCTTCTGTCTAGTTTTTATGTGAAGATATTTCCTTTTCCAGCATAGGCGTCAAAGCGCTCCAAATAAACACTTGCAGATTCTACTAAAGGAGTGTTTCCAAACTGCTCTATCAGAGGGAATGTTCAAGTCTGTGAGTTGAATGCAGTAATCACACAGAAGTTTGTGAGAATGCTTCTGTCTAGTTTTGAGGTGAAGATATTTCTTTTCCAGGAATAGGCCTTAAAGCGCTCCAAATTTCCACTTGCAGATTCTACAAAAAGAGTGTTTCAAAACTGCTCTTTCAAAGGAAAGGCTCAAGTCTGTGAGTTGAATGCAGTCATCACAAAGAAGTTTCTGAGAATTCTTCTGTGTAGTTGTTATGTGAAGATACTTCCTTTTCCAGCATTGGCCCCAAAGCGCTCGAATAAACACTTGCAGATTCTAGGAAAGTAGTGTTTCAAAACTGTGCTATCAAAAGAAACTTTCAAGTCTGTGAGTTGAATGCACTCATCACACAGAAGTTTCTGAGAATGCTTCTGTGTAGTTTTTAGGTGAAGATATTTCATTTCCCAGCATAGGCCTCGGAGCGCTCCACATAAGCACTTGCAGATTCTTCAAAAAGACAGCTTGAAAACTCTTCAAACAAAAAGAGGCTTCAACTCTGTGAGTAGAATGCACTCATCACAAAGAAGTTTCTGAGAATGTTTCTGTGTAGTTGTTATGTGAAGATACTTCCTTTTCCAGAATAGGCCTCAAAGCGCTCGAAATAAACACATGCAGATTCTACAAAAGGAGTGTTTCAAAACTGTCCTATCAAAAGAAACGTTCAAGTCTGTGAGTTGAATGCCCTCATGACAGAGAAGTTTCTGAGAATGCTGCTGTGTAGTTTTTAGGTGAAGATAATTCCTTTTCCAGCGTAGGCGTCAAAGCGATCCAAATAAGCACTTGCAGATTCTACAAAAGGAGTGTTTCCAAACTGCTCTATCAGAGGGAATGTTCAAGTCTATAAGTTCAATGCAGTAATCACACAGACGTTTGTGAGAATGCTTCTGTCTAGTGTTTAGGTGAAGATATTTCTTTTCCCAGAATAGGCCTTAAAGCGCTCCAAATTTCCACTTGCAGATTCTACAAAAAGAGTGTTTCAAAACTGCTCTTTCAAAAGAAAGGCTCAAGTCTGTGAGTTGAATGCACTCATCGCAAAGAAGTTTCTGAGAATGCTTCTGTGTAGTTGTTATGTGAAGATACTTCCTTTTCCAGCATAGGCCTCAAAGCGCTCGAAATAAACACTTGCAGATTCTAGGAAAGGAGTGTTTCAAAACAGTCCTATCAAAATAAACGTTCAAGTCTGTGAGTTGAATGCAATCATCACACAGAAGTTTCTGAGAATGCTTCTGTGTAGTTTTTAGGTAGAGATATTTCCTTTTCCAGCATAGGCGTCAAAGCGATCCAAATAAACACTTGCCGATTCTACAAAAGGAGTGTTTCCAAACTGCTCTATCAAGAGGAATGTTCAAGTCTGTGAGTAGAATGCACTCGCCACAAAGAAGTTTCTGAGAATGCTTCTGTCTAGTTTTTATGTGAAGATATTTCCTTTTCGAGCATAGGCGTCAAAGCGCTCCAAATAAACACTTGCAGATTCTACAAAAGGAGTGTTTCCAAACTGCTCTATCAGAGGGAATGTTCAAGTCTGTGAATTGAATGCACTACTAAGACAGAAGTTTGTGAGAATGTTTCTGTGTAGTTTTTAGGCGAAGATACTTCTTTTCCCAGCATAGGCCTCAAAGCCCTCCAAATATCCACTTGCAGACTCTACAAAAAGAGTGTTTCAAAACTGCTCTTTCAAAAGGAAGGCTCAAGTCTGTGAGTTGAATGCACTCATCACAAAGAAGTTTCTGAGAATGCTTCTGTGTAGTTGTTATGTGAAGATACTTCCTTTTCGAGCATAGGCCTCAAAGCGCTCGAAATAAACACTTGTAGATTCTACGAAAGGAGTGTTTCAAAACTGTCCTATCAAAATAAACGTTCAAGTCTGTGAGTTGAATGCACTCATCACACAGAAGTTTGTGAGAATGCTTCTGTGTAGTTTTTAGGTGAACATATTTCATTTCCCAGCACAGGCCTCAGAGCGCTCCAAATATGCACTTGCAGATTCTACAAAAAGATAGCTTGAAAACTCTTCCACCAAAAAGAGGCTTCAACTCAATGAGTAGAATGCACTCATCACAAAGAAGTTTCTGAGAATGCTTCTGTCTAGTTTTTATGTGAAGATATTTCCTTTTCCAGCATAGGCCTTAAAGCGCTCCAAATTTCCACTTGCAGATTCTACAAAAAGAGTGTTTCAAAACTGCTCTTTCAAAACAAAGGCTCAAGTCTGTGAGTTGAATGCACTCATCACAAAGAAGTTTCTGAGAATGCTTCTGTGTAGTTGTTATGTGAAGATACTTCCTTTTGAGCATAGGCCTCAAAGCGCTAGAAATAAACACTTGTAGATTCTAGGAAAGGAGTGTTTCAAAACAGTCCTATCAAAATAAACGTTCAAGTCTGTGAGTTGAATGCACTCATCACAAAGAAGTTTCTGAGAATGCTTCTGTGTATATTTTAGGTGGAGATATTTCCTTTTCCAGCATAGGCGTCAAAGCGCTCCAAATAAACACTTGCAGATTCTACAAAAGGAGTGTTTCCAAACTGCTCTATCAAAAGGAATATTCAAGTCTGTGAGTTGACTGCACTAATGACACAGAAGTTTGTGAGAATTCTTCTGTCTAGTTTTTAGGTGAAGATATTTCTTTTCCCAGAATAGGCCTTAAAGCGCTCCAAATATCCACTTGCAGATTCTACAAAAAGAGTGTTTCAAAACTGCTCTTTCAAAACAAAGGCTAAAGTCTGTGAGTTGAATGCACTCATCACAAAGAAGTTTCTGAGAATGCTTCTGTGTAGTTGTTATGTGAAGATACTTCCTTTTCCAGCATAGGCCTCAAAGCGCTCGAAATAAACACTTGCAGATTCTACAAAAAGAGTGTTTCAAAACTGCTCTTTCAAAAGAAAGGCTCAAGTCTGTGAGTTGAATGCACTCATCGCAAAGAAGTTTCTGAGAATGCTTCTGTGTAGTTGTTATTTGAAGATACTTCGTTTTCCAGCATAGGCCTCAAAGCGCTCGAAATAAACACTTGCAGATTCTAGGAAAGGAGTGTTTCAAAACAGTCCTATCAAAATAAACGTTCAAGTCTGTGAGTTGAATGCACTCATCACACAGAAGTTTCTGAGAATGCTTCTGTGTAGTTTTTAGGTGAACATATTTCATTTCCCAGCACAGGCCTGAGAGCGCTCCAAATATGCACTTGCAGATTCCACAAAAAGAGAGCTTGAAAACTCTTCCACCAAAAACAGCCTTCAACTCTATGAGTAGAATGCGCTCATCACAAAGAAGTTTCTGAGAATGCTTCTGTCTAGTTTTTATGTGAAGATATTTCCTTTTCCAGCATAGGCGTCAAAGCGATCCAAATAAACACTGGCAGATCCTACAAAAGGAGTGTTTCCAAACTGCTCTATCAGAGGGAATGTTCAAGTCTGTGAGTAGAATGCACTCACCACAAAGAACTTTCTGAGAGTGCTTCTGTCTAGTTTTTATGTGAAGTTATTTCCTTTTCCAGCATAGGCGTCAAAGCGCTCCAAATAAATACTTGCAGATCCTACAAAAGGAGTGTTTCCAAATTGGTCTATCAGAGGGAATGTTCAAGTCTGTGCGTTGAATACACTACTAAGACAGAAGTTTGTGAGAATGTTTCTGTGTAGTTTTTAGGCGGAGATATTTCTTTTCCCAGCATAGGCCTCAAAGCCCTCCAAATATCCACTTGCAGACTCTACAAAAAGAGTGTTTCAAAACTGCTCTTTCAAAAGGAAGGCTCAAGTCTGTGAGCTGAATGCACTCATCACAAAGAAGTTTCTGAGAACGCTTCTGTGTGGTTGTTATGTGAAGATACTTCCTTTTCGAGCATAGGCCTCAAAGCGCTCGAAATAAACACTTGCTAATTCTACGAAAGGAGTTTTTCAAAACTGTCCTATCAAAATAAACGTTCAAGTCTGTGAGTTGAATGCACTCATCACACAGAAGTTTCTGAGAATGCTTCTGTGTAGTTTTTAGGTGAACATATTTCATTTCCCAGCACAGGCCTCAGAGCGCTCCCAATATGCAATTGCAGATTCTACAAAAAGAGAGCTTGAAAACTCTTCCACCAAAAAGAGGCTTCAACTCTATGAGTAGAATGCGCTCATCACAAAGAAGTTTCTGAGAATGCTTCTGTCTAGTTCGTATGTGAAGATACTTCCTTTTCGAGCATAGGCCTCAAAGCGCTCGAAATAAACACTTGCAGATTCTAGGAAAGGAGTGTTTCAAAACAATCCTATCAAAATAAACGTTCAAGTCTGTGAGTTGAATGCACTCATCACACAGAAGTTTCTGAGAATGCTTCTGTGTAGTTGTTATGTGAAGATACTTCGTTTTCCAGCATAGGCCTCAAAGCGCTCGAAATAAACACTTGCAGATTCTACAAAAGGAGTGTTTCCAAACTGCTCTCTCAGAGGGAATGTTCAAGTCTGTGAGTTCAATGCAGTAATCACACAGACGTTTGTGAGAATGCTTCTGTCTAGTTTTTATGTGAAGATATTTCCTTTTCCTTCATAGGCGTCAAAGCGCTCCAAATAAACACTTGCAGATTCTACTAAAGGAGTGTTTCCAAACTGCTCAATCAAAAGCAATGTTCAAGTCTGTGAGTTGAATGCACTAATCACACAGAAGTTTGTGAGAATTCTTCCGTCTAATTTTTAGGTGAAGATATTTCTTTTCCCAGAATATGACTTAAAGCGCTCCAAATATCCACTTGCAGATTCTACAAAAAGAGTGTTTCAAAACTGCTGTTTCAAAAGAAAGGCTCAAGTCAGTGAGTTGAATGCACTCATCACAAAGAAGTTTCTGAGAATGCTTCTGTGTAGTTGTTATGTGAAGATACTTCCTTTTCCAGCATAGGCCTCAAAGCACTCGAAATAAACACTTGCAGATTCTAGGAAAGGAGTGTTTCAAAACAGTCCTATCAAAATAAACGTTCAAGACTGTGAGTTGAATGCACTCATCACACAGAAGTTTCTGAGAATGCTTCTGTGTAGTTTTTAGGTAGAGATATTTCCTTTTCCAGCATAGGCGTCAAAGCGATCCAAATAAACACTTGCCGATTCTACAAAAGGAGTGTTTCCAAACTGCTCTATCAAGAGGAATGTTCAAGTCTGTGAGTAGAATGCACTCGCCACAAAGAAGTTTCTGAGAATGCTTCTGTCTAGTTTTTATGTGAAGATATTTCCTTTTCCAGCATAGGCGTCAAAGCGCTCCAAATAAACACTTGCAGATTCTACTAAAGGAGTGTTTCCAAACTGCTCTATCAAAAGCAATGTTCAAGTCTGTGAGTTGAATGCACAAATCACACAGAAGTTTGTGAGAATTCTTCCGTCTAGTTTTTAGGTGAAGATATTTCTTTTCCAAGAATAGGCCTTAAAGCGCTCCAAATATCCACTTGCAGATTCTACCAAAAGAGTGTTTCAAAACTGCTCTTTCAAAAGAAAGGCTCAAGTCTGTGAGTTGAATGCACTCATCACAAAGAAGTTTCTGAGAATGCTTCTGTGTAGTTGTTATATGAAGATACTTCCTTTTCCAGCATAGGCCTCAAAGCGCTGGAAATAAACACATGCAGATTCTACAAAAGGAGTGTTTCAAAACTGTCCTATCAAAAGAAAAGTTCAAGTCTGTGAGTTGAATGCCCTCATGACAGAGAAGTTTCTGAGAATGCTGCTGTGTAGTTTTTAGGTGAAGATAATTCCCTTTCTAGCATAGGCGTCAAAGCGATCCAAATAAGCACTTGCAGATTCTACAAAAGGAGTGTTTCCAAACTGCTCTATCAGAGGGAATGTTCATGTCTGTGAGTTCAATGCAGTAATCACACAGACGTTTGTGAGAATGCTTCTGTCTAGTGTTTAGGTGAAGATATTTCTTTTCCCAGAATAGGCCTTAAAGCGCTCCAAATTTCCACTTGCAGATTCTACAAAAAGAGTGTTTCAAAACTGCTCTTTCAAAAGAAAGGCTCAAGTCTGTGAGTTGAATGCACTCATCACAAAGAAGTTTCTGAGAATGCTTCTGTGTAGTTGTTATGTGAAGATACTTCCTTTTCCAGCATAGGCCTCAAAGCGCTCGAAATAAACACTTGCAGATTCTAGGAAAGGAGTGTTTCAAAACAGTCCTATCAAAATAAACGTTCAAGTCTGTGAGTTGAATGCACTCACCACACAGAAGTTTCTGAGAATGCTTCTGTGTAGTTGTTATGTGAAGATTCTTCGTTTTCCAGCATAGGCCTCAAAGCGCTCGAAATAAACACTTGCAGATTCTACAAAAGGAGTGTTTCCAAACTGCTCTCTCAGAGGGAATGTTCAAGTCTGTGAGTTCAATGCAGTAATCACACAGACGTTTGTGAGAATGCTTCTGTCTAGTTTTTATGTGAAGATATTACCTTTTCCAGCATAGGCGTCAAAGCGATCCAAATAAGCACTTGCAGATTCTACAAAAGCAGTGTTTCCAAACTGCTCTCTCAGAGGGAATGTTCAAGTCTGTGAGTTCAATGCAGTAATCACTCAGACGTTTGTGAGAATGCTTCTGTCTAGTGTTTAGGTGAAGATATTTCTTTTCCCAGTATAGGCCTTAAAGCGCTCCAAATTTCCACTTGCAGATTCTACAAAAAGAGTGTTTCAAAACTGCTCTTTCAAAAGAAAGGCTCAAGTCTGTGAGTTGAATGCACTCATCACAAAGAAGTTTCTGAGAATGCTTCTGTGTTGTTGTTATGTGAAGATACTTCCTTTTCCAGCATAGGCCTCAAAGCGCTCGAAATAAACACATGCAGATTCTAGGAAAGGAGTGTTTCAAAACAGTCCTATCAATATAAACGTTCAAGTCTGTGAGTTGAATGCACTCATCACACAGAAGTTTCTGAGAATGCTTCTGTGTAGTTTTTAGGAGAACATATTTCATTTCCCAGCACAGGCCTCAGAGCGCTCCAAATATGCACTTGCAGATTCTACAAAAAGAGAGCTTGAAAACTCTTCCACCAAAAAGAGGCTTCAACTCTATGAGTAGAATGCACTCATCACAAAGACGTTTCTGAGAATGCTTCTGTCTAGTTTTTATGTGAAGATATTTCCTTTTCCAGCATAGGCGTCAAAGCGCTCCAAATAAACACTTGCAGATTCTACTAAAGGAGTGTTTCCAAACTGCTCTATCAAAAGCAATGTTCAAGTCTGTGAGTTGAATGCACTAATCACACAGAAGTTTGTGAGAATTCTTCCGTCTAGTTTTAGGTGAAGATATTTCTTTTCCCAGAGTAGGCCTTAAAGCGCTCCAAATATCCACTTGCAGATTCTACAAAAAGAGTGTTTCAAAACTGCTCTTTCAAAAGAAAGGCTCAAGTCTGTGAGTTGAATGCACTCATCACAAAGAAGTTTCTGAGAATGCTTCTGTGTAGTTGTTTTGTGAAGATACTTCCTTTTCCAGCATAGGCGTCAAAGCGCTCGAAATAAACACATGCAGATTCTACAAAAGGAGTGTTTCAAAACTGTCCTATCAAAAGAAACGTTCAAGTCTGTGAGTTGAATGCCCTCATCACAGAGAAGTTTCTGAGAATGCTTCTGTGTAGTCTTTAGGTGAAGATAATTCCTTTTCCAGCATAGGCGTCAAAGCGATCCGAATAAGCACTTGCAGATTCTACAAAAGGAGTGTTTCCAGACTGCTCTATCAGAGGGAATGTTCATGTCTGTGAGTTCAATGCAGTAATCACACAGACGTTTGTGAGAATGCTTCTGTCTAGTGTTTAGGGGAAGATATTTCTTTTCCCAGAATAGGCCTTAAAGCGCTCCAAATTTCCACTTGCAGATTCTACAAAAAGAGTGTTTCAAAACTGCTCTTTCAAAAGAAAGGCTGAAGTCTGTGAGTTGAATGCACTCATCACAAAGAAGTTTCTGAGAATGCTTCTGTGTAGTTGTTATGTGAAGATACTTCCTTTTCCAGCATAGGCCTCAAAGCGCTCGAAATAAACACTTGCAGATTCTAGGAAAGGAGTGTTTCAAAACAGTCCTATCAAAATAAACGTTCAAGTCTGTGAGTTGAATGCACTCATCACACAGAAGTTTCTGAGAATGCTTCTGTGTAGTTGTTATGTGAAGATTCTTCGTTTTCCAGCATAGGCCTCAAAGCGCTCGAAATAAACACTTGCAGATTCTACAAAAGGAGTGTTTCCAAACTGCTCTCTCAGAGGGAATGTTCAAGTCTGTGAGTTCAATGCAGTAATCACACAGACGTTTGTGAGAATGCTTCTGTCTAGTTTTTATGTGAAGATATTACCTTTTCCAGCATAGGTGTCAAAGCGATCCAAATAAGTACTTGCAGATTCTACAAAAGCAGTGTTTCCAAACTGCTCTATCAGAGGGAATGTTCAAGTCTGTGAGTTCAATGCAGTAATCACACAGACGTTTGTGAGAATGCTTCTGTCTAGTGTTTAGGTGAAGATATTTCTTTTCCCAGAATAGGCCTTAAAGCGCTCCAAATTTCCACTTGCAGATTCTACAAAAAGAGTGTTTCAAAACTGCTCTTTCAAAAGAAAGGCTCAAGTCTGTGAGTTGAATGCACTCATCACAAAGAAGTTTCTGAGAATGCTTCTGTGTAGTTGTTATGTGAAGATACTTCCTTTTCCAGCATAGGCCTCAAAGCGCTCGAAATAAACACATGCAGATTCTAGGAAAGGAGTGTTTCAAAACAGTCCTATCAATATAAACGTTCAAGTCTGTGAGTTGAATGCACTCATCACACAGAAGTTTCTGAGAATGCTTCTGTGTAGTTTTTAGGTGAACATATTTCATTTCCCAGCACAGGCCTCAGAGCGCTCCAAATATGCACTTGCAGATTCTACAAAAAGAGAGCTTGAAAACTCTTCCACCAAAAAGAGGCTTCAACTCAATGAGTAGAATGCACTCATCACAAAGAAGTTTCTGAGAATGCTTCTGTCTAGTTTTTATGTGAAGATATTTCCTTTTCCAGCATAGGCGTCAAAGCGATCAAAATAAACACTGGCAGATTCTAAAAAAGGAGTGTTTCCAAACTGCTCTATCAGAGGGAATGTTCAAGTCGGTGAGTTCAATGCACTACTAAGACAGAAGTTTGTGAGAATGTTTCTGTGTAGTTTTTAGGCGAAGATATTTCTTTTCCCAGCATAGGCCTCAAAGCCCTCCAAATATCCACTTGCAGACGCTACAAAAAGAGTGTTTCAAAACTGCTCTTTCAAAAAGAAGGCTCAAGTCTGTGAGTTGAATGCACTCATCACAAAGAAGTTTCTGAGAATGCTTCTGTGTAGTTGTTATGTGAAGATACTTCCTTTTCGAGCATAGGCCTCAAAGCGCTCGAAATAAACACTTGCAGATTCTACGAAAGGAGTGTTTCAAAACTGTCCTATCAAAAGAAAAGTTCAAGTCTGTGAGTTGAATGCCCTCATGACAGAGAAGTTTCTGAGAATGCTGCTGTGTAGTTGTTATGTGAAGATACTTCGTTTTCCAGCATAGGCTTCAAAGCGCTCGAAATAAACACTTGCAGATTCTACAAAAGGAGTGTTTCCAAACTGCTCTATCAGAGGGAATGTTCAAGTCTGTGACTTCAATGCAGTAATCACACAGACGTTTGTGAGAATGCTTCTGTCTAGTTTTTATGTGAAGATATTACCTTTTCCAGCATAGTCGTCAAAGCGATCCAAATAAGCACTTGCTGATTCTACAAAAGCAGTGTTTCCAAACTGCTCTATCAGAGGGAATGTTCAAGTCTGTGAGTTGAATGCGCTAATCACACAGAAGTTTGTGAGAATGCTTCCGTCTAGTTTTTAGGTGAAGATATTTCTTTTCCCAGAATAGGCCTTAAAGCGCTCCAAATATCCACTTGCAGATTCTACAAAAAGAGTGTTTCAAAACTGCTCTTTCAAAAGAAAGGCTCAAGTCTGTGAGTTGAATGCACTCATCACAAAGAAGTTTCTGAGAATGCTTCTGTGTAGTTGTTATGTGAAGATACTTCCTTTTCCAGCATAGGCCTCAAAGTGCTCGAAATAAACACATGCAGATTCTACAAAAGGAGTGTTTCAAAACGGTCCTATCAAAAGAAACGTTCAAGTCTGTGAGTTGAAGGCCCTCATCACAGAGAAGTTTCTGAGAATGCTTCTGTGTAGTTTTTAGGTGAAGATAATTCCTTTTCCAGCATAGGCGTCAAAGCGATCCAAATAAGCACTTGCAGATTCTACAAAAGGAGTGTTTCCAAACTGCACTATCAGAGGGAATGTTCAAGTCTGTGAGTTCAATGCAGTAATCACACAGACGTTTGTGAGAATGCTTCTGTCTAGTTTTTAGGTGAAGATATTTCTTTTCCCAGAATAGGCCTTAAAGCGCTCCAAATTTCCACTTGCAGATTCTACAAAAAGAGTGTTTCAAAACTGCTCTTTCAAAAGAAAGGCTCAAGTCTGTGAGTTGAATGCACTCATCACAAAGAAGTTTCTGAGAATGCTTCTGTGTAGTTGTTATGTGAAGATACTTCCTTTTCCAGCATAGGCCTCAAAGCGCTCGAAATAAACACTTGCAGATTCTAGGAAAGGAGTGTTTCAAAACAGTCCTATCAAAATAAACGTTCAAGTCTGTGAGTTGAATGCACTCATCACACAGAAGTTTCTGAGAATGCTTCTGTGTAGTTTTTAGGTGGAGATATCTCCTTTTCCAGCATAGGCGTCAAAGCGATCCAAATAAACACTTGCCGATTCTACAAAAGGAGTGTTTCCAAACTGCTCTATGAAGAGGAATGTTCAAGTCTGTGAGTAGATTGCACTCGCAACAAAGAAGTTTCTGAGAATGCTTCTGTCTAGTTTTTATGTGAAGATATTTCCTTTTCGAGCATAGGCGTCAAAGTGCTCCGAATAAACACTTGCAGATTCTACTAAAGGAGTGTTTCCAAACTGCTCTATCAGAGGGAATGTTCAAGTCCGTGAGTTGAATGCACTAGTAAGACAGAAGTTTGTGAGAATGCTTCTGTGTAGTTTTTAGGTGAAGATATTTCTCTTCCCAGCATAGGCCTCAAAGCCCTCCAAATATCCACTTGCAGACCCTACAAAAAGAGTGTTTCAAAACTGCTCTTTCAATAGGAAGGCTCAAGTCTGTGAGTTGAATGCACTCATCACAAAGAAGTTTCTGAGAATGCTTCTGTGTAGTTGTTATGTGAAGATACTTCCTTTTCGAGCATAGGCCTCAAAGCGCTCGAAATAAACACTTGCAGATTCTAAGAAAGGAGTGTTTCAAAACTGTCCTATCAAAATAAACGTTCAAGTCTGTGAGTTGAATGCACTCATCACACAGAAGTTTCTGAGAATGCTTCTGTGTAGTTTTTAGGTGAACATATTTCATTTCCCAGCACAGGCCTCAGAGCGCTCCAAATATGCACTTGCAGATTCTACAAAAAGAGAGCTTGAAAACTCTTCCACCAAAAAGAGGCTTCAACTCAATGAGTAGAATGCACTCATCACAAAGAAGTTTCTGAGAATGCTTCTGTCTAGTTTTTATGTGAAGATATTTCCTTTTCCAGCATAGGCGTCAAAGCGATCCAAATAAACACTGGCAGATTCTAAAAAAGGAGTGTTTCCAAACTGCTCTATCAGAAGGAATGTTCAAGTCTGTGAGTAGAATGCACTCACCACAAAGAAGTTTCTGAGAGTGCTTCTGTCTAGTTTTTATGTGAAGATATTTCCTTTTCCAGCATAGGCGTCAAAGGGCTCCAAATAAACACTTGCAGATTCTACAAAAGGAGTGTTTCCAAACTGCTCTATCAGAGGGAATGTTCAAGTCTGTGAGTTCAATGCACTACTAAGACAGAAGTTTGTGAGAATGTTTCTGTGTAGTTTTTAGGCGAAGATATTTCTTTTCCCAGCATAGGCCTCAAAGCCCTCCAAATATCCACTTGCAGACTCTACAAAAAGAGTGTTTCAAAACTGCTCTTTCAAAAAGAAGGCTCAAGTCTGTGAGTTGAATGCTCTCATCACAAAGAAGTTTCTGAGAATGCTTCTGTGTAGTTGTTATGTGAAGATACTTCCTTTTCGAGCATAGGCCTCAAAGCGCTCGAAATAAACACTTGCAGATTCTACGAAAGGAGTGTTTCAAAACTGTCCTCTCAAAATAAACGTTCAAGTCTGTGAGTTGAATGCACTCATCACACAGAAGTTTCTGAGAATGCTTCTGTGTAGTTTTTAGGTGAACATATTTCATTTCCCAGCACAGGCCTCAGAGCGCTCCAAATATGCACTTGCAGATTCTACAAAAAGAGAGCTTGAAAACTCTTCCACCAAAAAGAGGCTTCAACTCTATGAGTAGAATGCACTCATCACAAAGAAGTTTCTGAGAATGCTTCTGTCTAGTTTTTATGTGAAGATATTTCCTTTTCCAGCATAGGCGTCAAAGCTCTCCAAATAAACACTTGCAGATTCTACTAAAGGAGTGTTTCCAAACTGCTCTATCAAAAGCAATGTTCAAGTCTGTGAGTTGAATGCACCAATCACACAGAAGTTTGTGAGAATTCTTCCGTCTAGTTTTTAGGTGAAGATATTTCTTTTCCAAGAATAGGCCTAAAAGCGCTCCAAATATCCACTTGCAGATTCTACAAAAAGAGTGTTTCAAAACTGCTCTTTCAAAAGAAAGGCTCAAGTCTGTGAGTTGAATGCACTCATCACAAAGAAGTTTCTGAGAATGCTTCTGTGTAGTTGTTATATGAAGATACTTCCTTTTCCAGCATAGGCCTCAAAGCGCTGGAAATAAACACATGCAGATTCTACAAAAGGAGTGTTTCAAAACTGTCCTATCAAAAGAAAAGTTCAAGTCTGTGAGTTGAATGCCCTCATGACAGAGAAGTTTCTGAGAATGCTGCTGTGTAGTTTTTAGGTGAAGATAATTCCCTTTCTAGCATAGGCGTCAAAGCGATCCAAATAAGCACTTGCAGATTCTACAAAAGGAGTGTTTCCAAACTGCTCTATCAGAGGGAATGTTCATGTCTGTGATTTCAATGCAGTAATCACACAGACGTTTGTGAGAATGCTTCTGTCTAGTGTTTAGGTGAAGATATTTCTTTTCCCAGAATAGGCCTTAAAGCGCTCCAAATTTCCACTTGCAGATTCTACAAAAAGAGTGTTTCAAAACTGCTCTTTCAAAAGAAAGGCTCAAGTCTGTGAGTTGAATGCACTCATCACAAAGAAGTTTCTGAGAATGCTTCTGTGTAGTTGTTATGTGAAGATACTTCCTTTTCCAGCATAGGCCTCAAAGCGCTCGAAATAAACACTTGCAGATTCTAGGAAAGGAGTGTTTCAAAACAGTCCTATCAAAATAAACGTTCAAGTCTGTGAGTTGAATGCACTCATCACACAGAAGTTTCTGAGAATGCTTCTGTGTAGTTGTTATGTGAAGATTCTTCGTTTTCCAGCATAGGCCTGAAAGCGCTCGAAATAAACACTTGCAGATTCTACAAAAGGAGTGTTTCCAAACTGCTCTCTCAGAGGGAATGTTCAAGTCTGTGAGTTCAATGCAGTAATCACACAGACGTTTGTGAGAATGCTTCTGTCTAGTTTTTATGTGAAGATATTACCTTTTCCAGCATAGGCGTCAAAGCGATCCAAATAAGCACTTGCAGATTCTACAAAAGCAGTGTTTCCAAACTGCTCTCTCAGAGGGAATGTTCAAGTCTGTGAGTTCAATGCAGTAATCACACAGACGTTTGTGAGAATGCTTCTGTCTAGTGTTTAGGTGAAGATATTTCTTTTCCCAGTATAGGCCTTAAAGCGCTCCAAATTTCCACTTGCAGATTCTACAAAAAGAGTGTTTCAAAACTGCTCTTTCAAAAGAAAGGCTCAAGTCTGTGAGTTGAATGCACTCATCACAAAGAAGTTTCTGAGAATGCTTCTGTGTTGTTGTTATGTGAAGATACTTCCTTTTCCAGCATAGGCCTCAAAGCGCTCGAAATAAACACATGCAGATTCTAGGAAAGGAGTGTTTCAAAACAGTCCTATCAATATAAACGTTCAAGTCTGTGAGTTGAATGCACTCATCACACAGAAGTTTCAGAGAATGCTTCTGTGTAGTTTTTAGGAGAACATATTTCATTTCCCAGCACAGGCCTCAGAGCGCTCCAAATATGCACTTGCAGATTCTACAAAAAGAGAGCTTGAAAACTCTTCCACCAAAAAGAGGCTTCAACTCTATGAGTAGAATGCACTCATCACAAAGACGTTTCCGAGAATGCTTCTGTCTAGTTTTTATGTGAAGATATTTCCTTTTCCAGCATAGGCGTCAAAGCGCTCCAAATAAACACTTGCAGATTCTACTAAAGGAGTGTTTCCAAACTGCTCTATCAAAAGCAATGTTCAAGTCTGTTAGTTGAATGCACTAATCACACAGAAGTTTGTGAGAATTCTTCCGTCTAGTTTTAGGTGAAGATATTTCTTTTCCCAGAGTAGGCCTTAAAGCGCTCCAAATATCCACTTGCAGTTTCTACAAAAAGAGTGTTTCAAAACTGCTCTTTCAAAAGAAAGGCTCAAGTCTGTGAGTTGAATGCACTCATCACAAAGAAGTTTCTGAGAATGCTTCTGTGTAGTTGTTTTGTGAAGATACTTCCTTTTCCAGCATAGGCGTCAAAGCGCTCGAAATAAACACATGCAGATTCTACAAAAGGAGTGTTTCAAAACTGTCCTATCAAAAGAAACGTTCAAGTCTGTGAGTTGAATGCCCTCATCACAGAGAAGTTTCTGAGAATGCTTCTGTGTAGTTTTTAGGTGAAGATAATTCCTTTTCCAGCATAGGCGTCAAAGCGATCCGAATAAGCACTTGCAGATTCTACAAAAGGAGTGTTTCCAGACTGCTCTATCAGAGGGAATGTTCAAGTCTGTGAGTTCAATGCAGTAATCACACAGACGTTTGTGAGAATGCTTCTGTCTAGTGTTTAGGGGAAGATATTTCTTTTCCCAGAATAGGCCTTAAAGCGCTCCAAATTTCCACTTGCAGATTCTACAAAAAGAGTGTTTCAAAACTGCTCTTTCAAAAGAAAGGCTGAAGTCTGTGAGTTGAATGCACTCATCACAAAGAAGTTTCTGAGAATGCTTCTGTGTAGTTGTTATGTGAAGATACTTCCTTTTCCAGCATAGGCCTCAAAGCGCTCGAAATAAACACTTGCAGATTCTAGGAAAGGAGTGTTTCAAAACAGTCCTATCAAAATAAACGTTCAAGTCTGTGAGTTGAATGCACTCATCACACAGAAGTTTCTGAGAATGCTTCTGTGTAGTTGTTATGTGAAGATTCTTCGTTTTCCAGCATAGGCCTCAAAGCGCTCGAAATAAACACTTGCAGATTCTACAAAAGGAGTGTTTCCAAACTGCTCTCTCAGAGGGAATGTTCAAGTCTGTGAGTTCAATGCAGTAATCACACAGACGTTTGTGAGAATGCTTCTGTCTAGTTTTTATGTGAAGATATTACCTTTTCCAGCATAGGTGTCAAAGCGATCCAATTAAGTACTTGCAGATTCTACAAAAGCAGTGTTTCCAAACTGCTCTATCAGAGGGAATGTTCAAGTCTGTGAGTTCAATGCAGTAATCACACAGACGTTTGTGAGAATGCTTCTGTCTAGTGTTTAGGTGAAGATATTTCTTTTCCCAGAATAGGCCTTAAAGCGCTCCAAATATCCACTTGCAGATTCTACAAAAAGAGTGTTTCAAAACTGCTCTTTCAAAAGAAAGGCTCAAGTCTGTGAGTTGAATGCACTCATCACAAAGAAGTTTCTGAGAATGCTTCTGTGTAGTTGTTATGTGAAGATACTTCCTTTTCCAGCATAGGCCTCAAAGTGCTCGAAATAAACACATGCAGATTCTACAAAAGGAGTGTTTCAAAACGGTCCTATCAAAAGAAACGTTCAAGTCTGTGAGTTGAAGGCCCTCATCACAGAGAAGTTTCTGAGAATGCTTCTGTGTAGTTTTTAGGTGAAGATAATTCCTTTTCCAGCATAGGCGTCAAAGCGATCCAAATAAGCACTTGCAGATTCTACCAAAGGGGTGTTTCCAAACTGCACTATCAGAGGGAATGTTCAAGTCTGTGAGTTCAATGCAGTAATCACACAGACGTTTGTGAGAATGCTTCTGTCTAGTTTTTAGGTGAAGATATTTCTTTTCCCAGAAGAGGCCTTAAAGCGCTCCAAATTTCCACTTGCAGATTCTACAAAAAGAGTGTTTCAAAACTGCTCTTTCAAAAGAAAGGCTCAAGTCTGTGAGTTGAATGCACTCATCACAAAGAAGTTTCTGAGAATGCTTCTGTGTAGTTGTTATGTGAAGATACTTCCTTTTCCAGCATAGGCCTCAAAGCGCTCGAAATAAACACTTGCAGATTCTAGGAAAGGAGTGTTTCAAAACAGTCCTATCAAAATAAACGTTCAAGTCTGTGAGTTGAATGCACTCATCACACAGAAGTTTCTGAGAATGCTTCTGTGTAGTTTTTAGGTGGAGATATCTCCTTTTCCAGCATAGGCGTCAAAGCGATCCAAATAAACACTTGCCGATTCTACAAAAGGAGTGTTTCCAAACTGCTCTATGAAGAGGAATGTTCAAGTCTGTGAGTAGAATGCACTCGAAACAAAGAAGTTTCTGAGAATGCTTCTGTCTAGTTTTTATGTGAAGATATTTCCTTTTCGAGCATAGGCGTCAAAGTGCTCCAAATAAACACTTGCAGATTCTACTAAAGGAGTGTTTCCAAACTGCTCTATCAGAGGGAATGTTCAAGTCCGTGAGTTGAATGCACTAGTAAGACAGAAGTTTGTGAGAATGCTTCTGTGTAGTTTTTAGGTGAAGATATTTCTTTTCCCAGCATAGGCCTCAAAGCCCTCCAAATATCCACTTGCAGACCCTACAAAAAGAGTGTTTCAAAACTGCTCTTTCAATAGGAAGGCTCAAGTCTGTGAGTTGAATGCACTCATCACAAAGAAGTTTCTGAGAATGCTTCTGTGTAGTTGTTATGTGAAGATACTTCCTTTTCGAGCATAGGCCTCAAAGCGCTCGAAATAAACACTTGCAGATTCTAAGAAAGGAGTGTTTCAAAACTGTCCTATCAAAATAAACGTTCAAGTCTGTGAGTTGAATGCACTCATCACACAGAAGTTTCTGAGAATGCTTCTGTGTAGTTTTTAGGTGAACATATTTCATTTCCCAGCACAGGCCTCAGAGCGCTCCAAATATGCACTTGCAGATTCTACAAAAAGAGAGCTTGAAAACTCTTCCACCAAAAAGAGGCTTCAACTCAATGAGTAGAATGCACTCATCACAAAGAAGTTTCTGAGAATGCTTCTGTCTAGTTTTTATGTGAAGATATTTCCTTTTCCAGCATAGGCGTCAAAGCGCTCCAAATAAACACTTGCAGATTCTACTAAAGGAGTGTTTCCAAACTGTTCTATCAAAAGCAATGTTCAAGTCTGTGAGTTGAATGCACTAATGACACAGAAGTTTGTGAGAATTCTTCCGTCTAGTTTTTAGGTGAAGATATTTCTTTTCCCAGAATAGGCCTCAAAGCGCTCCAAATATCCACTTGCAGATTCTACAAAAAGAGTGTTTCAAAACTGCTCTTTCAAAAGAAAGGATCAAGTCTGTGAGTTGAATGCACTCATCACAAAGAAGTTTCTGAGAATGCTTCTGTGTAGTTGTTATGTGAAGATACTTTCTTTTCCAGCATAGGCCTCAAAGCGCTCGAAATAAACACATGTAGATTCTACAAAAGGAGTGTTTCAAAACTGTCCTATCAAAAGAAACGTTCAAGTCTGTGAATTGAATGCCGTCATCACAGAGAAGTTTCTGAGAATGCTTCTGTGTAGTTTTTAGGTGAAGATAATTCCTTTTCCAGCATAGGCGTCAAAGCGATCCGAATAAGCAGTTTCAGATTCTACAAAAGGAGTGTTTCCAGACTGCTCTTTCAGAGGGAATGTTCAAGTCTGTGAGTTCAATGCAGTAATCACACAGACGTTTGTGAGAATGCTTCTGTCTAGTGTTTAGGTGAAGATATTTCTTTTCCCAGAATAGGCCTTAAACCGCTCCAAATTTCCACTTGCAGATTCTACAAAAAGAGTGTTTCAAAACTGCTCTTTCAAAAGAAAGGCTCAAGTCTGTGAGTTGAATGCACTCATCACAAAGAAGTTTCTGAGAATGCTTCTGTGTAGTTGTTATGTGAAGATACTTCCTTTTCTAGCATAGGCCTCAAAGCGCTCGAAATAAACACTTGCAGATTCTAGGAAAGGAGTGTTTCAAAACAGTCCTATCAAAATAAACGTTCAAGTCTGTGAGTTGAATGCACTCATCACACAGAAGTTTCTGAGAATGCTTCTGTGTAGTTGTTATATGAAGATACTTCGTTTTCCAGCATAGGCCACAAAGCGCTCGAAATAAACACTTGCAGATTCTACAAAAGGCGTGTTTCCAAACTGCTCTCTCAGAGGGAATGTTCAAGTCCGTGAGTTCAATGCAGTAATCACACAGACGTTTGTGAGAATGCTTCTGTCTAGTTTTTATGTGAAGATATTACCTTTTCCAGCATAGGCGTCAAAGCGATACAAATAAGCACTTGCAGATTCTACAAAAGCAGTGTTTCCAAACTGCTCTATCAGAGGGAATGTTCAAGTCTGTGAGTTCAATGCAGTAACCGCACAGACGTTTGTGAGAATGCTTCTGTCTAGTGTTTAGGTGAAGATATTTCTTTTCCCAGAATAGGCCTTAAAGGGCTCCAAATTTCCACTTGCAGATTCTACAAAAAGTGTGTTTCAAAAGTGCTCTTTCAAAAGAAAGGCTCAAGTCTGTGAGTTGAATGCACTCATCACAAAGAAGTTTCTGAGAATGCTTCTGTGTAGTTGTTATGTGAAGATACTTCCTTTTCCAGCATAGGCCTCAAAGCGCTCGAAATAAACACATACAGATTCTAGGAAAGGAGTGTTTCAAAACAGTCCTATCAATATAAACGTTCAAGTCTGTGAGTTGAATGCACTCATCACACAGAAGTTTCTGAGAATGCTTCTGTGTAGTTTTTAGGTGAACATATTTCATTTCCCAGCACAGGCCTCAGAGCGCTCCAAATATGCAATTGCAGATTCTACAAAAAGAGAGCTTGAAAACTATTCCACCAAAAAGAGGCTTCAACTCTATGAGTAGAATGCCCTCATCACAAAGAAGTTTCTGAGAATGCTTCTGTCTAGTTTTTATGTGAAGATATTTCCTTTTCCAGCATTGGCTTCAAAGCGCTCCAAATAAACACTTGCAGATTCTACTAAAGGAGTGTTTCCAAACTGCTCTATCAAAAGGAATGTTCAAGTCTGTGAGTTGAATGCACTAATGACACAGAAGTTTGTGAGAATTCTTCTGTCTAGTTTTTAGATGAAGATATTTCTTTTCCCAGAATAGGCCTTAAAGCGCTCCAAATATCCACTTGCAGATTCTACAAAAAGAGTGTTTCAATACTGCTCTTTCAAAAGAAAGGCTCAAGTCTGTGAGTTGAATGCACTCATCACAAAGAAGTTTCTGAGAATGCTTCTGTGTAGTTCTTATGTGAAGATACTTCCTTTTCCAGCATAGGCCTCAAAGCGCTCGAAATAAACACTTGCAGATTCTACAAAAGGAGTGTTTCAAAACTGTCCTGTCAAAAGAAACGTTAAAGTCTGTGAGTTGAATGCACTCATCACAGAGAAGTTTCTGAGAATGCTTCTGTGTAGTTTTTAGGTGAAGATATTTCCTTTTCCAGCATAGGCGTCAAAGCGATCCAAATAAACACTTGCAGATTCTACAAAAGGAGTGTTTCCAAACTGCTCTATCAGAGGGAATGTTCAAGTCTGTGAGTTCAATGCAGAAATCACACAGACGTTTGTGAGAATGCTTCTGTGTAGTTTTTAGGTGAAGATATTCCTTTTCCCAGCATAGGCCTCAAAGCCCTCCAAATATCCACTTGCAGACTCTACAAAAAGAGTGTTTCAAAACTGCTCTTTCAAAAGAAAGGCTCAAGTCTGTGAGTTGAATGCACTCATCACAAAGAAGTTTCTGAGAATCCTTCTGTGTAGTTGTTATGTGAAGATACTTCCTTTTCCAGCATAGGCGTAAAAGCGGTCCAAATAAACACTTGCAGATTCTACAAAAGGAGTGTTTCCAAACTGCTCTATCAGAGGGAATGTTCAAGTCTGTGAGTAGAATGCACTCAACACAAAGAAGTTTCTGAGAGTGCTTCTGTCTAGTTTTTATATGAAGATATTTCCTTTTCCAGCATAGGCGTCAAAGCGCTCCAAATAAACACTTGCAGATTCTACAAAAGGAGTGTTTCCGAACTGCTCTATCAGAGGGAATGTTCAAGTCTGTGAGTTGAATGCACTAGTAAGACAGAAGTTTGTGAGAATGTTTCTGTGTAGTTTTTAGGCGAAGATATTTCTTTTCCCAGCATAGGCCTAAAAGCCCTCCAAATATCCACTTGCAGACTCTACAAAAATAGTGTTTCAAAACTGCTCTTTCAAAAGGAAGGCTCAAGTCTGTGAGTTGAATGCACTCATCACAAAGAAGTTTCTGAGAATGCTTCTGTGTAGTCGTTATGTGAAGATACTTCCTTTTCCAGCATAGGCCTCAAAGCGCTCGAAATAAACACTTGCAACTTCTAGGAAAGGAGTATTTCAAAACAGTCCTATCAAAATAAACGTTCAAGTCTGTGAGTTGAATGCACTCATCACACAGAAGTTTCTGGGAATGCTTCTGTGTAGTTTTTAGGTGAACATATTTCATTTCCCAGCACAGGCCTGAGAGCGCTCCAAATATGCACTTGCAGATTCTTCAAAAAGAGAGCTTGAAAACTCTTCCACCAAAAAGAGGCTTCAACTCTATGAGTAGAATGCGCTCATCACAAAGAAGTTTCTGAGAATGCTTCTGTCTAGTTTTTATGTGAAGATATTTCCTTTTCCAGCATAGGCGTCAAAGCGCTCCAAATAAACACTTGCAGATTCTACTAAAGGAGTGTTTCCAAACTGCTCTATCAAAAGCAATGTTCAAGTCTGTGAGTTGAATGCACTAATCACACAGAAGTTTGTGAGAATTCTTCCGTCTAGTTTTTAGGTGAAGATATTTCTTTTCCCAGAATAGGCCTTAAAGCGCTCCAAATATCCACTTGCAGATTCTACAAAAAGAGTGTTTGAAAACTGCTCTTTCAAAAGAAAGCTCAAGTCTGTGAGTTGAATGCACTCATCACAAAGAAGTTTCTGAGTATGCTTCTGTGTAGTTGTTATGTGAAGATACTTCCTTTTCCAGCATAGGCCTCAAAGCACTCGAAATAAACACTTGCAGATTCTAGGAAAGGAGTGTTTCAAAACAGTCCTATCAAAATAAACGTTCAAGTCTGTGAGTTGAATGCCCTCATCACAGAGAAGTTTCTGAGAATACTTCTGTGTAGTTTTTAGGTGAAGATAATTCCTTTTCCAGCATAGGTGTCAAAGCGATCCAAATAAGCACTTGCAGATTCTACAAAAGGAGTGTTTCCAAACTGCTCTATCAGAGGGAATGTTCAAGTCTGTGAGTTCAATGCAGTAATCACACAGACGTTTGTGAGAATGCTTCTGTCTAGTGTTTAGGTGAAGATATTTCTTTTCCCAGAATAGGCCTTAAAGCGCTCCAAATTTCCACTTGCAGATTCTACAAAAAGAGTGTTTCAAAACTGCTCTTTCAAAAGAAAGGCTCAAGTCTGTGAGTTGAAATGCACTCATCACAAAGAAGTTTCTGAGAATGCTTCTGTGTAGTTCTTATGTGAAGATACTTCCTTTTCATGCATAGGCCTCAAAGCGCTCGAAATAAACACTTGCAGATTCTACAAAAGGAGAGTTTCAAAACTGTCCTGTCAAAAGAAACGTTAAAGTCTGTGAGTTGAATGCACTCATCACAGAGAAGTTTCTGAGAATGCTTCTGTGTAGTTTTTAGGTGAAGATATTTCCTTTTCCAGCATAGGCGTCAAAGCGATCCAAATAAACACTTGCAGATTCTACAAAAGGAGTGTTTCCAAACTGCTCTATCAGAGGGAATGTTCAAGTCTGTGAGTTCAATGCAGTAATCACACAGACGTTTGTGAGAATGCTTCTGTGTAGTTTTTAGGTGAAGATATTCCTTTTCCCAGCATAGGCCTCAAAGCCCTCCAAATATCCACTTGCAGACTCTACAAAAAGAGTGTTTCAAAACTGCTCTTTCAAAAGGAAGGCTCAAGTCTGTGAGTTGAATGCACTCATCACAAAGAAGTTTCTGAGAATGCTTCTGTGTAGTTGTTATGTGAAGATACTTCCTTTTCGAGCACAGGCCTCAAAGCGCTCGAAATAAACACTTGCAGATTCTACGAAAGGAGTGTTTCAAAACTGTCCTATCAAAAGAAACGTTCAAGTCTGTGAGTTGAATGCCCTCATCACAGTGAAGTTTCTGAGAATGCTTCTGTGTAGTTTTTTGGTGAAGATAATTCCTTTTCCAGCATTGGTGTCAAAGCGATCCAAATAAGCACTTGCAGATTCTACAAAAGGAGTGTTTCCAAACTGCTCTATCAGAGGGAATGTTCAAGTCTGTGAGTTCAATGCAGTAATCACACAGACGTTTGTGAGAATGCTTCTGTCTAGTGTTTAGGTGAAGATATTTCTTTTCCCGGAATAGGCCTTAAAGCGCTCCAAATTTCCACTTGCAGATTCTACAAAAAGAGTGTTTCAAAACTGCTCTTTCAAAAGAAAGGCTGAAGTCTGTGAGTTGAATGCACTCATCACAAAGAAGTTTCTGAGAATGCTTCTGTGTAGTTCTTATGTGAAGATACTTCCTTTTCCAGCATAGGCCTCAAAGCGCTCGAAATAAACACTTGCAGATTCTACAAAAGGAGTGTTTCCAAACTGCTCTATCAGAGGGAATGTTCAAGTCTGTGAGTTCAATGCAGTAATCACACAGACGTTTGTGAGAATGCTTCTGTCAATTTTTTATGTGAAGATATTACCTTTTGCAGCATAGGCGTCAAAGCGATCCAAATAAGCACTTGCAGATTCTACAAAAGCAGTGTTTCCAAACTGCCCTTTCAGAGGGAATGTTCAAGTCTGTCAGTTCAATGCAGTAATCACACAGACGTTTGTGAGAATGCTTCTGTCTAGTGTTTAGGTGAAGATATTTCTTTTCCCAGAATAGGCCTTAAAGCGCTCCAAATTTCCACTTGCAGATTCTACAAAAAGAGTGTTTCAAAACAGCTCTTTCAAAAGAAAGGCTCAAGTCTGTGAGTCGAATGCACTCATCACAAAGAAGTTTCTGAGAATGCTTTTGTGTAGTTGTTATGCGAAGATATTTCCTTTTCCAGCATAGGCCTCAAAGCGCTCGAAATAAACACATGCAGATTCTACAAAAGGAGTGTTTGAAAACTGTACTATCAAAAGAAACGTTCAAGTCTGTGAGTTGAGTGCCGTCATCACAGAGAAGTTTCTGAGAATGCTTCTGTGTAGTTTTTAGGTGAAGATAATTCCTTTTCCAGCATAGGTGTCAAAGCGATCCAAATAAGCACTTGCAGATTCTACAAAAGGAGTGTTTCCAAACTGCTCTATCAGAGGGAATGTTCAAGTCTGTGAGTTCAATGCAGTAATCACACAGACGTTTGTGAGAATGCTTCTGTCTAGTGTTTAGGTGAAGATATTTCTTTTCCCAGAATAGGCCTTAAAGCGCTCCAAATTTCCACTTGCAGATTCTACAAAAAGAGTGTTTCAAAACTGCTCTTTCAAAAGAAATGCTCAAGTCTGTGAGTTGAATGCACTCATCACAAAGAAGTTTCTGAGAATGCTTCTGTGTAGTTTTTATGAGAAGATACTTCCTTTTCGAGCATAGGCCTCAAAGCGCTCGAAATAAACACTTGCAGATTCTACAAAAGGAGAGTTTCAAAACTGTCCTGTCAAAAGAAACGTTAAAGTCTGTGAGTTGAATGCACTCATCACAGAGAAGTTTCTGAGAATGCTTCTGTGTAGTTTTTAGGTAGAGATATTTCCTTTTCAAGCATAGGCGTCAAAGCGATCCAAATAAACACTTGGAGATTCTACAAAAGGAGTGTTTCCAAACTGCTCTATCAAGAGGAATGTTCAAGTCTGTGAGTAGAATGCACTCGCCACAAAGAAGTTTCTGAGAATGCTTCTGTCTAGTTTTTATGTGAAGATATTTCTTTTTCGAGCATAGGCGTCAAAGCGCTCCAAATAAACACTTGCAGATTCTACATAAGGAGTGTTTCCAAACTGCTCTATCAGAGGGAATGTTCAAGTCTGTGAGTTGAATGCACTAGTCAGACAGAAGTTTGTGAGAATGCTTCTGTGTAGTTTTTAGGTGAAGATATTTCTTTTCCCAGCATAGTCGTCAAAGCCCTCAAATATCCACTTGCAGACTCTACAAAAAGTGTGTTTCAAAACTGCTCTTTCAAAAGAAAGGCTCAAGTCTGTGAGTTGAATGCACTCATCACAAAGAAGTTTCTGAGAATGCTTCTGTGTAGTTGTTATGTGAAGATACTTCCTTTTCCAGCTTAGGCCTCAAAGCGCTCGAAATAAACACTTGCAGATTCTACGAAAGGAGTGTTTCAAAACTGTCCTATCAAAATAAACGTTCAAGTCTGTGAGTTGAATGCACTCATCACACAGAAGTTTCTGAGAATGCTTCTGTGTAGTTTTTAGGTGAACATATTTCATTTCCCAGCACAGGCCTCAGAGCGCTCCAAATATGCACTTGCAGATTCTTCAAAAAGAGAGCTTGAAAACTCTTCCACCAAAAAGAGGCTTCAACACTATGAGTAGAATGCGCTCATCACAAAGAAGTTTCTGAGAATGCTTCTGTCTAGTTTTTATGTGAAGATATTTCCTTTTCCAGCATAGGCGTCAAAGCGCTCCAAATAAACACTTGCAGATTCTACTAAAGGAGTGTTTCCAAACTGCTCTATCAAAAGCAATGTTCAAGTCTGTGAGTTGAATGCACTAATCACACAGAAGTTTGTGAGAATTCTTCCGTCTAGTTTTTAGGTGAAGATATTTCTTTTCCCAGAATAGGCCTTAAAGCGCTCCAAATATCCACTTGCAGATTCTACAAAAAGAGTGTTTGAAAACTGCTCTTTCAAAAGAAAGGCTCAAGTCTGTGAGTTGAATGCACTCATCACAAAGAAGTTTCTGAGTATGCTTCTGTGTAGTTGTTATGTGAAGATACTTCCTTTTCCAGCATAGGCCTCAAAGCACTCGAAATAAACACTTGCAGATTCTAGGAAAGGAGTGTTTCAAAACAGTCCTATCAAAATAAACGTTCAAGTCTGTGAGTTGAATGCCCTCAACACAGAGAAGTTTATGAGAATGCTTCTGTGTAGTTCTTATGAGATGATAATTCCTTTTCCAGCATAGGCGTCAAAGCGATCCAAATAAGCACTTGCAGATTCTACAAAAGGAGTGTTTCCAAACTGCCCTATCAAAGGGAATGTTCAAGTCTGTGGGTTCAATGCAGTAATCACCCAGACGTTTGTGAGAATGCTTCTGTCTAGTGTTTAGGTGAAGATATTTCTTTTCCCAGAATAGGCCTTAAAGCGCTCCAAATTTCCACTTGCAGATTCTACAAAAAGAGTGTTTCAAAACTGCTCTTTCAAAAGAAAGGCTGAAGTCTGTGAGTTGAATGCACTCATCACAAAGAAGTTTCTGAGAATCCTTCTGTGTAGTTGTTATGTGAAGATACTTCCTTTTCCAGCATAGGCGTAAAAGCGATCCAAATAAACACTTGCAGATTCTACAAAAGGAGTGTTTCCAAACTGCTCTATCAGAGGGAATGTTCAAGTCTGTGAGTAGAATGCACTCAACACAAAGAAGTTTCTGAGAGTGCTTCTGTCTAGTTTTTATATGAAGATATTTCCTTTTCCAGCATAGGCGTCAAAGCGCTCCAAATAAACACTTGCAGATTCTACAAAAGGAGTGTTTCCGAACTGCTCTATCAGAGGGAATGTTCAAGTCTGTGAGTTGAATGCACTAGTAAGACAGAAGTTTGTGAGAATGTTTCTGTGTAGTTTTTAGGCGAAGATATTTCTTTTCCCAGCATAGGCCTAAAATCCCTCCAAATATCCACTTGCAGACTCTACAAAAAGAGTGTTTCAAAACTGCTCTTTCAAAAGGAAGGCTCAAGTCTGTGAGTTGAATGCACTCATCACAAAGAAGTTTCTGAGAATGCTTCTGTGTAGTCGTTATGTGAAGATACTTCCTTTTCCAGCATAGGCCTCAAAGCGCTCGAAATAAACACTTGCAACTTCTAGGAAAGGAGTATTTCAAAACAGTCCTATCAAAATAAACGTTCAAGTCTGTGAGTTGAATGCACTCATCACACAGAAGTTTCTGAGAATGCTTCTGTGTAGTTTTTAGGTGAACATATTTCATTTCCCAGCACAGGCCTGAGAGCGCTCCAAATATGCACTTGCAGATTCTACAAAAAGAGAGCTTGAAAACTCTTCCACCAAAAAGAGGCTTCAACTCTATGAGTAGAATGCGCTCATCACAAAGAAGTTTCTGAGAATGCTTCTGTCTAGTTTTTATGTGAAGATATTTCCTTTTCCAGCATAGGCGTCAAAGCGATCCAAATAAACACTGTCAGATTCTACAAAAGGAGTGTTTCCAAACTGCTCTATCAGAGGGAATGTTCAAGTCTGTGAGTAGAATGCACTCACCACAAAGAAGTTTCTGAGAGTGCTTCTGTCTAGTTTTTATGTGAAGATATTTCCTTTTCCAGCATAGGCGTCAAAGCGCTCCAAATAAACACTTGCAGATTCTACAAAAGAAGTGTTTCCAAACTGCTCTATCAGAGGGAATGTTCAAGTCTGTGAGTTGAATGCACTACTAAGACACAAGTTTGTGAGAATGTTTCTGTGTAGTTTTTAGGCGAAGATATTTCTTTTCCCAGCATAGGCCTCAAAGCCCTCCAAATATCCACTTGCAGACTCTACAAAAAGAGTGTTTCAAAACTGCTCTTTCAAAAGGAAGGCTCAAGTCTGTGAGTTGAATGCACTCATCACAAAGAAGTTTCTGAGAATGCTTCTGTGTAGTCGTTATGTGAAGATACTTCCTTTTCGAGCATAGGCCTCAAAGCGCTCGAAATAAACACTTGCAGATTCTACGAAAGGAGTGTTTCAAAACTGTCCTATCAAAATAAACGTTCAAGTCTGTGAGTTGAATGCACTCATCACACAGAAGTTTCTGAGAATGCTTATTTGTAGTTTTTAGGTGAACATATTTCATTTCCCAGCACAGGCCTCAGAGCGATCCAAATATGCCCTTGCAGATTCTACAAAAAGAGAGCTTGAAAACTCTTCCACCAAAAACAGGCTTCAACTCTATGAGTAGAATGCACTCATCACAAAGTAGTTTCTGAGAATGCTTCTGTCTAGTTTTTATGTGAAGATATTTCCTTTTCCAGCATAGGCGTCAAAGCGCTCCAAATAAACACTTGCAGATTCTACTAAAGGAGTGTTTCCAAACTGTTCTATCAAAAGCAATGTTCAATTCTGTGAGTTGAATGAACTAATCACAGAGAAGTTTGTGAGAATCCTTCCGTCTAGTTTTTAGGTGAAGATATTTCTTTTCCCAGAATAGGCCTTAATGCGCTCCAAATATCCACTTGCAGATACTACAAAAAGAGTGTTTCAAAACTGCTCTTTCAAAAGAGAGGCTCAAGTCTATGAGTTGAATGCACTCATCACAAAGAAGTTTCTGAGAATGTTTCTGTGTAGTTGTTATGTGAAGATACTTCCTTTTCCAGCATAGGCCTCAAAGCGCTCGAAATAAACACTTGCAGAATCTAGGAAAGGAGTGTTTCAAAACAGTCCTATCAAAATAAACGTTCAAGTCTGTGAGTTGAATGCACTCAGCACAAAGAAGTTTCTGAGAATGCTTCGGTGTAGTTGTTATGTGAAGATACTTCGTTTTCCAGCATAGGCCTCAAAGCGCTCGAAATAAACACTTGCAGATTCTACAAAAGGAGTGTTTCCAAACTGCTCTATCAGAGGGAATGTTCAAGTCTGTGAGTTCAAAGCAGTAATCACACAGACGTTTGTGAGAATGCTTCTGTCAAGTTTTTATGTGAAGATATTACCTTTTCCAGCATAGGCGTCAAAGCGATCCAAATAAGCACTTGCAGATTCTACAAAAGCAGTGTTTCCAAACTGCTCTATCAGAGGGAATGTTCAAGTCTGTGAGTTCAATGCAGTAATCACACAGACGTTTGTGAGAATGCTTCTGTCTAGTGTTTAGGTGAAGATATTTCTTTTCCCAGAATAGGCCTTAAAGCGCTCCAAATTTCCACTTGCAGATTCTACAAAAAGAGTGCTTCAAAACTGCTCTTTCAAAAGAAAGGCTCAAGTCTGTGAGTTGAATGCACTCATCACAAAGAAGTTTCTGAGAATGCTTCTGTGTAGTTGTTATGTGAAGCTACTTCCTTTTCCAGCATAGGCCTCAAAGTGCTCGAAATAAACACTTGCAGATTCTAGGAAAGGAGTGTTTCAAAACAGTCCTATCAAAATAAACGTTCAAGTCTGTGAGTTGAATGCACTCATCACACAGAAGTTTCTGAGAAAGCTTCTGTGTAGTTTTCAGGTGGAGATATTTCCTTTTCCAGCATAGGCGTCAAAGCGATCCAAATAAACACTTGCAGATTCTACAAAAGGAGTGTTTCCAAACTGCTCTATCAAGAGGAATGTTCATGTCCGTGAGTAGAATGCACTCACCACAAAGAAGTTTCTGAGAATGCTTCTGTCTAGTTTTTATGTGAAGATATTCCCTTTTCCAGCATAGGGGACAAAGCGCTCCAAATAAACACTTGCAGATTCTACAAAAGGAGTGTTTCCAAACTGCTCTATCAGAGGGAATGTTCAAGTCTGTGAGTTGAATGCACTCATTACAAAGAAGTTTCTGAGAATGCTTCTGTGTAGTTGTTATGGGAAGATACTTCCTTTTCGAGCATAGGCCTCAAAGCGCTCGAAATAAACACTTGCAGATTCTACGAAAGGAGTGTTTCAAAACTGTCCTATCAAAATAAACGTTCAAGTCTGTGAGTTGAATGCACTCATCACACAGAAGTTTCTGAGAATGCTTCTGTGTAGTTTTTAGGTGAACATATTTCGTTTCCCTGCACAGGCCTCAGAGCGCTCCAAATATGCACTTGCAGATTCTACAAAAAGAGAGCTAGAAAACTCTTCCACCAAAAAGATGTTTCAACTCTATGAGTAGAATGCACTCATCACAAAGAAGTTTCTGAGAATGCTTCTGTCTAGTTTTTATGTGAAGATATTTCCTTTTCCAGCATAGGCGTCAAAGCGCTCCAAATAAACACTTGCAGATTCTACTAAAGGAGAGTTTCCAAACTGCTCTATCAAATGCAATTTTCAACTCGGTGAGTTGAATGCACTAATCACACAGAAGTTTGTGAGAATTCTTCCGTCTAGTTTTTAGGTGAAGTTATTTCTTTTCCCAGAATAGGCCTTAAAGCGCTCCAAATATCCACTTGCAGATTCTACAAAAAGAGTGTTTCAAAACTGCTCTTTCAAAAGAAAGACTCAAGTCTGTGAGTTGAATGCACTCATCACAAAGAAGTTTCTGAGAATGCTTCTGTGTAGTTGTTATGTGAAGATATTTCCTTTTCCAGCATAGGCCTCAAAGCGCTCGAAATAAACACATGCAGATTCTAAAAAAGGAGTGTTTCAAAAATGTCCTATCAAAACAAACGTTCAAGTCTGTGAGTTGAATGCCCTCATCACAGAGAAGTTTCTGAGAATGCTTCTGTGTAGTTTTTACGTGAAGATAATTCCTTTTCCAGCATAGGTGTAAAAGCGATCCAAATAAGCACTTGCAGATTCTACAAAAGGAGTGTTTCCAGACTTCTCTATCAGAGGGAATGTTCAAGTCTGTGAGTTCAATGCAGTAATCACACAGACGTTTGTGAGAATGCTTCTGTCTAGTGTTTAGGTGAAGATATTTCTTTTCCCAGAATAGGCCTTAAAGCGCTCCAAATTTCCACTTGCAGATTCTACAAAAAGAGTGTTTCAAAACTGCTCTTTCAAGAGAAAGGCTCAAGTCTGTGAGTTGAATGCACTCATCACAAAGAAGTTTCTGAGAATGCTTCTATGTAGTTCTTATGTGAAGATACTTCCTTTTCCAGCATAGGCCTCAAAGCGCTCGAAATAAACACTTGCTGATTCTACGAAAGGAGTGTTTCAAAACTGTCCTATCAAAAGAAACGTTCAAGTCTGTGAGTTGAATGCCCTCATCACAGTGAAGTTTCTGAGAAGGCTTCTGTGTAGTTTTTAGGTGAAGATAATTCCTTTTCCAGCATTGGTGTCAAAGCGATCCAAATAAGCACTTGCAGATTCTACAAAAGGAGTGTTTCCAAACTGCTCTATCAGAGGGAATGTTCAAGTCTGTGAGTTCAATGCAGTAATCACACAGACGTTTGTGAGAATGCTTCTGTCTAGTGTTTAGGTGAAGATATTTCTTTTCCCGGAATAGGCCTTAAAGCGCTCCAAATTTCCACTTGCAGATTCTACAAAAAGGGTGTTTCAAAACTGCTCTTTCAAAAGAAAGGCTCAAGTCTGTGAGTTGAATGCACTCATCACAAAGAAGTTTCTGAGAATGCTTCTGTGTAGTTCTTATGTGAAGATACTTCCTTTTCCAGCATAGGCCTCAAAGCGCTCGAAATAAACACTTGCAGATTCTACAAAAGGAGTGTTTCCAAACTGCTCTATCAGAGGGAATGTTCAAGTCTGTGAGTTCAATGCAGTAATCACACAGAAGTTTGTGAGAATGCTTCTGTCAAGTTTTTATGTGAAGATATTACCTTTTCCAGCATAGGCGTCAAAGCGATCCAAATAAGCACTTGCAGATTCTACAAAAGCAGTGTTTCCAAACTGCCCTATCAGAGGGAATTTTCAAGTCTGTGAGTTCAATGCAGTAATCACACAGACGTTTGTGAGAATGCTTCTGTCTAGTGTTTAGGTGAAGATATTTCTTTTCCCAGAATAGGCCTTAAAGCGCTCCAAATTTCCACTTGCAGATTCTACAAAAAGAGTGCTTCAAAACTCCTCTTTCAAAAGAAAGGCTCAAGTCTGTGAGTTGAATGCACTCATCACAAAGAAGTTTCTGAGAATGCTTCTGTGTAGTTGTTATGTGAAGCTACTTCCTTTTCCAGCATAGGCCTCAAAGCGCTCGAAATAAACACTTGCAGATTCTAGGAAAGGAGTGTTTCAAAACAGTCCTATCAAAATAAACGTTCAAGTCTGTGAGTTGAATGCACTCATCACACAGAAGTTTCTGAGAAAGCTTCTGTGTAGTTTTCAGGTGGAGATATTTCCTTTTCCAGCATAGGCGTCAAAGCGATCCAAATAAACACTTGCAGATTCTACAAAAGGAGTGTTTCCAAACTGCTCTATCAAGAGGAATGTTCAAGTCCGTGAGTAGAATGCACTCACCACAAAGAAGTTTCTGAGAATGCTTCTGTCTAGTTTTTATGTGAAGATATTCCCTTTTCCAGCATAGGCGTCAAAGCGCTCCAAATAAACACTTGCAGATTCTACAAAAGGAGTGTTTCCAAACTGCTCTATCAGAGGGAATGTTCAAGTCTGTGAGTTGAATGCACTAGTCAGACAGAAGTTTGTGAGAATGCTTCTGTTTAGTTTTTAGGTGAAGATATTCCTTTTCCCAGCATAGGCCTCAAAGCCCTCCAAATATCCACTTGCAGACCCTACAAAAAGAGTGTTTCAAAACTGCTCTTTCAAAAGGAAGGCTCAAGTCTGTGAGTTGAATGCACTCATCACAAAGAAGTTTCTGAGAATGCTTCTGTGTAGTTGTTATGTGTAGATATTTCCATTACCAGCATAGGCGTCAAAGCGCTCGAAATAAACACTTGCAGATTCTACGAAAGGAGTGTTTCAAAACTGTCCTATCAAAATAAACGTTCAAGTCTGTGAGTTGAATGCACTCATCACACAGAAGTTTCTGAGAATGCTTCTGTGTAGTTTTTAGGTGAACATATTTCATTTCCCAGCACAGGCCTCAGAGCGCTCCGAATATGCACTTGCAGATTCTACAAAAAGAGACGTTGAAAACTCTTCCACCAAAAAGAGGCTTCAACTCTATGAGTAGAATGCTCTCATCACAAAGAAGTTTCTGAGAATGCTTCTGTCTAGTTTTTATGTGAAGATATTTCCTTTTCCAGCATTGGCTTCAAAGCGCTCCAAATAAACACTTGCAGATTCTACTAAAGGAGTGTTTCCAAACTGCTCTATCAAAAGCAATGTTCAAGTCTGTGAGTTGAATGCACTAATGACACAGAAGTTTGTGAAAATTCTTCTGTCTAGTTTTTAGATGAAGATATTTCTTTTCCCAGAATAGGCCTTAAAGCGCTCCAAATATCCACTTGCAGATTCTACAAAAAGAGTGTTTCAAAACTGCTCTTTCAAAAGAAAGGCTCAAGTCTGTGAGTTGAATGCACTCATCACAAAGAAGTTTCTGAGAATGCTTCTGTGTAGTTGTTAAGTGAAGATACTTCCTTTTCCAGCATAGGCCTCAAAGCGCTCGAAATAAACACTTGCAGATTCTACAAAAGGAGAGTTTCAAAACTGTCCTGTCAAAAGAAACGTTAAAGTCTGTGAGTTGAATGCACTCATCACAGAGAAGCTTCTGAGAATGCTTCTGTGTAGTTTTTAGGTGAAGATATTTCCTTTTCCAGCATAGGCGTCAAAGCGATCCAAATAAACACTTGCAGATTCTACAAAGGGAGTGTTTCCAAACTGCTCTATCAGAGGGAGTGTTAAAGTCTGTGAGTTCAATGCAGTAATCACACAGACGTTTGTGAGAATGCTTCTGTGTAGTTTTTAGGTGAAGATATTCCTTTTCCCAGCATAGGCCTCAAATCCCTCCAACTATCCACTTGCAGACTCTACAAAAAGAGTGTTTCAAAACTGCTCTTTCAAAAGGAAGGCTCAAGTCTGTGAGTTGAATGCACTCATCACAAAGAAGTTTCTGAGAATGCTTCTGTGTAGTTGTTATGGGAAGATACTTCCTTTTCGAGCATAGGCCTCAAAGCGCTCGAAATAAACACTTGCAGATTCTACGAAAGGAGTGTTTCAAAACTGTCCTATCAAAATAAACGTTCAAGTCGGTGAGTTGAATGCACTCATCACACAGAAGTTTCTGAGAATGCTTCTGTGTAGTTTTTAGGTGAACATATTTCGTTTCCCTGCACAGGCCTCAGAGCGCTCCAAATATGCACTTGCAGATTCTACAAAAAGAGAGCTAGAAAACTCTTCCACCAAAAAGATGTTTCAACTCTATGAGTAGAATGCACTCATCACAAAGAAGTTTCTGAGAATGCTTCTGTCTAGTTTTTATGTGAAGATATTTCCTTTTCCAGCATAGGCGTCAAAGCGCTCCAAATAAACACTTGCAGATTCTACTAAAGGAGAGTTTCCAAACTGCTCTATCAAATGCAATGTTCAACTCGGTGAGTTGAATGCACTAATCACACAGAAGTTTGTGAGAATTCTTCCGTCTAGTTTTTAGGTGAAGTTATTTCTTTTCCCAGAATAGGCCTTAAAGCGCTCCAAATATCCACTTGCAGATTCTACAAAAAGAGTGTTTCAAAACTGCTCTTTCAAAAGAAAGACTCAAGTCTGTGAGTTGAATGCACTCATCACAAAGAAGTTTCTGAGAATGTTTCTGTGTAGTTGTTATGTGAAGATACTTCCTTTTCCAGAATAGGCCTCAAAGCGCTCGAAATAAACACTTGCAGATTCTACAAAAGGAGTGTTTCAAAACTGTCCTATCAAAAGAAACGTTCAAGTCTGTGAGTTGAATGCCCTCATGACAGAGAAGTTTCTGAGAATGCTGCTGTGTAGTTTTTAGGTGAAGATAATTCCTTTTCCAGCATAGGCGTCAAAGCGATCCAAATAAGCACTTGCAGATTCTACAAAAGGAGTGTTTCCAAACTGCTCTATGAGAGGGAATGTTCAAGTCTGTGAGTTCAATGCAGTAATCACACAGACGTTTGTGAGAATGCTTCTGTCTAGTGTTTAGGTGAAGATATTTCTTTTCCCAGAATAGGCCTTAAAGCGCTCCAAATTTCCACTTGCAGATTCTACAAAAAGAGTGTTTCAAAACTGCTCTTTCAAAAGAAAGGCTCAAGTCTGTGAGTTGAATGCACTCATCACAAAGAAGTTTCTGAGAATGCTTCTGTGTAGTTCTTATGTGAAGATACTTCCTTTTCCAGCATAGGCCTCAAAGCGCTCGAAATAAACACTTGCAGATTCTACAAAAAGAGTGTTTCAAAACTGCTCTTTCAAAAGAAAGGCTCAAGTCTGTGAGTTGAATGCACTCATCACAAAGAAGTTTCTGAGAATCCTTCTGTGTAGTTGTTATGTGAAGATACTTCCTTTTCCAGCATAGGCGTAAAAGCGATCCAAATAAACACTTGCAGATTCTACAAAAGGAGTGTTTCCAAACTGCTCTATAAGAGGGAATGTTCAAGTCTGTGAGTAGAATGCACTCAACACAAAGAAGTTTCTGAGAGTGCTTCTGTCTAGTTTTTATATGAAGATATTTCCTTTTCCAGCATAGGCGTCAAAGCGCTCCAAATAAACACTTGCAGATTCTACAAAAGGAGTGTTTCCGAACTGCTCTATCAGAGGGAATGTTCAAGTCTGTGAGTTGAATGCACTAGTAAGACAGAAGTTTGTGAGAATGTTTCTGTGTAGTTTTTAGGCGAAGATATTTCTTTTCCCAGCATAGGCCTAAAATCCCTCCAAATATCCACTTGCAGACTCTACAAAAAGAGTGTTTCAAAACTGCTCTTTCAAAAGGAAGGCTCAAGTCTGTGACTTGAATGCACTCATCACAAAGAAGTTTCTGAGAATGCTTCTGTGTAGTCGTTATGTGAAGATACTTCCTTTTCCAGCATAGGCCTCAAAGCGCTCGAAATAAACACTTGCAACTTCTAGGAAAGGAGTATTTCAAAACAGTCCTATCAAAATAAACGTTCAAGTCTGTGAGTTGAATGCACTCATCACACAGAAGTTTCTGAGAATGCTTCTGTGTAGTTTTTAGGTGAACATATTTCATTTCCCAGCACAGGCCTGAGAGCGCTCCAAATATGCACTTGCAGATTCTACAAAAAGAGAGCTTGAAAACTCTTCCACCAAAAAGAGGCTTCAACTCTATGAGTAGAATGCGCTCATCACAAAGAAGTTTCTGAGAATGCTTCTGTCTAGTTTTTATGTGAAGATATTTCCTTTTCCAGCATAGGCGTCAAAGCGATCCAAATAAACACTGTCAGATTCTACAAAAGGAGTGTTTCCAAACTGCTCTATCAGAGGGAATGTTCAAGTCTGTGAGTAGAATGCACTCACCACAAAGAAGTTTCTGAGAGTGCTTCTGTCTAGTTTTTATGTGAAGATATTTCCTTTTCCAGCATAGGCGTCAAAGCGCTCCAAATAAACACTTGCAGATTCTACAAAAGAAGTGTTTCCAAACTGCTCTATCAGAGGGAATGTTCAAGTCTGTGAGTTGAATGCACTACTAAGACAGAAGTTTGTGAGAATGTTTCTGTGTAGTTTTTAGGCGACGATATTTCTTTTCCCAGCATAGGCCTCAAAGCCCTCCAAATATCCACTTGCAGACTCTACAAAAAGAGTGTTTCAAAACTGCTCTTTCAAAAGGAAGGCTCAAGTCTGTGAGTTGAATGCACTCATCACAAAGAAGTTTCTGAGAATGCTTCTGTGTAGTCGTTATGTGAAGATACTTCCTTTTCGAGCATAGGCCTCAAAGCGCTCGAAATAAACACTTGCAGATTCTACGAAAGGAGTGTTTCAAAACTGTCCTATCAAAATAAACGTTCAAGTCTGTGAGTTGAATGCACTCATCACACAGAAGTTTCTGAGAATGCTTATTTGTAGTTTTTAGGTGAACATATTTCATTTCCCAGCACAGGCCTCAGAGCGCTCCAAATATGCCCTTGCAGATTCTACAAAAAGAGAGCTTGAAAACTCTTCCACCAAAAACAGGCTTCAACTCTATGAGTAGAATGCACTCATCACAAAGTAGTTTCTGAGAATGCTTCTGTCTAGTTTTTATGTGAAGATATTTCCTTTTCCAGCATAGGCGTCAAAGCGCTCCAAATAAACACTTGCAGATTCTACTAAAGGAGTGTTTCCAAACTGTTCTATCAAAAGCAATGTTCAATTCTGTGAGTTGAATGAACTAATCACAGAGAAGTTTGTGAGAATCCTTCCGTCTAGTTTTTAGGTGAAGATATTTCTTTTCCCAGAATAGGCCTTAATGCGCTCCAAATATCCACTTGCAGATACTACAAAAAGAGTGTTTCAAAACTGCTCTTTCAAAAGAGAGGCTCAAGTCTATGAGTTGAATGCACTCATCACAAAGAAGTTTCTGAGAATGTTTCTGTGTAGTTGTTATGTGAAGATACTTCCTTTTCCAGCATAGGCCTCAAAGCGCTCGAAATAAACACTTGCAGAATCTAGGAAAGGAGTGTTTCAAAACAGTCCTATCAAAATAAACGTTCAAGTCTGTGAGTTGAATGCACTCAGCACAAAGAAGTTTCTGAGAATGCTTCGGTGTAGTTGTTATGTGAAGATACTTCGTTTTCCAGCATAGGCCTCAAAGCGCTCGAAATAAACACTTGCAGATTCTACAAAAGGAGTGTTTCCAAACTGCTCTATCAGAGGGAATGTTCAAGTCTGTGAGTTCAAAGCAGTAATCACACAGACGTTTGTGAGAATGCTTCTGTCAAGTTTTTATGTGAAGATATTACCTTTTCCAGCATAGGCGTCAAAGCGATCCAAATAAGCACTTGCAGATTCTACAAAAGCAGTGTTTCCAAACTGCTCTATCAGAGGGAATGTTCAAGTCTGTGAGTTCAATGCAGTAATCACACAGACGTTTGTGAGAATGCTTCTGTCTAGTGTTTAGGTGAAGATATTTCTTTTCCCAGAATAGGCCTTAAAGCGCTCCAAATTTCCACTTGCAGATTCTACAAAAAGAGTGCTTCAAAACTGCTCTTTCAAAAGAAAGGCTCAAGTCTGTGAGTTGAATGCACTCATCACAAAGAAGTTTCTGAGAATGCTTCTGTGTAGTTGTTATGTGAAGCTACTTCCTTTTCCAGCATAGGCCTCAAAGCGCTCGAAATAAACACTTGCAGATTCTAGGAAAGGAGTGTTTCAAAACAGTCCTATCAAAATAAACGTTCAAGTCTGTGAGTTGAATGCACTCATCACACAGAAGTTTCTAAGAAAGCTTCTGTGTAGTTTTCAGGTGGAGATATTTCCTTTTCCAGCATAGGCGTCAAAGCGATCCAAATAAACACTTGCAGATTCTACAAAAGGAGTGTTTCCAAACTGCTCTATCAAGAGGAATGTTCATGTCCGTGAGTAGAATGCACTCACCACAAAGAAGTTTCTGAGAATGCTTCTGTCTAGTTTTTATGTGAAGATATTCCCTTTTCCAGCATAGGGGACAAAGCGCTCCAAATAAACACTTGCAGATTCTACAAAAGGAGTGTTTCCAAACTGCTCTATCAGAGGGAATGTTCAAGTCTGTGAGTTGAATGCACTCATTACAAAGAAGTTTCTGAGAATGCTTCTGTGTAGTTGTTATGGGAAGATACTTCCTTTTCGAGCATAGGCCTCAAAGCGCTCGAAATAAACACTTGCAGATTCTACGAAAGGAGTGTTTCAAAACTGTCCTATCAAAATAAACGTTCAAGTCTGTGAGTTGAATGCACTCATCACACAGAAGTTTCTGAGAATGCTTCTGTGTAGTTTTTAGGTGAACATATTTCGTTTCCCTGCACAGGCCTCAGAGCGCTCCAAATATGCACTTGCAGATTCTACAAAAAGAGAGCTAGAAAACTCTTCCACCAAAAAGATGTTTCAACTCTATGAGTAGAATGCACTCATCACAAAGAAGTTTCTGAGAATGCTTCTGTCTAGTTTTTATGTGAAGATATTTCCTTTTCCAGCATAGGCGTCAAAGCGCTCCAAATAAACACTTGCAGATTCTACTAAAGGAGAGTTTCCAAACTGCTCTATCAAATGCAATGTTCAACTCGGTGAGTTGAATGCACTAATCACACAGAAGTTTGTGAGAATTCTTCCGTCTAGTTTTTAGGTGAAGTTATTTCTTTTCCCAGAATAGGCCTTAAAGCGCTCCAAATATCCACTTGCAGATTCTACAAAAAGAGTGTTTCAAAACTGCTCTTTCAAAAGAAAGACTCAAGTCTGTGAGTTGAATGCACTCATCACAAAGAAGTTTCTGAGAATGCTTCTGTGTAGTTGTTATGTGAAGATATTTCCTTTTCCAGCATAGGCCTCAAAGCGCTCGAAATAAACACATGCAGATTCTAAAAAAGGAGTGTTTCAAAAATGTCCTATCAAAACAAACGTTCAAGTCTGTGAGTTGAATGCCCTCATCACAGAGAAGTTTCTGAGAATGCTTCTGTGTAGTTTTTACGTGAAGATAATTCCTTTTCCAGCATAGGTGTAAAAGCGATCCAAATAAGCACTTGCAGATTCTACAAAAGGAGTGTTTCCAGACTTCTCTATCAGAGGGAATGTTCAAGTCTGTGAGTTCAATGCAGTAATCACACAGACGTTTGTGAGAATGCTTCTGTCTAGTGTTTAGGTGAAGATATTTCTTTTCCCAGAATAGGCCTTAAAGCGCTCCAAATTTCCACTTGCAGATTCTACAAAAAAAGTGTTTCAAAACTGCTCTTTCAAGAGAAAGGCTCAAGTCTGTGAGTTGAATGCACTCATCACAAAGAAGTTTCTGAGAATGCTTCTATGTAGTTCTTATGTGAAGATACTTCCTTTTCCAGCATAGGCCTCAAAGCGCTCGAAATAAACACTTGCTGATTCTACGAAAGGAGTGTTTCAAAACTGTCCTATCAAAAGAAACGTTCAAGTCTGTGAGTTGAATGCCCTCATCACAGTGAAGTTTCTGAGAAGGCTTCTGTGTAGTTTTTAGGTGAAGATAATTCCTTTTCCAGCATTGGTGTCAAAGCGATCCAAATAAGCACTTGCAGATTCTACAAAAGGAGTGTTTCCAAACTGCTCTATCAGAGGGAATGTTCAAGTCTGTGAGTTCAATGCAGTAATCACACAGACGTTTGTGAGAATGCTTCTGTCTAGTGTTTAGGTGAAGATATTTCTTTTCCCGGAATAGGCCTTAAAGCGCTCCAAATTTCCACTTGCAGATTCTACAAAAAGAGTGTTTCAAAACTGCTCTTTCAAAAGAAAGGCTCAAGTCTGTGAGTTGAATGCACTCATCACAAAGAAGTTTCTGAGAATGCTTCTGTGTAGTTCTTATGTGAAGATACTTCCTTTTCCAGCATAGGCCTCAAAGCGCTCGAAATAAACACTTGCAGATTCTACAAAAGGAGTGTTTCCAAACTGCTCTATCAGAGGGAATGTTCAAGTCTGTGAGTTCAATGCAGTAATCACACAGAAGTTTGTGAGAATGCTTCTGTCAAGTTTTTATGTGAAGATATTACCTTTTCCAGCATAGGCGTCAAAGCGATCCAAATAAGCACTTGCAGATTCTACAAAAGCAGTGTTTCCAAACTGCCCTATCAGAGGGAATTTTCAAGTCTGTGAGTTCAATGCAGTAATCACACAGACGTTTGTGAGAATGCTTCTGTCTAGTGTTTAGGTGAAGATATTTCTTTTCCCAGAATAGGCCTTAAAGCGCTCCAAATTTCCACTTGCAGATTCTACAAAAAGAGTGCTTCAAAACTCCTCTTTCAAAAGAAAGGCTCAAGTCTGTGAGTTGAATGCACTCATCACAAAGAAGTTTCTGAGAATGCTTCTGTGTAGTTGTTATGTGAAGCTACTTCCTTTTCCAGCATAGGCCTCAAAGCGCTCGAAATAAACACTTGCAGATTCTAGGAAAGGAGTGTTTCAAAACAGTCCTATCAAAATAAACGTTCAAGTCTGTGAGTTGAATGCACTCATCACACAGAAGTTTCTGAGAAAGCTTCTGTGTAGTTTTCAGGTGGAGATATTTCCTTTTCCAGCATAGGCGTCAAAGCGATCCAAATAAACACTTGCAGATTCTACAAAAGGAGTGTTTCCAAACTGCTCTATCAAGAGGAATGTTCAAGTCCGTGAGTAGAATGCACTCACCACAAAGAAGTTTCTGAGAATGCTTCTGTCTAGTTTTTATGTGAAGATATTCCCTTTTCCAGCATAGGCGTCAAAGCGCTCCAAATAAACACTTGCAGATTCTACAAAAGGAGTGTTTCCAAACTGCTCTATCAGAGGGAATGTTCAAGTCTGTGAGTTGAATGCACTAGTCAGACAGAAGTTTGTGAGAATGCTTCTGTTTAGTTTTTAGGTGAAGATATTCCTTTTCCCAGCATAGGCCTCAAAGCCCTCCAAATATCCACTTGCAGACCCTACAAAAAGAGTGTTTCAAAACTGCTCTTTCAAAAGGAAGGCTCAAGTCTGTGAGTTGAATGCACTCATCACAAAGAAGTTTCTGAGAATGCTTCTGTGTAGTTGTTATGTGTAGATATTTCCATTACCAGCATAGGCCTCAAAGCGCTCGAAATAAACACTTGCAGATTCTACGAAAGGAGTGTTTCAAAACTGTCCTATCAAAATAAACGTTCAAGTCTGTGAGTTGAATGCACTCATCACACAGAAGTTTCTGAGAATGCTTCTGTGTAGTTTTTAGGTGAACATATTTCATTTCCCAGCACAGGCCTCAGAGCGCTCCGAATATGCACTTGCAGATTCTACAAAAAGAGACGTTGAAAACTCTTCCACCAAAAAGAGGCTTCAACTCTATGAGTAGAATGCTCTCATCACAAAGAAGTTTCTGAGAATGCTTCTGTCTAGTTTTTATGTGAAGATATTTCCTTTTCCAGCATTGGCTTCAAAGCGCTCCAAATAAACACTTGCAGATTCTACTAAAGGAGTGTTTCCAAACTGCTCTATCAAAAGCAATGTTCAAGTCTGTGAGTTGAATGCACTAATGACACAGAAGTTTGTGAAAATTCTTCTGTCTAGTTTTTAGATGAAGATATTTCTTTTCCCAGAATAGGCCTTAAAGCGCTCCAAATATCCACTTGCAGATTCTACAAAAAGAGTGTTTCAAAACTGCTCTTTCAAAAGAAAGGCTCAAGTCTGTGAGTTGAATGCACTCATCACAAAGAAGTTTCTGAGAATGCTTCTGTGTAGTTGTTAAGTGAAGATACTTCCTTTTCCAGCATAGGCCTCAAAGCGCTCGAAATAAACACTTGCAGATTCTACAAAAGGAGAGTTTCAAAACTGTCCTGTCAAAAGAAACGTTAAAGTCTGTGAGTTGAATGCACTCATCACAGAGAAGCTTCTGAGAATGCTTCTGTGTAGTTTTTAGGTGAAGATATTTCCTTTTCCAGCATAGGCGTCAAAGCGATCCAAATAAACACTTGCAGATTCTACAAAAGGAGTGTTTCCAAACTGCTCTATCAGAGGGAGTGTTAAAGTCTGTGAGTTCAATGCAGTAATCACACAGACGTTTGTGAGAATGCTTCTGTGCAGTTTTTAGGTGAAGATATTCCTTTTCCCAGCATAGGCCTCAAATCCCTCCAACTATCCACTTGCAGACTCTACAAAAAGAGTGTTTCAAAACTGCTCTTTCAAAAGGAAGGCTCAAGTCTGTGAGTTGAATGCACTCATCACAAAGAAGTTTCTGAGAATTCTTCTGTGTAGTTGTTATGGGAAGATACTTCCTTTTCGAGCATAGGCCTCAAAGCGCTCGAAACAAACACTTGCAGATTCTACGAAAGGAGTGTTTCAAAACTGTCCTATCAAAATAACCGTTCAAGTCTGTGAGTTGAATGCACTCATCACACAGAAGTTTCTGAGAATGCTTCTGTGTAGTTTTTAGGTGAACATATTTCGTTTCCCTGCACAGGCCTCAGAGCGCTCCAAATATGCACTTGCAGATTCTACAAAAAGAGAGCTAGAAAACTCTTCCACCAAAAAGATGTTTCAACTCTATGAGTAGAATGCACTCATCACAAAGAAGTTTCTGAGAATGCTTCTGTCTAGTTTTTATGTGAAGATATTTCCTTTTCCAGCATAGGCGTCAAAGCGCTCCAAATAAACACTTGCAGATTCTACTAAAGGAGAGTTTCCAAACTGCTCTATCAAATGCAATGTTCAACTCGGTGAGTTGAATGCACTAATCACACAGAAGTTTGTGAGAATTCTTCCGTCTAGTTTTTAGGTGAAGTTATTTCTTTTCCCAGAATAGGCCTTAAAGCGCTCCAAATATCCACTTGCAGATTCTACAAAAAGAGTGTTTCAAAACTGCTCTTTCAAAAGAAAGACTCAAGTCTGTGAGTTGAATGCACTCATCACAAAGAAGTTTCTGAGAATGTTTCTGTGTAGTTGTTATGTGAAGATACTTCCTTTTCCAGAATAGGCCTCAAAGCGCTCGAAATAAACACTTGCAGATTCTACAAAAGGAGTGTTTCAAAACTGTCCTATCAAAAGAAACGTTCAAGTCTGTGAGTTGAATGCCCTCATGACAGAGAAGTTTCTGAGAATGCTGCTGTGTAGTTTTTAGGTGAAGATAATTCCTTTTCCAGCATAGGCGTCAAAGCGATCCAAATAAGCACTTGCAGATTCTACAAAAGGAGTGTTTCCAAACTGCTCTATGAGAGGGAATGTTCAAGTCTGTGAGTTCAATGCAGTAATCACACAGACGTTTGTGAGAATGCTTCTGTCTAGTGTTTAGGTGAAGATATTTCTTTTCCCAGAATAGGCCTTAAAGCGCTCCAAATTTCCACTTGCAGATTCTACAAAAAGAGTGTTTCAAAACTGCTCTTTCAAAAGAAAGGCTCAAGTCTGTGAGTTGAATGCACTCATCACAAAGAAGTTTCTGAGAATGCTTCTGTGTAGTTCTTATGTGAAGATACTTCCTTTTCCAGCATAGGCCTCAAAGCGCTCGAAATAAACACTTGCAGATTCTAGGAAAGGAGTGTTTCAAAACAGTCCTATCAAAATAAACGTTCAAGTCTGTGAGTTGAATGCACTCATCACACAGAAGTTTCTGAGAATGCTTCTGTGTAGTTTTTAGGTGAACATATTTCATTTCCCAGCACAGGCCTGAGAGCGCTCCAAATATGCACTTGCAGATTCTACAAAAAGAGAGCTTGAAAACTCTTCCACCAAAAAGAGGCTTCAACTCTATGAGTAGAATGCGCTCATCACAAAGAAGTTTCTGAGAATGCTTCTGTCTAGTTTTTATGTGAAGATATTTCCTTTTCCAGCATAGGCGTCAAAGCGATCCAAATAAACACTGGCAGATTCTACAAAAGGAGTGTTTCCAAACTGCTCTATCAGAGGGAATGTTCAAGTCTGTGAGTAGAATGCACTCACCACAAAGAAGTTTCTGAGAGTGCTTCTGTCTAGTTTTTATGTGAAGATATTTCCTTTTCGAGCATAGGCGTCAAAGCGCTCCAAATAAACACTTGCAGATTCTACAAAAGGAGTGTTTCCAAACTGCTCTATCAGAGGGAATGTTCAAGTCTGTGAGTTGAATGCACTAGTAAGACAGAAGTTTGTGAGAATGCTTCTGTGTAGTTTTTAGGTGAAGATATTTCTTTTCCCAGCATAGGCCTCAAAGCCCTCCAAATATCCACTTGCAGACTCTACAAAAAGAGTGTTTCAAAACTGCTCTTTCAAAAGGAAGGCTCAAGTCTGTGAGTTGAATGCATTCATCACAAAGAAGTTTCTGAGAATGCTTCTGTGTAGTTGTTATGTGAAGATACTTCCTTTTCGATTATAGGCCTCAAGTCGCTCGAAATAAACACTTGCAGATTCTAGGAAAGGAGTGTTTCAAAACAGTCCTATCAAAATAAACGCTCAAGTCTGTGAGTTGAATGCACTCATCACACAGAAGTTTCTGAGAAAGCTTCTGTGTAGTTTTTAGGTGGAGATATTTCCTTTTCGAGCATAGGCGTCAAAGCGCTCCAAATAAACACTTGCAGATTCTACAAAAGGAGTGTTTCCAAACTGCTCTATCAACAGGAATGTTCAAGTCTGTGAGTTGAATGCACTAATGACACAGAAGTTTGTGAGAATTCTTCTGTCTAGTTTTTAGGTGAAGATATTTCTTTTCCCATAATAGGCCTTAAAGCGCTCCAAATATCCACTTGCAGATTCTACAAAAAGAGTGTTTCAAAACTGCTCTTTCAAAAGAAAGGCTCAAGTCTGTGAGTTGAATGCACTCATCACAAAGAAGTTTCTGAGAATGCTTCTGTGTAGTTGTTATGTGAAGATACTTCCTTTTCCAGTATAGGCCTCAAAGCGCTCGAAATAAACACTTGCAGATTCTACAAAAGGAGTGTTTCAAAACTGTCCTATCAAAAGAAAGGTTCAAGTCTGTGAGTGGAATGCACTCATCACAGAGAAGCTTCTGAGAATGCTTCTGTGTAGTATTTTGGTGAACATATTTCATTTCCCAGCACAGGCCTGAGAGCATTCCAAATATGCACTTGCAGATTCTACAAAAAGAGAGCTTGAAAACTCTTCCACGAAAAAGAGGCTTCAACTCTATGAGTAGAATGCGCTCATCACAAAGAAGTTTCTGAGAATGCTTCTGTCTAGTTTTTATGTGAAGATATTTCCTTTTCAAGCATAGGCGTCAAAGCGATCCAAATAAACACTGCCAGATTCTACAAAAGGAGTGTTTCCGAACTGCTCTATCAGAGGGAATGTTCAAGTCTTTGAGTTGAATGCACTACTAACACAGAAGTTTGTGAGAATGTTTCTGTGTAGTTTTTAGGCGAAGATATTTCTTTTCCCAGCATAGGCCTCAAAGCCCTCCAAATATCCACTTGCAGACTCTACAAAAAGAGTGTTTCAAAACTGCTCTTTCAAAAGGAAGGCTCAAGTCTGTGAGTTGAATGCACTCATCACAAAGAAGTTTCTGAGAATGCTTCTGTCTAGTTTTCATGTGAAGATATTTCCTTTTCCAGCATAGGCGTCAAAGCGCTCCAAATAAACACTTGCAGATTCTACAAAAGGAGTGTTTCCGAACTGCTCTATCAGAGGGAATGTTCAAGTCTGTGAGTTCAAAGCAGTAATCACACAGACGTTTGTGAGAATGCTTCTGTCAAGTTTTTATGTGAAGATATTACCTTTTCCAGCATAGGCGTCAAAGCGATCCAAATAAGCACTTGCAGATTCTACAAAAGCAGTGTTTCCAAACTGCTCTATCAGAGGGAATGTTCAAGTCTGTGAGTTCAATGCAGTAATCACACAGACGTTTGTGAGAATGCTTCTGTCTAGTGTTTAGGTGAAGATATTTCTTTTCCCAGAATAGGCCTTAAAGCGCTCCAAATTTCCACTTGCAGATTCTACAAAAAGAGTGCTTCAAAACTGCTCTTTCAAAAGAAAGGCTCAAGTCTGTGAATTGAATGCACTCATCACAAAGAAGTTTCTGAGAATGCTTCTGTGTAGTTGTTATGTGAAGCTACTTCCTTTTCCAGCATAGTCCTCAAAGCGCTCGAAATAAACACTTGCAGATTCTAGGAAAGGAGTGTTTCAAAACAGTCCTATCAAAATAAACGTTCAAGTCTGTGAGTTGAATGCACTCATCACACAGAAGTTTCTGAGAAAGCTTCTGTGTAGTTTTCAGGTGGAGATATTTCCTTTTCCATCATACGCCTCAAAGCGATCCAAATAAACACTTGCAGATTCTACAAAAGGAGTGTTTCCAAACTGCTCTATCAAGAGGAATGTTCAAGTCCGTGAGTAGAATGCACTCACCACAAAGAAGTTTCTGAGAATGCTTCTGTCTAGTTTTTATGTGAAGATATTCCCTTTTCCAGCATAGGCGTCAAAGCGCTCCAAATAAACACTTGCAGATTCTACAAAAGGAGTGTTTCCAAACTGCTCTATCAGAGGGAATGTTCAAGTCTGTGAGTTGAATGCACTAGTCAGACAGAAGTTTGTGAGAATGCTTCTGTTTAGTTTTTAGGTGAAGATATTCCTTTTCCCAGCATAGGCCTCAAAGCCCTCCAAATATCCACTTGCAGACTCTACAAAAAGAGTGTTTCAAAACTGCTCTTTCAAAAGGAAGGCTCAAGTCTGTGAGTTGAATGCACTCATCACAAAGAAGTTTCTGAGAATGCTTCTGTGTAGTTGTTATGTGAAGATATTTCCTTTACCAGCATAGGCCTCAAAGCGCTCGAAATAAACACTTGCAGATTCTACGACAGGAGTGTTTCAAAACTGTCCTATCAAAATAAACGTTCAAGTCTGTGAGTTGAATGCACTCATCACACAGAAGTTTCTGAGAATGCTTCTGTGTAGTTTTTAGGTGAACATATTTCGTTTCCCAGCACTGGCCTCAGAGCGCTCCAAATATGCACTTGCAGATACTACAAAAAGAGAGCTAGAAAACTCTTCCACCAAAAAGATGTTTCAACTCTATGAGTAGAATGCACTCATCACAAAGAAGTTTCTGAGAATGCTTCTGTCTAGTTTTTATGTGAAGATATTTCCTTTTCCAGCATAGGCGTCAAAGCGCTCAAAATAAACACTTACAGATTCTACTAAAGGAGAGTTTCCAAACTGCTCTATCAAAAGCAATGTTCAAGTCTGTGAGTTGAATGCACTAATCACACAGAAGTTTGTGAGAATTCTTCCGTCTAGTTTTTAGGTGAAGATATTTCTTTTCCCAGAATACGCCTTAAAGCGCTCCAAATATCCACTTGCAGATTCTACAAAAAGAGTGTTTCAAAACTGCTCTTTCAAAAGAAAGGCTCAAGTCTGTGAGTTGAATGCACTCATCACAAAGAAGTTTCTGCGAATGCTTCTGTGTAGTTGTTATGTGAAGATATTTCCTTTTCCAGCATAGGCCTCAAAGCGCTCGAAATAAACACATGCAGATTCTACAAAAGGAGTGTTTCAAAACTGTACTATCAAAAGAAACGTTCAAGTCTGTGAGTTGAGTGCCCTCATCACAGAGAAGATTCTGAAAATGCTTCTGTGTAGTTTTTAGGTGAAGATAATTCCTTTTCCAGCATAGGTGTCAAAGCGATCCAAATAAGCACTTGCAGATTCTACAAAAGGAGTGTTTCCAAACTGCTCTATCAGAGGGAATGTTCAAGTCTGTGAATTCAATGCAGTAATCACACAGACGTTTGTGAGAATGCTTCTGTCTAGTGTTTAGGTGAAGATATTTCTTTTCCCAGAATAGGCCTTAAAGCGCTCCAAATTTCCACTTGCAGATTCTACAAAAAGAGTGTTTCAAAACTGCTCTTTCAAAAGAAAGGCTCAAGTCTGTGAGTTGAATACACTCATCACAAAGAAGTTTCTGAGAATGCTTCTGTGTAGTTGTTATGTGAAGATATTTCCTTTTCCAGCATAGGCCTCAAAGCGCTCGAAATAAACACATGCAGATTCTACAAAAGGAGTGTTTGAAAACTGTACTATCAAAAGAAACGTTCAAGTCTGTGAGTTGAGTGCCCTCATCACAGAGAAGTTTCTGAGAATGCTTCTGTGTAGTTTTTAGGTGAAGATAATTCCTTTTACAGCATAGGCGTCAAAGCGATCCAAATAAACACTTGCAGATTCTACAAAAGGAGTGTTTCCAAACTGCTCTATCAAGAGGAATGTTCAAGTCTGTGAGTAGAATGCACTCGCCACAAAGAAGTTTCTGAGAATGCTTCTGTCTAGTTTTTATGTGAAGATATTTCCTTTTCGAGCATAGGCGTCAAAGCGCTCCAAATAAACACTTGCAGATTCTACATAAGGAGTGTTTCCAAACTGCTCTATCAGAGGGAATGTTCAAGTCTGTGAGTTGAATGCACTAGTCAGACAGAAGTTTGTGAGAATGCTTCTGTGTAGTTTTTAGGTGAAGGTATTTCTTTTCCCAGCATAGTCGTCAAAGCCCTCCAAATATCCACTTGCAGACTCTACAAAAAGTGTGTTTCAAAACTGCTCTTTCAAAAGGAAGGCTCAAGTCTGTGAGTTGAATGCACTCATCACAAAGAAGTTTCTGAGAATGCTTCTGTGTAGTTGTTATGTGAAGATACTTCCTTTTCCAGCTTAGGCCTCAAAGCGCTCGAAATAAACACTTGCAGATTCTACGAAAGGAGTGTTTCAAAACTGTCCTATCAAAATAAACGTTCAAGTCTGTGAGTTGAATGCACTCATCACACAGAAGTTTCTGAGAATGCTTCTGTGTAGTTTTTAGGTGAACATATTTCATTTCCCAGCACAGGCCTCAGAGCGCTCCAAATATGCACTTGCAGATTCTTCAAAAAGAGAGCTTGAAAACTCTTCCACCAAAAAGAGGCTTCAACTCTATGAGTAGAATGCGCTCATCACAAAGAAGTTTCTGAGAATGCTTCTGTCTAGTTTTTATGTGAAGATATTTCCTTTTCCAGCATAGGCGTCAAAGCGCTCCAAATAAACACTTGCAGATTCTACTAAAGGAGTGTTTCCAAACTGCTCTATCAAAAGCAATGTTCAAGTCTGTGAGTTGAATGCACTAATCACACAGAAGTTTGTGAGAATTCTTCCGTCTAGTTTTTAGGTGAAGATATTTCTTTTCCCAGAATAGGCCTTAAAGCGCTCCAAATATCCACTTGCAGATTCTACAAAAAGAGTGTTTGAAAACTGCTCTTTCAAAAGAAAGGCTCAAGTCTGTGAGTTGAATGCACTCATCACAAAGAAGTTTCTGAGTATGCTTCTGTGTAGTTGTTATGTGAAGATACTTCCTTTTCCAGCATAGGCCTCAAAGCACTCGAAATAAACAGTTGCAGATTCTAGGAAAGGAGTGTTTCAAAACAGTCCTATCAAAATAAACGTTCAAGTCTGTGAGTTGAATGCCCTCAACACAGAGAAGTTTATGAGAATGCTTCTGTGTAGTTCTTATGAGATGATAATTCCTTTCCCAGCATAGGCGTCAAAGCGATCCAAATAAGCACTTGCAGATTCTACAAAAGGAGTGTTTCCAAACTGCCCTATCAGAGGGAATGTTCAAGTCTGTGGGTTCAATGCAGTAATCACCCAGACGTTTGTGAGAATGCTTTTGTCTAGTGTTTAGGTGAAGATATTTCTTTTCCCAGAATAGGCCTTAAAGCGCTCCAAATTTCCACTTGCAGATTCTACAAAAAGAGTGTTTCAAAACTGCTCTTTCAAAAGAAAGGCTCAAGTCTGTGAGTTTAATGCACTCATCACAAAGAAGTTTCTGAGAATCCTTCTGTGTAGTTGTTATGTGAAGATACTTCCTTTTCCAGCATAGGCGTAAAAGCGATCCAAATAAACACTTGCAGATTCTACAAAAGGAGTGTTTCCAAACTGCTCTATCAGAGGGAATGTTCAAGTCTGTGAGTAGAATGCACTCAACACAAAGAAGTTTCTGAGAGTGCTTCTGTCTAGTTTTTATATGAAGATATTTCCTTTTCCAGCATAGGCGTCAAAGCGCTCCAAATAAACACTTGCAGATTATACAAAAGGAGTGTTTCCGAACTGCTCTATCAGAGGGAATGTTCAAGTCTGTGAGTTGAATGCACTAGTAAGACAGAAGTTTGTGAGAATGTTTCTGTGTAGTTTTTAGGCGAAGATATTTCTTTTCCCAGCATAGGCCTAAAAGCCCTCCAAATATCCACTTGCAGACTCTACAAAAAGAGTGTTTCAAAACTGCTCTTTCAAAAGGAAGGCTCAAGTCTGTGAGTTGAATGCACTCATCACAAAGAAGTTTCTGAGAATGCTTCTGTGTAGTCGTTATGTGAAGATACTTCCTTTTCCAGCATAGGCCTCAAAGCGCTCGAAATAAACACTTGCAACTTCTAGGAAAGGAGTATTTCAAAACTGTCCTATCAAAATAAACGTTCAAGTCTGTGAGTTGAATGCACTCATCACACAGAAGTTTCTGAGAATGCTTCTGTGTAGTTTTTAGGTGAACATATTTCATTTCCCAGCACAGGCCTGAGAGCGCTCCAAATATGCACTTGCAGATTCTACAAAAAGAGAGCTTGAAAAATCTTCCACCAAAAAGAGGCTTCAACTCTATGAGTAGAATGCGCTCATCACAAAGAAGTTTCTGAGAATGCTTCTGTCTAGTTTTTATGTGAAGATATTTCCTTTTCCAGCATAGGCGTCAAAGCGATCCAAATAAACACTGTCAGATTCTACAAAAGGAGTGTTTCCAAACTGCTCTATCAGAGGGAATGTTCAAGTCTGTGAGTAGAATGCACTCACCACAAAGAAGTTTGTGAGAGTACTTCTGTCTAGTTTTTATGTGAAGATATTTCCTTTTCCAGCATAGGCGTCAAAGCGATCCAAATAAACACTTGCAGATTCTACAAAAGAAGTGTTTCCAAACTGCTCTATCAGAGGGAATGTTCAAGTCTGTGAGTTGAATGCACTACTAAGACAGAAGTTTGTGAGAATGTTTCTGTGTAGTTTTTAGGCGAACATATTTCTTTTCCCAGCATAGGGCTCAAAGCCCTCCAAATATCCACTTGCAGACTCTACAAAAAGAGTGTTTCAAAACTGCTCTTTCAAAAGGAAGGCTCAAGTCTGTGAGTTGAATGCACTCATCACAAAGAAGTTTCTGAGAATGCTTCTGTGTAGTTGTTATGTGAAGATACTTCCTTTTCGAGCACAGGCCTCAAAGCGCTCGAAATAAACACTTGCAGATTCTACGAAAGGAGTGTTTCAAAACTGTCCTATCAAAATAAACGTTCAAGTCTGTGAGTTGAATGCACTCATCACACAGAAGTTTCTGAGAATGCTTATTTGTAGTTTTTAGGTGAACATATTTCATTTCCCAGCACAGGCCTCAGAGCGCTCCAAATATGCACTTGCAGATTCTACAAAAAGAGAGCTTGAAAACTCTTCCACCAAAAACAGGCTTCAACTCTATGAGTAGAATGCACTCATCACAAAGTAGTTTCTGAGAATGCTTCTGTCTAGTTTTTATGTGAAGATATTTCCTTTTCCAGCATAGGCGTCAAAGCGCTCCAAATAAACACTTGCAGATTCTACAAAAGGAGTGTTTCCGAACTGCTCTATCAGAGGGAATGTTCAAGTCTGTGAGTTGAATGCACTACTAAGACAGAAGTTTGTGAGAATGTTTCTGTGTAGTTTTTAGGCGAAGATATTTCTTTTCCCAGCATAGGCCTCAAAGCCCTCCAAATATCCACTTGCAGACTCTACAAAAAGAGTGTTTCAAAACTGCTCTCTCAAAAGGAAGGCTCAAGTCTGTGAGTTGAATGCACTCATCACAAAGAAGTTTCTGAGAATGCTTCTGTATAGTTTTCATATGAAGATATTTCCTTTTCCAGCATAGGCGTCAAAGCGCTCCAAATAAACACTTGCAGATTCTACTAAAGGAGTGTTTCCAAACTGCTCTATCAAAAGCAATGTTCAAGTCTGTGAGTTGAATGCACTAATCACACAGAAGTTTGTGAGAATCCTTCTGTCTAGTTTTTAGGTGAAGATATTTCTTTTCCCAGAATAGGCCTTAAAGCGCTCGAAATATCCACTTGCAGATTCTACAAAAAGAGTGTTTCAAAACTGCTCTTTCAAAAGAAAGGCTCAAGTCTGTGAGTTGAATGCACTCATCACAAAGAAGTTTCTGAGAATGTTTCTGTGTAGTTGTTATGTGAAGATACTTCCTTTTCCAGAATAGCCCTCAAAGCGCTCGAAATAAACACTTGCAGATTCTACAAAAGGAGTGTTTCAAAACTGTCCTATCAAAAGAAACGTTCAAGTCTGTGAGTTGAATGCCCTCATGACAGAGAAGTTTCTGAGAATGCTGCTGTGTAGTTTTTAGGTGAAGATAATTCCTTTTCCAGCATAGGCGTCAAAGCGATCCAAATAAGCACTTGCAGATTCTACAAAAGGAGTGTTTCCAAACTGCTCTATCAGAGGGAATGTTCAAGTCTGTGAGTTCAATGCAGTAATCACACAGACGTTTGTGAGAATGCTTCTGTCTAGTGTTTAGGTGAAGATATTTCTTTTCCCAGAATAGGCCTTAAAGCGCTCCAAATTTCCACTTGCAGATTCTACAAAAAGAGTGTTTCAAAACTGCTCTTTCAAAAGAAAGGCTCAAGTCTGTGAGTTGAATGCACTCATCACAAAGAAGTTTCTGAGAATGCTTCTGTGTAGTTTTTATGTGAAGATACTTCCTTTTCCAGCATAGGCCTCAAAGCGCTCGAAATAAACACTTGCAGATTCTAGGAAAGGAGTGTTTCAAAACAGTCCTATCAAAATAAACGTTTAAGTCTGTGAGTTGAATGCACTCATCACACAGTAGTTTCTGAGAATGCTTCTGTGTAGTTTTTAGGTAGAGATATTTCCTTTTCCAGCATAGGCGTCAAAGCGATCCAAATAAACACTTGCCGATCCTACAAAAGGAGTGTTTCCAAACTGCTCTATCAAGAGGAATGTTCAAGTCTGTGAGTAGAATGCACTCGCCACAAAGAAGTTTCTGAGAATGCTTCTGTCTAGTTTTTATGTGAAGATATTTCCTTTTCGAGCATAGGCGTCAAAGCGCTCCAAATAAACACTTGCAGATTCTACAAAAGGAGTGTTTCCACACTGCTCTATCAACAGGAATGTTCAAGTCTGAGAGTTGAATGCACTAATGACACAGAAGTTTGTGAGAATTCTTCTGTCTAGTTTTTAGGTGAAGATATTTCTTTCCCCAGAATAGGCCTCAAAGCGCTCCAAATATCCACTTGCAGATTCTACAAAAAGAGTGTTTCAAAACTGCTCTTTCAAAAGAAAGGCTCAAGTCTGTGAGTTGAATGTACTCATCTCAAAGAAGTTTCTGAGAATGCTTCTGTGTAGTTGTTATGTGAAGATACTTCCTTTTCCAGTATAGGCCTCAAAGCGCTCGAAATAAACACTTGCAGATTCTACAAAAGGAGTGTTTCTAAACTGTCCTATCAAAAGAAACCTTCAAGTCTGTGAGATGAATGCACTCATCACAGAGAAGCTTCTGAGAATGCTTCTGTGTAGTTTTTAGGTGAAGATATTTCCTTTTCCAGCATAGACGTCAAAGCGATCCAAATAAACACTTGCAGATTCTACAAAAGGAGTGTTTCCAAACTGCTCTATCAGAGGGAATGTTCAAGTCTGTGAGTAGAATGCACTCAACACAAAGAAGTTTCTGAGAGTGCTTCTGTCTAGTTTTTAGGTAAAGATATTTCCTTTTCCAGCATAGGCGTCAAAGCGCTCCAAATAAACACTTGCAGATTCTACAAAAGGAGTGTTTCCGAACTGCTCTATCAGAGGGAATGTTCAAGTCTGTGAGTTGAATGCACTAGTAAGACAGAAGTTTGTGAGAATGTTTCTGTGTAGTTTTTAGGCGAAGATATTTCTTTTCCCAGCATAGGCCTCAAAGCCCTCCAAATATCCAATTGCAGACTCTACAAAAACAGTGTTTCAAAACTGCTCTCTCAAAAGGAAGGCTCAAGTCTGTGAGTTGAATGCACTCATCACAAAGAAGTTTCTGAGAATGCTTCTGTGTAGTTTTTATGTGAAGATACTTCCTTTTCGAGCATAGGCCTCAAAGCGCTCGAAATAAACACTTGCAGATTCTAGGAAAGGAGTGTTTCAAAACAGTCCTATCAAAATAAACGTTCAAGTCTGTGAGTTGAACGCACTCATCACACAGAAGTTTCTGAGAATGCTTCTGTGTAGTTTTTATTTAGAGATATTTCCTTTTCCAGCATAGGCGTCAAAGCGATCCAAATAAACACTTGCCGATTCTACAAAAGGAGTGTTCCACACTGCTGTATCAAGAGGAATGTTTAAGTCTGTGAGTAGAATGCACTCGCCACAAAGAAGTTTCTGAGAATGCTTCTGTCTAGTTTTTATGTGAAGATATTTCCTTTTCGAGCACAGGCGTCAAAGCGCTCCAAATAAACACTTGCAGATTCTACAAAAGGAGTGTTTCCGAACTGCTCTATCAGAGGGAATGTTCAAGTCTGTGAGTTGAATGCACTAGTAAGACAGAAGTTTGTGAGAATGTTTCTGTGTAGTTTTTAGGCGAAGATATTTCTTTTCCCAGCATAGGCCTAAAAGCCCTCCAAATATCCACTTGCAGACTCTACAAAAAGAGTGTTTCAAAACTGCTCTTTCAAAAGGAAGGCTCAAGTCTGTGAGTTGAATGCACTCATCACAAAGAAGTTTCTGAGGATGCTTCTGTGTAGTCGTTATGTGAAGATACTTCCTTTTCCAGCATAGGTCTCAAAGCGCTCGAAATAAACACTTGCAGCTTCTAGGAAAGGAGTGTTTCAAAACAGTCCTATCAAAATAAACGTTCAAGTCTGTGAGTTGAATGCACTCATCACACAGAAGTTTATGAGAATGCTTCTGTGTAGTTTTTAGGTGGAGATATTTCCTTTTCGAGCATAGGCGTCAAAGCGCTCCAAATAAACACTTGCAGATTCTACAAAAGGAGTGTTTCCAAACTGCTCTATCAACAGGAATGTTCAAGTCTGTGAGTTGAATGCACTAATGACACAGAAGTTTGTGAGAATTCTTCTGTCTAGTTTTTAGGTGAAGATATTTCTTTTCCCAGAATTGGCCTTAAAGCGCTCCAAATATCCACTTGCAGATTCTACAAAAAGAGTGTTTCAAAACTGCTCTTTCAAAAGAAATGCTCAAGTCTGTGAGTTGAATGCACTCATCACAAAGAAGTTTCTGAGAATGCTTCTGTGTAGTTGTTATGTGAAGTTACTTCCTTTTCCAGTATAGGCCTCCAAGCGCTCGAAATAAACACTTGCAGATTCTACAAAAGGAGTGTTTCAAAACTGTCCTATCAAAAGAAACGTTCAAGTCTGTGAGTTGAATGCACTCATCACAGAGAAGCTTCTGAGAATGCTTCTGTGTAGTTTTTAGGTGAACATATTTCATTTCCCAACACAGGCCTGAGAGCGCTCCAAATATGCACTTGCAGATTCTACAAAAAGAGAGCTTGAAAACTCTTTCACCAAAAAGAGGCTTCAACTCTATGAGTAGAATGCGCTCGTCACAAAGAAGTTTCTGAGAATGCTTCTGTCTAGTTTTTATGTGAAGATATTTCCTTTTCAAGCATAGGCGTCAAAGCGATCCAAATAAACACTGCCACATTCTACAAAAGGAGTGTTTCCAAACTGCTCTATCAGAGGGAATGTTCAAGTCTGTGAGTAGAATGCACTCACCACAAAGAAGTTTCTGAGAGTGCTTCTGTCTAGTTTTTATGTGAAGATATTTCCTTTTCCAGCATAGGCGACAAAGCGCTCCAAGTAAACACTAGCAGATTCTACAAAAGGAGTGTTTCCGAACTGCTCTATCAGAGGGAATGTTCAAGTCCGTGAGTTGAATGCACTCATCACAAAGAAGTTTCTGAGAATGCTTCTGTGTAGTTGTTATGTGAAGATACTTCCTTTTCCAGCATAGGCTTCAAAGCGCTCGAAATAAACACTTGCAGATACTAGGAAAGGAGTGTTTCAAAACAGTCCTATCAAAATAAACGTTCAAGTCTGTGAGTTGAATGCACTCATCACACAGAAGTTTCTGAGAATGCTTCTGTGTAGTTTTTAGGTAGAGATATTTCCTTTTCCAGCATAGGCGTCAAAGCGATCCAAATAAACACTTGCAGATTCTACAAAAGGAGTGTTTCCAAACTGCTCTATCAATAGGAATGTTCAAGTCTGTGAGTAGAATGCACTCGCCACAACGAAGTTTCTGAGAATGCTTCTGTCTAGTTTTTATGTGAAGATATTTCCTTTTCGAGCATAGGCGTCAAAGCGCTCCAAATAAACACTTGCAGATTCTACAAAAGGAGTGTTTCCAAACTGCTCTATCAGAGGGAATGTTCAAGTCTGTGAGTAGAATGCACTCACCACAAAGAAGTTTCTGAGAGTGCTTCTGTCTAGTTTTTATGTGAAGATATTTCCTTTTCCAGCACAGGCGTCAAAGTGATCCAAATAAACACTTGCAGATTCTACAAAAGGAGTGTTTCCAAACTGCTCTATCAGAGGGAATGTTCAAGTCAGTGAGTTGAATGCACTACTAAGACAGAAGTTTGTGAGAATGTTTCTGTGTAGTTTTTAGGCGAAGATATTTCTTTTCCCAGCATAGGCCTCAAAGCCCTCCAAATATCCACTTGCAGACTCTACAAAAAGAGTGTTTCAAAACTGCTCTTTCAAAAGGAAGGCTCAAGTCTGTGAGTTGAATGCACTCATCACAAAGAAGTTTCTGAGAATGCTTCTGTGTAGTAGTTATGTGAAGATACTTCCTTTTCGAGCATAGGCCTCAAAGCGCTCGAAATAAACACTTGCAGATTCTACGAAAGGAGTGTTTCAAAACTGTCCTATCAAAATAAACGTTCAAGTCTGTGAGTTGAATGCACTCATCACACAGAAGTTTCTGAGAATGCTTCTGTGTAGTTTTTAGGTGAACATATTTCATTTCCCAGCACAGGCCTCAGAGCGCTCCAAATATGCACTTGCAGATTCTACAAAAAGAGACCTTGAAAACTCTTCCACCAAAAAGAGGCTTCAACTCTATGAGTAGAATGCAATCATCACAAAGAAGTTTCTGAGAATGCTCCTGTCTAGTTTTTATGTGAAGATATTTCATTTTCCAGCATAGGCGTAAAGCGCTCCAAATAAACACTTGCAGATTCTACTAAAGGAGTGTTTCCAAACTGCTCTATCAAAAGCAATGTTCAAGTCTGTGAGTTGAATGCACTAATCACACAGAAGTTTGTGAGAATCCTTCCGTCTAGTTTTTAGGTGAAGATATTTCTTTTCCCAGAATAGGCCTTAAAGCGCTCCAAATATCCACTTGCAGATTCTACAAAAAGAGTGTTTCAAAACTGCTCTTTCAAAAGAAATGCTCAAGTCTGTGAGTTGAATGCACTCATCACAAAGAAGTTTCTGAGAATGCTTCTGTGTAGTTGTTATGTGAAGTTACTTCCTTTTCCAGTATAGGCCTCCAAGCGCTCGAAATAAACACTTGCAGATTCTACAAAAGGAGTGTTTCAAAACTGTCCTATCAAAAGAAACGTTCAAGTCTGTGAGTTGAATGCACTCATCACAGAGAAGCTCTCTGAGAATGCTTCTGTGTAGTTTTTAGGTGAACATATTTCATTTCCCAACACAGGCCTGAGAGCGCTCCAAATATGCACTTGCAGATTCTACAAAAAGAGAGCTTGAAAACTCTTTCACCAAAAAGAGGCTTCAACTCTATGAGTAGAATGCGCTCGTCACAAAGAAGTTTCTGAGAATGCTTCTGTCTAGTTTTTATGTGAAGATATTTCCTTTTCCAGCATAGGCCTTAAAGCGCTCCAAATTTCCACTTGCAGATTCTACAAAAAGAGTGTTTCCAAACTGCTCTATCAGAGGGAATGTTCAAGTCTGTGAGTTGAATGCACTACTAAGACAGAAGTTTGTGAGAATGTTTCTGTGTAGTTTTTAGGCGAAGATATTTCTTTTCCCAGCATAGGCCTCAAAGCCCTCCAAATATCCACTTGCAGATTCTACAAAAAGAGTGTTTCAAAACTGCTCTTTCAAAAGGAAGGCTCAAGTCTGTGAGTTGAATGCACTCATCACAAAGAAGTTTCTGAGAATGCTTCTGTGTAGTTGTTATGTGAAGATACTTCCTTTTCGAGCATAGGCCTCAAAGCGCTCGAAATAAACACTTTCAGATTCTACGAAAGGAGTGTTTCAAAACTGTCCTATCAAAATAAACGTTCAAGTCTGTGAGTTGAATGCACTCATCACACAGAAGTTTCTGAGAATGCTTCTGTTTAGTTTTTAGGTGAACATATTTCATTTCCCAGCACAGCCCTCAGAGCGCTCCAAATATGCACTTGCAGATTCTACAAAAAGAGAGCTTGAAAACTCTTCCACCAAAAAGAGGCTTCAACTCTATGAGTAGAATGCACTCATCACAAAGAAGTTTATGAGAATGCTTCTGTCTAGTTTTTATGTGAAGATATTTCGTTTTCCAGCATAGGCGTCAAAGCGCTCCAAATAAACACTTGCAGATTCTACTAAAGGAGTGTTTCCAAACTGCTCTATCAAAAGCAATGTTCAAGTCTGTGAGTTGAATGTACTAATCACACAGAAGTTTGTGAGAATCCTTCCGTCTAGTTTTTAGGTGAAGATATTTCTTTTCCCAGAATAGGCCTTAAAGCGCTCCAAATATCCACTTGCAGATTCTACAAAAAGAGTGTTTCAAAACTGCTCTTTCAAAAGAAAGGCTCAAGTCTGTGAGTTGAATGCACTCATCACAAAGAAGTTTCTGAGAATGCTTCTGTGTAGTTGTTATGTGAAGATACTTCCTTTTCCAGCATAGGCCTCAAAGCGCTCGAAATAAACACATGCAGATTCTACAAAAGGAGAGTTTCAAAAGTGTCCTATGAAAAGAAACGTTCAAGTCTGTGAGGTGAATTTCCTCATGACAGAGAAGTTTCTGAGAATGCTGCTGTGTAGTTTTTAGGTGAAGATAATTCCTTTTCCAGCATAGGCGTCAAAGCGATCCAAATAAGCACTTGCAGATTCTACAAAGGGAGTGTTTCCAAACTGCTCTATCAGAGGGAATGTTCAAGTCTGTGAGTTCAATGCAGTAAGCACACAGACGTTTGTGAGAATGATTCTGTCTAGTGTTTAGGTGAGGATATTTCTTTTCCCAGAATAGGCCTTAAAGCGCTCCAAATTTCCACTTGCAGATTCTACAAAAAGAGTGTTTCAAAACTGCTCTTTCAAAAGGAAGGCTCAAGTCTGTGAGTTGAATGCACTCATCACAAAGAAGTTTCTGAGAATGCTTCTGTGTAGTCGTTATGTGAAGATACTTACTTTTCCAGCATAGGCCTCAAAGCGCTCGAAATAAACACTTGCAGCTTCTAGGAAAGGAGTGTTTCAAAACAGTCCTATCAAAATAAACGCTCAAGTCTGTGAGTTGAATGCACTCATCACACAGAAGTTTATGAGAATACTTCTGTGTAGTTTTTAGGTGGAGATATTTCCTTTTCCAGCATAGGCGTCAAAGCGATCCAAATAAACACTTGCAGATTCTACAAAAGGAGTGTTTCCAAACTGCTCTATCAAGAGGAATGTTCAATTCTGTGAGTAGAATGCACTCACCACAAAGAAGTTTCTGAGAATGCTTCTGTCTAGTTTTTATGTGAAGATATTTCCTTTTCCAGCATAGGCGTCAAAGCGCTCCAAATAAACACTTGCAGATTCTACTAAAGGAGTGTTTCCAAACTGCTCTATCAAAAGCAATGTTCAAGTCCGTGAGTTGAATGCACTAATCACACAGAAGTTTGTGAGAATCCTTCCGTCTAGTGTTTAGGTGAAGATATTTCTTTTCCCAGAATAGGCCTTAAAGCGCTCCAAATTTCCACTTGCAGATTCTACAAAAAGAGTGCTTCAAAACTGCTCTTTCAAAAGAAAGGCTCAAGTCTGTGAGTTGAATGCACTCATCACAAAGAAGTTTCTGAGAATGCTTCTGTGTAGTTGTTATGTGAAGCTACTTCCTTTTCCAGCATAGGCCTCAAAGCGCTCGAAATAAACACTTGCACATTCTAGGAAAGGAGTTTTTCAAAACAGTCCTATCAAAATAAACGTTCAAGTCTGTGAGTTGAATGCACTCATCACACAGAAGTTTCTGAGAAAGCTTCTGTGTAGTTTGCAGGTGGAGATATTTCCTTTTCCAGCATAGGCGTCAAAGCGATCCAAATAAACACTTGCAGATTCTACAAAAGGAGTGTTTCCAAACTGCTCTATCAAGAGGAATGTTCAAGTCCGTGAGTAGAATGCACTCACCACAAAGAAGTTTCTGAGAATGCTTCTGTCTAGTTTTTATGTGAAGATATTCCCTTTTCCAGCATAGGCGTCAAAGCGCTCCAAATAAACACTTGCAGATTCTACAAAAGGAGTGTTTCCAAACTGCTCTATCAGAGGGAATGTTCAAGTCTGTGAGTTGAATGCACTAGTCAGACAGAAGTTTGTGAGAATGCTTCTGTTTTGTTTTTAGGTGAAGATATTCCTTTTCCCAGCATAGGCCTCAAAGCCCTCCAAATATCCACTTGCAGACTCTACAAAAAGAGTGTTTCAAAACTGCTCTTTCAAAAGGAAGGCTCAAGTCTGTGAGTTGAATGCACTCATCACAAAGAAGTTTCTGAGAATGCTTCTGTGTAGTCGTTATGTGAAGATACTTCCTTTTCCAGCATAGGCCTCAAAGCGCTCGAAATAAACACTTGCAGCTTCTAGGAAAGGAGTGTTTCAAAACAGTCCTATCAAAATAAACGTTCAAGTCTGTGAGTTGAATGCACTCATCACACAGAAGTTTATGAGAATGCTTCTGTGTAGTTTTTAGGTGGAGATATTTCCTTTTCCAGCATAGGCGTCAAAGCGATCCAAATAAACACTTGCAGATTCTACAAAAGGAGTGTTTCCAAACTGCTCTATCAAGAGGAATGTTCAATTCTGTGAGTAGAATGCACTCACCACAAAGAAGTTTCTGAGAATGCTTCTGTCTAGTTTTTATGTGAAGATATTTCCTTTTCCAGCTTAGGCCTCAAAGCGCTCGAAATAAACACTTGCAGATTCTACGAAAGGAGTGTTTCAAAACTGTCCTATCAAAATAAACGTTCAAGTCTGTGAGTTGAATGCACTCATCACACAGAAGTTTTTGAGAATGCTTCTGTGTAGTTTTTAGGTGAACATATTTCATTTCCCAGCACAGGCCTCAGAGCGCTCCAAATATGCACTTGCAGATTCTACAAAAAGAGAGCTTGAAAACTCTTCCACCAAAAAGAGGCTTCAACTCTATGAGTAGAATGCGCTCATCACAAAGAAGTTTCTGAGAATGCTTCTGTCTAGTTTTTATGTGAAGATATTGCCTTTTCCAGCATAGGCGTCAAAGCGCTCCAAATAAATACTTGCAGATTCTACTAAAGGAGTGTTTCCAAACTGCTCTATCAAAAGCAATGTTCAAGTCTGTGAGTTGAATGCACTAATCACACAGAAGTTTGTGAGAATTCTTCCGTCTAGTTTTTAGGTGAAGATATTTCTTTTCCCAGAATAGGCCTTAAAGCGCTCCAAATATCCACTTGCAGATTCTACAAAAAGAGTGTTTCAAAACTGCTCTTTCAAAAGAAAGGCTCAAGTCTGTGAGTTGAATGCACTCATCACAAAGAAGTTTCTGAGTATGCTTCTGTGTAGTTGTTATGTGAACATACTTCCTTTTCCAGCATAGGCCTCAAAGCACTCGAAATAAACACTTGCAGATTCTAGGAAAGGAGTGTTTCAAAACAGTCCTATCAAAATAAACGTCCAAGTCTGTGTGTTGAATGCCCTCAACACAGAGAAGTTTCTGAGAATGCTTCTGTGTAGTTCTTAGGAGAAGATAATTCCTTTTCCAGCATAGGCGTCAAAGCGATCCAAATAAGCACTTGCAGATTCTACAAAAGGAGTGTTTCCAAACTGCCCTATCAGAGGGAATGTTCAAGTCTGTGAGTTCAATGCAGTAATCACACAGAGGTTTGTGAGAATGCTTCTGTCTAGTGTTTAGGTGAAGATATTTCTTTTCCCAGAATAGGCCTTAAAGCGCTCCAAATTTCCAATTGCAGATTCTACAAAAAGAGTGTTTCAAAACTGCTCTTTCAAAAGAAAGGCGCAAGTCTGTGAGTTGAATGCACTCATCACAAAGAAGTTTCTGAGAATGCTTCTGTGTAGTTGTTATGTGAAGATACTTCCTTTTCCAGTATAGGCCTCAAAGCGCTCGAAATAAACACTTGCAGATTCTACAAAAGGAGTGTTTCTAAACTATCCTATCAAAAGAAACGTTCAAGTCTGTGAGTTGAATGCACTCATCACAGAGAAGCTTCTGAGAATGCTTCTGTGTAGTTTTTAGGTGAACATATTTCATTTCCCAGCACAGGCCTGAGAGCGCTCCAAATATGCACTTGCAGATTCTACAAAAAGAGAGCTTGAAAACTCTTCCACCAAAAAGAGGCTTCAACTCTAAGAGTAGAATGCGCTTATCACAAAGAAGTTTCTGAGAATGCTTCTGTCTAGTTTTTATGTGAAGATATTTCCTTTTCCAGCATAGGCCTCAAAGCGATCCAAATAAACACTGGCAGATTCTACAAAAGGAGTGTTTCCAAACTGCTCTATCAGAGGGAATGTTCAAGTCTGTGAGTAGAATGCACTCACCACAAAGAAGTTTCTGAGAGTGCTTCTGTCTAGTTTTTATGTGAAGATATTTCCTTTTCCAGCATAGGCGTCAAAGCGCTCCAAATAAACACTTGCAGATTCTACAAAAGGAGTGTTTCCAAACTGCTCTATCAGAGGGAATGTTCAAGTCTGTGAGTTGAATGCACTACTAAGACAGAAGTTTGTGAGAATGTTTCTGTGTAGTTTTTAGGCGAAGATATTTCTTTTCCCAGCATAGGCCTCAAAGCCCTCCAAATATCCACTTGCAGATTCTACAAAAAGAGTGTTTCAAAACTGCTCTTTCAAAAGGAAGGCTCAAGTCTGTGAGTTGAATGCACTCATCACAAAGAAGTTTCTGAGAATGCTTCTGTGTAGTTGTTATGTGAAGATACTTCCTTTTGGAGCATAGGCCTCAAAGCGCTCGAAATAAACACTTGCAGATTCTACGAAAGGAGTGTTTCAAAACTGTCCTATCAAAATAAACGTTCAAGTCTGTGAGTTGAATGCACTCATCACACAGTAGTTTCTGACAATACTTCTGTGTAGTTTTTAGGTGAACATATTTCATTTCCCAGCACAGGCCTCAGAGCGCTCCAAATATGCACTTGCAGATTCTACAAAAAGAGAGCTTGAAAACTCTTCAACCAAAAAGAGGCTTCAACTCTATGAGTAGAATGCACTCATCACAAAGAAGTTTCTGAGAATGCTTCTGTCTAGTTTTTATGTGAAGATATTTCCTTTTCCAGCATAGGCGTCAAAGCGCTCCAAATAAACACTTGCAGATTCTACCAAAGGAGTGTTTCCAAACTGCTCTATCAAAAGCAATGTTCAAGTCTGTGAGTTGAATGCACTAATCACACAGAAGTTTGTGAGAATTCTTCCGTCTAGTTTTTAGGTGAAGATATTTCTTTTCCCAGAATAGGCCTTAAATCGCTCCAAATATCCACTTGCAGATTCTACAAAAAGAGTGTTTCAAAACTGCTCTTTCAAAAGAAAGGCTCAAGTCTGTGAGTTGAATGCACTCATCACAAAGAAGTTTCTGAGAATGTTTCTGTGTAGTTGTTATGTGAAGATACTTCCTTTTCCAGAATAGGCCTCAAAGCGCTCGAAATAAACACATGCAGATACTACAAAAGGAGTGTTTCAAAACAGTCCTATCAAAATAAACGTTCAAGTCTGTGAGTTGAATGCACTCATCACACAGAAGTTTCTGAGAATGCTTCTGTGTAGTTTTTAGGTAGAGATATTTCCTTTTCCAGCATAGGCGTCAAAGCGATCCAAATAAACACATGCCGATTCTACAAAAGGAGTGTTTCCAAACTGCTCTATCAAGAGGAATGTTCAAGTCCGTGAGTAGAATGCACTCGCCACAAAGAAGTTTCTGAGAATGCTTCTGCCTATTTTTTATGTGAAGATATTTCCTTTTCCAGCATAGGCGGCAAAGCGCTCCAAATAAACACTTGCAGATTCTACATAAGGAGTGTTTCCAAACTGCTCTATCAGAGGGAATGTTCAAGTCTGTGAGTTGAATGCACTAGTAAGACAGAAGTTTGTGAGAATGCTTCTGTGTAGTTTTTAGGTGAAGATATTCCTTTTCCCAGCATAGTCCTCAAAGCCCTCCAAATATCCACTTGCAGACTCTACAAAAAGTGTGTTTCAAAACTGCTCTTTCAAAAGGAAGGCTCAAGTCTGTGAGTTGAATGCACTCATCACACAGAAGTTTCTGAGAATGCTTCTGTGTAGTTGTTATGTGAAGATACTTCCTTTTCCTGCTTAGGCCTCAAAGCGCTCGAAATAAACACTTGCAGATTCTACGAAAGGAGTGTTTCAAAACTGTCCTATCAAAATAAACGTTCTAGTCTGTGAGTTGAATGCACTCATCACACAGAAGTTTCTGAGAATGCTTCTGTGTAGTTTTTAGGTGAACATATTTCATTTCCCAGCAGAGGCCTCAGAGCGCTCCAAATATGCACTTGCAGATTCTACAAAAAGAGAGCTTGAAAACTCTTCCACCAAAAAGAGGCTTCATCTCTATGAGTAGAATGCACTCATCACAAAGAAGTTTCTGAGAATGCTTCTGTCTAGTTTTTATGTGAAGATATTGCCTTTTCCAGCATAGGCGTCAAAGCGCTCCAAATAAACACTTGCAGATTCTACTAAAGGAGTGTTTCCAAACTGCTCTATCAAAAGCAATGTTCAAGTCTGTGAGTTGAATGCACTAATCACACAGAAGTTTGTGAGAATTCTTCCGTCTAGTTTTTAGGTGAAGATATTTCTTTTCCCAGAATAGGCCTTAAAGCGCTCCAAATATCCAATTGCAGATTCTACAAAAAGAGTGTTTCAAAACTGCTCTTTCAAAAGAAAGGCTCAAGTCTGTGAGTTGAATGCACTCATCACAAAGAAGTTTCTGAGTATGCTTCTGTGTAGTTGTTATGTGAAGATACTTCCTTTTCCAGCATAGGCCTCAAAGCACTCGAAATAAACACTTGCAGATTCTAGGAAAGGAGTGTTTCAAAACAGTCCTATCAAAATAAACGTTCAAGTCTGTGTGTTGAATGCCCTCAACACAGAGAAGTTTCTGAGAATGCTTCTGTGTAGTTCTTAGGAGAAGATAATTCCTTTTCCAGCATAGGCGTCAAAGCGATCCAAATAAGCACTTGCAGATTCTACAAAAGGAGTGTTTCCAAACTGCCCTATCAGAGGGAATGTTCAAGTCTGTGAGTTCAATGCAGTAATCACACAGAGGTTTGTGAGAATGCTTCTGTCTAGTGTTTAGGTGAAGATATTTCTTTTCCCAGAATAGGCCTTAAAGCGCTCCAAATTTCCAATTGCAGATTCTACAAAAAGAGTGTTTCAAAACTGCTCTTTCAAAAGAAAGGCGCAAGTCTGTGAGTTGAATGCGCTCATCACAAAGAAGTTTCTGAGAATGCTTCTGTGTAGTTGTTATGTGAAGATATTTCCTTTTCCAGTATAGGCCTCAAAGCGCTCGAAATAAACACTTGCAGATTCTACAAAAGGAGTGTTTCTAAACTATCCTATCAAAAGAAACGTTCAAGTCTGTGAGTTGAATTCACTCATCACAGAGAAGCTTCTGAGAATGCTTCTGTGTAGTTTTTAGGTGAACATATTTCATTTCCCAGCACTGGCCTGAGAGCGCTCCAAATATGCACTTGCAGATTCTACAAAAAGAGAGCTTGAAAACTCTTCCACCAAAAAGAGGCTTCAACTCTTTGAGTAGAATGCGCTCATCACAAAGAAGTTTCTGAGAATGCTTCTGTCTAGTTTTTATGTGAAGATATTTCCTTTTCCAGCATAGGCCTCAAAGCGATCCAAATAAACACTGGCAGATTCTACAAAAGGAGTGTTTCCAAACTGCTCTATCAGAGGGAATGTTCAAGTCTGTGAGTAGAATGCACTCACCACAAAGAAGTTTCTGAGAGTGCTTCTGTCTAGTTTTTATGTGAAGATATTTCCTTTTCCAGCATAGGCGTCAAAGCGCTCCAAATAAACACTTGCAGATTCTACCAAAGGAGTGTTTCCAAACTGCTCTATCAAAAGCAATGTTCAAGTCTGTGAGTTGAATGCACTAATCACACAGACGTTTGTGAGAATGCTTCTGTCTAGTGTTTAGGTGAAGATATTTCTTTTCCCAGAATAGGCCTTAAAGCGCTCCAAATTTCCACTTGCAGATTCTACAAAAAGAGTGCTTCAAAACTGCTCTTTCAAAAGAAAGGCTCAAGTCTGTGAGTTGAATGCACTCATCACAAAGAAGTTTCTGAGAATGCTTCTGTGTAGTTGTTATGTGAAGCTACTTCCTTTTCCAGCATAGGCCTCAAAGCGCTCGAAATAAACACTTGCACATTCTAGGAAAGGAGTGTTTCAAAACAGTCCTATCAAAATAAACGTTCAAGTCTGTGAGTTGAATGCACTCATCACACAGAAGTTTCTGAGAAAGCTTCTGTGTAGTTTGCAGGTGGAGATATTTCCTATTCCAGCATAGGCGTCAAAGCGATCCAAATAAACACTTGCAGATTCTACAAAAGGAGTGTTTCCAAACTGCTCTATCAAGAGGAATGTTCAAGTCCGTGAGTAGAATGCACTCACCACAAAGAAGTTTCTGAGAATGCTTCTGTCTAGTTTTTATGTGAAGATATTCCCTTTTCCAGCATAGGCGTCAAAGCGCTCCAAATAAACACTTGCAGATTCTACAAAAGGAGTGTTTCCAAACTGCTCTATCAGAGGGAATGTTCAAGTCTGTGAGTTGAATGCACTAGTCAGACAGAAGTTTGTGAGAATGCTTCTGTTTAGTTTTTAGGTGAAGATATTCCTTTTCCCAGCATAGGCCTCAAAGCCCTCCAAATATCCACTTGCAGACTCTACAAAAAGAGTGTTTCAAAACTGCTCTTTCAAAAGGAAGGCTCAAGTCTGTGAGTTGAATGCACTCATCACAAAGAAGTTTCTGAGAATGCTTCTGTGTAGTCGTTATGTGAAGATACTTCCTTTTCCAGCATAGGCCTCAAAGCGCTCGAAATAAACACTTGCAGCTTCTAGGAAAGGAGTGTTTCAAAACAGTCCTATCAAAATAAACGTTCAAGTCTGTGAGTTGAATGCACTCATCACACAGAAGTTTATGAGAATGCTTCTGTGTAGTTTTTAGGTGGAGATATTTCCTTTTCCAGCATAGGCGTCAAAGCGATCCAAATAAACACTTGCAGATTCTACAAAAGGAGTGTTTCCAAACTGCTCTATCAAGAGGAATGTTCAATTCTGTGAGTAGAATGCACTCACCACAAAGAAGTTTCTGAGAATGCTTCTGTCTAGTTTTTATGTGAAGATATTTCCTTTTCCAGCTTAGGCCTCAAAGCGCTCGAAATAAACACTTGCAGATTCTACGAAAGGAGTGTTTCAAAACTGTCCTATCAAAATAAACGTTCAAGTCTGTGAGTTGAATGCACTCATCACACAGAAGTTTTTGAGAATGCTTCTGTGTAGTTTTTAGGTGAACATATTTCATTTCCCAGCACAGGCCTCAGAGCGCTCCAAATATGCAATTGCAGATTCTACAAAAAGAGAGCTTGAAAACTCTTCCACCAAAAAGAGGCTTCAACTCTATGAGTAGAATGCGCTCATCACAAAGAAGTTTCTGAGAATGCTTCTGTCTAGTTTTTATGTGAAGATATTTCCTTTTCCAGCATAGGCGTCAAAGCGATCCAAATAAACACTGGCAGATTCTACAAAAGGAGTGTTTCCAAACTGCTCTATCAGAGGGAATGTTCAAGTCTGTGAGTAGAATGCACTCACCACAAAGAAGTTTCTGAGAGTGCTTCTGTCTAGTTTTTATGTGAAGATATTTCCTTTTCCAGCATAGGCGTCAAAGCGCTCCAAATAAACACTTGCAGATTCTTCAAAAGGAGTGTTTCCAAACTGCTCTATCAGAGGGAATGTTCAAGTCTGTGAGTTGAATGCACTACTAAGACAGAAGTTTGTGAGAATGTTTCTGTGTAGTTTTTAGGCGAAGATATTTCTTTTCCCAGCATAGGCCTCAAAGCCCTCCAAATATCCACTTGCAGACTCTACAAAAAGAGGGTTTCAAAACTGCTCTTTCAAAAGAAAGGCTCAAGTCTGTGAGTTGAATGCACTCATCACAAAGAAGTTTCTGAGAATGCTTCTGTGTAGTTGTTATGTGAAGATACTTCCTTTTCGAGCATAGGCCTCAAAGCGCTCGAAATAAACACTTGCAGATTCTACGAAAGGAGTGTTTCAAAACTGTCCTATCAAAATAAACGTTCAAGTCTGTGAGTTGAATGCACTCATCACACAGAAGTTTCTGAGAATGCTTCTTTGTAGTTTTTAGGTGAACATATTTCATTTCCCAGCACAGGACTAAGAGCGCTCCAAATATGCACTTGCAGATTCTACAAAAAGAGAGCTTGAAAACTCTTCCACCAAAAAGAGGCTTCAACTCTATGAGGAGAATGCACTCATCACAAAGAAGTTTCTGAGAATGCTTCTGTCTAGTTTTTATGTGAAGATATTTCCTTTTCCAGCATAGGCGTCAAAGCCCTCCAAATAAACACTTGCAGATTCTACTAAAGGAGTGTTTCCAAACTTTTCTATCAAAAGCAATGTTCAAGTCTGTGAGTTGAATGAACTAATCACACAGAAGTTTGTGAGAATCCTTCCGTCTAGTTTTTAGGTGAAGATATTTCTTTTCCCAGAATAGGCCTTAATGCGCTCCAAATATCCACTTGCAGATTCTACAAAAAGAGTGTTTCAAAACTGCTCTTTCAAAAGAAAGGCTCAAGTCTATGAGTTGAATGCACTCATCACAAAGAAGTTTCTGAGAATGTTTCTGTGTAGTTGTTATGTGAAGATACTTCCTGTTCCAGAATAGGCCTCAAAGCGCTCGAAATAAACACATGGAGATTCTACAAAAGGAGTGTTTCAAAACTGTCCTATCAAAAGAAACGTTCAAGTCTGTGAGTTGAATGCCCTCATGACAGAGAAGTTTCTGAGAAAGCTTCTGTGTAGTTTTTAGGTGGAGATATTTCCTTTTCCAGCATAGGCGTCAAAGCGATCCAAATAAACACTTGCAGATTCTACAAAAGGAGTGTTTCCAAACTGCTCTATCAAGAGGAATGTTCAAGTCCGTGAGTAGAATGCACTCACCACAAAGAAGTTTCTGAGAATGCTTCTGTCTAGTTTTTATGTGAAGATATTTCCTTTTCCAGCATAGGCGTCAAAGCGCTCCAAATAAACACTTGCAGATTCTACAAAAGGAGTGTTTCCAAACTGCTCTATCAGAGGGAATGTTCAAGTCTGTGAGTTGAATGCACTAGTCAGACAGAAGTTTGTGAGAATGTTTCTGTGTAGTTTTTAGGTGAAGATATTTCTTTTCCCAGCATAGGCCTCAAAGCCCTCCAATTATCCACTTGCAGACTCTACAAAAAGAGTGTTTCAAAACTGCTCTTTCAAATGGAAGGCTCAAGTCTGTGAGTTGAATGCACTCATCACAAAGAAGTTTCTGAGAATGCTTCTGTGTAGTTGTTATGTGAAGATATTTCCTTTACCAGCATAGGCCTCAAAGCGCTCGAAATAAACACTTGCAGATTCTACGAAAGGAGTGTTTCAAAACTGTCCTATCAAAATAAACGTTCAAGTCTGTGAGTTGAATGCACTCATCACACAGAAGTTTCTGAGAATGCTTCTGTGTAGTTTTTAGGTGAACATTTTTCATTTCCCAACACATGCCTCAGAGCGCTCCAAATACGCACTTGCAGATTCTACAAAAAGAGAGCTTGAAAACTCTTCCACCAAAAAGAGGCTTCAACTCTTTGAGTAGAATGCACTCATCACAAAGAAGTTTCTGAGAATGCTTCTGTCTAGTTTTTATGTGAAGATATTTCCTTTTCCAGCATAGGCGTCAAAGCGCTCCAAATAAACACTTGCAGATTCTACTAAAGGAGAGTTTCCAAACTGCTCTATCAAAAGCAATGTTCAAGTCTGTGAATTGAATGCACTAATCACATAGAAGTTTGTGAGAATTCTTCCGTCTAGTTTTTAGGTGAAGATATTTCTTTTCCCAGAATAGGCCTTATAGCGCTCCAAATATCCAGTTGCAGATCCTACAAAAAGAGTGTTTCAAAACTGCTCTTTCGAAAGAAAGGCTCAAGTCTGTGAGTTGAATGCACTCATTACAAAGAAGTTTCTGAGAATGCTTCTGTGTTGTTCTTATGTGAAGATAATTCCTTTTCCAGCATAGGCCTCAAAAGGGCTCGAAATAAACACTTGCAGATTCTAGGAAAGGAGTGTTTCAAAACAGTCCTATCAAAATAAACGTTCAAGTCTGTGAGTTGAATGCACTCATCACAAAGAAGTTTCTGAGAATGCTTCGGTGTAGTTGTTATGTGAAGATACTTCGTTTTCCTGCATAGGCCACAAAGCGCTCGAAATAAACACTTGCAGATTCTACAAAAGGAGTGTTTCCAAACTGCTCTATCAGAGGGAATGTTCAAGTCTGTGAGTTCAAAGCAGTAATCACACAGACGTTTGTGAGAATGCTTCTGTCAAGTTTTTATGTGAAGATATTACCTTTTCCAGCATAGGCGTCAAAGCGATCCAAATAAGCACTTGCAGATTCTACAAAAGCAGTGTTTCCAAACTGCTCTATCAGAGGGAATGTTCAAGTCTGTGAGTTCAATGCAGTAATCACACAGACGTTTGTGAGAATGCTTCTGTCTAGTGTTTAGGTGAAGATATTTCTTTTCCCAGAATAGGCCTTAAAGCACTCCAAATTTCCACTTGCAGATTCTACAAAAAGAGTGCTTCAGAACTGCTCTTTCAAAAGAAAGGCTCAAGTCTGTGAGTTGAATGCACTCATCACAAAGAAGTTTCTGAGAATGCTTCTGTGTAGATGTTATGTGAAGCTACTTGCTTTTCCAGCATAGGCCTCAAAGCGCTCGAAATACACACTTGCAGATTCTAGGAAAGGAGTGTTTCAAAACAGTCCTATCAAAATAAACGTTCAAGTCTGTGTGTTGAATGGACTCATCACACAGAAGTTTCTGAGAAAGCTTCTGTGTAGTTTTCAGGTGGAGATATTTCCTTTTCCAGCATAGGCGTCAAAGCGATCCAAATAAACACTTGCAGATTCTACAAAAGGAGTGTTTCCAAACTGCTCTATCAAGAGGAATGTTCAAGTCCGTGAGTAGAATGCACTTGCCACAAAGAAGTTTCTGAGAATGCTTCTGTCTAGTTTTTATGTGAAGATATTCCCTTTTCCAGCATAGGTGTCAAAGCGCTCCAAATAAACACTTGCAGATTCTACAAAAGGAGTGTTTCGAAACTGCTCTATCAGAGGGAATGTTCAAGTCTGTGAGTTGAATGCCCTAGTCAGACAGAGGTTTGTGAGAATGCTTCTGTTTAGTTTTTAGGTGAAGATATTCCTTTTCCCAGCATAGGCCTCAAAGCCCTCCAAATATCCAGTTGCAGACTCTACAAAAAGAGTGTTTCAAAACTGCTCTTTCAAAAGGAAGGCTCAAGTCTGTGAGTTGAATGCACTCATCACAAAGAAGTTTCTGAGAATGCTTCTGTGTAGTTGTTATGTGAAGATATTTCCTTTGCCAGCATAGGCCTCAAAGCGCTCGAAATAAACACTTGCAGATTCTACGAAAGGAGTGTTTCAAAACTGTCCTATCAAAATAAACGTTCAAGTCTGTGAGTTGAATGCACTCATCACACAGAAGTTTCTGAGAATGCTTCTGTGTAGTTTTTAGGTGAACATATTTCATTTCCCAGCACAGGCCTCAGAGCGCTCCAAATATGCACTTGCAGATTCTACGAAAAGAGACCTTGAAAACTCTTCCACCAAAAAGAGGCTTCAACTCTATGAGTAGAATGCTCTCATCACAAAGAAGTTTCTGAGAATGCTTCTGTCTAGTTTTTATGTGAAGATATTTCCTTTTCCAGCATTGGCTTCAAAGCGCTCCAAATAAACACTTGCAGATTCTACTAAAGGAGTGTTTCCAAACTGCTCTATCAAAAGGAATGTTCAAGTCTGTGAGTTGAATGCACTAATGACACAGAAGTTTGTGAGAACTCTTCTGTCTAGTTTTTAGATGAAGATATTTCTTTTCCCAGAATAGGCCTTAAAGCGCTCCAAATATCCACTTGCAGATTCTACAAAAAGAGTGTTTCAAAACTGCTCTTTCAAAAGAAAGGCTCAAGTCTGTGAGTTGAATGCACTCATCACAAAGAAGTTTCTGAGAATGCTTCTGTGTAGTTGTTAAGTGAAGATACTTCCTTTTCCAGCATAGGCCTCAAAGCGCTCGAAATAAACACTTGCAGATTCTACAAAAGGAGAGTTTCAAAACTGTCCTGTCAAAAGAAACGTTAAAGTCTGTGAGTTGAATGCACTCATCACAGAGAAGTTTCTGAGAATGCTTCTGTGTAGTTTTTAGGTGAAGATATTCCCTTTTCCAGCATAGGCGTCAAAGCGATCCAAATAAACACTTGCAGATTCTACAAAAGGAGTGTTTCCAAACTGCTCTATCAGAGGGAATGTTCAAGTCTGTGAGTTGAATGCACTAGTCAGACAGAAGTTTGTGAGAATGTTTCTGTGTAGTTTTTAGGTGAAGATATTTCTTTTCCCAGCATAGGCCTCAAAGCCCTCCAATTATCCACTTGCAGACTCTACAAAAAGAGTGTTTCAAAACTGCTCTTTCAAAAGGAAGGCTCAAGTCTGTGAGTTGAATGCACTCATCACAAAGAAGTTTCTGAGAATGCTTCTGTGTAGTTGTTATGTGAAGATATTTCCTTTACCAGCATAGGCCTCAAAGCGCTCGAAATAAACACTTGCAGATTCTACGAAAGGATGGTTTCAAAACTGTCCTATCAAAATAAACGTTCAAGTCTGTGAGTTGAATGCACTCATCACACAGAAGTTTCTGAGAATGCTTCTGTGTAGTTTTTAGGTGAACATTTTTCATTTCCCAACACAGGCCTCAGAGCGCTCCAAATACGCACTTGCAGATTCTACAAAAGGAGAGCTTGAAAACTCTTCCACCAAAAAGAGGCTTCAACTTTTGAGTAGAATGCACTCATCACAAAGAAGTTTCTGAGAATGCTTCTGTCTAGTTTTTATGTGAAGATATTTCCTTTTCCAGCATAGGCGTCAAAGCGCTCCAAATAAACACTTGCAGATTCTACTAAAGGAGAGTTTATAAACTGCTCTATCAAAAGCAATGTTCAAGTCTGTGAGTTGAATGCACTAATCACACAGAAGTTTGTGAGAATTCTTCCGTCTAGTTTTTAGGTGAAGATATTTCTTTTCCCAGAATAGGCCTTATAGCGCTCCAAATATCCACTTGCAGATTCTACAAAAAGAGTGTTTCAAAGCTGCTCTTTCAAAAGGAAGGCTCAAGTCGGTGAGTTGAATGCACTCATCACAAAGAAGTTTCTGAGAATGCTTCTGTGTAGTTGTTATGTGAAGATACTTCCTTTTCGAGCATAGGCCTCAAAGCGCTCGAAATAAACACTTGCAGATTCTACGAAAGGAGTGTTTCAAAACTGTCCTATCAAAATAAACGTTCAAGTCTGTGAGTTGAATGCACTCATTACAAAGAAGTTTCTGAGAATGCTTCTGTGTTGTTCTTATGTGAAGATAATTCCTTTTCCTGCATAGGCCTCAAAAGGGCTCGAAATAAACACTTGCAGATTCTAGGAAAGGAGTGTTTCAAAACAGTCCTATCAAAATAAACGTTCAAGTCTGTGAGTTGAATGCACTCATCACAAAGAAGTTTCTGAGAATGCTTCGGTGTAGTTGTTATGTGAAGATACTTCGTTTTCCTGCATAGGCCACAAAGCGCTCGAAATAAACACTTGCAGATTCTACAAAAGGAGTGTTTCCAAACTGCTCTATCAGAGGGAATGTTCAAGTCTGTGAGTTCAAAGCAGTAATCACACAGACGTTTGTGAGAATGCTTCTGTCAAGTTTTTATGTGAAGATATTACCTTTTCCAGCATAGGCGTCAAAGCGATCCAAATAAGCACTTGCAGATTCTACAAAAGCAGTGTTTCCAAACTGCTCTATCAGAGGGAATGTTCAAGTCTGTGAGTTCAATGCAGTAATCACACAGACGTTTGTGAGAATGCTTCTGTCTAGTGTTCAGGTGAAGATATTTCTTTTCCCAGAATAGGCCTTAAAGCGCTCCAAATTTCCACTTGCAGATTCTACAAAAAGAGTGCTTCAGAACTGCTCTTTCAAAAGAAAGGCTCAAGTCTGTGAGTTGAATGCACTCATCACAAAGAAGTTTCTGAGAATGCTTCTGTGTAGTTGTTATGTGAAGCTACTTCCTTTTCCAGCATAGGCCTCAAAGCGCTCGAAATAAACACTTGCAGATTCTAGGAAAGGAGTGTTTCAAAACAGTCCTATCAAAATAAACGTTCAAGTCTGTGTGTTGAATGGACTCATCACACAGAAGTTTCTGAGAAAGCTTCTGTGTAGTTTTCAGGTGGAGATATTTCCTTTTCCAGCATAGGCGTCAAAGCGATCCAAATAAACACTTGCAGATTCTACAAAAGGAGTGTTTCCAAACTGCTCTATCAAGAGAAATGTTCAAGTCCGTGAGTAGAATGCACTCGCCACAAAGAAGTTTCTGAGAATGCTTCTGTCTAGTTTTTATGTGAAGATATTCCCTTTTCAAGCATAGGTGTCAAAGCGCTCCAAATAAACACTTGCAGATTCTACAAAAGGAGTGTTTCCAAACTGCTCTATCAGAGGGAATGTTCAAGTCTGTGAGTTGAATGCACTAGTCAGACAGAGGTTTGTGAGAATGCTTCTGTTTAGTTTTTAGGTGAAGATATTCCTTTTCCCAGCATAGGCCTCAAAGCCCTCCAAATATCCAGTTGCAGACTCTACAAAAAGAGTGTTTCAAAACTGCTCTTTCAAAAGGAAGGCTCAAGTCTGTGAGTTGAATGCACTCATCACAAAGAAGTTTCTGAGAATGCTTCTGTGTAGTTGTTATGTGAAGATATTTCCTTTGCCAGCATAGGCCTCAAAGCGCTCGAAATAAACACTTGTAGATTCTACGAAAGGAGTGTTTCAAAACTGTCCTATCAAAATAAACGTTCAAGTCTGTGAGTTGAATGCACTCATCACACAGAAGTTTCTGAGAATGCTTCTGTGTAGTTTTTAGGTGAACATATTTCATTTCCCAGCACAGGCCTCAGAGCGCTCCAAATATGCACTTGCAGATTCTACAAAAAGAGACCTTGAAAACTCTTCCACCAAAAAGAGGCTTCAACTCTATGAGTAGAATGCTCTCATCACAAAGAAGTTTCTGAGAATGCTTCTGTCTAGTTTTTATGTGAAGATATTTCCTTTTCCAGCATTGGCTTCAAAGCGCTCCAAATAAACACTTGCAGATTCTACTATAGGAGTGTTTCCAAACTGCTCTATCAAAAGGAATGTTCAAGTCTGTGAGTTGAATGCACTAATGACACAGAAGTTTGTGAGAATTCTTCTGTCTAGTTTTTAGATGAAGATATTTCTTTTCCCAGAATAGGCCTTAAAGCGCTCCAAATATCCACTTGCAGATTCTACAAAAAGAGTGTTTCAAAACTGCTCTTTCAAAAGAAAGGCTCAAGTCTGTGAGTTGAATGCACTCATCACAAAGAAGTTTCTGAGAATGCTTCTGTGTAGTTGTTAAGTGAAGATACTTCCTTTTCCAGCATAGGCCTCAAAGCGCTCGAAATAAACACTTGCAGATTCTACAAAAGGAGAGTTTCAAAACTGTCCTGTCAAAAGAAACGTTAAAGTCTGTGAGTTGAATGCACTCATCACAGAGAAGTTTCTGAGAATGCTTCTGTGTAGTTTTTAGGTGAAGATATTCCCTTTTCCAGCATAGGCGTCAAAGCGATCCAAATAAACACTTGCAGATTCTACAAAAGGAGTGTTTCCAAACTGCTCTATCAAGAGAAATGTTCAAGTCCGTGAGTAGAATGCACTCGCCACAAAGAAGTTTCTGAGAATGCTTCTGTCTAGTTTTTATGTGAAGATATTCCCTTTTCAAGCATAGGTGTCAAAGCGCTCCAAATAAACACTTGCAGATTCTACAAAAGGAGTGTTTCCAAACTGCTCTATCAGAGGGAATGTTCAAGTCTGTGAGTTGAATGCACTAGTCAGACAGAGGTTTGTGAGAATGCTTCTGTTTAGTTTTTAGGTGAAGATATTCCTTTTCCCAGCATAGGCCTCAAAGCCCTCCAAATATCCAGTTGCAGACTCTACAAAAAGAGTGTTTCAAAACTGCTCTTTCAAAAGGAAGGCTCAAGTCTGTGAGTTGAATGCACTCATCACAAAGAAGTTTCTGAGAATGCTTCTGTGTAGTTGTTATGTGAAGATATTTCCTTTGCCAGCATAGGCCTCAAAGCCCTCGAAATAAACACTTGTAGATTCTACGAAAGGAGTGTTTCAAAACTGTCCTATCAAAATAAACGTTCAAGTCTGTGAGTTGAATGCACTCATCACACAGAAGTTTCTGAGAATGCTTCTGTGTAGTTTTTAGGTGAACATATTTCATTTCCCAGCACAGGCCTCAGAGCGCTCCAAATATGCACTTGCAGATTCTACAAAAAGAGACCTTGAAAACTCTTCCACCAAAAAGAGGCTTCAACTCTATGAGTAGAATGCTCTCATCACAAAGAAGTTTCTGAGAATGCTTCTGTCTAGTTTTTATGTGAAGATATTTCCTTTTCCAGCATTGGCTTCAAAGCGCTCCAAATAAACACTTGCAGATTCTACTATAGGAGTGTTTCCAAACTGCTCTATCAAAAGGAATGTTCAAGTCTGTGAGTTGAATGCACTAATGACACAGAAGTTTGTGAGAATTCTTCTGTCTAGTTTTTAGATGAAGATATTTCTTTTCCCAGAATAGGCCTTAAAGCGCTCCAAATATCCACTTGCAGATTCTACAAAAAGAGTGTTTCAAAACTGCTCTTTCAAAAGAAAGGCTCAAGTCTGTGAGTTGAATGCACTCATCACAAAGAAGTTTCTGAGAATGCTTCTGTGTAGTTGTTAAGTGAAGATACTTCCTTTTCCAGCATAGGCCTCAAAGCGCTCGAAATAAACACTTGCAGATTCTACAAAAGGAGAGTTTCAAAACTGTCCTGTCAAAAGAAACGTTAAAGTCTGTGAGTTGAATGCACTCATCACAGAGAAGTTTCTGAGAATGCTTCTGTGTAGTTTTTAGGTGAAGATATTCCCTTTTCCAGCATAGGCGTCAAAGCGATCCAAATAAACACTTGCAGATTCTACAAAAGGAGTGTTTCCAAACTGCTCTATCAAGAGGAATGTTCAAGTCTGTGAGTAGAATGCACTCGCCACAAAGAAGTTTCTGAGAATGCTTCTGTCTAGTTTTTATGTGAAGATATTTCCTTTTCGAGCATAGGCGTCAAAGCGCTCCAAATAAACACTTGCAGATTCTACAAAAGGAGTGTTTCCAAACTGCTCTATCAGAGGGAATGTTCAAGTCTGTGAGTTGAATGCACTAGTAAGACAGAAGTTTGTGAGAATGCTTCTGTGTAGTTTTTAGGTGAAGATATTTCTTTTCCCAGCATAGGCCTCAAAGCCCTCCAAATATCCACTTGCAGACTCCACAAAAAGAGTGTTTCAAAACTGCTCTTTCAAAAGAAAGGCTCAAGTCTGTGAGTTGAATGCACTCATCACAAAGAAGTTTCTGAGAATGTTTCTGTGTAGTTGTTATGTGAAGATACTTCCTTTTCCAGCATAGGCCTCAAAGCGCTCGAAATAAACACTTGCAGATTCTAGGAAAGGAGTGTTTCAAAACAGTCCTATCAAAATAAACGTTCAAGTCTGTGAGTTGAATGCACTCATCACACAGAAGTTTCTGAGAATGCTTCTGTGTAGTTGTTATGTGAAGATACTTCGTTTTCCAGCATAGGCCTCAAAGCGCTCGAAATAACCACTTGCAGATTCTAAAAAAGGAGTGTTTCCAAACTGCTCTCTCAGAGGGAATGTCCAAGTCTGTGAGTTCAATGCAGTAATCACACAGACGTTTGTGAGAATGCTTCTGTCTAGTTTTTATGTGAAGATATTTCCTTTTCGAGCATAGGCGTCAAAGCGCTCCAAATAAACACTTGCAGATTCTACAAAAGGAGTGTTTCCAAACTGCTCTATCAGAGGGAATGTTCAAGTCTGTGAATTGAATGCACTAGTAAGACAGAAGTTTGTGAGAATGCTTCTGTGTAGTTTTTAGGTGAAGATATTTCTTTTCCCAGCTTAGGCCTCAAAGCCCTCCAAATATCCACTTGCAGACTCTACAAAAAGAGTGTTTCAAAACTGCTTTTTCAAAAGGAAGGCTCAAGTCTGTGAGTTGAATGCACTCATCACAAAGAAGTTTCTGAGAATGCTTCTGTGTAGTTGTTATGTGAAGATACTGCCTTTTCCAGCTTAGGCCTCAAAGCGCTCGAAATAAACACTTGCAGATTCTACGAAAGGAGTGTTTCAAAACTGTCCTATCAAAATAAACGTTCAAGTCTGTGAGTTGAATGCACTCATCACACAGAAGTTTCTGAGAATGCTTCTGTGTAGTTTTTAGGAGAACATATTTCATTTCCCAGCACAGGCCTCAGAGCGCTCCAAATATGCACTTGCAGATTCTACAAAAAGAGAGCTTGAAAACTCTTACACCAAAAAGGGGCTTCAACTCTATGAGTAGAATGCGCTCATCACAAAGAAGTTTCTGAGAATGCTTCTGTCTAGTTTTTATGTGAAGATATTTCCTTTTCCAGCATAGGCGTCAAAGCGCTCCAAATATACACTTGCAGATTCTACTAAAGGAGTGTTTCCAAACTGCTCTATCAAAAGCAATGTTCAAGTCTGTGAGTTGAATGAACTAATCACACAGAAGTTTGTGAGAATCCTTCCGTCTAGTTTTTAGGTGAAGATATTTCTTTTCCCAGAATAGGCCTTAAAGCGCTACAAATATCCACTTGCAGATTCTACAAAAAGAGTGTTTCAAAACTGCTCTTTCAAAAGAAAAGCTCAAGTCTGTGAGTTGAATGCACTCATCCCAAAGAAGTTTCTGAGAATATTTCTATGTAGTTGTTATGTGAAGATACATCCTTTTCCAGAATAGGCCTCAAAGCGCTCGAAATAAACACACGCAGATTCTACAAAAGGAGAGTTTCAAAGCTGTCCTATCAAAAGAAACGTTCAAGTCTGTGAGTTGAATGCCCTCATGACAGAGAAGTTTCTGAGAATGCTGCTGTGTAGTTTTTAGGTGAAGATAATTCCTTTTCCAGCATAGGCGTCAAAGCGATCCAAATAAACACTTGCCGATTCTACAAAAGGAGTGTTTCCAAACTGCTCTATCAAGAGGAATGTTCAAGTCTGTGAGTAGAATGCACTCGCCACAAAGAAGTTTCTGAGAATGCTTCTGTCTAGTTTTTATGTGAAGATATTTCCTTTTCGAGCATAGGCGTCAAAGCGCTCCAAATAAACACTTGCAGATTCTACAAAAGCAGTGTTTCCAAACTGCTCTATCAGAGGGAATGTTCAAGTCTGTGAGTTGAATGCACTAGTAAGACAGAAGTTTGTGAGAATGCTTCTGTGTAGTTTTTAGGTGAAGATATTTCTTTTCCCAGAATAGGCCTTAAAGCGCTCCAAATTTCCACTTGCAGATTCTACAAAAAGAGTGTTTCAAAACTGCTCTTTCAAAAGAAAGGCTCAAGTCTGTGAGTTGAATGCACTCATCACAAAGAAGTTTCTGAGAATGCTTCTGTGTAGTTGTTATGTGAAGATAATTCCTTTTCCAGCATAGGCCTCAAAGCGCTCGAAATAAACACTTGCAGATTCTAGGAAAGGAGTGTTTCAAAACAGTCCTATCAAAATAAACGTTCAAGTCTGTGAGTTGAATGCACTCATCACACAGAAGTTTCTGAGAATGCTTCTGTGTAGTTTTTAGTTAGAGATATTTCCTTTTCCAGCATAGGCGTCAAAGCGATCCAAATAAACACTTGCCGATTCTACAAAAGGAGTGTTTCCAAACTGCTCTATCAAGAGGAATGTTCAAGTCTGTGAGTAGAATGCACTCGCCACAAAGAAGTTTCTGAGAATGCTTCTGTCTAGTTTTTATGTGAAGATATTTCCTTTTCGAGCATAGGCGTCAAAGCGCTCCAAATAAACACTTGCAGATTCTACAAAAGGAGTGTTTCCAAACTGCTCTATCAGAGGGAATGTTCAAGTCTGTGAGTTGAATGCACTAGTAAGACAGAAGTTTGTGAGAATGCTTCTGTGTAGTTTTTAGGTGAAGATATTTCTTTTCCCAGCATAGGCCTCAAAGCCCTCCAAATATCCACTTGCAGACTCTACAAAAAGAGTGTTTCAAAACTGCTCTTTCAAAAGGAAGGCTCAAGTCTGTGAGTTGAATGCACTCATCACGAAGAAGTTTCTGAGAATGCTTCTGTGTAGTTGTTATGTGAAGATACTTCCTTTTCCAGCTTAGGCCTCAAAGCGCTCGAAATAAACACTTGCAGATTCTACGAAAGGAGTGTTTCAAAACTGTCCTATCAAAATAAACGTTCAAGTCTGTGAGTTGAATGCACTCATCACACAGAAGTTTCTGAGAATGCTTCTGTGTAGTTTTTAGGTGAACATATTTCATTTCCCAGCACAGGCCTCAGAGCGCTCCAAATATGCACTTACAGATTCTACAAAAAGAGAGCTTGAAAACTCTTACACCAAAAAGGGGCTTCAACTCTATGAGTAGAATGCGCTCATCACAAAGAAGTTTCTGAGAATGCTTCTGTCTAGTTTTTATGTGAAGATATTTCCTTTTCCAGCATAGGCGTCAAAGCGATCCAAATAAACACTGGCAGATTCTACAAAAGGAGTGTTTCCACACTGCTCTATCAGAGGGAATGTTCAAGTCTGTGAGTAGAATGCACTCACCACAAAGAAGTTTCTGAGAGTGCTTCTGCCTAGTTTTTATGTGAAGATATTTCCTTTTCCAGCATAGGCGTCAAAGCGCTCCAAATAAACACCTGCAGATTCTACAAAAGGAGAGTTTCCAAACTGCTCTATCAGAGGGAATGTTCAAGTCTGTGAGTTGAATGCACTACTAAGACAGAAGTTTGTGAGAATGTTTCTGTGTAGTTTTTAGGCGAAGATATTTCTTTTCCCAGCATATTCCTCAAAGCCCTCCAAATATCCACTTGCAGACTCTACAAAAAGAATGTTTCAAAACTGCTCTTTCAAAAGGAAGGCTCAAGTCTGTGAGTTGAATGCACTCATCACAAAGAAGTTTCTGAGAATGCTTCTGTGTAGTCGTTATGTGAAGATACTTCCTTTTCCAGCATAGGCCTCAAAGCGCTCGAAATAAACACTTGCAGCTTCTAGGAAAGGAGTGTTACAAAACAGTCCTATCAAAATAAACGTTCAAGTCTGTGAGTTGAATGCACTCATCACACAGAAGTTTATGAGAATGCTTCTGTGTAGTTTTTAGGTGGAGATATTTCCTTTTCGAGCATAGGCGTCAAAGCGCTCCAAGTAAACACTTGCAGATTCTACAAAAGGAGTGCTTCCAAACTGCTCTATCAACAGGAATGTTCAAGTCTGTGAGTTGAATGCACTAATGACACAGAAGTTTGTGAGAATTCTTCTGTCTAGTTTTTAGGTGAAGATATTTCTTTTCCCAGAATTGGCCTTAAAGCGCTCCAAGTATCCACTTGCAGATTCTACAAAAAGAGTGTTTCAAAACTGCTCTTTCAAAAGAAAGGGTCAAGTCTGTGAGTTGAATGCACTCATCACAAAGAAGTTTCTGAGAATGCTTCTGTGTAGTTGTTATGTGAAGATACTTCCTTTTCCACTATAGGCCTCAAAGCGCTCGAAATAAACACTTGCAGATTCTACAAAAGGAGTGTTTCAAAACTGTCCTATCAAAAGAAACGTTCAAGTCTGTGAGTTGAATGCACTCATCACAGAGAAGCTTCTGAGAATGCTTCTGTGTAGTTTTTAGGTGAACATATTTCATTTCCCAGCACAGGCCTGAGAGCGCTCCAAATATGCACTTGCAGATTCTACAAAAAGAGAGCTTGAAAACTCTTTCACCAAAAAGAGGCTTCAACTCTATGAGTAGAATGCGCTCGTCACAAAGAAGTTTCTGAGAATGCTTCTGTCTAGTTTTTGTGTGAAGATATTTCCTTTTCAAGCATAGGCGTCAAAGCGATCCAAATAAACACTGCCACATTCTACAAAAGGAGTGTTTCCAAACTGCTCTATCAGAGGGAATGTTCAAGTCTGTGAGTAGAATGCACTCACCACAAAGAAGTTTCTGAGAGTGCTTCTCTCTAGTTTTTATGTGAAGATATTTCCTTTTCCAGCATAGGCGTCAAAGCGCTCCAAATAAACACTTGCAGATTCTACAAAAGGAGTGTTTCCGAACTGCTCTATCAGAGGGAATGTTCAAGTCTGTGAGTTGAATGCACTACTAAGACAGAAGTTTGTGAGAATGTTTCTGTGTAGTTTTTAGGCGAAGATATTTCTTTTCCCAGCATAGGCCTCAAAGCCCTCCAAATATCCACTTGCAGACTCTACAAAAAGAGTGTTTCAAAACTGCTCTATCAAAAGGAAGGCTCAAGTCTGTGAGTTGAATGCACTCATCACAAAGAAGTTTCTGAGAATGCTTCTGTCTAGTTTTCATGTGAAGATATTTCCTTTTCCAGCATAGGCGTCAAAGCGCTCCAAATAAACACTTGCAGATTCTACTAAAGGAGTGTTTCCAAACTGCTCTATCAAAAGCAATGTTCAAGTCTGTGAGTTGAATGCACTAATCACACAGAAGTTTGTGAGAATCCTTCCGTCTAGTTTTTAGGTGAAGATATTTCTTTTCCCAGAATAGGCCTTAAAGCGCTCCAAATATCCACTTGCAGATTCTACAAAAAGAGTGTTTCAAAACTGCTCTTTTAAAAGAAAGGCTCAAGTCTGTGAGTTGAATGCACTCATCACCAAGAAGTTTCTGAGAATGTTTCTGTGTAGTTGTTATGTGAAGATACTTCCTTTTCCAGAATAGCCCCAAAAGCGCTCGAAATAAACACTTGCAGATTCTACAAAAGGAGTGTTTCAAAACTGTCCTGTCAAAAGAAACGTTCAAGTCTGTGAGTTGAATGCCCTCATGACAGAGAAGTTTCTGAGAATGCTGCTGTGTAGTTTTTAGGTGAAGATAATTCCTTTTCCAGCATTGGCGTCAAAGCGATCCAAATAAGCACTTGCAGATTCTACAAAAGGAGTGTTTCCAAACTGCTCTATCAGAGGGAATGTTCAAGTCTGTGAGTTCAATGCAGTAATCACACAGACGTTTGTGAGAATGCTTCTGTCTAGTGTTTAGGTGAAGATATTTCTTTTCCCAGAATAGGCCTTAAAGCGCTCCAAATTTCCACTTGCAGTTTCTACAAAAAGAGTGTTTCAAAACTGCTCTTTCAAAAGAAAGGCTCAAGTCTGTGAGTTGAATGCACTCATCACAAAGAAGTTTCTGAGAATGCTTCTGTGTAGTTGTTATGTGAAGATACTTCCTTTTCCAGCATAGGCCTCAAAGCGCTCGAAATAAACACTTGCAGATTCTACAAAAGGAGTGTTTCTAAACTATCCTATCAAAATAAACGTTCAAGTCTGTGAGTTGAATGCTCTCATCACAGAGAAGCTTCTGAGAATTCTTCTGTGTAGTTTTTAGGTGAAGATATTTCCTTTTCCAGCATAGGCGTCAAAGCGATCCAAATAAACACTTGCAGATTCTACAAAAGGAGTGTTTCCAAACTGCTCTATCAAGAGAAATGTTCAAGTCCGTGAGTAGAATGCACTCACCACAAAGAAGTTTCTGAGAATGCTTCTGTCTAGTTTTTATGTGAAGATATTCCCTTTTCCAGCATAGGCGTCAAAGCGCTCCAAATAAACACTTGCAGATTCTACAAAAGGAGTGTTTCCAAACTGCTCTATCAGAGGGAATGTTCAAGTCTGTGAGTTGAATGCACTAGTCAGACAGAAGTTTGTGAGAATGTTTCTGTGTAGTTTTTAGGTGAAGATATTCCTTTTCCCAGCATAGGCCTCAAAGCCCTCCAATTATCCACTTGCAGACTCTACAAAAAGAGTGTTTCAAAACTGCTCTTTCAAAAGGAAGGCTCAAGTCTGTGAGTTGAATGCACTCATCAGAAAGAAGTTTCAGAGAATGCTTCTGTGTAGTTGTTATGTGAAGATATTTCCTTTACCAGCATAGGCCTCAAAGCGCTCGAAATAAACACTTGCAGATTCTACGAAAGGAGTGTTTCAAAACTGTCCTATCAAAATAAACGTGCAAGTCTGTGAGTTGAATGCACTCATCACACAGAAGTTTCTGAGAATGCTTCTGTGTAGTTTTTAGGTGAACATTTTTCATTTCCCAACACAGGCCTCAGAGCGCTCCAAATACGCACTTGCAGATTCTACAAAAAGAGAGCTTGAAAACTCTTCCACCAAAAAGAGGCTTCAACTCTTGAGTAGAATGCACTCATCACAAAGAAGTTTCTGAGAATGCTTCTGTCTAGTTTTTATGTGAAGATATTTCCTTTTCCAGCATAGGCGTCAAAGCGCTCCAAATAAACACTTGCAGATTCTACTAAAGGAGAGTTTCCAAACTGCTCTATCAAAAGCAATGTTCAAGTCTGTGAGTTGAATGCACTAATCACACAGAAGTTTGTGAGAATTCTTCCGTCTAGTTTTTAGGTGAAGATATTTCTTTTCCCAGAATAGGCCTTATAGCGCTCCAAATATCCACTTGCAGATTCTACAAAAAGAGTGTTTCAAAACTGCTCTTTCAAAAGAATGGCTCAAGTCTGTGAGTTGAATGCACTCATCACAAAGAAGTTTCTGAGAATGCTTCTGTGTTGTTCTTATGTGAAGATACTTCCTTTTCCAGCATAGGCCTCAAAGCACTCGAAATAAACACTTGCAGATTCTAGGAAAGGAGTGCTTCAAAACAGTCCTATCAAAATAAACGTTCAAGTCTGTGTGTTGAATGCCCTCAACACAGAGAAGTTTCTGAGAATGCTTCTGTGTAGTTCTTAGGAGAAGATAATTCCTTTTCCAGCATAGGCGTCAAAGGGATCCAAATAAGCACTTGCAGATTCTACAAAAGGAGTGTTTCCAAACTGCCCTATCAGAGGGAATGTTCAAGTCTGTGAGTACAATGCAGTAATCACACAGACGTTTGTGAGAATGCTTCTGTCTAGTGTTTAGGTGAAGATATTTCTTTTCCCAGAATAGGCCTTAAAGCGCTCCAAATTTCCAATTGCAGATTCTACAAAAAGAGTGTTTCAAAACTGCTCTTTCAAAAGAAACGCTCAAGTCTGTGAGTTGAATGCACTCATCACAAAGAAGTTTCTGAGAATGCTTCTGTGTAGTTGTTATGTGAAGATACTTCCTTTTCCTGTATAGGCCTCAAATCGCTCGAAATAAACACTTGCAGATTCTACAAAAGGAGTGTTTCTAAACTATCCTATCAAAATAAACGTTCAAGACTGTGAGTTGAATGCACTCATCACAGAGAAGCTTCTGAGAATGCTTCTGTGTAGTTTTTAGGTGAAGATATTTCCTTTTCCAGCATAGGCGTCAAAGCGATCCAAATAAAAACTTGCAGATTCTACAAAAGGAGTTTTTCCAAACTGCTCTATCAGAGGGAATGTTCAAGTCTGTGAGTAGAATGCACTCAACACGAAGAAGTTTCTGAGAGTGCTTCTGTCTAGTTTTTATATGAAGATATTTCCTTTTCCAGCATAGGCGTCAAAGCGCTCCAAATAAACACATGCAGATTCTACAAAAGGAGTGTTTCCGAACTGCTCTATCAGAGGGAATGTTCAAGTCTGTGAGTTGAATGCACTACTAAGACAGAAGTTTGTGAGAATGCTTCTGTCTAGTGTTTAGGTGAAGATATTTCTTTTCCCAGAATAGGCCTTAAAGCGCTCCAAATTTCCACTTGCAGATTCTACAAAAAGAGTGTTTCAAAACTGCTCTTTCAAAAGAAAGGCTCAAGTCTGTGAGTTGAATGCACTCATCACAAAGAAGTTTCTGAGAATGCTTCTGTGTAGTTCTTATGTGAAGACACTTCCTTTTCCAGCATAGGCCTCAAAGCGCTCGAAATAAACACATGCAGATTCTACAAAAGGAGTGTTTCCAAACTGCTCTATCAGAGGGAATGTTCAAGTCTGTGAGTCCAATGCAGTAATCACACAGACGTTTGTGAGAATGCTTCTGTCAAGTTTTTATGTGAAGATATTACCTTTTCCAGCATAGGCGTCAAAGCGATCCAAATAAGCACTTGCAGATTCTACAAAAGGAGTGTTTCCAAACTGCTCTATCAGAGGGAATGTTCAAGTCTGTGAGTTCAATGCAGTAATCACACAGACGTTTGTGAGAATGCTTCTGTCTAGTGTTTAGGTGAAGATATTTCTTTTCCCAGAATAGGCCTTAAAGCGCTCCAAATTTCCACTTGCAGATTCTACAAAAAGAGTGTTTCAAAACTGCTCTTTCAAAAGAAAGGCTCAAGTCTGTGAGTTGAATGCACTCATCACAAAGAAGTTTCTGAGAATGCTTCTGTGTAGTTGTTATGTGAAGCTACTTCCTTTTCCAGCATTGGCCTCAAAGCGCTCGAAATAAACACTTGCAGATTCTAGGAAAGGAGTGTTTCAAAACAGTCCTATCAAAGTAAACGTTCAAGTCTGTGAGTTGAATGCACTCATCACACAGAAGTTTCTGAGAAAGCTTCTGTGTAGTTTTCAGGTGGAGATATTTCCTTTTCCAGCATAGGCGTCAAAGCGATCCAAATAAACACTTGCAGATTCTACAAAAGGAGAGTTTCCAAACTGCTCTATCAAGAGGAATGTTCAAGTCCGTGAGTAGAATGCACTCACCACAAAGAAGTTTCTGAGAATGCTTCTGTCTAGTTTTTTTGTGAAGATATTCCCTTTTCCAGCATAGGCGTCAAAGCGCTCCAAATAAACACTTGCAGATTCTACAAAAGGAGTGTTTCCAAACTGCTCTATCAGAGGGAATGTTCAAGTCTGTGAGTTGAATGCACTAGTCAGACAGAAGTTTGTGAGAATGCTTCTGTTTAGTTTTTAGGTGAAGATATTCCTTTTCCCAGCATAGGCCTCAACGCCCTCCAAATATCCACTTGCAGACTCTACAAAAAGAGTGTTTCAAAACTGCTCTTTCAAAAGGAAGGCTCAAGTCTGTGAGTTGAATGCACTCATCACAAAGAAGTTTCTGAGAATGCTTCTGTGTAGTTGTTATGTGAAGACATTTCCTTTAGCAGCATAGGCCTCAAAGCGCTCGAAATAAACACTTGCAGATTCTACGAAAGGAGTGTTTCAAAACTGTCCTATCAAAATAAACGTTCAAGTCTGTGAGTTGAATGCACTCATCACACAGAAGTTTCTGAGAATGCTTCTGTGTAGTTTTTAGGTGAACATATTTCATTTCCCAGCACAGGCCTCAGAGCGCTCCAAATATGCACTTGCAGATTCTACAAAAAGAGACCTTGAAAACTCTTCCACCAAAAAGAGGCTTCAACTCTATGAGTAGAATGCTCTCATCACAAAGAAGTTTCTGAGAATGCTTCTGTCTAGTTTTTATGTGAAGATATTTCCTTTTCCAGCATTGGCTTCAAAGCGCTCCCAATAAACACTTGCAGATTCTACTAAAGGAGTGTTTCCAAACTGCTCTATCAAAAGGAATGTTCAAGTCTGTGAGTTGAATGCACTAATGACACAGAAGTTTGTGAGAATTCTTCTGTCTAGTTTTTAGATGAAGATATTTCTTTTCCCAGAATAGGCCTTAAAGCGCTCCAAATATCCACTTGCAGATTCTACAAAAAGAGTGTTTCAAAACTGCTCTTTCAAAAGAAAGGCTCAAGTCTGTGAGTTGAATGCACTCATCACAAAGAAGTTTCTGAGAATGCTTCTGTGTAGTTGTTAAGTGAAGATACTTCCTTTTCCAGCATAGGCCTCAAAGCGCTCGAAATAAACACTTGCAGATTCTACAAAAGGAGAGTTTCAAAACTGTCCTGTCAAAAGAAACCTTAAAGTCTGTGAGTTGAATGCACTCATCACAGAGAAGTTTCTGAGAATGCTTCTGTGTAGTTTTTAGGTGAAGATATTTCCTTTTCCAGCATAGGCATCAAAGCGATCCAAATAAACACTTGCAGATTCTACAAAAGGAGTGTTTCCAAACTGCTCTATCAGAGGGAATGTTCAAGTCTGTGAGTTCAATGCAGTAATCACACAGACGTTTGTGAGAATGCTTCTGTGTAGTTTTTAGGTGAAGATATTCCTTTTCCCAGCATAGGCCTCAAAGCCCTCCAAATATCCACTTGCAGACTCTACAAAAAGAGTGTTTCAAAACTGCTCTTTCAAAAGGAAGGCTCAAGTCTGTGAGTTGAATGCACTCATCACAAAGAAGTTTCTGAGAATGCTTCTGTGTAGTTGTTATGTGAAGATACTTCCTTTTCGAGCATAGGCCTCAAAGCGCTCGAAATAAACACTTGCAGATTCTACGAAAGGAGTGTTTCAAAACTGTCCTATCAAAATAAACGTTCAAGTCTGTGAGTTGAATGCACTCATCACACAGAAGTTTCTGAGAATGCTTCTGTGTAGTTTTTAGGTGAACATATTTCGTTTCCCATCACAGGCCTCAGAGCGCTCCAAATATGCACTTGCAGATTCTACAAAAAGAGAGCTAGAAAACTCTTCCACCAAAAAGATGTTTCAACTCTATGAGTAGAATGCACTCATCACAAAGAAGTTTCTGAGAATGCTTCTGTCTAGTTTTTATGTGAAGATATTTCCTTTTCCAGCATAGGCGTCAAAGCGCTCCAAATAAACACTTGCAGATTCTACTAAAGGAGAGTTTCCAAACTGCTCTATCAAAAGCAATGTTCAAGTCTGTGAGTTGAATGAACTAATCACACAGAAGTTTGTGAGAATTCTTCCGTCTAGTTTTTAGGTGAAGATATTTCTTTTCCCAGAATAGGCCTTAAAGCGCTCCAAATATCCACTTGCAGATTCTACAAAAAGAGTGTTTCAAAACTGCTCTTTCAAAAGAAAGGCTCAAGTCTGTGAGTTGAATGCACTCATCACAAAGAAGTTTCTGAGAATGCTTCTGTGTAGTTGTTATGTGAAGATATTTCCTTTTCCAGCATAGGCCTCAAAGCGCTCAAAATAAACACATGCAGATTCTACAAAAGGAGTGTTTCAAAACTGTCCTATCAAAAGAAACGTTCAAGTCTGTGAGTTGAATGCCCTCATCACAGAGAAGTTTCTGAGAATGCTTCTGTGTAGTTTTTAGGTGAAGATAATTCCTTTTCCAGCATAGGTGTCAAAGCGATCCAAATAAGCACTTGCAGATTCTACAAAAGGAGTGTTTCCAAACTGCTCTATCAGAGGGAATGTTCAAGTCTGTGAGTTGAATGCACTACTAAGACAGAAGTTTGTGAGAATGTTTCTGTGCAGTTTTTAGGCGAAGATATTTCTTTTCCCAGCATAGGCCTCAAAGCCCTCCAAATATCCACTTGCAGACTCTACAAAAAGAGTGTTTCAAAACTGCTCTTTCAAAAGGAAGGCTCAAGTCTGTGAGTTGAATGCACTCATCACAAAGAAGTTTCTGAGAATGCTTCTGTGTAGTTGTTATGTGAAGATACTTCCTTTTCGAGCACAGGCCTCAAAGCGCTCGAAATAAACACTTGCAGATTCTACGAAAGGAGTGTTTCAAAACTGTCCTATCAAAAGAAACGTTCAAGTCTGTGAGTTGAATGCCCTCATCACAGAGAAGTTTCTGAGAATGCTTCTGTGTAGTTTTTAGGTGAAGATAATTCCTTTTCCAGCATTGGTGTCAAAGCGATCCAAATAAGCACTTGCAGATTCTACAAAAGGAGTGTTTCCAAACTGCTCTATCAGAGGGAATGTTCAAGTCTGTGAGTTCAATGCAGTAATCACACAGACGTTTGTGAGAATGCTTCTGTCTAGTGTTTAGGTGAAGATATTTCTTTTCCCAGAATAGGCCTTAAAGCGCTCCAAATTTCCACTTGCAGATTCTACAAAAAGAGTGTTTCAAAACTGCTCTTTCAAAAGAAAGGCTCAAGTCTGTGAGTTGAATGCACTCATCACAAAGAGGTTTCTGAGAATGCTTCTGTGTAGTTCTTATGTGAAGACACTTCCTTTTCCAGCATAGGCCTCAAAGCGCTCGAAATAAACACTTGCAGATTCTACAAAAGGAGTGTTTCCAAACTGCTATATCAGAGGGAATGTTCAAGTCTGTGAGTCCAATGCAGTAATCACACAGACGTTTGTGAGAATGCTTCTGTCAAGTTTTTATGTGAAGATATTACCTTTTCCAGCATAGGCGTCAAAGCGATCCAAATAAGCACTTGCAGATTCTACAAAAGCAGTGTTTCCAAACTGCTCTATCAGAGGGAATGTTCAAGTCTGTGAGTTCAATGCAGTAATCACACAGACGTTTGTGAGAATGCTTCTGTCTAGTGTTTAGGTGAAGATATTTCTTTTCCCAGGATAGGCCTTAAAGCGCTCCAAATTTCCACTTGCAGATTCTACAAAAAGAGTGCTTCAAAACTGCTCTTTCAAAAGAAAGGCTCAAGTCTGTGAGTTGAATGCACTCATCACACAGAAGTTTCTGAGAATGCTTCTGTGTAGTTTTTAGGTGAACATATTTCGTTTCCCAGCACAGGCCTCAGAGCGCTCCAAATATGCACTTGCAGATTCTACAAAAAGAGAGCTAGAAAACTTTTCCACCAAAAAGATGCTTCAACTCTATGAGTAGAATGCACTCATCACAAAGAAGTTTCTGAGAATGCTTCTGTCTAGTTTTTATGTGAAGATATTTCCTTTTCCAGCATAGGCGTCAAAGCGCTCCAAATAAACACTTGCAGATTCTACTAAAGGAGAGTTTCCAAACTGCTCTATCAAAAGCAATGTTCAAGTCTGTGAGTTGAATGAACTAATCACACAGAAGTTTGTGAGAATTCTTCCGTCTAGTTTTTAGGTGAAGATATTTCTTTTCCCAGAATAGGCCTTAAAGCGCTCCAAATATCCACTTGCAGATTCTACAAAAAGAGTGTTTCAAAACTGCTCTTTCAAAAGAAAGGCTCAAGTCTGTGAGTTGAATGCACTCATCACAAAGAAGTTTCTGAGAATGCTTCTGTGTAGTTGTTATGTGAAGATATTTCCTTTTCCAGCATAGGCCTCAAAGCGCTCGAAATAAACACATGCAGATTCTACAAAAGGAGTGTTTCAAAACTGTCCTATCAAAAGAAACGTTCAAGTCTGTGAGTTGAATGCCCTCATCACAGAGAAGTTTCTGAGAATGCTTCTGTGTAGTTTTTAGGTGAAGATAATTCCTTTTCCAGCATAGGTGTCAAAGCGATCCAAATAAGCAATTGCAGATTCTACAAAAGGAGTGTTTCCAAACTGCTCTATCAGAGGGAATGTTCAAGTCTGTGAGTTGAATGCACTACTAAGACAGAAGTTTGTGAGAATGCTTCTGTCTAGTGTTTAGGTGAAGATATTTCTTTTCCCAGAATAGGCCTTAAAGCGCTCCAAATTTCCACTTGCAGATTCTACAAAAAGAGGGTTTCAAAACTGCTCTTTCAAAAGAAAGGCTCAAGTCTGTGAGTTGAATGCACTCATCACAAAGAAGTTTCTGAGAATGCTTCTGTGTAGTTCTTATGTGAAGACACTTCCTTTTCCAGCATAGGCCTCAAAGCGCTCGAAATAAACACTTGCAGATTCTACAAAAGGAGTGTTTCCAAACTGCTCTATCAGAGGGAATGTTCAAGTCTGTGAGTCCAATGCAGTAATCACACAGACGTTTGTGAGAATGCTTCTGTCAAGTTTTTATGTGAAGATATTACCTTTTCCAGCATAGGCGTCAAAGCGATCCAAATAAGCACTTGCAGATTCTACAAAAGGAGTGTTTCCAAACTGCTCTATCAGAGGGAATGTTCAAGTCTGTGAGTTCAATGCAGTAATCACACAGACGTTTGTGAGAATGCTTCTGTCTAGTGTTTAGGTGAAGATATTTCTTTTCCCAGAATAGGCCTTAAAGCGCTCCAAATTTCCACTTGCAGATTCTACAAAAAGAGTGCTTCAAAACTGCTCTTTCAAAAGAAAGGCTCAAGTCTGTGAGTTGAATGCACTCATCACAAAGAAGTTTCTGAGAATGCTTCTGTGTAGTTGTTATGTGAAGCTACTTCCTTTTCCAGCATTGGCCTCAAAGCGCTCGAAATAAACACTTGCAGATTCTAGGAAAGGAGTGTTTCAAAACAGTCCTATCAAAGTAAACGTTCAAGTCTGTGAGTTGAATGCACTCATCACACAGAAGTTTCTGAGAAAGCTTCTGTGTAGTTTTCAGGTGGAGATATTTCCTTTTCCAGCATAGGCGTCAAAGCGATCCAAATAAACACTTGCAGATTCTACAAAAGGAGTGTTTCCAAACTGCTCTATCAAGAGGAATGTTCAAGTCCGTGAGTAGAATGCACTCACCACAAAGAAGTTTCTGAGAATGCTTCTGTCTAGTTTTTATGTGAAGATATTCCCTTTTCCAGCATAGGCGTCAAAGCGCTCCAAATAAACACTTGCAGATTCTACAAAAGGAGTGTTTCCAAACTGCTCTATCAGAGGGAATGTTCAAGTCTGTGAGTTGAATGCACTAGTCAGACAGAAGTTTGTGAGAATGCTTCTGTTTAGTTTTTAGGTGAAGATATTCCTTTTCCCAGCATAGGCCTCAAAGCCCTCCAAATATCCACTTGCAGACTGTACAAAAAGAGTGTTTCAAAACTGCTCTTTCAAAAGGAAGGCTCAAGTCTGTGAGTTGAATGCACTCATCACAAAGAAGTTTCTGAGAATGCTTCTGTGTAGTTGTTATGTGAAGATATTTCCTTTACCAGCATAGGCCTCAAAGCGCTCGAAATAAACACTTGCAGATTCTACGAAAGGAGTGTTTCAAAACTGTCCTATCAAAATAAACGTTCAAGTCTGTGAGTTGAATGCACTCATCACACAGAAGTTTCTGAGAATGCTTCTGTGTAGTTTTTAGGTGAACATATTTCATTTCCCAGCACAGGCCTCAGAGCGCTCCAAATATGCACTTGCAGATTCTACAAAAAGAGACCTTGAAAACTCTTCCACCAAAAAGAGGCTTCAACTCTATGAGTAGAATGCTCTCATCACAAAGAAGTTTCTGAGAATGCTTCTGTCTAGTTTTTATGTGAAGATATTTCCTTTTCCAGCATTGGCTTCAAAGCGCTCCCAATAAACACTTGCAGATTCTACTAAAGGAGTGTTTCCAAACTGCTCTATCAAAAGGAATGTTCAAGTCTGTGAGTTGAATGCACTAATGACACAGAAGTTTGTGAGAATTCTTCTGTCTAGTTTTTAGATGAAGATATTTCTTTTCCCAGAATAGGCCTTAAAGCGCTCCAAATATCCACTTGCAGATTCTACAAAAAGAGTGTTTCAAAACTGCTCTTTCAAAAGAAAGGCTCAAGTCTGTGAGTTGAATGCACTCATCACAAAGAAGTTTCTGAGAATGCTTCTGTGTAGTTGTTAAGTGAAGATACTTCCTTTTCCAGCATAGGCCTCAAAGCGCTCGAAATAAACACTTGCAGATTCTACAAAAGGAGAGTTTCAAAACTGTCCTGTCAAAAGAAACCTTAAAGTCTGTGAGTTGAATGCACTCATCACAGAGAAGTTTCTGAGAATGCTTCTGTGTAGTTTTTAGGTGAAGATATTTCCTTTTCCAGCATAGGCGTCAAAGCGATCCAAATAAACACTTGCAGATTCTACAAAAGGAGTGTTTCCAAACTGCTCTATCAGAGGGAATGTTCAAGTCTGTGAGTTCAATGCAGTAATCACACAGACGTTTGTGAGAATGCTTCTGTGTAGTTTTTAGGTGAAGATATTCCTTTTCCCAGCATAGGCCTCAAAGCCCTCCAAATATCCACTTGCAGACTCTACAAAAAGAGTGTTTCAAAACTGCTCTTTCAAAAGGAAGGCTCAAGTCTGTGAGTTGAATGCACTCATCACAAAGAAGTTTCTGAGAATGCTTCTGTGTAGTTGTTATGTGAAGATACTTCCTTTTCGAGCATAGGCCTCAAAGCGCTCGAAATAAACACTTGCAGATTCTACGAAAGGAGTGTTTCAAAACTGTCCTATCAAAATAAACGTTCAAGTCTGTGAGTTGAATGCACTCATCACACAGAAGTTTCTGAGAATGCTTCTGTGTAGTTTTTAGGTGAACATATTTCGTTTCCCATCACAGGCCTCAGAGCGCTCCAAATATGCACTTGCAGATTCTACAAAAAGAGAGCTAGAAAACTTTTCCACCAAAAAGATGTTTCAACTCTATGAGTAGAATGCACTCATCACAAAGAAGTTTCTGAGAATGCTTCTGTCTAGTTTTTATGTGAAGATATTTCCTTTTCCAGCATAGGCGTCAAAGCGCTCCAAATAAACACTTGCAGATTCTACTAAAGGAGAGTTTCCAAACTGCTCTATCAAAAGCAATGTTCAAGTCTGTGAGTTGAATGAGCTAATCACACAGAAGTTTGTGAGAATTCTTCCGTCTAGTTTTTAGGTGAAGATATTTCTTTTCCCAGAATAGGCCTTAAAGCGCTCCAAATATCCACTTGCAGATTCTACAAAAAGAGTGTTTCAAAACTGCTCTTTCAAAAGAAAGGCTCAAGTCTGTGAGTTGAATGCACTCATCACAAAGAAGTTTCTGAGAATGCTTCTGTGTAGTTGTTATGTGAAGATATTTCCTTTTCCAGCATAGGCCTCAAAGCGCTCGAAATAAACACATGCAGATTCTACAAAAGGAGTGTTTCAAAACTGTCCTATCAAAAGAAACGTTCAAGTCTGTGAGTTGAATGCCCTCATCACAGAGAAGTTTCTGAGAATGCTTCTGTGTAGTTTTTAGGTGAAGATAATTCCTTTTCCAGCATAGGTGTCAAAGCGATCCAAATAAGCACTTGCAGATTCTACAAAAGGAGTGTTTCCAAACTGCTCTATCAGAGGGAATGTTCAAGTCTGTGAGTTGAATGCACTACTAAGACAGAAGTTTCTGAGAATGTTTCTGTGTAGTTTTTAGGCGAAGATATTTCTTTTCCCAGCATAGGCCTCAAAGCCCTCCAAATATCCACTTGCAGACACTACAAAAAGAGTGTTTCAAAACTGCTCTTTCAAAAGGACGGCTCAAGTCTGTGAGTTGAATGCACTCATCACAAAGAAGTTTCTGAGAATGCTTCTGTGTAGTTGTTATGTGAAGATACTTCCTTTTCGAGCACAGGCCTCAAAGCGCTCGAAATAAACACTTGCAGATTCTACGAAAGGAGTGTTTCAAAACTGTCCTATCAAAAGAAACGTTCAAGTCTGTGAGTTGAATGCCCTCATCACAGAGAAGTTTCTGAGAATGCTTCTGTGTAGTTTTTAGGTGAAGATAATTCCTTTTCCAGCATTGGTGTCAAAGCGATCCAAATAAGCACTTGCAGATTCTACAAAAGGAGTGTTTCCAAACTGCTCTATCAGAGGGAATGTTCAAGTCTGTGAGTTCAATGCAGTAATCACACAGACGTTTGTGAGAATGCTTCTGTCTAGTGTTTAGGTGAAGATATTTCTTTTCCCAGAATAGGCCTTAAAGCGCTCCAAATTTCCACTTGCAGATTCTACAAAAAGAGTGTTTCAAAACTGCTCTTTCAAAAGAAAGGCTCAAGTCTGTGAGTTGAATGCACTCATCACAAAGAACTTTCTGAGAATGCTTCTGTGTAGTTCTTATGTGAAGACACTTCCTTTTCCAGCATAGGCCTCAAAGCGCTCGAAATAAACACTTGCAGATTCTACAAAAGGAGTGTTTCCAAACTGCTCTATCAGAGGGAATGTTCAAGTCTGTGAGTCCAATGCAGTAATCACACAGACGTTTGTGATAATGCTTCTGTCAAGTTTTTATGTGAAGATATTACCTTTTCCAGCATAGGCGTCAAAGCGATCCAAATAAGCACTTGCAGATTCTACAAAAGCAGTGTTTCCAAACTGCCCTATCAGAGGGAATGTTCAAGTCTGTGAGTTCAATGCAGTAATCACACAGACGTTTGTGAGACTGCTTCTGTCTAGTGTTTAGGTGAAGATATTTCTTTTCCCAGAATAGGCCTTAAAGCGCTCCAAATTTCCACTTGCAGATTCTACAAAAAGAGTGCTTCAAAACTGCTCTTTCAAAAGAAAGGCTCAAGTCTGTGAGTTGAATGCACTCATCAGAAAGAAGTTTCTGAGAATGCTTCTGTGTAGTTGTTATGTGAAGCTACTTCCTTTTCCAGCATAGGCCTCAAAGCGCTCGAAATAAACACTTGCAGATTCTAGGAAAGGAGTGTTTCAAAACAGTCCTATCAAAATAAACGTTCAAGTCTGTGAGTTGAATGCACTCATCACACAGAAGTTTCTGAGAAATCTTCTGTGTAGTTTTCAGGTGGAGATATTTCCTTTTCCAGCATAGGCGTCAAAGCGATCCAAATAAACACTTGCAGATTCTACAAAAGGAGTGTTTCCAAACTGCTCTATCAAGAGGAATGTTCAAGTCCGTGAGTAGAATGCACTCACCACAAAGAAGTTTCTGAGAATGCTTCTGTCTAGTTTTTATGTGAAGATATTCCCTTTTCCAGCATAGGCGTCAAAGCGCTCCAAATAAACACTTGCAGATTCTACAAAAGGAGTGTTTCCAAACTGCACTATCAGAGGGAATGTTCAAGTCTGTGAGTTGAATGCACTAGTCAGACAGAAGTTTGTGAGAATGCTTCTGTTTAGTTTTTAGGTGAAGATATTCCTTTTCCCAGCATAGGCCTCAAAGCCCTCCAAATATCCACTTGCAGACTCTACAAACAGAGTGTTTAAAAACTGCTCTTTCAAAAGGAAGGCTCAAGTCTGTGAGTTGAATGCACTCATCACAAAGAAGTTTCTGAGAATGCTTCTGTGTAGTTGTTATGTGAAGATATTTCCTTTACCAGCATAGGCCTCAAAGCGCTCGAAATAAACACTTGCAGATTCTACGAAAGGAGTGTTTCAAAACTGTCCTATCAAAATAAACGTTCAAGTCTGTGAGTTGAATACACTCATCACACAGAAGTTTCTGAGAATGCTTCTGTGTAGTTTTTAGGTGAACATATTTCATTTCCCAGCACAGGCCTCAGAGCGCTCCAAATATGCACTTGCAGATTCTACAAAAAGAGACCTTGAAAACTCTTCCACCAAAAAGAGGCTTCAACTCTATGAGTAGAATGCTCTCATCACAAAGAAGTTTCTGAGAATGCTTCTGTCTAGTTTTTATGTGAAGATATTTCCTTTTCCAGCATTGGCTTCAAAGCGCTCCCAATAAACACTTGCAGATTCTACTAAAGGAGTGTTTCCAAACTGCTCTATCAAAAGGAATGTTCAAGTCTGTGAGATGAATGCACTAATGACACAGAAGTTTGTGAGAATTCTTCTGTCTAGTTTTTAGATGAAGATATTTCTTTTCCCAGAATAGGCCTTAAAGCGCTCCAAATATCCACTTGCAGATTCTACAAAAAGAGTGTTTCAAAACTGCTCTTTCAAAAGAAAGGCTCAAGTCTGTGAGTTGAATGCACTCATCACAAAGAAGTTTCTGAGAATGCTTCTGTGTAGTTGTTAAGTGAAGATACTTCCTGTTCCAGCATAGGCCTCAAAGCGCTCGAAATAAACACTTGCAGATTCTACAAAAGGAGAGTTTCAAAACTGTCCTGTCAAAAGAAACCTTAAAGTCTGTGAGTTGAATGCACTCATCACAGAGAAGTTTCTGAGAATGCTTCTGTGTAGTTTTTAGGTGAAGATATTTCCTTTTCCAGCATAGGCGTCAAAGCGATCCAAATAAACACTTGCAGATTCTACAAAAGGAGTGTTTCCAAACTGCTCTATCAGAGGGAATGTTCAAGTCTGTGAGTTCAATGCAGTAATCACACAGACGTTTGTGAGAATGCTTCTGTGTAGTTTTTAGGTGAAGATATTCCTTTTCCCAGCATAGGCCTCAAAGCCCTCCAAATATCCACTTGCAGACTCTACAAAAAGAGTGTTTCAAAACTGCTCTTTCAAAAGGAAGGCTCAAGTCTGTGAGTTGAATGCACTCATCACAAAGAAGTTTCTGAGAATGCTTCTGTGTAGTTGTTATGTGAAGATACTTCCTTTTCGAGCATAGGCCTCAAAGCGCTCGAAATAAACACTTGCAGATTCTACGAAAGGAGTGTTTCAAAACTGTCCTATCAAAATAAACGTTCAAGTCTGTGAGTTGAATGCACTCATCACACAGAAGTTTCTGAGAATGCTTCTGTGTAGTTTTTAGGTGAACATATTTCGTTTCCCATCACAGGCCTCAGAGCGCTCCAAATATGCACTTGCAGATTCTACAAAAAGAGAGCTAGAAAACTCTTCCACCAAAAAGATGTTTCAACTCTATGAGTAGAATGCACTCATCACAAAGAAGTTTCTGAGAATGCTTCTGTCTAGTTTTTATGTGAAGATATTTCCTTTTCCAGCATAGGCGTCAAAGCGCTCCAAATAAACACTTGCAGATTCTACTAAAGGAGAGTTTCCAAACTGCTCTATCAAAAGCAATGTTCAAGTCTGTGAGTTGAATGAGCTAATCACACAGAAGTTTGTGAGAATTCTTCCGTCTAGTTTTTAGGTGAAGATATTTCTTTTCCCAGAATAGGCCTTAAAGCGCTCCAAATATCCACTTGCAGATTCTACAAAAAGAGTGTTTCAAAACTGCTCTTTCAAAAGAAAGGCTCAAGTCTGTGAGTTGAATGCACTCATCACAAAGAAGTTTCTGAGAATGCTTCTGTGTAGTTGTTATGTGAAGATATTTCCTTTTCCAGCATAGGCCTCAAAGCCCTCGAAATAAACACATGCAGATTCTACAAAAGGAGTGTTTCAAAACTGTCCTATCAAAAGAAACGTTCAAGTCTGTGAGTTGAATGCCCTCATCACAGAGAAGTTTCTGAGAATGCTTCTGTGTAGTTTTTAGGTGAAGATAATTCCTTTTCCAGCATAGGTGTCAAAGCGATCCAAATAAGCACTTGCAGATTCTACAAAAGGAGTGTTTCCAAACTGCTCTATCAGAGGGAATGTTCAAGTCTGTGAGTTGAATGCACTACTAAGACAGAAGTTTCTGAGAATGTTTCTGTGTAGTTTTTAGGCGAAGATATTTCTTTTCCCAGCATAGGCCTCAAAGCCCTCCAAATATCCACTTGCAGACACTACAAAAAGAGTGTTTCAAAACTGCTCTTTCAAAAGGACGGCTCAAGTCTGTGAGTTGAATGCACTCATCACAAAGAAGTTTCTGAGAATGCTTCTGTGTAGTTGTTATGTGAAGATACTTCCTTTTCGAGCACAGGCCTCAAAGCGCTCGAAATAAACACTTGCAGATTCTACGAAAGGAGTGTTTCAAAACTGTCCTATCAAAAGAAACGTTCAAGTCTGTGAGTTGAATGCCCTCATCACAGAGAAGTTTCTGAGAATGCTTCTGTGTAGTTTTTAGGTGAAGATAATTCCTTTTCCAGCATTGGTGTCAAAGCGATCCAAATAAGCACTTGCAGATTCTACAAAAGGAGTGTTTCCAAACTGCTCTATCAGAGGGAATGTTCAAGTCTGTGAGTTCAATGCAGTAATCACACAGACGTTTGTGAGAATGCTTCTGTCTAGTGTTTAGGTGAAGATATTTCTTTTCCCAGAATAGGCCTTAAAGCGCTCCAAATTTCCACTTGCAGATTCTACAAAAAGAGTGTTTCAAAACTGCTCTTTCAAAAGGAAGGCTCAAGTCTGTGAGTTGAATGCACTCATCACAAAGAAGTTTCTGAGAATGCTTCTGTGTAGTTCTTATGTGAAGACACTTCCTTTTCCAGCATAGGCCTCAAAGCGCTCGAAATAAACACTTGCAGATCCTACAAAAGGAGTCTTTCCAAACTGCTCTATCAAGAGGAATGTTCAAGTCCGTGAGTAGAATGCACTCACCACAAAGAAGTTTCTGAGAATGCTTCTGTCTAGTTTTTATGTGAAGATATTCCCTTTTCCAGCATAGGCGTCAAAGCGCTCCAAATAAACACTTGCAGATTCTACAAAAGGAGTGTTTCCAAACTGCCCTCTCAGAGGGAATGTTCAAGTCTGTGAGTTGAATGCACTAGTCAGACAGAAGTTTGTGAGAATGCTTCTGTTTAGTTTTTAGGTGAAGATATTCCTTTTCCCAGCATAGGCCTCAAAGCCCTCCAAATATCCACTTGCAGACTCTACAAACAGAGTGTTTCAAAACTGCTCTTTCAAAAGGAAGGCTCAAGTCTGTGAGTTGAATGCACTCATCACAAAGAAGTTTCTGAGAATGCTTCTGTGTAGTTGTTATGTGAAGATATTTCCTTTACCAGCATAGGCCTCAAAGCGCTCGAAATAAACACTTGCAGATTCTACGAAAGGAGTGTTTCAAAACTGTCCTATCAAAATAAACGTTCAAGTCTGTGAGTTGAATGCACTCATCACACAGAAGTTTCTGAGAATGCTTCTGTGTAGTTTTTAGGTGAACATATTTCATTTCCCAGCACAGGCCTCAGAGCGCTCCAAATATGCACTTGCAGATTCTACAAAAAGAGACCTTGAAAACTCTTCCACCAAAAAGAGGCTTCAACTCTATGAGTAGAATGCTCTCATCGCAAAGAAGTTTCTGAGAATGCTTCTGTCTAGTTTTTATGTGAAGATATTTCCTTTTCCAGCATTGGCTTCAAAGCGCTCCAAATAAACACTTGCAGATTCTACTAAAGGAGTGTTTCCAAACTGCTCTATCAAAAGGAATGTTCAGGTCTGTGAGTTGAATGCACTCATCACACAGAAGTTTGTGAGAATTCTTCTGTCTAGTTTTTAGATGAAGATATTTCTTTTCCCAGAATAGGCCTTAAAGCGCTCCAAATATCCACTTGCAGATTCTACAAAAAGAGTGTTTCAAAACTGCTCTTTCAAAAGAAAGGCTCAAGTCCGTGAGTTGAATGCACTCATCACAAAGAAGTTTCTGAGAATGCTTCTGTGTAGTTGTTAAGTGAAGATACTTCCTTTTCCAGCATAGGCCTCAAAGCGCTCGAAATAAACACTTGCAGATTCTACAAAAGGAGAGTTTCAAAACTGTCCTGTCAAAAGAAACGTTAAAGTCTGTGAGTTGAATGCACTCATCACACAGAAGTTTCTGAGAATGCTTCTGTGTAGTTCTTATGTGAAGACACTTCCTTTTCCAGCATAGGCCTCAAAGCGCTCGCAATAAACACTTGCAGATTCTACAAAAGGAGTGTTTCCAAACTGCTCTTTCAGAGGGAATGTTCAAGTCTGTGAGTCCAATGCAGTAATCACACAGACGTTTGTGAGAATGCTTCTGTCAAGTTTTTATGTGAAGATATTACCTTCTCCAGCATAGGCGTCAAAGCGATCCAAATAAGCACTTGCAGATTCTACAGAAGCAGTGTTTCCAACCTGCTCTATCAGAGGGAATGTTCAAGTCTGTGAGTTCAATGCAGTAATCACACAGACGTTTGTGAGAATGCTTCTGTCTAGTGTTTAGGTGAAGATATTTCTTTTCCCAGAATAGGCCTTAAAGCACTCCAAATTTCCACTTGCAGATTCTACAAAAAGAGTGCTTCAAAACTGCTCTTTCAAAAGAAAGGCTCAAGTCTGTGAGTTGAATACACTCATCACAAAGAAGTTTCTGAGAATGCTTCTGTGTAGTTGTTATGTGAAGCTACTTCCTTTTCCAGTATAGGCCTCAAAGCGCTCGAAATAAACACTTGCAGATTCTAGGAAAGGAGTGTTTCAAAACAGTCCTATCAAAATAAACGTTCAAGTCTGTGAGTTGAATGCACTCATCACACAGAAGTTTCTGAGAAAGCTTCTGTGTAGTTTTCAGGTGGAGATATTTCCTTTTCCAGCATAGGCGTCAAAGCGATCCAAATAAACACTTGCAGATTCTACAAAAGGAGTGTTTCCAAACTGCTCTATCAAGAGGAATGTTCAAGTCCGTGAGTAGAATGCACTCACCACAAAGAAGTTTCTGAGAATGCTTCTGTCTAGTTTTTATGTGAAGATATTCCCTTTTCAGGCATAGGCGTCAAAGCGCTCCAAATAAACACTTGCAGATTCTACAAAAGGAGTGTTTCCAAACTGCTCTATCAGAGGGAATGTTCAAGTCTGTGAGTTGAATGCACTAGTCAGACAGAAGTTTGTGAGAATGCTTCTGTTTAGTTTTTAGGTGAAGATATTCCTTTTCCCAGCATAGGCCTCAAAGCCCTCCAAATATCCACTTGCAGACTCTTCAAAAAGAGTGTTTCAAAACTGCTCTTTCAAAAGGAAGGCTCAAGTCTGTGAGTTGAATGCACTCATCTCAAAGAAGTTTCTGAGAATGCTTCTGGGTAGTTGTTATGTGAAGATATTTCCTTTAGCAGCATAGGCCTCAAAGCGCTCGAAATAAACACTTGCAGATTCTACGAAAGGAGTGTTTCAAAACTGTCCTATCAAAATAAACGTTCAAGTCTGTGAGTTGAATGCACTCATCACACAGAAGTTTCTGAGAATGCTTCTGTGTAGTTTTTAGGTGAACATATTTCGTTTCCCAGCACAGGCCTCAGAGCGCTCCAAATATGCACTTGCAGATTCTACAAAAAGAGAGCTAGAAAACTCTCCCACCAAAAAGATGTTTCAAATCTATGAGTAGAATGCACTCATCACAAAGAAGTTTCTGAGAATGCTTCTGTCTAGTTTTTATGTGAAGATATTTCCTTTTCCAGCATAGGCGTCAAAGCGCTCCAAATAAACACTTGCAGATTCTACTAAAGGAGAGTTTCCAAATTGCTCTATCAAAAGCAATGTTCAAGTCTGTGAGTTGAATGAACTCATCACACAGAAGTTTGTGAGAATGTTTCTGTGTAGTTTTTAGGCGAAGATATTTCTTTTCCCAGCATAGGCCTCAAAGCCCTCCAAATATCCACTTGCAGACTCTACAAAAAGAGTGTTTCAAAACTGCTCTTTCAAAAGGAAGGCTCAAGTCTGTGAGTTGAATGCACTCATCACAAAGAAGTTTCTGAGAATGCTTCTGTGTAGTTGTTATGTGAAGATACTTCCTTTTCGAGCACAGGCCTCAAAGCGCTCGAAATAAACACTTGCAGATTCTACGAAAGGAGTGTTTCAAAACTGTCCTATCAAAAGAAACGTTCAATTCTGTGAGTTGAATGCCCTCATCACAGAGAAGTTTCTGAGAATGCTTCTGTGTAGTTTTTAGGTGAAGATAATTCCTTTTCCAGCATAGGTGTCAAAGCGATCAAAATAAGCACTTGCTGATTCTACAAAAGGAGTGTTTCCAAACTGCTCTATCAGAGGGAATGTTCAAGTCTGTGAGTTCAATGCAGTAATCACACAGACGTTTGTGAGAATGCTTCTGTCTAGTGTTTAGGTGAAGATATTTCTTTTCCCAGAATACGCCTTAAAGCGCTCCAAATTTCCACTTGCAGATTCTACAAAAAGAGTGTTTCAAAACTGCTCTTTCAAAAGAAATGCTCAAGTCTGTGAGTTGAATGCACTCATCACGAAGAAGTTTCTGAGAATGCTTCTGTGTAGTTCTTATGTGAAGACACTTCCTTTTCCAGCATAGGCCTAAAAGCGCTCGAAATAAACACTTGCAGATTCTACAAAAGGAGTGTTTCCAAACTGCTCTTTCAGAGGGAATGTTCAAGTCTGTGAGTCCAATGCAGTAATCACACAGACGTTTGTGAGAATGCTTCTGTCAAGTTTTTATGTGAAGATATTACCTTCTCCAGCATAGGCGTCAAAGCGATCCAAATAAGCACTTGCAGATTCTACAGAAGCAGTGTTTCCAACCTGCTCTATCAGAGGGAATGTTCAAGTCTGTGAGTTCAATGCAGTAATCACACAGACGTTTGTGAGAATGCTTCTGTCTAGTGTTTAGGTGAAGATATTTCTTTTCCCAGAATAGGCCTTAAAGCACTCCAAATTTCCACTTGCAGATTCTACAAAAAGAGTGCTTCAAAACTGCTCTTTCAAAAGAAAGGCTCAAGTCTGTGAGTTGAATACACTCATCACAAAGAAGTTTCTGAGAATGCTTCTGTGTAGTTGTTATGTGAAGCTACTTCCTTTTCCAGCATAGGCCTCAAAGCGCTCGAAATAAACACTTGCAGATTCTAGGAAAGGAGTGTTTCAAAACAGTCCTATCAAAATAAACGTTCAAGTCTGTGAGTTGAATGCACTCATCACACAGAAGTTTCTGAGAAAGCTTCTGTGTAGTTTTCAGGTGGAGATATTTCCTTTTCCAGCATAGGCGTCAAAGCGATCCAAATAAACACTTGCAGATTCTACAAAAGGAGTGTTTCCAAACTGCTCTATCAAGAGGAATGTTCAAGTCCGTGAGTAGAATGCACTCACCACAAAGAAGTTTCTGAGAATGCTTCTGTCTAGTTTTTATGTGAAGATATTCCCTTTTCAGGCATAGGCGTCAAAGCGCTCCAAATAAACACTTGCAGATTCTACAAAAGGAGTGTTTCCAAACTGCTCTATCAGAGGGAATGTTCAAGTCTGTGAGTTGAATGCACTAGTCAGACAGAAGTTTGTGAGAATGCTTCTGTTTAGTTTTTAGGTGAAGATATTCCTTTTCCCAGCATAGGCCTCAAAGCCCTCCAAATATCCACTTGCAGACTCTACAAAAAGAGTGTTTCAAAACTGCTCTTTCAAAAGGAAGGCTCAAGTCTGTGAGTTGAATGCACTCATCTCAAAGAAGTTTCTGAGAATGCTTCTGTGTAGTTGTTATGTGAAGATATTTCCTTTAGCAGCATAGGCCTCAAAGCGCTCGAAATAAACACTTGCAGATTCTACGAAAGGAGTGTTTCAAAACTGTCCTATCAAAATAAACGTTCAAGTCTGTGAGTTGAATGCACTCATCACACAGAAGTTTCTGAGAATGCTTCTGTGTAGTTTTTAGGTGAACATATTTCGTTTCCCAGCACAGGCCTCAGAGCGCTCCAAATATGCACTTGCAGATTCTACAAAAAGAGAGCTAGAAAACTCTCCCACCAAAAAGATGTTTCAACTCTATGAGTAGAATGCACTCATCACAAAGAAGTTTCTGAGAATGCTTCTGTCTAGTTTTTATGTGAAGATATTTCCTTTTCCAGCATAGGCGTCAAAGCGCTCCAAATAAACACTTGCAGATTCTACTAAAGGAGAGTTTCCAAACTGCTCTATCAAAAGCAATGTTCAAGTCTGTGAGTTGAATGAACTCATCACACAGAAGTTTGTCAGAATGTTTCTGTGTAGTTTTTAGGCGAAGATATTTCTTTTCCCAGCATAGGCCTCAAAGCCCTCCAAATATCCACTTGCAGACTCTACAAAAAGAGTGTTTCAAAACTGCTCTTTCAAAAGGAAGGCTCAAGTCTGTGAGTTGAATGCACTCATCACAAAGAAGTTTCTGAGAATGCTTCTGTGTAGTTGTTACGTGAAGATACTTCCTTTTCGAGCACAGGCCTCAAAGCGCTCGAAATAAACACTTGCAGATTCTACGAAAGGAGTGTTTCAAAACTGTCCTATCAAAAGAAACGTTCAATTCTGTGAGTTGAATGCCCTCATCACAGAGAAGTTTCTGAGAATGCTTCTGTGTAGTTTTTAGGTGAAGATAATTCCTTTTCCAGCATTGGTGTCAAAGCGATCAAAATAAGCACTTGCAGATTCTACAAAAGGAGTGTTTCCAAACTGCTCTATCAGAGGGAATGTTCAAGTCTGTGAGTTCAATGCAGTAATCACACAGACGTTTGTGAGAATGCTTCTGTCTAGTGTTTAGGTGAAGATATTTCTTTTCCCAGAATAGGCCTTAAAGCGCTCCAAATTTCCACTTGCAGATTCTACAAAAAGAGTGTTTCAAAACTGCTCTTTCAAAAGAAAGGCTCAAGTCTGTGAGTTGAATGCACTCATCACAAAGAAGTTTCTGAGAATGCTTCTGTGTAGTTCTTATGTGAAGACACTTCCTTTTCCAGCATAGGCCTCAAAGCGCACGAAATAAACACTTGCAGATTCTACAAAAGGAGTGTTTCCAAACTGCTCTTTCAGAGGGAATGTTCAAGTCTGTGAGTCCAATGCAGTAATCACACAGACGTTTGTGAGAATGCTTCTGTCAAGTTTTTATGTGAAGATATTACCTTCTCCAGCATAGGCGTCAAAGCGATCCAAATAAGCACTTGCAGATTCTACAGAAGCAGTGTTTCCAACCTGCTCTATCAGAGGGAATGTTCAAGTCTGTGAGTTCAATGCAGTAATCACACAGACGTTTGTGAGAATGCTTCTGTCTAGTGTTTAGGTGAAGATATTTCTTTTCCCAGAATAGGCCTTAAAGCACTCCAAATTTCCACTTGCAGATTCTACAAAAAGAGTGCTTCAAAACTGCTCTTTCAAAAGAAAGGCTCAAGTCTGTGAGTTGAATACACTCATCACAAAGAAGTTTCTGAGAATGCTTCTGTGTAGTTGTTATGTGAAGCTACTTCCTTTTCCAGCATAGGCCTCAAAGCGCTGGAAATAAACACTTGCAGATTCTAGGAAAGGAGTGTTTCAAAACAGTCCTATCAAAATAAACGTTCAAGTCTGTGAGTTGAATGCACTCATCACACAGAAGTTTCTGAGAAAGCTTCTGTGTAGTTTTCAGGTGGAGATATTTCCTTTTCCAGCATAGGCGTCAAAGCGATCCAAATAAACACTTGCAGATTCTACAAAAGGAGTGTTTCCAAACTGCTCTATCAAGAGGAATGTTCAAGTCCGTGAGTAGAATGCACTCACCACAAAGAAGTTTCTGAGAATGCTTCTGTCTAGTTTTTATGTGAAGATATTCCCTTTTCAGGCATAGGCGTCAAAGCGCTCCAAATAAACACTTGCAGATTCTACAAAAGGAGTGTTTCCAAACTGCTCTATCAGAGGGAATGTTCAAGTCTGTGAGTTGAATGCACTAGTCAGACAGAAGTTTGTGAGAATGCTTCTGTTTAGTTTTTAGGTGAAGATATTCCTTTTCCCAGCATAGGCCTCAAAGCCCTCCAAATATCCACTTGCAGACTCTACAAAAAGAGTGTTTCAAAACTGCTCTTTCAAAAGGAAGGCTCAAGTCTGTGAGTTGAATGCACTCATCTCAAAGAAGTTTCTGAGAATGCTTCTGTGTAGTTGTTATGTGAAGATATTTCCTTTACCAGCATAGGCCTCAAAGCGCTCGAAATAAACACTTGCAGATTCTACGAAAGGAGTGTTTCAAAACTGTCCTATCAAAATAAACGTTCAAGTCTGTGAGTTGAATGCACTCATCACACAGAAGTTTCTGAGAATGCTTCTGTGTAGTTTTTAGGTGAACATAATTCATTTCCCAGCACAGGCCTCAGAGCGCTCCAAATATGCACTTGCAGATTCTACAAAAAGAGACCTTGAAAACTCTTCCACCAAAAAGAGGCTTCAACTCTATGAGTAGAATGCTCTCATCACAAAGAAGTTTCTGAGAATGCTTCTGTCTAGTTTTTATGTGAAGATATTTCCTTTTCCAGCATTGGCTTCAAAGCGCTCCAAATAAACACTTGCAGATTCTACTAAAGGAGTGTTTCCAAACTGCTCTATCAAAAGGAATGTTCAAGTCTGTGAGTTGAATGCACTAATGACACAGAAGTTTGTGAGAATTCTTCTGTCTAGTTTTTAGATGAAGATATTTCTTTTCCCAGAATAGGCCTTAAAGCGCTGCAAATATCCACTTGCAGATTCTACAAAAAGAGTGTTTCAAAACTGCTCTTTCAAAAGAAAGGCTCAAGTCTGTGAGTTGAATGCACTCATCACAAAGAAGTTTCTGAGAATGCTTCTGTGTAGTTGTTAAGTGAAGATACTTCCTTTTCCAGCATAGGCCTCAAAGCGCTCGAAATAAACACTTGCAGATTCTACAAAAGGAGAGTTTCAAAACTGTCCTGTCAAAAGAAACGTTAAAGTCTGTGAGTTGAATGCACTCATCACAGAGAAGTTTCTGAGAATGCTTCTGTGTAGTTTTTAGGTGAAGATATTTCCTTTTCCAGCATAGGCGTCAAAGCGATCCAAATAAACACTTGCAGATTCTACAAAAGGAGTGTTTCCAAACTGCTCTATCAGAGGGAATGTTCAAGTCTGTGAGTTCAATGCAGTAATCACACAGACGTTTGTGAGAATGCTTCTGTGTAGTTTTTAGGTGAAGATATTCCTTTTCCCAGCATAGGCCTCAAAGCCCTCCAAATATCCACTTGCAGACTCTACAAAAAGAGTGTTTCAAAACTGCTCATTCAAAAGGAAGGCTCAAGTCTGTGAGTTGAATGCACTCATCACAAAGAAGTTTCTGAGAATGCTTCTGTGTAGTTGTTATGTGAAGATACTTCCTTTTCGAGCATAAGCCTCAAAGCGCTCGAAATAAACACTTGCAGATTCTACGAAAGGAGTGTTTCAAAACTGTCCTATCAAAATAAACGTTCAAGTCTGTGAGTTGAATGCACTCATCACACAGAAGTTTCTGAGAATGCTTCTGTGTAGTTTTTAGGTGAACATATTTCGTTTCCCAGCACAGGCCTCAGAGCGCTCCAAATATGCACTTGCAGATTCTACAAAAAGAGAGCTAGAAAACTCTCCCACCAAAAAGATGTTTCAACTCTATGAGTAGAATGCACTCATCACAAAGAAGTTTCTGAGAATGCTTCTGTCTAGTTTTTATGTGAAGATATTTCCTTTTCCAGCATAGGCGTCAAAGCGCTCCAAATAAACACTTGCAGATTCTACTAAAGGAGAGTTTCCAAACTGCTCTATCAAAAGCAATGTTCAAGTCTGTGAGTTGAATGAACTAATCACACAGAAGTTTGTGAGAATTCTTCCGTCTAGTTTTTAGGTGAAGATATTTCTTTTCCCAGAATAGGCCTTAAAGCGCTCCAAATATCCACTTGCAGATTCTACAAAAAGAGTGTTTCAAAACTGCTCTTTCAAAAGAAAGGCTCAAGTCTGTGAGTTGAATGCACTCATCACAAAGAAGTTTCTGAGAATGCTTCTGTGTAGTTGTTATGTGAAGATATTTCCTTTTCCAGCATAGGCCTCAAAGCGCTCGAAATAAACACATGCAGATTCTACAAAAGGAGTGTTTCAAAACTGTCCTATCAAAAGAAACGTTCAAGTCTGTGAGTTGAATGCACTCATCACAGAGAAGTTTCTGAGAATGCTTCTGTGTAGTTTTTAGGTGAAGATAATTCCTTTTCCAGCATAGGTGTCAAAGCGATCCAAATAAGCACTTGCAGATTCTACAAAAGGAGTGTTTCCAAACTGCTCTATCAGAGGGAATGTTCAAGTCTGTGAGTTCAATGCAGTAATCACACAGACGTTTGTGAGAATGCTTCTGTCTAGTGTTTAGCTGAAGATATTTCTTTTCCCAGAATAGGCCTTAAAGCGCTCCAAATTTCCACTTGCAGATTCTACAAAAAGAGTGTTTCAAAACTGCTCTTTCAAAAGAAAGGCTCAAGTCTGTGAGTTGAATGCACTCATCACAAAGAAGTTTCTGAGAATGCTTCTGTGTAGTTCTTATGTGAAGATACTTCCTTTTCCAGCATAGGCCTCAAAGCGCTCGAAATAAACACTTGCAGATTCTACGAAAGGAGTGTTTCAAAACTGTCCTATCAAAATAAACGTTCAAGTCTGTGAGTTGAATGCACTCATCACACAGAAGTTTCTGAGAATGCTTCTGTGTAGTTTTTAGGTGAACATATTTCGTTTCCCATCACAGGCCTCAGAGCGCTCCAAATATGCACTTGCAGATTCTACAAAAAGAGAGCTAGAAAACTCTCCCACCAAAAAGATGTTTCAACTCTATGAGTAGAATTCACTCATCACAAAGAAGTTTCTGAGAATGCTTCTGTCTAGTTTTTATGTGAAGATATTTCCTTTTCCAGCATAGGCGTCAAAGCGCTCCAAATAAACACTTGCAGATTCTACTAAAGGAGAGTTTCCAAACTGCTCTATCAAAAGCAATGTTCAAGTCTGTGAGTTGAATGAACTAATCACACAGAAGTTTGTGAGAATTCTTCCGTCTAGTTTTTAGGTGAAGATATTTCTTTTCCCAGAATAGGCCTTAAAGCGCTCCAAATATCCACTTGCAGATTCTACAAAAAGAGTGTTTCAAAACTGCTCTTTCAAAAGAAAGGCTCAAGTCTGTGAGTTTAATGCACTCATCACAAAGAAGTTTCTGAGAATGCTTCTGTGTAGTTGTTATGTGAAGATATTTCCTTTTCCAGCATAGGCCTCAAAGCGCTCGAAATAAACACATGCAGATTCTACAAAAGGAGTGTTTCAAAACTGTCCTATCAAAAGAAACGTTCAAGTCTGTGAGTTGAATGCCCTCATCACAGAGAAGTTTCTGAGAATGCTTCTGTGTAGTTTTTAGGTGAAGATAATTCCTTTTCCAGCATAGGTGTCAAAGCGATCCAAATAAGCACTTGCAGATTCTACAAAAGGAGTGTTTCCAAACTGCTCTATCAGAGGGAATGTTCAAGTCTGTGAGTTGAATGCACTACTAAGACAGAAGTTTGTGAGAATGTTTCTGTGTAGTTTTTAGGCGAAGATATTTCTTTTCCCAGCATAGGCCTCAAAGCCCTCCAAATATCCACTTGCAGACTCTACAAAAAGAGTGTTTCAAAACTGCTCTTTCAAAAGGAAGCCTCAAGTCTGTGAGTTGAATGCACTCATCACAAAGAAGTTTCTGAGAATGCTTCTGTGTAGTTGTTATGTGAAGATACTTCCTTTTCGAGCACAGGCCTCAAAGCGCTCGAAATAAACACTTGCAGATTCTACGAAAGGAGTGTTTCAAAACTGTCCTATCAAAAGAAACGTTCAAGTCTGTGAGTTGAATGCCCTCATCACAGAGAAGTTTCTGAGAATGCTTCTGTGTAGTTTTTAGGTGAAGATAATTCCTTTTCCAGCATTGGTGTCAAAGCGATCCA